>NC_054867.1:10147354-11397354 GCF_018320785.1 Cheilinus undulatus
TGCATGCCATTTGGCGAAAAGTAGTTCCTAAGTTCCTTTATTTCAAATTTCCATCCCAGAGGTTTTTTTTCACTGGATTCTTTGTTTATATTACAGTGTACATCACTGAAAATACTTTCTGCACTTCACATGTGATTCCCACCAGCAGGGATTTGAGGACAAACTAAAAAAAATTATGCAGAAGCTTAGGCTGTCTTATTGCAGTATTCACAGTCACTGAAATGAGGATCACCTAAGTGTAGTGAATGTGTCTCAAGTGATTAGACTAAAGATGCCTGTGTCTGGAAGGTTCAATATTCCTGACTACCATTGTACCATGGAGACAGAAGAACACCCCAAGCAGCTCAGAGAAAAGGTTTTTGGAAAGTATAAGTCACAGGATGGATACAAAAGCATGTCCAGAGTTCAGTTAAATCCATCATCATGAAATAAAAGGAATATGGCACATGTGTGAATCTGCCTAGATCAGGCCGTCCTCACAAACTGAGGAAACATGGCGTGTGGAAGACACCATGGTCAATTGGAAGAAAGTTTTTTTGGTCTGATGAGGCCGAAGTGGTGTTTTTAGCCATTGGGCAAGACGCCAAACACTGCACATCACCATCCCCACTGTGAAGCATGGTGGTGGCAGCATCATGCTGTGGGGATGCTTCTCTGCAGCAGAGGACTGGAAGGCTTGTAAAGGTAGAGGGTAAAATGAATGCTGAAAAATCTAGGAAAATCTTGGAGGACAATCTTCAGTCTGCAAGAGAGCTAAGGCCTGGGAGAAGATTTATTTTCCAGACAGACTATGACCTGAAGCATCCAGCAAAGCTACAAGAAATGGTTTAAAGTCAACAAGGTGAATGTTCTGGAGTGGCCGAGTCAAAGCCCAGAGCTCAGTCCAAAAATAATTAGTGGTTGGACTTGAAAAGGGCTGTTCACGCCTGATTCCCATGCAGCCTGACAGAGCTTGATCAGTTATTGAAAGAAGAATGGAGTAAAAGATGTCCAGATGTGTAAGTCTGATTAAGACCTATCCACACAGACTCAGAGCTGTGATTGCAGCCAAAGGTGAATCTACTAAATACTGACTTAAAGGGGTGAATATTTATGCTGTCACTTATTTTAAACTACAGATTTTTATGTAAAAGACATTATTTTGTAGAAATCTGTTGCCACTTTGATATTAAAGAAGTTTAAATGATTAGGTGAAACATCCAGGGAGGTGAATGATTTCTCTAGGTGCTGCATTTCTCACCACTACCCATGATGACATGTATCTCAAGGCTCTTGGAGCAGGCATTTACATCATTCAAGATTATAATTCTGACCCCATTGGGCCAGATTACAAACTTAAATTGAAAGCGTGTTCTTGAAAATTTCCCTCATGATCGCTTTTCCTCAGGTTTGAATCCATTTTGACTAAAAATAGAAAAAGAGAGAAGTAGGAGAGCTGATAAACTATTAAAATGAGAAATGATGGTGCTGAAGAAGGGACATGAGCCGAGCAGAGAGCTGTTGAATCAAAGGACTGAGAATGAGTGATGATGGCGAGATGTTGTCGGATTTCTGTCTGTGTGATGTGAAGGAGGTCACCAGAGGTCAAACTCTGCAGTCTGGATGTTTCTAGAGGAGGGCGGTGCTGGAAACAGGGCTGTAAATCGTCTAAATGTGGACGTGCGTGTTGGGGAGTTCATGAGGTAAGAGAGTGAGAGCATCTGGACGAGAGCGGGGAAGGTCAGCTGCACGTACGGAGGGGATGATGGGAAAAGAGATGACTCTGTTGTACATAAATGTGCTGGACCTGACTTCAAAGCTGCTGTGAGCCGAGTGAGCTATCACACATCTAAATGTCATTGCACTGTGCGTTAAAGGGCCAGTTCAACATTTTTGGAAACTTGCTCGTTGGCTTAAGTTGCAGAGATTTGGATCAAACACTGATACCAATCTAAACTCTAGGAATAGAAACAGGCTGAGAACGCTTAGACCTGTCCAAAGGCATTGAATACAACACTGTAAAACATACTAATCATTGTTGTATTTCATTCTTTTCATTCTTGCACACCTGTATCATAAAAACTTAGTGGAGGAAGCTGTGTGTTTGGAGTATTTATAACCCTTCACAGACTGAATTCTATGAACAACAGCTGCCTGTCAGTGTTACTCACAATACACTGAAGGTCTGATGTCAATGCTTTATGTGTTTTTATTAGCATTAATCATGGGATGCCTTGTTTCAGGCATGTAGTAGGTCCAGGGTGTACCTGTAGCTCTACCTTGAATGGTTATGACATCATGGCTGCCAATCAATTATATGGCATTATGGCTTTTAAGTGATGGTAGAAAGGGACGGGGTGAGCATGTCTTATCCCCCCTCATTCCCAGGTGGATTTTAAAATTCCAGGGTAGATTGCATGGATGTATTTCACATTCTTCTGGGGATCACCCTCTTATGTTAGTTATGTGTTAAAAATATCTAATTCTGCTCGACACATGTCAACACACGTGTGTCACTCAGCAGCCAAGGTCAAGCTCGACGGCATCTCTTTTGTCCCGGCTTTTTCACTCTTGGTAATTCACCTGCAGACTAGCTAGGTTTTCGGGCCCTTAGGACATCCACAGCACAACCAGGGGCTCATAACAACCCTAATACCTGCCAGGATGGTACCCTAGGTGCTTATTCACCACATCTACCCCTTACTCTGCCCCAAAGGTTTGGACTTTTTTCAGTAGATTATTTTCCGATTCCCCTGGTAAAATGCAAAGACATCCAGAGCATGCCTGGGGTTGTGTCATCCTCCCTCACCACCTCATGGCACCAGGCCCACCCACAGAGTTAGCTGAGCCCCTGGCTGACAGTTTATGCTAATGCAGAAGTGTGTCTACTTTTATTGGGTTCTGATGTTGAAATTATTTATATGCAGTAATTTAGAATACATTTTTCCATCCATCACTGCCACATCATTTTTTGTTTGTTTTTGCCACTTTATTCCTACTTAATCTGCTTTTTGCAACATTTTGTCCATCTTTGCCACTTTCCTTTGTTTTTCACCCCTTTGCCACTTTTTCCTCACTTTTTTCTGGAGCCTTTTCCCCAGTTTTCTCCATTTTTGCCTTTTTTTTGCCATTTCTTGCCAATTTCTGCAACTTTTTCTTAACACTGTTTGCTCATTTTTGCCCTTTTAAGCCACTATTAACACATCTAATTAATTTTTTTTTTATTATTTTGTCACTTTTCATCATTTTTTTTTGTCTATTTTAAAACATTTAACAGTTATCTCAGTTTTTTCTATTTTAATTTCTGACATCCTGACATAAGTGCACATTAATACCTAGCTATGAAATCTGATGTTACTTTCCTTATCACTCGGTGTGTCCATCCACATTTAGGTCGTTTCCACCAAGCGGCCCGGCTCAGTTTGGTGCGGAACAGCACGCATTTTTTTTGTTTCCATAATCTTACCTATCCGTACCAAAAGGTGGAGCTACACACACAACAATAGGGGGCTGCAAATCACGGAAGTCTCTGTGAGGAGCGGTGAAAATGGGAGAAAAACAGACTGCATTCATCAGGGATATTTGGACTGTGTGAGATCCAAACTGTTTCCTAGTCTGTGGATATTGGTATCTGGCTACAAATCAAATTTCCTGATGTTTATCTAGACCTGATTTTAAGAACACAAAGCAGAGCCGGAAGGCTCACATCAGCCTGGTCTATCCGCAATGGATGTGAAATTAAATTAATGCTCAAGTTTTGTGAATACGAAGCCTTAGATCAGTTTATATTTATATTTATATAAATAAATATATATATATTTATATATCTGTACTGTAACTAGTTACTAATCTACTTCTTACATAAGGTAACCTGTGAAAACATCGCTCTGTGGTTGTTCAGCATGCTCTTAAAACTTCAGGCTGCAGCCTACTTTAAAATGAGATCAGCGCACCCCGGATTTCTGACTTAATCTAGTTTGATTTTAACACCAGCTGAACTTTACCTTAATTTTAAGTGTGATGAATTCTCACAGTACAGCTCTGAATACATTAATATGATAATATCCATATTCACATATTAACTTACCATTTCAACTCTAAATGTCTCTGCACACATATTCCATCAGCTGAGGAGCTGACAGTGGTTAACATTATTAATATTCAGTTTAAAAAAAAACACACACACAGAAAAAAACACACTGTCAGCTGAAAGAAAGCTGTTTAATTCTTATTCCCTACTGATTTCTGTCATTCATCCTTTCTACAACTCAGTGGCTGGACCAGCAGACTCCAGCTGACTGTGACTTCACATTCATCGCCTTTACAGCCCGCCCACCAAGTGAGGGCATGGGTGTCTGTGGACACGCAAACTATTTTGGGGTTAAGCGTACCAAACCATACCAAACCAAACTGAATCAAACCGGACCCCCTGATGGAAACAAGGCTAATAACGTCACTAATAAAAATTTAAGGTATTTGAGAAAAGGGGCAGATATTTTTTAAAAAAGGCTATATTGTGCTTCAGCATGAATAAGACATCTTTTTTGCTGCTTTGAGGAGAGTGGTTATTATTCAGGTTAAAAAATTATTATCACAGCTCAACTTTACAATAGAGCATGAGTTTGCTTACCTCCATGGGCCCACAGTTCTGCTGGGCCCCAGAAAGCTCTCCCCTTATGAACGGCTCTGGGTGGGGCCCTCAGGTGGCTTACTTGCCACATCTATGCCCTAATTCAGCCCACATTTTCACCTCAAACAGGCTTTAAAGTTCTGCACAGTACTGTATGTTTGTTGCTCTTGTTGTAACAGACAGAATGTTGGTCCAGTCATCCTCAGAAATTTATTTAATGCTGTACCCTTCCTTAACACCGTCTGTGGGGTGTTGGCCTGATGGATCTGAAATACATCCCATGCCATGCACATATGAACAGTCTATTTGGCATGTCAGGGTGTGTTTGGCTTGAGTTTTATTAAAAGAGAGAAAACATCCCTGTCTGTGTACAGCCTAGCTTCTATGTGGACCCTCCAAACAGTCTCTGAGGGGGCTGCTCTGACCAGTATCTCCTGTGTGTGATACACTCATCACTGACCACTACCTCAGACAACCCCACTTCCAAATTAACAAACCATCCCTCCAAGGTCTGGGAAAGTCCTGCTCACATGCTTGTAGATTAGTATATTTATGTATTTATCTGTGTGATTTTACTTTCTGGTGGTGTGTGTTAGTAGACGTGTGTTTTAACCATCTGGTCCTTGGTTGGCAGCTCTGCAGCTCTCAGTGATAAACGGCCTCAGGAGGGTAAATAAACACTCCTCACAGCCAGAGTTAGGGCGGCCCCCCTGTGTGATGTTATCTTTAGGGTGTAAAAGTGTTTAAAACAATGTTTAAATGAGCAGACTTTAATATTTCTACTCCTGCTAAAGGTTTACATTTCAGCCTCTTAATGTACTTTTAATTTGGCCTTTATTTGTTTAGTGTGTCCTCAGCAAATCACGGCTGACCCCGTCCACATGTGGAGGGGCTTAACGGAGCTGTAACTGATGGCCTGACACAGATCTTCCCACACACTTGTTCAGAGAAATGCTCTTTCTTTCTTTCTTTCTTTCTTTCTTTCTTTCTTTCTTTCTTTCTTTCTTGTCTCTACCTCTCCCCTCATTTAACAAGCCCTCGGACGCTTAAACCTCATATTGCACATTACACTAGCATACCACTTATTTAAACATAGTTCAGTCATGAGGGACTCAATATGAGTGAATAATAATTTAGTTTGGAAATGATTGGAAATGTGAAAAGTCTTTGGTGATTAGACTCCACTGTGAAGGGGTAGAGTGAGGCTGACTGTGGGTGAGGATATCCCCCTATGGAGTCTGAAACTGATGGGGTGGGATGACTTGGAGGTGGGGACAGAGATGCATAGTGGAGCTGAGCCTTTAGATTAAGTTACAAAGTTTTAGAGCGTGCATTTTATTGTGGAGCTTTAAGAAGCATCACACCGTTTGGCTGCATGCAGGCAGACGCGTGGTGATTTCTAACTCCAGCGTGTGACACATCTCCTGTGTTATCTCGCTTGATATGAGCATGGAGAAGTACTTTAAAGAGAGCTGACTTTGATCAGGGATCATGGAGCAGGTGTATCATAGCATGTGCCAAAGACGTTTCCTGTGGGCGTGTTTCAACAAAGTCAGTTGATTTCCAATGATGCCACCTTTTCTCTCATTCATAAAGAAAAGACTCAAGAAGACTCATGTTGCCACCGTATTTTCCCGCCTTTTGTGCGTTGAAGAGCAAAGGCCCTCTCATCGTGGAGTTGTGGCTGTATGTGTTGTAAAAGGGAGGTAACAGAATGGGGGATGGGGACAGTGGGGGGGGGGGGGGGGGGCCCAACAATTTTGGACTTTATAGAATATCTGTATGGGCGTGCCGATGGTCGAGTGGTTTAAGGCACTACCCATGTTTGTGGGCGGCCCAGGTTTGAATCCGGCCTGTGGCCGTTTACTGCATGTCTTTTCCCTGTTTCTGAGTCTTTCCACTGTCCTTCCTCTGTCAAATAAAGGCATATTTAGGGTTTTGTTTTGGCACCATTCTCAAACAGACAAACTAAGAAGTCTTCAGAGAGGATTCAAGGACAATTGGAGCAAAGGTGTGGCGTGCAAACTGACGCAGACAGACTGACGGATACATCTCCAATTATAGTAGGAAGATGTCTTGTTTTAATTTGCCTTGTACAGTGAACTTAAATGCTTTGAAAGGTGACTATAAATAAAATGCATTCTTCTTCTTGTTATTATTATGTATTGTGTATTATTATTATTAAGTCCCAGAAGAGTCGTCACTCTAAAGACTTTTAAAGGAATATGAAGCAGCAGATACCTCCAACATTATCACCAAGCTTGAAGGCTTATGCCTTGTGTCAATTCAGCAGACATTTGAAAACTGCGTAAAGTTTGTCAGAGACGGCCAAAAGGCAAAGATATAATTGACTTAAATAATCCGATGGTCTTCTGATCTGCTGCTTCATCTTAGCTGTATCTCTGCCTGCTCTGTTAGATGTGGTTTCATTCACAGTCTTATCAACAACATTAGGAACAGAAGTTTAACCAGGGACAACACCATCGTTATGGAGTAAGGGTGCACTTCACTTTTTTGTTTTAACCTACCTTTGAATTGATTTATGTAAGAGCATGTTTGGAATATTTATGAAAAACATCAGCCCTCTTTCAGTTTTGACTTTTGCAGTAAAAATGACTCCGCTGTCCCCCAAACTTTCATCTATTAAACATGACAGCTTGTTATCATTGGTGTGTTCTGTCTGCAGACTGATTTTTTACATGTTTTTAACATTTTGTATTGAAGAATGCTCTCTGCTTTTTAAAATAGTAAATGTTTTTCTTTTATTGGAAAACATGGCTGAAATATGTTGACAGAGTTCTTGTTTTGTTGAATAAAAAGTCAGATTTAACAGTTTGTCAAGACAATTTAATAAAAGGCAAAGTAAAAAAAGAAAATTCTTTAAAATTATGTGGGCTATAAGTTTATGATGTACTTTGTTTGGAACACAAATGTTCAAGTTAAAGTAAAATAAGAATAAATAACAGCTGTAAAGTCAGAACTGTTTTTTGCTTGAGTGATATCAGTTAGAATTAGTTATAAATATCTTTTCTTACTATATTTTAATCCCTCTCACCTCCAGCTGTGCTAAAATGAGGAAATGAATTTCTTTTGACAATCAACAATTTAAAAAGAAAAGAATCAGATATTTTGAGAGGCATCTGGCTGCAGCCCTCGGGCAAACCTCTACGCTGGGGCGTTCGGTTGGAGACCTCTACGCTGGGGCGAAACCTCTACGCTGAGGCGAAACCTCTACGCTGGGGCGAAACCTCTACGCTGAGGCGAAACCTCTACGCTGGGGCGTGACGTATATTACCCGCGACGAAATTTCAGCTCTATCCACTTGCCGACAGGCTGACCCTAAACCTAACCAGTCGGATTTAAACACCTAAATCGTCTGCACGGTCCAGCGTAGACCACTACGCTGGGGCGAGGGGTCGGGGTGTGTTGCTGCACGCCCAAATATAGCCCCTAAGCTATGCTAATGTGTCATAAGCACAGCGTTGTAGTCATGCTAACAACAGCTAGGTCATGCTAACAACAGCTAACACGCTGCACGCCCAAGCGTAGGCTTGGGCGATGACGTCACGCCCCAGCGAAGAGGTTTGCTCAAGGGCTGCAGCCAGACCCTCTTGGGTATTTTACTGTTTTCACCAGTCTATAGTGGGTCATATTGGTTGTTGGTGTCAGTCCAAAAATACTTATTGTGCATCACATGTTGTTTCAGAGTGAACTCTGTTCAATGCACAGGATGTATTTGCTGAACCAAACAGCAGTGTTTTTTCAACAGAGTCAATTGCTACAGACCTCCAAACTTCATGTGGCCTTCAGATTAGCTCAAGAACAGTGTGTAGAGAGCTTCATGGAATGGGTGTCCATGGCTGAGCAGCTGCATCCAAGCTATACATTACCAAGTGCAATGCAAAGCATCAGATGCAGTGGTGTAAAGCACACCGCCACTGGACTCTGGAGCAGTGGAGGTGCGTTCTCTGGAGTGACGCATCGCGCTTCTCCATCTGGCAATCTGATGGACGAGTCTGGGTTTGGCAGTTGCCAGGAGAACGGTACTTGTCTGACTGCATTGTGTCAAGTGTAAAGTTTGGTGGAGGGGGGAAACTTTCCCATTGACTTCCGTTCATTTAGAAGAATGTTTTTCCCCAGAAAGGGGAGCAAAGGGAGAAAGGCTGGCATTTGGGCAAAGTACCTGGATATGTTGCTCTGGTCGATAGGCTTTTGCCATAATTTTCTTCTCATATCTCACCTTCATAACCAAAGACTTTCCACTTTGGGTCCTGACCCAGAATCACTGAACCAGAGCAGCAGGGAAAAATGAGAAATTTTAAAAGTGCTGTGGTTTTCACTTTGGATTTTTTTTACAGTCTTAAACCAAGAGAACCTGACTTCCTGTTTGGATAAAGACCTGCTTTTATTTGGAAAAAAAAAAATAAGGCACTTCTGGTACATAGAAGATAATGACATGAACTTCTTCAGACATAGGAATTTGTTCTGGGTTGAAAATGAAATAAGGGTCAGTGAAAATGTAGATGTTTTAAACACACACTGCAGATGACTTCTGACTTTTCCACTGAGCTGTCTCTGAGGGTTTTTTTTTTAAATGAAAAGGAGATATTAGGGAGCAGTGGTGAACTTATTTTCCATCACTGTGGATGCAGGGAGACGGTGACATAGTTTAAAGGGATACTTCACCATTTTGGCAAATTTACCCATTGCTATAATTGCTATAGTCTTAGTAATAGGTTTGTTACCTTAAGTTGTCGGTGCAAGCTGTTTTTAGAGCGGCGAGACGGAGATACTAGCTACTCTGCCAACTCTATGGCGTCTTATGGTAATTCCCTCATCAAACTCATCCAAGACGCTCTCGTGGACAAGTTGTGACCTGCACATTCACCACGCTATGAAATAATCATGGAACATTAGGAGAGGGAGTCGTTTAAAAGGCAAATGCAAAGCCGGAACTACCAAGTAACTATGGCACCGCCACAGGCACGCACTGTGTCACTCCACCCAGTGGTTTACTTGGAAAGTAGTTCCAAGTATTTGCTTCATGTGTTGTTATGTTACATAATTATACATTATTATTTCATTTCGTGGTGAATGTGTGAATGCGCGCCATGTACGTGGGCAGCCGGGGTTCGAATCCGGCCTGTGGCACCATTTCCCTCTCCTCACTCTCTCCCCTGTTTCTGAGTCTATCCACTGTCCTCCTCTCTCCAATAAAGGCCCAAAATAAATCTTTACAAAAACATGCATGACAAGAGTCTCGGATTATTTCAACTACTCTGTGGAGAAGACCCCTGGCCCTAACAGCAAGGCCCAAGCCCCTCAAGAAGTGCTAAAAGGCCTTCATATCAAAGAAAGTATGGTCACGTGGGTCACTACAAACATATTTAACAACGTATTGGTAGATCTGTTTGTGGTTAAATGGCATGACAAGAAAAAAGAATAATTTGTGGCAGTAGAACAGATATTGTTCTGTTAATTCCTTTTCTAGAGACAGTTAAATTTCAGGTGTGCTGAGTATGAGTTATGTGAGTTATTGAGAGTTGATTTGGGTATTTATACATATAAGACTTGGCTATGTCCTTGTTGTTCTCTGTCTCTGAAACTTAAAGGAGATGTTTCTAGATATTGTTCTTGTCCAGCTAAAAGGCTAAAGGTCTATTATCGGTCTCTGCCTGGGGCCTTGAAGTCACTGGAAGCGCCCCTGCTGCTTTATTTTCTCTGAAGTGGATCGCTGCAGGTCCAAACCAACAGGCCTGTTTACAGTCTGCTGTGGTCTCTCTGTCTGGTTCTAATGTACTTTTCAATGCATGCTGAAGTCCTGGATAGGACAGGGGGAATAACGTGAGAAGAAGGGAAGAGGGGAGAGATCTACCAGGCTGATGGTGTGTCTGTGTGCTTTAGTGGATTTCATTGCTGGATTTCATTTAGGCATGGAGGTTCACTGGTTTCCTTCACTGACAACAAAAGAAAACATTACACACCACACCATTCGCTGCAGCCCTGCTCATGTGTGAGTGTGTATCGCATGGAAGCATCTGCCTGCAGGAGCAAAATCAGCCTGAGGATAACTATAAATATTTGTCTTATTTACGTCCTGATCCTCATTCTCCTCATGATATGTTCACTCAGAGCTTTACTTTCAATCTGAAATATTTTTTCTTTGGAAAAGAATGGTAAGAAAATCCCTATCATTTCAGGATTAGTCTTGATGAACTAGAATATATTAAGAAATTTGGATGAAAAATGTGTAAAATGTACTACTCTAAAGGTGTGAATGCACAAAAATAAAGGTGTAATAGTGTAGCATAGTAATATGCATCAGGTGTTTCACCATTAATAAAAGGTCTGCAATTACCAGGGCCTCATTCTCTGAGAAGCCTCAAATAATAGTCAGTACAGGTGTGCATCAAATGTGAGATATGAGTGTAAAATGACCTAAAATGACTGATACATTTATTCTGAATGTGACTAAAGTGCCAGGAGTGAATAAAACAGCATCAAGTTGGATTGTAATCTTCCAAAAACATCCTTATGGAGGATCCCAGGCCCCAACAACATGTGCCAAGCTTTTAAAAAAGCTCAAAAATGTCTTATAAATAAGGAAATTACAGGTTGGTGGATCCATGTGGACATATTTAAACAATAAGTTGGTGCATAGCTGAGTGGTAAAAAGGCATGCAATGGGTAAAAATGTATGAATTTTTAAAGATTTATCTTTTGTTTTTTTTATGCCTTAGTTGACAGTGGAGGTTAGTGGACAGAATCAAAAACATGGATGAGAGAAGCTGGGATAGACATGAGAGGAAGTGCCACAGGCCAAATTCAAACCTGGGTTGGGTGTTACATGAGGCGCACCACTAAACCACCAGGCAATCTACACCCCGATAAAAATGTATGATTTATGCCAGAACAACAGATAATGCACCAATAGTGCAGGCTACCCCTGGTCTACAGACATGTTAAAATATTGTGATTTTGAGTTATAGTGCTCTCCTTGGAGTTGATGAGATTGTGTTGGGAACTTGGCAGGGATGTAGATATTGGATTTCTGCCTGTCTATGATATCGTTATTTCCAAAACCATTTTAGCCAATACAGATATTGATATATGTAGTTAAAAAACAATTTAAACTTTGTCAAATGAGGATGAACAAAGAGAAATATTTCAGCTGATAACTATTAGTGATGGGAATTTCGGCTCTTTTCAGTGATCTGGTACATTCGGCTCGGCTCAGCAAAAAGAATCAGCTCTTTTGGCTTCCAAACTGGAGAAATTTTTAAAATTGATGAAAATATCATGAGATTATTTTTCAAAATTTACTGTCCCCCAAAACACATTACAGATCAGATGATCTCTGCTCACTGGCTGGGTTACATAACACATACCTAAAATTAAACATTAATGTTACACCATCAGACAGAAGTCCTTAATGCATGGTGTATCTGTAGTAGAGGATAAAAGATCATCCTTACTAATCATAAAATAACACACAGACACACAAAATCTATATGAAAATAATAATAATTGTCATAATAACATAAAACGGCTCTCAAACGGGATCCAGCTCTTATTGTTCACTTAAAAGAGCCGGCTCTTTGAACCGGCCTGTTCACGAATGACCCATCACTAATATCTATAATTAACTTTCTAAGCTATTATGGCGCCAGTGTGAAGCTGATAACATCATTCATAAATATCTATATTTCATATTTGGGTATGTCTTGTAGTTTCATGGCTAACTAAATATAAATGCTTCAAAATATTCTAGTTTCTTGCTATGATTGCTTTTAGCTGACTGGAAGTGGGGCTAATGTTGGTCTATGACTGGGGCCTCCAAATTACCTAAGCTGCCCTTAGTAAGATGTGTTATATGTGGCGAGGCTCACAAGTTAGTTCAGTCAGTAATCTCGAGCCTAATGATTCACACCTGACATGCATCTCAGTCAAATCACATAACTCTCATCCTCCTAATTTAGTGGTCAGTTTAAGCTGCAAGATTTTCAGTGGGTTGAATGCCTCCACCCCAGCACCCAACTGCTGGCTCTGACTGGGGAGATTTAAGCTGTTGTTTTTATCACGCCTTAAACTGCATGTAAAAATTGTTAGGAATGATGAAGTCAGAGCCTGACACCAAACATGTTATGTTGCTGTAATAAATTCTTGAACAAACTCCAACGTGAGATGGCTGACTGAAATGAATATATGTTTAAGAACACATGAACCACAATTAACATATCATGAAGCTATAGTCTTCTTTAATAATTTGTAGCACATTTTCTGCTATAAACCTTTAAAGCTGTGGTGCAAATAATGGTGCAGTAAGCAAACTAAATTAATCATCTAGCAGAGTTATAGTCATTCCAATGGCATTCATGATTTCCACATGAGTAAATGATGATCCAGGTAGCCATGATTTTAGCTAATCAAGTAGAAAATTAGCAAACAAACAAAATGACCATTATCAAAGGTATTATAAGAGGTATCTGCAAACTGCTCATTGAAATAATTCTTTATTTTAAAGTACTCAAAAAACATGTTTAGTCATTAAGATTGCAACATTTAGATAAATAAAGCCAGAAATGTTTGAATTTGTGAGTCACAGAAGGTCACTGCTGAAAGAAGAGGAGGTTCTCAGAGGCTGTATCACAGAATATTCATGGCAAGTTGACTGAACAGAAAGTATATGGTAGGAAAAGGTGCACAAGCAACAGAGATGATCTCAGCCATCAGAGAACTGTCAGACAAAGCGGATTCAACAACTTAGGGGAGCTTCATAAGGAGTGGACTGAGACTAGAGTCCAGGAAATGGACTATAAGTGTCGTGTTCCAAGAATCGAGCTGATCATGAATCACAAATAATGTTATCAGCTTCTCACCTGAACTAAGGAGATAAAGACCTGGGCCGTTGCTCAGTGGTCCAAAGCCCTGTTTAAAGATCAAGACCGTAGAGTCTGGAGGAAAATTAGAGAGGCCCAGAATCCAAGATGCTTGAAGTCCAGTGTTTTCAGTTTCCACAGTCAGTGATTGTTTGAGGTGCCATGTCATCTGCTGGAATTGGCCCTTTTTGCTTTATCAAGTTTAGAGTCGACACTGCCAGCTATCTACCAGGAGACTGTAGAGCCCTTCATGCTTCCATCTGCTGAGAAGCTTTATGGAGATACTGATTTCCTTTTTAACCTGCCTACAGTGAAGCCAAAACTACCAGAAACTGGTTTTCTCACCATGATATTACTGTGTTTGATTGGCCACCAACTGGTCTGACCCGAACCTCGTAGAGAATCTCTGTAGAAATGTCAAGAGGAAGACGAGACACCAGACTCAACAATACAACACCCCAGCAGTGCTACGGACTGATCGGCTCCGTGCCACATCACAAAGAGGCAGTGAAAAGGAGCTCCAACAAGCACTGAGTGATAAATGAGCATCATTTTCCAGAAGGTCAACAATTCTGTTTTATAAATCCTTTTTTTTTTCTTTTTGACTGATGTTTTGTGGTATTCTAATATTTTGCGATCATGGCTTTTTTATGTGAGCTGTAATCATCAAGATTAAAATCAAAAAAGTTTAGAAATATTTCACTTTGTAAGGATGAATCTAGAATATATGGATGTTTCAATTGAAAAAGTTTCACAAAAATTAGCAGCTCACTTACAAATCAATCCTTTTCTGTTTTGTACATTTTTGTAAACATCAAAGTGTCTTTGTGTTGACCTGTGCAGCTTTATGGAACATGTTTGTTCATGCACCTTTTGTAACAGGTTATTTTAAACTGCTATTGTGTACCTTGTGGTCATCTTTGACTCATTCTTTCCTGCCTCTGCTTTAGTTTGTATCTGTGCAGCTCTATAATGCATATTCTATGTGATTTTGCTTTAATAACAGGCTGTATTGTTGTGCTTCTGTGTATAAATTCACCGTTTGGTCTTTTACTCATACTTTCCTGCCTCTGCTTTTGTGTCTCCGTCTCCCTCACAGACGAGCGTGGGCCCCAGCTGAGACGGCAGAGGTATCACTTCAATGTCAGCGCTCTGGAACGAGACGGGCTCCTGGGGGCTGAATTACGCATCCTGAGGAAGCGCCTGTCTGACCCACGGAGAGCCTTCTTTGGATCCGCAGCCGCTGATGGAGGAGGAGGAGGGGGTGGAGGAGGCTCGCCCCCGTGCCTGAAGCTGTACACCTGCGCTTCAGGTAAACAACCAGCCGCTCTGCTCCAGACAAAAACCATGGAGGATCTGCTTGGTGGAAGCGCATTTGGCAGCAAATGGGAAGTGTTTGACATATGGAAAGTCTTTAAGGGCTTTAAAAACCAGCAGAACCAGCACTCTCAGCAGCTGTGCTTTGAACTGGAGGCTCAGGAGCACAGAGGTGGCCGCCCCATGGACCTGCGCGCTCTCGGGTTTGCACGACCTGGAAGGACCAACAAGGAAAAGGCCTTTTTTCTGGCGTTTGGCAAAAGCAAGAAGCGTGACCTTTTTTACAACGAGATTAAAGCGAGGTCAGGGCATGACAACAAAACCGTCTACGAATACCTCTTCACTCAGAGACGCATGCGCCGAGCTCCTGCTGCACGAGGCCCCAAAAAGGCTCTGCAGCAGCCGCAGTCGCTGCCACAACACCAGGTGGTGAAGACGCAGACGAGGCCGCGGTGTAACCGCAGACGACTCCACGTTAACTTCAAGGAGATGGGCTGGGACGACTGGATTATCGCGCCACTAGAGTACGAGGCCTTTCACTGTGATGGTGCGTGCGACTTCCCAATCCGCTCGCACCTAGAGCCGACAAACCACGCCATCATACAGACCTTGATGAACTCCATGGATCCGGATTCGACGCCGCCTACGTGCTGCGTGCCGACACGACTCAGCCCTATCAGCATTCTCTACATCGACTCGGCCAATAACGTCGTCTATAAGCAGTATGAGGACATGGTGGTGGAGTCGTGTGGCTGCAGGTAGCAAAGGAAGACAAAGAGAGGCAGAAGAGAAGAAGTCTGCTCTTTCCTTTAGGAATTTGAGTGTTAATATTACAATCAGAGCTGGAAGTGACGGGTTTACAATGAGGAAAACAGCAGACGGTGACTGAACTCACAGCTATGCAGCAGACAGCGCTCCTCTCACTCAAGTGGACCATCAGACTGCATACCAAAGACTCTGTTAAGACTAACCAGAGAAAAATAAACTCCAAGAGGCGATGCACTCACTTAAACTTCTAACATTTCTGTGGGTGATGACGAGCCACCTGACAGAAGCTGAAAACATCCACATATCACAGACGTTCTGATTAAATCTGACTGATTTGTATCTCCTAATATGATTGTTGTAAAAAGTCAGCGTGTATCAGAAAAGCTATGAAACAGTAGTGAATATACTCTGAAATGCCCTTTTTTTCAGCACTTATCTGCCATCGTGCCTTTGCCTGTTCAGATGTAAAATAAAGATTAAATTGTTGGCTGTATCCTAGAGTTTTTTTATGAAGCATGTAAAGAATTTCTGATGTATAAATAACAGGCCAGTGATGAAGTGCTAATCCGACGTGCTCCAAATGTGGGAAAGTTGCATAAAGTGCTCTTCAATAAAAAATGTCTCGTTGACTGAGCTCCAAACTCCCATCAGTCTGGTCCTCTGCCCCCTCACAGACTCCGTAGACTAAACTATCAGAGGAATTTAGGATATTCCCAGACGCCAAATCACAATTTAACCAAAGAATGTCTCTGGATGATTTGGTTTGGAGGGGTTTTGTGGTTGAGGTCTGAAATTGTGGCGAATTTAGTAGAAGGATGACTGAATTTATTTGGAAAAAATAGATAAGAAGAAGATTTTTTTCAATCTCAAAAACTCAGTGTTTTCTACTTACATTGGATCCAGAAAATGTTCAGACCCCCTTCAATTTATTCAGTTTTTTTTAAGTTGCAACCTGATGCTACAGTTCATTTTTATTCTCATTAACCTACACTCACTACTCCATCATGACAAAATGAAAACAGAATTTTAGAAATTTTGCAAATGATTAAAATTAAAAACTGAAATATCTTACTGACATCAGTATTCAGACCCTTTACTCAGTGCTTGGTTGAAGCACCTTTTGAATCAATTATAGCCTTGAATCTTTTTGAATATGACACAACAAGCTTTGCCCACCTTGACTGGAGATTTTCTTCCGTTCTTCTTTGACTCAAGCTCAGTCAGGTTGGATTGGGACTGTCAGTGGACAGCCATTTTCAGGTCTCTCCAGCAATGTTCAATAGGGTTCAAGTCAGGGCTCTGGTTGGGCCACTCTAGGACGTTCCCAGTTGTCACTAAGCCACTCCTGTGTCATCTTGGCTGTGTGCTTGGGGTCATTTTCATGTTGGAAGGTGAACCTTCAGCCCAGTCTGTGGTCCTGAGCTGCAGAACAGGTTTTCACTGAGGATGTCCTTGTCTTTTGCTCCATTTAGCTTTCCCTCTACCAGTCTCCCAGTCTGTGCTGCTGGAAAACACCCCCCAGCATGATGCTGCCACCATGCTTCACTGTTGGGATGGTGTTGGGAAAGTGATGAGCGGTGCCTGGTTTCCTCCAGATATAACATTTAGAACTGAGGCCAAACTGTTCGATCTTGATTTCTGTCTGAGAGTCCTTAGGAGCTTTCTGCAACCTCCAAGTCTGTGGAGGGCTGCAGTGATGTTATCCTTCTGGAGCTTTGTCCCATCCTGAGACAGGAACTCTGGAGCTCAGTCAGAGTGACCATCGGGTTCTTGTTTGCCTCTTATTAAGGCCCTTGCTCTGCTTGCCCAGATGACTAGCTCTCATTAGAGTCCTTGTTGTGCCAAACTTCTTTAATATGAGAATTCTGGAGACCACTGTGCTCCTGGGATCCTTCACTTTTGTAGACTTCTGTGCCTGTCAACAATCCTGTCTCCAAGCTCTGCAGGCAGTTCCTTTGATCTCATATCCAATCAGTTTAATTTGTCACAGGTGGACTCCAATCAAGGTGTAGAAACATCTCAGCAAAGATCAAGAGAAATGGGAGGAACCTGAGCTAAATTAAGCGGTGTTGCAAAGGGTCTGAATACTTTTTTATATAATATATATAAATACATTTATATATTATATATAAAAGTATTCAGTATATTTGTGTTTAACGCATATGCAAAAAAAATTCTAAATTTCTGTTTTCACTTTGTCATGGTGGGGTACTGAGTGTAGACTGATGAGAATTTTAGTTTTTCTGACTGTAGTATCAGGCTGCAACATAGAATTTTAACAATTGAAGCAGGTCTGAATACTTTCTGAATGATATGCATGTCAACTTTTTATCAAAACTACATGACAGCGCTCTATCATGGAGTTTTTTCCAACATCACGATAAAATAAGTAGAGTTTGAGGGATTGAGAAAATGGGGACGTCTCAGTCCCCAGATCAGAGTTGAACCCAGACAACTCAGTTTGACATCTTCTCCTGTGCTTTGTTACTGTAGGCTATTTGGTACCTTCAAATAAGTACCTCCAAACTCCACATGCTCCGTCTGCACAGTGAACTGTGCAGGCTACACACTCATGAACCTCTCTAGTAAATCTTTGTTCCAGGAGCCCAAAAGGAATGAGAATGCATAAAGCTTTTAGATTTTAAGCAACACAGTGCTTAATCTCCTTACTGTCCATTTCATCTCTATATCACTTTAATATCCCATTCTGTAGCCCAAGGAAGTCACAGAAGTAAGACAACATCATGGACGAAGAAAAGCTAGATATTTTTAGTAAGGCTACGGGATCCTCACATGGCATCTAGATAAACATTTTGCCTTTTTCTTTAAATAAATAATTTGTTGAAATTGCTGATAGCACAGCCTCCACTCCACCCTATTTTTCCTGGCTATTTATCGTTTACTTGTCAGACTTGAATGTTTCAAATCATCAAAAAAAAAAAAGTTAATATTAGACAAAAATAAACAAATACAATATCAGTTTTTAAATACTAATTTTATTTATGAAGGGAAAAAAGTCATCCAAATTTAGCTGGCCCTATGAGAAAAAGTCATGGCCCCTTAACAACTGGTTGTTCTGCCCTTGGTGGAAACTACTGCAAGCAAGCGTTTGTGATAACTGCCCATAAGTCTTTCAAATTACTGTGGAGAAATGTGGCCCACTCTTCTTCGTAGAATTTCTTAATTAAGCCACACTGAAGGAGTTTCCAGCATGAACAGCCTGTTTAAGGTCTTGCCACAGATTCTCAATTACATTTAAGTCCAGACTTTGAATTGGCCACTCCATACCACTTTGTTTTTAAAGCCTTTCAGAGGTGGACTTGTTGGTATGTCCTCTTAAGGAATGTATTGAATCAACAGGTCTGGAAGTAATCAGGCCTGGTATTTCAGTATTTTATAGATAATGAAATGGGACGGTCCTGGTCCAACCAGGGTATATGGTCACTGAATGTGACAGGCTGATTTTTTTTTTTTTTTTTTTTTTTTGTGATGCTAACCCAGCATTTATCATTTCCACATAAATGGGAACATTGCAAGTATTTGGTCTCACAAATTCTGCTATCTTGATAGAAAGGGCAAAAGAATGCTGAGCACAAGAGAAATTTAAAAGTAAGTTTAAATAACACTGAAGAAAACTTCTAGCCTCCTAAAACAAATGACAGTCACATAATAAAAAGTGATTGGATAAACTGTTGTTCTATTTAATCTCAATCTCTTGGGCGTTATCCTACACAGCATCATTTCAATCCATAAAGCCAGAGCTGTGTATTACATTTTGAGCAGGCAGAGGTCTGCTGCCTTTCTACAAAAGTACATCAGAGTCCATGGCCCCCAACCTTTGGGTTAAGAGCCCCTGCCTCAGCCTATTTCCTATCTGTTCCAGGAGGTCAGGCTTTGAGGAAAAGGCCTGACAGTCTGTAAAGCTGTGCAGAGATTTACAGCTTTATTGTTGCTACGTTACACATAAAACAGCAGCAACACTCCTCTGTCTCCTGTGCTCCATACAGTCTGCAGCGGGCGCACCTGTCTGCCTGCCCCCTTGTAAAGCTCCTCAACCATTGGATGAAGCCATCTGCGCCGAGCGAATGGCTTGTTTCTCTTGGAGACGGAGTGATGTAAGCATTTCCTTTAATCAAAGCTGAGGCATGCCAGTGGTTTTACCCCCGCTTTCAAAACCTGAACTGACAAGGAGAAGGTGGAGAGAGGCTGAGCAGGACCGGGGCTAACAAACACTTTAGAGTATTTAGCAGCTTGTTTGCAGCTCCAAAACAGGGATCCTGGATTTAGAGAGTGTAAACTACAGAGCAGTGGAGGAAATTTAAGCAGATGTAAGCATCTGGATTGATGCTTTAGGAAAAGCTTTAAGTATGGGAATAACAACACCAATCAGCAGAGAAGCCTGTGTTAAAGTTACAAGTTTGGAAGCTCTTGTTGCAATAATAAAGGATGGCCGCACATGAAAACAGAGAAAATGAGGCTAGAAAGCCGTAGACTTCTCTCAGGATCAGAGGGATCATAGGGGTTACTGGTCAATACAATGAAGTCATCAGCAAAGCAGGCCTCATGGTTTTGTTCTGAAAAGGAATATTATCAGCAGCCCCCATTTTGAAACAGAATAACAGGCAATACGTTTTCACAGATCTGGCATCTGACCAATTTTTAGTTTAGTCATCAGTGCACCAAGGATTAACTTATCAAGGAAACAAGCAGACACTGATGAGTGTTTGGTGCTGTTAATTTGATCTGTAAGACTATCTGCAGAGTTGTTTGCACACCTGACTGGTAAACTTGAAGTGATGCCTTGATTACACCAATTCCTGGTGCATGAATTCTGACACGCAAGCCATTCAGTGCAAGTTTTTGCAGCATTTTTACCTGTAGTCCAGTTTTTATCACCTCTTTATTGCTTGCAGTGGCATTTACAAAGAACAAGGGAGATGGCAAGAGGAGAATATTATCTTGATTTGCTTTCATATACATATGTGAAATTTTATTCTCTGTCTTTTATCAACACTGTTTATAGCCGTCAAGGGCTCTTAAATACAAAGCACCACACTCCCGCCTCTGTGTTCACAATAAAAGCATCAAAATGACTATCAAAAGTGTTAACCCCCTTGGATCTTTTGCCCCTTTTTGATTTTATAAAACAATTGTGGACTATTTAATTAGTCTCTGTTTTTTTTTTGACAAAAAAACTCTTAATGCCAAAGTGAAAATAGATTTCTACAAAGTAAAGTTGATTAAATAAAAGATATGTAATTCAAAATAAGTGGCTGCATAAATATTCATCCCCTTTAAGTCAGTATTTAGTAGATGCACCTTTGGCTGCAATCACAACAGCATTTTACTCCATTCCTCTTTGTAAAACTGCTCAAGCTCTGTCAGGTTGCATAGGGATCAGGTGTGAACAGCTCTTTTCAAGTCCATCCTCAAATTCTCTATTGGATCGAGGTCTGGGCTTTGAGTCGGCCACTCCAGGACATTCACCTTGTTATCTTTAAGCCATTCCTGTGCAGCTTTCGCTGTATGCTTCAGGTCATTGTCTTGCTGGACAATACATCTTCTCCAAGCGGTGGTTCTTTTGCCACATTTATCTTACCCTCTACCTTTACAAGCCTGTAGAGAAGCATCCCCACAGCATGATGCTGCCACCACCGTGCTTCATAGTGGGGATGATGTTTCTGTGGGGATGTGGAGTGTTTGGCGTTTTGTCTGATGGCCAAAAAGCCCCATTTTGGTCTCACCAGACCATAGAACTTTCTTGTACATTACCATGGAGTCTCCCACATGTCTTCTGGTGAACTCTAGTCCAGATGTAATCAACAGAGCAACAGTTTATGTATGCAGAGTCTCTCCCATCTCAGCTGCTGAAGCTTGTAACTTCTTCTGTAACAAGTAGAGAATTAGGCCTAAAACCATTCTGATTGTATTTAGTTCTTAATATATTAGAGATTTATAAACAAGAAGGACCTTCGAAGCAGTAAGTCAGAGCAGAGGAGGTAATAGAGGGCCACAGTGTTCTTCTTGTTTCTGATTAACTGTGTTTTCAGAGTTTTGAATGAGTCAAGGTCTTTTTCTGGTTTAATTTATCACCGAGTCATAAAAACATCTGGGGGAGCTTTGATTGAATGCATGAATTCATTTTTTCATAATCTTTGTGATACAGAAACATAAAGATGGACGTTCTTTTACCTCCTTGTTAATGTGGGATATTAGAGCTTGGATCAGTTATAAAACAAAAAAGTTTTAAAGGTTCCAGATCCATATTTTGCGTATTGCAGCTTTGAATAAATGAAAAATGTGTTTTTTTTTCTTGTCAGTAATTTATCGGTGCTGTGATTTATGTGTTGGTGAACAATCAGCTATTCTTTTCAGACGCAGGAAGGAACCCGGTCACTCAGAGCTGACAGCCCTAAGTTTAGCTGCGTACCACAAATGCCAGTCATAGATAAGAAGAGTTCACCATGGTGGTTTTCCCAGACTCAGACCCACTTTATAAAACCCAAGGCTGAGGTCTGGTATGTATTACTTTGTGAACATGATGCTAGTTTTAACAACACTTTAAAAATGTCTTTCTTCTGAAGTTAGATAAAAGATGTGACATTCTCGTTTAAAATGTTATGTAGCAGTTAACTCACCAGGTTGCAGAGGTACTTCTACTGTTTCTCTCCAGGGCTGGGTATTTCATATTTTTGGCCATGTTACAATACATATTCAAATACACAAAATATACATGCCAGAATTAATAACATCAGCCTGTCTTTATTGTAGAGGATAACAGAAGAGGTACAGTTTTTCTCTCACATCTTAAAACATTAAAATACAGATCCTCAGACATCCAAGTCAATGAAAATAGTATATTTGTCATCACTTTGTGATTAATAAACACAAATACACTGTGATCCTTCAACTTTGGAATTACATTTAGGTCCATGTACCACTCAGCACTCGGGTTCTGTTTATTAAACTTTTAAAACTTAAAGTATTGCTCTCTGTTGTCTGTCTTGCTGTTGTTTTTCATATTTTTACTTCATTATAAGTCTACAAGGTTGCTGACAAGCCTATATGGTTATCAGAAATGTTGTTTGGCTTGTGTTTTGACGTATAAGGCGACAAGTGCTGCTTATTATCCCCTGAATTTGATAGAACGTGACATAACAGCTTCATTAAATGCTGGTTGTGACGACAGTGAGGATTGGTATTGCTTCAGTGTTTTACCTTATTTATTGCACAGCTTCCATGACTAATCTCAAACGAAATAATCCAGTATTTTTGCTTTCAGTCTTGCTGGCAGTAGATAGACACTATAGCTGCATTTCCATCAGGTTGTCTTGTTGATTGAATACGGTTTGGTATGGTTTGGTATGCTAAACACCAAACTAGTTTGTGTTTCACAGACACACGTACCCTCACTTGGTGGGCAGGCTGTAAAGGCTGCATGTGTGAAGTCACAGTTGGTAAAGCCACAGTGTTGTAGAAAGGATGAGTGACAGAAATCAGAAGGGAATAAGCAGCAAACAGCTTTATTTCATCTGCAAGTGCTTTTTTAAAAAAAATAACTACATCTGCCAGTTCTACTGAACTGCACCGGACTGCTTGGCGGAAACGACCTATGTGCTCCATGTTAACGGTGTGAGTACCAACGCGGTTCGATGTGAAAAGTGAAGCGTAAGCAAGCAGCGACAAGAGGCTGGTGCAATTATTATCTTATGAAGAGATTAGTGTGGATGCTGCTAAAGCGCTAGTTTTAGCAGAAATTGACGACATTTCTTTGTTAAAAGAAAAACAAAGAACAGCAGTGAGTTGTTTTCTTTTCAAAAAGACAAAAGTCATGTACAACATGTCTACAGTTGCCATGGTTCACGTTATGCAGCTCTCTATGGTGTTTACTCCTCTGTAGGGGCTATGTCACATGTTTTGTTGCTCTGATTGGTGCATAAAGATGTGACAGAACGTTCATCCAATCACCCTCCGACTTTTTTTTCAAAGGCTCTGCCCTTTCCCAAACGCTGTCTATGGGAGGTTTACCAGATGGATGTGTGATACACATCCATCTGGTCAGGTTAGCAAAGAAGGACACAAATGTTTAAAAAAGTGGCATAGTGACAAAAAGTAAAAAACTGGATAAAAGTGGCAAAAAAGTAAGAAAAAAAATAGGAAAAAAAGCTCGGAAAGCAGATAAAAGTAGCAAAAATAGACAAAAGTGCTAAAACAGGCAAAAAATGATAAAAGGTGACTAATGTAGGCAAAAGATGTTGCAGAAATGGGCAAAAAAGGCAAACTTCAAAAGGTGGTTAAAAAAAGTGGCAGAAATGGATGAAAAGGGCAAAAATGTGTTAAAAGTGGCAAAAGACATGGCAATTATGGTTGAAAATACGTTCTTAAAGTGTTTAAAAAGTACCACTAATAAATCATTCCAACATCAGAACCCAATAAAAGCTTGACACACTTCTTAGCTCCAAAGAGCTAACTGTTAGCCAGGATGCTATCACCAATGCTACTGATCCAACACTGATATCAATAAATCAAAGCTGGGGAGGGTCCATTCTCTGGGTTTTTCAGGGGCCTGGCTCTGTTACAGTGGCTGAGAAGGGCAAACAACCAGCGAGGTCCAAAATTATGTAAATTAAGACAAATTTAGAAAAGCTGCAAGTTAAAACTCCCTTGGAAGCATCCAAAAACAAGCAGAGCTGCTCCAACAGAACCTCCAATCAGCTGTCTTACCCCAGATGTCAAGGCCAGGCAAGCTTAAAATCTGTTGTGCTTTTATTTAATTATTTAACTACACAACATTAATGCCTTCTCTGATTGTTTTCCTCCTGTCTATAGTTCAACGTTCCTCATAGCGCCCCTTCAGACCTGGAGGACTTATGGACACGCAGAATTTCTCTAATAGCGTCGCCTGAGTTTTTGACTTTATATTCTGTTGCTATACATTTCATGTGTATGCAGTTATTTTGTTTTTTTTTCTGCCTGTTCCATTTGCAGTGCATTTCAGTCATTGCATTTGTTTGGGACGTTTGCATGTGCTTTTAAGTTCTGAACTGTTGACTGTCGTTCCCTACGACACATGACATAGGATAAAACTACTCATGTCTGGGGCAGATGGTTACAGAAGATAAACAGGTTGAGCTATAACCACAATTACAACATGCAGTCCATCCTACCCTAATACAAACACCTGAAAACATTTTTATGATAAACTACAGTCATATTTACATTTTTGGCATGAAGTTTTAAAATTAAAGAACAACTGCTTGTTGTGCTTTATCAGATCCTCCAAATATCTGTTCTTAGAGATCCATGAAGACAAACAGCCAGTCATATTTCATATTTCCTCAGAGCTACTGCAGCCTGTGAGCTCCTCTGTAACCTTTTGGAGGAGGTATGAAGCAGAGTGTTGTTAAATGGAAACAGTTTTCCCCACAGAGAGAGCGCCTGGCTTTAATTATCACACATTTCCACACATTAGTCCATCTGAGATACAGCCGCTGGATTATACAAACAGCTGATTTAAATCTTCATGTATGATTTATGGTGACTGATATTTCCTATGATTTATGACGCTCTGAGAGTTTGTAGGCTGGACGGGAAATGAAACATAATTGGGAAATTGACTTCACGCTGTGTTTTCTTTTGTGTTTTTTCCTCCTATCACAGATTGGGTTTGTTTAAAGAGAAACACAATGGCTGTGAAGTCAGACGCTTGTAAATTATAAAAATCCTGCTCCTGAGGATAACAGATCTGTGGCCTTTTTTATGCACTCAACGCTTTCATATTTGTCATATTAAGATCTAAGGTTGGCGCTAGACACAAGACAATTTTCAAATATTTTAACTAATATAAAAATATTTGACACCAAAGTTGAAATTATTTTCAGCCTCTATTAGACAGGGCAGCTGCAGAGAGACAGGAAATATGGGGAAATGCAACACACAGCACCAGGCATGGGATTCAAACTTGCGAATAGTCAAGGACTGAAGCTTCGGCGGATCCTGCTCTACCAGCTTAGCTATATTTAGGCCTGTTTGGACAAGTTTTTAACTTTATAATCCTCCAAACCCACTCAGTAGACAGTCCGGCCAACGACAGACCACACAGCCGCCATCTGCAGCAGCAGAGTGTTGATTCCATGGAAACAAGTTCTCACAGATACTCAGCTGATCAAACGTAACATCAGAAGAAAAATCTGAAGGATTAACTCCAAGTGTACCTTACTCAGTCACCATGCCCAAGTCTGCTTTAAGAGGGGAACTACAGCACCATCCTCAGGAGATGTGAATGCAACCATGCTTGAGTACTGAGTACTCATCAGTGAGCTGAGCTGTTAAAGGGATACTTCCACATTTTGGCAAATTCGCCCATTGCCATAATTCCTATAGCCTTAATAATAGGTTTGTTTCCTTTAGTTGTGGTGCAAGCTGTTTCTAGATCTGGAGGGACCGTTAAACCAGCTGCACCACTAACCCTATGTTAACAAATGGAATTTTTGCTTTCCCTCATCAAACTCAACAAATACACAATCCAACAACTCCAAAACGCTCTCGTGGACGAGTTGTGACCTGCACATTCACCACGCTATGAAATAATCATGGAACATTATGAGACGGAGATGTTTTAAAGTGAAATGCAAAGCTGGAACTACACTCCAGACATGGCTGCTGCACTGTGTCACTCCGCCCAGTGGTTTACTCAAGAAATAGTTCCGAGTATTTGCTTCATGTGTCGTAATGTTACATAATTATATGTTATTATTTCATAGCGTGGTGAATGTGCAGGTCACAACTCGTCCACGAGAGCGTTTTGGAGTTGTTGGATTGTGTATTTTATGAGTTTGATGAGGGAAAGCAAAAATTCCATCTGCTAACATAGTGTTAGCTGTGCAGCTGGTATATCAATCCCCCCAGATCTAGAGACAGCTTGCACCTACAACTAAAGGAAACAAACCTATTACTAAGACTATAGGAATTATGGCAATGGGCAAATTTGCCAAAATGTTGAAGTATCCCTTTAAGTCAATTTCCCTTGTCTCTTCAAAAACCATTGTATTTTTTGAGCAGCATTGGCCCATTTCCTCCTCTGAGCTGCAAGACAGATGTGGAAGAAGGATAAAAGTTCTTGTTAGCATCTTTAAAAATATTTGAAAAATCTGTAGTAGCCTGCAGGATGAACTTTACTGTACATCGAGTATGAACAAATGTCGACCCGAGTGGTTGCCATGACTGTCTCTTCTTTTTTCTTCTTTTGATGGATTTGCAAACCAACAATGTTAAATCGGAAATGTGTGACCTGAAAGACAGACCTTGATCCATGGTTCTCTGCTGAAAAATGGTGGGTTGCTCCCTACAGGTGGGGAGTGAGTCTTTGCTCCAAGTGAAGGAGTTCAAGTCCCTTGGGGTCTTGTTCACGAGTGAGGGGAGAAGAGGCCTCAAGATATATATGGGCAGATCAGTGCAGCATCAGCGGTATTGCAGTTGTTATACGTTGTGGTGAAGAGGGAGCTGGAAGGCATAACTCTCATTTTACCGGTCCATCTTTGTCCCAACACTCTCATATGCTCATAAACTTTGGGTGACGACGGAAATATTAAGATCGTCCAAGCAATCGTAATGTGATTCCTCAGGAGGGTGTCTGAGCTCAGCCTTGTGGATAAGGTAACAAGCTCGGACATCTGGGGGGATCTTGAGGTAGAGCTGCTGCTTGTTCATGTTGAAAGGAGCCAGTCCGGGTGGTTCAGGCATCTGATAAGGATACCTCCTGGTTGCCTCCCTGTGGAGGTTTTCTGGGCACGTCCAACTGGAAGGAGACCCCAGGGAAGACCCAGAACTCGCTGGAGGGATTATAGATCTCATCTGGCCTGGGATTGCCTCAGAATTTCCCAGAAGGAGCTGGAAAATGTTGCTAGAGAGAGAGATGTCGGGGTTGATTTGCTTAGCTTGCTGCCACCACCTTGACCTTGGCTAAGCAGAAGAAAATGGATGAATGATCTTGTCATATACCCAAATACTTCAATTGCTAGACATATTAAAGTTCTACATCATTTACTGTAGTGACGGCACAGAAGAGACCCATCTTGATAAAATCAGCCTTGAAGAATCATGTTTGGTTTCAATGGAGTTATTATTTTGACAATGTCTGGACCTTGTTGGAATACATTAACTGAGACTAAACTGACTGAGAGTACTGAGAAATATAACACCGTGTCATCTGCATAAAGATGAGTTTTTTAGTTCTGTAATTATCTGTAATGTCCTACATATATAACTAAAATTAAGTGGACCCAAAATTGATCCCTGCGATACTCCTTTGCATAAGGTAGGCATTATTGCAACTTGAAAAACTGAACACACTTTGGCCACAGCAAGACACAAGAAAGTACGAATTCATTCACTTTTCAGAGGATGTAGATTTTTTCAACCAAAGTAAGTGAAACCTTGGATGAAATGCATTTTTGCTCCTTTAAACTCAAGGAGAATAATCATGAGGAAATCAACAAGCACTGTTGGTAGGCAATGGATCTGTGGACTCATCCATTAAACCCAAATCTTCTAATGCCACTCACATTAAGTAGCTTTTCAACAAGGTTATATAATGTCCCCACTTTTCTTTGATGGATGGAAATCGTGCTTCGTGCAGCTGCTTGTTTTTGTGCTGCAATGATTGAAGCTTCTTCAGGAGAGAACTTTGACCATAACGACTGATCCCTGCCACAGAATGAGCAAAACCACAAAATTAAAACATTCAGGCAGCCTCATCTTTTTCCAAGTGCAACAACTGTGCCTTTAATTTTTATTAACTTTGTGTTTGTTTTAGCTTCAGCCGTTTCCCAGCTGTAAGATAACCTTCATCTTTGAGCAGTTAAAAACAGATCAAATTAATTTGGAAATGAAGAGAATAAAGGATTTAAAAAGTAAGAAAATGAAATGTTTGAACAAATGGTCCTGAAAGCTGATCTATGCTTCTGCATCATTCTGCACTGTAGTAACCTACACTATTATGAGTGCTAGGGACGTCCACTGTAGTCTGCATCACTCTCCATTATGCACTTCACCAAACTCCAACTTAGGAGTGTGAATTTCATGCCAGTTCCAGGTCATGCTGCCACATTTCCTGTGCCTTTTTTCACTGGAAACTGTGGCAAGGAAGTTCAATCTGATAAATAGCAAGTGATTAAGCTGCAGTACTGCAAAGAAGGAAAGACAGGACAAAAAACTATGGAGGCCCGTTTCTGCCAATTAAAAGAGAAAAATTTAAAATTAGGGCATTTCCAAAACTAAAAATATAGAATCCTAAGTCATAATTATGAGATAAAAATGTGAAATTATGGGGAAAAAAAGTCCAAGTAAAGAGATAAAAAGTCATTATTATGAGATAAAATTTGAATTATGAGAAAAAGTCCAAGTTCTGAGATATAAACTCAACACTATAAGATAAAAATTGGAAATAGTGAGATAAAAAGTCAAAATTTTGAGATAAAAACTTAAAATTATCAGATAGAAAGTCATAATTATGACATAAAAACTCATAATTATGAGGGAAAAAGTCAAAATTTTGAGGGAAAAAGTCCAAGTTATGAGATCCAAAGTAAATATTTTGGGTTAAAAATTCATCATGAGATAATATTTGAACTTATGAGCTAAAAGGTCAACATTATGAGATGAAAATTTAAAATTATGAGCTAAAAGGTCAACATTTTGAGATAAAAATGTAACATTATGAGATGAAAAGTCATAATTATGAGATAAAAAGACAAAACAAGAGCTACAAAGTCATAATTATGAGATAAAAAGTAGAAATTACAAGATACAAAGTCAACATTATGAGATAATAATTCAAAATTATGAAATAAAAAGTCAAAATTATGAGATTAAAAGTTAAAATTATGAAATAAAGAGTTAAAATTCTAAGATTTGAAAATGATTATGAGATAAAAGGTCATAATTATGAGATGAAAAAATAATCTCATAATTTGAACTTTTTCTCTCATAACTTCGACTTTTAATCTCATAATCATGGCTTTGATTCTCCCATTTAAGTTTCAAAATTACCTAACTTTCAGATTTTTCTTTTCTAAGTGGTGGAAATTGACTTTCTAAGAAACTGTTGCAGCACAAGCCATGGAAATTTTTGCACTTGGATGAGGAAATACAGGTCTGATATTTGCAGACATCATCAAGTAGATCTGACTAGTTTTATAACCATCTGCAGCTGTTTACCTCAAACTAAAGTACACAAAATATATCTGCAGACATTGCAGAGACTGGCAGTCACCTGTTGCTACGCTGCAGACCAATCGCAGGGCTTGCTGCCTGTGTCCTTTCAATGCATACTTACATTTTTGATGAGGTGCACATACTGCATGTGCAGAACTCTGCAAAGCATTTAGGGTTATGTCGGTGCAGAAATACTGTATAAATCAGGCTTCAGAGGCAGTAAAATGATTTAATTAAAGCAGTTTTCCTCTCAAATGGACATTATGAAAATGTATACACTCCATGTTGCTTAAATGCAGCTCTCCTGGCCCGGAGCCACGGCCGTCCCCACCTGGCCTTTGTCCCACAGAGCCCATAATAACATTAGGTTGTAGCGAACTCTGCGGTTCTCCTCCTCCAGCCCAGAAATGTGTAATAAAGCAGAAACATGGATTGTTTACAGGTTTCAGGTTTCCTTGTCGCTGTTTGTGGCCGGGAGTTGTGGCAAAGTGTCAGGCTGAATCCAAGTGAACAGGATCAAGAACCCGGTTGAAGAGGGCTATTGTGTTTCCTCGCTCGGATGTAATCAGAAACATATGCCCACCATCCTCCACGCTGAAAGGGCAGGCTTGTTTAACAGCGCTTTACTTCATTGAATACAACTTTAATAGTCGCCCCTATTACACCGTTTAACAATGATGTTTCGGGAAGGCAGAAAGCGTTTCTGAGTGTGTCCCATGAGAGGATCGTACACACCCCAAAGGCTCAAGTTCCTGCTGAGAACGTCAGACCTAAACACACTTCGTCCAACGTTAGCGTTCCACATCTCCATCACATACTCCTCCTACCTTTTTACAGAGGACTGGCTTTAATAATCCACAGATTTCTTTCTCTTTATCTGATTATTTTTCAGGTAAGTGTGCAGCTTTAAATAGAATAGTAGGCAGAGTTAAAACAGGAATGAGAGAGGAATGAATGCAGGGGCGTTGCACGGGGTAGGCAACCCAGGCAACTGCAAGGGTCTTAAGATAGAAGACCCCAAGTATCGAGGACTACAAGTGCCAAAATGAAATATATAAATATATAATTAATTAAATAATTAAATTTGTCAATTATTTACTATTGGAAATAAATCAATAAATATATAAATAAATATATAATTATTTAATTAATTAAATGCAAGTTTTATTTATTTAATTATTTATTTAACTATTTAACTATTTATTTATTTCACTATTATTATTTATTTAATTACCCAAGAGATGGCTGACAATGTCTAAATCAACGACAGCATGAAATTTCCTTTAAACACTGCAACATGTCAGGAGTCTCTCTATTGGGGCCCCCCTTCTAGCCACTGGCCAGCAGACAGGCTGCCAAACGCATAAATTTGAGATAGATGGCAACAGTTGTTGACTGCCATGAAGCAAATTCATCATTCAGGCCATGTCAAAAGAAAAAAAGGAGGATGATAGGAAAAAATGAGACAGTGGGAATGACAATATGTTACATTAAAAGCCCTCTGAGACCGAGGTTGTGCTGTATGACAAGAAGAGACACAGGTTATTTAAGGTTAAATAACTTTTTAGCCATAAATTGTAGCCATTTGACTCTTCCCCCCACTAGAAGCCTGCTGTATTGCTGTTCTAATGATGCTACATATGTCTTTGTAGCTCTTATGGTAGCTTGTCTAGCCAGCCTGGAACCTGGCTGACTTTCCAGGGGGCTTTAAAGATTAAATCCACAGCAGTAATTCCAACATTGAACGTCTTTTCAGGGCCTCCAGAAGGTCTAGAAACACCCCTGGATGAATGACATGTCCAATACTGGGGTACTCTCTAAAAAGTGATCTTACATAGCAATACACTTGTTCTAATCTGAAACCAAACCAACTTCATTAATATTGTCAAGGATGGGCTCCTGTAGCATAAAATTTTGATGCTCAAAACCTCACATCACAGGATCTTATAATTAGAGGCGTGCAAGGAGGCTTAGACTTGGAGATATACCTGCAAGTCCCCTGCATTGGCTCAGTGTGTGTAAGATGCAACATGCTCATGTGTCATAGAGATGGTGTCAACACGGAGGTGATGTGAGAATGATCACAGCAGCAGCAGGCACAAGAAAAAGACACAGTTTTTAAGATTAAAGAAGTCCACAATTATCGTGTATATTAGATGTCATTGTCACTAGACAGACAAAACAGTCAGCCAAACCAGCTGGCAAGAACATTCTGTGGTGAAAGTCAATGTTTAAACCTGTATAAATAATAGAAATAAGATTGGTGTTTCAGCTAACCACTGACCATCTATGCACAGGGGCAGTCATGTATGAGGGTGGCTGGGGTTCAAGTCTAGCTTGTGGCTCTTTCACCTATGTTATTCCCCACTCTCTCATCTCTGTTTATACACTGTCCGATCTCTATAATACAGGCAACAACAGCCCCCAAATAGTAAAAATACATACATTACTGATGAGGACATTTTGGCATTAAAATAAAAACTAAACAAAAAGACATTTGCACAACTCTATTTTTCTTTTTTCATAAGCAGCTCAACCGACATAACCTTTCAAAGCCAATGGACTTGCCAGATTTCATGCCTGCCATCAGGCAGATTCATCTGGCAAAGCTTCAGTCTGAAATGACTGTGAGAACAGACGGACAAATCAGTGCTATTTAAGGACATCAAGGCATGGGCTATGAGCAAGGTTTGGTTTTACTGCAAGCTGGTAAACAATGGTAACCAGTGTAGAAATTAGCCTTGGATGTAGCTACAGCAGCAGTTTATCAGAATAGGACAACATTTCTTTGTTTAAAAAAAAAGAAAAAAGCAAAGGGTCACAGTGGAGGCTTTTTTTCCCAATAATTTATTTAAATTTTCAGTTTTACAGTATGTAAAACAAAAACAAACAAACAAATAAAGGGACAACAACAGAAACAGACACAAGGCTACCGGTATGTATAGAATTACATAATGTTTTTTTTATTTTAGTGTTGTCACAATAGTGAAGTCCGATGTATTAACTGGAACGATTTGAAAGTCCAGCCATCCATCCATTTTCTACACCGGTTATGCAGAGCAATCTGGTGAAAGCTTTTCTTGGCAGGTGTTCTTGCTTTCCTCCCATCCAGCTTTTGCGAGTTTTTATCATCAACTGGCTCCACTTGTAGTGAACAACAAAAATGGCTACCGTGCCAAGTTCACTCCGGAGCTCCGTATGCCTACTACGTCACTTGTTTGCTTGCTTGTACCCCTCTCATTATTTTGAACTATGGCTTCCTCTGGTTACCAGTCCCCCCCCCTCACAGCTGGAACTTGCTCAAACCCCTTATCAACCTGAACAGAATAAGTCGTGTAGATCGTTCAGGGTTTCAAAATGGTGCACTGATGGTGTGCCCTGAGTGATGTGCCATGGGGATTTGTACAACTCTAGGTCATTACTACAACCATACAATGACTAAAGATAGTGTGACAGACGCTAAGGAGATGATTCTGCATGGATATGAATAAGGTGTGCTTTGAGAAAAAGTTTGAAAACCACAGAAATAACAGATGGGAGGGTAATAAAACACTCCTATTTATCACATTAGAGCAGATTACTAAATAATAAGCAGCTTTGTAATTGAACACTGACAATAATCTCATCATACATATCCACCCTAAAACCTCTGGATGGTTCTCTCTGCCCCGCTGTGTTTCTCCCTCCAAACCTCCATCCTCAGAGTTTTATTGCTATCAGATTTGGCTTGGCTGAGCTGACCGGTGTTTAACTTTTTAGTGAAGGCGGTCGCGGTTTTCCTTGACAGATGTTATAGGGAGGAATTTTATCACGTGGCTGCGCCAATAGCTGCTCAAAGAAAAACATGGAGGTTTTATCTGGCACACTGTGTATGACACCTACATTCACAGCTGTGTGTTTATCCTTCAGCCATGTGGGAGTTTGTAAATGTATATCTGACTGTGAGAAGGGCCTGGGTTCAGCATTTTTATTTGTTTATTATCTGTGAACTCTAAAATTATCTTTTACTCCAAAAAGTGCTATCATTAAAAGATGTCCCAACATTTTGTGAATGTTTAAACAGCAAATTTTCAAAGCACACAGACCGGGTTTCAGTCCAAATGTTAAGCTGAAAAGGAGGGTACTTTACTCCAGAGTCTAACATCTCCAAGCCTTTTGGCAGAAGAGCAGCTGAGTATGTTTTTAGTCCTCCAACTTTTTATGATGAGTTAGTGCTGCACTGCTGCTTCCTCCTCCTCCTCCTCTTCCTCCACGAATCGCTCTAAAAAAGCCACAATTTCATTCTGCTGTGCAAACACGGCTGTCTTTTCAGCACAGACCTCGGCCTGGAAAGCATTTGATTTAGGCGTACATGTTGAGGTGAGGATACAGAGGGTCCATTCAGTTTTACTCACTTGTTGAGTTTAAAAGGAGCAGAGTTTATAGAGGAAGAGACTTGTTTAATATGCATCTGCTTTCATTCTTCAAAGTTTTAACAAGGCATTGGAAACTTTTCTCTGAGATTTTGTCCATATTGACATGATAGCATCATGCAGTTGCAGCAGATTTGACGGCTGCGCATCCATGATGTGAATCTCCCATTCCACCACATCCCAAAGGTGCTCTGCTGAACTCATTGTCATGTTCAAGAAACCAGTTTGAGATGATTTAAGCTTTGTGACATGGTGCATTATCCTGCTGGAAGATGGGACCACTGGTCATAAAGGGATAGCCATGGTCAGCAACAATACTCAGCGAGGGTGTGGTGTTTAAACAATGCTCAATTGGTACAAAGGGGTCCAAAGTGTGATGAGAAAATATGCCCCACATCATTACATCAGCAGCAGCCTTAACCGTTGATACAAGGGAGGATGGATCCATGCTTTCATGTTGTTCATGATGATTTTTCCGATATTCTATAATCCAATTCTGGTGAGCCTGACTGTAGCCTCAGTATCCTGCTCTTAGCTGACAGAGGTGACACCTGGTGTTGTCCTCTGCAGCTGTAGCCCATCAGCTTCAAGGCTCTAGGTGTTATAACTTCAGAGATGGTATCCTGCATACCTCGGTTGTAACAAGTGGTTGAGTTCCTGTTGCCTTCCTATCATCTTGAGCTAGTCTGCATATTCTCCTCTGACCTCTGACATAAACAAGGCATTTCCATCCACACAACTGCTGCTCACTGGTTATTTTCCCTTTTTAGACCATTCTCTGTAAACCCAAAAGCTGATTATGCATGAAAATCCCAGTAGAGCAGCAGTTTCTGAAATACTCAGACCAGCACATCTAGCACCAACAACCAACAATCACCTTTCCTCCTCATTCTGATGCTCAGTTTGAACTTCAGCAAGTTGTCTTGACCACGCCTACAAGCATAAACGCATTGAGTCTGCCATGCAATTGGCTAATTAGCTTTTTGTGTTAAACAATTGAACAGGTGTACCTAATAAACTGGCAGGTGAATGTACTGGAAGAGCGACTGTGTATGTGTAAGCATTTCAAAGGTTCAGTTCACGACAATAAGACCAACACATGTTTGGCTATGTCCACTAATGCCATGTCAATTAAAGTGATCACGTTGCACATCAGTGATATCCAACAAAGGAGAAACCTTTGTTGGATATCTCTGAGTGTTTCCAACACCCTGCTGAAACTATGCCATGAAAAATTAAGGCAATTCTGAGGGCAAAAGGGGGTCCAACCCATTACTGGCAAGGTGTACCTAATAAAGTGGCCAGTGAGTGTATGTTGATGAATAGATGCCTGAATGGACCACAGATGTCACTGCTTCTTTATACAACATTCTAAGGACACAAACCTTGCAGCCAATGACAGTAGTTTTGCATGAGACTCAGGTCACATTGGTGGAACAACTCTATTTTATCTTGAAAATGGAGATAAAGTTATACTTAGGCTATGTCAGGTTTTACTCACATGTAACCAAAGCAGTCCATGGCAATAGTTAGACAGGAATGTGGACGTTGACCTGGAAAGAGTACTGCTAATGTCAGACACATTTTGTAAAACAACTTAATGTTGCACTTGGTCATAGAATCAGTTCCAAACAATAATGAGGACATTTATATTCGGTGTTAATGTCCTCATTATTTTCATATTTCAGTCCCAGTAGAAATGTGATATGATAGCATTGAAAACAGTAACTTCATTCTTTTAGTGATAAAGAACCTTTTACCAGAAGTCAGTGCAGGATGGGCCGGCTTTCCCCCTCTCTTCTCTCTGTCTTCTTCACTCTCACCCTCTCATTCAGGCTCTCATGACCACACACACTGGATAGATAGTGGAGAAACACGCCCTCTCTGTGAACCATTATCATTACCAGGTGTTGAAAAGAAGAGATATCATAGCTGGTGAGTCATCAATCATCACAGCTCCCCTCAAACCTACCTCCTGCTGCCAAAAGTCTTTTTTAAGAAGAAAAAAAAAAAAGATGTAAAACATTTTGACCACCTGTGTGCTTTGGCTCCAAACAGCCCAAAGTCATTTTTCACTTTTACTAAATGTCAGGAGAAAGATAAATATGAGGACATTAGTTTTTATCAGAGCCAGAGAGGAAAGAAGAGCAGCACAGGGTTACATTATTTTTATACTTTTTCAGTCAAAGGTCAGGACGGAGCTTCACTTTGATGTAGGGCCTTTTTAACTGCCTTTATTACGGGTTTCTCATGACCCCAACCCCAGAGATACACAGTTAGGAAGACCATAGGCCATGGTTTGATCTGAGTCATACTATTTTTCAAGTTAATATTTAAAGACCACATGCACCAATTTTTAACAGTCTCACTTTTTAAACAAGTGAGATATCAAAACAACAAACCATACCTAGAACTAGAGATGTTCCAATACCATTTTTTTTCTTGATACTGATTCCAATACATGAACACGCTTTATCGGCTCATGTGTTAAGAATTGGTTTATAGTAACATCAGGGCTCTAAAGTTTTGATCTCAGGTCACAGTGAGATTTATGCTGGGTAACGAGAAGGGGGGTGGGGGGGTTATTTCAGGTTATGGCAACACCAGAGGTTAATTTAACAATTAACTACATTTAACTAACTAAATTTTTTATTTAAATTTAACAATTTAAATGTGTACAGCCAACACAATTCTTTTTTTGCTTTTAATTTTCAGATGTGTCACATGTATACACTTAGATTGCTTTGAATTGAACATCTTTTTTTCACTCTTTTTTCTTCCCATTGTGGGCATGCCCACTGTATTAACAAAATTAATACAGACCTGAACATTTTCATTAAAACATGTGTTCTATAGGCTACTATAGGGACCAAACTGACTGGGCTATACAATGAATTTCAATGGTCTTTAGGACTCTGTTCAAGTGTTTGAGTCCAGCGTAAGCCACGTAGGTGTGTGATGAAGCTGCTGACATTAGCATGGATTGTGTTGGCTAAAGTTGACATGCAGTCTTGTCAAACTGTTATAAAAAGCTGATATTCCCTGAGATGAGCTCTTGTTGTTTCCCTTTTGTACAATAAGTAATTTTATGATTTTATGAATAGAAATGCAAACAGACAAAACCATATTCAGAAATGAACACCTTAATAAAATATTTTTTAGATTTTTAATTATTCATTTGAAACTGAAAAGTGTGTTTTCTTATCAAATTTCAAGGAGCAGAAGTTCGTAAAAAAGATACACTAAATTATATAACAAGTAAAGATATTTTCAGACTGAGTACCTAAAGAACAAAATGATGTGGTTAAATGAAAAAAAAACTTGTTTTCTTTAAATGTCTTTTTTGCTCGTTATTAAACCAGAGGAGTACTGAACTTAGTTTGATTGGCCAGTTCAAATGAGTTCTCCTGATATGACCTCCTGATGAAGATTAAGGATGATACAGATTTTATTTTCTTAAAAACTGTCACTGACATCAAAAATATGCTTTTCTTTGTCTAATGCCTAATGTATGTTTAATTTTATGTCCATTATAAAACAGTGACTGTAGCTGTCACACCCTTTATTTAGCCTGCTGTATTAGTCCATCATTTATGATAACATTGTTTCACAAAAAGTATAAATATCAAATGATTCTGTCGACTTCATTACTATGGTATATCTACATTATAAAGATAAAAAACAACAAATAAATACATGAATAACTGTTCAAATCATTTTGTACACCTGACTACCTCTCTCCTCACAGACTTAGCCAATGGGAATTTTTTGAAGGGTGCAAGAAGTCTTTATCAGGTGTTATATTCAATAATTGTCAATATAGACATATATTTCCTGCATACAGATCAATCCTTTTTATCAGAAGCTTGCATGCGGAGGTTTCATTATTCAAAATAAGAACATTAGGAGATTATTTATTAAATTATGCATTAAAGTAACACTACCCAGCCCACAGGCACAGGAGAGATTGAGAGCACAATGGGGTATGCACCATGCAAATACACGAGCAGTGATCATAGACTGTAGAAAGAATTGGACAAACCCCGTGTGACGTCAGTCATCTGCTTACAATAGGCGGACTCAAACGGCTCTTGAAGCCAATCCGTGGAGGCTTCCATATTGAAATTGCGGTCTCAACCGAACTTTGGATCAACCTAACGGCCCGCCCACTAAGCAACTTCCTGTCAGCCTGCTAGTTAGAATTCTGGTTGACAGAAACGGAGCCTCTGCCTGCCGAGCTATCTGTCAATCAAATGAGACGCGCCAATAGGCTTTCATCCTAAATATAATCCAAACCATCATGGTACAAAAAAATTCACCTCCCGTACAGTGGGAGCACAATAAGACACTAGCTAATGAGACACGTTTGGTGTTTTGAACCAGGCTGTAAACCAGTTTATTTCTAGTGTCAAAACCGGCTGTTTAACATGTGTCCAGACCAGACTTTAGGTGTTCCTGCAGCCAGCCTCAGGTGGACACTCGCGATATAGCAATTTTTTGCACTTCCACATTGGCTTCATTTTCAGGACCGGAGGTTGCCACTTGATCCTGACACAGAGCTTCATACAGCACGTACACTCATGCATCATAGCACAGAGACAAACTGGAGAGACAGACAATTACTTTTTAATTCAGTCTCTGTTATGACCCGTCAGTAGGCTACAAAATATGCTTTTATCTTTTATATTTTCATGGATGATATCCACATAATACACGGGAAAACTATGCTGTTTAAAGTGAAGTTTCAGTAAGAGAGAGAGAGAGAGAGGGTTGGGCAGTGGTGAGTGAGCAACAGAGAATAAAGCATTTTCTATACTACTGAAAATAACTGGGGTTACAATGGCTTACACATGAAGGAACTGTGTGTGGTTAGGACAAAATGTCCCTTGGCAAAAGTTGGGGAGGACACATCCCCCCGCCCCCCTCTAAACTGACGCCTATGTGTTTGACATTACTGCAATTTTGAAAAATACAAGACGCAATGATTTTAAACTGTTGGTAGGGAAAACAAACACATAATGTCTGCCCACCTTGATAAAAACATCTTTTTTGCCATGTTCTTTTTGATAAACCTCCCGGTCTCGCTCGATGTCATCCACGCAGAATTGTCCATGTCCGCATGGCGATGCATAATAAAAATAATTCTTTTCAACACCACTAGTGTACAAATTCAAAATGTGCCTTTGTTAATATATAGTTGGGAATAAAAAAAAAAAATTGCAAACTCTTATTGAAATTAAATCATACATAGAATATATGGTGTTTACTTTCTCTGTGGGAGGAACTCATGAATATATATCTTAAAAATTACAGATATAGATTGGAGGTTTACAGTTGCGTTTCCTTTATCATAAACCTGACAACCATGACACAACCGTCAAAACTACATCACCAGGTCACAGGCATAATGTAAGGGTTGAAAAAAATGAATGCAAGAATATTGATGCTTACAACAGAAGCTAACAAGGGCAATACTGTTTGTGATACTGATACTTTTTTATGTAATTTTATCGATACTGATACCGATACCGATACTTTGGAAGAAAGAATAAATATTGGACTTGCAAACTTTCAAAAGTTACACTTTTCAGGCAGTTAAAAGGTGTATGCAGGTCATTCAGAAATTCATTTTGGGGGAAAATTCAATAAAATAAAATGTTTTAGTAGGTAAAAAATACAATAAAATAAATTAAAATAAATAAAAAAGAAAATAATAATAATAATGTAATAATAATAATAATAATAATAATAATAATAATAATAATAGAATATTAATAAAAATAAAATAAACATCATATCATATCATAGCACAACCTTGTATATAGAATTAAAATAGCCACAACATCACCAATTTCTTTTCTTTTTTTTAAATTCGGATAGAAAGACTATATTAGCCATCTATACCAACTAATTTGAAACAGAAATGTAAGAAACACAAGTCAGTATTTTTTTTATGTTTTCTTACAATTTTAAAATTTACTAGGGAATCACAATGAGTGAAAAAGACAGCCAGGTTCACATCGCAAACTATAAAATGACTTCATATGCGAGCAAGTGGAGTTGTTTGAATCTGTTACTCATTAAAGATTGGTCCTCAAAGCCTCGAAGTCACATAGTACGGCAGGATCGACATGTCATGTGGTCATATCTGATTGATCCTTAAAGCCATGTGACACGGACGAGCAGGCAAGAAACGTTTGATTGGTCTCCAGATTCACGTGACACGGACTGGCAGTAAAGCCAAAACAGTGTGGAAGAGAGAGAGGCAGGGAGGCGCTCGGCGGAGAAGCGGTTGTGAGACGTATTTTATGGTACTCATTTGGTACTGCTAAAGGGATCGATACCAAAAGAGTACTTTGTAAATATCGATATATCGATACTTTAGTATCGATACTCCCACCACTAATGAACATGAGGAACACGAAGCAGTGGGTGAGTGAGCTCTGTGAAGTATCAAAATATGGGCTAATAAACATAATTAGACTGTGAGTCCACTTTATATAGGAAGCTTAAACAGTGTGAGATTAACTGCTCTGACAAAACCCTCTCACCATTAAATTTCTCAATTCTAAATAAAAGTCCTGAATTCAGACTTAGTTACATGCAGGTAGACCTGTGCCAGGATTTTTATTAATATTGAAAGCTCTTAATTTTAATAGAAGAATAAAATGCTACTTGTGGTTAATTTTCCATCATTCTTAAATCAGAGTTAAATCAATATATTAGCCTATTTAGCATATTTCATTTCTGATTACTTATATTTTGTTCATGAGTTTAGAAAAAAGGCTGGTATGATTGCTGAACAGGTCAGTACTGACCTACGAAATGTGTGGAGTAGAAATATAAAGAACCATCAAATGTTCATTAAAGCAGAGGGGCTTTTCATGAAGTACAGTTGCAAGAAAAAAGTATGTGAACCCTTTGAGATTTCTTGGATTTCTGCATAAATTGGTCATAAAATGTGTTCTGATCTTCATCTAAGTTACAGCAATAGACAAAAACAGTCTGCTTAAACTAATACCGCACAAAAAATGATAGGTTTTCATGTTTTTACTGAACAAAACATGTAAACATTCACAGTGCAGGGTGGAAAAAACATGTGAACCTTTGGATTTAATAACTGGTTGACCCTCCACTGGCAGCAATAACCTCAACCAAACATTTCCTGTAGTTGCAGATCAGACCAGCACAACGGTCAGGAGGAATTTTGGATCATTTCTCTTTACAAAACTGTTTCAGTTCAGCAATATTCTTGGGATGTCTGGTGTGAATCGCTTTCTTGAGGTCATGCCACAGCATCTCAATCAGGTTGAGGTCAGGACTCTGACTGGGCCACTCCAGAAGCCATATTTTCTTCTGTTGAAGCCATTCTGTTGTTGATTTACTTCTATGCTTTCGGTCGTTGTCTGTTGCATCACCCATCCTCTGTTGAGCTTCAGTTGGCGGACAGATGGTCTTAAGTTTTCCTGCAAAATGTCTTGATAAACTTGGGAATTCATTTTTCCATCAATGACAGCAATCCGTCCAGGCACTGAGGCAGCAAAGCAGCCCCAAACCATGATGGCCCCTCCATCATATTTCACAGTTGGGATGAGGTTTTGATGTTGGTGTGCTGTGCCTTTTTTTCTCCACACATAGTGTTGTGTGTTCCTTCCAGACAACTCAATTTTGGTTTCATCTGTCCACAGAATATTTTGCCAGTAGTGCTGTGGAACATCCAGGTGCTCCTTCGCAAAGTTCAGACGTGCAGCAATGTGTTTTTTGGACAGCAGTGGCTTCCTCCGTGGTGTCCTCCCATGAACTCCATTCTTGTTTAATGTTTTACTTATTGTAGATTTGTCAACACAAATGTTAGCATGTGCCAGAGATTTCTGTAAGTCTTTAGCTGACACTCTAGGATTCTTCTTCACCTCATTGAGCATTCTGCGCTGTGCTCTTGCAGTCATCTTTACAGGACTACCACGCCTAGGGAGAGCAGCAACATTGTTGAACTTTCTTCACTTGTAGACAGTCTGTCTTACCGTGGACACATGAACATCAAGGCTTTTAGAGATACTTTTGTAACCCTTTCCAGCTTCATGCAAGCCAACAATTCTTGATCGTAGGTCTTCTGAGAGCTCTTTTGTGTGAGGCATGATTCACATCAGGCAATGCTTCCTGAGAACAGCAAACTCAAAACTGGTGTGTGTTTTTTATAGGGCAGGGCAGGTTTAACCAACACATCCCATCTCATCACATTGATTGGACTCCAGGTTGGCTGACTCCTGGCTCCAGTTAGCTCTTGGAGAAGTCATTAGCCTAGGGGTTCACATACTTTTTCCACCCTGCACTGTGATTGTTTACATGTTTTGTTCAATAAAAACATGAAAACATATCATTTTTTGTGCGGTATTCGTTTAAGCAGACTGTTTGTCTATTGTTGTGACTTAGATGTCTTCTTGCAATTGTATTTAGCATCAAATTTGTGTTAATCAACATTATTCCAGTAAATTTACTTTGTTACATTTCTGTAATCATTTGTAGTTTAAAAAAAAAGAAGTCAGGCAGAGAAATTTTTAAAAAAAGGATATACCTTTTCTGCACTTCTACTTGATATGGTACATACTCACCGTATTGATATGTCGTATACTCACCTCTGACCATTAGTTGTTAGTCAAAACAGAGTGAAAACACTACATTAGATGTGTTTATGACACTTACCTTTAAACTACCTATGTCATTGTTTGATGATTTTTTTTTTTTTTTTTTTTTTTTTTGTAGCTGTATGTCGTAAGGGGGACAAAAGAATGTGCGTAGCATTATGTTATATATTGACCTGCTTTGAGAAGGCAGTCCAAGTCAAAAATACCAGGGCCGAATTTCCTCCCTAGTCCAGCCCTGCTCTCTCCCCATAGCACATTTCTGCAATGGCTGACTGGACAAGGCCACATTCCTACCTTGACAGAAGAGAAGAAAAACCTAGCAAATAGCAAACTCCATACTCCAGTACGGTGTTTGCTATCCCACAGTGTCAGCCTGTGCCAACACAAGTTCAATGGCGTGATGGAGGCCTTCCATTTAGGGCAGGAATTTCACCAGGTTTAGCTAAGAAGAAAAGTGCATGTTGTGTATGTACAGTCCATCTCAATTTTTAACAGATTTGTTGTTACCCTGTATCAAGTGGAAGATAACATCAATCCTTCAAACTGTGCATGCGTCCTAAGTGTAATCAATGTAAATTTTTTGTCCTGACTCTGATGGATACTGTGATAAGATCTGCTGTTATTTTTATGTTGATATACTATTAGGCTGTGTAAACTGCTAATTAATGACAACTTGTAACAATTTTGTCTCTGCAGAGCTGCAGACCATGATGGCAGTGGCTAGTCTTAAATGAAGTAATGCATTCTTAATTAAGGTATAACCTCCTCTGTTTCAGCTGTTCTCAAGGCTGGATAATCTATACTGAAAAAATCAGTGAACTCATTAACAACAGAATGGTGTATATTTATATAGCTTTATTTTCAAGGGACTTTCATATCACCCTGTATTCCTCAAAGGAATCAACAAAGCATCATCTCATCTTTTGCATTCCTCTATAAATAATGGGAATATTTTCTACATTTATTTGGGTTGCTTTCACACTAGGGCTTGGCCCCAGATCTGAGTCCACTTGAGCCCAAAGTCCGTTTTTTTTTCTGTCAGTGTGAATGCGACTGAACCCAGGGACCAGGTCCACTTGGGGAGGTGGTCTCAGGCTTTAGTAGTTTTCTCCAAAATGCTCCTCATTGTAAATCTTCACGTGAAAATTGTTTAATGGTGCAACCCCTGAGCCCCGAGGCTCTAGAGACTTGGGTCTGGACAATGGCCATCAGGAGGCCAGAGAATTACAGGACCACGGTAGACACAGCAAAGTGCTGTTCGGCATATGCTCTCATAGCTGACCTGCCACTCTGGATTTAGGTTCCAATGATTTCTGATTTCAGGCAACTTTAATGCCATTTTCTTGAAACAAACCACTGATTCAAATGGTTACCTTTTTTGGCTGAAATCAGTCCTATAAATGTGGCTAAAGTTGGCTGTTGATTTACGAATCATTTCAAAGTAAGTTTGCCAGAGAGGCTTTAAAAACAGAACCAGGATAAAATTCAGTTTCTTGGCTGCCCTAATGTTTAATGTGGTTTCATGAGCTTTTATATTTTTTTTTGGATAAATAATCAAGCCTTGTCATCTGATATGGGACGGCCTAAAAGTTTTAAATGACATAGAAATAAAAATTAACAACCATACAAAGTACTTCCTCTGTGACACCTTTAGTGCCGAGCTCTTCCTGCAGTGGTGTCACTTCCCCTTCCAAAGACAACCTGTGAATCAGTCAGTGGGCTGTAAATCTCATCTCCATTTGGAAACATGGAGAGGCTGAGCAGACATTTATTTATCTGACAATGTTACAGAAGATTTCTCCCACCACTTCACCCCCGTGTCCGTCTGTTACTCTCTGCCACGCTACGCTCCGCTGGTCTATTTATCATAGTCAGCAGAGAGCGGAAAAGGAAGAAGAAGACAGGCCCAGACTGCACTGCGGCCAAGTTTCACACACGCTGGCTGTTTTCATTCAGAAAGTTCACTGGTCGAGCCCCCTCCTCGAGTCTGAGGGCAGAGAGAAAACACGGGTGGTGTGAATTCTTTAACCATCTCCAGTCGCCGAGTTTGGCCGACGTTTCTCTCCATCAAGGCATTCCAGGAGAGACAGATAATTCGTCTGTTTCCTCCTATTTGCATCCTGAACCACCACACCGCTGCTCCATGTGTGTATCTGCATCGAAGTGCAGACAGAGGAAACAGAAGGTGTACATGTGGAGGAGTGAGTATGCAGCGGTGAGAGGAAGCCAGATCCTTTACTGAAGTTAAAGTAGTTCTAAGAATGTGAAAAGGTCCTGCATTTAAAACTAAAACAGAGGTCAGACAACTTGACCTTTTTGTCTGTTATGATGGTCACTGTGTCAGATTCAGTGCTCACAGGGACTTCAAAGGGATATTTTTATATTTTTGAAGTTGGATTCTATGCATAAATATATGTATTTACATACACACAGAGGTTTAAGGTTCACAAGACTGTAGCCACCTCACTGGATGTGGCTGCTAGAGGAAAATTTATAACAAATTGAAGAAACAGATAAGATGAATGGTAACCAAAGAGCCCAGAACAACTTCCAAAGAGATTAGAGATGAACTCTAAGGTCAAGGTATATCCGTGTCAGAACGCACCATCCTTTACTGTTTGAGCCAAAATTGACTTAATGGAAGACGACAGAGGAAGACTTCACTGTTGAAAGCAAATTGTAAAAAAGCCAGACCAGAATTTTCCGAAATGCATTGTCAAGCCACAAAGCTTCTGGGGGGAATGTCCTTTGGACAGTTGAGACAAAACTGGAGCTTTTTGGCAAGTCACGTCAGTTTTATGTTCACAGAAGCAAAAATAATGCATGCAAAGAAAACTGTAGCAACAGTGAAACATGGAGGAGGCTTGGTTATATTCTGGGGCTGCTTTGCTGCATCTGGCACAAGGTGTCTTGAATCTGTGCAGGGCACAATGGAATCTTAAGACTGTCAAGGCATTTCGGAGCCAAATGTGCCGCTCAGTGTCAGAAAGCTTGGTCTCAGTTTAAGGTTACGGGTCCTGCAACAGGATAATGACCCAAAACAAGAAGAAAACACTGGACTATTGTGAAGTGGCCTTATGAGCCCTGATCTAAATCCTATTGAACATCTGTGGAAGGAGCTTAAAAAACTTTCTTGGATATGAATTCATTTTACAGTCTGTGATGTGAACCTGGCTGTCTTTCTCACTCAATGTTGTCCCCAAGCAAATTTAAATATTGTAAACATAATTCCAGAAATTGTTGCAAATTTATGAAAAATAGTAACTACAGTGACCAAAGCATTCAGCTTTTAAGTGAGACTGGCACTTTGTTCACTTGCACACAATGACTCACCTGACAGCAACTTAAAAGCCTGTTGTAATGCCTCAGTTCCCAACCTTTGGTCCAGAACCCCAGGGTGAGGTGCTAAAGACCTCTGGGAGGGCACAGAGTTCTGTGAGCTTCTGAAGTCGTCAAATTAGTTGTGCACATATAAACTAAAGCCACAATAAACACTTCTTTAATAGTTTTACAGGTCTTTTAGAAAGAATAACTCTTGTAGACTTATTTCCCTTGTTTTTTATGGATGAAACAATTGAAGATTGTTGATTTTTGACAGCAATGTATCTTTTGCTTCATCTTGTGGGTCATGGGTGGCCTCAGCTTTTATTAGATACAAGCAAGGGGACACCAAGGAAAACAGCTTGGTAACCAGTGTACTAATGTATACTGGCAATCTCTGATTACGACGGTTTACCTGCTGAACATCCCCAAGAATGAGAAGACAACATTCTTTGGTGCAAACCGGAGAACCACACCGTGAAACCCTTTCAAGGCAGAAATTTGAAAGCAAGGGCTCAGCTTCTTTGCATCACTTTGGGTGCTTTCACATTAGGCCCAGTTGTTTCGAACTGCGCTGCGGCGCAATTCCTCCCCCTCCCCCTTCTCCCTGCTGGCTTGCTTTCACATTAGCAACGTCGAACTGTGCCCGGGCCCACTTGTGTATTTATTTCAGTCTCAAACAGCAGGTGGTGGTATGCACGTAACTGGTTTACAACCCCGCCAAGGAGGAGAAAGAAGAAGAAGCTGCCATGGCAACCACTGGGGTCATGACCTGAGCAAAGATTGTTTTAATTTTGACCCGGCAAAACGTCCATCCTGCAGCCATGGATGATTTAAAATCACTTTTCAAGATGCCAACAACTTTGCTCTTTGTATCTGCACATCTACATGCAGCTCACAGGATTAAATGGGCTAGCGCTGTGCAGACACAGGGGTTTTTGAGTTGACAGGAGACTTTTATTGCCTTTGCACCTCCTTTCACTGACCTAAACTTGTGTTCATCCGTTAGGTGAGTCACAACAGACCGTTTATTGACTGGATTCTGATGATATCCGCCCTTTATTGAGGAAAAATGTGAACAAACTGCCACGCTGTGGAAAGAAGTTATGCTTTTATGATTACGTCAAAAGCTGATACGGCGCTCTGTCCCATATCTGGGCGCGGTTGCATTCACACCTCATCCGAACAGTGCCAAAGTCCACTTGAATCGTGCATGAGAGCACCTCCACAAGTGGGCCAGGTGCCTGGGCGCAGTTCGTTTGCATTCACACTACCAAAACGAACCAGACTTTGGGCTCAAGTGCACTCAAATCCGGGACTGGGCCCCTAGTGTGAAAGCACCCTTAGAAAATGCTTGTTCATTAGGGCCTTCTCCAATTTGTAGGTGATCTTGGTTGCTGTGAAAGAGTGGCAAATTAAAGATGCTGATTTGAAGTAAGCAAATAGGATTCTGATAAATAACAAAGGAGCTACCTGATATTGCCTTACCTGGCCTAAGCCACTTGTTCTTGTCAGTGGACGGGGGGTGGAGGCATCTGGGGAATAGTGGATCTTCGTGCTCATGCACATTCTGTATGTGGTTGAGAAGAGATGTCCACTTAGCCACTGTTTCTTCTCCACTGGACAAGCAAGAGGCTACCTGGTAAAGGTGATTTGAGATGCTCTTCTGCCACAATTTCAACTTCTGGCAGTCCCTCTCCTTGCAGATGGCATCTACCTTTTTTGTTGAGTGTTGGAAACAGAAAAGATGCATGCAATATTTTAATCAAAGGGGTTTAGTGCTACAAAGCCTCTGTAATGAAGAAAAAAAAAAATTGAAATTGAAAGAAACTCTACCTTTACAGAGATGCCACACATCATAAAAGTGGTCAATTTCTGGTTTCTGTACACGAATGAGCTTCTGAACCTGGGTGTGTTGGTCCATTATGAATGAAGTCACTTTGACCCCAGGTTTCTCCAGAAACTGTAGACTGCGGATCAGCCCTTCTTTCTCCATTCTAAAACTGCTTCCAACTTCATTGCTCTGTGGATCGTAAAAGGAAAGTAGTTTTAATTTTACACACCAAAATTCAACCGCTGGAACAAAGAAGCTTTTTTGTCATTGTATACTAAAAGGAAGAAATATTATCAGTTATATTATCAGCATTTGACATAAATATAAAGAACATTTACTGGCAATAGATGTACATGGAAATCTTTTACAGAAGTTGGTCATAATTTGAAAAATATTAAGTGAAATCTATTTCCAACAATTGTTCTATTGTATGATTTGATATTAAAATTACCTGAACAAGTTGAATATCAATGATTTTATTTGTTCTGAAGTCCATCATGGTGTAGGAACCATACTTTGCGCTGTGTCCAGGGCTGTCAGCTCTCATGTCCCCTCCAAAACAAAGTTTTTACCTTTGCTTTATTTCTTCAAGCTGATCTATCTGGTCTAAGTGCCATTTATGCAGCACAGAGGGTAAGATGTAGCTGCGCACATGGTTCCTGTGGGCCATTCTTCTGAAGGTTTTCACATGCATTGCATTGAGCACCTGTAGTTTGAAATCACAATTTACAGATTTAACACTGTTAAAAGTATTTACTACATCATGCTGTGGCCCTGGACCACAAAAAAAAAAAACAAAAAGTTATTTACCAGTGGTGAAAATCAGAGAACTGCAATCTGTGACACATTGATAATGGTAATTGTTTTTATTTTTTACATACCTTGTTTGTCTGGATGAACGAGGAGCCAGTGAAGTAAACAGCTGCTGACAGGTGCAGATTTTCTGCTGGTAAGCTGCCAAGGAGTGGTTGACTCTTCCATTGACGGGACTATGTGCAACTGTGGTGTAGGCAATTTTGGTGGACCGAAAGGAATGTACTGTCTCCCAAGTGTGAACCTTGCAGTCTCTTGAGCGGATGGGGCAGATGTTGAAGAGCTTTAGCAGGCAGGTACTTCACCATGTCCTGCACTGGCTTGTTTGGCGCTCTACAGAATTAAACAAAACAAATAACAACCTTGTAACAAAGAGTACAATTTTGGAATACATTATGCTATAACAAAACTTACATGACTGAAATTTCACTTCTACAAAAAAAAATTTAAATTAAAAAAAACAACAACAACAACAAAAAACAAAACAAAACAGTTGTATACATACAACGTGAACTTACTGTTCAGTGGATGTGTCAAATTCAGAAATGCTGGGGTGGTAAGTGGTGTCAGACTTGGGTGAATCTGAAGTAACATAGCTGTCCCGGAAAGATGGAAACTCCAAGAGTTGGAACTTTGTAGGTGGGCTTTCAGATGGGGCCGTTTTCTGCTTGATTGGAGTGGAAGAAGATGGTAAAATGCAGTGTTTTCTACAGCAATACTTCTGGTGGCTACCATAGCTTGACAATCTGGAAAATATTGGGAGAGTAAAGGTAATACAGTTTTGACAATGTACACTGTTCATATGTATAAGAGATCTGTAATAGGTGCACCAGAATTTGTTTAACTTACACTTGGGCCATCAATTTGCCTGACTTTGTACACAACAAATGGCCTTCTCTCTTTCTCTTTCAGATCTAAACATTTTTTTAACTATATACCAGTTCCCCTTTTTGTTTTTTTGTCTTACACTGCACTGTGACTGCACCAATACAAAGCTCCACTGTCATTACACTGTGCTGTGCTGGAGATCACATAATCAATGCAACAGGCCAATAGGAATATTACAGAACATAAACAAATATTTACTTCAAATTTTTTGATCTATAAGAAAATCCATCATCATCATGACACTATATCTGACATTCAGCCATAGGCCATATAATCTGTGTTGTCTTTAATGTACACACCGTGGACGGATAGTGCACACCTATAGCTTGTCCTGAGGCATCTAAAGCATTCATAAAGATGACATTTTACTGTACCTGTGTTCTTTCTGCCAAGTGATCTCCGTGACAGTTGAGTGGCAACTGTCCTTTCGCCCACAGAGAGGTCTGTCTGACACCCTATTTCTCTGAGGATTGTATGGTCACACTGACACCCCATCTCTCTTGAGGTTGAAAGACTCCCCTATATGAAAATGGCATAGTTATTAATTACCCTTGAAAATGACTGAATACTGTCTGGCACTATCCGTGCATGATTACCATTACCTGTGGACCTCTAATAATTTATGAAATACCCTGTTTGCAGCGATGTATTCACATGGAATAAGTCTGTAATGTACTCGAATTGACAAGACATTTCTGAAGGACGACATAAAGGCGCTGCAGGCTACAGCAATGAATAGATGGAACTTTTTTTCCTAAATCCACAACAAATATTTTGGCAGCTGTTGCTGTCGCTGTTTTTTTCTGCACCTGGTTAATTCTGGGTTTTTACCATCAACAGCAGATCAGCTGTTGTAACGTACACACAAAAAAGCAGTGGTATGCACTCAGACAGTACAGATTCTATTAATAAATGATGCAAAATAATGCTATTCATTAATACCCATTGACCTTGAATGATGCTGAAATCTGGCCGGTCGTTTGCCTTGGAATTTTAACCTCGCAATTAAATAAATTATCGTTTTGCACGAGATTAATTTTATGGAGGTGATGTCCAGAGCAGTGGCTAAGCTGGGGATCCTATGGCCGTACCCTCCTGCGCGTCCCCCTTTTTTTGGAGTTCAGCGGTGCAGCCAGCTCTCCCGCTGAAGCAGATGCCATGTTGCGAGGACATCAAGCAACGAGTAAGGCTCTCATGGACTGCGCCGCACAAACTAGAGCCCCTATTCAAGCCCTTGCAGGACGGTCCTCTGTTGTCTCAGAACCAGAGTCGGGCTACCAGAACATGCCACCTCTGGAGAAGTCCGTTGCCTCTCACCTCTCTTCTTCATCCCGCAAGCCTCAGCTTCCCCCATGGCTTGCCAGCTCACAGCCTCCCTGGCGGAGAAATCCTACAGAGCGGCAGGGCAGGCAGCCAACTTGGCCATCCTGCAAGGGTACCAGGCCTACCTCCTACGTGACCTGGAGGGTAAGGCCACGGCAGAGACCTACACGGAGCTCAGAAAAGCTACCGACTTCTCCCTTCACATGATTTCATGTGCCGCTCAGGACGCCGGGAGAATTATGGGCTTCTCGGTGGTCACCCATCACCATTTGTGGCTTACTCTCTCCCAGATGTCTGACTGGGAGAAAAAGAGGCTCCTGAATGCCCCTGTTTCCACTACGGGCTTATTTGGTCCTGCGATACAAGATATCGCACACAAATTTGAAAGACAACAAAAAGATTCAGTAGCGTTTAAATCTCTGATGCCTTGCCGCTCCCGTGAGCCCGCAGCAGCAGACCGTTCACGTCCTGCCCAACCCAGTCAGAGATATCGCTCTGCGAGCTCCTCCCGGTCCCGGGAAAGACCCCAACAGGCAGAGGTAAACCAGACCGCCTAGCGCCCCGCTCCGCGGAGCTGGCTCCCATACCCTCTGCACCAGCATCAGCAGCAGTCCAGCCAGGCGAGCAGAGGGAGAAAGCTGCGCAGGACCTAGTTACCACCTGTGGGGGAGAGGGGAAGATATATGGCCCTCTGCTGTTAGGTCGGACAGTCCCACAGCAGCCAGGTGCATTAAAGAGAAAGTTAGCGCTGCAGTGTCCCTTGCCAGTGAAAACAGCTCGGCACACTCAGTCCCTAAGCACGCACCTTCATTTCCCTCCTACACTCCCTCCTCAAGCACATCTGTCGACTCACCTCTACAAGAGCCATGATTACAGAAAGCACTCAAATGATCCCAAAGCCCAGTATAAGGCTGGGACATTCACACACATATAGAACAGAAACAAATGAGCCCGAAGCCCAGTATAGGGCCGGGACATTTACATACATGTGTAGAACAGAAACAAATGAGCCTGAAGCCCATTATAGGGCCGGGGCATTTATACATATTTCAAAGGCAGGAAAGTCAGGGCTTGAAGCCAATCTTATGGCCAGGCCCTTGCCTAATGTCAATAACGAATCTAAAACCTCAGACAGAGAGCCTGACAGCAGCAGACCCGCTGTCTGCTGTTTCACCTCCGGGGGGTCGACCTCAAAGAAAGGACAACGCTTCCCCCTTTTTTGGCAAGAGGCCGGCATTGTCCAACAGAATCTTAACATGGAAGCGGCTTTGTCGTCCCTCTCCCTGGGTTCTCAACATTCTGCAGAGGGGCTCCGCATTGCAGTTTGTTCGCAGGCTGCCTCGCTTCATGGGTGTCATTCAATCAATGGTACAGGCCCATCTCGTCCCAGTTTTATCACAGGAGATATCCACCCTCCTAGAGAAAGGGGCTATATGCCCGTTGAGTGAGACAGAGTGCAATTCGGGTTGCCACCACAGATATTTCCTGATCCCAAAGAAGGATGGGTCGAAATGCCCCATTTTAGATGTGAGAAATCTGAACAAGTCACTGAGAAGGATGCTGTTCCGTATGTTGACGCAACCCCATCTATTCAAAGCGATCAGAGGGTCCGACTATTTCACATCAGTGGATCTGAAAGACACTTTTTTTCTTATCCCCATGGTGGAAAGACACAGGAAATATCTGAGATTTGCTTTTCAAGGAAAAGCTTTCGAGTTTTGTTTTCTCCCTTTCGGCCTCTCTCTGAGCCCTCGGACGTTCACCGTTTGTTTGAACACAGCGTTGGCACCCCTGCGCGTGAAGGGAATAAGAATTTATTGTTATCTCGACCACGTGCTCATAGCAGCAGAGTCGAGGAGCATGGCCATTACGCACACCAAAGCCGTGACAAACCACCTTCTAGAACTGGGTTTCTCAATAAATTGGAAGAAAAGTTCCCTGGTACCCAAACAGGTGACAACCTTTTGGGGTCTGGAATTGAATTTCTGGTCGATGCGGGTGCACCTGTCTCGGGACAGACAGCTGCGTATTCAAAGAACAGCGCGGACTCTGTGTCAGAGTCACACAGTACAAGGCCAGCTGAATCGGGGAGCAGACCTATCGAGGGGTGGTCCTCACCCAGCAGAGTGGAGCCTGCACCCTTGAGTGGTGGAGGAGATTTGGACTCTGTTCGCATCGCAGCTTGCAACACACTGCCCGCTGTGGTTCTCCATTCACATTGACGACCCACCTTAAGGGCACGACGCGTTGGCACACCCTTGGCCAAGAGAAAGACTGTACGCCTTTCCCCCAATTCCACTTATCCAACAGGTTCTGGACAGAGTGAGGGAAGCCAGGCTGCAGGTCATCTTGGTAACGCCTCATTGGCCATCGCAGACATGGTTCGCCAACCTATGCACAATGGCACAGGGGACCCCTTGGGCACTCCCGGTGCGGGTGGATCTATCCCCCTCCATTCGCTTCAGCAGAAGAGGAGCGCTTGCACAGGCTATGCCCGGTCTGTGTGCTCTTGGCATATTTGGAGAGGATGCGCCCGCTGCACCTTTCTCACCAGCTGTTTGTGTGCTACGGGTCTCAGTCCTGAGGTAGAGCTTTATCCAATGAGCATCTGTCTCGATGGATAGTGAAGGCTATAGAATTAGCCTATTCCTTTTTGGGGAAAGATCCCCCAGAGGATCTGAAGGCGCATTCCACTCGGGGTGTTTCTACCTCATGGGCGCTTTTACGCGGTGTGTCTGTAGAAGACATGTGTGGCTGCTTCATGGTCAACTCCGCACACTTTCGTGAGATATTATAGTCTGGATGTGTCAAACACGTCATTTGTGCACGTTGTATTGTCTGCAGCCAGACACTGAAATGTTTTGGCATTGGCAATTACTGGTAGGGGCTATGCGCTTTTGTTATGGATAACACTGAGTCGCCATGGTTCCCATGTTGCCTTGACCACTGGTCAAGAGGGTTGCACGTGGCTGTGTCCTCTCATGGCCAGCAAGGACGGTGGTATACATTGTAGCATGAATAAGAACTCAAGTTCGAAATTAAGTAAAATGTGAGGGTTGTGCTACAACCCAGGTTTTACGAGTGAAGAACGAGAGTTCTTATTATTCTAGCCTTGCTGTCCCGTGTGTGCAGGCTGAAAAGCTGCTTTGAATGATGTTGGCAGGTGCGCAGGGTCCTTTGTAGGCTTAGGGCGGGCCCAAATGCGTCAAGGCGTTGAACCAATCACCTGCCATTCAGGCCAAGACGTAACTTGGGTGGTGTTAAGGTTTTATAAATAAAATTTATTCAGCAGTGCTGCCGATGACAGCTTGGTAGGCATGAGTAAGAACTCTCGTTTTTCACTCGTAAAACCTTGGGTGTAGCACAACCCTGACATTTGTTTAACTCTGTCAAACTCGCTTTAGACTCGTCATCCATGGGGCAGTCATCCTACCTTTGATTTACTTGGTGTTTGTAAGGCTATATCCTCTTACCTTTATTAAGGGGGTTGGTCCGGCCTTGTGGAAAACGTTGACCTCACAGAGGTTAGAGAATGATTTTTTTATATTCTCATAAGCCTTGCACATTGAAGTCATTACAACCTATAGAAAATCCAGCAACGATAAGCGTATTTTCCAAAATCTCCGCAACAAGTTGATAGTGAAATAAGAAAGGCAAAGTCTATTTTTTTTATGGATATCATTAAAGAGGCAAGAGGAAATGGCAAAACTATATGGAATAAAGTCAATAAATTGACTAAGACTGAAAAACAGAATCAGGGGACTAGGAGACCGTACAAGCACCTATTCCCTTACAAATGAGGGGGGCCATTGTTTTATACAAACTGGGCTCTTGTGGGGAGTATCATGAGGTTGCCAACCAATTTGGCGTCTTTGGCCTATGGTATTCCTCAGGTGATAGGCTGTATGGATGGAACCCATATCCCTATCCTGCCTCCTAGTGACGGCTACCAAGACTTTTTAAACCGTAAAGGATGGGCCTCTTATGTGCTACAAGGTGTTGTAGATGATCAGTATTGGTAGGTTTATTGTTTTAACTGTGATCTTCTTATGTTACATAGCGGACATTTTATAAAACAAAATGAGCAAGGCAGCCAGTTCCCAGCCTTTTTAAATAGCTAGCAGAGTTATGAATAATATCCTATCCAATCCAAAAATCAATATATCATTATCCTCATAGCATAGTTGAGAGTCATATTTTAAGGGTTTCAGGAAAAAAGTACACACATTGGTAAATAAACATATGATTTTTAATTTATACTGTAACATTAAGTTCTACCAGATATGTAAATAGGTTTCCTGGAAAAGAAAAGCCACACATGGACTACATAACACAAGTGATTTAATCGATAATAATTAAGAGGACCAGCGATTATGGACTGTAACAAGTACTCTGATTGACTGAGGATATAGATAATAAGGCGCAATGAATCAGCGGCATTAGGATAATAGAGTTAGTAGGAACAATTTGGCCAAAAAATGACTTAGGCAATTATGCTATGAAGCTAAAATATATTTTTAACTATGAGTAGTATTTTTAGCATTGATAAAAAGCTTTACTATATGGTTGAATGTACTTCCTACATACTTTAAAGAGACTGTACTTGTCAGTTTTCAGTGACTTTCCTATTCCTTTTATAATTAAATGATTGTCAAGCAGAAGTTCCCATAAGAAAGCAAAACATCTGGAAACACTGAAATGACTACCCACTTTGTAACAGAAAACAACTGACTTCAGACTGACAAAACCCTTCTTTGTGTTTTAGTTTTTGGAGTGTCTACTGCAAAGTGCCTGGCAGTGCCCATGATGCCAACGTCCTGCGTCAGTCAGACCTGTTCAAAAGGGCTGACCAGTTGCGCAAGGTTAAATCTTGAGAATCTGAGAATCTTGAGAACATTTGACTGAAGTCTCTGAAAACACGAGGACTAGAAAATCACACTGATGCAGACAGCAAACGATGAACCGACAAAACACATGAGGAAACACAGAACCTAGATACACAGGGAGTGATTGCAGATAAAGAGACAGGTGGGACAAATGAGACACAGGTAAAACAGGTGAGGGTAATCAAAGTAGAGGGAAACTCAGGCAGCAAAAAACTGGATTCCCACACAAGGGAATGCAACCACAAAATAAAACAGGAAATTAGACAATACACAAGAACACTGGACAAGAAGGGAAATATCAGAAACAAACAAGAAACACAACAGGAAAAGTCAAATTCCAAAATATTCCTCAGAATCATGACAGAAATGCTGTATCAGTCGGAAAACTCAAAGATACGTGAGTTGATGAAAATACTGATGGCGATATTTGTAGAGCTATTTCAGATCAACACTGACAACAAGGTGACGTTTGTTCTGCAGTGACAAAAGGAGAAAAAAACTCTGGTAAACTTCAAAATGTGTGACTATTTATGACTGTCTTTCTATAAATACTTTCTTGTCTTCTGCATCCAATCAACTTTACCTCAACACTTAGTTTCCGTACATATACCTGTATTTTTCTCTGTGTCTCCATCTGGCTGTGTCTGTGTGTGGGAGAGCGAGTTATCTAAGCAGCATTACTTGGCTCATGAGCTGCCAAGTACCTGTCGCCTCGACTTGGCTATCCCTCTTTGTCCTCAATGTGGCCAACACCTGCAGGAACAGAGCAGACCAACGCTTACACACACTTAGAAACAGACACACACGTAGGAAAGATGCACAGAAACCAGCGCTCAAGTGTTGTCTACACCGGATGCAATTCGCCCACATAGAAAAGAACACCATTTAACTCCTCTCACTGGTAAGTTTATCCACACGTTTTTACACTAGACACATTCTTTTGTTGTCCAAATATTTCCTGTAATGAAAAGTGTCATTTCATAAACCTTACAGAAAACTAGCGATAAAGAAAGCTGCCTTCATTATCATGAGAAGACTGGACATACAAATATTTCCATTCACCTCTCTGCATTTTTCAGTCCCGATGTTAGCAAGGGGGATACTTCAATCCCCCGGTAGGTGTCAGCCCATGTACACAAACCTCTGAGTACAAAGTGCAGACGGTGCAAAAACAATAATAAAATTCTCAATTTGACAGCAGAAATGAGCATGTTTACAGTCCAAAAACCATTTAGGCCTGAATAGTTAAGACGATGTTTTCAATGCAAACCACTGTGGATTGACCTTAAATGCCAATATTAGATAACTTTGGCAGTAAGACAGATCTTAAAGTTTGGAGTAAGGTGTCTTCCCAAGGATACTTCAGCATGTGAATGCAGGAGCTGGGGATTAAACTCCTGACGTTCTGGTTGCTGGACCCTCCTCTTGGTTAAAGAAAGAAAAACCCACAATGGTCACTGAAATAACTTAAAACTGACAAGGTACCTATCCCTACCTGTGACTGAGTCCAAGCTTTCTGACACTGGAGAGCACATTTGGCTCCAGACTGCCTTGATAGTCTTCAGATTTCTTTGGACCCTGCACAGATTCAAGACAACCTGTCCTCCAATTATTACATACAGCAAACCGCCAGCGAATCGTACTGTGGAGCAAATCGCTCCCTCTTTAGTCTATCAGAGCATTTCCACAGCTGGCGCTCCAGACCAGCTGGCGCTTACCTAAAACGACACTTCGCTCCGCTTCATTCGAAATATGCTGTAGGTCTATTTTCAGCGCTGGCAGCTGCCAACCTGCATCAATACCTGTCAATCAGAAAGCTCCAGAAGAGGAAGTCACAAGCATAGAATATCCGGTTCTTTCAAAATACAACAAATGCACGGAATACCGATCGTAAATCATCACTATATCAACATTACGTCTCATCCTGCAGCAAGAACAAAGGGTCACCGAGAGGTCAGTGGGTCACAGAGCTACAACAGTGCCACTGATGAGGAAAATTTAACTTTTGAGGACATCTAGCCAAGGAATTTTACATAAAACCACAGATCCTTGAAGCAAACATTAACCTTTCAACTTCCTAATGTACTCACCCAATGGAGGAAGCAATAATATCACTGACTTATACCGGAAAGGATGATAAATTAACCCCAAAAGGTAAAATAGTCTGCTGTTGACATACTATCCCTGCGTGAACTCGCAGTTCTCCCGTGATCTCTGCCTGCTGATCAGGGCTACGCGCCACAGCACAGCACTCTAGACTCTCTTCCAGTGGGCCAGGTAACTTGCCTTCAGTCGTACCAAACCCATGGCAGTTCGGTGCACGGCGCAGACGTCCTACGTGGAAATTGCAGGTTTGCCAGATGCAGCAAAGCAGTGACTGTCTTATCTGTCAAGAGGACATTCTCCAAGCTTTGTGGCTTGTCAATATGCATTTTGGCAAAATTTCAGTCTGGCTTTTTCATGATTTGCTTCAAGGTATCCGTAGGGTCGTAAAAAAAGTCTTAAAATGTCTAAAATCCAATAATTTGAATTTAAGGCCTTAAAATGTCTAAAATTCTCTTAAAATCTCATAAAATGTCTTAAATATGATTTTTAAAGGTCTTAAAAATGAATTATTGATGTATTATAATAACGGAATCGCGGAATTGGTCAATTAAGCGGAAACTGAATTTGACTGGGATGCTGTGTTTATTTAGAAAGAGGAACGTATATCTGAGGAATATGTCCCCGGGGAAAAGCGGGGTACAACTTGTCTCTCACTCACCCCGCCCCCTCTAAAACAATAACAGCATGTCAAAGCGGCTGCACGAAACACCAGCAAACATCACGTAACCCCATATGGGCCAGTACCGTGGGACTTAATGTTGCACCTTCATGAAAACTCATCCATGCTTTGAGTTATTTTACCTCATCACACCACCTGAGCGGTGTGCCTCACCTCACGCAAGGCACACCGCTCACTCTTCGGAGGCTCAAAATCAAGTCGGATGGACTCGAGATTTTATGAAGTCCCGCTGTCTAAATTATGTTAAATTCAAGTAACAGTTAGCTTAATAATTAATCCTGTAGATACTGTAGTTCCCTTTGGTTACTTGATGAGCCAACACGTCTGTATTAACGTAGCGCTCTGATATGAGGCAGAGAGAACCGTTACAGTCAGGAGTAGAACAATGCAGCATCAAACTGCAAGGACTGTTACAGACTGTGAGAGTAAGTACAAGTTTAGGTAACAGGTTTACTATTAACCATTTAACTTTAATGTTACCTTCTTATTAAGTTACTATCACTGTCTGTAATGAGAGAACAGGAGGATTTCTTCATTTGCGTTACAGACATCAGTTAGGATGTGATTATACACGTGAATGTGTCTTCAAATGTTGGAAATATCTGACTGTTACACTGGTTATAATTATTTTATATCAGGGTTATCAGCTCCTGGGCCAACTGTGGCCCTTATTCAATAAATTTAAGGTTATTTCTATTTAATTAGTGAACATTTGATTCATTTACATAAACAAGACATTCTTTTTTCTGGTAAAATTAGTGGAAAGGTTAAAGAACGGAATTCCAAAAAACATTAAAACGGAAAAAAAACGGAATTTGGCAAAAAAAATAAAACAGATTTCAAAGGGCCCTACATGTACTTTGCAAGTAATTCTGGGCCTCTGATTTTCCTTCATGTCTTTTTCCCTTTTTGCCAGTATGGATGTGAAATGGGTCTTATATTGTATTTAATATGGTCTTAAAAATCTTTAAAAGTCTTAAATTTGACTTGTGGAAACCTGCAGAGACCCTGTGCTTTCAACAGTGGAGTCTTCCTCAGTCGCCTTCCATCAAGTTTACTTTGGCTCAAATAGCAACGGATGGTACGTTCTCATTTACCTTGACCTTCACCTCTAATCTCTTTGGAAGCTGTTCCGGGCTCTTTGGTTATCATTTGTATAATCCGTCTCTTCAATCTGTCATCAATTTCCCTCTTGTGGCAACATCCAGGGAGGTTGGCTACAGTCCTGTGGACCTCAAACACCTGAATAATATGGAAAACTGTAGTCAAAGGAACATCAAGCTGCTTAGAGATGATCTTACAGCCTTTACTTTTAACATGCTTGTCTACCATTTTCTTTCTAATCTCCTGGGACAACTGTCTCCTTAGCTTTCTGTGCGCCATGTTCAGTGTAGTATACACCATGATGCCAGACAGCACAGTGACTACTTTTCACCCTTTAAATAGGCAGATTGATTACAAGTTTGAAGACACCTGTGATGCTAATTACAGGACATGCCTTTGTTTAACATGTCCCTATGGTCAAATTATTTTACATGTTTTCCAGGGGTACCATTCATTTTGTCCAGGCCAGTTTCATTATTTTGTTTTTTAAAATGATTCTCTTGAATCACAATTCAAAACCAATGTCTGATTTTCATTAGTTATTTTCCAGTACATTTTTATTTGCTATAACTGGAGTCAGTTTCAAGTTACTTCAGTGACAATTGTGGGTTTTCCTGTCTTTAACAGAAGAGTGACCAATGATTTTTTTCAGGTGTGTAACCAGTAAAGAGACATTTAAGCTTGTTAAATAGAGTTTTAAATACTTTTGATACTGATTTCAGCTGATGATGAGTTTGCATTAAAATACCCCAGTTAGCATTTACCTCTTTTATCCCTGAATAGTCTGTACCTTCACACACAGTTTAATAGAATAACTTTATTAAACTACAGGGTGTCCGTTTTAGTCTCCTCCTGTCAAATATTCCATGAATGTGGAGCAGAACCACAGCAAACATGGACACCCTCGCTGTTGGACCTCCTCGCCGGCACGACGCACGATTAAATACACAAACACAGACGGTACACACCCACAGAGTCAGCTGTGGACAAAACTGACCGTCTAACTCATACTCTGAACCTTTCATAAACACTGTCACTAAAACGTTAAACCACACTACGCTGGCACACTACGATAAACGCAGTAAAACAGCATTGAAGCCAAAAATACATATATCCGCAGGGTGGCCTGAAAATATTGTGATAGAGTGGTTTTCACAGACAAGGAAGAGCATTAAAGTTACATGTCAAACATGCTTCCTCACATCTCTGCTGTTATTTCTAACACAGGATGGTCTGTGTCTGTCTATATTCAGGTATTTTGTGCTTTTCTTTCTTTTTGCCAAACTTCCCTTATGTTGCAACTTTGTCTTTGTGTGAATTTTACCTTTTTTCCACTGTTCATTTTGTTAGTATTATAGTTAAACTAAAAAAGGAAATAGGTGGCTAATGTGTAATGTCTATCAATAGAATAGAAAATGTTAGATGGAGCCTGAGTGGCGTTCGCCATTTGGTTACTAAGGGGGGCTTTTGAGTTTAAACCACAGTTGTCAATGAAGTGCTGGCCTGCAGTTAAATCAGCCATTCTAGGCGGTGGACCGAGGCCGCGTATCTGCTTTGGTTTTTGAAAATAACGATCTCTACCGAGGGAAGAGCCAGATTTCTCAAATTAAGAAGATTATTTTACCACTAATCAGATTCTGTTTGTTCTCACTTGAAATACTTTTTTCTACTATCGTAACCTAAAGTTTGTTAATTTTTCAGGCAAACGCCGCTGCCTACTTTAACGTTTGGCCAATATCAGGCGACAATTCTTACGGCGTGGGCGCTATTAGCCCATCAGAGAGTGTGTTACACTGAGAACTGGTGTTTAACACTGTAGGTACATCTATACCCGCAGAATCAGTCCCCTGTAAGTTGTGCTGTTGTCCGTATATTCGGCAAGTAAAAGGTTAAGTTTATGTTATTGCAAATGGTGACTGTGAAGTTCCTTTGTCTCATAAACATTATGTTCAATCGTATGTTGACTCTTTATGAGATTTATCGTGCCCTGTAGGAGAACAAACCGTTATTCTAAGTCTTTCATTCCTTCTGCCATCAGGCTGTGAAACCTTGATAGTAGTCTCATGGACTGATAGCTTTGTATTATTGTATTTTTCCTTGTTTGGCGCTTAACCACGTGGTGGTTAAAACTGTGTGACTATGCTGGTGGCTTGTTCATACATTCTATGAATGTAAACTTATGATGTAATCTGTAATGCACCTTTGGGTATTTTATTTATGTTCTCTTTTTATCTGCTGCTGTTCTTAAATGTGCATTATAATCTGCCTGACCCTGAGTGTATCGCTACTTAAAGAGTCATATGAGGGTCGATGTGTCAATTTGCTGTTTGTGATTGTATGTATGGTCTGGGTAGACTGCAAAAACTGAATTGCCTTTTGGGATAAATAAAGTCTGAAACTGAATCTGAATCTGGATAACTAAAACAGTAAAAATACTAAAAACTAAATTATTTGCTTTAGATTTAAAGGTACTAAAGATAATGGTGTCCTCACAAGAGCATTAAGACAATATTTTTCTGCTCTTTGTTAAAGTGACCTCAGCTCATTTATTATGTTGTTATGATAATGTTGACATTTCTGATGCCCATTCAATGAAGTTAATAAGTCGATGTGCTACAAAATCTATGGTATTGACAAGTGTAAAGTCATTGATGTCTTTGTTCAGGGACTTTTTGGCTTGTTTTCCTTTTCCTACAGGAGATATCTTTTAGTGTCAAATCTGTATTTATGCTTGTACTTCTGTCGGGATTAATAAAGCATCTAACTCTCTGTATAATATAGAGGCTGGGACTCATCTGTAGTGACTGGAATTATTAAGCAGTATCTCACTTGTCTCTTGCATTTCTTCTTCACTATCATAGGGACGAGGAAGAGGTGAAGACAGCAACCTCAAGGATCATCTCCTCAGCTGCCAGATTGTCAACATAAACAAAGTATGTGGATAATGTTTTATGAGACCTAAAAATTGATGGGATGTTTTAAAATCAAATGATGTCATCATCAAAGGATGAGAGTTGTTTATCCACTTTGTTTTGTTTAAATATGTGTTTTGAGACATTGCTTTAAGTGAAAAAGTGCTGGTATCAAAATACTGATGGTATAAAAACTACCGATGGTCGGTTCCTATGTCACATAAGGCCCAACTTTTCAGGAAAGATTTTTCAAGGTAGATGTCTGTTTGAGCTAATTAAAAGCCGTAAAATTCAGATTTTTATCCGTTTGGTGCAAATTTCAGCCATAACACCAACATTCATGTGTTTTATTATAGTTCAGTAAATTAATAATCTGACACGCCAGATGGTTTTGTTTCACAGATCCATCTGGGAAAGCGTTAATAGGAAACATCTTAGAAAAGGCAGAGGCTTTGAAAAAAACTCGGAGTGGGATTGGATGAATGTTCTGTCTATTACATCTCTACGGGCCAATAAGAGCGACAAAACATCGAGCTGCGCATGCGCAGCTACTGAGGAATAACACGAAACATGGCGACTATAGACATGTAAGTAAACTTTTGTCGTTTTTGAAAAGAAAACACTCACTTTCTATCACTTTCTAACCGGGCCCAAACGGCTCAGATAAGAGCTTTGCAAGATAGATTTGCCAGTGAGAAGCAAGGAAACGGGCGTATCCATCTGCTTTGCTAGGTTAGTAAATTACCTCAGTGTACAGATTAAAAAAAATGTTAAAGTGTTCACTACCTCTTCAATTTAAACCCAGTAATTTGATTCCAGTGACATATTAAAGTCAGATTTTGGGAAGCAAGTGAAGAACACCAATTAGGAATCAATGGTATTAGTGGAAAGTCAGAACATTCAAGCTCTAGATGGATGTGTGCTTTAATTACTTAAGAACATTTCTACACACAAGAGGTATGACCCCTACATGTTATAAGCTAGATTTGCTTGGCGTGGAGTTGATCCATACCTCAAATAGTCCTGCAGACCTCCTAATACACATCTAGCCAAATGAAGACCGAGACAGACATATACTTTTTCAGTCCCCAGGGAAATTCATGTCGAAGAGTCCAGAAGAGTCTTGTACTGAGCTAAGGGGCAAACCGCACCCCAGAACAGCTTTTCTCCCTTGTTCAGTCATAAATGTGCTTTTAATGGAAACGCTGGTATAATATTAAGCAAATAAACCTTGTGGGGTAAGTGACCGAGTAATGAGCCCGCTGTTTCATACGATCCTTGGGAGCTGGCTCCAGTTTGAAGGCCACTTTTCTTTTTCATTATTTAAAACATATTGAAATTACCAAACCAGGACAAAATGAGGAATTGTTTGGGAGCCAAGACCAGCTTATTACTGAGCTAAGAGTAACTTTAACTTAAAGACAAGGAGCGCTTTTCTTATTTCATAGAAGTGTCTTACCGTAATACTCAAAGAAGGTCTGCACGATGAAAACAACAAATACCTACGCTCTGATATGATTTTAAAGTTCTTGTGAGATGAGTGATGCTTCTATGGTTGGAAAACAGGAAAATATGCTTCCTGCCTGAGACAATCATCTAACTTTGCAAAGCAGATGAAGCTGCCAGACCCCATCTCTGTCATCAGGCAAATCTCTATTGAAAAGCTCCAATCCAAGACACTGGGGCGGAACAAAACGCTGTTTGGACCAATCAGTGTTAAGACCGTGGTGATAGCTATGGGCGGGATTTAGTTGTACCCAAAGCAGTTTTCTACAGCTACCTCTAGTGCGGTGATTAGCAGGGTTGCCAGGTCTGTGGTTTTGGGCTACTTTTTAAGTACTGCCTCGGGTAGATTTTTTTGTACGTGGGTTGAGAGGACCTTCTTTTATGTCTTGTGTATGAGTATTAAATAGCCGTAGAAGTTTTATAAGTTTATTTTGCTTATTTTGAATTTCAGCATTGGGCTTGGTTTTCGACTAGTTTTGGGCTAATATTGATCAACAATTGTGCTGGTTTTGTCATATAGACCTGGCAACCCTGGTGATTAGCTTTATGATAGTGTAAATTTTGCCAGAAGTTAAATACGTTTCTCCATGAAATAAAGAACAAATGCTAGGAAAGATGTTTTAGCTTTTCTGCTGACCTGCTTCAGTATGACTTTGTGAGAGTTAAAGGGGAAAAATGTAGTTGTTCGAGTGGTTGTATGGCTGCTAGTGGAGTGATTAGCTTGGACTTAGCATTTTGGTGACAACTGGACAACTTTTCTCTCTTAAAACAAGGGCAAGGAGCAACACTGAAAGCTTTCTATGATGTAAGATGTTTTCACTCGCCACCTGTCTGGCCTTGGCCATCAGTTTTATTCACCAATAAGCTCTGCAGTTAACAGTTTCCTACAGCCGCAACCTAACAGCTTTAGACAGTTACATGTGCAGAACATCATTTTGTCTTGTCGCTCTGATTGGCCTGTCATTGATGTGATGGACAGTATGTTCCTCCAATCACCTTCCGAGAATTTTTTTAAAAGTCCTGCCCTTCCCAAACCCTTTCAATGGGAGCTTTCCCAGATAGATGTGAAATACACCCATGCAATGGATATTTGAAACAGTTGATCTGGTGTGTCAGGATTACAATCTCCTACCCTTAAATACAGCAAAAATGACTAGAAAAAGATCCCCCAAATTTATGTAAAATGTATTTAAATAGCTGAACCTGCTGGCAGAAAAATGGGTGACACGCAGTAAAGATTTCAAACTCAGACGACTGACGTACGTGACACGCACCATAACCTGCTGAGTCACAGAGACAGTCCTAATCATGGTTTTATTTAAAGGTGGACATTCACACCTATAATTTTCATGTCTGCTGTAAGTTCAGGCCATCTGGAGAGTGGGCAGAGGTGTCACAGTCCTGCATCCAACCACAGTTTATTTCAGACCTTTCCTTGTTTAAGCAGGGAGCTGAAGTGTGCAGTCAGTTCAAAAGGCCGTGTCCAGTATTTCTTCATACAGGCCAGGGCCACGATCAGACTGCTTCCTACATGAACACAGAGCCGTGATGCTGCTCAATTTTAGACCTTCTATGGAGAAGTTTCATTCATCTACTGTAATGCACATTTTCAGTCTACACAGAAAATACATAGTACATAGTCACTGTTGAGCAACAATACCAAAAGTTCAAGCCAGTGAAGCAAAACACAACACAAAATGATAATTAAAAAAACTGGCAAAACTCTATTTGAACCTTCTGAGGAAACAGAATATGAATCGAGTTGTTAGAAATTAGAAGCATATAGAATGTTTAGTACCCATAGGAACAGAGAGAGAGACGGCTACAACACTGGCGGTAAACAGACAAAGCAGCAACCAAGGAGTTCTTGAGGTCTATGTGAGACCGTTTAAACTTCCACCCTAACGTAACAGATAAGTGGTTGCATCATCTTAAATGCAAAGATCTGTTTTCATACGTAAATGGAGCACAAATGTGCCTACAGTGAGGCAGAGCATACCGCAAAATTACAACTGAAAGGCAATCATAGGCTACAACATACCTGAGTCAAACTGGATAGGGTCTAGCACGTTAACAACCATCCTCTTAGTGTATGAGATTTCTCAGGTTGAATGTGAATATCATCTGTAGTTGAAGCCGTTGATGGCATTAACCTGTACCTCATTAGTTTCAGATCATTTCACAACAACATGTCCTTGTGCATGTCAGCTTTGGAGACGAATTGCTGAATGTCGAGTAAAACAAATGAACAGAAAGAAAGTGTCTTGAACACCCATATGTGTCAGACTTTGTAGACAATGTCCTACGTAGCGTACGTAGCCTCTATTACTTTTTTGGATCAGAAAAAGCCGCAAGGACCATAATAAACACAAAAACCACCCAATTACTGAGCTTCTAAGGGGATTATGACCTCTGTGTGTGCTGAAATATGATCCTTTTTTAACTCTGGAATATTTATTCTCAAATTTATCATTCACATGGGATTATAAACAGACATCCCATGTGACTATTACAAATAACCAGGAGTCCCTAGGTGTTATTAATCCCGTGTGAATATGGTTAGAGAAACAAAACCAAGACAACAGCAGAGCCTGTGTCTAATTCTTTAAGTTCTTTCTTCTATTCTGTCCTGGGGTTTCTTCTTCCTTTGCCTATTTGCAACAGTTCAACCAGCTGTCAATGATTAAAAATGATGGGAGACAGGAGCCATTGTGCTTATGTATGGTACGAAAACATATCTATTCCTAAGCCTCACCCTTCAACATCAATTATACTTCTTCTGCAGCTACAAAATAGACTAGGACAGCTAGCTAGTAGACATCCATAGAAAAGTTGGAAACCTAAAATTTCCTGCAGATTTATTAAATTTCGTGCAAACCTAACACATAAAACCTAGCGTTAGTTCATGCAGGAAACTGTAGTCATGCCTCGCCGTGATCAGCTCCCACAGCCAGTACAGCTCTTTATCTCAACACAGCAGCATTTTTAAATATGATGTATATCTCACTAATCCCTGCTTGCTATAATTCTGATGCATTATGCTGCAGCTGCTGGTACTGCTTAACCTCCTCCACCCTAGCCTCCTCCATAAAGCTTTTTACACCGTCATATTCAGATTCATGCTACTAGGGATTAATAACTTTTGACCTCATTTTATTGTATTTAATATGCACTGACATTAATGTATCTATCCATACAGGGTTTCTAGCCCGGCGCTTCCTGAAAAGTCAAAGCATGCTGCTTGACTGACCCGGGGAGCATCTTTTGAGCAGAGCCTTCTCCGCCAAGTAAGACTGCATATCCATTTTGCAGTATAATGGTTAAATGTATGATGAGTGTGTTCCGGATGTCGCTAGCATGATACAGAATATCTTGAAGGAATTTGCTTCATTTTGTTACTTTAAGTTAGATAACCGCTGCTTATCTTGTGACCATCTTCAGCTTCAAAGAATTGCTGTCATATTTATTAACTTAGTTTTTTTTGTTCCTTGACAATCAGACATCAGTGTGCACTGAAGAGAAAGGTTGTAGTTAAAGCAGAACTAACTGAAAACCATTAATGTTAACGTGGGCAGTGTGCCAACTGTCTGTCCAGTTGAGCTAGGGTGGCGTGGCTCAATGATCAATCAGTTTTGCCTAATGCAAGTCTCAAAACAGAGGCATTTGATTCAACACAGATTCTCCTAAATAAATTCAGATGAATACAAAGAAGCATCCAGATGGCATTTTCTTATTCCAGACCCTTTTCTCTCCTGGTTGCGTAACGTAAAACACTGATTAAAAAATGAAAAACAGTGGTGTGGTTACACGGAGCCACATGCAGTCCTCGTTAGCCAACCTTTAACCTCATTAGAAGATTCCATCTCTGGTTTGTGTAACCGAACCACAGCTCTTTTGTCTCTCTTTGCTGAAATGTGACCATTTCCTGATAGTATAATTTTAGAATAATGCATCCCAGCTCTTTATTTTGAACTTTATCTGTACATTACTCAATTTCTTTATACCCCTTAAGCTTCAAAATAGCAAGGAAAAAAAGTTGTATAACATCAAAAAGCCTTTGAGTGTTGACATGAAAAGATTTGTCCAACTTCTAGAAGTTGACACTAATGTTTTACAGAGCACATGTGAAATCACTGAAGTGGAGTCTGGGGGTTATTAACTGTGTGTGGGATGACAGCTGGGTCGCTGTTTTAAATGCAATTCAGAGGAAGAGTGGGAAATTATAACATAGCAAAAAATGAACCAATATTGGATGTGATAAACCCCTAACAACGTCAAGTTACAGCTATAGTAGTTCTAGTCTACAATTGTAGCTCCATCAGGTATTTTAACTCGACCTTAGTCCTTGTTCCACAGTTGACCAGAGGAATCCATCAAAGTACCCTGCCTGAAATACGCTGATGACAAATTAAAGAGACAGATTATACCAATACTCAGTAGTTACAAAGGAGCCAACTGCCAGCCTGAAGCACTGATTCAAGGCTGGATCCATGCTCTCATGTTGGAAACGTCAAATAATCCATCTGAATGTCACAGCTGACATCAAGGCCCATCGGACCAGGCAATGTTTTTCCAATCTTCTATTGTCTAATTCAGGTGAGACTGTGCAAACTGTAGCCACAGTTTTCTGTCCTTAGCTGACAGTACTAGGTTTCTGCTGCTGTAGCCCATCTGCTTCAGGGTTCAATGTGTTGTGTGTTCAGAGATGGTGTTCTATATATCTTGGTTGTAACAAGTGGTTACTTGAGTTACTGTTGCCTTTCTATCATCTTGGAAGTCTGCCCATTCTCCCCTACACAACTGCTGCTTACTGGATATTTTCCCAGAACCATTCTCTGTAACCCTAGCAATAGTTGTGGGTATACTTAATACCTGTCTGGCACCAACAACCTATTCTGGTGCTCAGTTTGAACTTCAACAAGTCATCTTGGCCACATCTATGCCTAAGTGTATTCAGTTGCTGCCATGTGATAGGCTGATAAGCTATTTGTGTCAACAAGCATCCAAGCCTTCATCTGTGGTCATGTGCTTTGGGTAGTAGGGATGGCACAGTTACCTGTTTTCACGATTAATTGCGGGATTAAACTTTACAATTAGTTAATCGTAACGTTTCCTAAATACCATCAATTTCCAAAAATTATTATGCTGGGAACCATATTGGTACGTCAGTGGAACTTGCCCAGAACAAAAACAAAGTTACACAACAGCTGTGAGTCACCGCCTCCTGTTGCTTGTGTGCAGTTGCAGGCGGAGGCGTGTCACAGTCCCAAACAAACTACAGCATGGAAGAGGAAGAGCTGTTCCCTCCGAATGAACGGTTGAAGTCAGCCGTGAGGAATTTTTTGGATACAAAAAAATGACCAGGGTGTCACTGTGGAAGACAGTCAGCCTAAATGTAAAACATGCCACAAAAAGTTGCAGTGAAATCAGGTAATACTTCAGCACCTGCGGGATAACCACCCGGCGTTGTACGCCAAAGTAAAGGTAAATAGTAACTGTGTTAAGTCATGTCAGTGTTGGGGATGGGGATCAAAACCCAGGTCCATAAGGACCCAGTTCTGTGTTTTTGAAATACCTGAAATCAATAACATTTTAGCTTACTGCTATTGAGTCTCACCAGCTCTGTGATGTAACGTCATTTTAAGATAAGACTGGTGTAAAAACATACAGCAGTTCTTTCAAGGGGAACACAAACTAGAAGTGTCATGCATCACATCAAACAAGAATGTACCTTAAACTGTTGGCTTGAGGAAAAAAGACGCTGCCCGTGAGTTGCATGCTATCATACGGTATCCTCCTGTGCTGGGAGTACAGCCTCATATCCTCACTTAAGCTGCTTCAGGACAGTTTTCTTCTTCAGCTGCTCAGATAAATGCTGATAAATGCTCCAAAACTTTGACACAGTCCTGTTTGATAACAGTATTAATCCAGTGTAGCAATCTGTGGTGGGATTGGCAGAATTGAAGTTAATTAGCCAACTTTACCAGCTGAAGACAGGAAAAATGATGCGTTCAGGTAACCTCAGTAAATTAGACAAGTGTAGTGTATATGTTATATGTTCAAATGCCAACTAAAAATGGGAAAATTTAGTTTTTGATGAGAAACTTTAATAAATACAGTGGTGAATATGAAGAATGTGTTTATATTTGAGGGATATAAAATAGATGTGATCAACTGAATTATAGCTTTTTAACTCAAACACTACTCAGCTAAGACCACTCGAGTGGTCCATCCAAATGGGATTATTATCATTTTTCTTGTAATTATTGGTTACTTTACATTGTTGATATATTATTTTGTTATGAGAGCATCCTAAGATGGAAATAAATTAAAATACAAGACCTATAAGGAGTGTTCATGTGATTTTACTTATTCACGGTAGTGTGAAATTAATTAATGCAGAAATAATCGTGATAATCGTAAAATCACAATTATTTCTCTGACAATAATCGCACCAAGAAAATATGTAATCGTGACATCCCTGTTGGGTAGCGGTTAAAAGAATGAGACTGGAGATACAAGATGTCAAAATGAGATTCCCCAGGAGGGTGACTGGGCTCAGCTTTAGAAAATAGGATGAGGAGCTAGGACATTCATAGGGATTACCAGGTAGGGCTGCTGCTTTTTTGCATTCAAGGGACCCAACTGAAGTGGTTCAGCAATCTGATCAGGATTCCTTGTTTCAGTCAATCTGACTGACAGTGGACCCAAGTACAGATCCAGAACTCTCTGGAAGGTTAACACATGAACAGGCCTGGAAAGTCCTCAGGATGAAAGGACAACAAAACATAGCTGGGGAAAGGGATGTCTGAGTTGACTTATTTGACCAATGAGTTAACCAATAGCCAGTCGGAGCAGCTCTGATCATCCTCTGAACAGATCAGATGAGGTACGTTCACTCTTTTCTCACCTCACACTGCTGAAAAATCTGTCAATTGTTTGTAGCAGTTTGGAGCAGGTGAAAAGGATCTTTAAAGGATCTTTAATTTGTCCCAGAGTGACACAACTTAACATTCAATGCAACCTATGCATTGGAGCCTCAGCGGAAGCAGTATCAGATAAAATCAACACCTGTCTTCCTTACACGTGCCATGAACCAGTTAGCTGAAGTTGAACGAGTCGTTTGTAAGGAGATTTTTACAGCACATAATATATTCAGTCCCCCAATGCTTAGAATATGATTAACTTTACTTTTTTAAAATTGATTTGTTGTAAAAAGGAATACTGACAGCCGATATTTCATTTATACCATTTTAATGGTCGCTAAAATCTCTTTTCACCTCTCTAATATGTCACTGGGGATCAGCCTTAGTGCCAGTACAGGGGACTATATTAAACATGAGACCGCTGTGGCACCAACACCATAACTTCCTGCGTTTCAGCAAGGACAAAGAGCAGCAAAAAGAAACAAAATCACTTCCTCTGGGAGCGTTTGCAGCAGTATCAACTGTCAAATGAACTCCAGAGCAGCTCATACTGGGACTTAAACAGAAAACAGGTATGTTTTGTTAAATTTTACAGCATGTGCCCTCACATGAAACCCGAGCTGGCTGAATAAATACAAGGTAATGCCATTTTCAACAATGCCCTCCCGTTACCGGCTGAACAACCAGCCAAAAGTCCATGTACACAATGATGTCACTTCCTGCATAAATGTGAAAGCCTGCCCCTGAATCACACAGTTCAAGTGACTCAACGAAATATTGATGAACGTCCTCCACATCATGGTTTGGTACAGTGGGAGCTGGGAGGAGCTAAAGGGTTAAAGTTCAGCATCAGCAGGCAGTAAAGGGAACAGATACTGAGGGTCTGACTTTATAAACCACATGCATTTATGTGTAGAGCAGAACCAGTTGAGCTACAATAACTCAGGTCTGAGTGAATGATGCTTCAACTGAATGAACCCTGGCTTAAGGAAACACCAAGAATGATGGTGGACTGTGGGAAATGCTTTTTAAAACCAGAGAGAAAAAAAATCCTTTTCCTGATAGTTATGAATGACTTTGTGCAAGTATAAATCTGACATGTCTCCACTGATACAAGAAAAACGTTTTGGTTATTTACAGTGAGATTATGTGATTACTGACCTATAATATATTAAAAACAGAAGAAAAGGAAGAAATAACATGAGAAACACATCCTACTCATGTCTGAAACTGCATACTACATACTCAAACATATACAACAATGTGAAAAACTCTTTGCCCCTTCATGATTTCTCATTTTTTGCATGATTGTCAGACTTAAATGTTTCAGATCATCAAATAAATTTAAATATTAGATGGAGATAGCCTGAGTAAAAATGAAATGCAGTATTTAAATGATAATTTAATCTATTAAAGTATAAATGTCATCATAACCTACCTATCCCTATGTGAAAAAAGTAATTGCCCTCCTTGTTAAATCATGCATTAACTGTCATTGACCACAGCTAAGTTCAGTTTTACTAGCCACACCCAGACCTGATTACTGCAAGACCTGTTTAATCCAGAAATCCCATAAATAGAACCTGTCTGACAAAGTGAAGTAGGCTGAAAGATCTCAGAAAGCAACACATCATGACACCATCTAAAGAAATTCAAGAACAGATGGGGAATAAAGTCACTTACATCTATCAGTCAGGAAAGGGTTACAAATGCATCCCTGAGGTGTTGGGACTCCAACAAACCACAACGAGAGCCATTATCACCAAATAGAGAAAATTTGGAACAGTGGCCAGCCTACGAAAATGACTCCAAGAGTGCACCAACAACTCATCCAAGATGTCCCGAAAGAACCCAGAACAACATCCAAAGACCTGAAGGCCTTGGTTGACTCAGTTATGGTCAGTGTTGCTGATTGAACAGTAAGAAAGAGACTGGGCAAAAATGGCATTCATGGGAGAGTCCAAAGGCCAACACCACTGCCGACCTTCCATAAACGGCATTTGGGAAAGGGCAGAGCCTTTGAAAAAAAACTCGGAGGGAAACTGGATGAATGTTCTGTCTGTCACATCTTTAAGGGCCAATCAGAGCAACAAAACACGTGACGTAGCCGTTACCGAGGTTTGCCTCTACAAAGGAATAAACTCCTGATTGGTCCTGTCACTTTCTTACTGGGCCCAAACAGTTCAGACGGGAGCTTTGCAAGATGGATTTGCCAGTAACTAAACATGGAAATGGGCATATCCATCTGCTTTGCAAGTTTAGAAGAACACGGCTCAGAACAGGCTCATCTCACATTTGACCAAAAGAAAAAACCATCCTAATAATCCTAAAGACTTTTGGCAAAATGTCCTGTGGACTGGCCAGAAAAAAACTGAACTTTTGGAAGGTGTGCGTCCCGTTCCATCTAGACTAACACAGCATTTCATCAAAAGAACGTCTTAGCAACAGTCAGTCAGGACTTGGACCACATGCTGTAGTTGATGGAACCATAAATTCTGCTCTCTACCAGAAAATCCTGAAGGAGAATTTCCATCCATCAGTACATGACCTCAAGTTCAAGTACAAAAAAGAGTGGGCCAATATTCCTCCACAGTGATGTGAAAGAGTCACTGCAAGTTACTCTGTTGATGGGTGGATCAATCAGTCATTAGGTTTAGTGGCCAATGACCTTTTCACTTTTGCTTTGTTTGTTTTGCTCTCTTTTTGTTTAATGTTAAGGATTCTGCAGACCTTACCAATTATGGGAGTTTTAACCAACAGTAGATGGAATAAACTGGACGTGTCACTACTGCCAATTCAAAATAATCAATGAAATAAACTACAAGAATAAATGCACTCCTGGACTTCTTGTGGTTATTTTTCCTGTTCAACAAAAACTGGTAGGTACAGGTTCGAACCAAACAGTTATCTCTGTGAAACATTTCTCTCCTATTATAAATACTTCTAGCCTTCTTGTAGCTTAAGATTTTTTTGTAATTTCTTGTGTTTTAGTTGTGAATGAATCAGGAAGTCTTGAAATGATATGTCAGATGTCTTACATTCATTGAACTTGGACCCATCAACACTTTAGATATAAAACATTCATGCTTCAATCAAATGCTCAAGGTAAAACATTGTTTATGGTTTATGAGAATCTGGTTTTTATACATGTTTTGGTGTGTTAATGACTTCAAGCTTTGTATTTGAAGATCATGTTGCAAGACACATGACCCTGTGATGACTGTATTCCTGATGTAAAATACCTTATTAAAATCTGAACTATGAATTACCTTGCACTACACCAATATGTTTAACCCAAATATAGTATTTGATTTAACTCAACAAAAAGAAAGACCATGAATCAAACAAACAGATGAAACTCTCTCCAACTAACATCTCATCTAACACTTACTATACAGAGGAGACCTCAGCACAGCGGCCCTCAGCCCACCTAGCAGAGGGTAACGGTTAAAGTGCTGGCTAAGTGTGTTTTTATCTCTTCATCTGAACTTTGGCTGCAGCTGCTGTTCCTCAGAGATTTCCCCCAACAAAGCCCGCTTTATCCCATCCTGTCAACAATGTTACCCCCACTTCTTTTACATAGTGTTGTATTGTTGAACTCAGACCTTCAACATCATGGTTGGCTTTTAAGGAATTTCAGGAAAAGTTCAAGAAGTTCAATCCCAAATCCAACCCATAGGGTCAGCACAATTTTGTCCTAACTGCTTACATAACCGCTGTTTTTAATATTTAGTGGTACAAACTCAACCATTATTACATTAGGATTTTTCCAAAATGTATCACATTTCAGTTTCAAGTGTTTTTCTCTCTTTGGCACCCAACAACGCCCACTCCATCCTTTCCAATCAACAATCCTTTGACTATCTTAAAACAACTGGTCTTCAGCACTGTGATATCACATATGGCTATGTTAAAGGCACTACTTGTCAATTTGATCCAAAATTTTGCCTCCTTCTTTAAGAGGACCAAGAAGACTACACATGGACAAAATTGTTGATACCCTTCCGTTAAAGAAAGCAGAACCCACAATGGTCACTGAAAGAACTTGAAACTGACAAAAGTAACCATAAATAAAAATGTTCTGAAAATTAACTAATAAAAATCAGACATTGCTTTTGAATTGTGGTTCAAGAGAATAATTTAAAACAAACTAATGAAACTGGCCTGGACAAAAATGATGGTATCTCTAGAAAAGATGTACAATAATGTGACCACATGGACATGTAAAACTAAGGTGTGTCTTGTAATAAGCATCAGAGGTATCTTCAAACTTGTAATCAGTCAGTCTGCCCATTTAAAGGCTGAAAAGTAGTCACTGTGCTGTTTAGTGTCATGGTGTGTACCACAGTGAACATTGAGCACAGACAGTTAAGGAGACAGTTGTCCCAGGAGATTAGAAGGAAATTTCTAGACAAGCATGTTAAAGGTAAAGACTGTAAGATCATCTCTAAGCAGCTTGATGTTCCTGTGACTACAGTTTACTATACTATTCAGAAGTTTAAGGTCCACGGGACTGCAGCCGACCTCCCTGGACATGGCCACAAGAGGAGAATTGATGACAAAAAGACGGATAATACTAATACTCAGTTGGTACTAAGGAGCCCAAAGAATGCCAAGAAAATGAAATCAAGACTTATCAGACCAGACGATGTGTTTCCAATCATCTGTTGTCCAATGTTAGGGAGCTTGTGCAAACTGTAGCCCATGTTTCCTGTCCTGTACAGGTGCATTTCTGTCATCTTGATCCACTCTACCCATCCTCTTCTGACATCAACAAGGCATTTTCATCCACACAACTGCTGCTCACTGGATATTTTACCTATTTCAGATCATTCATTGTAAACCCTAGAGATGGTGCATGAAAATCCCTGTAGATCAACAGTGTCTGGAGTACTCAGACCAGCCCGTCTGGCACCAACAAACATGCTACGTTCAAAGTCCCCTTCTTCCCCGTTCCGATGCTTGGTTTGAATTTAAGCAAGTTGTTTTGACCACATCTATATGCCTAAATGTATTGAGTTGCTGCCATGTGAAGGTTTGCATGGCCATGGTGGACAAATGCTTCCCTGATGATACCAATGAGTTTGCCGGTTTGCAATGCATTCTTTGCTGGCCCTGATGAAGGCCACTGTCAAAATGCCCCTGTCAAGATAAGTTTTTCTCTTAACTTTAACGACTGACTGAGCTTTCTATATTGGTAGAATATGTCACAGGCAAGAGAGAGACACAACACGAGCTCACCAGGGTTTTGTGAATTTCAAATCATACGAGAAAATCCACTTAGTATGTGCAGAATTCCTTTAGTCTGTCTTTGTCCCTGCTCAGTTTGGCAACTAAATCAATCAAGTCACTTGACAGATGACAAACAAGTAGGCAGTTATAGAGTTATAGTGGTCTGGAGTGACAATATTTAACAGTTGATAGACACAGATCAGCCAGTAACAGCTCCCTGCTCCACTGCCCTTAGCTGACCCAGAAACCCTCACAAGAGTGCTGATGGGTCAAAACCAAACCATATTTAATGAATTTTAATGTTAGCTTCACCTTTGAACACAAAAAACATGTTGATGTCTACAGTCTATGAATTTAGTCATGTTTAAGACCATACTGATCACACGTGCCATATTTTTCACTTTTAATGGTAATTTTTCTTTGGCTCTGAATACAAAGCAGTCTTAGCTTACCGGCCACAGTGTTCTCTGTCATGGTTCTACTGTAAAAACACCACATGTACAGGTAACTTTAGTAAAATCCCATAAGGGATAACACTCCCAGCATCCAGTTGGTATTAAAACCTTTGAAGCAGCAAGGTGAGGGAAATTCTGCTTTGTGTCAGCATCAAGGTTACATTCAAATTGAAGATAAACATAAAGGAATAGGAAACAGGACCTTATTGCACCTACTCACTTGACATTCACCTTTTACTCAGCTACTTTTAAATTTGTAGAAAGCAATAAAGACAGTAAACAGAACTACATACATATGAATCACATTGTTTTTAAACTTTTGTCTTATCCAGTTCAAGTCCAAGTTGTACTGGGAGTTGGCAGTGAACAAAGTGAAGAGAAGGGAGGAAGCACTGTCCACTGTTTTTTGCTTTGCTGCCAGTCACAGTGTTTGATGTGCAGTCCCTGAGCCCGATTTAAGGGCTCAACCTATATCCTGGTCATTTTCTCTTGCAGGCCGGGGGGCTTGATATTGTCAAACACTCTCCAAGATCAGAATTCTCACATGATGTCTCCTTGTTAAGGAAAGAGAGAACTCTGTGCAGGAGAAACAGGACATCTGTGACCCCCACTTTCTCCTGGTAGGCAGACTGCAGCGTGTCCTGAGCATGTTGCACCTGAGGCCGGATGAGGTGGAGAATCTTTTGAGTTCTGAGTGGACATTCAGCAGCTCTAGATTGATCTACACTCACATTCATATTTTGAAGGATGAAGTAAATTAATGTGCTTACGCACAACACCGGCTCTCATTGGTCTTGAGGACAATCACGTCACTGAGAAACCCAATTTTCATACGATCAGACTCAAGACTTACGACAATACCAAGACAGACCGCATTAAACAGCTAAAATCGAGTCTTATGACCACCGTACACCTAACGGCTCAGACAACGGGAGTGAGCTGCAACTTCAGCAAGAAGTTGGAATTTTGTCTGCAACTTTGAAAACACTCATGTTTATGATAAAACAAACTTTCTATTAATAAAACTGTAAAAAAAAATGTGATTAATTTTTTTTGTTCTTTTACATTGGACTGCTATTGCTATCGAACAACCCCAATTAGGGTTTGATCTTTAAACGCAGCTGACAATTGTGCTTTTACACATGCATCATTACTGGAGTATTGCTCACAACAAAATAGAAGATCACTCTTTAGCACTTCTGTACAGTATTTATGTTTGTTTGACTTATGATTTGGAAAAGATGTTAATCAACTGTAAAGATACTGTACTGTACAGTTACACACCAACTATATGCAAGAAGTATCCCTGACAATCTAAAACTATAATGTATCTGCCCTAGTCCAGCTTTAGAAGTTAATAACATTGAATAACATTTACAGCATGAAAAGCCAAAAGGACATCATGTTCAAGGCAAATTATTCAAAATGGAAACAATATGTCATTGAACATCTCGTCCTCACACGAAGAGGAGTGGCTGTTTAAAAAGCAGCTCCTGTAATGTGATAAGACATCTCCCTTGGCTGGTTTGGTACTGGTGCTATGTTGGGTGGCAGTACAGGCTGGGGCAGTGCAACTGGAGCTTTGTAAAGAATGATGGGATCTTGCCGTTTCTCAAGAATATTGTTGACCAGGGTGTTGATGAAGTCAGTGGTGTGGCGGTTGAAGACCTTTCGACACTTCCACTGCTTGGATCTTTTACAGTCTACTAGTGTAAATACTGGTTCTCCTGGACAAGAAAAAAAAGTATTAAATCTTCCATTGGAGCTCTTATCTGTGAAAAGGTACAAGATATTATCCTAAGTCATGTTTTTTATTAGTATAAGTACATTGCAGGGAATATCAACAAAACATTAACTACATAAGATATTTGACAAAATTGCATTTTTTTGTATGTTTACTGCTCCATTCTTTTTATCTATAGATATGGAAAAGTAGTAATTAAGAGCAGCATAATTAAAAACATGCATGGACCATCTCCTTCAAGTAAAAAATCTGCAAGGATTGACAACAGTTAATTTACAAAAGTGTAATTGCTATTGTTGGAGGGCTTTTGCAACACAGTACACACCTGTTTCAGTTGTGGCCTGCTTCCTCTTCACAATGTTTTCATTGTGTTATAATAATGTTGGTAAAAGCCTGCCTTTTAGGATGTATTTCAGGGGAGCATTATGGAATACTTCTAATGCACCTGTTTATAGCAACAACTAAAACCGGGGGGTGAGTATCACTATCAGCATTGGATAATGCGTATTATAGTGTGCAGACTGAGACAGAAACAGATTCTTACCTGTATGTTTGAACAAGCCCATGTGCTCCAAGTCTCAACAGTCTTGGGTTTTTCACCAGCTGTGATAGCTCCTGATAAGCCCCAGAGTCCTTTTTCAGCCACATCTTCTTCTTCTGTTCATCCACAGCCAAGGGTGTATGATCACACTATCGTGGGTGCGAATTCTCCGACCATTGGTGGACACCACACACATGCAAAAGATGTCCATCTCTGTTTCAGCTCCTGTGTCAAACATAAGACCAAGAGTATCACAGCTGCAAGACATCTACTTAAACAACAGAGAATCTAAAGTAATCATAAAGGTTGTGGCATGGAAATCTTTGATCCTGTACTTCTGTGTCACCCTTGCATGATGCACACCACATGTGATTTGTAATTTTATTATTCAGTAATCCAGGCACAAAAAAAACTATATTACACACCAACACTCACCTGGACCATAAAGCTAACGCCTTATGTCTCTTTTTCTTCCCTTTGTTTAGCATCTTCTTTTGGAAACCTGTGAGTAAAGTACAGCAAATGTTTAGTCTAAAAGAAAAAAAAAACTTAATTTAGTTTTCCCCAAAATGTGTAGTATTATTCTAAGTTTGGACATGCTCTCATTTCCTCTTGATAATGTGAATGTTTTTACAGTTAGACCTGTGTAGTCCTGTACATTTGAAATTACCTTTGAAAGTATGCCAGATATCAAACTGATGTTTTTTCTCAGGGTATTCATCCTTCATAGTTTTTCGAAAAGAGGGAAAGTGGTCTGTGGTCTTCACCTCCACATGTAGGCCTTGGTTAAGGATCTCTGTCAGGCCCCGTTTGAAACCTATAGTGGTTCCGTTGCCACAGAGCGGGTAGCCTCTGCAACCTAAAAACAAAGTAGAAATGTTTTCATAGATAAATGAATTACACACACACATACACACACATCTGTACTTGTTTTTGTTACCTGGTGGGGGCGTCAAAATCAGCTTTAGTAAGGTGAAACGTGGGGACGTCACTCTCTAAATGGAATGCAGACCTGGTTTTTACTTGCAAAATTTTTAAATGGCATTGGGAGCCCAAAAATGCACTAAGGTTTCAAAATTTCACAACTTTGGAGCCCTGACTTAATGTCCATTTTTTCAGCCTTGTTCAACCTAAGTATTGTTCACATCACTAAGAAAACCCAAATATTTGTAGTTTTCAGACTAGCTCAATAGGTCAGCCTTGTGTAGTAAAAACTGATGGGGTGTTCCCTAGTAAACTACTTGTATTTCAACTTGACAGTTTGAGGCTAAGCAACAGCGAGCAGGTCTTGTTTTCAGCAGTGATGCTCAGAGGTTTCTGCTGTTGCAACATTATTGGTTTGTTTATAAGTTTCAGGTGGAGCAGATGCTGAATAGTAGTAATTTTTACCTTTGCGGACCTGTAATGCCTCATCTTGTGTCCAATCCATGTTCTTAAAGTCTCCAGGCCACATGACCCTGAGAGCAGTTAAGCACGTAAAAGCAATTTTATCCACTGAAGTAAGGATTTAAGGAAATTTTGCTGCTTTAACTGTGAGCCACAATGTGCTTTGCTTTAACGCCAGCAATTTGTTTTCAGCGGTGGATGGATCCGTTTGGAATCAATCTAAAGACTTTCCAATAACAATTGGTCTGAAATGGTTCTTGAGTTATACGCTAAATTTATCCGCGCCGGACCGTGCTGCACTCATGTCTGTGACTGGATAAACAACTTGTAGGATCTAAGAAATCAGGAATGATAATAATGGGGCATTTTACCTGATTGTTGCTAAACTGCCCTGCCAAACGTATACCATCATCACCGGCCACCCTGCCAAACACATGCATGCACATACACACATGCACACAGCATTCCTGCAGACAGATGTTCAGCTTTTGGATTGCTGTACAATTCCCAGGTGACATCCATGATGCTTTGCACCTGCTAGTGAATGCAGTCTGTTTTATTTCCTGCGATAAATGATCACCAACCACCGATTGGCCTTGCTATTAAAGCAGAGGAGCCAAGATGACCCTAGAACAACATTTGTGAATGATTTAGCTGATGAGCCCTCAAGTGGACATAGGAATATGATGAGAGAGAGTCAAATGATGTTAATACGGCTAAACATCAGTAGAGGAAAAGGACTGAGGTGAGTGAAAACAATGCCTAAAGGCCAGAGACTACAGTCCTACATCTAAAAATTAAAATACTACTTTAAAACCAACAGAAACATTTGAGAGCTTCAATGGAAGGAGATGACAAACTGGGCTGGATGCTGTGAACATGTGAGTCAAACAGAGCAGAGAGAGGGGCGGGGATGTTGACAACCTGGTTATTTGTTCCTGTTTTGGGGCTTCTTTGAAATGTTCAGGCTCATAACAGGCACCCTCTTCCCAAATGCCTATACTGCCAATGCCTATGGCCAGCTCTGGTAAAATGTGGAGAGGGGTGATTCTCTTAGCGGGTGTTGCAACACCCACATTCCCCAATGGTGCAATGTACCTATACTTTTGCTAAGAGAATATGGTGTAGCAATCCTAATATGTCTATCGGTACATGGACTGATTAATCATCAGTGCTGGGAAGAAAGTGCTTGGTCCTTGCATCCTTTGGTATGAAACGGCCCTCTATCTACAGTAGGTTGAACACAACAAAACTACACCGTTTCTTCTTGCTCCTTAATAGGCCTAGCAGATCAATACCCCAGACCACTAGAAATCTTAGAGGTACATGACATAGACAAATAAAATGATGTGTATCGTCTCTTTCACTGACTCTGTTGTCAGAGTTAAACATAGAATACAAAACAATCTAAATAAAATAAGATCAAGTCACACCGGCCCACCGGGAAATGCCCTGTATGCCAGATTACCAGTCCAGCCCTGTTACTAAGAGATCATCCAACCAGATCGATAGAAAGTCAGACATTGATCCATACACCTTTCAGCTACATTTTTATTTTTAAATTTCTCCCCCATTGTCAGTTTCCATCCCTCTGTATCTCAGTAAGGCTTTTATGCCCTCAACTCCGGCAGCAGCTGCCTGAAAGGCACATCCTGCCCTCCTACGACCTCCCGATCAGGTGGTCATGATCTTAACCTCTCATCCAATCATCAATCAACACCAGCCACAGTGGACTATGGGTCACTAAAAGCATCATAACAAAGAGATTTGTGCCAGAAAACAGTAAATTTAACCTCCAACGTCTGTCTGCTCTGGCACAGAGCCAGGCAGCTGTGTTCTGATCAGAAGTTTTATTTATTTATTTAAATTCTGAGAGGATCGTATTTCTCTTGAGTGGTCCTGGCTTCAGCTCATTCAATTGACATGCCCACAATACTAGAGTAGATTTTACTGCTTTATTTTTCATGATTTTTAAACTTAGAGATGTTCTTCATGACTGAACTCTAGCCTGGTGGTTCATAACACAGTGGCCTGTCTTACAGCAAACCTGAAATAAAGATTTTTTATCACTTAACAGGGACTTTAAAATTGCCAAAACTGCATAAAATTTCCTTATATCAATCCTAGGCCCTTATATCAAGTCATTTCGAAATCATATCCTGGACGATTTTGTGATTACCATCCGAGGTAGACTTACCACAAGGTACCAGGGACGGACATGTTGGTTTTTGTTCCTGTAAGAGACAGTTTTCTATGTAATAACCTAATTTTAAGAAAATATGGTTTGCTAATGGCTAATTGCTCTTTCCTTGAAAAAAAATCTGAACACCCTGCAATTAAGTTTTTTTCTCCATCTTCCATTCTGAACTGAATCAAAGGTTTTACAGTAAAAAGTGTTCAGGCAGCCGGTTGGCCTGGTTCAGGGATTTAGAAAAAATATAAGGATTTTTCTGGAAATGTCAGTAGGCACTGACTGTTGGGCTCTGTAGAGTCACAAAGGCCTAAAGTGACTACAGACTGTCTTGACTATAAAGTAAAAGTTGCTATTTAAAGTAAGGGAGTCACAGCAACACCAGCATCAGACTGGCTGCATGTCTGCTGAAGCAAAACTGAGACAGAAAAGGACTACAAAAAGAGGGTACACCTGTAACTCTGCAGTTCAGCTTTGTTCATTCATTTGAAATTAACAATATTTGGTAGCAAGAAATTGAATTTTTATTGCACTTTTAATTTAAATTGCTGTTCTGAGCTTCAGAGTCAGCAAACGTAGATGTTGTCACGTAAATGGACTCTCTGCTGCTACCTATGAACCCGTTATGTTTTGATTAGGACAGACTCTCTCACCTGCTGTCAGATTACATAAAAGCCCCACCAACACATAACCACCATCTTTGTTTTTAGGTGCTGGAGCCACGAGAGCCCCCAGCACCCAGAGGTGTTTACTGGAGGCAGCAGCTACGTGAGAGATGCCCAAAGAAAGGAGCTCTTTCTCCTAAAGCTGGGGGGGGGGGGGGCGCAGTATGAGGGTATGACAGAAGGAAAGGTGAGATAGAAAGATAAGATGGAGGAGAGAGTCGTGATGAGAAAGTGTGAGACAAAGACAGCACAGGAGCATATAAAGAGAGGAAAGGAGAAACAAAGAGGAGGACTTTGGGGTTTGATCGTTCACAGCTTCAGAGGTCTGCTCAGATTAACAGTTCAAAGTTTTAAACTGTTTTTAAAATGTTCTAAATGGTTTGAATTTGACTTGATAGATCCAGCTACTCTAGCTGATATGAGAGCCTGTTCTCCTGTACAGTGCTGCTTGGCCTATACACATATGCCATGCATATATAATGATCATCACCCTGAGTATTTAAGATAAGGGCCCACAAACGGCCAAACACAGCAGCATGATCAGCTCCCAGAAAGATGGAGTGCAACCACTGCAATATTGCTTCTTCTTACTTTGTTAACATACAACTTTAAAGGACAACATATTTTAGTTAGTTTGTAAGTTGCTTCACTAGCTGTTACCCTGAAATTCCACATACTCCTCATCTGTAGAGTTCTGTACATGCAACAGATTTGCTCTGACTTAAACACACCGGCACCCACTGGATCAAATCCTGGAGCAGCAGAGTGGATAATAGGAGAACTGTGAGTTCAGGGTTAGATGTCTTGGGTGGATTTTTACTTAGAAAGTGTCACTTTAACGTCATTCTGAGTGAAACGGTCCTCAGTGTTGGAGTTATTTGACAGCATGGATCCACCAGTGTTAGCTCAGCTCATTTACATACATGAGTGTTAAGATGTGTTATGATGTGTACAGTGATCACTATTGGGATTCCTTTGCTCATATTTATAATGGATTATTGCTGTTTTTGATGTTATGCACTTTTGCACCATGGGTGAAGCTTTCACTAAGTTAGTGGGGTCTCCTGTGAGTTTTCCTGTGGAAATGGATAGGCTACAGTTAAGAGTGCATTAAAGAGCATTCCCTGACCTTGCATGCATCCCTTTACTTCATCCTTGTCAGAGGACTGTACACTCTACACCACAGATGGTTGTGCCATTCTATTGATGCTATCCATGCCTTAGTAGCTCTGACAGAAACATTTTTGGGAGCCTGGCACTTGGTTGACTCTTCAGGGTCTTTAAAGATTAAATCCACACCAGTTACTGTGACATTAGATGTCTTTTTATGCATTTATATTTCATTTTTCAATCGTTCCTGCTGCTAGCCAGTTGGCCCGTCGCCATATTGTCTGTTTGTATCCCACAATGCATTGTGATTGGGCTGTGACAACCAATGACAGGCTGTTCTGTTGTCACGTCATGCTTTGCCAAGCAGAGCACAGACCTATAAACTGAAGGAGAAAGCCTGAATGACTCAGAGAGAAAGCGACACAGAGAGGCTGGGATGTGTCCCATAAAAGTCACTGCAGACAGGAATTGCTTTAAATAATTACTCAAAATCCCAAAGGCACAAGGATTTTGTTTAAAATTCACAGAATAATTATTTTTTAAATTTTTGGTTCCCAAGAGATGGGAGAACAAGTCTGTGCAAAAAATAGTCTTAAATCACTATTGTTTACTGTGTCACACATAAACATTTCTGAGTTTTGATTTCTGTGTAGTTTTTGTCTTTTGTCTGTAGTCCCATTACTTTTCTGAAATTCAAGTGCAGCACACATATTCTTAAAGCCCAGGGTTGTCCTGAAAAAAAAGGATGTTAAGAGCTTGTCTGTGCACCACGTGTTGATGTTTAACAAGCTTTTTAGGACAAAAAGTCTCAGAGGGACACAATGTTTAAACAAATAGCTTAGGGCTCAGAGGAAATGTTTCAGATTAACACTGAAATTAAAAGGAAAAAAGAACACCATAGTATGCTCACATTAAAAATCTGACTTTTGGAGCATTATTCAAAAACTAACATAGCACGACACATGTCCATGTGCACCTATGTGTTTTGTAGGTTTAAAGCAGTAAACAGAACTCTCTGATGTGATTTGGGTTAAATATGAAACCACTCAGTTTTAAAACATTAAAATTCACAAATTCAAGTTAACAAGAGCACAAGCTTTATAAAGAAAATCACATTCTTTTTGATTAATAATCAATGATTTTGTTACTCTAACTGAATTTCCTCAAAAAGTTGTATAAATATTTTCTGGAAATTTAGTGTTGAATGTCCAAAATTTCCAACAAATTTTTTTTTCACTGTATCTGCCAGTGGTGCTACAGGGTTAATCAATCTTTTTACCAGTTATAATTCAACTATAACTCTGCAACTGCCAGGATTTTTAACAAAAAATTAATGGTAACACTACTGAAGGTGATTTTCTTTTGTATCCAAAAGACTTTATTGTCGGTAAAATGTATTTCAACTAAATTTAATAGGATTTTACAGATTTATAGTTAAACTGAACTGATATACTTTAACATTAGATTGTTCTGTTGTGTTTCAGTAAAACCAAAGCAGAACCAGCAGAATTATCTTTAGTATGGCATTAATCAAACACATGTGAGGGTCTATAGCTATCAATACTGTATTAAACTGCTGCTCTCTCTTTACTCTATGATGATGGTTCTCATGTCCCAGGTTTGGAAACATTCGGGGTTGTTGATTCCTACTGAGTGCGACCTCTTGACTTTTACCCAAACACAACACAGGCATTTGTTTCCAATGAAAACACAAGCGGAACAATTCAAAACAGAGACTCGCACCAGCATTCTTTGGTTTGTAAGATTAAGATAAAATGAGTCTGTGCGCCATCGGACGCCACAGAAACGACTCTGTTTCTCTTCTTCACTCGTTGTCAGCAGATAGAACAAAAGGACGAGGATTAACTGTGAACTCAACACAGCATTCAGAAATGTATGTCCTGTTTCCATTTCACAACAGATACCGTCTTTGTTAACGGGAACCTGTGGAGAGTTACGTACCTCTACTAGTGCTCAAGGGCAGGGACTCTCAAAGAGAGGCCCCTAGAGGGGGCTTGAAGTTATGACAGGGAGCACAACGTTTAGTTCTGCTATCAGAGCATGGCACATTTAGTCAGAGGTATCTTTAATAAATATAGAAATAACAGTGAACCTACATCAGACATCACCATCACCAGTCATATCTCGCCCCCTGCTTCAAATGTACAATAAGTGGTGATCTTTTATTTTGCCACATCCTACCGGTGTGACTGAGGTTTTCCTGCTGTTTCCTCAGTGGAGACCAGTTTTAATTTTGGCAGCTGTTTTAAGTTTTAGTCTAGTTTTAGTCTTTAAATGAAATACATTTTAGTTTTAGTCAAATTTTAGTCATTTCTATCATTTTAGTTTTAGTCTAGTTTTAGTCCATAAAAAGTCCTCACATTTTAGTTTTCACTTTTAGTCAAACACTTATTTTCTTGCCTTTATCTGGTACCAAATGATTGTAGTGTGTTTTATGCACTCTTCCAAACCTGGAGTCCCTGCTTTCTACAGCTGAGAGGTGGAATATACAGATGCATTGTTCTTGACAGATTTACCCACAGTGGAGAAATAGCATGGATTTTGAATATCCCATGAAAACGACATTACATTTTAGTCTAGTTTTAGTCATCCTGACAAAAACTAATCTGACTTTTTGTCAGTTTTAGTCGTCACAGATCTATTGTTGTTTTGTCATGAATAAAAGGCTGTTGACGAACATTTTTAGCCAAAGTTTTAGTCGACGAAATTAACACTGGTGGAGACAAAATCTAGATCAGAGAGAATGAGCAAGGACTGGCAGTCTAATTTATGGAGTTAATGTTTGGAAATATTTTAATCTGTCACAGGAAGGCCCGGCAGAAAAAGTTTGGGGTATTTCTGTTGGTGAAAATCTAATCTAATCTGGCATATGTCCCACCATTACAGGCAATGAAAACTGTGTAGTCTGATCTCAGCATTAGTTTGCGTGTAGATATTTATCAGAGAAATGATAAAGATCAACTGAACTTCTATAAAAGAGGCCAAAGATTTATCAAAGAATAAGAATATATCAAGAAAGAGAGGAAGAAACATTTATATAGTTGTCAAAATATCATTTGTTATTCACGAGTGATCACTGAATTTTTAACCCCATACTGACAACGTGGGACAGTTTTATCTCAGTGGTAAAGGATGACCAGGACAACAAAAATGTAATCTGAGTACAGTACAGCATTGCTTTATATTGGATCACCTCAGCACTCTGATTGGAAAGAAAACACCTTCAGTGGTTGTTGTTTGTGTTACTGATATTTCCTTGAAAAAATAAATATGAAGCCAACTTTTGTGACCTTGCACAATAAACATTAGTAAGCTAAACTGTGAAACTCAGGCTGTGAGCACTGCCAGTTCTAAAAAGACCAGCTGTGGACACAGACCCTTATACATTTAGAAATTCACAGGAGTGCGTGTACAAAATGACTCACTATATCCAATGATCCCCTGTTAATCTGGCAACATTTACACTATTTAGGAGTTGATTTTTAGTTAGCTTCTCTGTGAACTAACTGATCTAAGGTTTACAATTCAGATAAAAGATTTTCTCAACAAGCTGTGTTTGCTTTTATTTTGTAATACCATCCACTTCAAGCTAAGGGTACTTTTTTACATTTTGTATACACATCTGGTTTATTTTGAAAGAAAATGAAGAACTTCTGGTAGATCCAAACGTACAACATTAGCTTAGCCATGGGAAAAAGAATTTGCAATAGAATAAATAGTAAATGAAATTTCTAAAGTGAATGCCTTGCTAAGGCAGCTTATCTACAGTAAGCCTAAAAGGACTAAATACCATCAGATTAATGTAGCTGAAATATTTCAAAGCATTAAATCAGACCTTGAATGCATTAGGAGGACGGCATTTACACCGATAGCCTTAATAAAATGTGAGTAATAAAGGTTTTTTGATGAGATATGGAACTTTCTGCCACTAAAGAGGCGCCAAATGGAGACGGAAGTGGATTTGTGATATTTTCACCGGGACTACCTCCGCTCCCCAAAAAAGAATAAGGCTAGAATAATTAGAAATAACACAGCCATCATGTGTGACAGCATAATAAGAAGACTGACTTGGTTGTTTGGAGCTGGTGAAATATGTGAAACAGAGAGGTAAACAGTGGTCACAAAGTATTTTTGCTCTGTTTGGAGAAAAGTGACAGCTGTGAGGACTTGGACACTTCCTGTGTTTTCTTTCATGTCTCTGTTGCTTTGGCATGAATGGCCTTGTGAAACAGGAAAGAGCGATTTGGCTCTCTGTGGCACCGCTCCATTCAAACATCAGCAGATCTGAACCATGACTAACAAGAACAACGGGGCACGTTGGGTCAGCTCTGACAGGTTTTAATGTTTGGAGTGAGGATTTCAAAGCACTGCTCTTTTTGACTCCAATCTGACGTCGAGTTCTGCTTCTGATGAAACGCTTTTCCTGCATGTTGGTTGTTTTTGACTCATTCTTTCCCCATATGGCTGAAATAAACGGACGACCCAGAGCAGAAGGTTGAAATTTTCACTTTATTATCTCCAGAACATGTGATTTGTGTTGAAGAGTTTCAGTGTATGGCAGTGTATGACAATATTGAAGAATTATTTTACAACTACTGTTTACCACTGATTAAAGCCCTGTCTGTCTGACACGTCATGTTCAATATTAACTTTGTTAAAATGCACAGCTTTTGGTCATGTGACCACACAGAGGCCTGGAGGGCAAAAGAACAGATGAAGGCGGTGGCAGGCAGCACTTTGTGGTACTGTGGCACCAGGGATTTTACTCTCAATTGCTTCACTGAGGTATTAATTTAAACTGTTTGTGTCACTTTGGACTCTAAGGCTGGAGATTTACTTGCTGTTTGAACTTACATTTCAGTATGTGTCCGGCTGCATCGTGAGTGTTCTTGTAACTTAACTTGTTACTGGAGGACAACTCTGGAGAACACAACGGGAGCTCAGACTGTTTTCAACTAACCGATGGATGTAAACTATAAACATGACGACCCTCGAGGACTCTGCCACTCCGGAACAATCACATCACTATCTTTAATCCATTCAAACCATTTCTGTGTAGTTTTCGCTGTATGCCTCAGGTCATTATCTTAATGGTAAAATAAATCTTTTTTTTTCTTTTCTACTATGCAGCATTCATTTCACCCTCTACTTTAACAAGCCTTACAGGGCCAGCTGCCAAGAAGCATCCCCACAGCATGATGCTGCTACCACCATGCTTCAAAGTAAGGATGTTGTGTTCGTGGTGATGTGCAGGGTTTGGCGTCTTGTCTGATGACCAAAAAGCACTCTACTTGACCATGGAGTCTCCCACACGCCTTTTGGTGACCTCTAGTCCAGATTTAATCTGAGTTTTCTTCAACAGTGGCTTTCTCTTTGCCACTCTCCCTTAAAGCTTTGACTGGTGAACAACCTCTGTATCAGGTGTTGTATGCAGAGTCTTTCCCATCTCAGCTGCTGAAGCTTGTAAATCCTTCAGAGTAGTCATAGGTGTCTTGGTGGCCTCTCTCACTAATCTCCTTCTTACAAGGTCACTGAGTTTGTGAGGACGGCCTGATCTTGGCAGATTTACTCATGTGACATATTCCTTCCATTTCTTGATGATAGATTTAACTGAACTCTGGGGGATGTTCAGTGCCTTGGAATTGTTTTTGTATCCATGCCCTGACATATGCTTTTCAATAAGCTTTTCTCTGAGTAGCTTGGATGTTCTTTTGTTTGTCATTATGCAATGGTAGCCAGGAATACTGATTAACCAGTGAGGACCTTCCAGACACAGGCGTCTTTATACTACAATCAATCAGTGCTAGTGAGACCACTAGCACTGATTGACTTGACCTCTGTTGAATCAAGTCAGTCCCTTATGTTACTTTACATATTTTTGTTTCATTGATATTACTTTGCAGAAATCTGTTTTCACTTTGACATTAAAAGGGAAGTGGATTAGTTGCAGAAGAGGAGCGATTTGTTGCCGCAATTCTTGCTCTAAAGTCTGTGCTATTAGCATTACGCAAAATATCCTAGTGGATTCTTCGTATGGGCTAAAACAGGCTTAATGCCTCCTCTGCTGGTTAGACGGACATGTTTGTATCTTTGCAGAGACAATAACACATCATTAAGATGTGAAAAATTGTGGCATGAATTGTCTTTAAAACCTTTAACCATTGTTGTATCATGTTGCATTTTTTTAGGCCATGCAAATCCACTGTGTCAAATACAGGGAATGCATGATGCCCATTATGCATTTGCTCAGCAAAAATGTCACTGGCCTTATACACTACATTCCAAATTATTATGCAAATTGGATTTCAGTGTCATACACGTTCAATTTTTTTGTTTTTCAATTAAACTCATGGATGGTGTTGTGTCTCCGGGCTCTTTGGATCACTGAAATCAATCTCAGACATCTGTGTTAATTAGTTTGCCAGGTGAGCCCAACTGAAGGAAAACTACTTAAGAAGAATGTTCCACATTATTAAGCAGGCCACAGGTTTCAAGAAATATGGGAAAGAAAAGGGATCTCTCTGCTGCTGAAAACGTCAAATAGTGCAGTAGTGCAAGATAAGAAAACATTCGATATTTCAGGAAAACTTAAGCGTGATCATCATACTGTGAAGAAATTAGTGACTGATTAGAGCACAGATGGGTTTGTGCAGATAAAGGCATAATGAGGAAGGTTTCTGACAGACAAATTCATCAGATTAAGAGAGCAGCTGCTAAAATGCCATTACAAAGCAGCAAACAGGTATTTGAAGCTGCTAGTGCCTCTGGAGTCCCACCAACCTCAAGGTGTAGGATCCTCCAGAGGCTTGCAGTCATGCATAAACCTACTGTTCAGCCACCCCTAACCAATGCTCACAAGCAGAAACGGTTGCAGTGGGCCCAGAAATACATGAAGACTTATTTTCAAACAGTCTTATTTACTGTTGAGTGCCATGCATCTTGGATGGTCCAGATGGATGAAGTAGTGGCTGGTTGGTGGATGGCCACCATGTCCCAACAAGGCTGCTACAGTGACGGAGTCATGTTTTGGGCCAGAATCATGAGGAAAGAGCTGGTAGACCCCTTTAGGGTCCTTGAAGGTGTGAAAATGACCTCCGCAAAGTATATAGAGTTTCTGACTGACCAGTTTCTTCATGGTACAAAAAGAAGAACAGTGCCTTCCCTAGCAAAATTAACTTTGTGCATGACAATGCACCATCTCATGCTGCAAAGAATCCCTCTGTGTCATTGGCTGCTATGGGCATAAAGGAGAGAAACTCATGGTGTGGCCCCCATCCTTCCCTGACCTCAACCCTACTGAGAACCTTTGGAGCATCCTCAAGCTAAAGATCTGAGGGTGGGAGGCAGATCACATCAGAACAGCAGCTCTGGGAGGCTACCCTGACATCTTGCAAAGAAATTCAAGCAGAAACTCTCCAAAACTCAAAAGTTCAATGGATGCAAGAATAGTGAAGGTGATATCAAAGAAGGGCTCCTATGTTAACATGGAACTTGGCCTGTTAAGATGTGCTTGTCTATGTTATATGGTAGCAATATGGGATCGATGGACGAATAAGGATAGGGATGCATTCATATTTGGTCACTCCAGGGGCAGCCTCATACGTAAGTAGTTCACAAAGTAATGGGTGGTTATGATTAATACTTCACCAGAATTCATCCACACTGACTGACCTTCAGAATCAGAGCACAAACATTTTGTATTCATGTGCACATATTTGTGTGTGCTCCAGTGTTTGGATAAAAGTGTCATAATATTATTATGGGATGGAGATGCCAAGACAAAAGCAGTGTAATCTGGCCCTGCTGTCAAACACATTTAAAGCCTGGACGATGAGAGGTAAACTAGATGAGGTTGGTGTGGGTTTTTAATCTGTGGTTGTAAAGAGGATAGCAGAGCTTTCTCTGGTGATGACAAGGTGAGGTGGACCACCCTGCCGATGAGCCGTCTCTTCTGTTGTTGATTTCAGCATTGTTCAGCCAAATGTTGACTTCTCTGACTCAGAACTATTTCCACTTTTCCCAGAAACAGTTTTGGAAGACTCAAACGTGCAGCTGAAGGTAATGTTTTTATCAAACTCGATTTAAAGTGGAGCAGAGAGATGAGAGGAAACAAACGTGATCTTTAATAAGTTCAAGACCGAACACTTACACAAGTCGTTATCAACTCCTGCAGACCTGCACCAACATATACACTATATGGACACTAGTATTCGGTCGCCATTACACCAACAGGGACTGTGATGACATTGTATTCAAATCTGTGTACTTTAATATGGAGCGGCCCCCCCCCCCCCCCCCGTTGCTCTTCTTGAAAGGCAACATTTTGGAGTGTTTCTGTGGGAATTTGTGCCCATTCATTCTGTAGAGCATTTATGAGGTCAGACACTGATGTTGGACCAGAAGGCCTGGCTCGCTTCCTCTGGTCCAGTTCATCTCAAAGGTCCTCAACAGTGTTGAAGTAAGGGCTCTGTGTGGACCAGTCAAGTTCGTCCACACCAAACTCAACAAACCATGTCTCTATAGTCCTTGCTTTCTGCACTGGTGCATAGTCATGTTGGAACAGGAAGGGGATTTATAAGTTGAAATTTTGAGAAAAACACTGAAATTTAGTTGCCATTACAAAAACAGTTAGAAATGTATAGATGTTCAGCTGTTATACACCTGAAGTTTTGCTGCATATTTGGAACATGGACACAGCTTTGCAGCCCACTTTTGGGACCCAACAGCTGAGAACCACTGGTTTAGAGAACAAGGACATTAGACTGACACATTTCAGTCTGCAGTCTCCACAAGAAAGGATTTACATACATATTCTACCAGTGTGGACTTACAGATCTGCAGATCTGCTAAACAAGGTAAATCTGGCTTTCTATTTATTATCTTACTGTCTGTTTAGGACAGGATGCACAGGCCATGCTCTCTAATTCTTAGTTCAGTTAGTCGTGGATGTGCATGATAAGAAAACGTGGAAAAAAGTCTATTACATGCTTTTATTTTGAAGGGTATGTCTCCTAAATTTGATCCAGTACATCTTTTGATCCACTTCAAGTCCAAACTGTTCCTTTTTCCATTAAAACATTTGGTTATGATTGAAAGTTTGAAAAAATTGGGTTTAAACAGAGGTGGTGACAGGTTCCGATGCTTACCAGTTCAGAACCACTGGTCTAGATTATCTGTGAAAGATGTTCATATTAGGCACATCAGACATGGCGCTCGTACAGGCAGTCTGAAGGCTCTGACTCGAAAATGAGTCTGTGACACTGCTGAGAGTGGGCCGCCACACACCCAGTCTACAACAGCCATGAGAGTCACAGAAATGATGCATGGGCTGTGTTCTGGTATCAGGTCATCACTGAAGATGTGTTGAACATCCATTATGGACGTGCATGTTAAAGTGAAAATGCATTGGTTATGCAACAGGCTGAGAGAGAGGAGCTGCACACAGAAGAGCAACTGAACACTTTGGGGGTCGGGGAGTGAACTGGCTCCTCTCCAGACTTAGACAATAAAAGGCCTCTACAATAACTCTTATCTAAATGACTGACTTCTAACTTCCTTTAAAAGGATTGAAAATGTAATTTGTGTCTAATTGAAGTCATATTGAGTATTGTTGTCTCAGTAGGGCATGGTGCCATTTTCCTTTAAACTGTTCCCTCTTTTCTGTCAAATAAATCTATTAACTGCTGAAAAATAATCTTAAAACTTGCCAGCCTGCAGTCACAGTGACGCCTCTCGTGTTGCCTTGTCAGCGCGTAATGTCAGCAGCTTTCTGACGACTGGACTTACAGTCATTTAATGGCCTTTATATCCTACAATAAGCAGACTCGCGCTGCACAGCCCCACCGCTGACTCCCCCCTCTGACCTGCCGTAGAATATCTCTCCGTTAATGTTAGAAGCCTTTGGGAAGGCGTGCAGAGAGGCCAGTGTTAATATGAGCCCAGTGTTGACAGGTTGAGGAGGTCGAATGGGCTCATTATGGGAGGACGGACTGTGGGGGTTTGTATGCAGCTTCAATAAAACGATATGAGCTCTTTCTGTCTGTCTCACTTCCACCTCTCTGTCATTCAGACTGCATTTATTCTTTCATAAATCACACAGACTCTCTCTCTCTGTTTCCTGATGTAGTCTCTTAAGTGCTGCTTGTTTGACAGTTTAAAACATTGATGCTGTTTGTGTTAACATCCAAATAGATTCATAATGTTCAACTTTTCATACAAGAAATGACCTTCTCTGTTGTGACTGTTTAACCTGGTCTCAGAGTCTACTTAGCCCTTTCTGACAAAACCTGGCTCCTCTTTCATCCCAGAAAATGAGGCTTGTTTATCTACAGTAACACAAGATAGAAGGCAAAAAAAAAAAAAAAAAAAGATAAAGGTTTTTTTTATTAGTGATGTTAGCATACAGATGGATGCACTAAACTATTAGGAAAGTTATGTCAGACTTAATAGCAAGGCCAAGATGTGCACAAATTTTTGGATGCCAGAAAATGAAATAAAAGAAACAGAGACAACTTTATTGGGAATAGAGTGAAAAACTGAATAATTGTGAGACAAAAATGGGGGGAAATTGGCAAGAATGGATTAGAATAGTAAAATAAATAATCCTTACAGATACAATAGGGTCCTCGCTCTGAGGTCAGTGCTCGGGCCCTAATTAAAGTGGCAAAAATTGGGTGGAAATGGCAAAAAGAATTGACAAGAAAAGTGGTAAAAATAGGTGGAAAAAGCAGCAAAAAGGCAGCAGAAATGGGCAACAAGTGGCAGAACTTTCATAGATGGGCAAAATGGACTCATAATGTCAAAAGGTGAAAAAGTTGCAAAAAAAGAAAAGACGGGACAAATCAGACTCAAGGGGCGGTACGTTCGGGCATGGCAGATTTGTGACATATCCAAGCAGTGACAAGGGGCCTGTGCAATTATGGTGGAAGACATTAGCGTGGATGCTGCTAAAGCGTAAGCTTTATCGGAACTTGACACTATTTCTTTGTTAAAAGAAGAACAAAGAAGAGCAGTGAGTTGTTTTCTTTTAAAAAAACAGCAAAAGTCATGTACTGATATGTCTACAGTTGCCATGGTTTGCGTATGCATCTCTCTATGGCGTTTACTCGTGGGAAGCGGTGCAATTTGGTTTGAGGCTACGACATCATGTGTTCTGTTGCTCTGATTGGCCCGTATAAGATGTGACAGAACATTTATCCAATCACCCTCTGAGTTTTTTCAAAGGCTCTGCCCTTTCCCAAACACAGTCTATGGGAGCTTTTCCAGATGGATGTGTGAAACACATCCATCTGGAAACACACAACTCACACAACTCACACATCACACAACTCAAAGTGTCAAAAAAACAAAAAGTGGTAAGAAGTGGGTGAAACTAGCAGCAAGAACTTGAAAAAATGGACAAAAAGGGTCAAAGCAGCTAAAGTAGGCAAAAAGTTGCAGAATGTTGTTGTGGAAATGACGAAAAGAGGGGGGAAAAAGCGGCTACAAAAAGTAACAGAAGTGGCTGAAAAAGGGCAAAAACAGAATCAAAGTGGCAACAAAAATAGCTTTACAAAAGTGGCAAAAATGTGGAAAAGCAACTAAAAGTGGCAAAATAGACAAAAAAATGGCATAAACAAGCAAAAAAAATGACAAAAGGCTGCTTAAGTAGGCATAAAGATGTTTCAGAAATGGGCAGAAAGTGGAAAAAAAAGGGCAAATAAATTGCAATTTGCAAAAAGTGGTGTGTGTTAAAAGTGGCCAAAGATGTGGCAGTTATGGATGAAAATAAGTAGTTAAAACATTTAAATAAATCATTCCAACATCAGAATCCAATAAAAGCTTTACATACTTTTCAGCTCCTAAATGAGGTAACTGTTAGCCAGCATGCTAGCATGAATGCTACTGATCCAACAAAAACACATATTTATCAATAAATCAGGACTAGGGAGGGCCTCTCCTCTAAGTTTTTCAGAGGCCTATTCTGTGGGTGGGCTTGGGCTGAGCAGATGTTTATCACTAACAAATACTGAGCAAAAACCACATTTTGTGCTAGAATTCTGCCCTCCTGAGGTGTGTCTGTCAGAAAGCTTCATAGGCCCTGTTTTGACACGGTAAAGTGTACTGTCTTAAGCCTGTTCAGACTGGATGTGTGGCAACTGTTTCTTGACAATGCGATGGGTTGATTTTGATTGTGTGGTGCTTGTTGAGAAGTCTGATTTGCGTTTATACATTTTTCTTCATTGGTAGTTATTAATTAACATATATGCTATTATTTACATTTGGCAGTGTGGCTGTTCTGGGATTTTCCGGCCCTTCCACAAGTCTATGTGAAAAACATCAAGCAGGAACAGCTCCTGCCCTTCCTGTGCCTACAAAGAAAGCCTGAGGCAAGGAGAGAAGCAGCAATAAACCCAGAGCAGAGCAGGCAGTGACAACAGAATGACACTGATTAAGTCCAGTGTAGCATAGAGGAGGAGCTGGGGTGGAGGAGGGTTGCAAAAAGCAGCTTGAAGGGGGAGCAGCAAAGAGTTAGCAGGCTAGAGCAGTATAAATAAGACAGCCTGATCAAAAATTAGCCAATAGTGTGCTTAGAGCGAATCAGCTGGCCGTCAGCTGATGAGGGCTTGCGTGAGATCAGCTGATCTTGCATATGTGGCTTGACTCCATGGACTGCCTGAACTTACGCTTGATTTATGAATGTTGTTATTAAGTGTCAGTGGGTCAGATGACATTTGTCCTCTTTTCATATCTGTCTTTAGCCAGTGCTTGTGGTTTTTGCCCTACATAGGCTGGTAAGAGAGGGAGACAGGCAGCCCAACATGTCCATATGAATGCAAATGCACTAATCACACAGCTGGAGGTGAAACCCCACAGATTCTGTCAAACACTGATCTGGTTCTGATGAGGTGTCTTGATCTGTCTATTTCTAAATATAGCAAATAAACAACATTTTGACAATGAAACTTTAAGATTCTGGCTTTATTTTTGACATTACAGTGTAATTATTTTGTTTCAGAATGAAACCAGTCTTAATCTTTTAACTTTTTTGTCTCCTGTCTCCTTCTGATCACCCTCTTTCCTCCTTCCTCCTCCTTTATGGAGAGAGTAAATTAGCTCCTGCTAAGGAAAACATGGAAAAGGCGGCGCGGTGCTGTGTAGCTGTCATGATGTCATTGAGTCCCTGTACTCAGTTTAAGTTATCTGGAGCTGCTTTATGGCTGCTCCGTGTTTGTGTGAGTGTATTTTACAGCAGGCCAGGGGCTCAGTGTGCTTACCTCCCTAATAAATCCTGACAAGCTCTCTACAATAACCTAGATGAGGTTTCTCTTTTCTCTCTCTCACACTCTCCTCCCCCCGATGGCCCGCCTAACCTCACTGCTCCGCTACATATTATACCTGCCACCTACTGTTTCCTCCACTTCTGGATGGGACGGATACACACAAACATCATGCTTTATGTCCACATACGCTCATACCACAGAGACACTCCCACTCTAACACAGACCCACACACTCTTTACACACAGACAGGAAAAGAAGCTGCTGCAGGAAAGTGTAATATTTATTGACTGAATGGGAGCTGAACCCTGGGCTCTTATTCACAGTCGACTATAACCACCAAACTTTATGGAATACTCCGGTGTGCTGCTAGTATCTCTGTGTGATTTTTTTCATTCAATCCTCAAATCATCAGGATCAGAAATCTCTACGGAAGCAGTAAGTATAAAAGTCCAAAGTAGAAGAAACTGAGACAATCTTTATTGGAGAGGAATAGAATATTTCTGAAAAGAGACACTAAAGTGGCAAGAATGGATTGAAATATAAATAATGGGTTGAAAATGGCCACAAAAGGCAAAAAGTGGCAATAAGGTGACATGTGGAATAAGTGGATTAAAAGAAGCGTTGTTAAAGTGTTAAACAGAAGTTCCATAAATGAGCAGAAAGTGGTAGAAATGGGGCAAAGTGGCAAGCAGAATTTGCAAAAATGGGCAAAAATTTGCAAAATGCAAAAATGGGTCAAGTAGCCAACATAGGCAAAATGTCAGCAAAAAAGTGGCATCAGTGGGCAAAAATGGGTACAAGGTACCAAAAAGTTGTCAGAAAGTGGCAAAAATGGCCAAAAAGTGGATTGAAAATTGAACGTTACAATAGAGGTTAGAAAATTGAAAGCGAGATGAAGTGTCAACAAAGGGATAAACTGAAGAAAACGGTCCAAAAAATTGTACCAAATGGTTGAAAAGTGCAAAAACGGACTCTATTGTGCTCCAGCTCTCGAATGGCCTGTGCCAGGCCCATGCCACATTTCTCCAGGTATCTTCCCAGCTGACCTCAGTATGTGAAAGTCCTCCTTAAAAGAGGACTTTCAGGTTGAGCTTAAACAGCTGAGAACCGGTCATCAACACCTCAGCACCACCAGCAACTTTCAGCCTATGATAAGGGGCAATTTTTGAGTACTCCCCTATTCCACTCTTTTTATCTGCAGTGCAGTTTAAGGAGGTGGGAGCACAAATCCTGACAATCCTTTCAACTGTGTTTGTGGTTGCTGTAACCTGTTCTCTTGAGGCCAATTAGTATCTTTGTTTGTTGTTGTCATCTCACCACCTTCCATTTGGCGTGACCTCTTCAGCCTCTCAGAACACGCCAAAGGGTGCAGAGCTCCGCTTTGGGAACCGCTGTTGTAAAGGACACAACCTTAAATTTTGTCAACCTTTATCAAGAAAAAAATTGCTTCAGTCAGGAAGATACATATACATACTTTTTATAATTTTATTGCAAAATGGATATACAGTTTCACCTGGTGGATAAGCTTCTGCTATAAAGATGCTCCCTGGGTTAGTCAAGCAGCGTGCTTCGAATTTCCTGGGAGCGCATGGCTAGAAACCCCCATATGGATAGATATATTTATGACAGTGTGTACCTGCCTGTCTAAATACTCACTCTGTACCCAGTAAAGATATTTCCCTGTTGCCAATTAACATAATTAGTTGCAAAATGTTTCTTCAGTGTTTTTTCATTAGTACCATGCATTTTTCTAGCATTTTGTTGCCCTGTCCCTACTTTTTTTACACCGCACCCCATCTTTGCAGCTCTCCTAAAGTAACACTCCCAGGAAGTCAAAACTTTGTCTCATATATGACCATGAAATCAGATCAGAGTTTGTCCAACATTATTAAAAACAACAATACTGATGTTAAATCTGTGCATCCCTCAGACCTGGTGGCTTTCCTGCTGATTTCTACAAACCTTACTTTTGGACCAAATCCGAGCCCTTGCTTCAAGTGGGTGTGCTTTGGTTGGGTGCTATAACCTCCAGGTAGACTTCACTGCCTGTTTTGTTGCTGCAGGCTATTGCAAAAAGAAACAATTAAAAAAACATCTGTGGTTATTGTTATTGCCGCCCCAAAAATATGTAAAAGTAACAATGGCCCACTGTTTTGTAGATACTAGAGTTCCCACATAACACTATGAAGCATGCCTCAGCTTCCTGAAGCGAAAGCATCAATCAAGTCTTTAATAAAAAATATATTTTTATTCTGACTTTGAACTGCAGTAAAGTAAATTTGTAAAAAGTTAAAAAAGTATTAAATCTGCTTCAACCCTTCTTCTTCTCTCTGAACATATTTTCATTTTCTCTCTGTTCCTGTCTCTCTGTTTTTCCTCCCACACAAACAAACTCTCTTGCTCCCTCTCTCGTCGTCTCTCTCCACACACAAACACTCTCACTTGTAAAGAAAAGCAGTGAGGGATGAAGTCATTATCAGCTCTAATAGGTGACGTGCCAGCTCTTTCCACAGCACTGCAGGGAAATAACATGACAGCAAAACAAACGACGCCATTAGTCATTCTAACACCACCTGTAAATCAACTCTCTGCATGCCTGTCTGTGTGTTTCTGAGTGTGTGTGTTTTAACAGGTTATTTGCTTGCAACCAGTGGAAAATCTGAAGCCAACACATGACTGTCAATGTTCGAGGAGTGTGAACACACACTCAGTGAGTGTTCAGGAGTGTCGCTCTGGGCTCATGTTTTGCAGATCACTCAAACACCATGACCAATTCGTGTTAATATTTTCCACTACAGCGCTAAACCATGCTAGCCAAAGCTCACTCACATGCTAATTTGTCACCACTAGAACCCAACTGGGCCAGTTAGCATCGTTATCATCAATCAGAGTTAACATTTAGGAGCACACAGAGACAGTTATCATCTCATATGTCCTGACTTAACATCACTGAGTCAGTCCAGCTTCACTAAGAGGTGGAATTACTTCTGCAGGCTGATGTAACTGTGTTGTTTTTCAGAACGCTCACTGCCAAAGCAGGGCTGTCTTCAGAATAGGCTGGGCCCCTGAAAAAATGCAAATGGGCCCCCAGTTGTGATTTATTGATGATATCAATGCATGTGTGTCTGATCAGTAGCAATGGTGCGAGCGTCCTGACCAACACTTCATTTTGAAGCTGAAGTGTCCCAGCTATTATTGGGTTCTGATGTCCAGCTTACTTATTCACCCATTTTCATTTCTGTTTCCACTCATTTTTGCAACTTTTAAACCACTTTTTTTTCACCCTTTTCCCCACACATTTTTGCCTTTATAGCCCATTTTTGCTTCTTTTATCCCATTTTTGCCCCTTTGCAACCATCTTTACCACTTTCTGACAATTTTTCCTGTCCATTTTTGAAGCTGTTATCCAGTTTTTGTCTCTTTTGAACCATCTTTGCCACTTTTTACCAATTTTTCCCCACACATTTTTGCTGCTATCCCATTTTCACTTCTTTCCAACCATCTTCAACACTTTTGCCCTGTTAACCTCAGTTTTCCCCCTCAACAACCGAATATCTGGTGCTTTTATTTTGAAGGTGGAGAAACTGAAGTGTGGCACTTTCTGCTGACAAGTATTTGTTGGCAGTGAAGAGTTTTACCTCCATGATGACACAAGTTGGAGTGCAACAAAAATAGACATGAATATCATTAATGCATCACTATCTAAACTGTGTAAAACAAACTTTTTTAAGAGAGGGAAAAAAAAGAAAAAATAGACCCCCTTCAGGCTAGAACTTTTGATTGTTTACACATCTGGACAAAATTGTTGGTACCCTTCCATTAAAGAAAAAAAAAAAACCCCACAATGTAATAATAACTAAAGAGTAAATGAAAATGAATGAAAACCAGACATTTTTTTTTTTAATTGTGTTTCAACAGAATAATTTGAAAAAACAAACTCATGAAACTGGCCTGGACAGATTGATGTAAGTCAATATTTTGTTGCATAACCTTTGAGGCAATCACACTGATACTGGGCAGCACATTTGGCTATGGAGGACTGAAAATGCCAAAATGAAATATATAATTCATTAATTAATTAAATGTGCCATTAATTAATTAAATATGCAATTAATTAATTAAATGTGTCATGAATTAATTACATGTACCATTAATTAATTAAATGTGACATGAATTAATTAAATGTGACATGAATTAATTAAATGTGTAATTTATGAATTAATTAAATGTGACATGAATTAATTAAATGTGTCATGAATTACTTAAATGTGTAATTTATGAATTAATTAAATGTGTAATTTATGAATTAATTAAATGTGTCATGAATTAATTAAATGTGTAATTTATGAAATAATTAAATATGTAATTTATGAATTAATTAAATGTGTCATGAATTAATTAAATGTGAAATACACATTTAATCTGTCCAAAGGACATTCTCCCAGAAGCTTTGTGGCCTGCCAATCTGCATTTTTGCAAATTCCAGCCTGGCTTTTTCATGATTTGCTTTCAACAGTGGAGTACTTCCTCGATCCTCTTCTATGAATTCCTCTTTGGCTCAACAGTGACGGATGGTGCATTCTGGCACTGATGCACCTTGACCTTGGAGTTCACCTCTGACTTTTTTGGAAGTTGTTCTGTGCTTTTTGGTTGCCATTCGTATTATCTGTCTCTTCAGTTTTTCACCAGTTTTCCTCTTTTGGCAGCGTCCAGGGAGGTTGGCTACAGTCCTGTGAACCTTAAAATTCTGAATAATATGGTCAGCTGTAGTCACAGGAACATCAAGCTGCTTGGAGATGGTCTTATAGCCTTTACCTTTAACATGCTCATCTATAATTTTCTTTCTAATCTCCTGGGACAACTGTCTCCTTAGCTTTCTGTGCCAGCTGTAGTCACAGGAACATCAAGCTGCTTGGAGATGGTCTTATAGCCTTTACCTTTAACATGCTCATCTATAATTTTCTTTCTAATCTCCTGGGACAACTGTCTCCTTAGCTTTCTGTGCTCCATTTTCAGTTTGGTACACACCATGATACCAAACAACACAGTGGCTACTTTTCAATAGGCCGACTGACTGAATACAAGTTTGAAGACACCTGTGATGCTAACTACAGGACACACCTGATTTTAACACGTCCATGTGGTCACATTATTGTACATCTTTTCTGGGGCTACCATCATTTTTTTCCAGGCCAGTTTCATTAGTTTGTTTATTTGGATCAAAAGAATGTCTGATTTTCATTAGTTAATTTTCAGAACATTTTATAATGATTACTACTTTTGTCCGTTTTGAGTTATTTCTGTGGCCATTGTGGGTTTTTCTTTCTTTAACAGAGGGGTACCATTAATTTTGTCCATGTGTGTACTTCAGCATTGAAATTTGTTCTGATGAAGGGGATCAGGCTTAAGCTGAGTTTGTTTCAGAACTGCTACCTTGTGAAAAAAGCATTGCCTTGTATGGTAAACTCAAGTCCAATGAACATAATTTGAGGGAAAGAGTCATATTTCACTTAAAACTATCCAGTCATGGAACATTTGGCCAAAAAAGTTCATAAGTCTGTGTTTTCTTCTTCATCTGAAAGCAAGAGTCAAATGTGTAAAATATTACAATACAAGAATTTTAAAGGTAATGTAGTGAAAAGTGATGATTCTCCTCTTGAAAAAATGTGTGTTACGTGCCTCCCTCCCTGTCGTCCAGAGTCTCCTGGTGGCTCTGGTTGGACTTGGTGTTTCAGTGAGTGTTAATCTTCTGTAAATGGTCAGAATCAGGCCCTGCAGCAGCTCTGACATAAAACTGAGAGCTGCTGAGAGTAAAGAGTCTGATGGGACTGTCAATGAAAACCAGGCTGAGGCAATTAAACAGCAACCAAACAAGGAGCCACTGAGCACAGCCACGACCCCCTACACACATCAGATATACACAGACCTCTCTGTGAGGGTACGTACTGCTAAAACTGCTCCCTAATAAACAATAAAAACCCAAACAATACCATTGTCTCTAAACTGTGTGCATGCAGGCATGAGATCTGAAATTTCTTTTGTCTTACAGTAGTGGAGATGCCAACAGGAAAGCCTGACACGGCGTCTGAAAACAAAGATTATTTGTTCAGCTTTGACAGATGATGAATGAGGACTGGTTTGCTGGTATGTTGCCATCATCCAGCTGAAATATGAGGGAGAAGAAGAATGCTTTGGCAAATTCTATAGCTGCTTTGTAGGTGCTTCAATCTTTGTGGTCCTGCCTGCTGCCTGTGACAGCAGCATGTTAGTCGGGATTAAAAACAGCAGGCTGCAGCTGGTAATGGTACCTTATGCTGCTCTACACGCTAGACAGTTTGAAGTCTGTCTTTCAGCCTAAATAAATTGGTGTCAAGGCTGTCTTTAAAACTAATAAAATCTCATTGACATGAGTATTCGGACCCTTTGTGACAGCACTTGAAATCTCGTTCAGGTGCCTCCAATTTCTCTGAACCTTTATTATAGTCCACCTGTGACAAAATGAATTGATTGAAATTGATTTGGAAAGGCTCACACCTCTCACAACCACCTGAAGTTTGCAAAAAACTCCAAATGAAAGCCAAGCAGGTTTTAGTGTGTTCAATGTGACACTGACCTGAGGCCTCTGTCCTGCCACTTTGCCATAAAGCCCAGATCAGTAAAGAGCTGCAGTGATGGTTGTCCTTCTGGAACTGTCCCATCTCCACACAGGATCTCTAGAGCTTGGTCAAAGTTACCATAAGGTTCTTGGTGACCTCTCTTACTAAGGCTCTTCTCCCCTGATTGCTCAGTTTAGCCTGGTGACCAGCTCTTTGGAGAGTCCTGGTTGCGCCAAACTTGTTCCATTTGCGAGGTCTGGAGGTAACTGTGCTCTTAAATATTTCCCCAAATGTTTTTTTAGCATTTCTTTTACCCAGTATCCCATTAGAAAATGATATGTTTATCTACTCAAGATGCCAACTAACAGATACAGAGAAAGATCACATTGGCTCAAATTTTCACTTGTTGCTAAATAAATCCTCTAACAGGAGCTTCCTGCTGCACTGACTTTTCTTGTTGCTTTATGCATCCTAGCATAATGCTTGAGGTTATAAGGTTATATATACACTCTGCAACTTTATTAGGTAAATCTGTTCAGTTGCTTGTTAACACACAAATAGCTAATCAGCCAATCACACTGCAGCAACTCAATGCATTTAGGCATGTGCTGTAAAATACCAAATAAGAGCTGGGGCGTTTAGTTATCTCAATCACTGAGCAGACCAGGGGTTTATTTGGGACAGGCGTTTAATTCCTTTCTCACAAAAATCTTGCTTAGCAAAAATTAGAAAAAAAAAAGGTAAATTTAATCAAAGTATTTATTTACACCCGTATGAATATCCCCTTTACATTTTTAAGACAAGATTACAATACTATAGTTATACTTTTGTCTTCTTCTGTCAACTCAACACTTTCTAAGGAACAAAACAAACACAGCTGACGACAGACAGTTTAAAGTTAATGTCGTACTTTTCGTTTTTTCGCTGCACCGGGGCATGGTGCTGCTATCTCACTTGAGAAAACGAGCAAGGGATGGGGGTGCCCCAGCCCATGAGGAGGCTAGTACTCACAGCCAATCAGGCTCAGGTCAGAAGAAGCGTTCCTATTGGCCGCTGTAGCTTCCGTATCTCAGCTCAGTGAGAAGTTGATTCAATGGCAGAATTACGGCGGTGTTTGTTCCCGTGTAGAATTTGTTCATGATGAGATGAAGTGTTTTCTTGCCTGTGATTCGGCTGTTGATTTCAGTGGAAAAGCAGAGCAGAATCACTCCACGAGCGCTTTGCCACCGTCAGTATTCAATTCAGCGGACATTCTCATCGGTGAGGAGGTACATAAAGAGAGGGGCGGAGCTATGGAGCTCAAACAGGGAGAAGAACAGGAAGGGAGGGGGAGTTGGGAGTTGATTCTAAATGGTTCTCATCTCATCTCAGTCACATACCGGAGCTGTAAATAAAATACACCCAGTAATTATTTGGAACAGGCGTTTATTTGTCAAAATGTACTGCCACACCCGGCGGTTAATTGGGACCTGGCGATTATTTGGTATTTCACAGTATTCATAGTCAAGACAACTTGCTGAAGTTCAAACCAAGCATCAGAATGTGGAAGAAAGGGGATTTTAAAAATGCCATGGTTGTTGGTGCCAGACGGGCTGGTCTGAGTATTTCAGAAACTGCTGATCTACTGGGATTTCCAGGCACAACAGTCTCTAGGGTTTACAGAGAATACTTTGCGGCTAACCACTCATAGATGTTGTTAAGGGAAAGGGCAGAGCCTTTGAAAAAAAACTCAGAGTGTGATTGGATGAACATTTACTTTTCATCTTTATGGGCCAATCAGAGCAACAAAATATGTGACGCCATAGCCCCAAACTGCAGTGCACTGCTACCGACAAATAAACTGCATAGAGAACTGCATAACGTGAACCATGGCGACTGTAGACATGTCAGTACATGACTTTTGGCGGTTTTGAAAAGAAAACAACTCAATTCTGTTCTTTGTTCTTCTTTTAACGAGGAAACGTCGTCAAGTTCTGATAAAACTGGCGCTTTAGCAGCATCCACGCTAAGCTCTTCTGCAATGATTGCACCGGCCTCTTGTTGCTGCTTGCTTACGTCACGAGTCTGCCGTGCCTGAAAGTACTGCCAATCAACACTGATTGGTCCTGTCACTTTCTAACCGGGCCCAAACAGTTCAGATGGGAGCTTTGCAAGATGGATTCGCCACTGAGACACATGGAAACGGGCGTATCCATCTGCTTTGCAACATTAAAACCCTACAGCATATGGTCAACATTCAAATGAAAAGGCTGACAAACCCACGTCTTAATAATTCTTCAAAGTTACCGTACATAATATTTCACAAGTCATCTGTAGTCATAAATAATGTTTTTTTTTTTTTTTTCTTTTGTGGTCATATAGGGAGAGATCAGTGGCCCTGAATGGAGTCATAACCACAGAAAACAAACATGTCAGTTTTTAATTCTTCTTCTGTGGTTAATACGGCGGCGCTTTGGCTCGTTCTGTGGTTTTCAGCTTTAAGTGGGCTGTTACGGTGAGCTGTGAGTGGGACTACACCTCTGGGGTGTTAGTGTACACTTGGTATGTGTTCATTCCTGGGCTCTGACTGTGTGTTTGTGTACATGCATATTTATAATATGAGTGTGTGTTTTAGTCGCTGAGCAGTGGGAGTCTATAAAGCAGCTCTGGACATTAAGAGGGTGATTATATGTTCACACAAACTTTACTGAAGTGAGGTCAGCGCTGCACGCTTTGTGAGTGTGTGACAGTGAATCAAAGAGTGGAGCCAACACCAACAACACTCTGCCACGAAGGCTCAACCTGCTGGACTTCACAAACTTCAGCCTCCCTCTCCTTCACAAGCTTCCCCTCCCCTCCGCCTCCCTCCATCCATTATTTATCGTCACTTCTTACCTTTTATTTGCTGCTGTTAATCCTGCTCATGTTTATTAAAACAAGGCGAAATCAAAACCATCACCTTTAAAAACACTTCAAATCCGCTTCTATGGATATGTCAGTGTCATACAGCAGAATGTGTTGATTTATGGGACTCTTTATCTTTTTATTATAATACTTCCTGCAAATGGACACAACTCACAACCCCAATTTCAAAAAAGTTGGGGCAGTGTTTAAAATGTAAATGAAAAGACAATGCAATGATTGTCAAATCTCTTAAATCTATATTTAATTCACAATAGAACATACACTGTATTGCCAAAAGTATTCACTCACCCATCCAAATAATTGAAATCAGGTGTTCCAATCACTTCCATGGCCACAGGTGTATAAAATAAAGCACCTAGGCATGCAGACTGTTTCTACAAACATTTGTGAGAGAATGGGTCGCTCTCAGGAGCTCAGTGAATTCCGGCGTGGTACTGTGATAGGATGCCACCTGTGCAACAAGGTCACTCGTGAAATGTCCTTGCTCCTAAATATTCCACCGTAAACTGTCAGTGGTATTATAACAAAGTGGAAGCAAGCGGAATGACAGCAACTCAGCCACAAACTGGTAGGCCCCGTAAAATGACGGAGCAGGGGTCAGCAGATGCTGAGGCGCATAGTGCACAGAGGTTGCCAACTTTCTGCAGAGTCAATCCCTACAGACCTCCAGACTTCATGTGGCCTTCAGATTAGCTCAAGAACAGTGCATAGAGAGCTTCATGGAATGGGTTTCCATGGCCGAGCAGCTGCATCCAAGTCATACATCACCAAGTGCAATGCAAAGCGTCAGATGCAGTGGTGTAAAGCACCAGGAAGTCTGCAGGACTTTGTCAGTTTTGATATCAGCTACCTCCACTTTAGGTAAAGTGGTCAACCCATGGGGAAAAATAACTTTTTTATAACATCACACCTAAAGTACAGTATATGAACACTTTCTAAAAAGTTCCCCTTTTATCTGGTCAGTCCACAGAATATTTTCCCAAAAGTTTTGGGGATCATCAGGATGTTTTAGTCAAATGTAAGACCAGTTTTTGTTTTTTGGTCAGCAGTGGTTTTGGCCTTGGAACTCTCCCATGGATGCCATTTTTGCCCAGTCTCTTTCTTATGGTTGAGTCATGAACACTGACCTTAACCAAGTCAAGTGAAGCCTGCAGGTCTTTAGATGTTGTTCTAGGCAGTGCTAATTTGGTCGATTAAGGCCTTGTCCACACAGAGACAAAAAAGTTATATTTCCGTTTCATTTTGAAAAAGTTTTTCATACATACGGGGTTGTTTTAGGAAATGCCTGCAGCACAGAACCACTGAAAATGCTGTAGTATATATGCCAAGCCTTTAAGTGGTGCTTTATTGCTGCCACGGAAATGCACCAAAAGAGAGAAGAAGATCACAGACTGCCACAAACTTTCTCCTAGTTGCCCTTCTGGTTGTTCTCTGCATTGGATTTAAGAACGTCTGGTGTATGCTGTTCACTGTTGTGGTAAAGGAGCATCAGATTTTGCTGTAAAAGCCATAATAAGCTCAATAGCTTCTACAGCACAAACACAATCCTGTAATCCGCCATTGTTGTTTGATTTGACATGCGCATGCAGCGTAAGTGGGCTACGCTATGTGTGATGTAATAGTTTCAGGAAAGATGTGGTTGGCTGTCCACACAGATTTGTTCACTCTGGGACCCGGTTTCAAAAAGTAGCATTTACTCCCAAATGCCGTTTCCACGTGCATGAAATGCCGATAGGACGAAAAACTTTTGTGTATATTCCTGAATTCATCTCCATGTGGACAGGGCCTAAAACTACAACTCAAAATGTTTGTCATCTATGAGAAAGACTACACAAACTAACCAAGAATAGATCTTTGATGACAAAAACTGACAAAAAGTTAGTTTAGCTTTTGTCAAGATGACTTAAAAGAGACAAAAATGTAAGTTAGTTGTCGTCAGACATTCAAAATCTATATTTCTCTACTGTGGGTAAATCTGTCAAAATCCAATGCATCTGTAGCTCTTCTGCCTCTCAGCTGTAGAAAACAGGGACCCCAGGCTTGGCAGGATGCAGAGAACACACTACCATGATTTGGTATTAGATTTATTCAAGAGAATAAATGCTTGGAGTAAAGGTAAAGACTAAAATGTGAGGACATTTATGAACTAAACCTAGACTAAAACTATAAAGGGTAGAAATGGCTATAATGTGACTAAAAGTAAAAGGCATTTAATTTAATAAAACTAACTCTGGTCCTGGGTTCTTTTGCGACCTCCTGGATGAGTCCTTGATGTGCTTTTGGAGTCAATTTGGAAGGCCGGCCACTCCTGGGAAGGTTCCAAGTTTTCTCCATTTGTGGATAATGGCTCTCACCATTGTTCACCAGAGTCCCAAAGACATAGAAATATCTTTGTAACCCTTTCCAGTCTGATGTCAATGACTGTTTCTCATCTGTTTGAATTTATTTGGTTGGCACCATGATGTGGTGCTTTTTAAAATGCCTCAGCCTACTTCTCTTTGTCAGACAGGTTCTGTTTAAGGGATTTCTGGATTCAACAGGTCTGACAGGAATCAGGACTGGGTGTGGCGAGTGAAATTTAACTCAGCAATGTGGTAAATCACAGTTAAGCCACAGTTACAACACTGTTGACTGTAGTCTCTGATAACAGAATGAAAACAACAGCTCCAACAGACGCTCAGTGTGCATTGATGTCTGCCTGTTTTCTTCACTGCTCAAATGAACTAAAAATATGTTATCCTGCTCTAATCATCTACAAATCCTTCCCCAGCCTCCCTAATTGAAACTGACCCCCATCTTCCCTGAGCAGGGTTTTTAATTTTGCCGTTTCAGGGTGACATGATACAGAGAGTTTGAGAGGCACTGATGGGCCTGCTTGGCCCTTGTTGGCTTAAACACCTGCTTTCGTTTGAAAACATAATTCAGTTCAGTGTATTTGATTCTTTGTCTTATTTGGGCAAAACTTTATTCCATGGAAAAACCAAACAGACTCTTTCACAAGAAAAAACAAAGGAATGTTTGGTGGAAAGCCCCTCATAACAGAAAGGATTCATTGTTTAAGGATTGATCACCTGCAAATCATTCAGTCAGTCAATATTTGAAATCCAAACATGATGTAATCCTCCATAACAGAGCTGTTTTTTTAATTATAGGCTTTGTGGTAAACCATAACTCTATTTTTAATCCTGATAATAGTTTTATTTTAGGAGCACTGTATGAGCCTGGATGTATTTTTTCAACTAGTAGCTAAACAGTTTCCTGTTCATCACAAATCCATCCTCCATCTGTTTGTCAAAGCACCCAATAAACTGTCATAATCTCATCTGCATATTTCTAAACACATTCTGAGGACATGAAGATATTTGAAGCCTATAAAATTAAATCTAAGTCTTAAAGTCTGCAGTCATCATTGTAGCTCTGCAGAGATTTACCTCTTTGGGTTTTTAACAACATGCACAACGTGAAGATGCAAATGTTTATTTACCAAGTTCATCATTTCAGGGCTTTTTTAGGCCTAGTGCCCACGTAGGCATGTATTTTGGAAAGCTGAGTGTTTTGACCTTCCGTCCACATGCGAAGGCATTTTAGGCCAGTGAAACACACCTTTTTGAAAACTCCCTTCACGATAGACTTATAGAAACTCTGAGTCTGAGTTGATGTGAAGTTGGGGGAAAACAGCCTTTTGGGTTTACAGTTTTATTCTGTGTGCCCGTTTCTCCTTTGTTGTGCAACATTTTTACTTTAATTTCCATTGCAGCGATGATGCTGGTGTAAACTGTGCCTTTTGGCATACTTACACACAGACAGCTGCCCTCCCACTATGCCAGAGAGACCTGGATGGACTACAGACCCCTGGTCTACCACACGCAGGCTCCCCCAGTGTTCATGAAGGTGGCTGTGAAACTTACTTGGACTTACTCTCACCTGGATCGGGGGTAACCTTGCAAAGCAGATTGATTTGCCAGATTCCATCTCTTTCATCAGGCAAATCCATCTTGAAAAGCTTCAATCCACAACATTTATGCTGAACCAAACACTGTTCGGATCAATCAGTGTTGTTTACAGAGAACGAGGCGGTAGCTATGGGCTGAACCAGAGCATAGATCAGGGGTGTCAAACTCATTTTGGGTCAGTGGCTGGATTTTGTGATTTGATTTGAGCATATACTGATTAATCTGCCTCTGGAATATTTATAAATATACTTCACCAATATTAGATACATGTGCCATTTAATGAGTGCTGCATCTTTATAGACAAAAATGTCAATTAGCGACTTTAGACAGTGGCTTTACCACCAAGAAATCTAAACAAGTCAGACATGTGTCCTTGAATCATATGGCAATTTTTTCAGATTTTAATTTTTTAGGACCTACTGAAGCTGAATTTACAAGACTGGAATATTCATAGTAAATATACATACAGTATGACTGTTTATAGCTGTAAAACAGCAACCAGTTGTCTACAATATCTGATCTGACCCTGAGATTATTTCACCTGTCCTAGGTTCAGTCCACAGTGTCCAGAGAGGAGAATGGGTGAGAGAAAGGAGGCAGAGAGAGAGAGAGAGAGAGAGAGAGAGAGAGAGACGAGGATCCTGCAGAGATTTATCCAACACTTGTCCTGTTGTACTGCTCATAGAGCTACAAACTCTCTCCTACTGAGTGAAACAGCCTCTGTCCAGATTAGGATTAAATGTACAGTTAAAAAGATTTGTTTTTATCATTATGAGAGAAATTTTTATCATTTGATGAAACCTGGAGTTAATTATGCCAAAGGATTTATAAACGATGTCCTGTTTAAACATAAGCAATCAAGTGCACAATTGTCTCGTTGATGTAAAATTGAATTGTATGTAAATAAAATTAGTTGATATTAGTTTGGTTTTAATGATTTACTATAATGAGGGATTTAATCAGTTGGGAGATTGAACTAAGCTGCTCACCAAAGTAAGATACAATTTGTTTCTAGCCCACTCAGAGGGAGAAGTTTTCTTTTACTTGGCAAAAACCTCTGACATTCATTACGCCCCAACATGCAGAAAACTGGTTAGAGAGCAGGACAGGACTGGGCTCTATGAGAGAGTGGAGTGCGGTTGTGCACGGTGGTTAAGTTCTTCAACTTTGAATCAAAATTAGACAAGATAATTCCTTTTCCTTCCGTCTTGCAAAGCCTGCAGCCTGTATTAGTCTTTCTTATGGACTGTGTGTTTGTTGATCTGAGGTTATGCTGCAGATGTCCTTTTTATGATATTCCTCCTTGCTCTAAGGAGATTTCAATATACCATATTTAACTCACTTATTGCATCATATTAAACTCCCCCGTTGCTATAATTATAGAAAGTTCATAATAAATGAAGATTTGTATTTGTATTTTTTTTAAATACTGGAGAAAGTAAATATTGAAAATTTTTATTTTTCAAAAATTTCACTCTGTTTCCTCAAACATGTCTTGGGCCAGATGGCACCTGCTGGGAGGCCTGGAGTGGCTGGCAGGCCCCAAGTTTGACACCCCCGACCTAGGGCAAATGTAGAACATATGAAACACAACTCACAGTTTGACAGAGACAGACTTTAAAAGCTGATGGTCCTTTTTTTGAATGTCCTTTTAGTTTTAAAGTACTAACCTAATGTTAAAGTGCATATTCAAACCAGCGGGAAAAGCTGGTTGGTCAAGATAACAAGGCAACATTACATTACATTGTGATGTGGTAAAGGTGAGGTAATCAGCTGCTGATGTAATCCACTCAGTAAAAGCCCTGAAATAATTTTTACAAAAGGAGCCACTGATGACATTGATCAAACAACAAAGACTACATTATTAGGGAATGTAAGGAAAAGATTCACAATAAGTGCATCGTGAGTTAGAATGTACCCTACTTTGCAAGATGGCACATGGAATTAACCTTGCAAAGCAGATGGATTTGCCCGTTTCCATGTTTCCATCTTGCAAAGCTCCTATCTGAACCGTTTGGGCCCGGTTAGAAAGTGACAGGACCAATCAGTGGCGAGGGACAGTATTTTCAGGCGCAGTGGAGTCGTGACGTAAACAAGCAGCAGCAAGAGGCCAGTGCAATTATGGCGGAAGAGCTTAACGTGGATGCTGCTAAAGCTTTATCAGAACTTGAGGACATTTCTTCATTAAAAGAAGAACAAAGAACAGCAGTGAGTTGTTTGCTTTTCAAAAACGACAAAAGTCATGTACTGATATGTCTACAGTTGCCATGGTTCGCGTTATTCCTTGGTAGCTGCGAATGCACACCTTGGTCGTGGCTACGTCACGTGTTTTGATGCTTTGATTAGCCCGCAAAGATGTGACAGACAGAATGTTCATCCAATCACACAGTTTTTTTCAAAGCCTCTGCCCCTCCTAAACACTTTGTATTGAAGGTTTCCCCAGCGTGTCAGGTTACCATGGAATAATTTCCAAAAAAAACAAAGGTTTGGAAGTTGGTCGTTGCCTCAAAGTAAAGCTCCATTTTTTCACATTTGGATCAAAATCCACCATGTTTTTATTTCTCAGTAAGCCCAGCGCACACATTCATTATAGCAACCCTCATTAGCAGCTGTGTTGCCAGGGTGACCCTGACATAACACACGCTCTCCTGTTCATCAAGTGTAACTGAAGTTTTCCATTTGTTTAGTTTGCTCCACAGGTCATCACTGATCTTGTTTTCTTTCTTCATCTGAAGTGTGCTGGCTGCAGTTTTGCCACGCTGCCGCCCTCTGATCTCTTTGTTTCTGAGCTCTAATGACAGATACTTTTAGTTCCCATGAGCCTTAGCGCTGGCACACACAAACATGCACACAGAGAGAGGTTGTGTGGTGGTATTTACTGTATTTTAGTGTGTCTCCGTGTTAGTTTTGGCTGTGCTCCCATAGCCACTATAATCAGGGGCGTCTTTGACATGTCACAGTTTCCCTACCAAGGCATGACCTGGCCTCAGCCAGGAAACACAGAACAAACCTACTCTGCCAGAGAGGGACTGAGACACAGAAACCAGAAAAGAAAAGGAATAAAAATACTTCATTTTCTGTATAAAATGTGTGCATACAAAATTCATCTGAGCTGTAAAATGGCCAATGGAGATGGACCTGCATGCATCAGAGGACCTCCATTTCACACCGGAAGTCAGACAAGCGCCGCTATATCTCGTCTTCTAATACCGGAAGTCATTTGAACTGAATGGCTTCTTTGTTGTCCTTGTGCATTGCCGCCATATCAATATAGGCAAGTTTGTCAAAAAAGGAAATACAAGTAGATGAAAAATATGTGACTTTTCAGACTATCAAGCACAGCGATTACATAACATTAATTTTACTAAATTGATTTATGATCCAAATTCAAGTATCACTTTGCACAGAAAAAATATGCGATGGGAGTTTGGCTGGCTGGACGCTGATGTCACCGCCATGTTGCTAGAGGCAAGTCCACTACGTCATTCAATACAGTAGACGAGGATTGTGCACGTTTTTGGCATAAAAAGCTCAAACGAAGAGATTACATGGATTTTAATGAATCATTTAATAAATGATCCATATAAAAATGATAACTGATAGTGAAGTATAAGTGTTTATAAATAAATCATAAATAATTTTTCATTTTGGCTGAAGTGGTCCGGCACAATAAACGCTGAATCGGAAGTACTTCGTACACGCGTAAAAAAGGCCTTGTTGTGCAGGTTATAAAAATAAAAAGGTCAAACGATCAGATTAATATGTAAATATGTATATATGGAATCAAAATTAAAATATCTATACATATATGAAACTGTATTATATATTAAATTATTTAAATTTAAATAATGGGGTACGTCTTTATTTAACTTAGAAAATACAAGAAAGCGGATTCTGCTTTTATGTTTAACGCATTTTAATCCTCTGTCCCTTCAAAACAAAATTTAAACATTTCCTGAGCACCACAGAAAACCAGGAATAACTAAAACTGTATGATTTTGTCTTATTTGATCCTTAGACTGCTTAGGGACACTTTTTAAATCACTGAAGATGGGCAATTCTGAGCCAGAACATAGCTATGGTGATGTTTTTTTGGTACCTGTTCTTTTGTTTGCAGAGAATAATTCTCCTGAAACAGGCTGTACATGAATAAATTCATTGCACAAATATGAATAAACCTGAAAACACATGAATTAAAGTCAGAAACACCCAAACCCTTTAAAAAATGTTAAGAAATCCAAGTCTTTTAACAGTATACAATTTAATCTGATATTTCGTTTAGCGTATAACATCAAAATGAAAGTTTCGCATTGTGTTTTAGGCTTCTGAGGCCTCTGTAAGTGGAAAAATCTCTTCCTTCATCTTCTTTAGGCTCCAAAAACTGAAAGCCAATCAACAACTCACACAATGGATGGTAATAGTGGAGTAAGAAAGCATGCCTTAAATAAATCACATGAGCTTTTTCTGGGAACTGAAGTGATGACAGGTTGAGTTCTGGTCATGACTTTCACCTCAGCCCAGCAGGAAGTCTCTGCTCTGCTTTAACCATTTTTTATTTCACTTTAATCAGCAGCTGGCTTTGTCTCTCACACTTATACCATAGTAAAGCAACAAGAAAGCCAAGACAAACTGCTGAAAATGAGGAGACACAGGGGTTTTCCACAAGCTGTACGAAGATGCCAGAACACTTTAACTTTGGCCGTGTAGCTGGATGGTTGACCCATGGAAATGACACTGAGTATGGCCCGGGAAAAAATCCACCACACTGTAAGGCCTCACTCAGGGTAGGCGATGTTTGAGCCCCCAAGTCCAGCAAGTACTCTGTACTGCACTCAAGCATGGTAGACTTCCTCAGCCCTTACAAGGATGGATGAGGTGTCAGCACCATATGATTGTTCATGCATGTGATACGGTCATGGACGAGAGTACTGGCACCCCTGGAATTTTTCCAGAAAATTCACCATTTCCCCCAGAAATTGTTGCAATTACAAATGTTTTTGGTATACACGTTTATTTCATTTATGTGCATTGGAACAACACAAAAAAAAACAAACAAAAGAAACAGCCAACACTGACATAATTTTGCACTAAATTTAAAAATGGGCACCCTTTTAAAACTGTGGGTAAATCATTTTATTTCAAGCATGTGATGCTCATTTAAACTCACCTGTGGCAGTAACAGGTGCTGGCAATCTAGAAATCACACCTGAAGCCAGTTAGAATGTCTAAAAGTTGACTCAACCTTTGTGTTGTGTACCTGTGTGTGTCACACCAAGCATGGAGAAGAGAAAGAAGAGCCCAGAATTGTCTGAGGACTTAAGAAGCAAAATTGTGGAAAAAAATGAACAATCTCAAGGTTACAAGACCATCTCCAGAGATCTTGAAATTCTTTTGATCACTGTGCTTAATATAATCAAGACGTTTATGACCCATAACCTGACACGCCAGATGAATTTGTTTCACACATTCATATGGGAAAGCTTCAATAGGAAATGTTTGAGAAAAGGCAGAGACTTTGAAAAAAACTCAGTGTGACTGGATGAACGTTCTGTCTGTCACATCTCCACGGGCCAATCAGAGCAACAAAACACTTGACGTAGCCGCTAGCAAGCTGAACGTGCGCAGGAATAACACGAAACATGGCGACTGTAGACATGCAAGTACTCAACTTCTGTCGTTTTTGAGTATTCTCCCTCATCGCTGATTGGTCCTGTCACTTTCTAACCGGGCCCAAATGGTTCAGATGGGAGCTTAACAAGATGGATTCACCAGTGAAAAACAAAGGAATGGGCGTATCCATCTGCTTTGCAAGGTTACATAACCCATGGAACTGTGGCTAATCTCACTCTGTGCATCTCAGGGCATATGGTCCTAATAAAAACCTGAAGACCCTTGTGAATTTTTTGATTACAGATTTTTGGATTAAACTCTGTTTTTACTCATGCAACCACACTTCACAAGATGAACTGACAGTGTTCACAGAGAGGGGTTTAAGTAAATGTTTCAGGCATGGGTGTCATAGATGGTGATCAGATTTTTGTTCTACCAAAAACATAGGCCTCAAATCCACTGATCCTGTGACAGATTTGTTGTATTTGACAAGCCCGCCGTCACATTTTGACTCTTAAATTGCTTCTTAAACAAACGAATGAGGACAAGAAAACATTTACAAATATTCCCTTACTTTAAATTTTAACCTCAAATCCTGAACACATCGTAAACCCCCTGGAGACAAATTAGTGATTTGGCTGTTAAAATAAAATGGACTTGACTTAAGCTGACATTCACACACAAATATAGAGAATACAGGCAGTCTTCTAAACAGATCGGATTTTTACATGTGTAAGCTGAAACATGCTCGGGCTCAGAGGAGTACAGTAGAAACTCTGTAGTCCTAATGTTTAACACCAACACACTGCTCTGCCAGGAAACACTTTAGTGAAACTTAGAACTTAACTTCGTTGACTTTTCACTCCTCTGGGTCACTCCTTCACCTCAAGGCCACATCTCTCTCTCCCTCTCATTATACACATGGAAGCGTTTCCAAACCCTACTGTCGGCACATTACCGTCTCTACCTGTCCGCTGATCCAAACCTTCTAGCGTTTCCTCTCATAGCTGTTTTTATAAGTAAGTGCTCGCTGAGGATGAAATATCTGAGCAGCTGCAGCCATGGCTGGGGTCATGGGGTTTATGATATAAAGAGCTGATTATAATCCTGATCTGACCGAGGTGGCTGACTGCCAACAGTGGATGGCACCTGTGCAAAAACCAGGGGCCGGTGATTTAGCAAAAAGAGACGCTGCTGAACGTCATTCTGAACACATTACACTCAGCAGTGCATCGAAGGCCCTGTTGGTGATATTTGGAGGATTTTTAAAACCCTTGCATCCATAAATGATCACTGATGAGTCCAGATGATGGTTCTGATGATGATCTTGCCAGACCTTTCTGTAGTTAGAAGTGCGAGGTAGACCATTTCCATCATCTGCACACCACCACTGTGAGACACCACCTCCTTCTGGATGCTCGAGACAGAATTTACTGGTAAATTTTGTTTATGATTCGAATGATGGCTAGCTTTGACTAGATGCAGGTCAGGTTGGTCACTTTTGGTGTACATGGCAAACAGTTTTAAAAATGATAGGCTTTACCTAGGGCTGTTAAACACAAACAATTTTTAATTGTGATTTATCTTGACATTTCTGTAGTTAATCTAAATTCCACTATTTTACACATAAAACTGTTTTTGATTAAGGCTTAAAGACCCTGTAAATTGAAAATAGATCCATCTTTATGTTTGTTGTATGATAGGTCACTGTGCTATGAACCTCCAGATTAAATTTCAGTCAAATAAAACATCTCTAAGTTTATGAAATTAAGCAAAAAAATCATGAAAAATGAGGCAGTAAAATCTGCTCTAGGATGGTGTGGGCATTACTGTTGAATGAGCTGAAGCCACGCCCACTCAGGAGAAATTCGATCCTCTCAGATTAAAAAAATAGTACAATCTGAATTGAGGAAAACAGTCACACCATTAGCCTGCCTTCTTACCTTTTGTTGACCTTAGAAGAAGAGACAAAGTCCTTTTCTGGCTCAAATCTCTGTTATGATGCTTTAAATGATCCACAGACCACTGTGGCTGATAGATTTTGGCAAATTTACTTCAAAATGAACAGAAAAATAACATTTAACTGACTGTTAACTTTCAATGAAGGCAGTGACATCCGCTAACAACAGCCTGTACTGAGATGAACTGCTCTGTGATTTATTTTTGTAGTGTTAGAGGGGTGGGGTCATGCCCCGCTGTGGGCTCATGACATCATGAGCCCACATATTGGCCCCGCCCACATTAAACCAAGCCAGGGAAGAGGTGAAAAATCCTGAATTCAGTCACATGTTGATCTCAGTGTTTTTACATGTTTACAGCAACATATTCCAACATATCTGGTGTATTAAGACACAAATAATGAATTTCATTTTACAGGGTCTTTAAGCCAAGGGTTAACGTCTTGTTTTTACACAGGTCTGCTTTTATTTTGAAAGGGAATAAGGACCTACAGGAAGATCAATGATATGAAATGAACTTAATTACAGAAAAGGAAACTTGTTATTGATCTTAAAGGTAATATGGGAAAAGTGAACTCAGTTAAGGATTTATTGACATTTATTTTTCACTTTTGTTTGATTTTCATGTTATAGAAATTTTTCACACAGCACCTGCTTGCATAAATCCACATCACTATGTTTTAGCATGGTGCAAAATGTTAACCTGGCATGCCAGATGGATGTGAGAAACATATCCATCTGGTAAACCTTCCATAGACAGCATTGTGGAAAGGGCAGAGCCTTTGAAAAAAAAACACATGACGTCGTAGCCCCAAACCAAGGTGCACCCCTACCAACCAATAAACTTCATAGATGGTTGCATAATGCGAACCATGGCGACTGTAGACATCTCAGTGCCAAGTGGCAACCTTCGGTCCTAAAAAATGAAGCCAATGCAGAAGTGCAAAAAATTGCTATACCGTGAGTGTCCACTTGAGGGTGGCTGCAGGAACTAGTTCTACACTACATATTTTTTTCAGCTGATATTACTTTGTAGAAATCTGTTTTCACTTTGGCATTAATGATGGATTTTTGCTTTTTTTTTTTTTTTTTTTTGGTCAAAAAAAGCCAAATTATATTGACCATGACTGATTTATAGAATCAGTGAAAGGGTAAAACATCCAAGGGGGTGAATACTTTTTATAGGCACTGTATGCACACATAAACTCATATGTTATGCACAAAGACAAACATGTTCCTGCTCTTTCTTACATTTTACACTCAAACACAGGCACACACGTAGTAAGAGTGGTGGAGCAGCTGTGTGCGTTAGATCATCAGTTTTTACAGCAGGCTGGTACCCCGTCCTGCGTCAGAAGGTGTTAGTGGTAACATTAACCAGGGGGCTGAAGGAAGGAAGAGCCAGGCCAGGAGGATTGAGAGGGAACTGGAGTGTTAGCATAACCCATGGCTTAAACGTGTCATTTGTGTTGTTGTTTTAGCCCCACCAGTTAAACAGTCAGGAAACTGGGCTGTCTTAGTGGGGGAGCTGCTCTGTCAGCACACACTCACACAGCTTTAGCGCCACTCTTTTATTACTTTTTTTTTCTACCATATTTTAATTATTTGTCTGTTTTTCTCCTGAACAAGCCCTCTAAATATCTGCCAGTATGGAGGAAAGGTTTGATGATGCCAGTCTAAACAACACACAGACTGGGCTCACCACACCAGACATGATTGGTAGTTTTACATAACAGCCCTCCAGGCCTGGTTTTTATGGTGAGATCTGTACCGTGAGGTGGCTTTAATGTGGTGTTTTTTTTTTTTTTTTTTTTTCAATTATGATGCCTTTTAACTCTGTTATACCAGGGTAACAACCCCAATTCCAAAATAGTTGGGGCGCTGTGTAAAATGTAAATAAAAACAGAATGCAATGGTTGTCAAATCTCATAAACCCATATTTTATTCACAATAGAAAATAAACAACATATCAGATGTTAAAACTGAAACATTTTACTATTTCATGAAAGTAGCTCATTCTGAATTTGATGGCAGCAACACAGTTTTGGGAGGAGAAGAGGAATGTTGTCCCATTCTTTTCTGATGTAGAAATCTAGCAGCTCAACAGTCAGCAGCTGTAGTAGCTTATCATTCTTCTTCGCATGATCTTGTGGACTGTAGATGGTGGGAGATTCAAAGTCTTAACAGTTTTACACTGAGCAATATTTCTCTGAAATTGTTCCACGATATAGATGCAGTATTTTACAGATTGGTGAACCTCTGCCCATCTTTACTTCTGGGAGACTTTGCCTCTCTAAAACGCTCCTTTTATACCCAAGTCATATTACTGACCTGCTGCCAATTTACCTAAATATTTTCAAAATGCTTAGGACCACTTACATTTCCAGCCCTTCCTTGCCCCATCCCTACTTCTCTAAGATGTGTTGCTGCCATCCAATTCAAAATGAGCTAAAGTTTTTCATGATATGCCAACATTTATGAGCAATGGCAACACTGGACATGTCTATGACAACCAGCTTTTTAAATGCTTGTTCAAAAACAAGGGGAACATAATGCCTTTAAGTAGTTGAACGGCAGGGGTTCTCAATCTTCTGGGGGCTAGGGACCCCTTATGGGTTTCTCTAGTGTTTTCCTGTGTTTTCCTGTGTTTATTCTGTATATTTCATGTTTCTAATGTTTAGTTATGACCTTTTGTGTTTCATTTTTTCATGTAAAGTTCTAGTGTGTTTTGTAAATCATTTTCCCTGCCTGTTTGAGTTTCCCTCTTGTGTTGGGTTCTTTGTATTCCCTTTGGTTGTAGTTTGTTGTCTTTGTATCCTCCTGTGTTAGCAGTGTTTCCTTAGTTAAGCTTGTAGTGTACTGTTTTTTTGTCTTTCAGTCCTTGTGTGCTTCTTGTGAAGTGTTGTAGTTGACTTCCCTTGTATGTATGATTTCAGTTTTTCTTCCTGCCTCAGCTTCCCTTCACTTTGATTACCCTCACTAGTTTCACCTGAGTCTCGTTAACCACACCTGTCTCTCCTTGTGCAATCACTCCATGTGTATTTAGGTTCTGTGTTTCTCCCTGTCTTTTGTCAGTTCATTGTTTAGTGTTTGCCGTTGGTGTTACTCAAGTCTTCCTTGTGTTTTCAGAGACATTTTGTTACCTGCTTTATTTTTATCTGAAAGTAAGTTTTGTCAAAGTTTGGGGTTTTTTTGTTAATTAAATCTTACTTTATTTTATCTGCATTTGTGTCCTAGTTTTTTTAGTTTTTTTCAACACAATCCATGTCAGAAAATTTTCCAATTGCTTGTTTTTCGCCCTTATACAGCTCTCTGGTTTTCATGTTGGTTACACCTCTAACTATAAATACAGTCCACACAGCAAAACCAAAATCTGAAACTGAGTGTAGACATTCAGCGTATATATGTGTATGAATAATCGATGTAATAGGACACACCTGGGCAACAAAACACACCTGTCATTCACATGTTTTAATTCTTTTGCTCACATGAAAAATGGGTGGGTTCAAACAAAGAGAGCTAACTTCTAAGTCGTGTATCAGATCCAGATGTGAATACCTGGAAATAAAAGCTGAAATGTCGATCTCTTGTCTCATATTTGTCTTTTGATGTAAAACTCAAATGTTTTTAGCCCACAGAAAAAATTGGGAATTCGGCCCACCATTCCAATACTTTTGGAGGGGACTGTATGTTAACTGCCATTTGTGCCCCTCGATGCTGTACTTTAAACTCTTTAACCTAAATACAAGCATGCCTTCTTACTTTTTGCGATCCTTTGAGCAGCCAAATAAGAAGCCCTCCTCTGAGGTTGTGGTCAGGTTCACCATTCATGTTTTCTGGCAGATGTGTTCCTCACCCTTTCCTCGAAATACGCTTTAGTTATGTCCTTAAACTCTGCACACTTTATCAGATGATGCTTTAGCTTGGTGGGCTTCAAGGCTTCACATGAAGACACACAACACATTTTTGTGTTGTTCTCAATAAAACCAAACTCGAGATAGCTGTTAAATTTTCTCAGTTTAGCTGGTTTGGGTCAAACATCACTTGATGAAGCTGACGGGCTTAAATATTTATCCATTGATGCTAGCTGGACCTGCACACCACATGTGTCCTGAGCAAGGACTGATGAGTGATGAGTGATAGATTAATGTGATATCTCACAACCATATCTGAGTTTTTACTGGCCCAAAGTGGACTTATGTGAGAGTTGTTGGTTTAGTGTGTTTTTTATGGCGCTGTGGTCCCTATATGTATTTTTTTGCTTTTTGATGACATGGCATTTCTTTAGTAATTTATTTTGAATTGATGCGTGAACCCCTAAGCTGTGGTTTGCAGACCCCCAGGGGTTCTGGACCCCAATTTGAGAACCACTGTCCTAGGGCAGAGGTTCTCAACCTTTTCAGCCTGCGACCCCCAAAATAAGGGTGCCAGAGACTGGGGACCCCCACTGTACCTGAAGGTGGTTGAACACAGCTGTGGACACTCAAGAATAGTCATGTGGAGACAAGGCCAAACATTAGGGGGGAAAATGGGAGAGCCATCTGGGGCCCAGCCAAACTGGGGCCAACAAAATCATGGTCCATTGTAAAGTTAAGTTGCGATATAAAAAGCAGAATTAAAATATGTAAAAAATAGCTAAAATGGGTTAATAATGGCAAAAAATAGTGAAAAAGGTGGTGAAATGGATATTAAAAGAGCAGAAATGGGTTACAAGTGCCAAAAATTAGATTAAAGTGGCAAAAAATAATAAAAAAAAAGGGCAAATATTGGTAGAAGTGGCAAAAATAGACATATTGAGTTGTAAAAGGGGATTAAAAAGTGGTTGAAATGGTGTTGAAGTGCCAAAAATAGGTGGAAATTTAGTGAAATCGGATGAAAAGTTCACATACACTGTCAAAAAAGGGTTAACTGAGGTAGAAATGGAAAGAAATGGGTTAAACTGACAAAAACATACATTTGAAATTGTGTAATGTGGTGTAAAAAGTGGTAAAGAGGGGTTAATAGTGTCAATAATGGGACAACAGAGCCAACAATAGGCAGAGTGTCAAGATATGGTTTAGAAGTGGCAAAAACATGCAGGAAAAAAGTTGTTGAAAGGGGTTAAAATTGAGAAAAAATGGGTTTTAAGTGGAAAAAACATGTTAACATTTGGGAAAAATTGGTGTAAAGTGGCAACAGTGTAATTCAAAAAATATACTCAGTTTTTTTAAGGCATCTGGAGACCCCATCTCAGCATCTCGCGACCCCCAATGGGGTCCTGACCCCAACGTTGAGAACCCATGCCCTAGAGGACTGCGTAAAGAATTATTTTAGCCCAAATGATCAATTTTGAAATCCGATCTTTAAAAATGTTTAAAACTCTTGTGTAAACACACCTTCACTTATATGGACAAATTGTTTCAGTGCTTGAAATAGGTTTACCAAAGTTTTAGCTTCACAGAAGTAGGGGAATATATGAATAAATATAGGTAAGTGCAGTAAAAATGTCTAAAATGAAATTCTGTCATATCGTTGTTTTAAACATAAATATTGTCTTTCTGTTATCACTAAAATGAAGCTGTCATCTTCATCACTGTTTCTCAGTAACTGCGTTTCCATTACCCTTAGAAATGCGCAAAATCTAAACAGCGCAATAAAAAACACCTGAACTTTGTAAAAAACACTCAAATATCGCTAAAAAGTTTTTATGCTCTCATAAGGAGGTTTTTCAGATGTTTCGAAATAGAAGTATATCGTGAAAGTGCAATGGAAACACTTTTTCTGCATTTACATGTCACAGGATGTCACGTATAGTGTCACATGACCATTTCCCTCCAAGACAACATGACGCAGTACGTGTGGACAGAAGAGGAGATGAGACTTTTCTTAACATCATACTTATACCCTTATACGTGGGCTTTGCCTCTGAACTATCTTCCATTGCCTTCGTCTTTTTTTCAAAATGATCAAGGCAGCCATAACCGTACCAACAAGCAACAGGTTTTAATCATCCAGCCTCCTTGCAGTGGAGTTTCAGGAGAAATTTAGGAAATATAGCTTTTATTTTGCGAAAAACAGTAATGGAAATGCAGCTAGTGTTTGTCCCAAGGCTTCCGCAACATTCAAACGCTTTGCTGTCATTGGATATCAACAGGTCTTATTCTCTCTTCTCACTCCTGTGTCTCTCGCCTTACCTCTCCCGCTAAAACTGAGATAGGGAGGGCCTTAGGGATTTCATGGTGTCAACTGGTTGGAAAAGATTGACAAAGAATTCAACCAATTATGAATGCGCATTGACAGGCATAGGATTTGTCCAATGATGCTCATACAGAGGTGATGACATGTGCCTATTGCTCTATTATTGGCCCTGTAACTCCAGCTGTGAATCACATGTGATGGCAAGTGGAGGATGAGATTCTCCTGTTCACAGAAGTGTTTGAACTACATTTCTACACCATAAATTGACAAAAATATTCATTTACAAAAACATAGCAAAATGCACCGGTGTGCTTAGACCTCAGAGGGTTAAATTTAAATGTACATAGGAACAAAATCACTGAAAGTGCTGCCTCTCATTCCTCTTTCTTCTGCTGCTGTTTTTCTGCCACCATGATGTGTGTGTGATTGCTATGACGTAGTCTTTGACTTTGATGAGTCTGTTCATGCTAATTTAACAGACATGGCCTTCTCTTGGTCTGAATGAATGTTTGGGAAACGTACAGAAGAAGTGGATCCAACCACAGCGGCAGCACTGGTTTGAAAATGAGGATGTTTTCTTGGCTGAACAGGTGAGGTAATGTTTTAGTTAGCTCCATAATTTCACTCTGTGTCATTGGGAAAAAGTGCGTGTTAAGCTTTCAGATTCCCCCCTTCAGAGTTTCTCTTGTCTTCGTCATTAAGGTCAGAACCATTAACGGTAACCTATCACAGTCACTTTTAACCAACACAAACATAACCCGGTATTACCACATGCTCAGAGAATGGGCCTCATGTCCAAACGCTGCTCCTGCATGGGCAGAAAACATACTTACTCTCTGCAGACAGATAGATGGCATGTGGAGCAATAACTGTTGTTGTTACACTTCAGAGAACAGTTAATTTATTCAGATTTTCTCCAATTCGCCCAGTTCCTCTCATTTTCAAATTATAAAATGAACTTTCCTGGCGTGCATGAAAGAAGAACCAGTTCAAGTTTGGAGTCCTGAGTCTCTGTTTGTGGACACGATCAATCACCGCGGATTAACGGATGATGAATGATGAAGAAACATCGTGAGGAGGGAGAGAAGCAGAATCTAAGAGAGAGAAACAAAAACAAAGGTCTGAAAGGAGGTCAAGTGGAGTTTTCTGGACCAGCAGAGAAGTGGAGCCCTGAACGTTAGTGAGGAAATGAACTCAGCGGTTTCAGATTGATGCTGAACGCGGACGCTTACAAAAATACTTCAGCAGTGAGTTATGAGACTTGACTGAGCCGGGTAACGTCAGGTCTAGCCGCTGCTATTTCCTCGGCAGTTGGTCAGAGGCTGTACTCCTGTCGTGACCTCACCTCCAACACACACTGACTTACACAACGTTTCCCATCTCTGACCTTGATCTAGCACTAAATAAAACTCCCAGGAAGCTGCCAAAAGAGCTGAAGACCGCCTCTATACTCCAGATTCTGAATCTACCTGCTGGATTAAGTCTCTGTGAATCTGAAAAGAGTGCCAAAGTTAAAATCCTACTTGAACCAGAAAAAAACGCATTTAAAAAAACACCAGTCTGCCCTTCTACTAAGCTATTTAAACATTTTATTTACTGCTGCCTTCCCATACTTTCAGGAGTACCTTGTGCATATTATTTCAAAATGTCATATTAAAAAAATAATGGTACCCCTAAAAAAGATGTTATATAAATGGATATGTTTAACTTAGGTGTGTCCTGTAGTTAGCATCACAGGTGTCTTCAAACTTGTCATCAGTCAGTCTGCCTATTTAAAGGCTGAAAAGTAGCCACTGTACTGTTTGGTATCATGGTGTGTACCACACTGAACATGGAGCACAGAAAGCTGAGGAGACAGTTGTCCCAGGAGATTAGAAAGAAAATGATAGACAATCATATTAAAGGAAAAGGCTATAAGACCATCTCCAAGCAGCCTGACCATATTATTCAGAAGTTTAAGGTCCACAGGGCTGTAGACAGCCTCCCTGGATGTTGAATCTCATTCAGTTTTTTCATTTTTTGACAAAAAAAGGAGAAACAAGACATTTTTCCATTTTTGATCAAGAACTAAAAAATAGGTTGCTTTTCTGTTTTTTCATTTTGGTCACAAAAACGGAAAACAATTAACTTATTTTAGATTTTTTTTTTCCAATTCTGTTTCTTGTTTCTTGTTTTAATTAAAGAAAAAAAAAAAACATGAGGAAAAGGAAATCATGTGACCCAATGGGAAAGGTGAGCATTTCAAAATAAAAGCCTCCATGTCAAAACAAGAGCAATCTATTGTGTTTTACAGTATGATAATTGTTATTCATTTAACGTCTGACTGTATTGTTCGGTGGAAAGGTTTATTTATTATTGTTATTATTTATTATACAAAATAATTGATCAAGTAAATAAAAAATAGATAATAATGGACAAGAACAACAGTCAGAGGAGCGCATTCAGAAAGTGGGTCAGGCTGGAAAAGCAGCCAGTAGATGGCGGACTGACATTTTTTGTTCAGCCTTCTGGCACATATACCAACATGTAACTATTAGATCTCTTTATTTTCTTATCATTATGTTGTCTCTGTGTTATTAGTAGTCCTTTTGCTGAAAGTAGTTATTACATTTTTTTCTCATTTCAGGTCAATAGATTGCAGGCTTTTTACGGCAGAACATGCATTTGCACATTTGCTGATTGTGTGTCCTTTACTCTTATTGCTATACACACACCCACACACGTATGTATATATTTTGGTATCCACAGGAACGATTGGCTGGAAAAAGAAGTGAAAAGAATAGAAAGGAGAAGGGGAGAGAGAAATAGCGCATAAATACCACCAGCCTTTCCACTGGTGTTATTTTACTAACTAGTGCCTACTGCAGTTAGCGCTGGGCTCTCTGGATTGGGTGCAGTCTGTAATGAGACTGATTTGCATCTCAGAGGAGCATGTTTTGTGAAAAATTTCCCGTATTCCTTCCCCTGCTCCTCATTTACATGCTTTTGAATGGGATTGTGTGCTGTTTGCTCTACTGAGCACGTTTTGCGTCTATTCTGTGTCATTTAGCGTGGCTTTGTGAAACAAATCCATCTGGCGTGTCAGTGCTCACTCGTTCAATTGCATTTATTCTCCATTTCAGGTCTGAACCTACCAGGCCTACTAGGGGAATCATCCAGTTTTCAACATCACCCTGAGGAGCACGGAAAAAGGTAAAACTTACAGTAAACCTTTGACAAGTGTTTTCCAGAATACATTCTTTTAAGCTGATTTATTTGCACATTATAAAACAAATAAGATCGATGATATATAATTTCAGGAAGACACCATTCAGGGTTAACCTTGCAAAGCAGATGGATACGCCCCTTTCCTTGTTTTTCGCTGGCGAATCCATCTTGCAAAGCTCCCATCTGAACCCTTTGGGCCCGGTTAAAAAGTGTCAGGACAAATCAGTGACAAGGGGCAGTACTTTAAGGCGCGGTGGAGCAGCAACAAGGAGCCAGTGCAATTATTGCAGAAGAGCTTGGCATGGATATTGCTAAAGCACCAGTTTTATCAAAACTTGAGGACATTTCTTCATTAAAAGAAGAACAAAGAACAGCAGTGAGTTGTTTTCTTTTCAAAAAAGACAAAAGTCAAGTACTTACACGTCTATAGTCGCCATGGTTCGCGTTATTCCTCAATAGCTGCGGACGCGCACCTTGGTCGCGGCTACATCACGTGTTTTGTTGCTCTGATTGGCCCTGTAAAGATGTGACGGACAGAACGTTCATCCAATCACACTCTGAGTTTTTTTCAAAGCCTCTACCCTTCCTAAACGCTTAGTATTGAAGGTTTTCCAGATGGCTTTGTGAAACAAATCCATCTGGCGTGTCAGGTTAATTTAGGGTAGGTTACAAGCCAAAAAGGCTTATCAAGATACCTTCCCCTGATACAACTTGACCATCTTCTTATTGTGAGGCAGCAAGGGGGCAGGGGGGACTTTAACATAGAGGTACCTATTTACATGACATAAAACATTTCAGTCAGATCGTAGTTCTGTTGCATGTTTTTGTAAAAATAATGACCTTTTTGATAGCATTTTTCTTTGTGTCCTGTTTTGCGTTCTTACCTGCACTGCATATATCTTGGACTTGCTGCTCTCACAAAGAGCTGCTTTCTGCAGCATGTTGTCAAAACCTCATTGAAGGCCAATCTGCATTACTGATTGGCTTCATCACTGTGGGTGATGCAGCAACTAACGTGATAAGTAAGTTGCACATTAGTCTCCAACTCGTGCATTATAGCCATGTATTTCATGAAATTGAAATATTGTTCATTTCGTATTGCACAGCGGCATACAAGGCTGTATTAACAGATTCTTTATTAAATTTTTCTCAGACCATCTTTATGTCTGGCGTCCATGAAGAGTACCACAGTACATTAATTTGTTGCCTGAGTCATGTGGAGCGTCCTAAATCAATGGGCTGGCAGTGTCTGTATCTCAGTTTTCTCCCTGTGCACTAAGACAAAATACACTTACACATAATACTGTGCTTCCTTTAAAAAAACACTTGAAGGCTTCTACCACAGCTCCTGAATGTGTACTGTGTGGCTTCGTGACACACATCTCAATCTCAGCAGGTCTTCATCTGGTTAGAAAAAAAAAGGTTAAGTAATGCGAAAAAGACAACACTGTAGACAAGTATGAAGTACTGACTATAATAGACAGAATAAATACGCTTTTTCAGGGGAGGGCAAAGACATAAAAATAAGGAAAACTTATTTTTAACATTAGAAACAACAAGAACACACACACTAGAACATTAGAAACAACAAGAACACACACACTAGAACATTAGACACAACAAGAACACACACACTAGAACATTAGAAACAACAAGAACACACACACTAGAACATTAGACACAACAAGAACACACAATAGAACATTAGAAAAAAAAAGAACACACAAACTATAACATTAGACACAACAAGAACACACACACTAGAACAATAGAAACAACAAGAACACACACACTAGAACATTAGAAACAACAAGAACACACACACTAGAAAATTAGAAACAACAAGAACACACACACTAGAACGTTAGAAACAACAAGAACACACACACTAGAAAATTAGAAACAACAAGAACACACACACTAGAACATTAGAAACAACAAGAACACACACTAGAACATTAGACACAACAAGAACACACACACTAGAACATTAGAAACCACAAGAACACACACACTAGAATGTAGAAACAACAAGAACACACACACTAGAACATTAGAAACAACAAGAACACACACACTAGAATAGAAACAACAAGAACACACACACTAGAAAATTAGAAACAACAAGAACACACACACTAGAACATTAGAAACAACAAGAACACACACTAGAACATTAGACACAACAAGAACACACACACTAGAACATTAGAAACCACAAGAACACACACACTAGAACATTAGACACCACAAGAACACACACACTAGAACATTAGAAACCACAAGAACACACACACTAGAACGTTAGACACAACAAGAACACACACTAGAACATTAGAAACAACAAGAACACAAACTAGAACATTAGACACAACAAGAACACACACACTAGAACATTAGAAACCACAAGAACACACACACTAGAACATTAGACACAACAAGAACACACACACTAGAACATTAGAAACCACAAGAACACACACACTAGAACGTTAGACACAACAAGAACACACACTAGAACATTAGACACAACAAGAACACACACACTAGAACATTAGAAACCACAAGAACACACACACTAGAACATTAGACACAACAAGAACACACACACTAGAACATTAGAAACAACAAGAACACACACACTAGAACATTAGAAACCACAAGAACACACCAATAGAACATTAGACACAACAAGAACACACACACTAGAACATTAGAAACAACAAGAACACACACACTAGAACATTAGAAACAACAAGAACACACACACAAGAACATTAGAAACAACAAGAACACACACACTAGAACATTAGAAACAACAAGAACACACACAGTAGAACATTAGACACAACAAGAACACACACACTAGAACATCAGAAACAACAAGAACACACACTAGAACATCAGAAACAACAAGAACACACACACTAGAACGTTAGAAACAACAAGAACACACACACACTAGAACATTAGAAACAAAAAGAACACACACTAGAACATCAGAAACAACAAGAACACACACACTAGAACATTAGAAACAACAAGAACACACACTAGAACATCAGAAACAACAAGAACACACACACTAGAACATTAGAAACAACAAGAACACACACACTAGAACATTAGAAACAACAAGAACACACACACTAGAACGTTAGAAACAACAAGAACACACACACTACAACATTAGAAACCACAAGAACACACACACTAGAACATTAGAAACAACAAGAACACACACTAGAACATTAGAAACAACAAGAACACACACACAATAACAAAATAAAAAAAACCAACAAAAACACACACTAAAACAATAGAAACAACAAGAACACACACACTAGAACATTAGAAACAACAAGAACACACACACTAGAACATTAGAAACAACAAGAACACACACACACTACAACATTAGAAACAACAAACAAGAACACACACTAGAACATCAGAAACAACAAGAACACACACACTAGAACATTAGAAACAACAAGAACACACACACTAGAACATTAGAAACAACAAGAACACACACACTAGAACATTAGAAACAACAAGAACACACACACTAGAACATTAGAAACAACAAGAACACACACACTAGAACGTTAGAAACAACAAGAACACACACACTACAACATTAGAAACAACACACACACACACTAGTACATTAGAAACAACAAGAACACACACACTAGAACATTAGAAACAACAAGAACACACACACTAGAACATTAGAAACAACAAGAACACACACACAATAAAACATTAGAAACAAAAAACAAAAACACACACAATAACATCAGAAAAAACAAGAACACACACTAGAACATTAGAAACAACAAGAACACACACACTAGAACATTAGAAACAACAAGAACACACACACTAGAACATCAGAAACAACAAGAACACACACTAGAACATTAGAAACAACAAAAACACACACACTAGAACGTTAGAAACAACAAGAACACACACACTACAACATTAGAAACAACAAGAACACACACACACTAGAACATTAGAAACAACAAGAACACACACACACTACAACATTAGAAACAACAAGAACACATACACACTAGAACATTAGAAACAACAAGAACACACACTAGAACATTAGAAACAACAAGAACACACACACTAGAACATTAGAAACAACAAGAACACACACACTAGAACATTAGAAGCAACAAGAAAACACACACTAGAACATTAGAAACAACAAGAACACACACACTAGAACATTAGAAACAACAAGAACACACACACACTACAACATTAGAAACAACAAGAACACACACTAGAACATTAGAAACAACAAGAACACACACACTAGAACATTAGAAACAACAAGAACACACACACTAGAATATTAGAAACAACAAGAACACACACACTAGAACATCAGAAACAACAAGAACACACACACTAGAACATCAGAAACAACAAGAACACACACTAGAACATTAGAAACAACAAGAACACACACACACTAGAACATTAGAAACAACAAGAACACACACACTAGAACATCAGAAACAACAAGAACACACACTAGAACATTAGAAACAACAAGAACACACACACACTACAAAATTTGAAACAACAAGAACACACACACTAGAAAATTAGAAACAACAAGAACACACACTAGAACATTAGAAACAACAAGAACACACACACTAGAACGTTAGAAACAACAAGAACACACACACTAGAACATTAGAAACAACAAGAACACACACACTAGAACATTAGAAACAACAAGAACACACACACTAGAACATTAGATAAAACAATAAAACACACACACTATATAATTAGAAAAAAAAAAAACACACACACTAGAAAATTAGAAACAACAAGAACACACACTAGAACATTAGAAACAACAAGAACACACACACACTACAACATTAGAAACAACAAGAACACACACTAGAACATTAGAAACAACAAGAACACACACACACTAGAACATTAGAAACAACAAGAACACACACACTAGAATATTAGAAACAACAAGAACACACACACTAGAACATCAGAAACAACAAAATCACACACTAGAACATTAGAAACAACAAGAACACACACACTAGAATATTAGAAACAACAAGAACACACACACTAGAACATTAGAAACAACAAGAACACACACACTAGAACATTAGAAACAACAAGAACACACACACTAGAACATTAGAAACAACAAGAACACACATACTAGAACATTAGAAACAACAAGAACACACAGACTAGAACATTAGAAACAACAAGAACACACACACTAGAACATTAGAAACAACAAGAACACACACACTAGAACATGCAACCTTTTGAGTGAGTGTAAGTGTTGGAGTAAGAACGACTTTTTCATAACTATACACAGAAACACAGTGGAAAAATTTGGGGAACTACGCTCTAATAACGCTACGTAATGCGTCTACCATTTCGTCCATTCCTGTAAGGACAAATGGCCCTCCCCGAATGATCTGTCCCTGCACCGAGGGCAGTTCCGTGACGTGTGCACACACTGGTTAACACAGACCTGGCACCCAACCAGTCTGTGGCAGCAGGGCCCCACAACAGGTCGCGAGATGACATCTGAAAGATTCAAGAGAAACACAGAAATTGAACATCAATTTTGGGTCTTTTTCATTTACTAGTTGTTAACAGTAGAGGAATTTTAAATAAGTAAAAAAGAGGGTTCATTCATAGAGGGTGACAAGGATTATCTTCTATTTTTGAAAGCGAAGAGAAGATTAAAAGTATTTAAAAGCACTAATTTGACCAAGTGGAAGCAGTCTTAAACAGTGAACATTTGCTGCACTAACCATGCAAACAGGAAGCAGATAAAAGCATTAATAATGGAACTGAATAAAAAACAAGATACCTGTGCCCTATAAAGAGGATCAGCGCTCAGTGAAGAAATACCTAATCCATTTATATATGCCTCCACAAGTCAACCATGCAGACAGATGGTTAGTAAGAAACCTGCACTTCACCAGGGTTGTCAAGTGGGAACCTCCTTTGCCAGTGTTTCTTCCAGTTAGTTCCACGACACCTCAGAGGGCTGAAGAATGATCTCCAGCATCCCAGAGCCACCTCCCTCCATGCCGGCTCTCACCACCCACCATGCCAGCACAGAGACACTGTCAGTGTATATTAATGACAATAAATGTTTTTTATTTTGACTGTAGCATCAGGATGCAACATGGGGGTAAGTGAAAAAAGCGAGTGGAGTCTGAACACTTTCTGAATGCACTGTAAATTGAGAAAGTTAACTAAAAGCACAGTGTTAAACATAAAAATGAACTGGATGTTTTGGCTCTTAAGAGGCTGGCAATATCAGATGGCACAAAAAAAAAAAAAAGAAAAGATGTGCAGTAGACTAGTGCAAACCTTTAGGCGGCAGTCACTGTGCATTTGTTGACAAATGTTGAGTCACAGTTGAATTATTCAGCTCTATTTACTGCCAATATACATCCATTTTTTGCTAGACAAAAGGACTCTGAGGGTCAAGTCAAGCAAACAACACAAATTGATAATCCCCCAATCACCCACACTGAGAAATATCTGTTAATGATTAAAAAAATTTTCATGTGTGGCACGCTTTACACTATAAATGGATAATCAATTACTTTGCACCCAGACATACCACCCAACTTAACATAAAACACATTTTATAGATATTGAGCCATTTCTATTTTTTTTCCTCAAAAAAATTATGTTTTTTTTTAAGTATTGCTTTTAAATGTACTGTCATATGTTTTATACATTAAGATGTCACCAGATTGAGTTACCTAACAAACATAAGTCTATCTTTCAGTTATTACTTCTATAGTTATTGTACTAGGAACTTTGAGCGCGTTTCTCAAAAATCTGTTACCAACTGAAACATTGCTGTGAAAATATGTATTCATGACAGAGATACCGCCTAAAAAAACACACCTCTGCATATGATGCATTTTAAGCTTTCCTTGACTTGTTCAGCCTTGGATTGTGTCAGCGACAGTCAACACTCTGTTGGACCTGGCCAGGTCAGCCAGGTCTCTCAAGGTCTGTGAGATTTCTGGAAGCGCCTCAGCCGCCAGGACAACATCTTCCATTTTTTTCTCTTGTGTTGTCCATGTCATGGCGTCTAGGGGAGACAAGGAAAAAAAAAACAAATTACATTATCAGTATTTTTTTTTATTAAACTAAGAAATTATTCAAGTGTGTATTTAGATAAAGCTTGATAAATTTTCAAGGTCAGTAATGTTCTTACAATGGGAGGACGTTTTGGAAAGGTTGTAGTTGCATCACATACCATAAATCAGTGGTTCTCAACCTTTTTCAGTCATGTACCCTCTGTGAAGTATTTTTTCAGCCAAGTATCCCCTAAACAGCGCAAAGCTTTTTGACCAAAAAGAAAGACATTAAACAGCGCTGTGACAGCCGTCTGATTGATCAAACTTTGTAGATGATAAACAATTTTAATATACAGTGCTTAACAAATGTATTAGATCACCTGTCATATTTGTCTCAGAGATCATCCAGCATCATGAAGCGCTTTAATGCAGACTCTTTCATTTTCAGTCAGCTCTCCACCTTTTACCATTTTGAACAGGAATAAGGGATTCCAAACTGAATTCACCCAAATTTGAGCCGGCTCACTGGGCTTCTCTGAGAAGTCAGAAATTAATCAAGCATAACATTCATATTGGTTTCATTTATAGTTTTTTTTTTTGTCGCTTTCTGAAAATGTGTCCTCTCACTCTGGACTGAGCTGTGGAGTCCCGCAGGGTTCAATTTTAGGACCAATTCTATTTTCATTATATATGTTACCACTTGGCCAAATTATACGGAGACACAATATTTCATTCCACTGTTATGCTGATGACACACAGTTGTATCTTACGGTGAAATCAAACATCAGCACAAATCTTTCTGACCTTACAAACTGTCTAAATGATATTTCGATGTGCAGTTAGCGCTGGGCTCTCTGGATTGGGTGCAGTCTGTAATGAGACTGATTTGCATCTCAGAGGAGCATGTTTTGTGAAAAATTTCCCGTATTCCTTCCCCTGCTCCTCATTTACATGCTTTTGAATGGGATTGTGTGCTGTTTGCTCTACTGAGCACGTTTTGCGTCTATTCTGTGTCATTTAGCGTGGCTTTGTGAAACAAATCCATCTGGCGTGTCAGTGCTCACTCGTTCAATTGCATTTATTCTCCATTTCAGGTCTGAACCTACCAGGCCTACTAGGGGAATCATCCAGTTTTCAACATCACCCTGAGGAGCACGGAAAAAGGTAAAACTTACAGTAAACCTTTGACAAGTGTTTTCCAGAATACATTCTTTTAAGCTGATTTATTTGCACATTATAAAACAAATAAGATCGATGATATATAATTTCAGGAAGACACCATTCAGGGTTAACCTTGCAAAGCAGATGGATACGCCCCTTTCCTTGTTTTTCGCTGGCGAATCCATCTTGCAAAGCTCCCATCTGAACCCTTTGGGCCCGGTTAGAAAGTCAGGACAAATCAGTGACAAGGGGCAGTACTTTAAGGCGCGTGGAGCAGCAACAAGGAGCCAGTGCAATTATTGCAGAAGAGCTTGGCATGGATATTGCTAAAGCACCAGTTTTATCAAAACTTGAGGACATTTCTTCATTAAAGAAGAACAAAGAACAGCAGTGAGTTGTTTTCTTTTCAAAAAGACAAAAGTCAAGTACTTACACGTCTATAGTCGCCATGGTTCGCGTTATTCCTCAATAGCTGCGGACGCGCACCTTGGTCGCGGCTACATCACGTGTTTTGTTGCTCTGATTGGCCCTGTAAAGATGTGACGGACAGAACGTTCATCCAATCACACTCTGAGTTTTTTTCAAAGCCTCTACCCTTCCTAAACGCTTAGTATTGAAGGTTTTCCAGATGGCTTTGTGAAACAAATCCATCTGGCGTGTCAGGTTAATTTAGGGTAGGTTACAAGCCAAAAAGGCTTATCAAGATACCTTCCCCTGATACAACTTGACCATCTTCTTATTGTGAGGCAGCAAGGGGGCAGGGGGGACTTTAACATAGAGGTACCTATTTACATGACATAAAACATTTCAGTCAGATCGTAGTTCTGTTGCATGTTTTTGTAAAAATAATGACCTTTTTGATAGCATTTTTCTTTGTGTCCTGTTTTGCGTTCTTACCTGCACTGCATATATCTTGGACTTGCTGCTCTCACAAAGAGCTGCTTTCTGCAGCATGTTGTCAAAACCTCATTGAAGGCCAATCTGCATTACTGATCGGCTTCATCACTGTGGGTGATGCAGCAACTAACGTGATAAGTAAGTTGCACATTAGTCTCCAACTCGTGCATTATAGCCATGTATTTCATGAAATTGAAATATTGTTCATTTCGTATTGCACAGCGGCATACAAGGCTGTATTAACAGATTCTTTATTAAATTTTTCTCAGACCATCTTTATGTCTGGCGTCCATGAAGAGTACCACAGTACATTAATTTGTTGCCTGAGTCATGTGGAGCGTCCTAAATCAATGGGCTGGCAGTGTCTGTATCTCAGTTTTCTCCCTGTGCACTAAGACAAAATACACTTACACATAATACTGTGCTTCCTTTAAAAAAACACTTGAAGGCTTCTACCACAGCTCCTGAATGTGTACTGTGTGGCTTCGTGACACACATCTCAATCTCAGCAGGTCTTCATCTGGTTAGAAAAAAAAAGGTTAAGTAATGCGAAAAAGACAACACTGTAGACAAGTATGAAGTACTGACTATAATAGACAGAATAAATACGCTTTTTCAGGGGAGGGCAAAGACATAAAAATAAGGAAAACTTATTTTTAACATTAGAAACAACAAGAACACACACACTAGAACATTAGAAACAACAAGAACACACACACTAGAACGTTAGAAACAACAAGAACACACACACACTAGAAATTAAGAAACAAAAAGAACACACACTAGAACATCAGAAACAACAAGAACACACACACTAGAACATCAGAAACAACAAGAACACACACACTAGAACATTAGAAACAACAAGAACACACACACTAGAACATTAGAAACAACAAGAACACACACACTAGAACATTAGAAACAACAAGAACACACACACTAGAACATTAGAAACAACAAGAACACACACACACTACAACATTAGAAACAACAAACAAGAACACACACTAGAACATTAGAAACAACAAGAACACAAACACACACTAGAACATTAGAAACAACAAGAACACACACACTAGAACATTAGAAACAACAAGAACACACACACTGGAACATCAGACAACAAGAACACACACTAGAACATTAGAAACAACAAAAACACACACACTAGAACGTTAGAAACAACAAGAACACACACTACAACATTAGAAACAACAAGAAACACACACTAGAACATTAGAAACAACAAGAACACACACACTACAACATTAGAAACAACAAGAACACATACACACTGGAACATTAGAAACAACAAGAACACACACTAGAACATAAGAAACAACAAGAACACACACTAGAACATTAGAAACAACAAAAACACACACACTGGAACATTAGAAGCAACAAGAAAACACACACTAGAACATTAGAAACAACAAGACACACACACTAGAACATTAGAAACAACAAGAACACACACACTAGAACAACAGAAACAACAAGAACACACACTCGAACATAAGAAACAACAACAAAACACACACACGAACAAAATAAACAACAAGAACACACACACTAGAATATTAGAAACAACAAGAACACACACACTGGAACATCAGAAACAACAAGAACACACACACACACTGGAACATTAGAAACAACAAGAACACACACTAGAACATTAGAAACAACAAGAACACACACACACTAGAAAATTAGAAAAAACAAGAACACACACACTAGAACATCAGAAACAACAAGAACACACACTAGAACATTAGAAACAACAAGAACACACACACACTACAAAATTTGAAACAACAAGAACACACACACTAGAAAATTAGAAACAACAAGAACACACACTAGAACATTAGAAACAACAAGAACACACACACTAGAACGTTAGAAACAACAAGAACACACACACTAGAACATTAGAAACAACAAGAACACACACACTAGAACATTAGAAACAACAAGAACACACACACTAGAACATTATACACAACAAGAACACACACTACAACATTAGAAACAAAAATAACACACACACTATAAAATTAGAAACAACAATAACACACACTAGAACATTAGAAACAACAAGAACACACACACACTACAACATTAGAAACAACAAGAACACACACTAGAACATTAGAAACAACAAGAACACACACACACTAGAACATTAGAAACAACAAGAACACACACACTAGAATATTAGAAACAACAAGAACACACACACTAGAACATCAGAAACAACAAAATCACACACTAGAACATTAGAAACAACAAGAACACACACACTAGAATATTAGAAACAACAAGAACACACACACTAGAACATTAGAAACAACAAGAACACACACTAGAACATTAGAAACAACAAGACACACACACTAGAACATTAGAAACAACAAGAACACACATACTAGAAAATTAGAAACAACAACAACACACACACTAGAACATTAGAAACAACAAGAACACACACACTAGAACATTAGAAACAACAAGAACACACACACTAGAACATGCAACCTTTTGAGTGAGTGTAAGTGTTGGAGTAAACGACTTTTTCATAACTATACACAGAAACACAGTGGAAAAATTTGGGGAACTACGCTCTAATAACGCTCGTAATGCGTCTACCATTTCGTCCATTCCTGTAAGGACAAATGGCCTCTCCCGAATGATCTGTCCCTGCACCGAGGGCAGTTCCGTGGCGTGTGCACACACTGGTTAACACAGACCTGGCACCCAACCAGTCTGTGGCAGCAGAACCCCACAACAGGTCGCGAGATGACATCTGAAAGATTCAAGAGAAACACAGAAATTGAACATCAATTTTGGGTCTTTTTCATTTACTAGTTGTTAACAGTAGAGGAATTTTAAATAAGTAAAAAAGAGGGTTCATTCATAGAGGGTGACAAGGATTATCTTCTATTTTTGAAAGCGAAGAGAAGATTAAAAGTATTTAAAAGCACTAATTTGACCAAGTGGAAGCAGTCTTAAACAGTGAACATTTGCTGCACTAACCATGCAAACAGGAAGCAGATAAAAGCATTAATAATGGAACTGAATAAAAAACAAGATACCTGTGCCCTATAAAGAGGATCAGCGCTCAGTGAAGAAATACCTAATCCATTTATATATGCCTCCACAAGTCAACCATGCAGACAGATGGTTAGTAAGAAACCTGCACTTCACCAGGGTTGTCAAGTGGGAACCTCCTTTGCCAGTGTTTCTTCCAGTTAGTTCCACGACACCTCCAGAGGGCTGAAGAATGATCTCCAGCATCCCAGAGCCACCTCCCTCCATGCCGGCTCTCACCACCCACCATGCCAGCACAGAGACACTGTCAGTGTATATTAATGACAATAAATGTTTTTTATTTTGACTGTAGCATCAGGATGCAACATGGGGGTAAGTGAAAAAAGCGAGTGGAGTCTGAACACTTTCTGAATGCACTGTAAATTGAGAAAGTTAACTAAAAGCACAGTGTTAAACATAAAAATGAACTGGATGTTTTGGCTCTTAAGAGGCTGGCAATATCAGATGGCACAAAAAAAAAAAAAAAAAGAAAGATGTGCAGTAGACTAGTGCAAACCTTTGGCGGCAGTCACTGTGCATTTGTTGACAAATGTTGAGTCACAGTTGAATTATTCAGCTCTATTTACTGCCAATATACATCCATTTTTTGCTAGACAAAAGGACTCTGAGGGTCAAGTCAAGCAAACAACACAAATTGATAATCCCCCAATCACCCACACTGAGAAATATCTGTTAATGATTAAAAAATTTTCATGTGTGGCACGCTACACTATAAATGGATAATCAATTACTTTGCACCCAGACATACCACCCAACTTAACATAAAACACATTTTATAGATATTGAGCCATTTCTATTTTTTCCTCAAAAATTATGTTTTTTTAAGTATTGCTTTTAAATGTACTGTCATATGTTTTATACATTAAGATGTCACCAGATTGAGTTACCTAACAAACATAAGTCTATCTTTCAGTTATTACTTCTATAGTTATTGTACTAGGAACTTTGGTAGCGTTTCTCAAAAATCTGTTACCAACTGAAACATTGCTGTGAAAATATGTATTCATGACAGAGATACCGCCTAAAAAAACACACCTCTGCATATGATGCATTTTAAGCTTTCCTTGACTTGTTCAGCCTTGGATTGTGTCAGCGACAGTCAACACTCTGTTGGACCTGGCCAGGTCAGCCAGGTCTCTCAAGGTCTGTGAGATTTCTGGAAGCGCCTCAGCCGCCAGGACAACATCTTCCATTTTTTTCTCTTGTGTTGTCCATGTCATGGCGTCTAGGGGAGACAAGGAAAAAAAAAACAAATTACATTATCAGTATTTTTTTTTATTAAACTAAGAAATTATTCAAGTGTGTATTTAGATAAAGCTTGATAAATTTTCAAGGTCAGTAATGTTCTTACAATGGGAGGACGTTTTGGAAAGGTTGTAGTTGCATCACATACCATAAATCAGTGGTTCTCAACCTTTTTCAGTCATGTACCCTCTGTGAAGTATTTTTCAGCCAAGTATCCCTAAACAGCGCAAAGCTTTTTGACCAAAAAGAAAGACATTAAACAGCGCTGTGACAGCCGTCTGATTGATCAAACTTTGTAGATGATAAACAATTTTAATATACAGTGCTTAACAAATGTATTAGATCACCTGTCATATTTGTCTCAGAGATCATCCAGCATCATGAAGCGCTTTAATGCAGACTCTTTCATTTTCAGTCAGCTCTCCACCTTTTACCATTTTGAACAGGAATAAGGGATTCCAAACTGAATTCACCCAAATTTGAGCCGGCTCACTGGGCTTCTCTGAGAAGTCAGAAATTAATCAAGCATAACATTCATATTGGTTTCATTTATAGTTTTTTTTTTTGTCGCTTTCTGAAAATGTGTCCTCTCACTCTGGACTGAGCTGTGGAGTCCCGCAGGGTTCAATTTTAGGACCAATTCTATTTTCATTATATATGTTACCACTTGGCCAAATTATACGGAGACACAATATTTCATTCCACTGTTATGCTGATGACACACAGTTGTATCTTACGGTGAAATCAAACATCAGCACAAATCTTTCTGACCTTACAAACTGTCTAAATGATATTTCGATGTGCAGTTAGCGCTGGGCTCTCTGGATTGGGTGCAGTCTGTAATGAGACTGATTTGCATCTCAGAGGAGCATGTTTTGTGAAAAATTTCCCGTATTCCTTCCCCTGCTCCTCATTTACATGCTTTTGAATGGGATTGTGTGCTGTTTGCTCTACTGAGCACGTTTGCGTCTATTCTGTGTCATTTAGCGTGGCTTTGTGAAACAAATCCATCTGGCGTGTCAGTGCTCACTCGTTCAATTGCATTTATTCTCCATTTCAGGTCTGAACCTACCAGGCCTACTAGGGAATCATCCAGTTTTCAACATCACCCTGAGGAGCACGGAAAAAGGTAAAACTTACAGTAAACCTTTGACAAGTGTTTTCCAGAATACATTCTTTTAAGCTGATTTATTTGCACATTATAAAACAAATAAGATCGATGATATATAATTTCAGGAAGACACCATTCAGGGTTAACCTTGCAAAGCAGATGGATACGCCCCTATCCTTGTTTTTTCGCTGGCGAATCCATCTTGCAAAGCTCCCATCTGAACCCTTTGGGCCCGGTTAAAAGTGTCAGGACAAATCAGTGACAAGGGGCAGTACTTTAAGGCGGTGGAGCAGCAACAAGGAGCCAGTGCAATTATTTCAGAAGAGCTTGGCATGTATATTTCTAAAGCACGAGTTTTATCAAAAATTGAGGACATTTCTTCATTAAAAGAAGAACAAAGAACATCAGTGAGTTGTTTTCTTTTCAAAAAAGACAAAAGTCAAGTACTTACACGTCTATAGTCGCCATGGTTCGCGTTATTCCTCAATAGCTGCGGACGCGCTTTTGGTCAGCGGCTACATCACGTGTTTTGTTGCTCTGATTGGCCCTGTAAAGATGTGACGGACAGAACGTTCATCCAATCACACTCTGAGTTTTTTTCAAAGCCTCTACCCTTCCTAAACGCTTAGTATTGAAGGTTTTCCAGATGGCTTTGTGAAACAAATCCATCTGGCGTGTCAGGTTAATTTAGGGTAGGTTACAAGCCAAAAAGGCTTATCAAGATACCTTCCCCTGATACAACTTGACCATCTTCTTATTGTGAGGCAGCAAGGGGGCAGGGGGGACTTTAACATAGAGGTACCTATTTACATGACATAAAACATTTCAGTCAGATCGTAGTTCTGTTGCATGTTTTTGTAAAAATAATGACCTTTTTGATAGCATTTTTCTTTGTGTCCTGTTTTGCGTTCTTACCTGCACTGCATATATCTTGGACTTGCTGCTCTCACAAAGAGCTGCTTTCTGCAGCATGTTGTCAAAACCTCATTGAAGGCCAATCTGCATTACTGATCGGCTTCATCACTGTGGGTGATGCAGCAACTAACGTGATAAGTAAGTTGCACATTAGTCTCCAACTCGTGCATTATAGCCATGTATTTCATGAAATTGAAATATTGTTCATTTCGTATTGCACAGCGGCATACAAGGCTGTATTAACAGATTCTTTATTAAATTTTTCTCAGACCATCTTTATGTCTGGCGTCCATGAAGAGTACCACAGTACATTAATTTGTTGCCTGAGTCATGTGGTCCTAAATCAATGGGCTGGCAGTGTCTGTATCTCAGTTTTCTCCTGTGCACTAAGACAAAATACACTTACACATAATACTGTGCTTCCTTTAAAAAAACACTTGAAGGCTTCTACCACAGCTCCTGAATGTGTACTGTGTGGCTTCGTGACACACATCTCAATCTCAGCAGGTCTTCATCTGGTTAGAAAAAAAAAGGTTAAGTAATGCGAAAAAGACAACACTGTAGACAAGTATGAAGTACTGACTATAATAGACAGAATAAATACGCTTTTTCAGGGGAGGGCAAAGACATAAAAATAAGGAAAACTTATTTTTAACATTAGAAACAACAAGAACACACACACTAGAACATTAGAAACAACAAGAACACACACACTAGAACATTAGACACAACAAGAACACACACACTAGAACATTAGAAACAACAAGAACACACACACTAGAACATTAGAAACAACAAGAACACACACACTAGAACATTAGAAACAACAAGAACACACACACTAGAACATTAGACACAACAAGAACACACACACTAGAACATTAGACACAACAAGAACACACACACTAGAACATTAGACACAACAAGAACACACACACTAGAACAATAGAAACAACAAGAACACACACACTAGAACATTAGAAACAACAAGAACACACACACTAGAAAATTAGAAACAACAAGAACACACACACTAGAACGTTAGAAACAACAAGAACACACACACTAGAAAATTAGAAACAACAAGAACACACACACTAGAACATTAGAAACAACAAGAACACACACTAGAACATTAGACACAACAAGAACACACACACTAGAACATTAGAAACCACAAGAACACACACACTAGAATGTTAGAAACAACAAGAGCACACACACTAGAACATTAGAAACAACAAGAACACACACACTAGAACAATAGAAACAACAAGAACACACACACTAGAAAATTAGAAACAACAAGAACACACACACTAGAACATTAGAAACAACAAGAACACACACTAGAACATTAGACACAACAAGAACACACACACTAGAACATTAGAAACCACAAGAACACACACACTAGAACATTAGACACAACAAGAACACACACACTAGAACATTAGAAACCACAAGAACACACACACTAGAACGTTAGACACAACAAGAACACACACTAGAACATTAGAAACAACAAGAACACACACTAGAACATTAGACACAACAAGAACACACACACTAGAACATTAGAAACCACAAGAACACACACACTAGAACATTAGACACAACAAGAACACACACACTAGAACATTAGAAACCACAAGAACACACACACTAGAACGTTAGACACAACAAGAACACACACTAGAACATTAGACACAACAAGAACACACACACTAGAACATTAGAAACAACAAGAACACACACACTAGAACATTAGACACAACAAGAACACACACACTAGAACATTAGAAACAACAAGAACACACACACTAGAACATTAGAAACCACAAGAACACACCAATAGAACATTAGACACAACAAGAACACACACACTAGAACATTAGAAACAACAAGAACACACACACTAGAACATTAGAAACAACAAGAACACACACACAAGAACATTAGAAACAACAAGAACACACACACTAGAACATTAGAAACAACAAGAACACACACAGTAGAACATTAGACACAACAAGAACACACACACTAGAACATCAGAAACAACAAGAACACACACTAGAACATCAGAAACAACAAGAACACACACACTAGAACGTTAGAAACAACAAGAACACACACACACTAGAACATTAGAAACAAAAAGAACACACACTAGAACATCAGAAACAACAAGAACACACACACTAGAACATTAGAAACAACAAGAACACACACTAGAACATCAGAAACAACAAGAACACACACACTAGAACATTAGAAACAACAAGAACACACACACTAGAACATTAGAAACAACAAGAACACACACACTAGAACGTTAGAAACAACAAGAACACACACACACTAGAAATTAAGAAACAAAAAGAACACACACTAGAACATCAGAAACAACAAGAACACACACACTAGAACATCAGAAACAACAAGAACACACACACTAGAACATTAGAAACAACAAGAACACACACACTAGAACATTAGAAACAACAAGAACACACACACTAGAACATTAGAAACAACAAGAACACACACACTAGAACATTAGAAACAACAAGAACACACACACACTACAACATTAGAAACAACAAACAAGAACACACACTAGAACATTAGAAACAACAAGAACACAAACACACACTAGAACATTAGAAACAACAAGAACACACACACTAGAACATTAGAAACAACAAGAACACACACACTAGAACATCAGAAACAACAAGAACACACACTAGAACATTAGAAACAACAAAAACACACACACTAGAACGTTAGAAACAACAAGAACACACACACTACAACATTAGAAACAACAAGAACACACACACACTACAACATTAGAAACAACAAGAACACACACACTAGAAAATTAGGAACAACAAGAACACACACTAGAACATTAGAAACAACAAGAACACACACACACTACAACATTAGAAACAACAAGAACACATACACACTAGAACATTAGAAACAACAAGAACACACACTAGAACATTAGAAACAACAAGAACACACACACTAGAACATTAGAAACAACAAGAACACACACACTAGAACATTAGAAAAAACAATAACACACACTAGAACATTAGAAACAACAAGAACACACACACTAGAACATTAGAAACAACAAGAACACACACACACTACAACATTAGAAACAACAAGAACACACACTAGAACATTAGAAACAACAAGAACACACACACACTAGAACATTAGAAACAACAAGAACACACACACTAGAATATTAGAAACAACAAGAACACACACACTAGAACATCAGAAACAACAAGAACACACACACTAGAACATCAGAAACAACAAGAACACACACTAGAACATTAGAAACAACAAGAACACACACACACTAGAACATTAGAAACAACAAGAACACACACACTAGAACATCAGAAACAACAAGAACACACACTAGAACATTAGAAACAACAAGAACACACACACTAGAACATTAGAAACAACAAGAACACACACACACTACAAAATTTGAAACAACAAGAACACACACACTAGAAAATTAGAAACAACAAGAACACACACTAGAACATTAGAAACAACAAGAACACACACACTAGAACGTTAGAAACAACAAGAACACACACACTAGAACATTAGAAACAACAAGAACACACACACTAGAACATTAGAAACAACAAGAACACACACACTAGAACATTAGACACAACAAGAACACACACACACTACAACATTAGAAACAACAAGAACACACACACTAGAAAATTAGAAACAACAAGAACACACACTAGAACATTAGAAACAACAAGAACACACACACACTACAACATTAGAAACAACAAGAACACACACTAGAACATTAGAAACAACAAGAACACACACACACTAGAACATTAGAAACAACAAGAACACACACACTAGAATATTAGAAACAACAAGAACACACACACTAGAACATCAGAAACAACAAGATCACACACTAGAACATTAGAAACAACAAGAACACACACACTAGAATATTAGAAACAACAAGAACACACACACTAGAACATTAGAAACAACAAGAACACACACACTAGAATATTAGAAACAACAAGAACACACACACTACAACATTAGAAACAACAAGAACACACACACTACAACATTAGAAACAACAAGAACACACACACTAGAACATTAGAAACAACAAGAACACACACACTAGAACATTAGAAACAACAAGAACACACACACACTAGAACATTAGAAACAACAAGAACACACACACTAGAAAATTAGAAACAACAAGAACACACACTAGAACATTAGAAACAACAAGAACACACACACTAGAACATTAGAAACAACAAGAACACACACACTAGAACATTAGAAACAACAAGAACACACACACTAGAACATTAGAAACAACAAGAACACACACACTAGAACATTAGAAACAACAAGAACACACATACTAGAACATTAGAAACAACAAGAACACACAGACTAGAACATTAGAAACAACAAGAACACACACACTAGAACATTAGAAACAACAAGAACACACACACTAGAACATGCAACCTTTTGAGTGAGTGTAAGTGTTGGAGTAAGAACGACTTTTTCATAACTATACACAGAAACACAGTGGAAAAATTTGGGGAACTACGCTCTAATAACGCTACGTAATGCGTCTACCATTTCGTCCATTCCTGTAAGGACAAATGGCCCTCCCCGAATGATCTGTCCCTGCACCGAGGGCAGTTCCGTGACGTGTGCACACACTGGTTAACACAGACCTGGCACCCAACCAGTCTGTGGCAGCAGGGCCCCACAACAGGTCGCGAGATGACATCTGAAAGATTCAAGAGAAACACAGAAATTGAACATCAATTTTGGGTCTTTTTCATTTACTAGTTGTTAACAGTAGAGGAATTTTAAATAAGTAAAAAAGAGGGTTCATTCATAGAGGGTGACAAGGATTATCTTCTATTTTTGAAAGCGAGAGAAGATTAAAAGTATTTAAAAGCACTAATTTGACCAAGTGGAAGCAGTCTTAAACAGTGAACATTTGCTGCACTAACCATGCAAACAGGAAGCAGATAAAAGCATTAATAATGGAACTGAATAAAAAACAAGATACCTGTGCCCTATAAAGAGGATCAGCGCTCAGTGAAGAAATACCTAATCCATTTATATATGCCTCCACAAGTCAACCATGCAGACAGATGGTTAGTAAGAAACCTGCACTTCACCAGGGTTGTCAAGTGGGAACCTCCTTTGCCAGTGTTTCTTCCAGTTAGTTCCACGACACCTCCAGAGGGCTGAAGAATGATCTCCAGCATCCCAGAGCCACCTCCCTCCATGCCGGCTCTCACCACCCACCATGCCAGCACAGAGACACTGTCAGTGTATATTAATGACAATAAATGTTTTTTATTTTGACTGTAGCATCAGGATGCAACATGGGGGTAAGTGAAAAAAGCGAGTGGAGTCTGAACACTTTCTGAATGCACTGTAAATTGAGAAAGTTAACTAAAAGCACAGTGTTAAACATAAAAATGAACTGGATGTTTTGGCTCTTAAGAGGCTGGCAATATCAGATGGCACAAAAAAAAAAAAAAGAAAAGATGTGCAGTAGACTAGTGCAAACCTTTAGGCGGCAGTCACTGTGCATTTGTTGACAAATGTTGAGTCACAGTTGAATTATTCAGCTCTATTTACTGCCAATATACATCCATTTTTTGCTAGACAAAAGGACTCTGAGGGTCAAGTCAAGCAAACAACACAAATTGATAATCCCCCAATCACCCACACTGAGAAATATCTGTTAATGATTAAAAAAATTTTCATGTGTGGCACGCTTTACACTATAAATGGATAATCAATTACTTTGCACCCAGACATACCACCCAACTTAACATAAAACACATTTTATAGATATTGAGCCATTTCTATTTTTTTTCCTCAAAAAAATTATGTTTTTTTTTAAGTATTGCTTTTAAATGTACTGTCATATGTTTTATACATTAAGATGTCACCAGATTGAGTTACCTAACAAACATAAGTCTATCTTTCAGTTATTACTTCTATAGTTATTGTACTAGGAACTTTGAGCGTTTCTCAAAAATCTGTTACCAACTGAAACATTGCTGTGAAAATATGTATTCATGACAGAGATACCGCCTAAAAAAACACACCTCTGCATATGATGCATTTTAAGCTTTCCTTGACTTGTTCAGCCTTGGATTGTGTCAGCGACAGTCAACACTCTGTTGGACCTGGCCAGGTCAGCAAGGTCTCTCAAGGTCTGTGAGATTTCTGGAGCGCCTCAGCCGCCAGGCCAACATCTTCCATTTTTTTCTCTTGTGTTGTCCAAGTCATTGCGTCTTTGGGAGACAATGTAAAAAAAAAACAAATTACATTATCAGTATTTTTTTTTATTAAACTAAGAAATTATTCAAGTGTGTATTTAGATAAAGCTTGATACATTTTCAAGGTCAGTAATGTTCTTACAATGGGAGGACGTTTTGGAAAGGTTGTAGTTGCATCACATACCATAAATCAGTGGTTCTCAACCTTTTCAGTCATGTACCCTCTGTGAAGTATTTTTCAGCCAAGTATCCCTAAACAGCGCAAAGCTTTTTGACCAAAAGAAAGACATTAAACAGCGCTGTGACAGCCATCTGATTGATCAAACTTTGTAGATGATAAACAATTTTAATATACAGTGCTTAACAAATGTATTAGATCACCTGTCATATTTGTCTCAGAGATCATCCAGCATCATGAAGCGCTTTAATGCAGACTCTTTCATTTTCAGTCAGCTCTCCACCTTTTACCATTTTGAACAGGAATAAGGGATTCCAAACTGAATTCACCCAAATTTGAGCCGGCTCACTGGGCTTCTCTGAGAAGTCAGAAATTAATCAAGCATAACATTCATATTGGTTTCATTTATAGTTTTTTTTTTTGTCGCTTTCTGAAAATGTGTCCTCTCACTCTGGACTGAGCTGTGGAGTCCCGCAGGGTTCAATTTTAGGACCAATTCTATTTTCATTATATATGTTACCACTTGGCCAAATTATACGGAGACACAATATTTCATTCCACTGTTATGCTGATGACACACAGTTGTATCTTACGGTGAAATCAAACATCAGCACAAATCTTTCTGACCTTACAAACTGTCTAAATGATATTTCGATGTGTATGTCTGCAAACTTTTTAAAACTGAATCCTGACAAAACAGAAATCTTAATCATTGGTCCAGATAAATTCCATCACACCATAAAGTCCTCCCTCGGTTCTCTGTCAGTAAATGTAAAACCCCATGTCAGAAACCTTGGTGTAATTTTTGCCAGCAGCCTCACGTTTGAAAAACATATCAACAAAACCATCCAGTCCTGTTTCTATCACCTCAGAAATATTGCCAGAATAAGATCAGCACTGACTTTTAATGATACACAAACCGTTATTCATGCTTCTATCTCTTCAAGACTGGATTATTTTAATGGTCTTTTATCAGGTGTTAATCAGATATTAAGAAAACATCTCCAAACAGTACAAAATTCAGCTGCGAGACTTTTAACTAAAACCAAGGTATGAGAGCATATTACTCCAGTCTTAATGACACTGCACTGGCTGCCCATTTCTTTCAGGATTGATTTCAAGATTTTACTTCTTACTTTTAAAGCTCTTCATGGTCTGGCCCCTGAATATATATCTGAGCTGTTGTCCCCTTACCATCCAGTGCACAACCTCAGGCAGGAACCTCCTTATTGTTCCCACCTCAAACTTTAAAACAAAAGGCGACAGAGCATTTGCTAGTAGGGCGCCTCGGCTATCCTGCCAGAGGATCTCAGACTTTGTTTTGGTAATTACCAATGCTGTTAATTTAGGGCAGCTGTGGCATAAACCTTGCTTTGGGTGGTGGTCTAATAAATTTGTTAAGCATTGTGATAGGGCTTAGCTTGTACAGCCTTCAACACACCTCAGTTTAGTCACATTTAAAAAGAACAGTGAACAATTGAACCAGCTTCGGATCTGGGGTTTTTGTGGAGCAAGGTTTAGGTAATTTATCAACACAATGTTGTAGAACCAATGCTGTAGCCTCCTAATGCTACAGCCAGTTAGCATAGATGTTGGCAGTCACAGCAATATTACAAAAACATCATACAGACCTATTTGACTCCTGTATCCCTGACAAATTACCCTAGGAACACCAAAAGCCCAAAGCATGAACAGATTGAGACTCTGAACCACTAAACGGTGAAGACTTTGTATTTCTTTCTCCATTATCTGAGGGCAGGAGGCTTCTCATTCTTTCTCATGCACAAGACAAGTTGGCCAACACCCACTCTCCCTGATGGATCCTTGTTCGAAGCCGCGAGGAAGTAGACATCAGTTAAAACATAAATATATTACCCTTTAGGAAAACCTTCATTTCTTTGTTACTCTGTCAGCTAGCCCAATAGCATGCTAATGTTGTTTTGCTTACCTTGGTAGTTGTCAAAGTAGCTTGATATGTACAGCTTAAAACCTTTTTCTCTCTTGCTCCTTGGGGCATAGCTTGAGGCTCATACAAGTCGATACACATCACTTACGGTGACTTTGGGCTCTGTAGACCAATGGTGGCATGACTACGAAAGGGTGAGGTGATGGCTGGCTTGTTAGGGCCAGGAATAGCTTGGTCGGTGCTTCAGCCTGGAGTAGCCAGGACCCAAGGTCCGTGCTGGGTCCTGGAATGGCCGGGTTGGTGTTTGGGCCTAGAATGGATGGGTTATTGTTAGGGCCTGGAGAAGATGGGTCAGTTTCAGAGCCTGAAACAGCTGGGCTGGTGCTTGGGCCTGGAGAGGATGGGTTAGTGTCAGAGCCTAGAATACTGGGTTTGTGCTTGGGCCTGGTAAGTCTGGGTCCTGATAGGGATGATCTGAGACATAAGATGGTGCAAATTCCATCTCCAAGAACACATCCTTGTTGTAAGGTTGAACCCCTGTCAACTGAAAGCTGGCCTGAACATTCAGTGGGGTTGCAGCCAGAGGATAAGCAATTGCCACAATCGCAGGGATGTCATAGATGGTGGTTGTGCAACAAAGTATTAGGGGTACCACCATATTTGTCCATGTCAGTTCCATTAGTTTGTTTTGTAAAATGATTCTGTTGAACCAAAATTCAAAAGCAGTGTCTGATTTTCATTAGTTAATTTTCATTATTTTTTAAAATTTATTATAACTTTTGTCAGTTTGGAGTTATTTCAGTGACCATTGTGGGTTTTTCTTTCTTTATTAACAAGACAGAATTTCTACTCTCTGTCTGAAGCATACCAACAATTTTGTCCTTGTGTGTATGCAGAGAATCAAGGGAATAGACAGCTTTCCTGTTTTTTTCTGTGAAATATGCATACCTTTCAGCCAAAATAGACATGAATATGATAAATCAAGCCGAAAACAAGTTAAAACCCATCAATCCCATAAAGTTGTTCTCTAAAGCTTATGCTCTGGGACAGTGGCTTAAGTGGCTTGATTAAACATGGAAGGCATGGCACCAGGATCCCAGGTTTAGATGGTTTATTTTACTCTATTTGATTTACATTTCAGTCTTTTGATAAATTCATTTAGTGGCTTTGATTCAATAATGATGATAATTCCTAAGAAAAAGATAAAAACACAGTTTTCATTCCAGGCTTCCCAAAAGCCCCACCCTACTCAGGGCCTGGGTAATCAGGCCTTTACCCCTATGTGCCACGCCCCTAGTTGGCTCCTGGATTATGCTCTTTAAATACAGCAAAATACAGAAAGACACGCCACCAATTTCTTTTTGCCACATGCTTCAGATTGAGACCTTATGCCTTTAAAATTGACCCAAACTGTTTGATGTTTGCCAGTTAACTTTACCTTACAGTACACACTGCATTAAGTTAAGTAACACTGGCATTAAACAGTAAACGGACTGAGGATTTGGGCACTGTTCAATATTAAACACCAACATGTAAAATAATCCTCTGAAATAAGAGATTTGACTGTAAATGTGAACATATGTTCGTACAAAACTGACCTAAACTGAGGCTCTGTGTATGTGCTGTTTTTCATTTCATGTGACTCTTTGATTCAGATATTCATGGGTCATTAATCCTTTTATCTTTTCGTGTTAAATTTTTTATGTGTAATTGTCTGGTCTGCAACTGTGTCTTTAGCTTGTGTTTTTCCCAGTGTGTGTTTGTGTTAATAAAGGGTGATAAATGGCAGACTTTAAAGACAGCAAAATGCAGAAAGACACGCCACCAATCACTTTTTGCCATTTGCTTCAGACTGACACCTTATGATTTTAAGATTGACCCAAACTGTTTGATGTTTGCCAGTTAACTTTACCGTAAAAGGACTGTAAAAGGACTGAGGATTTGGACACTGTCCAATATTAAACACCAACATGTATAATAATCCTCTAAAACAAGAGAAGTGACTTTAAATGTGAACATACACTATATTGCCAAAAGTATTCACTCACCCATCTAAATAATTGAAATCAGGTGTTCCAATCACTTCCATGGCCACAGGTGTATAAAATCAAGCACCTAGGCATGCAGACTGTTTCTACAAACATTTGTGAAAGAATGGGTCGCTCTCAGGAGCTCAGTGAATTCCGGCGTGGTACTGTGATAGGACGCCACCTGTGCAACAAGTCCAGTCGTGAAATTTCCTCACTCCTAAATATTCCACAGTCAACTGTCAGTGGTATTATAACAAAGTGGAATTGATTGGGAGTGACAGCAACTCAGCCACGAAGTGGTAGGCCACGTAAAATGGCGGAATGGGGTCAGCGGGTGCTGAGGCGCATAGTGTGCAAAGGTTGCCAACTTTCTGCAGAGTCAATCGCTACAGACCTCCAAACTTCATGTGGCCTTCAGATTAGCTCAAGAACAGTGCATAGAGAGCTTCATGGAATGGGTTTCCATGGCCGAGCAGCTGCATCCAAGCCATACATCACCAAGTGTAATGCAAAGCGTCGGATGCAGTGGTGTAAAGCACGCCGCCACTGGACTCTAGAGCATTGGAGACGCGCTCTCTGGAGTGACGAATCGTGCTTCTCCATGTGGCAATCTGATGGACAAGTCTGTGTTTGGCGGTTGCCAGGAGAACGGTACTTGTCTGACTGCATTGTGCCAAGTGTAAAGTTTGGTGGAGGGGGGATTATGGTGTGGGCTTGTTTTTCAGAAGCTGGGCTTGGCCCCTTAGTTCCAGTGAAAGGAACTCTGAATGCTTCAGCATACCAAGAGATTTTGGACAATTCCATGCTCCCAACTTTGTGGGAACAGTTTGGGGATGGCCCCTTCCTTTTTCAACATAACTGTGCACCAGTGCACAAAGCAAGGTCCATAAAGACATGGATGAGAGAGTTTGGTGTGGGTGAACTTGACTGGCCTGCACATAGTCCTGACCTCAACCCGATAGAACACCTTTGGGATGAATTAGAGCAGAGACTGAGAGCCAGGCCTTCTCGTCCAACATCAGTGTGTGACCTCACAAATGCACTTCTGGAAGAATGGTAAAAAATTCCCATAAACACACTCCAAAACCTTGTGGAAAGCCTTCCCAGAAGAGTTGAAGCTGTTACAGCTGCAAAGGGTGGACCGATGTCATATTAGACCCAATGGATTAAGAATAGGATGTCATTAAATTTCATATGCGAGTCATGGCAGGTGAGCGAATACTTTTGGCAATATAGTGTATGTTCGTTCAAAACTGACCCAAACTGAGGCTCCGTGTCTGTGCTGTTTTTCATTTTATGTGACTCTCTGAATCAGATATTCATGGGTCGTTAATCCTTTTCTCTTTTCGTGTTAAATTTTTTATTTATGTGTAATTGTCTGGTCTGCAACTGTGTCTTTAGCGTGTGTATTTCCCTGTGTGTGTTTTGTGTTAATAAAGAGTGATAAATGGCAGACTCAGAGGAAGCGTCGGATTCCTGCTCGGCTCCTGTTCCTGTGAGAAACCTCGCTAAAGAAAGCAGACATAAATAACCACTGCCACCCCGCCATCCTGCCTGCAACGCTACACTCTGAGTGTGTTTGAGTCGACTTTTAACAGAATCCCATACGAGAAAAACTGCTAAGAAAACAAAGGTCAGGGATGTATTTATACTCAGGCACTGACTAATAGGAGCACACAGCAGTGAGTGATGGCCCTGCCTCTGCTCAAAAGCACGTAGTAAAGTGTTTGTGCGTTGTGTTTATGTGGTGTGTGTCTGTTTCATCATCTGCTCCCTCTGCGGGGTAAAGAGTCAGTGAACGTCTCACCACAGTGTGTGAGTGCCTTGTTTCCACATGGCCCCTGATTTTAAAGAGTTATTACTGAAAGAACAGAACCATCAGGCACAAAAATAAGCATTACAACCGGTAAATCTACCTGCAACATGAGCACAGCTTGAGATTAGATTCAGGCCGTGAATCTAATCTGTGAAACTGTCTGTTGAACAAAGTAAAGCGTTTGTAACAACACATTTTTCAAGTATAGCAGAAAGCTTTGACTTCTCCAACCCCCTCGGTATTTCTATTACTTCATAAAGTCCTGTGATTCCTATTTTTCCACCTTGTAATTTACCATTTCCAGTTTTGTATCATCTCGAGACCTGGTTCATCAGTCATGAGATATATTTTTGAAATTGGTTAAACTTGTAGATAAAATTAATTTTCGCAGAAATTGTAAGACAAAAAAATATAAATAATAAAAGAAAGTCCTTGTTCTTTAGGACTTTATCTCTTTCATCTTTGTTTTATATCTATTTTCCTTTTCTTTTTAAGATTTTATTCAAAGCTTAAGTTTAGAATAAAGTAGATTTTGAACTGGTGTACCTTGGGCAATTTTTATAAGGTTATATACAAGTTCACTGCTTCTTAAATTTAACCACTTTTCAATGCATACTGAAACAGAATTAAATACAGTGCTCCTGCTTTTCCTGCATTTTAATAATTTTAAAGGAAATCAAAGGTTTTATCTCTTGAAATCTAAACTTGTGTTCTTTAAATCACTTGCATGAACATAAACAATAGGCAGAAAGGAAGAAAACCTTAAAGAGAAATCGGCATGCCTAACACAGCAGGTTTCTTCTTTAATTATGCAATCCCACTTTCTGTTTAGTCCATTTCTCTGTCCTCGTTCCATTCTTTGTCTGTTATCGCGCTTCATTCTCTACAAGAGTGTGTCCCTTTAATCAATATTATCCTCATGATTTATCCATACTTAATGTGTTATTGAGTTTATAGTCTGAATGAAAAGTCAGTTTCTTCTTCCAGTCAACATGGCTAAAAAAGGAGCAGCGAAGCGAATGAAACAGTGACATTAAACAGCACTGACCTCTTACCTGTGTGTAAAGGGGCTGTTATACATGGACAGCAGGAGAAAGAGGCAAAAACCCAATTTTATCTTCTGCTTCTAAGCATCTCGTTTTACCAGAAGATAGAAATAAACACTGCAGACTTTAGCAATACAAGTTGTTTTTTAAAATGTGAAGAATTTATCTGGATAAGCATATTGTTCATGATGTGCATAGGGCTGTGTCAAAATTTGCCTCCAAATGATTCCATTTCCTGGCTTTTATTTGCAGTGCTTTAAGACTAAATTTAAAATTGCAGCCAAAATTAACACTGCCATGAGAATCTCCATGATGTCTGCTGTGCCTGTTAAGTGGAATGCATCACAAATATGTTAAAAATATGTAACTTTTGTAACTTTTGCAGTGGATTTGGAGAGATTAAATGATAGCATGCTAGATTAACACCAAGCTTCTAACTATCCAACAGGCTAATGAGTCAGGTTGGTCAGATTAATCAGTGATATGAAGTATAGCATGATTTATCAGCTGATATGAAGTGCTGTGAGATTATCAGTGCAGTTTGAAATATATTTATAGGTTAGTAGGTCTAATTTACAACGTAAAAGAAGGCTTGTTGACAGACAAACATTTGAATGACTAAACAAGCTTTAAACATTCTGTTCACTGCTGGAATCTATCATGGAGGTGATTCTTTGTTATTAATTTAATATAAATTATCAATATGGAATTTTAGATTTACAGAACTGAAGAGCTGATCAAGTGAATCCCAGATATTATTAAAGTTCACATGTTTAAAGAAAATGAAACATAAAGTTTGAAAAAGCTAAAAAATGTCAGGTATTTTTTCAGGGACTGACTATTCATTTATATGAAATAAACTGTATGCTTACTGGTGCAATATCCATTCTTTGGCAACACATAATATTTCTGTATTAACGCATGCCATATACTGAACAACAATGCACCTATTAATGATGCAAGAGAACCTGAGGCCTTTCTATGTCTGGTAGCTCTTTTAAAACAGGTCTTAAACCATTTTTATTTACTGCTGCATTAATATGCATTCAGTATCCTCTCATCTTTTATGTTTGGTGAGCATAATCTTATATATCAATCAACTTTTTGAGTGGTGTATAGTTTTTACATTGGCAATTTCCACTGTATATAATTTTCTTTAGTTCTTTTATCCAAAAAGAACTTTTGGGCTGAGGGGTTGGAGGGTCAACGGTTCAAGTCCTGGGTGGACCATGTCTGGACTTTGGCCTGGCAGCTGGGAGGTGCAAGGGCTTGCCTTGAGCTATGCACTGAAACCCCAACAGCTCCTGGCAGCACTTCACTAAGAGCAGCAAGGCCATCTCTCTAGCATCTCTCTATTAGTACATGTCTATGGGATCCTCTTTGTGCATGTTTGCATGTAACTCAGCCTCTGTGTGTGTAACATGTTTAACAATGGAGTTTAAGCTGCGAGTTTCCCTTATAATATAGCCTATTATGACTTCTGACTTCTTTCTTTTTCTTAAAAACTTTGAATTGCTGTGAATTTTGCTTTGTGAGTAAACTTGCTTGGCCCTTTCTGATGTTTTAATTCACTATATACCCTTATTGGTATTTTTTTACCTATAGGCAGACCTTATTACTTGATTCCCACCTATTTAGACTGTATCTTGATGCTCCTTGGAGCCTGAGGCTTTTCCTTAATGGTAAAACTACCAACAATAAAGTTATAAAACAGTTCAAACACAAAAAACAAGGATGTGCTTTCTTTGCATTTCATAATATCGATATTTTTCATGTTTCAATGTCGTGCTCATCCCGTTTCCTCCCTAAAGAATGACAGAAAATGCAGGATTAATGAGCGGACCTTTTCACACTAAGCCCATTTTCTACCCGGACAGAATTGGGCGCCGGACAGATTCCGTTGACATTGCTGAGGAGGAGGAGGAGGGGAAGGACTGGCGTTACCAAACCTGAAGGTTCTAATTGAAGGGAGCCGCGATAAAGTGGCAGCCCGCTTCTGAGCTGTGTTGTCCGGACTGAGTGGAGTCATGTATCGGCGGCCGCTGCAGTCTGCCGTCAGAAACTACATGAACGTGTCCGCCTCCAGAGCTAACTACAGAAAGGTAATTATGGGGCTGCTAGCGTTAGCTTAGCAGGCTAATAGGATTTAAGCTAAGTAAACTTAAACGCCACACATCACTTCAATGTGACCGGAGATAACGGTGAAGACACGGGCACAAGACATGACAACATGAGGCCATGAAGACAGTAGAACTATAATGCTTTATTTAGTGATTACATCAGTATATTATGAAACAAAACACCTCCATGTCATAAAGAAGTGACTCTGAAAGGATGAAGTACCTGTGTTTGTTATCAGCTGGTTGGTGCAGGTGAACTTGACCACACAGATTAACCGTTAAACGTTACTGTCGGTCAACGTTAACTCAAACAATCCCCCAACCGTCCTCAGTGGAAACACATAACATCTGACCTAGTTTAACTCAAACTCTGAACACATCGTGTTCTTTAAGGATTTGAACTCACAGTTTATAAAAGTTCACAAATATATACCAAACAATGTCATATTTATGAATGGTTCAATTCCCAGTATAACCACTGGGTTAAATTCGGTTTGACAGACTTGATGAAGTGGGACAGTTAGAAGGTATAATTCATGAAAACCCTAGCACCAGAGTTGTTTATGTTCAGCTGAAGTGGTTAACAATAAGCATATTATTGTCTCGACTCTTTAATAGTAAAATTTGCTCTGAGTATTGTCACACAAGCATGTTCTTATGAACAGGAACAAAATTTTAGATTATGGGGGGTAAAAGTGTTCGAACTATAAACCAGGGGCCAGATGCGGCCTGTGATGCATTTTTTATTAGCCCACTGCAAATTCTGGAAATAAGATTGAATATGGCCCACAGTAGACCATGAAGCTTCTGCTCAACTCTACCATATCTTTTAGTTTTGACACTAGATGGTACTGCTGTGCTAATTCTGTAAACAAACATTTTGACAAGAAGAATTATTCATTTTGCATGACTAAGTTGAGATAGTAGGGTGATTGGAAGTGTTATTTAACAGCAGACAGATTACAGTGGACAAAAACAACCTTCCTCTGCTTTTCCATCTGGTCTGTCTCAAGGTCCCCATTTACAAAGCCTGTAATGCTAATCATTTCAAAGGACCAACACCACTATAAAGTGTGTCAACCTCATGCAGTTTCCTCTTGTTTTGAGTCTAAATGTGGAGATGAGTTGTCAGCATCTCCCCGCCCTGCTGCAAGGAGCATCATTTTCATCTTGACTAGAGGCAGATCTAGCTGTATGGGCCAGCCAGGGCCCCTCTGAAACCTGATCAGCTGGCTTGAAATTTTGGACAATAATCAGCTATCTTGTTTGTCAGCCACTGATGTGGCTGTTGTTTTCCCCCCAGTCTATTAAGTTACTAAGTACATCTTACACTACTGGTGCATCAGATTGGTACTACTAATTTTAACACATTAAAGATGGTGTATCAACAAAGCCTAGACCAGTGTTAATATTGTTGACTAAAACTATGAGTAAAAATGTTTATCTACTGCCTTTTTTCCCTGAGAAAGACTAGACTGAAGGCCAGCCCCGACTACACGGATTCAGTCAGTTTTTGACCCTATTGTAATGTCACAGCTCATCGTTATATCTCTGGCCCGATTTTGCTTGTCGGGAACGACAAATGGTCTTGTAGTATGACATAACTAACTACACATCCAAAAAGGCCTACGACCATGATTCAGCAAAACTAGGACTGAATCCTGATGCCTACCAACAGGAGAACATTTGCTTCTTATCTCTGCATCATCTATTACAAGAATCCCTACTTTTCTCCCTTCGAGAACTAATGTGTACATTTTATTTTATTTACGTTAGCACATGCATACCATAATATCTGTTTGAGGATAAGTGCTCCATATCATTTTCCTCTTGATGCATTTACACAGTAAATTTACCTGAGTCAATTTTACTCAAATTGAATAAAATTTTACTCTGAAAAATAAAAAATTTGGTCCCAGTCCATTTGGAGTAAGGTTTACTTTGCTTGCAGATTAATCAGTGTTGTTTTTTACTCTAAAAAAAGTGTTTGTGTTTAACCCTAAATGATGATTATGTACTCCATGATGAACAAAAAGAAACAACTCTACAGCAATCAACTCAATACAGTGTTGCACTTAGTCCTTTCAGAGCTGTTTCTCATTCATTATAGAAAGGTTCTCCACTCATTATGGAACAATTTCTTCTCCATGTAGAATTGGGTAACGCTTATGTAGAGCTGTATCTTACCCTAGATAGATTGATGTTCCTCTCTATATAGAGCTACATTTTTTCTCTTAAAAGATAATTCTGCTACCTTTCCACCTATTAACAGAGACCAACAAAAGAGGGGTTCTTGCCTATATGTATATCAGTATCAGAAATAGTGGCTTAATATTTAAGAAACAGTTGTGATGAAGATAGGACAAAAACCCAGGAGCAGAGCATGAGATGAGGCAGCAAATTTAAAGAACTTTATTAGACAACAAGAATGCAAATGATGGTGTCCTGGCTGTGGTTGGCAGAATCACTGGCAGAAAGATGGAGACACTGAAACAAAGAGGACAAAATGGAGTAAGACAGTAGATTAAAAGTTAAAGAGGAGCCAGGTTACCTGATAAGGTGCTGTAGTACGTAGGTGTTTGAAAGTTCATCACCAGGTGAAGAGATCTTGATTGCCAAGGATTATCTGCAGCTGGGACACCTAATGAGCTGCAGCCGTGACCGTCCGTGAGTGATAGCCGCTGAATAAAACTTGAAAGGGGGTGGTTAAAGTTTTACTCCAGCAGAATTTCTTCCGTGTTTTGACTCCAGCTTTGGGAATGGCTGGTTATAAATACACTCATAAGTGAGTAAATTTACCTGTCAAATGCAGGTTACTACCAGAGCTGCATGTGTATAACCTCATTTGTCATGTCACTCTGATTGGCCCATAAGAAAATGTGACAGATGGAAAGTTCATCCAGTGACCCTTAGGGAATTTTTTTTAGAAGTCCTGCCCTTCATAAATGCTTTCTATGGGAGGTTTCCCAGGTGAATGTGAAATATATCCATGCAATGGATACATTGGTAGTCTATCTGGTGTGTCAGGTAAGATTAAAAAGCTTTAGCCTATATATGGTTGTGAATACCAGCAGAAGTTTTCACATCTGCCGATACTGATATCATTGATACCAACTTAAAAGCTCAAGAAAATGAAATATACAGCTCCTCAGAGTATTATAATATTACATAAAGCCAATCCAAACAAAGCACATAAAATGCAGAAATAGTAAATTTCTAGAAAATTCTACAAATTTATGCACTCAGTACTTGGTTGGGGCTTCTTCTCCATGAATTCCCACATCAATGCAGGGTGTCATGGAGCCGATCGGCTGGTGGTCCTACTGGGGTGTTAGTGAGCCCAGGTTGCTCTTACAGCAGCCTTCAGCTCATCTGTATCATTGAGTCTGGTGTCTCTCATCTTCCTCTTGACATTTCCTCAGGTCAGGTGAGGTCAGTTGGCTGGCCAATCAAACACAGCAATACGATGGTCAGAATACCAGGTTTCTGGCTTCACTGGCAGGGGAAGAGGAAGTCAGTATCTCCTCAGCACATGGAAGCATGCATGTCTCTAAAATCTCCTGGTAGATAGCTGACAGCGTTTGTTTGTTTATTTAGATCCCCATTAGCTTTTGCAAGGCAGCAGCTATTCTTCCTGGGGTCTTTTCAATTTCCATGAGTGACACAAACTACATACAGAAGAAAATACCTATAAGGACACACACTAATATACCAATACACACATAACACTCAAGACGAACACTGAAATCCAAAATTACAAGCTCCAAAATTGAATCATTGCAACACATATGTCACACAAAAAAGATGCCCTGACCCAACACTAAGAACAAAAAACAAAAGCATACATAATTATTTAAATTGGAGCAACACCATAAGTGATGATATAATATAATACGATATAATATAATAATAAAATAAAATAATATGGGCCCAAGTGGTACCCCTACAGTTTCTTGGGGAGCACTAACAGATGAAATTATGAGTAGAGTAATAATCTCTTAGCTTTATTTTAAAATTTGCCATGTTTTTCTGTTGTGTAACGTAATTTGGAAGGGCATTCCACTCCATCATAGCTCTGTATATTACTGTACGTTGAGAAAGTGATCTGGGTAAGATAAAATAACCACCAGCAGCCTGTTGAGTTGAGTACTCGTGTCTCATAACAAAATGATAATTTTCTATAAAAAATGTTTGGCATCTTTGTTGTGATTATATTTCTGATGAATACCATCAACAAATATGTCAGTCTGTTCTTAACATCCAGCCAACAGAGACTTACATGCATTTTACAAATGTTTGTCCTCATTCCACAGGAAAGTACAACACGTGCTGCTTTATTTTGTATAAGTTGTAATTTTCTAATGTTGGCTAGTGAGGTATTAGACCAAACAACTGCACAATAATTCATATGTGACAAAGCCAAAGCTTGGATTACTTGTTTGGTGGTTTTTGTTGTTAGATATTTAGAGCATCTCCTAATCATTGAAAGAATGTTTCCAATTTTGGTTATTATCCTCTTAACATGCAAGTCCCATGACAATGTATGATCTATGATAATTCCTAATAATTTAACTTCATTCACCTGTTTGATATGTTGATCATTAATTATTACATCAAGCTTTGGATTTGAGCGCAATAAATAGTTTGATCCTATAACCATACTGGTGGTCTTAGCCACATTTAAAATAAGTTTATTACCGCTGACCCACTCTGAAACCAACTTCATTTCAGCACATAAATTTTCATTTAATTCCTCTATAGTTCTTCCAGCAAAATAGACTGTTGTATCATCTGCATACATCATCATATTAGCCTTCTTTCTTCGTTGACTCTGGGCTTTGATAAAGACCAGTGGACCAACAGCAGCAGATGACGTGGCACCCCAAACCATCACTGACTATGGAAACTAAAACACTGGACTTTAAGTAACTTGGATTACAGATACAGCTGTTACTATCATAACAAATACATGTTTGACCCCTGATAACTTACTGCAAAGATTGATATAATTCACGTTACCTTTTATCAATCATACTGGTTTGCTTCTACGTGACAGTAAATGTCACTTTACCTGAAATAAAAAGTATTGCAACCATCATTTTTACCAGTACTGACTGGGCATTTAAGCAGTCATAACAGGAATTTGATGTGATGTACAGAGGAGGATAAATTAATTGAAATTGATTATGTCATTCTCTTAGTAATACATCTCTTTCTCCTTCTCTCTTTTGTGTCTCCATCTCCATCCAGGTGTTAAGTCAAGAAGCGTCTTTTGCTCGAGCTTTGGCAGCTTGCCACCTGGCCAGAGTCCCCTCCCCCTGTCTAACACCATGTCGCTCACTGCACATGAACACACAGGTAAGGTTTCCTGACATTGACAGAGTTTAAACGCACGGATGTAGCACTATTGGGTTAGCACTATTGAAATGTTGAATTCACAGTGCGTTCCATGCGTATCTACGCTGTTTCCTCAGAATGAACAAAAACCACACTTTATCCCTGTGCTAGGATGAGTTGATGAGTTTTTTATAATGAAGATTTGCCACCCTAGTGGCAAATACTTTGCATAATCTTGTTGTGGCTCCATGGGCAAAGTCTCCTGCTGCTTTTCTGGTGAACGTTGGCTGCCTCTTTGAGCTGCCACACAGACAGTATGAACTTTGAATTTCTTCCTGCCTTAATGTGCTTACCTTGACTCATCTTTTAGTAACATCCATTAGTACTTGAATATTTTATGATTAGGGTTTAGAGGACAGTTGTAAAGCATGTTGCAACTTCTCCAAACACTTTGATGTTTTTTTTTTTTTACTTGTTCTAGCCATTAAAATTGGAGTGAATACATTGTCAGTCATTAAATCAACACAACTTTCAGGAGAGGATTTACACTACCTGTATTTCAGAGAACTCTACCAAGGAAACAAAAAAGAGAACTCTTTGCTGCACACATTGGCAGGTCAGGTTCAGGTTCAAGTTCAGATTACTTTATTTGTACTCGTAGGTAGATTTGTTTTGCAGCCAGTGCAACAGTAACACCCATGATGACAAACAGATCACAGAATATAAGTAACATGAAACAAAACAATAAAGAGAGGGACGACTATTTAAAACCTACTAAAACAAGGGATAAAAAATGATTAAAACAGTACAAATGGTTAAAGTGCTCAAGGTTCCACTAGTCAAGGCATAAAATCACAAAAGAACACAAATAATTAAGTCAGGGGAAAACAGTTTTAAAACTGAAATTAGATAAAGGCAGGTTAAGAAAGGATTCTCCTCATTAAATGTAAAGTGTTCATAAAACTCAATCCAAGCAATTTAAGGCAGCCTTTCTTCAGTCTTTGTATCACGACAATATCAAACATGTTTGATACTATCTTAAGTCTTTAGTCTGATCTTGCATCTCTGCACCTCCGTCCATGTATCTTGCCTGTCAGTTCATTCCAGGTTGGCATGACTGGTGCAGTAAACCTCCATTGGGTTTTTCAAAGTTAGAGCCTGATCAGTTTGTTTCTGTGGAGAGACAACCCTCATTTTCTAACGGTATATTTTTACTCTGACTTGTGAGCGGGAAAGTTCTTTGGTTGTTGCAGTAACTTGCAAGGTTGCTTCAGTTATCAACTTTCCTTTCGTTTCTACTCCATTTAAATGATTTAAAAACAACAGGTTATAGGAGATAAATACTCATATGTGATCTCCTTTTCCACCTTGTTTGCTGCCCAAAAGTTGTTGTGAATTTCCACAAGATACTTGATGGGAAATAATCTCAAATGGAATCTTATTCTGATCCTTTAGTTAGTGGCCCCCTGTCTTCAGAAAACCTCTGTGATTAAAAAAAACTTGCTGACAAATTGTCTGTAGATATGAGAGGGTCTCAGGTGTTAGTCTTTTTAAAGTCTTCCTAAAGTTTTAGCAAAGTCCTCTGGTGCAAGGCCAGTATTAGTCCCATTATGAGTTGTGGATGATTCTTGGTTGCCACTTCAGTTAGATTGCAATTCAGAAGGATTGCAATCCCAAAAGTATCATGATCTGATTCTATTAGTTATTAGGATTTTGTCAGACTTTTTAAACCAAATAATATTTGAATCAAACAGTAGGAGAGAGAATATCATGAGTAATATTATTAAAAACAATACACATCATGCCAGTCCTGACTTTTTTTTTCCATCCAATTTTTTTTTAAACAAACATCAACCACAACACACAGGTGATTTTCACAAATTCACTTATTCTCTGTGAATCTTCTTGCCAGTTTCTGTTTTATCTATGGATGCACAGTATTGGATTTTTGCTGATATCCAATATTAGGGTTATTTTCTAGTTAGCCAGTGCTGTTATTGATACCGATAAATAGATATAGTTCAGACTTACATCACACTTGAAATATTAACAAATGAGGATGAACAAAGAAGACTTACATTGACATAAGTCTATTAGTTCTGCCTTAAACTCTTTAAGGTTATTCGTACATGCAGCCAACATTTACATATCGGTTTTTAAGCTATGTGCCAATGCCAGTATCAAATGGATAATATTGTGCATCATTAGTTACCTCTTTTACCCAGGCGACTAATCCTGTCCCATCAAGTAAATGATTGGTTGCTTGGAGCAGTGATATTGGCACCATGCTGAGCAGTATGCACTGACATGTTTCTGTGTTAGCACTCAGAGTGGCTAAGTAAACACTGAAAGAGAATATGTCAACACGTTTTCCTAGCAAAAGACCTTTGTGTTCAGCAACTCATGATGATTTAAGTAAGTATCTGTAAATCTGTAAATGACAAACTCATAGCAGGCAGATCCTTGTGCCCCCCTGAGATCTTTGTGGCCATCTTTAGGGGTTTCCAGACTCCAGGCTGGGATCCCCTGCTTTAGTGAATTACTTCATCCCCACTTCTAGCATCTTCTTAAGAGCTGCTGCACCTGTGTCTGTGCCATGTTGTTGATCCTTAAGCTGCTGAACCCTGATAGTGCATGCTGAGAAATAAGAACGTAAGAAGCCTTGAAGCCCACATGCTGCTAAAGCAGCTGAGGGGGTGTCCCCTGGACTGGTCTTTGCAGGACTGAAATGGATACGACTTAAGACTTTAGTTGATAGAATACTTTCCTCCAGTTGCTGTACAGGTTTGGATCATTCTGAAATTTGTGTTTTGGGAAATGTCACCATTTCTTTTCCGTCACTGATCCAGACAGATCTGGAAATGCCAGCAGCCCTCATTGCACCATTCTACTAACGTTTGATGATGAGATGATAACGAGAATCAAAATCTAAATTAAATTGAAGACAGGAGCACTAAGCTCTCTCCTGTAAGATGCTTATAGAATCAGTCATGTTGATAACAACACAAGAAGAGCTTTATGAAATTTACAGTAAAGCAAGTTTAAAGCTCATTCATAAATTAAACAGTTTTTGTAGAGTACAGTATGTTAGCTGAAAAGATAGAATAGGATTTAAACAATACTGATATTTAGGGGTGCACCGATCGATTGGCCAAAATCAGTATCGGCGCTGATTTCCTTAATTTTAGGAGATCGGCGATCGGCCGATCCTTGTAAATAAGATCGGTGGATAAGATCGGTTTCATATGCCTCTACCTACTAAAATGTGAAAAATGAAAGACTAAAGGAACTGATATAATTTAGTAGTTTGGACAGCAATGCTTTAAACTTTTCATTTATATTTGAGAGAACTAGCTCATGTGCAGTTAAAACAACAAGTTTGTATTGTTTCATAGGTATTGTTCAATGTTATTCAGTAAAATAAGGTTGGACCATTGAAGATGTATGCTGTCAGTTATAAAAAAAATTGGAATCGGCAGGTCAGGCTTTTTTAAAGATCAGTGATCGGCCAGAAAATTGCAATTGGTGCACCCCTACTGATATTAGATGCAATTAATAAGTCAACTGACTGAATAAAAACAATAAAAGTATCAGTGCAGTAAAAGGAGTACGTTTTGTATCAGAGGACAAAATCAATGAGTCAAAATGCTTTACTGTCTCAGTATACCTCCTAGCTGTGCTGTTTGAAGTTTACAGCTCTTAGACCAGTCAGAACAGTCCATATATGCTGTAATACTATGCTGTTTTTAGCAATTAGCATCATCATCAGTGTAGAAAATATGTAATGGAAAAATTCAGAAGAAAAAGTTAGTGAAGTCATTTTAAAGCCAAACTTCTGCGAGCACTAATGAAGAGTAACCGGGGTCATGGTGACTGTAATAAAACTGTCAAAGCATGAAGACAACATGCAGCTCAGAATAGGTCAGTATATTAATTTACTCTACAGCTGCATGGTCAGTAAAGGCCATGCTCCCCAGGTGTGTGTTGTCATACTGAAACTGTGTGTGCTGTTGATTTAATGAGGGTTGTACAGCCTGAATACAGGGAATTAAAAGACTTTTTAAAGGGTTTTGTCACTTTAGTTAAGGCTGGTTTCACTTATTTCTCTTCTCTTATTCTGCTCCGTTAGAACAGCTTTATCTCACCTTTCTTTTAATCCCTCTGTATATTATTTGCCCTTTTTCCCTTTTTTCTTACACTCTCATCTATCCTGTGAACATCTCTTTTACTGTTCTTTGTGTTTTCAATCTCATCAGCTCTACAGCGTGAAGGAGACGCCCCAGCACACAGAGGAAGAAGTCGGGGCCTTCACAAAGCTCATTGAGGCCATGGGCTTCACTGGACCTCTTAAATACAACAAATGGGTGAGTGATGATAGAAATTAGAGATGTTAAGATGAGAAATAACATGCAAAAAGAGCTGAACTAGCACCTTATCATAACATTTCTAACATTTTAGAGAATACTTATTAAAGAACATCTCCATAATGCTGAACTGAGCTTGACTGATATTTGGAACTAGGGCTGAAGGATGCTGAATTTTGTGTTACTTACATGTTTTCCATCATATCAAGCAGTGCTCAAAGTTATTTTTAATTGATATGGTCAGTCTTCCAAGTTTAATGAGGGGCTGCTAATAGAAGGGAAATACTCACTTAAGATCTGTCTTACATAGTTTAGCATCTGCCTGGAGAGTCATGCTGATGTATCTGTGATGTAACAGTGTCAACTGTAGTCTATGGGCTATGCAGTGATACACACAGACTGCGCACACAATGCTCAGTTCTCTGACTGCTGATGGTGATACTAGACAGGATTTCACTGTTGATTGGTAACAAAAATGGCCATAGTAGCCGAGTATTATAGCATCAGCTTTTCATTAGAGTTACAGCCTTGGCTTGCAGTGGGTGATGGTGTTTACAGTTTGTCGTTCATTCACCTGATCATGCACATCCCGGATCTAGAGTAGCCCAGCCCTGTTTCCAGTGAAAAGCCATTTTGACCTGAAGATTTTGTGTACATTTAGGATAGCTTTCACTGTGCTTTAAAGATGTATATCGTATAATAAAGCTAAGGCCACAGGCAGCCCTGTGTGAACATGTTTAAACACAACGGCAGCTACACCTTTAGCCCTTATTTGACCTGTTAGTTGAGTAAAAATATGTCAACACCCCAAGGGCTACATTGAAGGAAGGGAGGAATAGATAGGAGAACAGACGAGGAAGAATGAGGATAAAGGCCAGAGGGGCAGGAGTGTAGTAAGTTATTTATAGAAAAATAACCCAGTCAATAGATTCTTAAATGGGATTCTCAATGCCAAGTGTCTGGTCTCAGTTTACCTCCTACAGAGAGGATGATGAGCTAATTCAGTGTTTGTCAGTGAACAGAGAGCTGCTGCTAGTCAGCATTTACAGGACAGCTATATGACTCCAGTGTTAATGTGTGTTTGTGTCTTTGTGTGGTGGTCAGAGAAGAACCGAAGAGCTCTGACCTCCCAGCAGGGGGTTGAAATATGAGCCTGAGTCAGAATACTTCTCAGAGAATGAAGGAGACTTTTGAACAAACCCAGATAAGTCTATATCAGTGCACATACTACTTTAAAAGTGTGTTAACTTCTAAAAACCACCATATGAAGTCACTTAAAGCAGGGATGCCTGTGATTAGCCAGCGAAATGGTCAAATTCACAGAGGCGTGATAAACACTTGGATGTTTTCATTTATAAATCCCTGATTGGACGTACACCTTCATATATAACATCTATGCTGAACTGGACCGCTGGACATTATAATACTTGATCTACTGACTGTTTAATGCTGCAGGTCCCAAGGGTTTACTCTGAATTTGGGAAATCAGCTTTTAGCTTTTATGCTCTAAAATGTGGAACAATTTACAGGAAACTCTCGAGATTGGCATCTTAGTTTCTCTTGGGCAATTTAATGAAATGCTCTCAAATCATTTCACTTCATTATGTGATTGTTTTAACTGAGTATTATTCTTCTTTTTGTTTGTTTGTTTGTTTGTTTTTGTGTCTGATTGTATCTCGACATCATTATAAATGAGGGAAACCTCAATGATTTTCGAGACTTAAATAAAGGTTAACCCTTTACCTACTGAGGCTTAAAATGGTGATTTGGACATATTTTGTTATTGTGGCTGTAAAATAGTCAGGAAATGCCCTAAGTCTGAGAGTTTTGGTCCCTTTTCCCAGGAGTACTTGAACTTGACTTTTCAACATCTGGTTAATGATTATTGCACGTTATATGGAATTGACAGCAGTTTAAAAGAAGAAAAATCAGAAAAATGTATTTTTTTTTCATGGCTTTTATGAGAAGAAATTTTGGTATTGCTCATGAAGTTTTGGTTGGACATTTGAAATGTGAACCTATACATGTTTAGAACAATCACCAGTCATTTTTTTGAGTCTAGGACTCTGGGTGTGCAAAAGAGAACTATATATGCTCTTCACCTACCTCAGTTCAGAAGATGCATCCTCCAAATTCCTGTCCTCCTCTATGAACCGTAGCGGCTGTTTTACCGTTCTTGATGGTCTTCCCAACATTATAAATGTGTGTAATAAAACACAGACACACAATACCACTATCTAACGCTATTTTTTGAAAACAAAACACCACTCTCACTCGCTCTCCTTTTACTCTCTTTCTTCACTCTCCTTTCTCACTTGTCTTCTGCCAAAGCTGCCGTTTTCACTGTGCTGTTCGACATTACCATAATATATATACCACACATCATATATTGCCAGAAAGCACAGATTCTCAGCTCTCTGTCAGCATTGGAATTTTTTAAATTGAGAAAAGTTTCGAGGAGTCACGGTGTTGAGAATCCGTGTAGCTGTCTCTCCAAACTTCAGGTGTATTGTTATGAATGCCCACGTTATATGGTTGCGAGTACCATAATGAACCATATATGTGCGCATGCCCACAATTCTCAGCTTTCCAACACCGTTGGAATTTTTCAAATTGGACAAATTTTAACAGAGTTATGGTAATAATACTCTGGACACAATGCTGCCACTGGCTCCGTAGGTAAAGGGTTAAATGAAATTCTGTTTTTTCCCCCCATTGACACTGGAATTATGAATCAGTTAAGCTGACTATTAATATTTTTTTTATCATTTCAGGCTCAAAATCCCAGTCAAACCCTGTGTCTGTACTGTAACACAGCCACTTGCCACTGACCTTGCAAACTGGATGGATTTGCCAGACTCAACAGGCAGATCCATCTCGCAAAGTTCCAATCTAACATTTGTGCTGAGTCAGCTCTACTTGACTCGGCCTCTTTTTACATAGGAGACACTTGGTGTCTTTTACAATAAGAGATGGTGTGTGTATAGGAAACACATTTGGTTTGCACAGATGCAAATGGCAAATCTTAAGTATTTTGATGATTTTTCAATGAGAATTTATAATTTTGATTTAAATATTAGTGCTCATACTTGAACTTGAAAAGAGGTTACTCTTCGTATGAATCAACATCTACAGCAAAAGTGCTGTAAAGTCATTGCTATACATTGTTTTTGTGTCCCTGCATGCCCTTGTTCATTGGCTGCTCCTTACAGCTTCACAAAGGTTGACTTCCAGTAACACCTCTTACAAGAGAAAAGAGAATCCAAGATGAGGGAGAAGTCTCCTCATACAGATACACAGGCTTCTAATGTTTATGAAATGATAACAGGGTGGGAAACTTTTCATTTGTAGCAGTACACATTTTTTAAAATACAATTTCTACTCGGTCAGTATGCCTAAAAGAACACCGTTAGTGTGGAAAAACATGTTCTTCATATTGCATCATGCATTACCATTTTACAGTCTGTTGATTGTTAACACGTCCATAAATTCATAAAGATATGTAAACCTGCATGCCTATTAGCCTGCTGGCAGATTGAGCAGAAAGCAGAAAGCCAAATGTTAAATCGAGTCATAAAAAGGCAGTTAATATTGTTCAGGGTTGTGACTGTTATTTGCATCACACCCTTGTAGTGAATCTGTTTCCAAGAATTCACACATCAGTGGAGCATAAACATTTACAGCTGCAGCGAGGTTTGGTGATGTTGATGGTTTTCAACGAGGTGGCGTGTATGCAGAGGAATGTGCGTCGTCGTGGCGTGTAGAGCTTGGCGACACGTCCGCCTGGCAGAGTTTGGCAGCAGCACTCACACGTCTCTGACCTCATGTCCTGTTTTCTCAGAGGCTCCTGTTGACGTCTGTAGTTTTGATTTCTTCACGGAGTTGTTCAAGTTAATTTGCGTGGTGTACTAGGGTCATTCTGCCAACATCAACACTATTAACATCACAGACCTAACCAAAAGTGCACAAAATATTCTCAGTTACTTCACATCAGTTGACCAAAGGTTGACTGAAACTCTGGTACTCTTAAGTTTTTAAAACAACTAAACTGTTAATGTGATGAAAGACAGTATGAGGAAGTACTGAAGCTTTAAAGGAAAACCATATCTTTTGTGATAATGTAACCCAAAGCTACCTAAAGAGAAAGACAGAAATCGTTGTCGCAAATTAATTGGCAGTGTTTCAGCACAGAAACTTAATGATTATAATGGTGCAGTTTGACCAGTAAGCTGAAGAATGCTTGAAATGTCTGGGAATTCTGAACAAGACATTATGGAGGAGTATCAAATCTAGCCCATAAACTACAGCTTTTTCATTGTCAGGCATGATTAATGACCTTCAGAGGGATAGCAGGTAAAAAATTAATTAGGCAAACTACACATACAACAATGCATTGGTAAATTGAGGGTGGTTGAAATTAACTTAATGCCACTCAGTGATCTCCTTTTATCTTTAGGGTATCAATGAGGAAACTTAGCTGCTTTTCTGCAGCCTATTTTCTGTCTTTCACAGGTATAAAGAGGAAGAACAGCATGTGTCTTTTAGGATGAAGTATTGTTTTGGATTGCAGACACTACATGTGTAAATTAAAGTTAAAGATAAATAAAAGTGGTTATTAATGGTGCTGTAAACATCAGCAGCATTAGAAATAACCGCTGATGTACAGCAATCTCTCGTTTCTCTGGGTGTCTCTCTGCTGCATCTGACATGCAACAGGTGCCCTTGGGCGAAGATTATCATATGACGCCAACTATCAGCGGCCAGCTTGTAGTACCTCTTGCATAATGACTTTAGAACAGAATAAGAAGACAATAAAATCTTCACTGACCACCAGTGGGGAAAATTTGTTTTAGGCTCTCCAGATGCATATAGTAGCTTAAAAGCATTTCGGCAATCAATAAGGCATACAGAGTAGCTAAACTTACACATTAAAAACGGCAATTTCATCATTAGTCATTTGCAAAACCAGGCCTTAATACGTGACCCTTCAAAATAAAATAAAATTACATTTAAGAAGTCGTCCTGGTGAGGAGCACTTCAGATTAGGGCTGAAGAATTTGGGAAAATTATCTAATTGCCATTTTTTTTTTTACCCAATATTGCAATTGTGATTTAATATGTGATATTTCTTAAGTTCCTCATCTCTTGCATTTTACAACAAAAACCAGCAATAGCTCATTCTACATTATAACCAACGCAATGTTAGAGTAAACTCACTCATTTCACTCATTTCACAAATTTGAACTGAACTGAAAAACATACAAAAATAAAGAAAATAGGATTTTTCTGTACACTATTCTGAAAAAAAGGCACTAGAATGATTGCATGATAGTTAATGTACCATATCTCTGCTGCAAAAAAAGTTCTTAGCAAATTTCAGGTTAAAGAAATTTTGCACCTTCTGCGATCTGAAAATTACAGCAGGCCATATTGAAATTTAATCTACTTTGCGATTAATTGCCCAGCCCTACTTTAGATGTCAGGGAATGAAGTGGCAGATGTTTAAGCACTCCCCCCTCTGCACATGCATGTTCGATACTGCAGGTCCTACTTACTGAATCTCTTATTGATACTGAATAAGGAATGGTGAAAAGAATAACACAAACCCTTCAATAGTTTGTTGATCAAAGGTTCTAACTTTTTCTTTTCTCCTGTCTTCTTTCCTCAGAAAATCAAGATTGCTGCCTTGCGGATGTACACATGCTGTGTAGAGAGAATCAATTATGACGAGTTCTTTGAAAGTAAGTGCAGAAGAGATTCAATGATTTCAAAGGGAATAAACAAGTGTGCTGAATGTTTAAGACATCAAAGGCAAGCTGAACGTGGTTTCAGTCTGAAGAGAAACAATCTGGTATTAAAATCCACATGTTCTCTTAGGTTTAAAGACATATTACTCTTAAATCCTCTTTCAGATGCCCAGTTTAGAGTTCTCTTAGAAGACACAATAAAGATAGTCAATATTTATGATTTAAAAACAGGAGGGAAAATCTTTTTTATAATCCCTTTAGAACACACTTAGAGCACACACTAACAGACATACATGCTTCAGTGCTAGTCTTCATCCAAACTCTGGACATGGAGCTGCTGGCCGTCTTTCCAGTCCAAATGAAGTTGATTGGTGTTCAGGGACACTGTCATCACCTGCCTGACACATTTACTTGACACTTTATAGCCTGGCACACAGAGACAAACACAAAAGCTCACTAATATTATATACACACACACTCTAATGTGAATTTGCAGCTGCATTAGTACCAGTGATGCAAAAGTAAAACTACCTTACGACAGACCAAGAAAGTCTCACTTTTACTGTTTTACTAGTTGAGTAAGAGTCAATAAACATAAAAATGTTCATTGTGATGTTATAAAAGAAAGATTATCCACAGGAAATAAGACGTGTGACATCTTTCTTTAGAAATATTTAAATAATTGATCAATATTCTTTCCTTTGACTTTCAATAATTGTAATTACAAACTAGATGGGCAACAGTTTTAGAATGTTCAATCATTTGTTAAAACAAAATGGAAGATTTCATGCAACTTTACTCCTCTTAAATATACTCTTTATTGTTTTTAGTGATGCCTGGTTATAATACAGTGTTACTGCCAGACGAGGCTGATGTCAATCTAAAAGCTGTTTGCTCAACACCAACAAGTAACAGAAATAGAAGAAAGCAGGCATTAGTGCTGGATCATTAATCAGTTTCAAATTTCAATCACAATTTTAACTTCCCAAGATTAAAGAGATTATATATGCTCATACTTCTGTGTTAAACTTGCTTTGTCCTGAAATTTGGTCATTACCAGATGTTTCTGTTTTGATCAGCATTTTTTCCCATTAAAGTAAACACTTTTGTTTATTTATTTTTACTAAATCCCAGATGCAATATTTTTTCACACCTGACATGTGTAAAAATACCAATTAAATATTTTTTTGATTAGTAATGTTATGCTCTACACATCATTGCAATGTTCAAGTGTTAATTTTTATAGATTAAAAAAGTCCTTATTTTTTGGGATTTTTTTCTAAGTAGTTTAACCCTAGTTTAACCTATCTAATGTTGGTTATAATATGATATGTTGCTCATGTTTGTTTAAAAGTACATAACTTGTGGAACCTCAAAATAATTGAATATTTAGTCGCAATACTGGAAGAAAAAAAAATCACAAGTTTTTTTTTTTTTTTTTTAAATAAGTCAGCCTTACTCTTAATTTGGGAAGCGATCTATTTAACTGAACAATTTTATGTTAAAAGTCACTTAACTTTACTGAGTGTTGTGAAGGTAAACACACTGTTTCTTGTGTAAAAAACAATGTAAAGCAAAGTTAAATCTGTTAGCCCAGTCATTCCCAGACTTCAGTGTGCTGTTCACCAGTTTGAGACCTGAAAATGTTTTTGCGCCGACCAAAACCCTGGTACAATCATAACAGGAGACTGAGACATTTACATTTTATCAATTATCGTTATTTATAAATTATTATAATATACATAGATATATTTTATTATATATGTTTATATAATATTAAAATAGATGATGTATATGAAAAAATAATATTTATTAGCCTATATAATAGAATATATCTATATTTGTATCATTTTATTATTTTTATTTTATAATCAGGAATTTTTAATCCAAATGCTTGCTTTCAGTTGAATTAACATAGTTAATCAATGCAGTTTGTTTTGTTTTAATCAGACATTGACAAAGTCACTTAAAATTTTTTAATACAGTATTTGTCAGTGTAAATATACATGAATATAAGTAGCATCCATGTCCCTGAAGACACTAATAAATCAAGAATAGAATGTTTACTTGAGTTTCACTTTTTAATGCAACGCCACTTAAACTGTTGTACATCAAACAAAATAAATGATAAAAAGGTGATACGAGTTAAAACTTCTGTCCATGTTTATTCCTGAGTCTTAAGATAATAACATGTAACCAAGTATTTTATGGTCATCAAAACACTATTGGATTTTCTTTAAATTTCTATGATTTTTGGTAAATGACCTCTCACACCCCACCTACTCCACTGCTGGGACCAGTGGGCCCCAGCCCACACTTTGAAAAGTGCTGTGTTAGGCCTTTTCTGGCAACTTCCATTATCTGTTAGTGTCAAGCTAACAAAATCAGACATACAGTACATTCTGTCCAATCTCTTAGAATATTTAAATATTCTTTGAATAATTGCCAGTGACTTTAGAAGAATTATTTTCCTTAAAATACATATCCCTGCTCCAGATACTTCAAGTCCGTTGTGAAGAAAAAGACGAGAGTAAACTTGGAGCTTTGAATGTTAGTTAATGCTGTGTGTTTTTTTCAGAATGCTCCCTCCCTGACACACTCAACTCCTGGTTCTTGGTAGCCCAGTTGCACGTCTGGTGAGTCACGCGTACAGCCATATTTCTTCCCAACGTTCTTTTTCACAGTTTTAATCTTGTTGTTTCTAATTCTTTCCTCCATCAGGATGTGTTTGGTTCGAATGCGTCAGGAGGGCAGAGCAGGGAAGTACATGTGCCGTTACATTGTGCACTCCATGTGGGAGGATGTCGAGCAGAGGAGCAAGATCTTGGGGGTAAGTTCTGTTTCTGTCTGTAAAAGTCTCATGGTCACCATCAGCTCATTCTGCAGAAAGAAGCCATTAAAATCATACGACAGCATTCCCACCATGAAGACATACTCTACATGCTCTACATCACACTGCATGTAAAGCCTGAGGCACAGCATGCCTGTGATAACACACAGGGTCAGTATTTCCTAAATTTAGCACACAGACTGATGTCTATATGTCTGTACATGCAGTGTTATGGAAACACAAGTGACCCTTTACAGTTCACAACACCTTGACTAATTTTGGCTCTGAGGGACTAAAGAAATTTGGTGACAGCAGCTCTGTTCAGCTTGATTTAGTAGTGTGTGTTAGATTATTGCTGTTAATGCAGGGACTACAGTATGAAGTATAAGCCTCATATTTATTGTCACTTGGGCAGGTGTCAGTTTACCTGGGCCGAAGTATAGCCTATGTGTGGGAAACACTGATGTCTGATCATCTTTGTGCTTCCAGCCCTATCATTTGATTAGCACATTATTTTGGCTCTCACACATGCTTAATGCTCTGCATTTATATAGTGGGAAAGCTGCAGATGGTAAAGGGAGAGAAGGAGTAGTAGTAGATGATGAAAGAGAGAAAAGAAAGGTAGGGGGATCAGCAGATGAGAGGTAGACTAAACAGTGTACATATTACAGATTTATCTGTAGATTATTAAAGTTTTCATTGCACAACAATAAACTGATGGTACCTTGAAATGTGTCCCCCAAAAGTCCCACAAAGTCTTCACATCCCAGCCCACTGTGGTGAGCTTGATTTAATATCAGATTAATAAGCAGCACGAGAAAGATAGAGAGGAAGAACTTCATGAACTGAATGACCAGAAAAAGGAATTCCTGAATTCCCAACCATAGAGCCCAGATTAAACCAACTAGATGTCATTTAGTTAAATAAATGTTCATTATTTCGAAACATTTCTGCTTTGGGCTGATGCAACAGAGCATGAAGTTTTATTTGTGACATTGCATGCTACAGAGGAAGCAATTTTGTTTATTTAAAGTTTGACATCAGAATAATTGTGCCAACAGTCTCAAGCTGAGAGTTTAGCCAAATCCCAGGAGAGCGAGCCTGGCAGCGGTCATCGTGTTCACAAAGCTGCTCCTCTATTCTTTCTCAGCAGAGCAGCTCCAGGAAGTGTTGCTCATTGACATCACAGAGTTTAAACCTGGCTCCGCTCAGATGGAGCTTTCAGAAAGATTTTCTCATACACAAATTTTCTAGAATTAACTCTAATTATACACAAACATGCTGTAGTTGCATGTGTATTTATGATATTTGACCAAACAGTGGATGCTCTGGCCTTTAACTTAAGTGGTACTAAGGAGCATATTCAAATCCATCTGCAACAAATAAACTGCTAGGAACATATTTCGGGATATTTCATTGACCTAAGCCTTGAGCTCCCCCTCCTATAAAGCCATTACCGGAGGTTGAAACAAAACTGCTTCTCACAAGATGTGGCCAAAATTTTCCAGCAAACATAAGTTCATTGCACAGTGCAGGGAAATTTTTCTACGCTGTACCAAGGAGCCTTGGAGTTTTAAGCCTTGAATGGTTTGACCTTGTTTAATGTGTGTTAAAATAATAAAACAGAAAGAAAACCGAGAAAAAAAATAGAAAATAGTCAATTTTCTAACGTATAAGAACAAAATAATCAGAATTATGTTAAAGAACTAGTGGTTGGAATCAATTTGGATCGTAGATATTTTATCAGATCTGTTTATTTTTAAATCATTACCAGTGACAAACATTTTAAACACCTATTAATAATGCACAACCTAAATTTGCATGGGTATGCATTATTAAGACATGCCATTGTTTTGTCTATTTCAACTGAATTTATTCCAGACCCCAGAAACAAGGAAGGCTTTGTGAAGCACATTTCACAAACAGGGCAACAAAATAGGCTTCTCATCCAATGAAACATTTAAGTTCATTTGTTTAAATTCTGGAGTTCAGGATTAACATAACTTGATATTGACAAAATCCAAGACAGTGTACCTCTAACATTAATCATGCATTTAGTCTCATGGTAATCAATGATTATACCATTAAAAACATTTTTTAATGACCATCAATGTCCAAACCTCACGGACATCACCACTTCCCTCCATAAAGAGACAGGGTTATTATAAAGTTTCACTCGTGATTCGTTATTCCAACAGGTAAACCTCACAAAGAGTTGGAAAAGTTTATAAATATCTTGGAAAAACGATGGAAAGCAAACCAATGATGGCTGTAATGGTTAAAAAACAGCATCTGCCACTCTCCTCCACTGACTACTGTGTGTTTCCCCTCTCTTCCCTGTTTGAACCTTGGCAGATGGTTAAGGATGCTTCCTTTTGAGCTGATCAAAACCAATTTGGAAACGTTGTGCAAATAAATGTTTTTTTGCACACTGTTGGTTTAGAAAACCACAAGACAGCTCCATATAGTTTTGAGGACTAACTCATAAGTTCCACAAATTACCGCTGTGTTGGAAAGCAGAGGTGGAGAGGCAGCATAGAGCTAGACGTAAAAGAGCTGATTCTATGATAAAACCGCTGTAGCGGATCGCCACTACATTCTATTCCTTTACAATCTGAGATCGTCCTATCAAGTGCCCTTAGTTTGGGGTCAGTCAGACACTTTGGTTTTGAGTTAAAAGATCAAGATTTTCTCTACTTGTTATAAAAAACACATCAGACTTAGTATGTACATACAGAGTAAGCTCGGTGGCAGCTGATGAGTAGAAAATCCACTCTGACATTTTCATGATGTTAACTGAGCAGGATGGTTGAAGTGCAGCCAGGGTTCAGAGGGCCGTACATATATGAGCTCTTTAGTTTTGCTCACTTTGTTTTGTGTGACAGAAAGAGGTCAGAGATGAGAAATTACAGAGGTGCTCTGTGTGGTCACTCTCGCCGTGTGAGCCTGCATGCATTGGGCAGAGCACAGGGGGTACATGTGTGGTGGGTGTTTTCACAGCTGTGGATGTGAACTTTTGTCAGCATGTGTTCATGTGTGTATCCCTGTGTGCTGGCACAAGCCTCCACATGTGACTGCAAATTAAAAAAAGTTCATCAGTGTGACCTCGACAGAAACCACAACTTCAACTCACAATCCTGCCTGAAATGTAATCCGAGCACCAGGCAGCCACTCATGGTTACCATTTACAGAAAATATACATGCCATTGATCACTGAAGCCACATTTATATGACATCCATTTCAGCTAATAAATGTTTGTAACCTTGTAAAGCAGATAGATTTGTCAGACTCCTTCTCTGCCATCAGGTAAATCCATCTTTAAAAGCTCCAATCCACAACGTTAGTGCCAAACTGAACACTGTTCGTCCAATCAGCATCAGTTGAGGAGAACGAGTCGGTAGCTATTGGCGGTGTTTAGTTGTACCCGAAGCCGTTTGCAATGGCTGCCTCCAGTGCAGTGATTACCTCAGATGTAGCTTAAGCATAGCGTCAGTTGTACTAGAACTGGACCACATTTCTGTATAAATAAAGAATAAAAACAATACTAAAAGCTTTACATGATGGTTAAGAGTTTTCCCCTCTTCTGCTGACCTGCCTCCATATTAGTTTGTGAAAATTATGGGGGGAAAGGGTTAGTTGTTATGAGTGGGTATATACAATAGCTGCTAGTGGGGTAATTAGCTCTGACTTAGCCACAGCGCCAGTGTTGTAAAAACTGGACAATATTCCTTCATCAAAACAGGGGCAGAGAGAAACACTGAAAGCCTTTCATGATGGAAATGATGTTTTTTCTCTCCTCCCAGTCTGCTTCAGCTTTTCTTTACTATCGTTACAGGTTGGGTTTGCCGGTGTTTCCAATGGCTGCTGCTGTGGTAGCTGTTAGCTCAGATGTACCTGTAGGAAAGTGGCAGTTTAATCAGAATTGGACCAAGCTTGTTTTGGCAGAGAAGAGAAAAATGTAAATAAGAGTAAAGTAAGGATGGGGGGAAGTTCTGACCTTTATTAAAGGACAAGGGACTCCACAGATGGAGTAACAGTGACCTTTTTGTGTAAACATGATATGCTTTATGTATGCTTAAGGCTCTATACTCCAATATAGGATGTTTTTTCACCCTGTCACAAAAAGACACACACTGTGTCACACACTAAAGCATGTGCTTTAGCTTGCTTGCGATGTTTAATTAAACCATATAAACGTTGTATCAACCTGAAGGACCCAGCAGAGTTTACTCATACCATGTTCTCAGTGCAGCTCCACAGCAGCAGCACATATATTTTTACAACACAAACACAACCAGGAGCATTGATTGGACTTGTTCTTAGGTTTCATGTTAATTGTGGTGAGGAGCAATAAAAACATTGGTCATTTTCTCCATGTTCATAATTACTGCTGCAACAAGCTGAGACCAACCAAAAGTCTGAAACCACCACGGTGTTCCTTTCTTCACTGCTGACCTGCTGCTAAAACTCTGATTGTACCTCAGTCGTATTCTGGATTATTCTCTGTTTTGTTTAAAAAATTAAAGGACTTAAAGCAGGGGTTCAGTAGACTAAGATAGACTCAGGTATTTTGTAAAGACATTCTAATATTTACTTGTGCTAAATGGTTGTTTTATAATTGACATGTTTCTTTGTCTCAACCCATAAGGCTACAACATAAAAGGTCTTTTTAGACAAGGTGATATCAAAGATTTGTAACTTGTTTTACAGGTTAAAGCCTGGTCTGGGACCTCTTTCTTTCATGTCTCATCCCCACCCGCTCATCCCTATTTTCCATCTCTACCCACTGTCTTTCTCTCTAAATAAAGGCATGAAAAGCCCCAAAAATATATCTTTCATTTTAAAAAATACATCAAACTGATAAGACGGAGGAGAGCTGGACAAAAGAAAGGCCTTTTACAAGATGTATTGATTTAATTGTATTTTAAAGTGATACCAGGAGTTAGACTTCTTAACTCATTGAGTGCCAGCCCTTTTATAAAATGGAAAGTGGCTTGTGCCAGTGTTTTTGGCCATTTTGAGTCATCTTTCAAGACCCACAGAATATTTTGTACTACGATTCTGAAAAAACCAAATAGCTTAAATGAAAGAAGAAACTCTCTATTTCATCATGGAAAAAAAAACGTTTGTTTATAGCTTGTTCTGTTCTTGATTTATCTGAAGTTGAATAGAGGCTAGATTCACCAAAAAGACCACTTTTTTTCTAGAAAGCTGAGAAAAATGCATTTTTGTGAAAGAGTCTGTCAAGCAGAACAGTGATTTGAATGTTATAATTTTGCCTTCAATGACATAAAAGACATCTGAAAATTGTATTACAAATGTTATTTTATTGTAAAATAAATAACAATGCTTCCAGTCACTGCTATGCCATTCACACTCTGGAGTGGGCGGCCTCTACAGGACCTCCCTATACGCCCACATCCTCTCCTGCTTGTCGCTGTATGCATCCAGCTGGCGAGAGGCTGCCTTATGTCTCCGACACAGGGGGGGAGCCTTGCAACATTCTTTAGCCTCTTTGTGGGCCGAGGCAGATCAATAAAAGCACCGACCCCTGGATTCGCTGTCATTAAGTTCAGTGTCGGCTTCAGTGAGTAAGCGATTTCTCAGGCAAAAGTTTAAAGTTTCTTCCAGCATCTAAGTTAGAACTTTTAGCTTAGATTACCTCCGTAACGATCGCTCTGCTCTTTGACCCCAGGGTCTCCACCACTGACGTTTGATCTACCGTCACTTTTTTACTTTTCAAAAGATTTCAAAACTGGAGTACAATTTTTAACTAACAGGACTTGCTGCAATGCTCAGGAGCACTTTTCACTGTTAAAGTGACTGTTCACTATTGATAATTGAAGTGTTAGTTCATGCTGGACACAGTAGCCATATGCCCAGCCGTGATCAGCTGACAGCCAGCTGATTCTAATTACCAGCTCCCACAGCCAATCACACCTCTTTCTGTCAGCACAGTGGTGTATTTAAATATGACGTCCTTCATACTTATCCCTCCTTGCATTAATGCTGATGCACTATGCTCCTGCTGGCAAAGCTGAACCTCCTCCACCCCAGCCTCCTCCTTTATAGCATAAAGCTTGTTGCACCCTCATTCAGATTCATGCTGTAGATTAATTGCTTTTGAGCTAATTTCTGTGTATTCAGTACTCACTGTCATAAATGCATCTATCCATGTTTCTAGCCATGCCCTCCCTGGAAAGTCAAAGCATACAACCCAGGGGAGCATCTATTAAGCAGAGCTTCCAAGTTTTAGTTTGTTTTTTTAAAGCAGACCATGAAGGTACTACATTTTTGTTTGGTTTTGATGCACAATGCTGATGTGCTTTGAGCTTAAACTCACCCTTACAAGAGCCAGTGTTTGTTTTTGCACCAGTCACATGATAAAATGTTATGTCACAGAACCTTCGTGACTTGATAGCAGTCTTGATCAAAGTGATGTAAGGCCTTTAAAAACATAGTTGGTGAGAATGTTTTGTAACTTACCAGCATCTAATGTGTTTTTACTGTGCTTCATTTGTTTTTCCACCTCTTTGTGTGATTATAGATTGATGCCATCCACAGAAAGGAAGCAACAAAAGCAATGACAGAGACATTCTATGCAGCAATTTTTGGATATGATGAGGTGAGACACAATTACCATAACACATATACAGTGGAAAACTTAGAAGCTTACATTTTTGATAAATACTTCTCAGAAAGAGAGACAGCACTGGAGTAAAACATTTAATACATCTTAAAAAAGACAAAATGTACTTAAAATATCAAAGAATCACTGGTGAATGAAAGGTTATTCTTTCCAGTTTAATGGAGGAATACAACCCAAAATAGCCCAAAACGTGGATTCCTTTCCTAGCAAAGCAAAGCCAGTGCCATGTACTTAAAGACACATAAATGAGATAAATGTGTTTGTTTCACAGGGAATCCTGTCTGATGACTGTGTCCTGGCTGCAGCTCTGTGGAGAAACTTGTTTAACCGTGACTGTGAAGACCCCAAACAGCTCGAGTTAATGGTGGAGTACGTTCGCAAACAGGTAGGTTTGTGTAGAAGTTGACTTCTGTGTGCTCCTTCCTGTGTACAAAGTCCTCCAGCTATGCTGACAAAGCATAGCTTTTTTTTTTTTTTTTTTTTTTACTTCAAAAGCTTCCCGTAAACAAAACAATCATATTACTACAACCTAAATTCAGGATCCTCCTGTGTTATTTATCTGGTTTGCCACATCACTCCTCACTTTCTCCTGTGGCCTCTAGCAGCAGCTATGTACAATTTATGTCACACAAGGTACAAGGATGGCTAAAATTATTTTAGAGCTGCAGCAATAGATTATTTTCATAGTCGAGTACTCTATAGATTCTTCTGACGATTAATCGAGTACTCTAATAAGAAATATTGCATTTTTTAATCAGTCACTTTGGCTTTTTCAAGAGAAGTAGTATTAGAGAAATGAGAAAAGGAGCTGGGTCCCTTAAATGAACTACTTCTATATTAAAAATTGGTATTATTCTTTAAAGAAAATATATTTTACAAGTGCAGTGAAGTTCTGATGACAGTTTCTTCTTAACGTTACAAGGAAAGGAAGTTAAATAATGACATTAGATTATGCCATATTTGGGGTTTTAGGGATCCTCTCCCAGGAAATTTTGGGTGTTCACACTTTATTTCTTCTATTGTAGTTTATTGTTATTTTCCAATTTGCCATTAAAGTAAAGGGACACAATCATTTTGACATCCTCTACTTTATACATGCGTGTAATATTTTACATTATAGCAACAATAAAGTTACATCATTCACACAGAGGTCTGATGATGTCTGAAAGGTTGAACCTTTAGATTACAGGAATATGGATGATATATATATATATATATATATATATATATATATATATATATATATATATATATATATAAAATTGATTTTGATGGAAAAAAATCCCAACATAATGGGCTTACTTACACAACAGGCTATGTGTAAACTATCCATTACCACAACAGTGTGTAAGCACCACTTTAAAGGATAAAATGTTAACAAGTATCTGCTAATTTTTGAGACAAAAAATCATTTTCAAGTTGAGACAGTTGTTAATTTACAAGAAAAGATTTATGTTTACTTTCTCAGTCTTAAGTTTATGTGACCCAAGGCTTATGATATCAAAAACAGCTGACTAAGTTGAAGAAAATCATACCAGATGAAAGTGTTTTCCTTGCACTAGTACAACAGTTGATAAAACTTTTTTGAGTTTTAATCAAAATGAATCACTTATATCATTTTAGACCTTTTAGAAAGAAAATTATTCTTTTTTTCCTCATAAATTTCTGCTTTTTAAACTCTGAAATATTCAGTTTGGTTGGTGACAAATGTCCAATGTAAAAAATTAAAAAATGTAAGCTAAAAAAAAGAAAGAAAAAACAGACTTCTTCAAGAAGTAAACAGATCTTCTTTTTTTGTTGTTGTTTTGGTGGCCCTAATACACCATTGTTCTAAATGTATAATTAAAAGAATATATGCATGTTTAATCTTGACAAAGCACAATAAACTTCTTTATTTACCCTCAAATACATGTTAATCAACCAGCAGAGAAGCAGGAAAATAAAGAACATACAGAAGCAGCACGCCTGACTGCACACAAGCAATATGTGGTGTGGCAGAGGTTTTACTGGCTTATTTTAATTTTAGCACTGAACTTGTTTTTTTTATCAGCCATTGGGCTAGTTTTGACACACAGTCCTGGCAGCCCTACTTGGGGGGTGCCTGGACCCCATGTTGGGAACTGATAAACTAACATGAAGAATACAATTCTGATACCATACAGCAGCTTAGATTTTGATTAAACTGCTTTTTAGTTGCCAACATTTATCTTATAGGATAGACAGAGATTTACAGTGAGGTGACCTGGATTTTGACAGCAGGAATGGTAAAGGCACGGTGGGTCAGGCTGTGACAGTGGGATGTGTGAGACTGAGCTAATTAGCTCTACAGCTAACGTAACTTCCAAGCATTCGGGCTGTGCCAACAGAATGACAGCTCAGCTGTCTCACCCTGGTGTCAGAGTTCTGTCGGATATGCTGTAGGACCGTTTATTGCTGCAATTTTAAGATAACTCTGTCATCAAACAATGCAACTCTCTTATCTAAACAAAACATTGCTTTCCCTCACTTCCTCCCAGCAATAGTAGACTGTTTTGCAGAGCGCCCCAAAGAGCCGAAGGACTTCTGGATTTGCAGTTTTTTTATGTAGTTGCTTATGAGTATGCATATTTTTTTATTTTTTGCATTTTGTCTTTGGCAGTGGTTTTAATGTTAACAAAATTGTTTCTGCTTTTTGCAGCAAGTTTGTTTTGGAAGTTTTGGGGGGTTTTTTTGCTTGCTTTTTTATTTACAGCATTTCTTAATAGACTGTAAGTTTGTCTTAAAGTGTTTTTTTGTTTTGGCTATTGCTGAGCCATGGTACCAAACAAATACAATATAGAAACTATTTTAGCCAAGAACAACTTGTGTGCAGGTGAAGGAGTAGTGAATGATGTCAACAAGGATATCTTGAGTACTAAAGACTTTCCTGGATTTACAGGCTTTAAACTTCACACTAATCAAAATCTATATGACTTGAGAATGACCTTTTGTGGAGCAGTGTTTCCTACCTATTTCATTAGAGATTGTTTTCAGTAAAAACCCAAGCAGATAAAGTCCTATGCCTCCCTCAGACCTCAGGTTGGGAACCCTTGTTGTAGAGTAACAAGCATTACTGATGTATACTACATATAAATACTACATTCACACAAGCGCTAGATGATCATGGCTTATACATCTGAAGATTAACCTCTGTATCCAAAGAAAAAGGCTTCATATCCATCAACATCACTGCTGTATCTGAAGTCTATAGTCACTGCTGTATTCTCCATGAAGGCTGCTCAAGCTATAAAATGTGGCGCAGACATTGTTGCATCATAGATACCAAAGAAAATACAGACAAGAACTGTGTAAAACGATGAAGAAATTATTTTACATACTTCAGCAGAGGCTCTGCATCTTCTTCTGTTGGTACAGCTAATTAATCCAGTCCTCATCTGCCAACTCCATCAGTGTCCCTGAGAACCCACCCACTGCTATAACCCGATACTCCTTTTCTGCATCCCCCACCTCAAATGAGCACTTTCCCTTTTTGCTAACCTCCTCACCTCCTCCTTTCTCTCCTTTTTGTATATTTTCTTTCCCTCTGTGAGATTGAAAACACTCTGCTGCTTTCAGAAACACCTGCAGGCCTCCATCTGCTGCCCGGGCCATGTGTTCCCAGACCTCCTCTCTCCTTTAACTTCACCTCCTTTCATCCGATCTCTGCAGCCCCTCTGTTCGCAGCTCTGTTTACATCCAGCTGCTGCTTTTACCTTTAATATTCATGCTGCCCAACTTCTGCTGCATCGTCTTATAACGCCTTACTGTCATGAGCCAAAACCAGAAACACACCACTCTGCAGGTGTGTTAAAGGTCATGGAAGCAGTGTCCAACTGAATCAGCCAGTAAAGGCTCTCCTGCTGCCTGTGTGAGTGTTACGTCAGAAAACAAACAAATGACACACTGCACCCTGGAAGTTTGTGTGCCTGTTGGTTACAAACGTGTAACACACAAACACCAAATGCACACATAAAACAAGTTTGTTGAGTAAATCGTTGTTGCTCCATCATTTGTGACTCGTAAAACTGCTGTTACGTTTAGACATCGCCATGAAACACATTTGGGCACAAACGCTCACACATGCATGCAGAGATGCACATCACGTTTAGCTTAAACTTTATTTAGCTCACTGCTAACAATTAATCTGAAGTGTTTATATTTTCCCCAACAAATACAGTGTAAGAGATCATATACAGTGATGTCTAAAAGTATTTTCCCCCTTCCGGATTTCTTATTTTGCATATTTGTTACACTTTAATGTTTCAGACTATCAGACTAATTTTAATGTAACCTTAGTTAATACAAGATACAGTTTTAAATGATGATGTAATTTCAAATTCAGGAGTATACGCAAAAGTTTTAATCTGTCTGTGTGTCATCCACATGGAAACGACCTTTTGGGAGGCTGGAAATGCTACTTTTTTTTTAAACCGGGTCCCAGGTCTCAGAAACAACACATCATGGCGCCATCGAAAACAGATGAGAAACAAAATCATTGAAATCTATCAGTCTGGAAAGACTTACAAAGAAATTTCTAAGGGGTTGGGACTCCAGTGAACCACAGTGAGAGCCATTATCCACAAATGGAGAAAACTTATAACAGTGGTGAACCTTCCCAGGACTGGCTGGCCGACCAAAATGACTCTAAGGGTGTATTGACAACTCATGCAGGAGGTCACAAAGGACAACATCTGAAGACCTGCAGGTCTCACTTGACCCAGTTAAGATCAGTGTTCACGATTTAACAATAAGAAAGAGACTGGACTAAAACAGCATCCATGGGGGAGTTCCAAGGACCAAACCACTGCTGACCAAACAATGAATTTTTTGGAGTGGCCTAGTCAGTCTGGACATAAATCTGACTGAGATGCTGTGGCATGACCTTAAAGTAATGCTGGAAAACCCTCCAGTGGGGATGAATTAAAACACTTCTACAGAGAAGAGTGGGACAAAATTCCTCTACAGAGCTGCGAAAGACTCATTGCCAGTTAACTAGGGGGTAATGATTGTTTCACATAAGGACAGGCAGCTTTTGGTGGCCTTTTCCCCTCAATAAATGAAATCCTTATTTAGAAATTGCATTTTGAATTTATTTGGGTTATCTTTGTCTAATATTAAAATTCTTTTGATGATCTGAAACTCTGAAGTGTTACAAATATGCAAAAAAAAAATAGAAGAAACCAGGAAGGGGAAAAATACTTTATACAGCACTGCACCAGTATCAGTCAGGACTGTCAATGCTAATGCATTAATCATGATAGGTCTATAGGTCCGAAATCTTTTAAACTGAAAGGAAAAAACTTGTTTGGCAGCCCTAGTAGAGATTTATATCATTAAACCAGATACTTAAATAGACCAAATGTTTCACAGATCGCTGTGGAAGGGAAAAAATAATTTACTGTCTAAGTTTAATCACTTGAAGAAGAATGGTGTAAAGATTAAGTGTGATTTTGTGGCTTTATTACTCCATGTCCCCATGTCAGACCTATTCTGGCGTTAAAGGGTCACTCCAAATGGAACAGTGACCATAATTGTGGACTTCTTCTCTGTTTAGATGCAGTACATCGATGCTCTGGATGGAGAGGACCTGCTGCTGACTGGAGAGGTGAAGTGGCGCCCTCTGGTGGAGGAGAATGCTCAGAGCATCCTGAAGGTGGTCACACCCACGTATAACGACACGGGACTGTGAGGCGAAGAGACGGACTCCTGTTTCCTCTCATCCAAAGTCCCCGTCCTTTGACCTCTTCTCTCCCCTCGCTCTCCTTTATTCCTTTTTTTTTTTTTTTTTTCTTTTCCCCTCTTTCTTCCCCTTCGGTAATGTACCCGCTCCCTTGTGTCATGCTGTACTCTGTCATATAAGGAAGGATTTTAAATTTGACAGTCTGTTGCTGTCCTTTTCTCCATCCTTTGTCTTTTTCTTCTCTCTCATATACCCAAACCCAGTTTTTCCTCCTCTGTTCTTCAGAGTTCTGTTTCTGGAGGTCCAGTATAGTCAGGATAGACAGTCAGGGATCTTTATCACACACAAATCTTCTATTAAATCCATAAATTCATGAAACAAGCCAGCCAAAAACCAGGAAATGCCATTTATCATCATCCTAAAGTGTTTCCTGTCGGTTTTGAGAGCCTTCTTAAACTATTGAAGCTTCTATTGAGGGACGAACACACAAGAGAACAAGACACTGTATTTATATTTTCTTGTTTTTTCCAGAAATGCCACTCTGTATTTGTAAAATATTTTGTATATCTCCATGTTTACGCTCTTCTTCTGTCCTTCACTGTACGTTACAACAAGTTTTACTCTGAATAATGAAGTAAGGTGAAATGATGAACAAACGAAAGACTTAAGTCTATCTTTGTAAGGGAATTTTTCAGCTGTTTGTCTCTCTCTCTCTGTTTTTTTCCCATGATGCTCTCAGACCCGAACAGGAAGCTTGTACGTTGTCACTGCTTTAAAAATAAAAATAAGATTTGTTTTTGTTTTTAAAAAGACAATAAAATGTTCTCTGGATGTAAAATAATCCTGACTTTCTGGTTTGTTCTGTTGAACCTTTTTTGGCTCTCTGATTGGTTCACTGATCCACCAATCAGAGAGCCCCCCTCATAGCTACTTCTGGTTCGAAAACCCTCCATAGGCCCCAGACTTTACCTTGCTGTGGTTTATAAGGCTGTGTATAAGAAAAAAAAACATCCTTCGATACTTTTTTGATACCACGTTTTAAAATGAGGTAAATGCCATTTAATTTTATGTAAAAAAAAAAAAAAAAAAAAAGTGCAGAAAGTAACAAATCTTTAAAAAAGTACATATTCTGTCTGATTTTTTTCATCCAAGGGCTGCAAAGATGTATGACAGAAAGCTGAACAACTGATCCTCTACCTGTTGCTGTGCAGCTGCTACAAACTCATCACATGACCGGGTTCAAAGACTCAAGCAGAAACATAGATAAAACGCCTGTTAACAAGAAGCAAGCTAAGTCAACGTGGCAAGTCCGATTCCCAATTTAATGTAAAAATGAAAATTGTGGGCAATTTGGAGTCTCTGGTCAATCGAAGCATGTCTGCCTGGGGCAGGCCGGGAAAAGTACCTAGACAGGTTGAACTTATTGATAGAAAACAGCTGAATGATATGCCTTTAGTGCTAAATATATCGAGTTTTTTACTGGTGTGTTATGGAAGTTTAAATTCAGGTTTCACGATAACCTTAGGGGTTAAGCTTTGACCTTAATTTGGTAGTTTCAGTGAGGATGAATAAGCTTTCCTCCATATTCTGATGTTTGATTTGAAGGCGTTGAGTGTTGCCATGTGATTGGCTGATCAGATATTTGTGCTAATGATCATTTGTTCAGGTGTACCTTATGAAGTGGTCATTAAATGTAGGAGGTCTGGATTCCTGCCGATAACTGGGGCTCTGTGCTGATCCAGCAGAGGGTGCCACACTCCACTTTATGATAAAGTCTGGTGTCTGCCAGCTGATCTTGATGCTGTGCTTGGTCTTCCTTAAAGGCTTCAAGGAGGGGTGGAAGACCCAAAAATGAAATTATAAAAGATTTTACAAAACTTGTGATACTGCATATAAAAAAGGAAATGAAAAAAAGGAAGTTATACATTATGAAGTATTTGATTTATTTGAGGCTGACTTGATGAAAGTTGTTGCAATTTTATGAAAAAGTGGCAAATTTAATCACAGGGCTGACACTAAAAGACTACCAGCCACACTCACTATCACACCTACGGGCAATTTAGAGTCCAGTCAACCGAAGCATGTCTTTGGACTAGGGGAGGAACCCACATGTGCACAGGGAGAACATGAAGTCCCAGCACAAGAAAGCTTACTCCAGCTGGGACTCATACCAGGAAGCCCCAGGCTTGTGTGGCAACAGTGCTAACCACTGCACCACCATGCAGCCTTGAAGAGCAGCCAGTCCTTTGTTAATCAACCAACTGACTTGTTTTTTGTTCATGGAAATCTCCAACGTTTAGAAATGAGCCAAAGAAAAAGGGAAACAACTTTTTTAATTGCTTTAATTTGGGTTTCTGAGTTCCTGTGTGATTTCAGAATCGGTGGAAACCTCCCTGACCTTCACGTGTCTGAGGATGTTAAAGCCTCCTCTCTGTGGAGTCTCTCTAACAGCAGAGTCCAAACAGGCGGTCAGCTGAAACAAAAAGTGGTCAGACTGAGTCATGTCTTCACAGGACGATATGCCACAGAGGAACTTCTTTGTTTTCATGTTCACCGATGTAAAACTGCTCTTTATTCTTTGACTCTTCCATGCTCCGTTCAGTTGTCCTTTCTTTTACACTTTCCTTTGCTTTTTCTATTTTTCCCTGGATTCCTAACGAGCAGTTAGTAACACCATCACTAACGTCAGGCACATTTTACCCAATTTATTATTAAAAGAAAAACACCATTCATCAAAATATATTTAAGGACAACAATACATGACAAATTCAAGTACTCTTCTTTTATTTTCCCCTATACAACGTCTCATAAAACCAAATAGGTGTCATGGGGGACCCTGTAAACATGCTATAAAAGTTAGTTACTTGTTCTTCAGTCCACCCATTCTTGGAAATGTGAAAATGTGTGTCTGGTGAAGGCACAGTCTTCCTGCATTACTGACAACTGTGGGAAAAATAAACAAAAAATGGCATTTCTAAAGAGGGGATAAATGACCAGCTGACTGAATTCTTTTTATGCCCAATGATTTCCCTTCAAAATGACCACTAAGCAATATTTATTCATAACATTTCACCAAAGGGTTACACGCAACATACCTGATGCCATTTATGTAGTCTGTACAGGCAGGGTAGTAGGCAGTCAGGACACCTGTGTCATATCTTCATATCTACAGTCAGCACTCTTCACTCTTCACTGCTCTCTGATGCCACTGGTCCTGCCTTGCCTGCAGGAGTGCCAGGGATGTCACACATGCTACAGATGAGGATTCTAAGCTGATGTGACAGATATGAAGCTGAGTTATGCTTCACTCACTTGCTGCCGTGCCAAAGTCTCCAAGTCTGACAGGATGATAGCTGAGACAATAAATACGGTGGGGCTGAACGATGTTAAAAAGTAATAACATCGCCAGATTTAATTCAAAAACACTAACACTAGATAAAATTCACCCACATTATTGTACTCTCAATCACTAACGTCATGTAAAAATCATCCAAACATCCTGAAGAAAATTCATCAAGTTAATCACATCACTACGCTGTGATTCATGATGAATAATCACAGCATTTTTTTAATAGTTGAAGTGTATATTTATGTGTTTAGATTTTTAAAGGTTGTTATTGTCAAGTGTTTTATTTTTACACTTTTATGTACAGCACATTGAAAGTGCTGATCTGAGTCCTTACTGATACTCTCTGTAGTTTGGTGGAAAGACAAAGTACGGGCAAACATTTAAACTACAAGTGGTTTTAGCTGAGTAGTGCTTGAGTTAAAAAACTGATTCAGTCTGTCACATCTATTGTATATCCCGCAAATATAAACACATATCCACAACTGTATTTATTGAAGTTTCTTATCAAAAACTTAATTTTCCCATTTTTATGTGACATTTGAACACATTATAACATATAAAACACGATCGTCTAATTTACTGAGGTTACCTGAATGCATCAAAAAGTTTGCTAATAAACTTCAATTTGCCAATTCCACCGCGGATTTCTACACTGGATTAATGTTGTTAGAAAACAGGACTTGCTCAAAGTTTCGGAGCACTTTTCAGCATTTATCTGAGCAGCTGAAGAAGAAAACTGTCCTGAAGCAGCTGAGGAGAGTGGTATGACCATGGCTTGATCCTGTGTTGTTGTTAGCGTCTTTGCTAGCATTAACAAAGATGAACTTTGCCCGAAGGTGTTACATAAGACTCTGGCTTCTGTGTAAAGACATTCATCACTGCAGCATGTACCCACTATTTTGGTTTTATCTTAACTAACATTCACCAGCTTTTTAAAAAGAAAAATTGTTGTTAAGCGGACCTGGGTCTGTCTCCTCACTCATCACTGCTGGATGTGTCTGATCCTCTCACCTCTTCACCCCCAGGCACATAAACATCCGCGCTGGAGGACTACAGGGGCAAGATGTGGTCAAGCTTAGACCAGCCACACACTAGACAATTTTTAAATCTGAAACAATTTTAAAAATGTGGGAGACCACAATATTAAACAATTTCACATCTTTAATCGTCTGAACACACACACTATACAAGTCAGCCAGACTGTCAGATCACTGGAGACCACGCACCTGCCGACCCGCAAGCGACCTCAGTGATCATGTGAAAAAAACAAACACGGATGTCTGTCATTATATCCTCTTGCTGTCCCTCCACAACATGCTGTCTTTGCATGCATTACAGGTGCAACAAAAATCCTACAGCAAGGGAAAGACTCAGGATGAAAATCCTGGCTGGAATGAAGCTACAGTTGTGTTTTATGGTTGTGAGTGGTGAAATTATGTATGATCCAGCTTGTGATGCTCCCCCGTCTGCTCACTCTCATTGGTTGCTGTGTGTACTCCGTCAGAGGCACTACGAACTAGAATCATAAATATCAAACATGTTTAATTTTTACGATTAGGCATCTGGGAGAACACAACGCGATTTGGAGCAGTATAAAGATCGTGTTGATACCACACACATGCAGATTATTCAGACAAATAACTGTTTGCGACAGGCGCCATAATCGTCGAGGAGCCAAATCTTGCCTCGAATCAGGCTTAAAATCTTGTAGTGTGTGGCTGGTCTTTTTTATATGATTAAATAACGTTATTCATTTTTTAATGCGTTAAGGTTTAGAGATTAATCACAAGTGTTGATGCGTTAATGTTAACAGCCCTACTTTTAAAACAGATGTAGGTGTAAATTAAAGTAGATTTTTTTTTTCAAAAGCCCAATTAAACTACTTTTTACGTCATTGTTACAGGTGTCGTTTTCTCATCACAGCTCAGTGCATGTTATTCATAATATTATCTTATTTATCTGTTGTAGTATACGGTTGCAAGAAAAAGTATGTGAACCCTTCGGGATTTCTTGGATTTCCGCATAAATTGGTCATAAAATGTTTTCTGATCTTCATCTAAGTCACAACATTAGACAAACACAGTCTGCTTAAGCATTTACCGCACAAAAAATATGTTTTCATGGTTTTATTGAACAAAACATGTAAACATTCACAGTGCAGGGTGAAAAAAGTATGTGAACCTTTGGATTTAATAACTGGTTGACCCTCCTTTGGCAGCAATAACCTGAACCAAATGTTTCCTTTAGTTGCAGATCAGACCAGCACAACGGTCAGGAGGAATTTTGGACCATTCCTCTTTACAAAACTGTTTCAGTTCAGCAATATTCTTGGGATGTCTGGTGTGAATCGCTCTCTTGAGGTCATGCCAGAGCATCTCAATTGGGTTGAGGTCAGGACTCTTACTGGGCCACTCCAGAAGGTGTATTTTCTTCTGTTGAAGTGAAGTCATACTTTTTGATCTTTTTGTTTTACATGCTACACACACATAGACAGTGATGAGTGATGGCCTTGCTGCTCTCATTGAAGCACCGCCGTGAGCTGTTGGGGGTTCAGTGCCTTGCTCAAGGGTACTTCGACAGTGCTCAGGACGTGATCTGGCACCTCTCCAGCTACCAGGCCGAAGTCCAGACATGCTCCGACCGGGACCTTCTGATTTCCAGCCCAATTCCTTCCAGACTGAATGAAGCCATTCTGTTGGTGATTTACTTCTATGCTTTGGGTTGTTGTCCTGTTGCATCACCCATCCTCTGTTGAGCTCCAGTTGGTGGACAGATGGTCTAAAGTTTTACTGCAAAATGTCTTGATAAACTTGGGAATTCATTTTTCCATCAATGACAGCAATCCAGTCAGGCCCTGAGGCAACAAAGCAGCCCCAAACCATAATGGCCCCTCCATCATATTTCACAGTTGGGATGAGGTTTTGATGTTGGTGTGCTGTGCCTTTTTTTTCTCCACACATAGCGTTGTGTGTTCCTACCAAACAACTCAATTTTGGTTTCATCTGTGGACAGAATATTTTGCCAGTAGTGCTGTGGAACACCCAGCTGCTCTTTTGCAAACTTCAAACATGCAGCAATGTTTTTTTTGGACAGCAGTGGCTTCCTCCGTGGTGTCCTCCATGAACTCCATTCTTGTTTAATGTTTTACTTATTGTAGATTTGTCAACACAAATGTTGGCATGTGCCAGAGATTTATGTAAGTCTTTAGCTGACACTCTAGGATTCTTCTTCACCTCATTGAGCATTCTGCGCTGTGCTCTTGCAGTCATCTTTACAGAACAACCACGTCTAGGAAGAGCAGCAACAGTGCTGAACCTTCTCCATTTGTAGACAGTCTGTCTAACCGTGGACACATGAACATCAAGGCTTTTAGAGATACTTTTGTAACCCTTTCCAGCTTCATGCAAGTCAAAAATTATTGACCGTAGGTCTTCTGAGAGCTCTTTTGTGCAGGCATGGTTCACATCAGGCAATGCTTCTTGAGAACAGCAAACTCAAAACTGTTTTTTGTTGTTATAGGGCATGGCAGCTTTAACCAACACATCCAATCTCATCACATTGATTGGACTCCAGGTTGGCTGACTCCTGGCTCCAATTAGGGAGAAGTCATTAGCCTAGGGGTTCACATACTTTTTCCACCCTGCACTGTGAATGTTTACATGTTTTGTCGAATAAAAACATGAAAAAATACATTTTTTGTGCAGTATTAGTTCAAGCAGACTGTGTTTGTCTATTGTTGTGACTTAGATGAAGATCAGAAAACATTTGATGACCAATTTATGCAGAAATCCAAGAAATCCCAAAGGGTCCACATACTTTTTTTTGCGACTGTATAGTGAATATCTACTACTGGTGCTGAACGTCTAAATCATCCTTTATATATATATATTTTTTTTTTGAAGCAGCATTTCAGTGGCTTTAGAACTTTTAACCCTTAAGAGTTCCTTTAATATCCTAACATATGTCTGCTTCCCAAAATTTCCTGTAGAAAAAATATATATTAATATTTTTTCCATCTAAACGAGTCAGTCTTTTAAAACTACTTCAGCCTAAAATTTACATCATATGTTAATGACATTTTTTTTTTTTTTTTTTTTTTTAACACTTTAAATGCCACTATGTTCCCAAAACTCCACAGTTAAAAAAATACAATAATTTCCATAAACTACATTTAAAGGAGTATTTGCTTATTATTTCTATCAGGGCCTGAGATGGCAATGATTCGCAACAATTGACTTTGATGCATGAAATTTGCTGGTCATGTTTAAACTAAAATATCAGCAGGTGTTTCTGTCTGATTTTGCACGTAAAGCTTTTGCAGCACTCTTCATCCTAAACTATGACTGTGCATGGATGAGTCTTCCACAGATGCAGGACATTAAAATCTCCTGAAGGATCCACAGTAAAGATAATCAGTGCAGACAGTGATAATAGCAGGCATCGCCCTGACAGGAGGTATTTCAGCTTACACTGCAGAGACACACACCCTGTGTCAGAATGCATGAAATGAACACCAAAGTGACATGTGCTGTGCAGACAGACTTTGAAAACATGTCACGGCAAGGATGTTGAAGCACAGAACTGAGCTGTGTTCATGAGTACAGCGTCTGCTCTAACCAGGGGGGTTAACCATGAAGGAAGATTAGAGGGTAAGCCTGGTCTGTTGGGCCTGAAGTCTGAGTTTCTATGCCATCAAACTGGCTCTCTTTTTACCAGTTATGAGTTCAAACTCAGCATGAAGTTAGGTTCATAGTTACTGCTTTAAATCCACTTAGAGTGCTGAAGTTTCATTAGTTATAACCAAAGTTACGTTGCTAAAGCTACATGGTGCTGAAAGCAGGTGGCCAGGGCACTCCGTGGAAAAGATACAGATGCCATTCTTCATGCTGAAAGTGGCTGCGCTGTTAGATTGACTTTGTTGCTACTATTTTAAGGTTTTTTTTGGTTTAGAAAACATCATTTAGTACAACCTTTATGCCACTTTGGCATGTGAGCTGATATTTTACCTGCTCACGCCAACATTCAGCTTTCTTTGGCAGGTTGCAGGTGTTGATTTCGGTCCCTGGTTGGATGCTGAACTGGGTCACAGACCAGGATTCATTATGGAGGATCCCTGGGTGACTGTTAGTTCTGACATCTGGGTCACAGAGAAGCTTTAACCTCCTGATCGGCTGCAGATCAGAAAGCTGGTTGTTCAGGCAGCAAATTAAACGAAAAGTATATTTTTCTGTGTCATCTCTGTCTCTGTGAGGCTGATAAGTTGGTGAGTATTGTCAGTTTGGATCCTGATATTTTTTTTATCAGTTTTATTGCTATTGTCCTGCTTTGTCTGGCCGACCACACTCCACAAACCTGCTTCAATAAACCCATCATTAGCTGGATACTTACTACATGATTTTCATAGCTTAACCGATTTAACCCTTGGAACACCAAGCCAGTTTTTGCTAGTTTTGGTCCATCTGTATTTTTTTATGCAAAAATGCCTGCAGAATCTCAACCTTGTTAAAAAAAAAAAAAAAAAAAACTTACAGGAATTTTTTTGTCCTGGACAACCCAGACTGTCAGAATATTTGTGCTGCAAAGATGTTAAATGAAAGTATCAAAAGTTACATGACCAGAAAGATCATCTAAAACAACAAACAGAAATTGAATCTTAGAGAACTTATTACACATCACACCCAGATCAACAATCAACAAGCTTTCACATCTGTATTTACCTCCTACAAGCCTTGTCTGTTCAATCAGGAACAAATGTTAATGGTGTAAATGACCTTGCCCAGGGACCCACACTGGGAACCGATTGTACCCTGAACAGGAATTCTAACCCTGATTCTCCTGTAGCAAAGTCAGCGACCACTGAGTTATCTGAGAGGGACCCAACTGCAGTCAAGATGGCCGCCATGGGCGTCGCTATACATCCAATCCATGCCGGAAGTCCCAAGATGAAGTTTCTTCTTTGTGTTGGACTCAGCTGCCAGTGTTTGTCAGTCTTTTTCACGCCTAAGCCTAACCCTTGGTGCTGGATCTCAACTATATCACCTTCCCCACTGCCTTACCCTGAACCTAACCACTCGGGTTTTAATGCCTAAGCCTAACCTTAGACGTACGGACTTCCGGTTGAGACTTCTTGGATGTATGTCGGCCATCTTGTCAGCAGCAAGGTACTCTTGAGTTATCTAGCCACTAAATAGTACATTATTCCACACCACAACACACATGCATAAGCTTTTTTTTAGTGATAGTAAGGATATTGTGGTAATAGCGAGATTCAAACCTTGGTTCACTTTCTTCCCCGGTTGTGGAACTTACCAGCTAGCTGCTTAACTGGCTGAGCCAATGGGGATGAATGCATTTAAATCCTATTTTAGGAATGCAAATGCCTTCTCAATATGGGACATTTTTTCTTTCCTTGCCTAACTGGTAGATAACTATCTTGTCTATTGTTTATCTTTGGCTGGCCTGATGGTCTCTTCAGCCAAGAAAAAAATAGAGAAGAAATTGGAGCAGCTTGGTTGGCCAACGGGTAAAAGGAAGTTATTGATTTTCGCTTCTGGTGTCAAAATGGAGGACAGATAAAAACATAGATTTTCACACACACAAAAAAAAAAAAACAAAAGTATTATTATGATATATCATTATGAATTTAGCGATGCAAGTTTGTAGTACCAGAACTCTGAATAAACTCTGGATAAAAAATGTTCCAGAAAGATAGAAATGCAATGAGAATTATGTGGCTTAGCAAAAACAGGCAACAACTCCATACTCCATAATTTGAACACAAATGACTGTCTCTGAAAAGGGATTTTAAAAAATCAGTATTTTGAGTTTGTTGTTTGACAGGTGACGGTTGAGAACTACCAGACCAAATAGCAAATTTCAGTCAAAAACACATATCTAGGTATATAAAATCCCTACATTTTTTTTTCTACACTGCTTATCCTGTTGGGTGTCATGGGGGGCTGGAGCCAATCCCAGCTGTCATTTGGCAGGAGGCGGGGAACGGGGGACTGGTTGACAGTCACTTGCAGGGCTGTAGTATCGAGACAACCAGGTGTGACGCAACCCACACCTACGGGAAATTTAGAGTCACCAATGAATCTAACAAGCATGTTTTTTGGTCTGTGGGAGGGGGCTGGTGAGAACCCATGCATGCAGGGACAACATGCAAACATCTTTTTGCAACTTTTGCCTACTTCACCCATTTTTAACACTTTTTTATTTCACTTTTTTCATGTTTTGCAAATTTCTGCAACTTCTTTTTAACACTTTTTACCCATTTCACCACTTTTAATCCATCAATGCCATTTTATTTTACTATTTTAATCCATTGCTACTTTTTTAAATCATTTTTTTTGTCTCTTGTCACAATTATTCTATTCTTTTCCAAAAAGGTTGTCACAGTTTCTTTTACTTTGATTTCTGGCATCCTGACATTTGTGCACATTATTTCCTAGCTATAAAGTCTGACATTACTTTCCTAATCATTTAGCTCAGTGTGTCCATCCACATTGTTAACATCACTAATTAAAAGGTAGTGTGTTTCATAAAAAAGGGTCTACATTTTGAAAAGTCTATGAATAATTTAAAAAAAAAAACATTTGGTTGCTCTGATAAGAGTGGTTATTTTCAAGTAAAAAAAAATATTATCATCACAACTTTATTCAAAAAACGGACCATGATTTGCTGATGTCCATGAGCCCCTAGTTTGGCTGTGCCCCAGAAAGCTGTCCCTTTATCCCCACTTATGTGCAGCTTTGCTTACAAGAAATATGATCCTTGAAAGATGAAAAACTCTGCTACATCTTAAATGGAGTTGTAGACTCTCAGAAAGTGTTTGGAGAGAGTGGGGTGTGGAAAGCACCATGCAAACCTTTGACCTGTGTGATGAGGAGTGTAGCCTCTGTATGCAGGTCCTTGTTCTGTGAACGGAGCCAAACAGGCACCAAAATAAATCCTGCTACCAAATTAAACAGCAGAATTTTAATGAGTTGCAACGTTTGCATTAATTATTTGAACTGGCCTAATTTGGATTCATTAATTCAGGGGTTGTTAACCCAGGACTGGGTGTTCTATTCTGAGAAGGTTTGATTCTAATGATCACTGCTCAGACGTGTTAGAACAGACTGAATCATCTCATAAATCTGTTCATAAATCTGATTTTTCAGCTCTAGGTGCACATTAACGACTTCACCCTAAACACACGACATGCAGACAGAAATCCAGTCTGGGAAAACGTAGAGACGTTTGTCCTCTTCACACGATCATGAGGGAATACTTTCAGTTGTTCTGAACCTGCTGGAACACGAAACCTGTCTGTGATATAACATGTTCTTGTCTCTGTGTATAACTTTTTTTTTTTTTTTTAACCTTTAATTGTTATCTTCATCACAGAGATAGACGTGACAGACTAGTATTTGTTTTGCTGAAAAAAGGAGAAAGGAGAAAAAGCCATCCTTCCTGGCCCTATGGGAAAAGTCATTGCATAACTGGATGCTCCACCCTGCAACTGCAAGTGTTAATGATAACTGGTGATGAGTCTTTTACATCACTGAGGGGGAATTTTGTCCCACTCTTCTCTGCAGAATTGTTTTAATTTAGGCACATGCAGCATGGACGGCCTGTCTAAGGGCATGCCACAACATCTCAATCAGATTTAAGTCCAGACTCTGACTAAGCCACTCCAAAACCTTGTTTTGTTTTAGACATTCAGAGGTGGACTTGTGTTGTGTTTGGGATGACTGTCCTCCTGAATAACCAAAGTGAGCAGGAGCTTGAAGTCACAAACTGATGGTCAGGCATTCTCCTTTAGGATTTTCTGCTAGAGAGCAGAATTTATGGTTCCATCAGCTACAGCAAGTGGTCCAAGTCCTGAAGCAGCAAAGCAGCCCCAGACTATCACACTACCACCACCATTTATGACAGTTGGTTTGATGTTCCTTCAATGAAATGTTGCGTTAGTTTTACTCCAGATGTAACGGGACGCACACCTTCCAAAAGGTCAACTTTTGTCTGGTCAATCCACAGAATATTTTTCCCTAAGTCTTGGGGGTCATCAGGATGTCTTCAGTCAAGTGTGAGATGAGCCTTTGTGCTTTTTTTTTTTGTCAGCAGTGGTTTTGTCCCCGGAACTCTCCCATGGATGCCATTTTTGCCCCGTGACTTTCTTATTGTTGAATCGTGAACACTGACCATAACTGAGTCAAGTGAGACCTGCAGTTCTTTAGACGTTGTTCTGGGTTCTTTGTTACATCCTAGAGAAGTCTTTGATGTGCTCTTGGAGTTATTTTGGCCGCTCCCAGGTTCCAGATTTTCTCCATTTGAGGGAAATGGCTCTCACCATGGTTTAGAATCAGAATCAGCTGTATTGGCCAAGGTATGCTTACACAACAAGTTATTTGACTGCGGTTAGCTTTGCTTTCAGTATACAGGGATTGAACAATAAATACAAGAGTAAATAAACTTACAAAATTTCAAAATAAGGATTTAGATATGTACAAGGTTTTGTTGGTACTATTTCTAGCATATACAAGTCTGTAAGCATTGATAGTATGGTTGCAAGGATGGTACTATAAATGCTAACTAAAAATATGAAAGGATGTAGGCAGATTTACATGAGGGAGATAAGACAATTTAGGATAGCTGATTATTGCAATGAGCAGAAGAGGTGAGGCTTTTACCACAGAAAGCCTTCTTGCAGCATTTGAATATAGTTAGTAGATTCATTAGCGCAAATATGCACAAGAATTTAGGCTTTTTACCACAGAGAGCCTTCTCGCAGCATTGAGTTGCAGTGAATAGATAAATTACTTGTAGCGTTTGAGTATGGGTAATAGATTTAAAGTTATTAAAACAGGTAGATTAATTAGTGCAATATGCACAAGAAGAGAAGCATTTAACCAGTGCTTTCTTACAGCATTTGTGTTACAGTAAGTAGATAAATTACTTGCACTTTTTCCGTACAGTTGCTTGAGCCCCAACTCCTTAGAAATGGCATTGCAACCCTGTCCAGACTAATAGATCATAATGTCTTTGTTTCTCATCTGTTCTTGAGTTTTGCATCATTTGTAGACAGGTTCTATTCAGGAGATTTCTTGATTCAACAAATCTGGCAGTGGTCAGGCCTTGGTGTGGCTAGTAAATTTGAACTCAGCTTAACAGAAAAATGTGGTAAATCACAGTTAATTTATGATTTAACGTGGAGGGCAATGACTTCTTCCCTCAATAAATGAAATCATCATTTAAAAACTGCATTTTATATTTACTCAGACCATTTTTGTCTGCATTAAAAAATGGTTGATGATCTGAAACATTTCAGTGTGACAAAAATGAAAAAAAAAAAAAAGAAATAAGGAAGGGGGAAACACTTATTCACAGCACTGTAGGTGAACTTATCAGCGCAGAATAAGCCAGCTGTCAAACACCATTATAAAGCAATGTCTGACCATGACTACATGGCTTTTATTTGACATGACAGCTGTTAGACTGGCAGTGTTTGCATACTGTGTAATAACTGGGGTAATAGTCATGCTCACACAGCCGGCACATTTTTTAGCACATGGTGTTTCATAAAGCAGCTCATGACTCAGTCAGTAGAGGTGTTTCACTTTTTTCCACTCAGCCTTTAGAGGCTTTTCCACAAAGGTTTGGCCTCTAGTTCTTCTGGTCCACAGTCAAGCCGTCAAACTGCTTTAAGACCAAGTTATTTCTTTGTTTCAGTCGTGTGTACATTAAAGCCGAGCCAGGATCAGTCCCAGTGTTACTGACCTAATTTAAGGCTTATCAGTTCAAACTATACATGTCAGTGTTTGACTCACCTGTGGACCTAAAGCCCTTAAGATCCCCTCTCGCTTCTGTATCTGAGTGTGAAGTTTTGTTTGTCCTGTCCTGGTTTTATAAGTGCTTAGTGTTTGCTTTCTCACCCTTAACACACACTACAGTTATTGTAACAGCATGTTTCATAAATGGGGAATACCTAAGTGTGGGACAGAGCGTGCTTTTACTGCAGAGAGGAAAAAGGGTGTGGATGGGTGAAACTGAGGCTTAGACCAACAGTTGATGTAAGCTTTTGCAGCCATGCTTGCTCTTGGCTTTAGGGATCAAACTGATGGTCTGTTTGGTGATTGGTCCAACACTAGTACAGAATGAATGATTGTTTAAGGTTAAAATAAGGAATGTGACCCAGATGACAGAGTTTTTAAATATCAGGGTTGGAAAGTAAATCACGTAAAAATTAGGGCTGTTGAAGAATTATATGTTTCAAAAAATTCTGATTAATCTCAGAAGTTCCCCGGTAAATAAGATTTACTTGGTATTCTTTGATGCATTTTAAACTCCACTAATTTGCCTATAAACTGGTTTTCTTCCATTGGAATTTTTTACTGTGTTAAACTAAGGGTGACTGACTTCCCGTTTGGATACAGAAGCACTGGTCTGCCTATTTAAAGGCTGAAAAGTACTCAGTGTGCTGTGTGGTATCATGGTGTGTACCACACTGAACATGGAGCACAGAAAGCTAAGGAGACAGTTGTCCCAGGAGATTAGAAAGAGAATGATACACGAGCATGTTAAAGGTAAAAGCTTATAAGACCATCTCCAAGCAGCTTGATGTTCCTGTGGCTACAGTTGACCGTATTATTCAGAAGATTAAGGTTCACAGGACTGTAGCCAACCACCCTGGAGGTGGCCCCAAGAGGAAAAATTGATAACAGATTGAAGAGACAGATATACGAATGGTGACCAAAGAGCCCAGAACAACTTCCAAAGAGATCAGAGGTGAACTCCAAGGCCAAGGTACATCAGAGTCAGAATGCACCATCCGTCGCTGTTTAAGCCAAAGTGGACTTAATGGAAGACGGCCAAGGAAGAATCCACTGTTCAAAGCAGATCATTGGAATATGCCAAAATGCATATTGACAAGCCACAAAGCTCCTGGGAGAATGTCCTTTGGACAGATGAGACAAAACTGGAGCTTTTTGGTGAGTCACATCAGCTCTATGTTCACAGATGCAGAAATGAAGCACACAAAGAAAAGCACACAAAGAAAAGAATACTGTCCCTACTGTGAAACACGGAGGAGGCTCAGTTATGTTCTGGGGCTGCTTTGCTGCATCTGGCACAGGGTGTCTTAAATCTGTGCAAAGTACAACAAAATCTCAAGACTATCAAGGCATTCTGGGGCCAAATATGCTGCCCAGTGTCAGAGAGCTTGGTCTCAGTTGCAACAGGATAATGACCCAGAACACAGAGCTAAAAACAGCCAAGAATGACTAAGAACAAAACATTGGACTATTCTGAAGTGGCCTTCTCTGAACGCTTATCTAAATCCTCTTGAACATCTATGGAAGGAGTTGAAACGTGCAGTCTGGAGAAGACACCCTTCAAACCTGGGACAGCTGGAGCAGTTTGCTCAAGAGGAGTGGGTCAGAATACCTGTGGACAGGTGCTGAAGTCTCAATCCAATGTAACAGAAATCACTTGATTGCCGTGATTGCCTCAAAAGGTTGTGCAACAAAATCTTACGTTAAGGCAGTGGTTCCCAAAGTGGGCCGTGAACCCCCCCAGGGGGGCATGGTGTCATGACAGGGGGTTGCAGCAAGGCAAGGCTAAGCAAGACCAGCTGATGACTTTAGCACAGGAGAAGGGGAGTAGTTAATTGATGTCACCCCAGATTCAACAATGCGGGTGCAGCTCAAGTCCAAGATGTGTTTTTTGACTGGAGTGTAAAAAAGAGTGCCCACTTTTTGGCAGGTAAGCCCTGGACAGATGCTTACCTTTTGCAACATCCTACCAGTGCGAGATGGGCTTTACTGCTGCTATGTCAACCAAGACAAGATACAGAGAAAAGCTGGACATTGCAAATGAACAGAGAGTGGTAGTCTCACAATTGCACCCAGGACCTGAGAAGATCTGTAGCACAAAACAAGATCACAGGGATCACTGAAATGATTGCAGGACCGGAAGTATAACTCAGTCCTAAAAAATGTTGACAGATCTTTCATTTTCAGGGAATTTTTCATATTCAGAGAGTCAGATTTTAAAAAAAAATTTTTTTGAGGATCTAAGTTGCGGTAAATAAAAAAGGTAGGAACTTGGGCCATGAGGAAAAAGTTTGGGAACCACTGAGTTAAGGGCACCGTCATTTTTTTCCAGGCTGAGTTTTTTTCTCTCTTTAGCGGAAACAATTTTGCCCACGTGTGTGGAATGATTCGTACCCATCTCTGGTCCAAATGTAGTTACTGACTCAGTGGATCTACGGTGGCAGTCGTTTCATCTCCATATTCAAAGCTTGATAATGTTTTTCCACAAACTGGTGAATAGGAGTGGTCATGTCCAGTTGTATGGGTCTTTGTGTTTGACAACTATGTAGTCAACACCCACACTAACCTAACCTTTAGAGCTCTGCAGCCTGATACATTCATATTAGACTGCTTACATCTAGTTTTCTGTGGTTTTGCATATTTGTGAGGGTAACTTGCTTCAGATATATTACATACCCATTGTTTTTGTCATGTCAGTCTCTTGACTCACTGTTTAGAGTCACAGAGCTTTCACTGATGGCTTCATTAAAAATCTCACCCACAGCTCTGAGCCTGCAGACCCAACAAAAGATCTTTTGTAAGTTTAATTTTAATTTCAACCTTTTCTTTTCTCAGAGAGAACAAACTGTCTTTTGGCTGCGCTAAAGTCTCTCACTCTGTGGTCTGAGCTGTAACCTTTAGCTGCTAACCAGAGCTGCTTTTCATCAATGCCGGTCTGTCACAGTGTGGGAGCTGTGGGTGGAGAGCGAGAAAGTGAAAGTCTGTCTGTGCTGAAGAAGAAAATATTCACGTGTGACCAAAGCAGTTACTAGAGGTCCGACTAAGTCAGCCTGAAGACCAGGAACAGGAGGGAACAGATTCATTTACTTGGTCTAGAGGTATCAATACCAACCATTCAGCCCCAACAAAGCTTCTGTTTTAACACTTTCAATCCTGTTTGTTCTGTCTGTCTACATAAAGTGCAGTAAAAACAACCATTTGTGATCTTGTGAGGAGGTGTGAAGCGTCAGACGGATTCTCAGCTTGTCAAAGACACCTCCTGTAGTCTCTGCATGGTTTCTTGTCACTCCACAGGGACAAAAGCACAAGACAACAAACAGACAGACAGTCAGAGGTGCTGGTACTGTGTAACTAATGGAAGCAAGACTGGAACATGATTTTGAGTTAATTTACATACAATAACTTTTTAAGCAAGTAAATCCAAGCTTTCACACTTTAACTTTCAAAAATGCAGCAAGAATTTTTTTGGACCCTGGTCGATTTTTTCCAAAGTTGCAACAAAGCAACAGTGATTTAGTTTATGAAGGGAAAAAGCCATATGCTTACCTGGCCTAAAGTGTGAAAGGTCATCTCCCCCTTTGTAAATCACAAGTTAACTCAGATTGATCAGTTTTTTTGGAAAGCTGAGTTTAAGTTCACTAGCCACACCCACATCCTGATTCCTGCTAGACCTGTTGAATCCAGAAATCCCAAAATAGAACCAGCCTGACCATGAAGTAGGCTACAAGATTTCAAAAAGCAACACATCAGGGTGCCTTCCAATGAAATTCAAGAAAAATGACAAAGTCAGTGACATCTATCACTATGGAAAGGGTTACAAAGATGTTTCCAAGGCTTTGGGACTCCAGCAAACCACAGTGAGAGCCATTAACCACAAATGGAGAAAACCTTTAAACATTGGTGAACCCAAGCCACCAAAATGACTCCAAGGGTGCACTGACAACCCACTCACTGGCCTCAGTTAAGGTCAGTGTTCATGACTTAGCAATAAGAAAGAGACTGGGCAAAAATGGCATCCATGGGAGAGTTCCAAGGCCAGAACCACTTCTGACTTAAAAGAACACAAAGGCTCGTCTCACAATTGATCAAAAACATCCTGATGTACTGTTTTATTTTCTTTAGTTTATTTCACTTTTGCGTTTTTCTTTATCACTACATTTCTAATCCATTGCTCTGATAACTGATGTGTGATTGCTTTGGTAGCACAATATTGTGTTTACTTACTTGTTAAGGAGCAGGGAGCAGGGCTGATCATGATCCAGTGAAATAAAATGGCACCGACACTCTAAAATATTTCCATTTACCAGAGGAGAATGCCAGGGGAGAGTTGCATCCCTCCTGATGTGAATAGAAAGGTGCATCAAAATTTGCCTCCCATTTTTTAATGCCGTTCATTCACATTGCCATAAGTGTGCACAGGCCTAAATGGATTTTCTCCTCGTACTTGTCTATGTCTGAGACTCTCGCATGTGTCTTTGAACTTGACTCTAAATCTACAGCCTAGTTGACCGAAATCATTTTGGTCATGCTACGTCATTTGCAGGGTTACCAGACTCCTTTGAGGGAAAAGTCCCCCTGTAGAAGTTCAGACTCACACACTAGCCATGGCTGATAGCTTTTTATCTTTTCTGGTATAGTTTTTAAGCTAACAGCCTCATGAACAATGAAAAGATTTGCTTACAGAAGAAAGGCACCAAAAACAGCATTCTTTGCTTGTGCTCTTGTTCTGTAGCTGTAGATAGAACTGGATCCTGGTGTTGAATCAGCTCTATGATGCTGAGGCTGTTATTATCTGTTCCAAAAGGATGCATGTGTTGGTGCCACCCTGCCTCCATTCTTCAACACTGCCTCGCAATTATTGACAATTAAATAGTTCCTCATTTAACTCCCTGAATGAAAGAAGGACAAAAGGGTTCATTACTGCCCACTGAAAACACCTGCTGGCAAAAATAAGTCTCTCTTTCTGAGTGGACTTATTTATCAGTGAAAGTTCAAATAAGGACTAAAAGTAGATATTTCAGCTGTAATTTCTACTCTTCCACATCATTTCTAATCTAACTTTCTTAAACATTTATCTCATAATTGCTGTAGTTAATCAAGATTAAATGCATCCTTTTTGCCACAGTTTAAAATTCTACTGTTCTGCTTTCAGAATTGTTTTTGAATCATTTTGGATTTAAATTTGGATTTCTAATGTTGTAAACTTAAGGTTCTTGTTTAGATAGAAACATACCATGGACTTTACCATGGAAAAAAACTTGTAATGGATTTAAAAGGAATTAAGTGAACAGTAAAAAGGGAATGTTAGATAACACAATGAGCAGGTGACTTCTGACCTGCCTGCTGAGCTGTCTGTGAGTTTTTGAAAATGAAATGAGACCTTAAGGATTAGTCTGGTCAGGTATGAGAGCATATGCCAGTTTGGCAATTTGATATGTCAGCCTTGGCCCTGTACTGCTCTCGCCTCCTCATGGCCATTGTCAAGGCCTGCTTCAGGCCCATGCCCCATCTCTCCAGGTACCTTCTCAGCTGACCCCTTAAAAAAACATACGGTCCAAAGATGTTCAACGATACCCAAAGACATTTAACGATATCCAAAGATGTTCAACAATACCCAAAGACATTCAGCGATACTTAAAGACATTCAACGAAACCCAAAGACATTCAACAGTATCCACAGATGTTCAACGATACCCAAAGATGTGCAGAAAAGAAATGGTCACAACGGAGTCCAACCTCTGGCCAACACTCAACATTGAGGCCTCACAAGAGTAAAGTAAGACCATGAGGACCAAGACTGAAAGACTGACTTTTATCCACATCCTCAGTTACCAAGAACGCCACACTGTGTTGCTCAGCAAGCCCATCGCGCAATGCAGAAGTCCAAGTCTGCAGTTGATCAGCTGATCGATGGATTACGCTGCTAAGGTAAGCTGCTCTACAACCTATGCTTTAAATATTACAAAATAATACCACAGTTAAATGTTTTTTTGTCAGGTAAAATTATGTTTTCTGATGTCTCTTTTGATAATAGCCGGATAGAGGAGATGTTAATATACTTTTTAATTCTGAAACTGTCATTCAAAGCAGCCTTTGATCAGTACCACAGAGCGGCATGTACAACAACCTTAAACCCACTTAGCCTGGTTTGATTTAAGTATCAGTTGAAATTGGTTCATTATCGGACAAAGTGTGTAAGAAACAATGAATGTTTTCAATCAACAAAGATGCAGCTGCCACGGTAGAAACGTAGTGTAGATAATCTGTGCGGGATGAATGAGTGCCTGCTGTATTTCTAAGTAGAAGTTATTGTATATTCTTTGCCTTTCATGTAATTGTGCACCAGATCAGCCCGTAATTTAAAAAATAAAAACATTTAGCAGCAGCTGGATTCAGTCACTATATATATCATTAATACAAAATGTAGAATTTAAATACCTTGTGCTCGAATGTCAAGTTCTGGACCCTAACTAGTCAACAGTACTACTAAATCCCCATGAGCATAGGTTTACACCCGAAAAAAGAAGTCTTATGCTTTAGGTACTCTTTACATCAGAGTAAAACCACCAGGAAAATTCAGGGACCTGCAGCACCGTAAGTTTTAGTGCAGCAAAGTTAACTATAATATTAATAGACAGTCAGTATGACTGCCATGGACTTTCTAGTACTATTCCAAACAGCATCTATAATCCTGAAATCACAGGTGATTTCTGTTTCTGCAGCCTTCACAGTCATCTATTGTTCCTGCTTCCAGCAAAAGAGAGAGATTAGAGAATCTCTTATGAAATTCAGTCATTCACAGCTCAGACGGCTCAGTTTCACACTGAGTCTGCCTTCATGATCATTATGTAACTTCAGCTCCTCTGACTTCACGGTGACGTCGACGTGTTTGCTGTTGTGTGAAGGTTTACACAAATGTTCAAACCTCCAATTTAACAACAAAAACTCACACTTCTACAAAACGGCAGTTTCATTTTTCTTGTGGACACGTTCACAGAGTGTGGACTTTGTAGTAGAGTAGAGTTACAGTGAGGGGGAGGATGAAGACAGAGGGAGAGGAGCAGCTTTGTCTCTCCCTGAGGTGGGGGTCATAGCAGCAGGTTTAACCTGATCTGTCAGAGCACGACACTTCTCCTCTGTCACCATGCCACACAAAGACATGTTAGCATTTCTGCACATTTGAGGATTCTACATGCCTTCATATGCACTTTAACCCTTTAACACCAACTAAATCAGTGTGGCAAGATTAAAGATTAAAAATTACATCAATTACAAATATCACACTTACTGGATGACTGCAAAAGCAGGGCCATAGCATTTATAAATTAGTGAGGTCTTTCTTCCTTAATAAATCATATTCAAACAATATTAAAGCCTGCAATAAACCTGCTAAATTTACACCTCCAAATGCAACCCAAGCTACACATCCAACACAAATTTACTTTATGTTTTTGTTTTTGCCAGCAATATTAATCATGGAGTAAAAGCAAACCAACACCTATATCATTTAGAGTTTTTACATATCAGCTGGTTTAGTGGTTGGTCAGTTTATTTTGCTTTGTAGAGCAGTGAGACCTCCTACAGGTGGCAGCATAATCTGTTAAAGGAGCATAAAAGTAATTCTTAATTGGTCAACAAAAGAATGACGGAGCGGGGTCAGCAGATGCTGAGGCGCAAAGTATGCAGAGGTCGCCAACTTTCTGCAGAGTCAGTCACTACGGACCTCCAAACTTCATGTGGCCTTCAGATTAGCTCAAGAACAGTGCATAGAGAGCTTCATGGAATGGGTTTCCATGGCCGAGCAGCTGCATCCAAGCCATACATCGCCAAGTGCAATGCAAAGCGTCGGATGCGGTGGTGTAAAGCACGCTGCCACTGGACTCTAGAGCAGTGGAGACACGTTCTCTGGAGAGATGAAATTCACTTCTCCATTGGCAATCTGATAGATGAGTCTGGGTTCAGCGGTTGCCAGGAGAACAGTACTTGTCTGACTGCATTGTGCCAAGTGTAAAGTTTGTTGGAGGGGAGATTATGGTGTGGGGTTGGTTGCTTTTCAGGAGCTGGGCTTGGCCCCTTAGTTCCAGTGAAAGGAACTCTGAATACTTCAGCATACCAAGAGATTTCGGACAATTCCATGCTCCCAACTATGTGGGAACAGTTTGGGGATGGCCCCTTCCTGTTCCAACATGACTGTGCACCAGTGCACAAAGCAAGGTCCATAAAGACATGGATGAGAGACTGGCTGGCCTGCACAGAGTCCTGACCTCAACCCGATAGAACACCTTTGGGTGAATTAGAGCAGAGACTGAGAGCCAGGCCTTCTCGTCCAACATCAGACATCAGACCTCACAAATGTGCTTCTGGAAGAATGGTCAAAAATTCCCATAAACACACTCCTAAACCTTGTGGAAAGCTTTTCCAGAAGAGTTGAAGCTGTTATAGCTACAAAGGGTGGACCGATGTCATATTAAACCCTATGGATTTAGAATGGGATGTCACTTAAGTTCATATGCGAGTCAAGGCAGGTTAGCGAATACTTTTGGCAGTATAGTGTATATTGAAACAGATAGCTTAATGGTATAAATGTACTGTACTATAATCATGAAAACTCCATGAAGTGATGATGTGTGTGCCACACAATGCAACAGAGAAAGCACAGCATACACACAGAGGGAGGATTAATGTGTCAGACTAGTTTTCTGCAGCTGCTTGAACAGAACAAAGAAAAGCTGCTGATGCAGCAGCTCCTCGTCTGAGTTTAACACAAAATGACACGAGCAACCACAGAGACAGAAAATAAAGGTGAAGTTATGACTGTAATTTTTCAAATCAATGCACATCTGAGTCAGCCTGTGAATAAAGTTTTCAATCCAAAAAAGTTTTAATGAGTCTTATAAATCATATTCTATCAGAATGAAGCAGAGCATAATTGATATGTAATGGCTCTGGGTTTTAATGGTGCAGGAAGTAGCCGATCTTTATAAGGCCAGAACATGAATCCTGTGTTTGTATAGTTTGGCACTGAGATTGACAGACGGTATTTAAAGTATCTGACTGACATCCAGAAGTGGGCGTTAACCTTCTGTAATCACTGTGAGGTTTCCTTCAGTGAGGGGACTTTGAGTCTGAGCATAGCTTAAGATCGAAGGCTGGGCTCAAAGACAAAAACACTTCTATTCAATAGCTGGAGGAAATTACTGATAAAGCAGCTTCTTTGTTTTCTTCTCTTACAAAAAGTGATTGCCAGCCAAGAGCAGCTCTTCGCCTTAAAGTTGTACCCTTGAAAAAGCGAGTCTTTGGGTGTAAGACCTTGCAAGGAAAATGACTAGTTTCTACCTACAGTATGTTGGCTCCTTTTAAGGCTGGGATCTTTGAAGGTTGCCAACCTTGGTTTAGGACTTGGCCTCACAGTAAAGTTGTAGAGTTGTGTTGTTAAAATATGCACAGAAAGCCTTGAGATCCAAGTGGTAACTTAATAAAACCTCATTGTTAGGCGACTGAAATAGGACACCAAAAGATTGCATGGTCTCCTCCTGGCTTTCTATCAGCAGAATTCATTGTTCAATCTTATACATTGCGGTCCAGGTCCTGAAGCAGCAAAGCAGCACCAGACCATCACCATCACAGCTGACCCTTCCCATCCCTGCTCTCCTGCATATGTCAGCATTAGACACACAGTCTTGCCAGCGTTACCCAAAAATGTGCTGAAGGACACCACGCTGAGGGTTGCGCTGGCAGTTGGAGTTGACCGCCCCCCTGATATTGGAGGTAAGGCCTGTCAATGAGTGTTTACTGCATGTGAGACTGACCCATCATCGGGCTTGACCTTGTTCATCGTAGTCTACACTCACAGGCATGAGTGAACTCACAAAGGAAGTGTTCTACACCAGACTCAACTCAGCCGTCCAGTCCCAAGGGATGATGTCTTGGTCATTCATAGTGACTTCAATACTACGAGGCTGCTCAGGGACTGCAGGGTTTTTAGGAGTGTCCAGGTCTTTAGTGGTGGCCATCGACTTCTGGTTTCATGCCTGAAATTTCATCTGAGATGCCCCAGGAAGGCTAACTCTGGTCGAATCAGACTGGGTGTCAGTCGCCTTGGACCACCAGAGGCTTCTCAAGATCCTGAGTCTCTCTGGGCTGACTTCAGGTCCAGTACCCTGGCTGCTACCAGTGAATGCAACCCAAACCTCAGCTTTCCAAAAAATGTAGTTAAGGAGGGGCAACGACCTCTTCACATAAGCCAGGTAGGTTTGGATGACTTTTTTTCCTTTGATGAATGAAATCATCATTAAAAACGGCACTTTGTATTTGCTTTAGTTATCTTTTTCTAGAATTAGAATTGTTTGATTATCTGAAATGTTTAAGTGCAGCAAATATATAAGAAAAAATAGGAATTCTGAAAGGGGCAAATAATTTTTCACAGCAGATCAACCCTTTCTCATTGGCTGGGGCAGGAAGAACTCTTTGATATATGACAGTCTTGAATGCGCTGACACCAGTTAGTTGAGTGCTGTCATGGCACCTTGGTGGTTGTCGGCTCTGGTTAGGATGACAGTTACGATCTGTTCAGCAGAGATAGGAGCAAACAAGTTCAAACCGTGCAAAACTGCCAAACTTTGTCGCATTACTAGTGCTTGAAGATTATTAGCGTGTTATGCTTTGTGATTCAGACCTTAAGACGGTGTGGTGTGTGGTGCCATGATAAAATCATAAATATATGTACAGATTTTCCTCAAAATCTCAAAACATTGCATTCCATTCCTCAGAAGTCTGATGTCAGCACTGGGAATGACGTCGCACCTGAGCAGTGTTAATTTTGTTGACTGAAACTATGACTTAAAATGTTCGTCGACAGCCTTTTTGTCCATGACAAAAACTAGACTAACAAAAATAGATCTGTGATGACTAAAACTGACAAAAGTAAGTTTAGATTTTGTCAAGATGGCTAAAACTAGACTAAAATATCTTAAATTTACATCAACTAAAACTGGACTAAAACTAAAAAGGGTAGATATGACTAAAATGGGACTAAAACTAACAGACATTTCGTCTAAAGACTACGACTAAAGTAAAAAAACCAAAATTAACACTGCACCCGAGTTGAATGCGTTCCATTTGCTGCAAGCTCATAAGAGCAAAGGTATGTTTTGTTTAATCCTGGAACTCGGCAATTCAAAGCCGCCAGTTGGATACGTCATCAAAAATGTACTCCGAACTTGAAATTCCAACTCAGAAAGTCAGCGCAACCTCTAGTACCCCCAGTCATGAACTCCTAGCAAATGGAACAAACTGAACTCAGGTGCAACATCATTCCCAGCCCTGATATCCAACTTCAGAGGTTCATGACAGACCCAGAAAACAACTGGACTTTTTTGAAACATGCTCACCTGCTACACCTGCTCCAGCATCCCTGATCAAAGTAATTTCTCTTTAAAGCACGGCTCTGTGCTCATGTTAAACAAGATAACGCAGAAGATGTGTCACACATTGCTGCTAGAATTATTCTCTGAGAATTCATGGTGTAATTGCTGTTTTTGTCAGCTGTAGTCAACAGTGCTGTGTAAACATATTTGAATGTTATACGAAAGAGGGAATGCTCTAAAACTTTGTAAATAAGTCAAAAGGCACAGCTTTAACTCTCCTCTTATCTTGATGTTGAACCTATCACTGCTTATACGCACCAGAGCACAGAGACACTGAGTCATCATGCAGTTATTTGGGGAAAAAACACCCCACTACATGCAAACTGGCCTTATTGCATTAAACATCCAATGATGAGGACAGTAAAATCATGGCATGACAAACTTTCCAGAAATTAGGAAACAATCCCTCCACTGTATGACTTAAAAATAAATAATGATAAATGATGTGTGAATAAGGTCAGAAACATGACTTTGACATTGCTATTAACCCATAACCAGAAGTTAAATCAGTCTAAGACACCCAGCTTTTTTATCAATGTGGCTTCTTAAGTGTGCAATGCAGTCAAGCATGAGATTCATAATCTAATACTGCCTATATTTCACTGTTTGCCATGGGCTAGTGTAAAATGAACCAAAGGCTGCAGTTTGAACACCACTGCTCTATCATCTTCTATGTCTGTAGAAAAACAGCAGAGAATCTTCAATAAAAGTTTACCATTAAAGCCACGGTAGTTGAGGGCTGGTTATTATTATAAAGACTCTGATTGTGACGTAACAAGGGGATTCTGAAACGATTTTGTGTTTCCAGACTATGGATGACTGGCTGGGTTTGCTTATTTCACACTGTATAGTTCAGTAGATACTAAGAATACCCAATTCTATGTGCAAAACCATGAAAATGTTGTTATTTTAAATAATAAGTGTCCTTTTTGAGTCTTGTATTCGGTGTAACAGCCATCACCTGGTAGAAACGTGTTATTCAGAGCAGGACTGACAGCTTCTCAAACAACAAAGACCAACCATCTGATAAAGGTGAAACGGCTTTTGTAAGACATCCATCATCCGTCTTATCTGTCAGCTCTGCCTCTTTCATAATCCCACTGTGTGTGTCATTTTCATTTGAATGTTTAAGACTGGAATGAGCCTCATGAACAACTTGAAGTCCTTCAGTCAGTGCCAGAGACGATGGTTTAGAGAACAATGCAGCAATTCAAGTTCACTGCCAGTCTGTTGAGTAATCACCTCAGTCAGCCTTTATACCTTTACTTTATTTATACCTGCTGCAGCTGTGATTGTATTTACAAATGATAATTCACCAATTAGACTTAATGATCCTGCAGACATCGTTAGATCACATTCATTTATAAGAGGAGCTCTTAAAGAAGAAATATTTCTTCATTGTTTTGACATCTTATGTTATTTCACAACACATGAGGAGATTTTATCAGAGCAGAGATGTTATCTATACTGATCCAAAAGTCAAAGAGAATTTATAGAGGGACTTTACCATCCTTATCTTTGTTACTGCTGACCTGGAGCTAATTCTTCCTCCAAAATAACCTCAGTGCAGCCGTAAATACTCCTTCTGTTTAGAAAAGCGCTTACTTAACTAAATCCTTTGGCTGACATCCTGCACATGTGCGTTTAGAGTACTTTTGGACCTGCTTTGGGATATTACTGGTCCTTGAGGTCAAATCAGGAGAACACCCTTATTGTTTCAGACCACAGTGATATTTTAGACAATAATGCTCGTCAATATTTATGGAAACAGTGCTTCTGCTTGTCCTGTTTTAAAGAGACAATGAAAGCAGGACGCATTGAGGGATCTATGAATACGTCTGTCTGCAGGCCCATGAATGTTTTTTCACAGGTGGCCAGATGGGGCCCATGGAAGTCTTTGGTTCAAATCTATACACTAGAATTCCCTCATGGATCACAAAAATAGAATATCACAAAAAAGTTAAAAAAAAAAAAAAAAAATCCTGTAATTTAATTCAGAAAGTTCCATTATTCTAGATTAATCGATGACCAATCTTTTTTTTTTTTTTTTTTTTTTTTTTAACCTCTTAAGACCCTGCATGCACATTTGAGGACATTACAGTCTGGCTAACAGATTTCAACTAGAAAACTGCCCAGAATGCCCAATGAAGTTAAAGTTATTTGCAGGAAATGCTGGGAGAATTTGCTGGTTGGGTTTTTCAGAGATTTGCTTAAAATTTCCCAAGTATTTTCATGAAAATTTTGCAGGTATTTTTATATATTTTGGAGAGTCTCAGCGGAACTTTGGGGGAAATTTGCTTTTGATTTTATTTGGATTGGGAGGTAACCTTGCAAAGCAGATAGATACGCCCATTTCAGTGTTTCTCACTGGCGAATCCATCTTGCAAAGCTCCCGTCTGAACAGTTTGGGCCCAGTTAGAAAGTGACAGGACCAATCAGCGTCGAGGGGCAGTACTTTTGTTGTGACATTGTGATGTGAGCATGCATCGGCCTCTTGTCGCTGCTTGCCAAGTGTAAGTTTCATCCAAACTTGACAACATTTCTTTGTTAAAAGAAGAATGAAGAACAGCAATGAGTTGTTTTCTTTTCAGAAACGACAAAATTCGTGTACTGGCACGTCTACAGTTGCCATGGTTAGTGGCGTTAATGCCGTTCTTTATGGAGTTTACTCCTTCGATAGAGGTGCAGCTCGGTAGCAGCTATGTCATGTATTTTGTTGCTTTGATTGGTCCGTAAAGATGTGACAGACAGAACGTTCATCCAATCACCCTCCGAGTTTTATTCAAAGGTTCTGCCCTTTCCTAAATGCTGTCCATGAGTGCTTTCCCAGATGGATGTGTGAAACACATCTATCTGGCATGCCAGGTTAATTTGGAGGGTGGTCCTTTGTCATTTTCAGGAATTTTCATGGGAGTTTCTGAGAATTTGGATGTTTCCGTCATTTTATGGAATTTTAGGAACTGTATACTAATTTTTTCTCATTTGCTTAAAATGTTAGGGGGAATTTGCTTGACTGTTTTTAGGAATTTACATGGAACTTTTGGTAGAAAGTTTTGAAATGTTTAGACTTTATGATAAAGTTTCATGGAAACACTTTGTGACTACTTGAAAAAATGTAGGGGTACTTTTTTAAGGGAATATTCTCTAACCTATATTTAAGAATTTTCATACAAAATTTAAGGATATTTCGTAGAGTTTTTACAGATGGATTTTGGAGGGCAAACTTTCCAAGAAATTCCCGTTTAAAGACAAGGCTGATGTTTTAACTTATTACATCCTTCTTATTCTAAGAAAGTGGGAGGAACTAAAGTGCATTTCAAACAAAATCTCAGGTTTTAGAACGTTAATCTTGATGTTCATTTATGCTCTCAGTACTAGGTTGAAGCTCCTTTTACATGATGTACTGCATCAACATGCCATAGAGCCAATCAGTCTGTGGCACTGCTGGGGTATTATGAAGCCCAGTTTCTTCTGTTAGCAGCCTTCAGCTCATCTGGATTGTCGAGTCTGCGGTCTCTCATCTTCCTCTTGACATTTCCCCAGAGATTCTCTTAGGGGTTCAGGTCAGAATCAAACACAGTAATACCACAGTCAGTGAACCAGTTTCTGGTAGTTTTGGCTTCAGTGTAGGCAGGTGAAAAGAGAATTAGTTTCTCCATGAAGACTCTCAGCAGATGGAAGCATATAGGTCTTAAATCTCTTGGTAGATGGCTGACAGTGTTGTCTCTTGACTTGATAAAGCACAGTAGACCAGCAGCATATGACATGGCACCTAAAACCATCACTGACTGTGGAAACTGAAAACACTGGACTTAAAGCACTGAAGGATTCTGGGCCTCTCTGAAGCTTCCTCTAGTCTAGTTTGCATGTCCTCTAGGACATGGTAGTCATACGCCCAGCCATGATCAGCTGACGGCCAGCTGATCTAAATTATCACTCCTACAGCCAATCACAGCTCTTTCTCTCAACACAGCGATAAATTCAAATATGACCTACTTCTCACTAATGCATTAATACTGATGCACCTCTGCTGCTACTGCTGGAAAATCTTAACCTCCTCCACCCCAGCCTCCTCTTTTATAGCATAAAGCATGTTGCACCCTGATGTAATTGCTATTGAACTATTTTTATGGTATTCAGTATGCATTGTCATAAATGTATCTATTCATATGGGGGTTCTAGCTTTGCCCTCCTAGGAAAGTCAAAGCATGTTGCTTAACTGACCCAGGGAGCATGTTTTGAGCAGAGCCAAGTAAAACTATATTCCCATTCTGCAATAAAATGGTGAAATGTATGATGAGACTGTTCCTGACTGAAATTTAGTTTCATCTGAAAAGAGGACTTTGAACCACTACGCAATGGTCCAGGTCTTTCTCTCCTTAGCTCAGGTGAAAAGCATCTGACATCCGTGGTTCACGATCAGCTCGACGCTAAGACCACAACACTTGTAGTCTGTTTCCTGGACCCATCTCTGTGGTGGCTCTTGATCCACTGACTCCAGTCTCAGTCCACTCCTTGTGAAGCTCGCTGAAGTTCTTGAATCTTTTTTGTTTGACAGTCCTCTGAAGGCTGAGCTCATTCCTGTTGCTTGTGCTCCTTTTTTTACCTCACTTTTCTCTTCCAGTCAAATTTCAATGAAAATGCTCTGATACAGCCTCTGAGAACAGCCTGTCCTTTCAGCACTGACCTTCTGTGGCTTACCCTCCCTGTTAAGGATGTCAGTGATTGTCTTCTGGACAAAAGTCAAGTCAGCAGACCGGGAGAAACCTTATCAAGTCCAGCTTAGTATAAACTGAATGACTGAACTGACATTGAGATTGTTTTTGTAATGCACACCTCTGCTGTTTATCACATTTTTACTGTGCTGATGAATGCTGAATGAACCAACTATGCAAATGTTTGTCAGAGTGTTGGTCTGGTAATGGTTTTGTCTGTAAAACCAATAAAGAGAATATTTAAAGAAATCTACAACTGTAGGTCTGCAGGTTTATCAGCTTAAAGAGGAGCAGTAGTTAAACTTCTGGATGAGATGTTTAAAACCAGTCCTTCCACTTCTTCTCCTGATACTGCTGTCATTTCTGCCTGCAGCATGAACCCTCCTCTCAGCTGCTGTCTTTAACTAATCTTCACCTCCATCTCACTGTTTTTCTGCCTCAGGAGTTCTACTATTTCTCACTCTCTGTTTGAAACTCTCTGACACTCATCTCTGTTGGTTTTTCATCCTGATGTTCAAGTACGGTGTGAATTCTCGAGTAGTGGAAAGTTACTGACTCACGTACTAAAACTCCAGAAGTTTTTATCAGATTTTTAGATATTCTCTGAGTATTTTGAGTGAAATCAAATCATTGCAAGCATTTTTCTTATATCTAGTAAAAAAAGAAAAAAAAACTCATTAAGCTAAATATATAAGTGACATATCAAGGTGCATAATCTTAATTCCTTTTGTATAACAGGTATGATTGTTTCGTACCATGCTCAGGCATAACTGCCTTCCTCACTGGGTCTGTTTTCATATTACTGATGTCATTCTGTGTCCAAACACTTGCATATTTACAGTCTAATACAGTAGTTGTATACAGAAGCTGGTTTGCAAATCCGGTAAAAAGACAACCATGGTAAACGTTTACATTAACATTTGTTCATGCTCCTTGTGGACATTGGAGTCCATCCTGCAGGCTGCTAAGAATGTTTTTTATTATTTTTAACAAAGCAAGCAATGACACTCCACCTACTTCCATGTCTACGGTGAAACTCAGAGCTTGAACTGGGTCCGTGCTGCAAAGATACCATGGGTTTTTGAAGAAACACCTTGTTAACTCTAATTGCTGATGAGTAACCTGTGCTTGAGCACGGTTGCCTTCACGTCTCCCCAGACCATACCTCACTAATCCTGCCTGGAAATAAACTCCTGTTCAAAATTTTAAGACCTGTGGAAAAATTGCAAGAGTTTACATTTCACTGTTGGATCTTTAGAAGGTTCTAAGTAGAGCTTCAAAATGCAAAAAGAAGAAATTGGAGTGTGACAAAAGAAAAATTGAGTAAGCAATTCATTGAAAACAACAATTAACTGAAATAGGCTGTTCATCAGCTGATCAAAAGTTAAGACAGCTCAAAAAAACTGAAAACCCCCTCAATACAGAAACAAAAGTTTCAGAAAAGGACTCAGTAATGAGTAGCTCCACTGTTCTTGTTGATCACTTCAAAAATTCGTTTCGGCATGCTTGATGTGAGTGTTTCCAGGGGGCTTCCCTTGCCATCCATCCCCAAATTTTCTTAACTGGATTTAGATCGGGGGAACATGCAGGATGGTCCATAAGGGTGACATTATTCTCCTGGAAGAAGTCCTTTGTCAGGCGGCCATTGTGAAGTGCAGCTTTGTCCTGTTGAAAAACCCAGTCATTACAACACAGAGGAGGGCCCTCAGTCATGAGGGATGCCGCCTGCAACATCTCAGCATAGCCAGCCACTGTTTGACGCTCCTGCACAACCTGAAGCTCCATTGTTCCATTGAAGGAAAGAGCACCCCAGATCATGATGGCGCCCTCTCCACTGTGCCCCGTAGAAAACATCTCAAGTGGGATCTCCTTGTCATGTCAGTAACATTGGAAGCCATCAGGACCATCAAGGTTACATTTTTTCCCATCAGAGATAAAACTTTCTTCCACCTTTCAATGTCCCATGTTTGGCGCTCCCTTGCAAAGTCCAAACTGGCAATTTCGTGGCCTTGAAGGAGACGAGGCCTTTGAAGATGTTTTTGTTTTTTAAGCCCTTCTCTCGCAGATGTCGTCTGATGGTTATTGGGCTGCAGTCGGCACCAGTAACGGCCTTAATTTGGGTCGAGGATCGTCCCGTGTCTTGACAGACAGCCAATCGGATCCTGTGATGTCAGTCCCAGCATAGACATTGACTTCTGAGGTAAACAGAACCCAGCAGAATTCCTGAAGGATGACTTGGTGCAGCACTATGGTCGTAGTTTCAAATCAATACATGGCAAATCAAGACAGACACACAGGCATACAGACTTGCCACCAATTATAGCAGTAAGATACACAAATAAATATTTGCCTCCATCCTGATTTTTCTTTTTTATTTTTGTGTATTTGTCACACTTAAATGTTTCAAACCATCAAACCAGTTTTGATATTAGACAAAGATAAGCTGAGTAAATACAAAATGCAGTTTTTGAATGATGGTTTTCTTTATCAAGGGAAAAAAAGCCATCCAAACCTACCTTGCCCTATGTGGAAAAAGCCATTGTCCCCCCTCGGTAAATCATGAACTAACTGAGACTACCTTCATTTTTTGTAAAGCTGAGTTGAATTTCTCTAGCTGCACCCTGGCCTGATAGCTGCTGTTAAATCCAGAATTCCTTAAGTAGAACCAGATAAGAAACAAAGTCATTGTATATCAGCCTGGAAAGGCTTACAAAGACATTTCTAAGGCTTCGGGAATCCAACCAACTGCAGTGACAACACTATCCACAAATAGGGAAAACTTGAAACAGTGGTGAACCTTCCTAGGAGTGACCAGTCTACCAAAATGACCAAAAGCTCATTGACGACTCATCCAGGAGGTCACAAAAGAACCCAGAACAAGATCTAAAGACCTGCAGGCTTCACCTGACCCAGTTAAGGTCAGTGTTCATGATTCAACAATAAGAATCTGATTCACTTCATTTAACTTGATACTTTAAGTAGATTTTTCATTATATGAGCATCTTCAGACTAGTTCTGATTGTGGGACCTCTTTTTGAGTATATCTACAGTTATGTATTAGTTCTCTTAATGAGGTGTAAGATCTGAGAACTTCCTCCGCCGCTGTCCTGCTTCCAGCTGTGGCTCACAGTCGTGACTCACTGGTTTCAACCAAATGCTCATTAAAGTGGAAATGCCTAGAAGTAGTTTCCATTATGACTCTGACTCAACGGTGACTTCCTCACAGCGCTCTGACAGCTGACTCACTTAAACACACAAACACTGACATGTGAGTATGATTCTCTAATTAATACACCTGCAAACAGGAAGTCATACCATATAAGAAAACTCACTTGTCTGATGTTGTTTTTCTGTCTACATAAATGTGTATAATGGAAGTTTTGGTTTCATTCTAACAGCTAAGATAAGAGCATTGGCTAACATAATCGATTTTCCTCATGTTGAACAAGATAACAGTGACAGAAACATTTAACTATAGAGAGTTCAAATAAAGGCATGAATAAGAAGATAAGGCAGTGAAGACAGATGGTTGCTTCTTATTAATTATTTAGGGTTTTTTATATTAAATGTTGATATTATCTGTCATTGATCTCCATAATTAACTCAGAAAATGAAATTTTATCCATATGTTGTCATCATATCTTGAAAACAAGACTGTATCTGTATTTGTTTCTCTTATCCCAGGATTTATCTTTATGCAATTACTCTAAATAAAGATCAATAGGTTTACAGTATGAAGGCTGATAAAGTGTTGTCAAACTGGTGCTTCTAGTTTTTAAAATAGTTTCCTGACGTCTTCAGTGCAGACAAAAGGCTCTTACCTGTCTGAACTCTAAACTTAAGATCACACGTCAATCAAAGTCTATGTGCCATCAAATGTTAATGTCTTCTTCGTTGGTGTTGAAAGATCAGCAGGACGCCTGCCACTCAGTTTTATTATCACTTATATAAACCAGCTGCTTCAATTACAGATCAGAGCACTGAAATTTGGCACCAGCGAGTGTTTTGATGTGTGCTTGTCGGAGCAAAATTTTGAAAAAATCGACCACAGTTCGAAAAAAATATCCGCCGTAATTTCACTCAGGGAAATTACGTTGCAGGTGTAGAAGCTTGCATTAACTCGCTACAGATACAAACTAGAATGGCAGTCTGAGGCGGCAGACCCACGCCTAAGCAGCGCCACAGAGGAACTCATGCTCCCATTGATTACTATGGTGTTCAAAATTCGAAGTGCAAGAAAAAACCGAACGGGTGCGTGGATCATCACCAAAATCTAATCGATTCTTCCCTGTCACTATCCCAATATTCCCTGAAAGTTTGGTGAAGATCCGACTTTCTGTTCTCGAGTTATCCTTTACGCATACAAACAAACAAACAAAGATACGGAACCCTTTACATAAACCCGTGCCGATTTCATCGGCGTGTGTAACATTAAACGTTTTGTGTGAAGTTTTTGCATGAAAAAAATTGCGTCTGGTGTGCGAGGACCTTAAGTTTATAAACTGGATTTTATATTTTGTAAATTATTCAATTTGATCACCCTAAAACCCAGAGAGTCTCCCCCATGGCAGGATGGTTTGACCCACACTGGCACATACCTGTCAATCACTGTATTCACAATCAGTCCATTCATATAAAGGTTCATGATTTATTTTTTGTGAAAAATGTTGATCTACAACTAAGCCCATGATTTCAGTTTGAGGAGAGATCTGTATTATGATCCCAAAATGGGGCACTATTTTACCTCCGCCAAGGAGGTTATGTGATCGGGTGGGTTTGTTAGTTTGTTAGCAACCTAACTCAAAAAGTCATGGACAGATTTTCATGAAACTTTCAGGAAATGTAAGAAATGGCATAAGAAAGAACAGATTAGATTTTGGGAGTGATCCGGATCACCATCTGGATGCAGGAATGTTTTTAAAGGATTCTTCACTATTGGGAGATAGGGCTAATGGCGGAGGTCTGCGCTCTCTGAGTGCTTTTTCTAGTTTTAATTGAGTTATTATTTTTTTTACAGGTCTTCAGTTCTTTCTAGTTCTGTTTTTATCTTCTGCAGCTGATCTGTGTTTTGCACACCGATGGTTTTAAATGGTTTTATGCCTGTCTAGTCACTGTTTTCACTACATTAGTTTGAAAACACACATTTAGTGATGAGAAGATTTGCCATGAATTTTGTCATGCATTTTTAACATTTAAATTGTTTGCTACAAAAAATCTAACATTTGAAATTTGAAAGTGTTTATCTATCAGACGTTTGTCACAGTGCTGTTTAATGTCTTTCTTTTTGGCCAAAAAAAACTTTGCATTGTTTAGGGGGTACTTGGCTAAAAAATATTTCACAGGGGGTACATCACTGAAAAAACGCTGAGAACCACTGATCTAGACTACACTGACAGCAAAATATTACATTTCTTAATCAATTTTAGTCCTGATTAAAACCATTAGATATTCACTTCTTGTAAGGAATTTATTGTTAGAAACAAAAGTTGGTGAATAATATTATTATTTTATTTTATTTTCAATGGCTGCAACATTCCCAAATTGGAGGATTACAAATTATCAAAATAAAGTAGAGAAAAAAAAATCTTTTTTTTTTTTCAAGGAAAGGGGATTTAAGTGACGTTGAACATAGCCTGGCTGTTGGTGATAGACGGGCTGGTCTGAGTATTTCAGAAACAGCTATTTTTATAACACTATCATCTCTGGGGTTTACAGGGAATGGTCCACAAAAGGGAAACTATCCAGTGAGCAGCAGTTGTGTGGATGAAAATGCTCTGTTGATGTCAGAGGAGAATGGACAGACTGGTCCAAGATGATAGAAAGGCAACAGCAACTCAGATCTCGTTACAACCAAGGTCTGCAGAATACTATCCAAGCACATCATGTTGAACCTTGAAGCGGATATACTACAGCAGCAAGAAAATTGGACAACTGGTCTGACCATAGAGAATCTCTGGGGAAATGTCAAAACAAAGATGAGAGATGCAGACTCAAGACGAGCTGAAGGCTGCTATCAAAGCAACATGGGCTTCATAACACCCCAGCAGTGCCACGGACTGATTTGCTCCATGCGTTGCATAGATGCAGTAGATCTTGCAAAAAGCAGCTCCAACCAGTCACTTAGTAATAATCGAATATTCTGAGATTGTGGATTTTCAGTTTTAATGAGCTGGAAGCCGTAATCATGAAAGCCCAATTAAAAAGTCCTGGCAGTTCAATGAACTGAAGAAATAAGGTCTAACTGGGGCAGAGAGTTGAAGAACTGCAGCAATACAGTTTGCACAGAAGAACAATAAAGAAGTTGCACATGCACTGATTACACAGTAAGCTTAAATTCAACACCTGCAATGGAAACAGTTTACCCTGAACATACATCCTTTGTTCATATAACCTTATTTCATGTCTTGAAATCTATCTGTGGCCTACATTCGCTGCATGGAGGATAAATGCAAACAAGGTTGGTTGGCAGAATAATACCATTTCCTTATCATCCTGTAGATAATGCTTAAGCACATGTTAACCTGCTGGTCCAGTGTGACCGCTCTCTTTCCATCCCACCTCATGACTGGGACAGATTATGACAGCGAAATCCCTCTTCCAATAAGCATCAGCCTTTGGTCTACACAGCCAGCCTGTTTTACTTATTCAAATACGGCGTGATGATGTCAAACAGCAGCTCATGCATGGCAGACGTGTTTGTCCTGAGCACCTCCACCTCACCCTGTTGGATAAATATGAAGTCACACGTTTACATGAGCCACTCACGGATGTTTACCACCAGTTACGGACATCAAACCCTCCTCTGCAAGCATATGGAGAAGCAGTCCTTATTTTATGACTCCTCTGTGAACGTTTGACCCCGTCACTCCACATTAACCCAGAAAACTAACGAGGACAGCGATATCAGAAACAACCTACATTTACCCATTAATTTTGTCATGTGACCCAGGGGAGAAGAGGCAGAGATGATGAACCCTTCAGCCTCTGTCAAACACTCTCTCACTGAGACACAGAGCATGTTTCATGGGCTTTGGAAGAAAATATAAATTGAAACCAGTTTGATTTGTCATCTTATTGAATTCAGATATCCCTACACTAAAACAGCTGGAATCCTTCATACTGTTGTGGGTGTCAAAAATGAAACCAGTGTGGTAATGCAGAGAAGTTCCAGGTCCTTGAGTGCCCACTTGAAGCAGGCAGAAAATCCCAGGATTTCTTATTAATACCCTTTAAGTTTGGACATAAATACTGTAATACTAACCTGACACGCCAGATGAATATGTTTCACACATCCATCTGGGAAAGCTTCAACGTTCAACGTTTGAGAAAAGGCAGAGGATTGAATAAAAAATTGGAGCGTGATTGGATGAACGTTCTGTCTGTCACATCTCTACGGGCCAATAAGAGCAACAAAACACGTGACGTAGCTGCTTTTGAGCTCCGCGTGCACAGCTAGTCAGGAATAACATGAAACATGGCGACTATAGACATGTAAGTACTTGACTTTTGTCGTTTTTGATAAGAAAACAACTCACTGCTGCTCTGTGTTCTTCTTTTCATGAAAACATGTCATCAAGTTCTGATGAAACTGGCGCTTTAGCAGCATCCACGCTAATCTCTTCCTCCATAGCTCACCAGCTCCTGCTGTTGTTTGTTTACGTAACAACGCTGCTGCGCCTGAAAGTACTGCCCCTCGTCGCTGATTGGTCCTGTCACTGTCTAACCGGGCCCAAACGGTTCAGATGGGAGCTTTGCAAGATGGATTCGCCAGTGAAAAACAAGGAAACGGGCGTATCCATCTTCTTTGCAAGGTTACTTTAATACCCTATCCAAGGATTTTCAAAAATGTCCATGATATCTCTTTAATTACTGCTATGAAAACCCTGCTGCATAAAATACATCTGTTTATAATAAATGCCTTCAGATTGTGTGTTTGTTTCCAGCAGCAGCACCACTGTCTGTGTTTGAAGATATTATAACAGCGATGACAGAACTACTCATTTGACAAATAAAGAACCTGTAAGAAAAGGGCGTACTTTAACACGGACTCACACTCACGTGCCACGTGATGGAAAAGCACCATGGCAGTGACACTCAACCTGTGGCCCTTTTGTGATTATTTGTGGCTCCTTTATGTCTTAATTTGAAATATTATTAAATATTATATTATGCAGTTTTTTGAAGATCTGCCCTTATGTGCCACTTTTCTCACAGTGTTAGCCACTTTAAGCCCATTTTTTCCACTTGTTATTATCACTTTTTACCAATTTTTGACACTTTTATCCTGCTTTTTGCCATATTTTCCCCCTTTTTGCCCATTTTCCCACCTTTTTTTCTGATTTGTGCCCATTTGAATCACTTTTCACTCATTTTTGCCACACTTTTGGTACTTTTGGACCATTTTTGCCACCTTTAACTCATGTTTTGGTCAATTCCCACCAATTTTTGCCACTTTTCTCTCAGTGTTTGCTGCTTTTTGACCATTTTTGCCACCTTTAACTGATTTTAATTGCCTCTTTTTACCACTTAGATTGTGGCTCTTGCAAATGTATTTTCAAAAATTTGGGTCTTTGGTTGAGCAGGGTTGAGTAACACTGATCTAGTTCTTACTGGTCTACTGACGTCATCTTTAAGTATTATTCAGGAAACACACCTGCTGCTGTTTTAAAGTTATTACCCAACTTGTGTTGAAACTGTATCTGGAGGCAGAGCAGATATAGCTCAGTGGCTGTAAAGTCTTGTAAACACATTGTTCTTCCATCACTGGTTTTCAAATCCCCTTCCTTTTCTTAGGAAGCTGTCAGTCACACTGTGCTGCTCTTTTCTTCAGAGAAACTGTCCAAACAGTCCTTATCAGCAGCCTTTGTTCCTCTGACAGTGATGGTTTCTGCTGAAGATGTAACATGACCTGCACTTGGCATCTGTGTCAAGCTTCACAGTAAGACAAACACAGCGATGGTTTAATGATCAGATCTTGTTAGCTAGTGTCAGGATGGTTGTCCAAATAGCCCTTTCTCTGTGTTGCATGCATTCTGATGCAACAATTGCTCATCTCTGTGTGTTTATTTACACACAGCACCACATCTCAAAAAAGAAGGGACAAGGCAACAACAGGCTCGAAAAGTAAGTTGTACTATTAAAAAACAGCTTGAGGAATATTTTGTAACTCTTTAGGTTAAGTGGCAACAAGTCAGTAACATGCAGTGTTGGGTAGCGTTACTTTTGAAACTAACTCATTAGAGATTACTGAGAAAAGTAACTTGTTACGTTACTGTGTTACCTACTTCTAAAACTAACATGTTACAGTACTTTTGCTTTACTAAATATTAAAACCCTTTGGACACTCGTTCCACTTGGCGGTTGTAAAAACAACAGATAAAGATCGCACGTCTGCATTTGAATGTGCAGACTGTAATGTCAATGTGCAGCCTAATTTACAGACCATAATCTGTATCTCTGCAGCCTGAGAACACGACTAACAGACAGGAAAACCTTTCCAGCTCTTTAACATGCTCACAATCTGACAACAAGCTGAATAGAAGCAGACAGAATCCCTCCAATGCTGTGTGTAATAACAGCGTGTAATTGTAACGGCTGCACAGCTGATTCAATAACAGCAAACTGAGCTCTTAAACTTACATTTCACCAGGATAGTGTTATTGTCCTTTTATCCAAAAATCCATCATAATGAGGATAATTCTACAGTGTCATGCTGTCCTCTGTCATCTCGCTGGTTCAACGAGCTAACAATGCGCTCATAATGGTACAGAATGTTTACCTTCTACTGGCACGGCGCTACGTGACTACAGGAAGAGAGAAGGACAAACAGCAGATGCTTCAAGGAGCTTCCTTTTTTCCTTCTCTCTTTTTGAAGCCACGGAAGAGAGAGGAAATTTGGGATTTTTCTTTCAGTAACGGATTACTTTTATGAAAATGTAACTAATAACAGGATTACTTGAATTGCAAAACTAACACGTTACTTTACTCATTACAATGAAAAAGTAATCTGAGTACTCTAACGGATTACTTTGTAATGTGTTACCCCCGACACTGGTAACATGAGTGGGTATAAAGGGTCATTTTAAAGAAGCAGAGTCTCTAAGAAGCAAAGATGAACAGAGGTTTACCAATCTGTGAAAAACGGCAAAGATTCTGAAGAAATCTCTGTTGGCAAAGACAAGGTTGAAGGTCAATTCTAGTGATTTTTGGGCCTTCAGGGCCAGCGCATTAAAAACAGCACGGTTCTGTACTAGTACGAGTCATAAAGGAAAAAATCCAGCAAAGAAGACCCAGGACTGTTCAGCAGGTAGAATCCTACATTAGAAATGAATGGGACAACATTCCTGTCTCAAAAACTCCTCACTCTTAGACATTTACAGACTGTTGTTAAAAGGAGAGGGGATGCTGTACAATGGTAAACACGGCCCTGTCCATACTTTTTTTGAGATGTGTGCTGCTTCCATCAAATCCAAAATGAGCTAATATTTTTCATGAAATGGTAAAATGTCTCACTTTCAACATCTGATATGTTGTTTATGTTCTATTGTGATTAAAATCTGGGTTTACGAGACTTGACTCATGCATCCCTATGGACCATAAGCCACCATTAATATCTGCCCTACACTGGAGTATTTCCTCTGCTGGTTGTGTTGTATTTTTTATGTTTTCCACAACTGTAGGCCAAGATCCGTTAGTGACGTTGGTTTCATGTTTTTCCTTTTGCTCTAACCTCCCAGACATTTTCTAACAGAGCATTCATGGAGCTCACAGGGGAGCTGAACCGTCCAAAAGTCAAACCAGGATGCAGAACAAAAGCTCTGGAAGTCTTTGATGCTCCCTGACTGAATAGATCAGCTCACCTCAGACCTGCTATTCAGTTTTCTGTCATTATCTGTCATTATTGTTCATTAAATAATGATCGCAGTGTGGGTGACTTTATATGACTGTTCAGTCTAGAACAGCTCCTGGGTCAAAGGTCATTTTTCTATTAACTTTCATATCCCAGCTCTGGTAAGAGTTGAATATTGCATATTGTTATGATGGTGCCAGTCCATCTCATGCCATCGTCAAGTATCTCCATTGCCCAGTTCAGACAGAATATCACAGTTCACATAGTCTAAGTGTCTCAAAGTCATTACTTTTGTTTTAAAGTTTTTGAATTAGTGATGTCTGAATATGAACTGTCTATCAAATGGTAGTTAAATGTAAAAATATATAATTAAGCTCCTAAATTAGAGAGTTTATGTCTGTGAGATATTTAAAAGAATAATGAGCACAGTGGGGGGATGCCAGGCTGAAAAGTGCTGTAATTTAGAAACAAAAACACAACAATAAGTGCTAAGACTGTAATCTCTGTCTGCCTGATGATTACTTGATCTGCTCATGACAGATGGAGGTGTGTGTGTGTCTGTGTGTGAGACAGAGAGAGTATTTGTTAAAGTAAGTCTTCTAATCATCTTATGCAGGAATTAGCCATCAGAAGAAGGGAACACTCATAAGGGGATAGACATGGTCAGTAATGACACTGCAATAGGCGGTGGCTTTTAAACAACGCTCCTTTGGTACTAAGGCACCCCACATTACCATCACTAGCAGTCTGAACCAATGATACAAAGCAGAATGATTCATGTGTTAATGTTGTCTCTTAAATTCCCCTACCGTCCAAATCTTGCAGCAAAAATCAAGACTCATCAGACAAGGCAATGTTTTTCCAGTCTTCTATTGCATTACTAAGGGATGAATGTGTGAGTGAGTGCCCTACAGCCCTTCTAGTGAGAGGGGTCTGCGCTAGACCGCAGGCTCTTGCAGACCACTGCTGTCAGACGCTGTAATTTCCTGGTACAATGTATCTCCCATTTTAGATTTTTTTTTTAAACTTAAAGACTTTGCAAAGTAAAATCCAAAATTAGTTTTTTAACAATAGATATGTTGGAATATGGTTGCTGTAAACATGTGAAAACACTGAGATCTATTTGGGATTGAATTTTGCATTTAGACTGTTGGAAAGTTTTTCACCTCTTTCCTGGCTGGGTTTCATGTGGGCGGGGCCAATATGTGGGCTCATGGGGAGTGACCCCGCCCCTCTAACACTACAATATAAAATCACAGAGCAGTTCTTCTCAGTCGTAAGCAAGCAGCAACAAGAGGCAAATATGGTGGAAGACATTAGCATGGATGCTGCTAAAGCTTACGTTTTATCAGAACTTGACGACATTTCTTTGTTAAAAGAAGAACAAAGAACAGCAGTGAGTTGTTTTCTTTACCAAGACGACAAAAGTCGTGTACTGACATGTCTACAGTCGCCATGGTTCTGGTTACACAGCTATCTGTGGAGCTTACTCCTTCGGTAGGGGCCTAGCTCTGTAGCGGCTACGTCACATGTTTTATTGCTCTGATTGGCCTGTAAAGATGCGACAGACAGAACTTTCATCCAGTCACCCTCCAAGTTTTTTTTTTTTTCAAAGGCTTTGCCCTTTCCCAAACGCTGTCTGTGAGTGGTGCCAGTTTAACACTTACCATGACCCAAAGCGAAAGTTTAATCCAATTTTATTTGGAATGTTTAAGAGTGTGTTTTTATTCTGACTGAAGCGGCGTCTTACCTACAATAAGGTATGGTCTGCAAGAGGTGGTGTCTGAGATCTGTGGTCTGCAGCCAGACTGTTTTTCCTCCAATGGACAACACATGATAGAGTTCCCTCTAGAGGTCACGCGTCCTTAGTGGAGAAAATGTAATAAAATGCTACATTCCCTTTGGTATAAAGTAAAATTTCCCTGACATCTTCTCTTGTGTGTCTTTGTGAAATAAATGTTTGAATGGTTATAATTCCCTGTCTGTTTTATCGCAGTTACAGTGGGTTTAATCACAGTTAACAAGTTAAAAAAGATTAACCTTAACCAGGGTTTCTAACTATTTCACTGTAAATGTATGACAACTATTGTGCACTGGTGCTTCATCACATATGGAGGTGCCCTTTTGATTATTTTTGCCCCTTTCCCCCAAACATCCTGAGACCTCCACTGACTGTACTGACCCATCACATTTGAATCACTGCTAAAGACCCAGCTTTTACCTCAAACTTGTGCTGTGTGCCTTTATGATGTTCATATGATGTTCATATGAGCTTTGTGTAATGCTGCTGCTCGTGTTGCCTGGTCGTTTTTTTACTGCTGCAGTGTCTTTGAGCATCCAAACTATGACATGACACCCACATCAGCTGTCTCCCCTCACTGATAGTTAATTCTTACATTTCTAACCAGCTGTAGCTTCTGTTGTGAGTTGGTAGGCTTGACAACGAGCAAGGAAGAAAGGGGGGAGGGAGGAAGTGGGAGGGGCCTGTCCACGTTGCAGACCAATGGCAGCACAGGTAGCGACAGGTGCGCACAAAGCACACGCCTCACACGTACGCGGATAGACAGAGCTGTAGAGAAAGGAGGAGGAGGTGTATGTGGAGCTGAAAGGCTCCTGGGACTCAGATCTGTCTGACAGGAGAGGGAATTAGAGAAGAGAGGACCATTACAGCAGCTCTCAGGGAAATACTGGCTGGATTATGAGCTGAAAGAGGGACAGACGTGGACAAAACCCGACCAGAAGGACTTTAGAGAGAGAGAGAGGCTCGGTGGAGAGTTAGAGACTTTAGAGAGATTTATTTGACTTCATAAAGACAGTTTGTGTGTTTAGCGAGCAGCTGCCTGTATTAATGCTCTCCTGTGTTTGTGTCGCTCAAAATGCATTTGCGATAATGTTTCCATGAACCATAGAAGGAAGTAGTTTGCATTGACAGGATATCCAGAGTCATATCGCTCGTTTTGTGGGAGTCATTTGAGTTTGTTACCGGGGGATCGGACACTTTGATCCGGGCACTATGATCAGCTCAGAGGGTTTACGGCCGGCCACCTCGGGCAGAAAGCCCCTGGGTAAGCTCGCCACCCGGCTGGAGGAGGTGAAGAACCCGTGGAGACAGGGCTCCACGCTGGAGCTGAGCCACAACGAGGCGGCCCGGCTGGCCACGGACGCGCTGCTGGAGCACGGAGAGAAGGAGTACCGCAGGGTTCTGGCCGAGGAGAGGGAGCTCAACTTTCTGTCCCCGCTGGAGATCCGGTACATCACCAAACATGCAGCCAAAGCGGGCGGATCAGAGAGCAACGGACTGGGACCAAACGACCGGGACTTCGGGGACGGGGACGCAGTGTCCGAGCTCACCTCCGGGACTTACTTCCCCATGATGTCCGACGAGGAGCCGCCGATGCTGGAGCTCGGATGGCCGGACTCCCCGGCGAGATACGGACCGTCAGAGACACAGATCTACTTCCAGAGAGACAAGTCCCACAATGTCAAAGACCTGATCAGATCTCTGATCAATAAAGCCAAAAAGGTAAGCCTAACAGGCTAATTATGTCGACCTTTGACCTCATCAGGTCACAGAAACTAAACAAATAGTAACTTTACTCATTTTACTGCAATGGTGCTGCTTTTTAGTCACTATCAAACTGAGATCGCCTTTGTCCCTGTAGACAGGGCCGGTTTTAGAGATTTTGAGGTCCCCAAAATAAAATAATAATAACACTCCTCATTTTGGCAAATGCACTCATGGCAAGAGAAGAAAATATTTTATATGATTATACATAGCCTAATATATCTGCACTGGTGGACTCAGAGCTGGGCAGGGGGGCATCCCCCCGCCCTGATGATGGGGAAAGAAAAACACAAACTAAAACAAACAACAACACTGAAACCCTGCTAACCCTTGCCCTCTTGGATGATGTTGTAGTGCAAACACATGGTGAGTGCCTGCTCAGTAGACAGAATGCACTCTTTCGTGCTTTCTGTGTGGAAAAAATGGACAATATGCCGTCTTTGTGGCCTTAGGCAGTAGTTCCCAAAGTGGGGGACCCCCTCGGGGGTTGTGAAAGCCTGTCAAAAAACAGAGTATTTTTTAAATGTATTTTCTTTTTTTTTTTTACATATTTTTTGTAGAAATTTGCATAAAGTTGGTTCAATTTAAACTGAAAACATGCTCATTTGGTTTATGTTTATGCTGAAATAAATGTAATGTTGAAAAAATCCTTACTTTGTTAGTCTGACCACAGCTATTCTTGAATTTGAAAGGCTGCCTTCATTACACTGCAACTCCCCTTCAGGACAGTGGGGGGCCTGGTCTCTGTCTCTGTTTTTTTTGGGTTGCAGGCTGAAAAGTTTGAGAACCCCTGCTCTTAGGGTCAAAGTGCCGACTTTGGTGCCCTGTAAGTGGACAGAATTTGACTAAATGCCCCCTATGTCGCCCTCCATATGGACAACATCAAACAAAGAGCCTTCTTTGACGCCCTGTAATTTGATAAAACTTGTCAGAGTGTATCCAGGGTGCCCCCTATATTGGACACAATTTGACAAGACACCCTCTTTGTACCCTTTTAGAGGAAAACGACTGGACAAAATGTCCCTGTTGTGTCTGCTAAGGGGTCAAAATCTGACAAAATGCTCTCTTTGGTGCCTTAAACAAGCACAACATTGACAAATGCGGTCTTGGTGACCTATAATTGGATAAAGTTTGATGAAGTGCATGGGGGGGGGGGCTGAAAATTTGACTAAATGATCACTCTGGTGTCCACTAAGTTGACAAAATTTGACAAAATGACCTCTCTGGTGTCCTGTTAATAGATAAAATTTGACAAATTCAACCAGGGTGCCCCCACCCCACTTGCTGCCATCCAGCAGGTGCCCTTTTTATTGTTTTCACCCCTGGCCCTCAAACATCCTGAGTCTGCCTCAGAGCACAGGACATACCCAAATGTGACATATGGTTAACCACACAGCCAACAGTACTCATCAGCTCTCAGCAGAGCATCATAACTCACCACATTGTGATGTTTTAACATGTCTCTCTTGGAGCTTTAAGGGGACTTGGACGTTGTTGTTGATGTCTTTGGATGATCAGAAACTATTATGATGCTATTTTTTGGCCTTGGCCTCTTGTTTACACTTGTAATCCATGCATTTATCACCTAGAGTCATTTCAGATGTGTACCTCCTGCACGCCTATGATGACTTTATCGTGAGGCTCCTTGGAGCATGAGGCCCCAGGAAATGTCCAACCTTTGCCTACTGATAAAACTGCCTCTATGTGTACACAATAAGCTTTACAGTACAGCAGGAAGTTACATCTTAATTAATCCATGTTTATGGCAGAGGCGGACTGAGGTGATAATTCAGGTCTGGAGTTTGACAACCATGTCCACATGAAGCACTCAGTGTAGGCTGACTGAGCCCCAGAATGCTTTGTGTTAGAGGTGAACACTAATCAGTAAATGCATATTACCAAGTGCTGTCATTATTGAAAAGACTTCTCAGTTCATAAAAGCCAGGAAGGATATGGAGGTGAGCAGAGCAAGCCTGCCACTGTGCATCCATGGATGGATTCAGTGGGGTTGTGCAGTTAGGATGGGGATGTACTAGCTCAGCTCAACAGAAAGACTGACGAAGCAACTGATTAAGCAAGTCCACAGTTATCCACATCTGTACATGTGTCACATTCACTTTAACCTTCACAAATATGCCTGTCAAAAGAGTTGGGACAGAGAAGGTCCATTTGAGAAGTCATAATTTAAACCTGTAGCTAAATATAACCAGTGTATTGGTTCAAAGAGTGATTGTGTAAGCTGGTGACCTACAGCTAAGTGGCTGTTTGTATCAGTTAAGTTTTTCACACAATACATATCTGATGATTTTGACAATAAAATGAAAACTAATAACTAATTATATCTTGCATCCTACAACAAAGAGAAGTGGACACTGATACCCACAACTCCACTATTGTGCCTTTCATCCAGAGCCACCATGTTTGTGTCCCATTTCTAGAGTCGTGGCAGACCACCAAAAGCAGATATTTGCACTGAACACACAGAAGAACGTGACCATGCTTTCACTGGGAATGATCAAACAAGTATGTCACGTTAGATGACACAGCCAAGCTAAAAAAAAGAAATGAAACAACTAGTTCATTGGAAAGGTGCAGGCTAAGTGTAACATGCTGTCTGAAATGCAACAGATAACTCAAATAAAAATGCAGTATGTTTGCATACTCGCTATGAGGCACAGTAATGATGCACAACACAACATTTTTGCCAGTTTCTTATACGCTGGGTTTTACTGCTTCTTTTTAGGTACCAACACAGATATTCAAATGTCATCCGGACTTAAAACTTAAGTCCTTAAATCACACAATTTAAAGTTTAAAGATCAAATCAACAATTTCAGTCCTCAAATTACACTTTTAACTTTATGGAATGAGAATGAAAAAAACAAAGACTTAAACTGGCACTGCTCTTTTGGAACTAAACCTCTGCTAATGTATTTATACATACCACCAGTATTTACACCCAATATAGACTAATATTTACATACCTTACAGGCTTCATGGGCTTATATTTACAGATTACCTAAGACCATACTTACAGCTGTTATAGCCCGATATATACAGCTGTTATAGGCCAAAATTTACAGCCTCTATGGGCATATACTTACTATTGATAAAGGCCAATATTCACAGCTGTTATTAGCCGATATATATACAGCTATTAAAGGCCAATATTCGATGCCTCCTTGGGCTAATATTAATGCATGATATTGGCCCATATGTACAGCTTTTATTGGCCAATATTTACAGCCTCTGTGGGCAAATGTTTCCAGATGATATTAGCCAATATTTACAGCTGTTATAGGCCCATTTTTTTAGCTGCTATAGACCCATGTTTACAGCCTTTATATGCCCATGTTTGCATCTTTTATAGGCCCATATTCAGCTTTTATAGGCCAGTTTTGATAGTCGATATAGGCCAGTGTTTACAGCTGTTATATACCCATATTTCCAGCTGATAAAGGTCAGTGTTTACAGCCGGTTTACTTGTTGAAAATATCTGCAGAAATATTTACAACTGCTAACACCCATAAATAACTTTCAAAGCCATTATATACTAATACAGATATTATGTTGATAGTATCGTTCATCCCTTCAACCCAGTAACATTGATAGATAGCACTGACAGCATTTCAAAAGATCAGTGCTTGAGTGTTGAGTGGTCTGTCCCTTGAGGGTTACCGTAGCTATCAAAAAGCACTTGTTGTTGCTGTAATCTTAGCTCACTGAGCTTGTACAGGAGTATGTATTTTATTTTGTATTTTGTTTAAGTTTGTTTAGTTAGAAAAATTTGGAAAGCTTGGTTACACATTCAGAACTAAATGAGGTGAAATATTGTAGCCTAAACCAGTGTGCACTGTCCATGAGTTAAGAGACATGTCTAGAATACTACTCTACTTACTAGAATGACTACATCAAGCACTCCAGTATTCATATCCCTCCCTAACGATTGATAAGATTTGAACTTAGTCTCCGAGGAACATCCGTTATTCTTAAACACAATCAGAGCCTTTCAGTGGGAAAAACAAACAACTTAATAAGACATTCTTTAATAGGGAGCATTTTCCAGCAGCCGTTACTACCTGTTTTGCAGCTCCAGGCTGAAACCATTTACTTGAGCTATTAAAACTCTTGCAGTACCCATGAGTCATTTAGAGTCCAACATGTAAAAACAGGGCTCAGGTTTACAAATAAGAAAACAACTTTTTACATGTGTTGGCAGGGGATTATGAAACAAAACGGTATGAGCCAAAACCACATGGTGACATTGGTCTGAAAAACATCATGACAGAGACTTCCTCTGCAGTCAGCTGATTGTTTTTTTTTTTGTTTTCCATCCTCCCCACCTGAGCCCATCAGTTCCTCCCTCTAGTGGTTTCCGCTCGGTTTGCTTACAAACAAATGCAGCAGGTCTGAATCTGCCCGCCCTCCTGTCGTGTTTGATCAGCTCTTATCTCCTGTGAGCGCCGAGGCTGACCGCCGGCAGACCGCTCTGTCATTCATTTAACAGACTGACCTCGCTCACAGGTGGGGAAAGTTTGTCTCTCTAATCAGCAGCTTAATAGTGGGAGGGATGACCACAGACAGATAATGAGACTAGAGATGGAGCTCTTCATTCAAGACTCCCTAACAGAAAAACACCACACCATGTTGTTTTCTCTGTCAGACTTTAGTTTCTCTGTAATTACTTTTTATTTTTACCTCTCTGAGGTATTTTGAATCTTTAGTCTCACAGTACCAAGTTTTACACTTCTAGGAAAAATCAAACAATGCCAACTCTATGGCAACAAAAATGAAGTCCTAGGAACCCAGTGCTGGGTAATTTTTGTTTTTTTATTACCAGCTAAAACCACTGCCCTTGGTTATATGCCTCTGTAATTTAAACACAGCCAGTGAAAGCAGAGTGGTGGATCAAAAAGAAGGGCTGCCCGGCTGTATTTCTTGTTTTGAACTGAGGACTGATCAAGAGAAGCGGCTCCAGATAAGGCATGTTTAAGAAACAGAAAACCAACATTTTTTTCATTCATAAATTTCTCATAACAAAGGAGAAGTGCACTTAAAGGGGCGTCATGTGCTCTGGATTGGTGCTAGAGCGCTACGCACACCATAGGCACTAATGCAACCTCACTCCATCAGAGATGCAGGATTCTGAACCTGATAACAAGCTGGATTATCCCTCTCCTCTTTAGCATGGCATCCATGGCCTCCAAAAAGAATTTCAAATTTTTACATCATCTGACCACAGAACAGTTTTCCATTTTGCCTCAGTCCATTTTAACTGAGCTTTGGCCCAGATAAGATGTCTGCGTTTCTGGATCCTGTTCACATCTGGCTTCTTCTTTACATGATAAAGCTTTTACGGTCATGTGTGGATGGTACAGCTGACTGTGTTGCTAGACAATGATTCCTGAGAGTGTTCCTGAGCCCATGCAGTGATTTCTAGTACAGAATCATATCTGCTTTCAATGTAGTGCCACCTGAAGGTCCAAAGATCACCAGCATTCAATACTGACCTTCAGCCTTTCCCCCTGTGCACAGAGATTTCTCCAGATTCTCTGAATCTTTCACTGCTATCATGGACTGTAGATGGTAGGATACTTGAGTTATTTGCAGTTTGACTCTGAGGAACATTTACCTGAAATTTCTCCACAATTTTTAGAAGCTGTTCTGTTCTGCAGATTGTTGAACCTCTTTTCATCTTTACTTCTGAGAGACTCTGCCTCTCTAAAATGCTCCTTTTAAGCCCGTTCATGTTACTGACCAGTTTCCAATTAACCTAAATAGTTTTAAAATGCTCCTCTAGTCTCTAGTTTTTCATTAGTGCTCAAATTACATTTCATTACCACTTACTTTTCCAGCCTTCTGTTGCCCTTTCCCTACTTTTTTGAAATGTGTTGTGACCATCAAATTCAAAATGAGCTAATATTTTTCTGAAATAGGTCAAATGCTCAGTTTCATGTTGTTTATTTCTATTGTGAATAAAATATGGGTTTGTGAGATTTGGAAATCATTGCACTTTTTATTTACACTTTACATGGTGCCCCAATTTTTTTTAAATTAGTGTCTCAAGGAGGCCAATCATGAGTCCTGAACATTTTGAATGAGGCTCCAAACGTAAAACAACTACCCGACTGTCTACTTCTATACTCCTCTCTTTGCTCTTCAGACATGTGATGTTCTGTTCATAAAATAAGGTCTGCATCATATCATCTAAAATGAGCCTAAAATATCAGCATATTTTATCTGCAAAAATCCAGTATTGTGCATCCCAACTTGCAGGTATCCTATGTCAGGAATTTTTCTCTTCCAAACTTTTGAGCTTCTTTCTATGATTATTGTTCGTCATTTTTACAAGCCTGACAGTCAGTTTGTGCCGTGCTGTTTCACATCTCTGCAGTGATTCTGTCACATATTGTAGTTTTTCTACACTTGCAGTTGTTTTAGCAACATATTAGCCTCATTCTAACAGTCTTTGGCCTACTGTGCATCCTTTTTGTATGTTTTTACATATTTTTGAGTTTATTTGTTGTCAGAAAAAAAGAAACATGCTTGGCAATGAAAAGCCTCATAGATATTTGCATCAGTAAAGGAAGCTTTTTGCTCGTAATGAGCCATCATCTGCAGAATATTCCTAAATGCGTGAATGTGACCTTAAATCTGGTCGCCGTGTCTCAAAAGAGTGTTGGCGAACCGTGTCCTGATCACTTCAGCGACCACATCACAGCTAAATAAGAGCTGCCGTGCTGTTGGCAGACAGTGGAGCACACGCTGCATGAGTCACTCTGCACAGACACTTCCTTGTTCTCAACGTGTAAATAGACGTGTTTTATATGCATGACGGCTGAGTCTGCTGCTGCTAAAAACTTAAAAACAGTGAGAAAATTCAAACCTGTTCTGTCCTGGAGACAGATCAGATACTAGCATGAATAGAGAAACGCACCAAAGTTTAGAGGCTGTTTTCTCCCTACAGAGCAGCAGCGTTGACCTCTTTCTCACGTGTTTGTGCTGAGTCAGCAGGTTTAAGATCAAATGACACTGAATGTAGATCATCAGTCAGTAGATCCTGTAGATAAAGAGCTTTCACCAGAGCTTCACGTGGTTCTCTCACTTCTCTTGGTTTAACTGGTGTCATTCAGGATTGTTTTATAGCAGTAGGAGCGATCTCGATGCTGAAAAGGAGACTTACAATAAGATTTAATGCTTCCTGCTGATGGGATATCAGCCCAACTTAGGCTCATTGCTTCTGCTGCTTTTCTGTCTCCTTTTATGAAAAATGAGCAGATATAAGTTGGCTCAGAGGTTTTTATAAGTATGTTTTTCATGGGCAGGCTGGTCTGTCTAAGTGCCTGTGGGCAGGAACATGTCAGTACATATGTCAGTGTTTGCACAGAGCCGTGTGTTCAAACACATTCTTGGTGCATATGTGTGAATACTAGCATTACATAACTCAGACCACATGGAGGACCCTGAAATTTCTAGACTTGATAGACTAAAATGTCTTCTTAAATGAGACCATTTGGGTTAATGCTGATTTAATGTCCACTTAGTAGCAAGGCTGCCCAAAGGGGGGGGTAAAGAGGAGAATATTGTGGAGCCAGTGGGGGGCTGAGGGAGGTCAGCAAAATCATGTTCCATTGAAAAGTTAAGCTGTGATAATATTTTAACCAGAATAATAACCAGTATTATCAAAGCAACAACTGTGATTTTTTATTCATATTATAGCTCATTATAGCCATTTTCATAATGTAAACCCCTTCTGATTAAACACAAAACCTTTTTATTAGTGATGTAGAGAATGTGGATTGGCAAATTGAAATAAGTTATTATGAAAGTAAGGTCTGAAGTGGCAAAAAATGGGCTAAAAGATGCAAAAATGACATTAATGATACTAAGATGGCTAAAGTTGGTGAAAGTTTTTAAACATGTGTTTTGCAACAAGCAAAAGTGGGAAAGAAGTGGCAGAAATAAGTCAAAAATGGCAGAAATGGACAAACACTTCTAAAAAGAAGTTGCAGGAATGGGCAAGAAGAGGCATAAAGAAGTGGAATGAATAGGCTTCAAGTTGCAAAAAACAAGGCAAAAATGGGCAAAGTTGCAAAAAATGGTGGCATCGATGGGCAAAGTGGGTACAAAGCGACAAAAAAATGGCGTAAAGTGGCAAAGCATGGGTGAAAAAGCGGTGAAAAAGGGCAAAACATGGCAAAATGTGGCAAAATGGGCAAAAGGTGGTAGAAATCTAAGAAAAACATCAGCAAAAATTGGTGAAAAACTGCAGAAATGGTCAAAAAATGTGAAAAGTAGGCAAATGTTTTATAAAAGATGTCAAACAGGAGACCCCCCAGGCAGAAAAAAGTTTAAAGAGGCATAAAAAAGAGGGAAAATGCAGTAAAAGAAATGTGTCCTTTATTGTTGTAAAGGGCAAAAACAGGATAAAACTGGAAATAAATTTCATAAAAGAGGTTAAAAATGGTTGAAAAAGCAGCAAAAAAATTGACATAAAGTGGGAAAAATGGACAGAAATGGCAATGGACAGTTAATATAGGCAAAAAAGTTGCAAAAAGCAGCAAAAATTGGTCAAAAGTGGCAAAAAGATGTGGCGATGTAGTTTAAATAGATCACAAATAAAGAATTTTGACTTCAGCACCCACTTTTCAGCTCTAACATGAAGTAACTAGCCGGGTTGCTAGCACCAATGCTACTGATCCAACACACATGCATTGACATCATCAATAAATCACACCTGGGGAGGCCCATCCTCTCAGACAGTTCTGTGGGCGGCCCTGACTCAGACCTTATGAAGGACCTTGAAGTTTAGGTGACAGTTTAGGTTAATGCAGATTTAATGTCCACTTAGTGGCATCTCTTATTGAAGTCTTTTCATCCTCCCTGAGGTATTGTGGGACTAATTGGATGAAACACTATTGAAAGAGGTTTTCCACATGCCAGCGCTGTTTATTAAATGTTTTTTTTCTGCCCATCAGCCTCCACGGTTGAGTCGTGGGGGTAATTAGGGGCATAACTGGGTTAGAGATTTCCTCACTGAGTATTTATCCTCTCATTAGGGCACACGTATCTCGTTTACTTTAACACTGTTCATTCAGCAGAACAGAGCAGAGTTTGTGTTTTTCATAATCTCATAAATCTAAAAAAAAAAATCCCATTAAAAGAGAAAAACAGAGCAGACTCTTGTTTTCTCCTGTGTGTGAAATACACTTTTGTAGGAATTTGTGCCACTTGGGTCAAAATTCACGCTCTAATTCTGAAGCTCATTAGGACTTAATGTCTAAACTTTATTAGTTTTAATCCTGTTAACATGCTGCAGTGTTGCTAATAAAGTTCTGCTTTTTCATATCCAAACTATCTGGCATACAGAGAAGCTTAATCCAGAGGGTTTTTTATATGTTAGAAAAAGTAATGAAGATGTGAAATAAAGTGTTTTCTATGTTGGTATGAGGAGGTATCAGGCGACATCAGGCTACAGGAGTTTTGATTAAATAATCCAGAAGAAATCAGATTTATGTCCTTTGCTCAGTACGGACCTTTGGCCCAGATTAGCTGCTGATTTGAGGAGTTTACAGGCTCACTGTTGACCTGTGCTGATGACGTTATCAGAGCAGACCTTGCTGCAGAGCAGCCGTAAACATGCTGACCACCTCAGCTCAGGTCAGACCAGATTCACCATGAGGCATGCTGATGCTCTGTGTTTAACAACTATGAAACCAGTCTGTCCCTACAGGAAGAACAGTACAGCACAGGCACTGACAGACAGTGTGTGCATGCAGATAAACAGTCAGAGATTCCTCAGAGATTTCTATTTGTTATCTTTGTCTCCATGATAATGTGTAACTTTAGGCTGTATGACTGCTGCATGAGGCTGATTCATCACTAGTTCCCATTATTAAAAAATGCTGCATGCATGTTTCTTGTCATCACCATTGCTGCATAAAACCACAATTCAGCTGCACATATAAACACAAAAATGCTTGTTATAGGTAAGATATCTTCTAAAATTAGTCATTTTTCATGGACACATTTATGTGTGCCCTGCTGACATGCAGGTTTCACCACACATAATGTGGTATAAAATGGCATGCTACCTCTGCTTATTTAGTAATCATGTTAAGTCATGTAAGTCATGTCTGGTACTGTAAAAATAATAATCTTGTTACTTGTGTTGCTTTATATTCTCCAATTTCCTATTGAATGGGAGCATGGAGAAAGCAAATCAGGCATCCCTTTAAATGCACGCTCACCTGCTGATTCAGGGGATGGATGCATTAGCGTGAGTCCACGGAGAAGGAAGAGGGAAACGGCAAGGTGGATCAAATTACTGCATCTTTAGATGTGTGGCGATATTCTGAACTCTACTTTGGATTTGTTTTACAAAAGGACAAGAATGTGACAGGGAAGTGTAAACTGAAACAACTCTCTACTGTTGTGAACTCTGCATTAAAATCTTTCCAAACACCTGCAGAGGCAGCAACACAAATCTAGAAAAGACCCCCTGAGTCTGAGCCAGGGTAGATAATCGATTAGACCGATACCCACCAGGCAGCCAAAGCTTGATTTTAAACAGCAGCAGCAGGTAACCACAAAAGCTGAGATAAAAAGGCCCTTTGGCAGCAGGTATCAGGAGGACATGCTACCTAATGTGACCTTGTTCTTGATGTATTTTCCTGTGAGATACTGTTTTGGTCTGATTTTCACCACTCTGACAGAGACTGTCTTTAGTTGACCTTGTTAACATGACTTGACTTAACATGACACATATTTGCTGCGCTGCGATCCGCCGACAAATCTCCCTCGCTAGTCAGAGCAGTTTCACTGCTCGCACTCCAGTTCAGCACCGGCGCGTCCCTGAAGCGCCACACTGGGGATATGCTGCAGGCCTGTTTTCAGTGCCAGCCGCTGCCAAACTGTGTCAGTCCCCATCGGTCAGAAAGCTCGAAAAAGGAAGTCAAAAACGCAAAGTATCTGGTACTTTCAAAACAAAACACAATACGCAGACTCCCGGTCATAAATCATCCCCATATCAACATCACGTCTCATCCTGCAGCGAGAGCAAAGGGTCACTAGGATGTCAGTGGGTCAGAGAGCTACAACAGCACCATCGATGAGGAAGAGTTTACTTTTGAGGAAATTTAGCCAACGTTTTTTTTTTTTTTTTGGCATAAAACCACAGATCCTTTAAGCAACATTAACCTTTTAACTTCCTTATGTACTCACCCATGGCATAAGCAATTATATCATGGACTCATGCTGTATGAACTCACAGTTTTCCCATGATCTCTGCCCACTGATCAGAGCCGCGTGTGTTGGCACAGCGCTCTAGACACGCTTCCAGTGGCCGGGGTCGCTTCCCTTTGGTCGCAGCAAAACCGTGGTGCTGTGGAGCACGGCGCAGACATTGTGTATAAAAATTGCGGGTAACTCCTCCCGGAGCACATTTTAGTGGTGTTTTAAATAATCATTTTCACGATGCATCACATCTGACTGTACGATGATGAACTCTGACCTCTCTGGTCTCTCAGTCTCTGTCACTGTTTGTGGCAGTAACGTGTTTCTATTTGACTGGTATCTTCTTATCATCGTGTAATTTTATTAATGCTTCAGGATGCTGAGGGCTTTTGAAAAATATGCTGCAGCAAAGATGTGAGGGTGCTGAATTTCAAACGAATCATTATTAAATATATAGCATGCACACATAGAATAGAGAAACAGAGCTCACCAAAATGGCGGTTGAATCGTAAAGCCTGTCGCTGCTCTTTAAAACTGTCAGGTCAATCAGTGAAGTTCGTGAAGTCCCCTGGTCTTCAGACACAGGCTGACCGCTGTCCTGTATGAGTGAGCCAAGCAGGAAATGCTTAAACTCAGAGTTCAGCATAGTTTCACCCGTGCAGTCTCTTTACTCTCTGTAGAAAAACTTTTTTATTTATTTAAACCTTTCATCACGACACTGCACCGCTACAACGCCTGCCATAATACCACAGTCAGTAGATGCGGGAAAACATAGGACGAATACCTAACAACATGACTGCATCACCTTTTGTCTCTTCCCTCATGATTTTCACACCTGTTGCATTATGACAATAGTGAAAACAAGTGCGTCGTGCTGCACAAATAACCAGCTGTGTAAAACACAGCAGGCTGTGGGACACAGCGCGATGTCCAGGCTTACACCATGGGCATGTACAGATACATATACAGCTACAACTGTCTGGAATTTCTTGTCATAACTAAAACAAGGTTCAGACAAACTCTTGGTCTGAGCCACACAAAACAACAAGACAGTGTTTCTGTTGCCAGTGTTTTGTTAATGTGGATGTGTGAAGGAGTTTGGCTGCAGTTTTGAGTGACTTATTTCTCTCCTGTGATCCTGTCCTATGGAAGAGAAAAGGTTTATTCAAATTTTGGGTCATTTTCAGCACTTTCAGCCATTAACATAACAGCTAATCATCGTTTTATAACGCCTGGAATCAAAGGTATTAAGGTGTTGGACAGTGTGGCCTCCACTTATTTAAGCGATGCTTTGATGGTGTCAATCATAAATATGTGGTCGTGTGATCCTAGTCTGACATGGTTTTAATTTCCAGTGACTTACAGTCACGTTCTGCTGTTTCTGGGTGTGTTCTGAGTAAATATCTGATGCTGATTCTCTGCCACTACTCTGAAAATGGGACACAAACAAAGCGACTCTGAATGAGCTGCACAATACTCGTCCAGTGACATTCAGCTAAGTTTACAGCATGCTGAGACATGCAGCTGTTGACATGTTAGAGTTGAAGTTGTTGGAGAGGTTGTCAGAATTTTCCATACTTCTACGTTTTTTCACTGTATTAAAATTTATTGTAGTATCAAACATAGGGACATCCTTGCAAAGCAGTTGCAAAGTTTAGAATCCAAGAAGACGAGGCTGATGTTTCAACATTTTTTGCCTTTATATCAATGCTGCATTAAATAGGTGTTTCTGGCTCTAGAAGTGGAGATGCTCAGCCAATAATTGAGTGATCTTTGGCTCCTGGCTGCTCCGGTAGCTATGTTTTCACTCACTTTAGTGAGATACTGAACCATGAAATTACTCCAGGAAGTGTCTTTGTGAGTGTTTACCTGGTGGAGGATTAGAGGGAGCTACCATCAGTGTTTCAACGTGTGTGTGATGGTGGAAGTGATTTGACTGTTTGAAAGACACTTAACAAGAACAGCTGATTTATTGTTTCCACAAAATATTCTCAGCAATATCAAGAGGTGGGCACAATCAGTTTATCAGTTAAAAAATGTAACTCTGTTTACCAGAAATCTACCAACAAAGAAATGAATGCAGAAAACCTTTATTGCTATGTTCAATTTAAAAACAAAATAGAGGAAATTCATAATGCAACAAAAAGGAGATTAAGCATGTTTAAAGGGATATTTCAGTATTTTTAAGTTGGGCCAAATGAGAAGTGGCATAAGCCTCCGGTGATTTTAGTGAGCACTGCTCCTTTAAAGGGGACATATGCAAAATTTTTTGAGGTTTTTCTAACAAAAATATGTGCCCCTGGCCTGTCCAAAATCCCCCAAGAACCAGAAAACTCCATTACCTCTTCCCCTCTAGTTCTCCACCTTTCAGAAAACGTGTGCTGAAACAAGTTGTTCTCAGATTTTACCCTCATGACCTTATGTGGGGAGTTAGCCCCACCCCCAGGATTGGTTGGCCCTCCTCGCCCCTGATCTTCCTCTCAGTTACAAGCTGAGATGCTGGATAGCTCAGTGGGTTACCCTGCTGACTTTGGTCTGGGAGATTGATGGTTTGAATCCCAGCCAGGTCCTTAACTTGGATAAAGGTGTCTGTAACATTGTAACATCAGGAGTGCCACATCCATTTCCTGAGAGGGGTGTGGTCAGGGGCGGAGTCAGACAGATCATCAACATTTAAAGCCACAGACACAATAACAGCTCATTCTGAGCAGGGCTGAAAAAGAGGAGTTTTTAGCCATACAAAAATCCTATACAAGAGTGTTTTTTCAGCATCAAACTTCACAGGCATGTTTTGGGGTCCTCTGAGATGTCTGAAACTCTGAAACTTGTATTAAAAGGGTAAAAGATGTCCCCTTTAAGAAGGACTTGCTGGTTGTACCAGCTAGGAATCTAGACTATACAGTGTAGCAGATGGGTGCAGTTTCTCTGTGGAATTTAGTGAGGTTTTGGATAAAATGGGCCACAAAAACATGTTTGAAGGCCTCTGGGTTTTTGTCACTACTTTGCAATACAGGCTTTGACTACCAGTTATGTGCTCTGTTATTACAAAATAGTGACAAAAACACAGAGGCTTTCTGGGAACAAAATAAAATGCATCAATCAAACCATCTGACGTATGACAATCATTAACAGTGTATTTGAGTGGTTTAGACAGTGTGCAAGTTTTTCTGTAATTTTTGGAAATTAAAAACTAAAATATACCCGACTTTGATGCCTTCGATTTCTGTTTTTGTTGCTGCAGTGCCGAAGCAGGTATCAGTGATTCTTGACTTTTGCTAGAATTGAGTCAAAGTTTGTCACCTGATCAGGTGACATCCCTAGCCTTTAACCCTTTCATGATCCAAAAACAGGAAATTTGAAGCAAAAAATGCAAACGAAAAGTGGCTTTTGATCAGATGTGCAGTGTCAGTGCTATGAAGAGGCCCAAACTCATGAAATCTTGATGAAACTTTGCATGCTAATGTCTCCTGTGTCTCCCTGCTGCTGTAGGTGATCGCCGTGGTGATGGACGTGTTTACAGACGTGGACCTGCTCTGTGACCTGATGGAGGCCTCCAACAAACGCAGAGTCCCCGTCTACATCCTGCTGGATGAGAAAAACCTGGACTACTTCACAGACATGTGCTCAGCGCTCGACATCCAAAACTCACACCTGAGTGTAAGTACGGAGCACACGGGGCTGAAACTGACACTGATATGTCATCATACATCTATGTCACAGAGAGATAAGAGTATTAATCCAGACTGAGTAAAACCAAAGGGATAAAGATGTTCATTCCCTGGCTCGATAACTGACCCTCACTGAAAGACTTCCAAAATCTTCACATATTCATTGAAACCATTTTGTTTCTGTAGTGTGTGGAGAGCAATGATGAGACAAAAAAACATACTTTAACAGATTCAGTCATCAACAGTCCATCTGATTCTAAATGTGGAAATTATACTAAATCTCTCAGAGAGTTTAGTCATAGACTTAAGAAAAAACAAACATGATGGACTCCTGTAAGACTGACAAAGATTATTTTGGCATAATTATGGTTAGAGATTCACAATTAATTGAATTCAATTGTGGTCGCAGTTTCAGCCAATTCAGAAGCATGACTTATGGTGATTATTTCCTTTTTACCCTTGAGCCCCGCATCGTTGTGTATGACAAGAAGAAACGTGTTATTTGAAGTCAAGTAACTTTTGAACCATAGATCTTAGCCATGTACTTGTCTTCCTTCTAAAAGCCCTCTGGTGTGTCGTTTTGATGACGCTGTACACATCTTTGCAGCTTTAACAGAACGGTTTCTAGCGAGCCTGGAACTTGGCTGACTTTCCAGGGTTTTTAAAGTTCAAATCCACACCCGTAACTCCAATAATGAGCATCTTTTAATCCATTTATAATCCATTTTTTCGATCGTTCCTGCAGAAAGCAGCTTAGCCCATTGCCATATTGTCTTTTTGTATCCCAGAATGCATTATGAATGGGCTGTGACAACCAATGGCAGGTTGTTCTGTCGTCACGTCAGGCTTTGCTGAACAGGGCATGTGCAAACACTTCGAAACTGTAGAAGAGAGCCTGAATGACTCATAATGGAGAGAAAAAGACACAGAACGGCTGTGATGTGTCCCTCTGTGTCTCTTTGAATAATGGCTCAAATTCCCAAAGCTCAAGGACTTTTTTTTTTTTAGTTACAAAAAAGTAAAAAAAATGTTAGACTTTTTGCCACAGAATGATATTTTTTGACTTTTTGGTCCAAACGAGATGGGAGAACAAATATGTAAAAAATGTCAGTAATGTTTGCCGTGTTACATAAAATCTTTGAGCTTTTTTCTGATTAGTTTTTCTTTTGTATTTATAGACCCATTATAAATAAATGCATTCATAAATTTGCATTACACCCCATTAAGATATATTTCAAATGTTCCTGGATCTTCTCTGAGAGCACCGACCTCCACCTGTAGGGAGGCTGCAGCACGAGAGACTCCTGCTGAATCATGTCATCATTTTGGCCAAAATCGTGCAGCCCTAGTGACCACCATCCCATTAGGTGTCATAACACCTCCTTAGAGCCCAGTATTTGATGTCCCTGAGCCTTCATCTTTGTTTCAGTCTGACTCAGCCTGGCAGAGCATTATCACAAACATATGAGTGTGATTGTGGTCTACCACAACGTGTGTCAGCCTGTTTGCTCACTTGACTTAAATCAAGCTTCATTAGTGTGAAACATCAGAATTACTCAGCCTATGATGCCTCTACTCCTGCTGCAGAGCAGCAGTAGTGACCTTTGAGCTTCAGGAGTCTACATCGTTTTCCCATATTAGTCTATTTAGTCATAGTGACGTTCTGATAACAGCAATTACAAGTAAAGAGCAAAGCAAACTGAGATATCATGATAGTAGTGTCTATTATATATTGGTTATTTAGGATAGCCAGTTAGCTCACATACTGTAAGTTTGAACTGAAAGTGAGTGTGCATTAAAGACACTTTGCAACCTCAGCAGTTTTTCTGATTCTACACTCAGCTTCTAGAAATCACACTGTGGTGTTAGAGGAGAGGAATTTGGAGATTGTAGCTATAATTTCTGTAAGAGTGAGATGTCTAGTGTCCAGATGTCTGCCTGCACCGGCAGCAGCTTTGGCAAGTTTATTACCCTCCTATTTGTTTTATAACTGTTTTAAGGGATAGACATTAGGGTGAAGCTGTAAGGTGCCTGCTTTGCTTAAGTGCCGTAAAGTAACCAACGTTTATTTCTTTATCTAATGAAAAGTAGATTACATTTTTCTTACTGGGTTGGTTTCCTATTACAGCGGCTGTACCAGTGATAAAGTCATCTTTTTGGTGGCTATCTGAGGCTGGTAGGCTCTTTGCCACTTCTGTCAGTTCTGAATTTCCATGGTCTACCCAACATAAAGCCACCATTATTTAAACTCACCATTATTAACCTTTGTTGGTGTCATAAATGTCGTGAAATTGGATTCAGGAGCAGCAGAGGCATAAATGTCAATAACATATATTAATCACTCTTCACTTAGTTGTTGTACGCCATTGGCCTTATTTGCAGGGGTTGAGCATGTAAAATTGATCCCATTTAAATTTAAAACAGATCCTTTATTTACATTAAGCTGCAAACCTCAAAGCTGTTGTTACTGGGGATCATGTCTTTAAAAGGCTGAGAAGCTTTGTATTGGAGGACATGTTTTTATCTAATGCTGCTTCATCTGCATCAGAAGCATCTGTATGAAACATTATAAATTGTTTATTTTACTGGATGTTTGCTCTTTGTCAATATGACGGTGCACATTTCAGATTATTGTTAAAGCAGCTGATGTTGGTCAAAAACTCATAATATTTGAAGTTCTTTTGCTTGTACTTTGGCTCATGTCAGAGCCTCTCTTTATGTCTCGCTATGTCTTGCTTTGTAAATAACTTGTGTGCGTTTGTGTGTTTTGTGCAGAACATGCGTATCCGCAGTGTCAATGGCGACACGTACTGCACCAAGAGCGGCAAAAAATTCACCGGTCAGGTCCTGGAGAAATTCATGATCATCGACTGTGAGGAGGTCATCGCCGGGTCATACAGGTTAGTAACACGCACACCTGCACACTTTCTGACAGTAATTCAGTCTGTCATTAACCCTTTACCTGCTCTGGTCACTCCTAGTTTAGTCTTTAACATACACACTGAGCTTATGATAAAGAAACTAAAGATAAGTGAACATTTATTATGGTTGCAATCAGAATGAAGCACGCAATATTAAATAGCATTGAAAATATTTGGACTACTTTCTATGGTAGACCCCGTAGAGCAGGGCTGTACAATTACAAATTCAGCTGGGCCAAATTTTAAAATCAAGAAATGTAGCTGGGCCAGACATGTTTGTCGCCCAGTAAGCAGCTAGTAATGTCAAATGTAGAACCAATACAGATCACTTGATGAAAAATCTGCTTTTCTCAGCTCTTTCAACAGCATTTCAAGTACATCTGCAGCTAGAATTTCAACGCTGCGTATGTTTGACGTGTCTGACGGGTACATTTCTAATAGCAGATGTCACATTTGATTTCATGTTGACATCATTTATCACCTCATCCACGATGGCCAACATACAATCTTTCACAGTTTCAGAGTCAGTAAATGGCCTTTTCTGCTTCGCCCAAATCCAGAAACAGGGAGAGAAGCTCTCTCTTGAGCTGTGCATGTACGCACCATTGTGGTACAGCTGCTGTTGTAAGATGCATTCAAACTTTGCACTTTTACCGCTCTCTCCTGTGTTCCATCTGGGAAGTTCGTCCAGAAAGTCAGGTGTTTCTCGATGTGGTGCCTTCGGATATTTCAATCAGTGCCCAGACACACTGATGGCAAATTAAATTCATAGGTCTGGCATTTGAGCTTGATGGTAAAATAATTTATTTGTCAGTCCACACAGGGTTAAATCAACAGTTTTCCTTGTCAGTTTTGCTCTCCAGATTTGAAAAGGATACGTTTTATACTCGGCATCTTGGGGCTACTTCTGTCAGCATCGCTAGCCACGCTTCAAAACAGCGCAGTGCATTGTAGGTAGACTGTTGCCAAGCTACACAGAGTGTTGCATTCACGGTCTGAAATACTGTGGGACTTTAAGAAAACTTGCAAAACAGGTTGCCCTCTGCATCTCTGGCATGACTACAGGCTGGGCCACTTGGGGGCTGGTTCTGGGCCGCATGTGGCCCCCAGGTCGCTAATTGAATTGGCCTGCTGTAGAGTAACTGCAGTGTTTACAACTTTTACAGAAGAATATTACTTTACTACTTCTGTTCAGTCGATGAACATTTTGAATATGTCTTCTGTAGATAAGGAGTGGCTTTTCAACTCTGCAGATGCACTTTAAACTGGGCATGTCTCTTTTTATGGCACAAGCACAAACCTGCAAAGACGAGAATTGAATGTTGAATTCCCACGAACACATGGAAAATAAATCATAAAGAGGTACCTTATACTGGAAGTTTTTCGCTTCTAATTTTTCTGGTGAAACTCTGAAATCAAAATATCACTGGCTGATAATCAGGGGCTGTAACACGATATGAAACTAGAGAAGACATCGAGACTGCGAAAGTGAGCAGTAATCTTACAGCAGCGTGTATTTGACATTTACTTTGCATCCTTTCCTGATAAGCAGGACGTAGAAGAGGAAACCAGCCAAGCTGCAATCATATTCAGTTTGCAAATGTTCCGATAAACTGTGAAACAATGCTGCTGTTGTGCAAAAAGAGAGTATGCTGCTGCTGCTGCCACTCATGAGGAGATGTTTGTGGTATTTGAAACTGTTTGAGAATACCTGACTAATACCTGTAATTAGAGCTACGCACTCGATGAGTCGGCCGGACTGTGGAAAGCCCTTCTGCACAGGCACGTTTAGTTTGTGTACAGTTCATTTTAAAGGAAAGAAAGGACAGCATGCACAACAAATTCATTTCACTACATTTAATTCTAACATTTCTCTACTTTTTCACTCTTCTTAACCTTTTATACAGCTGTTTGGATTGTTTAACATACTTAAAAATGTGACCATTCATCAGTCTTTACTGAATCTTTGGCTTCAATTAAAAACTGCTGAGTTTTTATTTGCCACTGAAAATACCGTGTTTCCAGAAAAGACCGTTTCATGATAAAAGCATTTCAGCAACATAATGCAAGGGGACTCTCATTCTGGAGAACTTGTTGGAAGTAACATGTTCATCATAGAAAAAAAAAAGTTTCAGTGGAGCTTCAATCAACAATGAGTGAGTTACAGTATAAACAGACACTTCTTTGACCATGATCAGAGGCACAGCCTGCTTCTTTGAAGCACTTGGACATAAAATGAGCAAATCATAACAAATTGTGACGACATTTTGTCTTGCTGTTTTTACGAATAAAATTAAACATAAAAAGGAAAATTAGCAGTTTACACATGAAGAGAGAGTCGCTTGCGCTCCAGCTTCTCCACAGGTAGAGATTGGTGCTTACAGAAAAGACCAGTAACGTACAAGTTGTTTCAATGGATCCATCGCCCAGGTAAATCCAAGCAAGAAACTGGAGCACACAAATCACTTAATGCAGTTTAATTGGATGCAAAGGACTAAAATTTTGACACGCACTTTGTCTTCATCAGAGTCAAAAAACGCGTCAAAACGTTAGTCCTTTGCCCCTGCATTAAGCAATTTGTGTGCTCCAGTTTCTTCCTTGAGTTTACCTGTGAGATAGATCCACTGAAACACCTTGTATGTGTTTACACAGCCTACATTTGTTTAAGCTGCTGTAATGGAAATGCAAAGTGCTACTGTGGGGGCCTGGAGCCAAACCAAGTTGATCCACTCCAGCAAAAAATGAAGCCTAAAGTAAGTTCATGCAGGACGCCGTAGTCATACGCCCATCTGTGATCGGCTGACGGCCAGCTGATCCTAATTATCGTCTGCCAGCTCCCACAGCCAATCACAGCTCTCTCTGTCAACACAGCGGTGTATTTAGATATGACGTACTTCTCACTAATCCCTGCTTGCATTAATGATGGCGCACCATGCTGCAGCTGCTGGGGCTGGCGCTAGCAAAGCTTAACCTCCTCCACCCCAGCCTCCTCCTTTATAGCTTAAAGTGTGTTGCACCCTTTAATTAGATCCATGGGTCTATGGATTTATGCTTTTGTACTAGTTTTATTGTATTCCGTTTACAGTGTAATATATGTGTCTATACATATACATATTTCTAGCCATGCACTTCCTGGAAAGTCAAAGTATGCTGCTTGACTGACCCTTGGAGCATCTTTTGAGCACAGCCTTCTCCACCAAGCAAAATTGTAAATCCATGTTGCAATAAAATGGTAAAATGTATGACTAGAGTGCTCCTGACTGAAGTTTGTGTCAAAGCTCCAGACAGTTCAGCAGAGATGCTGATGTTGCTGTCATCTCTAGGCATGGGTTTGAGTATTTGAGTACTTGAGTTCCCAGTGTGGCCATCATTTTTTCAAGTAATATATTCTTGAACTTTCTGGGTTCATCCACTCAAAATATTCTTTGTTAAAAATAATTGAATGTAACAACTAGTGGTACAAAGAGGTCTCTTCACATCTCGGGTTAAAGCAACATCAACTGTTACAGAGCTCAAAGGGTTAATTGTCAGCTCACACCTGCTCTGTGTTGTTTTGCTCTTTATTCCCACAGGGAGAAGTGTGCGCTTTACTCCTGTTGTGTGAGTTTGTGTGTAAGTGTGGGTGTAATGTACTGCTGAAGCTGCCAGACAAACAGAGCTGTGGGTTTTTAACAACTCAGTGTCACAGAGCAGGAGGAGAGAGTGACTCCTGAAGTGTCTCTTTCACTTCATGGTGTCATTTTGATTTCTGTCTCAGTGAGCAGATCAAACTTGACTCTCATTTCTGTCAAACTTTTGCTGTTTTAGCTTAACAAGAGTCCCACAGATTGAATTGTCTGCTTTTGTGTGTAAGCAGTTGCTGTCTTTTTGTTTTTCGGTTACATGTAAGTTACTGACAGTGAAGGATGGACACTGGTCTTGATGTTAGGCCCCAGTGCATTGTAGTGGACCATTTTGTTTTTGGTGTGTTTGGAAGTCATAGAGATAAAAGAAAGTAACTTGATAGAGCTGCGGTGACTCTGTCAAATGGGCTGGGTCGCCTTGAGGCCGCTCACTATCAGAGAAACTTGTGACTGAAAGACTGAAAGAAGTGTTTCTCCACTCGGTGAACTAGGAGCATGTCAAAGCCACGACTAATATGAAGTTGACCAAGCAAACTCCTCTTTGTTTGGTGTTTTCTTTGTGTACTTTTTCTTAAATGTCTTAAAGGAAAACTACACAAAGAGGCATTCACTGATAGCCTCTCTGTTTTAAACATCTCATAAAATCAAAGGTCAGCAATCAAAATGGTCACATTTCAAACCGTAACACCAGTGTTTGCACATGCTTGGGTTGCAATAAAATTGTATGCTTCATAAAATGATTTGCAAACATCTAAAAGTTACATTTCAAGCTTTGTACTGAATTTTCTGATAGGTGTTGTTATTTAGCACCCAGTGAGTGACATGTCCCTCTAGCTGTTCAGGCTGTAGCAGGACTAGGGCTACATGATATGATTTGAAAAATCTAAAAATCTAACATAAAATTCTATTACCAATTCTAATTAGAGATGTACTGGCTAAACATCAATTTCACCCAGCATTGGCCAGTATCGGCCCTTTTGACAGACATCAGCTAGTGGCGAATGCTGTAACATGAACAGATATCAGTAGCCGATGCACACCAAACAGATGATTCAGTGGCCTGGCCCAAGTTCAGTTTCTACTTCTGCATTTCATCTTAACATGGCACATGCATGGCTTTGTTAAAATGATGTTTTGGTATTTTTGAAGCTGGGGTGTAAAAGGTCCTTGGCAATGGTAGTGGCATTGGCCTGCAGTGATTTCAGTGTGCAATGCCCCTTTAAGGAGAGAAGGCTAGAGGCACCAGCAAGGAAGCTAGGCTATACAGTGCTACAGACGGGTACTTACTCTGTGTAATGTAGTGAGTTTTAGTTGAAATGGCTGTATGCAATATAGAAACATTTTAAAGAGTTTTGTTTTTCACCCAGAAAGCCTCTGTGTTTGTTCTGTTTGCAATGCAAGCCTCGTCTACTGGCTATGGACTCTTCTACAGAAGCAAACTAAACTAAAACAAATTATTTCAGCTCGGTTTTCCACTTCAACCGCTGACACACAGCTTTCATAGGTAGACATATCAAGTCAGCTGTAAGTAATCTAATTATCATCTATTAGAACAATTAAACAGCATCCATAAACTAACTTATGCTAGCCTTAAATCTAATGTCTTTTCCAAAGCGATTCTGAAGTCGCAGACAATTTCCAAAGTCGGAGTAAAATCATAAGAGTCTTGCAGCTCACTATTGGGATTTCAGTCATTAGGTGTAAGGTGGTCACAAAACTCAAGCCGAGCAGTTTTAAGGCAGTCTTTCTTCAGTCTTGGCATTATGACAGTGTCAAACATGTTTGATATTGTTGTAAGTCTTCAGCCTGGTCTTATGGAAATTGTCTTTTTAATGACATGACCATCATCAACAACCAATGTGTTGTGTGTAAGCACAATAAATCAGCTTATCTTTCAACACATGAACATGAGCGAACATCATATTGAAGCAGCTGAATGTCCACTCATAAGAGATGGAAAAACTTTTCAAAGTTAAAGCCCAATCAGTTTGTTTCTGTGGTGAGATGATCTGCATTTAAATGGCCCTTTTATTCTGAAGTGTTACTGAGATGATTCCAAAACATCAGATTATAAGAGATATTAACTCATACGCAATCTCCTTCTCCATGTTGTTCTCTGCCCAAAAGTTGTTGTTGGGAATTTCCACCAGATGCATGATGGGAAATAACCTCAAGGAGAATTTAGTCTTGTAGTTGGTGACCCTCCGTCTTTGCATAATCTTAGTCTGAGACTGAAGCAACTCCCTGACATATTTTCTTTAGCTGTGAGAGGGTCTCAGATGTTAGTCTTTTAAAAGTCTAAAAAGTTTTAGCAAAGTCCTCTCATGTAAGGCCAGCATGAGATGGGTTGATTTCTCCAGCTTGTCTTGGAAAGTTAAGAACGTCTGTAAAGCACCAGCTTTAGTAAAACAGGGAACTCTGGATGAGGAGTGATGCAGGCTGCAGGCATCCATGAACCATTATCCTCAATCATAAATGTTCTTAAGAAATGCTGGAACTAAGTCCCACTCATGACAGCAGTAGCTTGTTGGGTTTTTTGGGATCATAGTTCCCACACCAGGCACCCAGGATCTTTCCTCAGTCCCCACTAAATGTGGCGTGCTCTCATCTCTCTTTCCTCCCACTGAGTTTCCATCTGTAAAAGTTGTTTCTATGTGTACTCCAAGTCATGAAGGTATCCCTTCGTCCCCACAGTGAAAAGAACATCATCGCCACACATGAAGAAAGCTGATCAGGAAGAACAAGTTGACAAGATTTGCATCCCAAAATACTTCCAGGGGGAAAAATAAAATGCTTCACAGTTTTTTGATACCTCTTCTGCCAAGTACCTCATTAGACCCAACTTCAAAAACACAGGAATACCCCTTTAACAATAATTGCAGTCTCAAAGTCAATACAGGGGACAGAACAACACAGAGATCATGACTGCAACTTTACCAGCTTTTTCCTTGATTTGAATAGTTGTGGTCAGACACAGCCCTACTTTACTCATAATGCAACATGGTGCATGGATTTGCATCAATTCTCCACCCATGCTTGTGCTCATGCATGTGCAACCAAAGCATACCTACACCATCCATGCTAAGGCAGTTGGCTGCAAATTGCTCAAATACAGTACAGAGCACTGACTCTTCTAAAAAAAAAATAGACTCTGTGAGTCAAACATACTCGGGACAAGGCAGGTTGCTTAGTGTGAGTGCATGCAAAGGAATTCATTTTCAGCACACAGCTGACATGAATTCACCTCAAATGAAGTGTATGTTTGAATGTTTTGTTTTGAAGATTAAAGTGTAGTCAAGTCTAGTCAGTTTTATTTGTATCTCAGAGCACACATTTGCCTCCAGGGTCTGTACAGTCTGCATAGTACACAGCATCCTCTGTCCTCAGATGCCTGATTCACATAAGAGAAAACTCCCAAAAACATCCTTCAACACAAAAGAAATAATAAGCATAAAGATGGACAAACAACAAACAAGACATCAATGTTGTGTGCAGTAAAAAGAGCCAGCATAGTAAAATTAAAGGTGTGTCCTCGTCTTAGTTCACTTATCTTTCAGTGTGACACCTCGCTTTGTCTCTCTCCTGCTCTCATGACGTAACTCTATTCCTCATCACTCGGAAGTTTGCGATCTAAGCGGACAGCTGCAGCGGAGCATTTTTAACGATGAGCCCGGCGTGCTTTCAGGTGAATGTGCAGGGCGAGGCTGGGCCGACAACAGAAGAATGAAGGGCGAGGTCGGAGAAGGAGAAGTCTTATCATCTAATTCTTCCTCCTACACTGTCCGCAAACATTAATGTCATCTTAACAACCTGTTAGAAATGAAGTTTATACTCTGATACCTGGGAGTGGCTCCTCCTATATGTTGACAGCAATTAGTGCAATTAAGAAGCTAACATTGAGTCATGCTGATTTTTTAGGAGTTGATGAATAAAGCCTGTGTTATATTTGTTAATCATCAGACGCCTTCATCTGCTGGACTAGCTGGGGTTGATCAGACCCCGCTTTGTGTCCCAGCAGCTCATTGCACGCCCACTTTGAATATTTTTCTCTAGCTTCTGAGAAGTTCTTGGTGGTTCCTCTCCTACGAACTTCTGATGCTCAGAAGACAAGTGATCAGCATTCGGATCTCCCCTCTGCACAGGGGACAGTTTGGGGTGCTAGGCCCCAGCAAGGCAGGTTGGATGGACTTGGTAGGGCACCATTCACTACCTGGATCAAAACCTGGAGTCTGGCCGGTTCTCTCATCCGTGGCTCAGTCTGGATTTCTCTCTTTCTTTCTCTGACTAGAATTTCTGTGAAAAAAATAATCAGTGCAGGATAAAATACAACGCTTATTTCAAAAAAGTTGGGACACTGTGTAAATGTAAATAAAAACAGAATGCTTACACAGTTGGTTGTGCCACCAACAAATGTCAGCTGAAGCTGTATCTTTCGAAGAAGAAGCCATATGTGAACAGAAACGCTGCTGTCTTCTCTGGGCCAAAGCTCATTTAAAGTAAGCTAAGGCAAAATGGAAAACTGTTCTGTGGTCAGATGAATCAAAACTTGATACACTTTTTTGAAACCACGGACGCCGTGTCGAGGAGAGGGACCATCCAGCCATAAGAATCAGAATCAGCTTTAATGGCCGAGTATGCTTCAGCACAGGGGATTTGACTCTGTTTAGCTCTGCTCTCAGTGTACAGCAATTTAATATTAAATACAAAACATTAATAAAACTGGAGAAAGTCAAAAAAGTAAAGATTTATATACAAGCCCTTGTAGGCTTTTTTCTAGAATATACAAGTCTGTCTTCTAGATGTGCAAAGGATGTAAGGATGCTGATTGGATATGATCACAAGTATAAAGCCTGCATCTCTGATGGTACGGGGTTGCATTAGTGTCTATGGCCGTGATACTCAACGCATGGCTCTTGAGACACACGTGGCTCTTGTGTGATGATTTGTGGCTCTCCTACGTCTTCATTTTAAATATTTTTGGCCCAGACAACCTTGAAAAAGGTAAAATTTGACCTCAGAAATTACCCATTATAAGCTACATTAGTCAGTTTGTTTCCCACCTGGCTTTAATTGTCAAGCTTTATTTTTTAAATGTATATTTTCACTGCCCTTATTTGCATTTTTCCCCTGTTTTGCCACTTTTAATCTGTTTTTTCTGCATTTTAAGCCCATTTCTTCCTTTTTTATCCTTTTCTTTTTACCAGTTTTTGCGTCTTTTATCTTGCTTCTTGGGATTTGAATTTTTTCCCCCTTTTATTGCCATATCTCACCCATTTAAGCTGTCTTTTGCCATTGAATGCCACTTTTTTCCCATTTTTCTACTCTTGCTACTTTTTGCCAATTTCAGTCACTTTTCAGTATTTTTTTGCCAAATTTTTACCACTTTTGACCATTTTTGCCACCTGTAACTCATTTTTCTCTCCCTTTTCCTCAAATTTTTACCCATTTTCTGCAATTTTATGCCTGTTTTGCCCCCTTTCACCCATTTTTGCCTCTTATGGCTTTTGTAAAGGTATTTTCAACAATTTGGCTCTTTGGTTGTGCAGGGTTTAGTAGCACTGGTCTATGGTACGGGCAGCTCACACATCTGGAAAAGCACTAGCAATGCTGAAAGTAGATCTAGGCTTTAGAGCAACATATGCTCCCATCCGGACAACATCTCTGTCAGGGAAGACCTTGACCATTTCAGCAAGACAACTCTTAGCTACATACCACACAACAGCCTGGCTTCACAGGAGGAGAGGCCGGGTGCTGGACTGGTCCAGACCTTTAACTGGTAGAAAGCATTTTGAGCATCATAACACTAAAAATGCAGCAAAGAAGACCAAGCACTGTTGAGCACGTAGAACCCTACACCAGACAAGAACGGGACAACATTGCTCTCCTAAACCTCCAGCAGCTGGCCTGGACAGTTGTTAAAAGAAGAAGGGATGCTACACAATGGTAAACATGGCCCTGTCCCTACTTTTTTGAGCTGTGTTGCTGCCATCAATTTCAAAATGAGCTAATATTTTTCATGAAACGGTCAAATGTGCATTTAATTTCAAATGAACTTGTATATCACAGTCAACCATCCTTCTTGCAGGCCTGTAGGAGGCCGTCTCTTCTGATTCAGAGTAAATCAATCTGTTGATCATGGCTTCCTGCAGAGGCGTGCTCTGATCAGGTGCTCCTCAGGACATACCAGGGATTTCTCTTCAGCTGAATGGTGTCCAACATTTTTAAGCTCTGAGTGATTTATCACTCCCAAAGTCGTCCTGCAGGTTCCTTTAAGTTTAATTTGGCAGCAGTGAAACATGCTCTCTGTTTCAGCATGCAGCCCAGCACGCCTTAAATGACTTTAGTCTTTCTAATGTTTTTAATATTGATCATATTGTTGTGATTAGATTTTTTATTTTTAATCTTTTAATATTGAATGTGATTGTGCACGTCAATTAATTATAGAAAAGTACTTAACTGTTGAAAATGCAGTGAAATATCAATCATAGGGTATTGTGTTGTTCATAATTTAGCGTATTTTGGCACTGAGAGGTTCAAAATGAATCATTTAGCCTCGCTAAAATAGCACTTAAATATGCATAAAAATCTGAAGTAAATGTCAAATCATCTTAAACTCCATGTAAGAGGGTGTTAAAAACATTTCTTCTCCTGGAGTATCAACTTTCTAGGGCACGTTTAGGCCACTTTTATGACTTAAATGGTAACAATCAGAGTGTTATCTGAGGCTAATGTACATAATTAGCCATCCATGTTGGCAATTTATTGGACTATAATGATAGATCTTCTGGGAAACCATTAAATCGATCGATTCACAGTCCTGATAAACCCAAACTGGACTTTAGAAACCACCACCAGCCGTCCCAGTGTCCTTTTTTGAACCATGAAAGCTTAACGCCCTCCACAGCATTAATATTCTGTTGGCTGATAATCAGATGAGTCATGGCGGTGATTCAGAGCCGTCAGGGAAGCAGTCGATGTTCCGTTTTATCAGCTGGAGGTGGAAGGACATAAATTACACTCAGAGAACCTGCTGTGGTTTTATAACTTTACTACACATTCTCCACGGTAAGAGGACTGAGGAGTTTGCTGTTGCGTTGTACCAACAATGAAGATCTGTGTACCTTAATGAAATGAATCTGGATTACACCCCCATGAGCTGCTGAGAAGTTACATAACCAGCCACGCTGCCTTTACCTGCCACTGCATCGCCATTTTCAACAGACCCAGGCTCTGTACATTTAAGCTCCAGGTAGTGACAGCTCATGCTACTTATCCTACCACATGACCCCTCAGCGAGCCCCCAAACCAAACTAGCTTTCATCATGTAAATACAAATAGTAACCCATAATTTAATCTGCTTAACACATTGTCTAAGCCAACTAAGATTTTTACACATAAGATAGGGTTTTTTTTAGAAATGCATTTCATGATTCCTAAAAATCTTGGGTGTCTTCTTATATCAGGAAGGCTATTAAGAGGGTTAACACTAGGGCTGGGCATTAAATCACAAAGTAGATTAACTCGCAACAAGACCTGCTGCAATTTTCAAATCGCAGAAAGTGCAATATTTCCTAAACCTGAAATTTGTGTCAAAACACCGGTTTAGAACTTTTTTTTTTTTTGCAGCAGAGATGTTTTGCATTCCATATCATATAATCATTCTAGTGCCATATTTTCAAAATGGTATCCAAAAATCCTATTTTCTTAATTTTTGTATGTTTTTTTTTATTATTAAATTAGAGAATTATGTAAAAATCATCATTCCTTTTAATACAACAGTTCATATCAAATTTGCAAAATGAGAAAAAAATCATCTAAATAAGATATGTTTAAAAAAATTGTTCTGCCCTGGTTTAATCTAATATTGTGTGGGTACTAGTATAGCAGAATTATTGCTTGTTTTTTTTGTAAAATGCGTGAGATGAGGAATTAAATCGTTATCGCTATAATGGGTAAAAAAAAAAAAAAAAATCCCAATTAGATTATTTTCCTGAATTGCTCAGCCCTAGTTAACACTATCCCAGATGTCCTAATCATCTGATTCAGAGTGAGTTTGAGCTTTTGCTCACAGCTGGTTATTTTAGAGCCCCTGTGATAAAAACTAAGACTCCTGGTCTAATTTTCCCCCTGTACATTTCATTTACTAAACTGCAATTAACCCTTGGGTTGCTCTTCATGCACTGTTATTGTCTATTTGCACACATCTCTATTGCACTTTGCATTACAGTTTTCAGTCTGAGCTCTGGGCTGATTCTGTTGATTCTGTGTATATTGTTCTTTATAAATTGGTATTTTTATTGTGTCTGCCTTTTAGAGACACTGCAGACGTTGTACTGTACCGTCATTGTGAAGAGGGAGCTGAGCCGGAACGAAAAACTCTCAATTTACCGGCGGGTCTTCGTCCAGACCCTCACCTCTGGTCATGAACTCTGGGTAATGACAGAAAGAATAAAACTGTGGGTTCAAGCGATCAAAATGAGATTGCTCAGCAGGGTGGCTGGTCTCAGACTTTGAGACAGGGTGAGGAGCTCAGACATCCGGAGATATTTCGAAGTAGAGTCGCTGCACCTTCGCGCCTAAAGGAGCCAGCTGAGGTGGTTTGGGCATCTGATGAGAATGCCTCCTGGTTGCCTCCATGTGGAGGTCTTCTGGGCATGTCTAACTGGTAGGAGACCCCAGGGTAGACCCAGAACTTGCTGGAGTATTGGTTATCTTATCTGGCCTGGGAACACCTCAGAATCCTGCAGGAGTTTGCTGGGATAGATGTCTGGGTTGACTTGCTTCGCCACCACGACCTGGCCCCAAAAAAGCAGAAGAAAATGGATAGATGAAATTAAATCTAAAACTGTATATCCAAGGCTTTTCCTTTCATACTCTTCCTCCATAGAATCCTCTCATGTAACAGTCAGGCCTAGCTCTATATCAGGCCTCAGATTGGTATAAACTTCTCCCTAACTCTACCTGAGTCTCCCAGTCACTGGCTTTTTTCTGCACAGATTGGAGATTGTTCATTACACGGAGTAGAGCAGGAGGTTTCCCAGCCTGTTTCCTCTTCACTGTTCCTGATCAACACTTCACTACTCAGCGTGTGGGCAGTGTAAGAATCTAACAACATAATGATCACAGTAGCTTTTGTTCTTCAAGCACGTGCTTTAATAATGATGACTTTGTATTATTTTTGTTTTTGTCACTACTTATTAATTTAATTACGCTGTTAAAGCTGCAGAGTATCAGATTAACGTGGACACAAATGTACAGAATCATTCTGTAAACCTCTGTGGTAGCTTTGTGTGATTTATAATTCATGAAACTTCTGGATAAGCTCACTTCCATGTCTGTTTAAACACCTATTTCAACCTCAGTTTGAAACAGGTGGTTCTATACACCATCTCCATATGGGCCCCTCCTTAAATACCTTCTTTTCTCTAATTGGCCAACATCTGAAAATATTGAAAGTACATTTCTTAATTCTCAGGGGCCAAACAAACAGAACAACTCCCCATCCTCTGTCTCAACTTCAGCATCTCCTCCAGTGTCTCCTCTCTCACCCATTATTGTACTCTGTATCATCGAGTTGATTGGCCCTCATGGACAAAATCATTGGCTTATTCTCATTTATAAGGCTATACTAAGCATATTTCCATCATACTGGCGTAATTTTATTCATAGGAAAAGTTCTGGAAACTGCAGTCTTCGTTCTGTGACTCACTCACAAGACTTGTTTTTGCTCTTTTTGCCCAAAGTCCATGTTGAGATGGAAACAGGAGTTTTAGCTACATTGCTCTTCCGGCCTGGAATCTTCTGCAGGAAAACTGTCAGGGGGAGCTGGTCCCCACAATTTTTTTTAAATAGAAGATCTTGAAGGAAGATCCATCAGGTTGTAGAAGTTTTGACTGATGACTTGTGACTCAGGGTTTGGTTGATCTGTGTTTGTTGTGGTGTTTCTATGTGTAACAGTTCATGTATGTAATAGATTCTTAATCTCAAGGAGGTTTTTCCAGGTTAAATATAACTCCGACTCTTCTACTGTGAAGCCATGCTGTTGTGTGGTATTTGGTTTAGCATTGTCTTGCTGAAGTAGTCGAGGCTTTCTCTGAAAGAGACGTTCTCTGGATGGGAGCGTACATGTATGTTACTCCAAAACCTCTATTTACTTTTCAGCATTGATAGTTCCTCACCAGATGTGTGAGCTGTCCACGTCATAGGCACTAATGCAGCCCCATACCATCAGAGATGCAGGCTTTTCAAGCTGGATGGTCCCTCTACTCTTAGAAAGAATTTCCATTTTGAATCAACAGACCACAGAACAGTTTTCCATTTTGCCTCAGTTCATTTTAAATGAGCTTTGCCTCACGGAACATGGCGGTATTTCCTGGATGGTGTTTACATCTGGCTTCTTCTTTGCATGATACAGCTTTAACTTGTATCTGTGGATGGCACAGCCAACTGTGTTGACTGACGCTGATTTCTGGAAGTGTCCCTGAGCTCTTGCAGTGATGTCCAGCACAGAATCATGTCTGTTTTTAATGCAGTGGCCCCTGAGGGCCCCAAGATCACGCGCATCCAATATGGACCTTTGGCCTCGTCCCTCGCTCACAGAGACTCCCCCAGAGACTCTGCCTTTATAAAAATGCACCTTTTATACTCAGTCATGTTACTGACCTGCTGCCATTTAATCTCATTTGGTGCAGAATGCTCCTCCAGCTGTTTTTCATTAGTACCACCTACTTTTCTAGCCTTTTGTTGCCCTGTCCCAACTTTTTCAAGATGTGCTGCTGCCATCAAATCAAAATGAGCTGACATTTTCCATGAAATGTTAAAATGTCTGTTTCAACATCTCATATGTTGTATAAAATCTTTTGTGAATAAAATATGGGTTTGTGAGATTTGACAATCATTGCATTCTGTTTTTAGTTACATTTTACATCATGTCCCAACTTTTTGGGAATTGTGGGTCTAATTGCCATCTGGCATCTGAGACATGCAGGCTCACAAACATGTGGTGCTCATGATGCAACGGCCTCTACAGCACAGCTACAGTGGAGCTTTGACTCAGAAGTGTAATCAGGTTTGAAACCACCTCTTTAATGTCCCACTTAAAGGATTTAAAAAGATGTGATCCACTCTTAAATGCTCTCTTGAAGACCAAATTCATCACCACTTTGCATTTGTAATTTAATAAAATGAACTTTCCGACCACTGCCTCAGTGCTTCTGCTGCTCTGTGCTGTGGCTGATGAGTCACTCGTCTGGATGTAGTTCAGCCTGGTTTATTTTGTAGCTGAAGGTGTAGGGAGATAATTGTTTTTCATAATTTCTACCACACTCTCTCCCTGATGAGATGAGTCAGGAGTCTTGTTGCCCCCTGCACACTTTCTAAAGATGCTTCACACATATTAAACCGTGTTCCCGCTCAGTACACGCAGTGTACCGGCAGCAGAGTCATGCACAGACCTCGTTGTGTTTCCTTTTTGCTGTTCCTGATTAACACGTGCACGTGGGCAGTGTGAAAATTTAACAACATAATGATCAGATTAGATTTTGTTCCTGCAACGAGGTTTGAATAATTATTAGTTCTTGCTATTGTTTTTTGTAGTATTGCTATTAAAAAAGCTCCATGTTTGCAGTCATTGTGATTCACTGGTGTGGTCTGAAGCACCACTTTACTACTTCTAATGTATGTCAACAGGCTTCTTAAGCATGTTTGTGCTTTCTTCCATTTAAAGCCCAAATTGGAAAATTTTTCACTGTTACATTTGTAGTGGTTGAAAGATTTTACAAGTAGTTGAATTCCTTTAAAACATGGGTCCTGAATTCTCATTCAGGAGGTGTTGGTGAGTCCTGAAGCTGGACCAGGTGGAACCACTGGTTTAGACAGTGTGCAGGAGTTTTCCTTGCAATTTAAGATAAAGAGAAATTTAGAATTTTTTAAAATTTTTTGCTCCCGCAGTGCTGAAACAAGTATTGGTGTTGTTTGATTCTCCCTTGTGTCTGATCTAAGTTTGAAATCTGACAGCCCTACATCAAATAAAGTAAGCCACACACATCTCTACTGAATTTTTATCATATCATGCCGGTACAAAGTGTGCTCAGTGGGACATATAAGCTCAGTAAAGCTGATTACTCCCCTGCTGTCATCGTGCTGCTGTGAGGACACGTAGATCTCACAGATTGTTTCTATGACTCACTGGATTCTCACTCCTCTTCCTCTCCTCCTCCTCTCTAGTTTCACCTGGCTGTCAGCTCAGGTGCACAGCAACATGGTGATGCATTTCTCTGGCCGTATCGCCGACAGCTTCGACCGGGAGTTTCGCTGCCTGTATGCCGACTCGCAGATCATCGACTGCTTCTTCAACTCAGAGGAGGAAGGGATGCCTTATTACCCGTCATACCAACCCATGATGGGCCCCGGCATGGGCATGGGCATGGGCATGGGGATGGGCCCCGTCATGGGGCTGGACTTACTCTCTGACAGGTAAGCTGGAGACTGCATGCTGAAATATATTCTGTTTGTGTTTATGTTTCCTTTTCGAAGATACAGCCACTGGACTGTTGGATTTTTTTTTCTCTCCTCAAGTTCTCCACTCTCTTTTTAAAAAAAGCCTCTAAATGTGAAAGCAGAGTGTCTAAGGCCTTACTGATAGAGCTTAGTGCAGGTTCTCTCTGAGCCCATCGCTGCCCATCCCTTTAACTGTATTTATGACCCCTATGCGGATTAAAATCCAACAGTTTTTGATAAGTTGGCTTTGAGTTGTTGCATTCAAAGAAAACAGTAGATTTCTGTTATGTAGATGTACCATTTTTTAAATGATTCAAGAACCATGACCTGGACATTTTTGCCATAGGTCTGCACAGGGGGCTGCATGACAGTGCAGGGGTTAGCGCTGTTACCTCACAGCAAGAAGGTTCCTGATTCGCTTCCTGGTCAAAGCTTTTCGGTGCAGAGTTTGCATGTTCTATTTCGGCTTCCTCCCATCACTAAAGATATGCCCATTAGGTTAATTGGTGACTGTAAATTGGCCGTAGGTGTAAGTGTTGTGATATTTAACAGCTCAGCAGTGAATAAAAACAGATGGATTTAGGTTTTAGTTTCTATAAGATAGCACAATGTGCTGACACATTCTTTCCTCTCTCCTCCTGCAGGCAGAGGGACAGAGGCTGCTCTGAAAACTCCAGCAGCCAATCAAGTAACAGCGTGTCGAGCGTGAAGGCTGCACCAGGGATGACCCCTAACACGGTTTACAAGGTGACTCAGAGTCACGACAAGAAAGAGGCCAACAACAACTCCCACCTCAGCCCTGAGAGGAGAGACCGAGGAGGAGGACAGACCCCGACACCTCAGGGTCACATCACACCAGGATCACGAGGCTCTGCAAACGGAATGTCCAGTCACAGCCCGGCGATGGACCGACCGCCGCCCCCATACGGTCATCAAATGGGCATCGAGTGGAACAAGCCCAGCCCGGCAGACGTCATGCGCTCTAACATCGCAGGAACATCCACAAAGTTCCAGGCGCTGGGGTTGTATGACCACAAACCAAACATGTTTCATGGCGCCGGGATTGGTCCAGGCACCCCCAACTCAAACATGAACCCCAAACCACAGGCCCCCTCCCCCGTCGATGATGGCAAATTCAACCCCAAACAGAGGACTCCCTCCAACCCGTTCCTCAACAAACTCTCAGACTTTTTCCTTCCCCCTTCCAACAAAGATGCCTACAACTTTAGGAGATCCCCGTCCCCTCACGGCACTACAACCTGGGGGGGCCCAGACCTCTCCCAAACTGAGCCAGAGAGCCAGCAGAGCCCCCCGCCCCCACCCTCTCCGGTCACAGTGATGAACCGACAGGACCAGAAACGAATGACGCTGGGCCACAGTAAGCTGGATCTGGTCAACCAGTACAACAAGATGAAGTCCAAACAAGTGTACAGTCGCTTTGAGCTCAAGACATCTAACTAAACCCTGATGGAGTGTAAAAGTCCAGTTCAGACCAAAGATTCACAATACAAGCAGACCAATTTAGTCTATGTAAGGTGCTCAAATCAGGTTGGCTGATGGTGTCACCAGTGATTCATTTTGTCAAGTCACCAACAGCTGGTTTAAGATGTGTCATTTTTCAGCCAGTCAGGGTAATATTTCCAGCATCAAGCTCACAGCAGAAATTGATGTAAACCCCCTTGGTTTTCTGTTGATTCACCCACAGACAGCTCCGAAGCCTGGATCCTCACATGTTTCCATATTTCTGCTTTTTTGACTAAACCAGAACTGTATGCAACAAGCTATGGGTGGCTAAAAGACAGGCATAGAAAGCAGCAGCGGAAACTGTAGCTATGGAAACAATACATCTCCAGTTGCAGCGGTGTCAGCGGACAGGCTTTCAGGAAGTTGCAGGGCAACCTGCTGCAAGCGGTTACAAGTTTCAGCTGTTTACAAATCTTTGGTCTGAACTGGGTCAAAGGGCCACATTGAGAAAATCAGCTGAGATATCATGACTAAAGTTGGCAAATTATAAGAATAAAGTCAATATTTCAGGGATAAAGTAGCGATGGACAGAAAACCAGTATTGAAACTAAACTGTAAATTAACAACTTCTTGAAAGATTTTGAATTTGTTTTCATAAAATGACAACCCAACTGACCCAACCATTGGACTTCATTGTTTTATGACTTTATCCTCAAATCACTGGGACTTTTCTGACCTTAACTTGCTACCTTATTCTTGGCATATATAACTGTATTCTTGTAAAATAACTTGAAATCTCAAACTCTTTCGATGTGGTCCAAACAGTCCATCATACAAACTTTATATGGGAGGAAAGTCTTCTTAGAGACATTTTGTCTTCCTGCTGGAGGAAATCAAGTGATCACAGCCGTTTTAGCTCAGAGCTACTTTAGCTCAGTCTTTCTTTGTTCTTCTAGAAACCATATTGCCTACAGGATCATGTGAATGAGGAGGGTTTACAAACACTGCAAGGCTGTGACTCTGTGGGGTCTGAGTTTACATAAAACATGAATAACTTCATTCACTTACCTCTCTAAACCCTAAAAATGAACATGGATCTTTGAGATTAACCTTGGTTTCTATTGCTGAATAATTTGGCACAGTTGTCAACCTCTAAATCTGAATCAGGCGACAAGAAAGTAAAGAGCTGGACTAACTTTTCTCTTGCAACAACACATTCAGTCATAGGTGTTAGGCATGTGAGTGTAGGAGGATTCATCACAGGCCCGATGTGCCACAACCCGGGGCTAGAGAGGGCCCAGAGTCAAGCTTGACACGTCGGCACACATTGACAAGGTCGAGCTCAGCGGTACCTCTTTTGTTTGGGCCTCTTAACCACTGGAAAAACACAGGGAGACCACCTGGGGCTTTTAGGCCTTTGGGACATCCACAGCAGGACCAGGGGCTTTAGGCAATATCTGCTACCTATTACCTGCCCACAGATAGGCCTTTTAGACTGGCTCCGTGCAGGTTCCGGTTCCTAAACCTAAATTTGAACCGTGAAAAAATTGGTTCTGAAGCTGAGAAGTTGGTTCTCAGCTGGCACCAAAAATAGGTGGTTCTGTCTTTGGAACCGTGACATCATCAGTGGGCGTATCACATTCTAGGTTGTGAAGAAGAGCAGAAAATGAAGAAGTGGTCTGCTGGGGAGGCAAAATGTTTGGTTGTGATGTGGGCATTGACAGAATTCCAGGTGAAGCTGGAGAGTAGAACAAGGAAGAGCAGGTTTTATGCAGAACTTGTGGAAGAGATGGCAAAGGCTGGGTTCACCTGAACACCAGAACAAATAATAAAGTCAAGAAACTGAAGAAGGATTACCGGGACAGCATTAAAGTAGAGCAGGATGTGGTGACACATATGCATCATGTCCTCCCTCTTTGGTTCTGCTTAAACTGGTGTGAACACGGGCCAGTTTGCCAGAAAGCACCAAGGTTCTAAGACTCCAAAATGGAACTAGAGCCAGACCAGAACTGCGTCCATCTTAAAACACCCACAGTAACATAGGCAATTGGTTCCCAACCCTGTACAGTAAGCTGGATCTGGTGAACCAGTACAACAAGATGAAGTCTAAACAAGTTAAGCTCAAGACCTCCAACTAAAACTTTTTTTACATTTTTATAGACTGATGGTTGAGTGTAAAAAGCCCATGTCAGACCAAATATTCACAATGCAACCAAACCAGTGCAGACCATTTAAGGGAACCAGGTCAGCTGATGGCGTTGTCTGTGATTCATTTTGTCAAGTTGGCAGCAGCTGGTTTAGTTGTGTTAATTGTTTTAACAGCCAATCAGGGCCCAGAGAAGAACAGTTTTGGCTCACCTGTCACCAAGAAGTGCACATTATTGTCCACCAATCTACTGGTTAATTACAGCCATGGTAGTTAGTGTTTGCTCGGATCATTAGAGATGACAACGATTCCTCTAAATTGTGAAACTACTCCAGGAATTACCAGGAGAAATTGACTAACGCTGGGATATTTCTGTCCACAAGCTCACTGCATAACCACTGAAATAGTTCATAGAAACATCCAGAAGGCTTTTGGTATGACAAACATTGGTAGACAATATATTCTTATGGTTTTATCTATGAAATAGTTGAAACTGCTGCTGATTTTTGACAGTCTAGTAATTCCTCACAGACCTAGGCTTTTCTTCACTGTAACCTAAAGGTGTGGTTATTTTTTCGACCAATCTTATGCAAGGACATCTAGAGCATGACAGGGGTTGTGTTAATCCTCCTTCCTGCCCAACGGTGCCCTCAGGTTTCTCAATTTCTTGCCCCACATGGCTAAATCTTATGCACAGTACTGTATGTCAGTCAAAACTTGAGCTGCCAAGCCCACAAAGTCTTGAAAATTTGTCTGAACTGCAAACCTTTTAATGTCATCCTGTTTGCCTGTGTAACAACAGATCCGAGTTAGTCCAACAGGTGACTTCCTCTGCTATGACCAGTAGCAGATATTAAACAGGGACGATGTTTATCCTACTCTGATATTAAACTGATGCATTTGTGCATCCCTGTTTAAAGGCCATGATTTAAAACAACCCAAGAAAATAAGGAAGGCATCTCCTCTCTTCTTTCTGTCATTCTTCTTGGATTAAATCAGTCCTGTAACACTCCTGTATTATAGTGTATATAACATGTGCCTTGATCCTTCTGCCTTAAAGTTTACAGTCACGTTTTAAGCACACATAATGCCTCCAGCGAGATCAGGCGAGTGCTAACAAAGGTGGACACATGCCTGTTATAAACCTGCTGTAACTACAGGGAACAAAGCTCTTTCTAAATGACAGCAGAAGCAGAATAATCACATTCCTGGTGCTGTTTGTTTCTACTATTCTGGAAATGAAACTTAAATGTAGAAACAGAAGGGCTATCGGTCTGGAAAACTCTCACTATGAGTACATTAAGTTGTTCATTATAAAGGAATGGTGATCATATTGTAGATTTTTTTACAATGAACTGCATTTTTTGGATGTGTACATTTGTACAGCCAGTTTAAACAAACTTCAGTTAAGACTGTGTGTATTGTCATGTACATTTTTTTAGTCTCTGACTCGTATTTTGTGCTGAATGGAGCTGATGTGCAGCAGATTTTTTACAGCACCACAGGGCTCCAAAAACTGATTTTTGCTGAAGCAATAAGAACTGATGATGTGATCAATAATTCTGATGTACTGTATGTGTTTGTCTGTTTGGTTAAATGCTCTTTTTGTTGTTGATTTTTTTTTGTGAACTTCAATCAGCTCGACAGCGTGCAGGCATCGGCTGATCCGTGCCTCGTGTTCCTCTGAGTGACGGACTGTGCATCATTTTGTACATAAAACATGAAATGACTGTCAGGAGTTTGGGATTTTGTTAAAGATGTTCTGATTTGTTTTTCACTGTTATTTGCTGGAGAATGTGAACTTTTCTGTGAACATTTGTAAAAAGAACTTTAGGATTTAATAAAAAAAAAGTTGAAGTTAAGAGGTGTCAAAAGAGTTTCTGTTGCTTTGTATCAGTTAAAAAGAAACTAGATATGTATGTCTTAGTGAAGTTTCGAATTGCCAGACCTTAAATGTAAAACCCCAATGTCAAAAATTTGGAAGAGAGTGTATTATGTAAATAAAAACAGAACGCAATGATAGTCAAATCTCATAAACCAATATTTTATTCACAATAGAACATTAAAAAAATGCATCAGATGTTAAAACGGAGACATTTTACCAACCTAGTTCATTTTGAATCTGAAAAGTAGGTACATGTTTACTGTTATGAAGCCTCTCTTCTTTTAACAACAGTCTGTAAATGTCTGGGAAGTGAAGAGACCAACTGCTGGAGTTTTGGGAGAGGAATATTGTCCCATTCTTGTCTGATGTAGGATTGCACATGCACAACAGTCCTGGGTCTTCTTGGTTGGATTTTTCATGTTACGATGCTTCAAATGTTTTCTATTGGTGAAAAGTCTGGACTGCAGGTAGACCAGTTCAGTACTTGGACTCTTTTCCTGTGAAGCCATGCTGTTGTGATCCATTTTGCTTCAGTCCGTTTTTAATGAGCTCTGGCCCAGAGGAGATGGCAACATTTCTGGATCCTGTTCGCATGGCTTCTTTAAATGATACAGCCTTAACTTTCGTTTGTGGATGACATGGTGAACTGTGTTGACAGACAATAGTTTCTAGAATATTTCTTGATCCCATGCAGTAATTTCCAGTACAGAATCATGCCTGTTGTCAATGCAGGGCCACCTGAGGGCCAGAATATCATGGACATTCAATACATTCAACCTTGTCCCTTGTGTGCAGCTCTTTCTTTATCTGAATCTTTTGATGATATTAAGGACAGTAGATGGTGGGATGTTTGAAGTTCCATCATTTTACATTGAGGAACATTGTTCAGAAATTGCTCAACAATTTTTAGATGCATTCTTTCCTCTGCCCATCTTTACTTCTGAGAGACTCTGCCTCTCTAAAATGCCCCTTTTATATCCAGTCATGTTACTGACCTGTTGCAAAATACTCCTCCAGCTGTTTTTTTCAATAGTACCACTTACTTTTCCAGCCTTTTGTTGCCCTGTCCCTACTTTTTGAGATGAGTTGCTCCTATCAAATTCAAAATGAGCAGATATTTTTCTCACAAGAAGGTAAAATGTCTCAGTTTCAACATCTCTTATGTTGTTTATGTTCTATTGTGAGTAAAATATGGATTTATCATATTTGACAATCACTGCAATCTGCTTTTATTCACATTTTACACAGTGCCCCGAACTGTGGTTGTAGAAGACACTGATGCAAGGATATAGTTAAGTTTTGTCTTGCTTCACTTTAAACTGGATTGGCCTATGACTTCCTGGGTCAAGGCACTAGGTGCCTTCAAGTTGTGTCTGATTTTGAGATGCTGAAAAAAAGGGGAAATTTTGGAGATTAAGCTTGGTGCTTCACTTGTAAACGATGCAAAATGGCCAACAGTCTATAAATCTTACAAGGTTCTGATGCCTCTGTTCTTCCAGACTGCAAACACCTGATCTAGATGTCTCACCTTAAATGAATGGTTGTGGCTTATAATTGGATGAAAAGTCAAGTTTTTCTTAAATCTTCCATGTAAGCAACTTTCAGATGAGTCTCATAAAATATAAATGAGTGACACTGAGATCTACTGGCTGCTTATCGGACAGTAATGTCAGTATGTGTGCTGGCTGTGTTGACCAGTATGAAAGTCACTCACATAGACCATAGTCATCACTTTTCCTCACTGAGCTACTGTACAGTATCTCTTCCTGTCAGGAAGTCAGGCCTGAGGCTGGGTCACAGACCAACACATGAACAATGAGACAGAATAAAACACTCAGAGGACTGATAAACGTGTCCCAGAAGACCCAGTGCTGGACAATGATGTCACAAAACACCGGAAAGCTTTTATTCATGGTAGAAAACCTCAAATAGAAAGATTCTCAGGACTTGAACAGGCCAGTCTACGCCACCAAAACCTAAGATACTCACTCACTTGAAAAATGATGATATACATCTTATTTCAGGATACATAAAGTAAGAAAATATTTAGTTTTTGCATTCTTGTCACATTTAAATGTTTCAGACCATCAAATTGAGTAGGGAGGCTTCTAGGAGGCATCTGTGAGAACTGGTAATGGGTCTTTCACCAATGTGGAGGAATTTCAGCCCACTCGTCTTTGCAGAATTGTTTAAACTCAGCCATATTGGAGGATGTTCCAGCATGAACAGCCTGCCGTTGCATCTCAACCAGATTCAAGTCCAGGCTTTGACTAGGCCACTCCTACACTGCTTGTTCTTCATCCATTCAGAGGTGGACTTGCTGGTGTGTTTGGGATCATTGTCCTGCTGCATAACCCAAGTGCTCTTGAGCTTCAGGGCACAAACTGATGGCTGGATGTTCACCTTCAGGATTTTCTGGTAGACAGCAGAATTCATGGTTCCATCATTTATGGCAAGTGGTCCAGGTCCTGAAGCAGCAAAGCAGCCCAAGACCATTAAACTGCCACCATCATGTTTGACTGTTAGCATGATGCTCTTTTTAATCAAATGCACACACCTTTGAAAATGTTCACTTTTTATCTCAATCCACAGAATATTTTCCCAGAAGTCTTGGTGTCATAAAGATGTTTTTAGTCAATGTGAGTCAAGCCTTTGTGCTCTTTAGGTCAGCAGTGGTTTTGGCCTTGGAACTCTTTGTAACCCTTTCCATAGTGATAGATGTCACTGACTTTGTTTCTCATCTGTTCTTTAATTTCTTGGGATGTGTTGCTTTCTGAGATCTTGTAGCCTGCTTCACTTTGTCAGGCAGGTTCTATTTAAGGGATTTCTGAATTCAACAGGTCTGGCAGTAATCAGGATGTAGGTGTTGATACTGAAACTGAACTCAGCTTTCTAAAAAATGTGGTTAATCACAGTTAATTCATGATTTAACAAGGGGGGCAATTACTTTTTCACATGGGGCCAGGTGGGTTTAAATAGCTTTTTTCCTCGATTAATGAAATCATCATTTAAAAACTGCATTTTGTATTTACTCATGTTATCTTTGTCTGGAAAATAAGAAAATAGGAGGGGCTAATACATTTCACAGCGCTGTTTAAATGTAAATCTAAACTCCAAACAGTGACCAACTCCATTTAGCCCGACCTGAGGAGCATCTTAAAGCAGATGTTTGCGTGAGCTGGTGTTAGGATTGTTTTAGTAGAAGTGGTTTACTTCCAAACATTTCTGGCTCATTCAAAAAGGAGTCTCCCTGAACAGTTGAGCCCTAAACCAACAAGCCCCATGTGAACACCTGGTTACTGGTTTGCCAGGCACGCATGCTATTTGTGGTGTAGTCCTGGTTACAGGAGGCCTTGTTGTCTTTGGGTCGACATGGTTACAGGTTTACAGGTTAGCTGCTCGTTGTTTACGAGCTCAAAGCTTACTGGGTTTTTTTGTCCTCCTGTGTGTGCTGCATTCCTCCTCACAGTCAGAGTTTGTTTTGTTTAGACCTGGGTGTGACGACCGGTTGATTTTGAGCTTTTACATACCTTTAATTCTTTACTGTGGAGTCTGATAAACATGATGAAGAAACAAACACTGGCTTTGCATGGACAGCGAACTACTGAGGGGATGATGTCCAGTGTTTGGGTTGTAACACAATAGATTATAATCCTGTCAGAATTTCATGAAATTCATCAGAGTTAATCAAACTGTTTTTTATTCAAGTGTTTGATTGCTTCTGCAGTCTTCTCTGCAGCTACCTCAGGTTAAAGGTGAACTCTAGAGAACATCTTTTTTGATGAAGTACATTTTTATGGATGACTAAGTGGGACAAGTTGAACAGGACTGCATGAATCAGAGAGTGTGTTGCAATTGTATTGTCTTTAACATGACCCTGTCTCAAACATTGCTCAGTTTGTTGTTCACTTCATGTTTCACCTTCTGTGTTATTTTAATTCCCAAAAATAAATAGCTGATGTTAAATATACTGGGGTTCTTCCCGAGACTGATGTGCTCAGAGTTAGTCCTCTTGAGTGGACAGTTATGTCTCCATGAGGCCTAAAATACCCAATTTTTGGACCTTAACTTTCTTCCCCCAACATGTGTTTGAGTTTATCCTTAGTCAGAGTGGATACGTTAGCTAAATTTGAAGAAACCGCCTGATAGATTTCTTAAGATATTCCGTTCAAAACCCATGAATCATTGACCTCAACCTACACCAAATCTATTTGACTTGACTCTTCAATCAAAGTGGACATTTATGTCAGAGCCAGAGTGGACGTTTTCCCTTCTTTTGATGAAAATGCCTCAAAGTTTGAGAGATTTCTCATTCACAGCAAGTTTAGAGTATTGAGCCCAGTGACCAGGACCTTTATGAAACTAACAGTTCAGTCATGTCAAAGTAGACACGTCAGAGTAGACATACTGGTATGTCCAGAGTTGAAGGAAAAAGGCCTCAAGGCATTCAAGAGGTTACACATTCAATGTCAAGGCACGATTATGAAATACCATGACCTTGACCTTAAACCTTTAAATTCTAATCAGTTCATCCTTGAGTCAGAGTGAGCATTTGTGCAAACGTATGTAAGCGTTTTTGATGAGTCTTATTTATAGGAATGACCTCGACAGAAAAACAGAATGTTATTCAGGTTAAAACACTGGCCTTAAAATCAAATGAAGTTATTTTTTTCTAACACCTTGAGGTTTCTTACCTTTGTAAACATGATTCAGTGGATAGGTGAGATAAATAATGAGGAGTTTGTTAATGTGCTGCCATCATGGCCTTCATGGTGGATATTAAAAAGATGTGTAACCTTGAATGATGGTCTGAGAGAGTTATTAAAACACTTGAGTAAGCAGAGACACAAAGCTTTAGAGTCCGCTCTGTGTCTGAAGGCAGTTTGTAGGGCAGACGCTGTAACACAAGCTGCCCGGCTCATGTTTAAGACTTGACCACTCTTACTGGATTTAGTGTCAGTCAGCTACAGAGAGGAACTCCTGTGGACTTTATGCTTTAAAGTTTACACACAACAAGTCATCCTCTTCCAGTATAGTGGAACAGGTTAGCAGGTCCACTGAAACTCTGCTCACCTTGAGTCTGAGCAGGTAAAAATGGGCTAAAGACAAAGCTCCTGTTATGCCGAATCCAGGCCATGTGGACTTACGTCAATCCATCACCTACACCACATATCCCATACTGGTTCATGGGGAACTGGAGCTGATCTCAGCTGTCACTGGGAGAGAGGAAGGGTACAACCTGGACTGGTCACCAGTCAGTCACAGGGCTGACAACAGAGACAGTTTAGCATCACAAGTCTTCCCAACAAACATGTCTTTGGACTGTGAAGGAACCATGCATGGGAGAAACAAGCTTGATTCAAGTATTTATAAAAATATTTCATTTCTAGCATAACATTTATCTTTACTGTCACCTAGTTCTTTCCCAGGATTGAAATTTTAGGTCAACATTGAGAAAGTGTCACTAACATCATCACTCAGTGCTGAGATACATTACAGACAGAGTAGTTTAAACCAGGTGAAAGGTCTCTGCAGGCCTTAAACCAAGCATCCACACCTGCGGGATTCCCTTCGGCCGTGTAACCCGACACAGGTCCTCATCAGTCAGCTGAAGATCAGGTCTGGTTTAACGGCAGTTCAGGAATTAAAGCAGGACGAGATTCTTTCTTCAGACTGACATGAGAAAGTCAGAAAACAGGTGTTTTTGGAGTTTAAGTTGTTTCTGTGAATGGAAGAAAACAGCAGCTCTTTTTTTAATAGCATAAATGTTTCAAATCTATCGTGATTGAAAATAAACTAAACAAAGAAAAAGGACACATGCAGAAATGTCATACTCTGATTTTGTGTTTGTTTTATATTCATTGCAAAAATGTTGAGTAAAAGATAAAATGGAGTCCCCATGCACTTAAATGGCTTGGAGGTCCCTTCACCCCCTAAAGGGAAGAAAAGACATGGTTCATCCACTCAACAGAGCTCTACATACAGGTAGGTTTTTGCACAAGCCTATCCCAACTACTAATAGCCTATGGAGAAACAGAAGACATAATCTTAACTTTAGTCTTTCCTGCTTTGTGTGGTTGAGAGTACATACTGGATTGTCCAGACTCCATCTCTGTCTTCAGGTGGATGCATCTTGCAAAGCTTCAAGCTGATATATTCATGTCCATTCATAGAATTAAAAGGCCAGTCAGAGTCATTTAAGGCGAAAGGGGCAGATACAGGTGTAGTTTAGTTGAAGTGACGGTAATCCTGCAAACAATGGCAGTTGGTGAAGAGATTGGTGTGGATGCAGCCAAAGCAGCTCTTAAGGAGGGATAAAAAGAAGAACTTTCTGGAGCCCAGCCAAACTGAAGGTAGTCTTGAATGATGGTCTGAGAGAAACTGAGGGCCCATGGTGGTCAGCAAAACCATACTCACAGTAAAACTAAGCTGTAATAACCATTTTGTATCTTTCAACCTGAAAAATAACCACTCTTATCAAATCAACAAAACATGAATTTCATTTATCAATGCTTTAGTACAATCTAGGCTTTTAAAAAAATGTAAAGTCCTTTGATTAAAATAGAATTACCTTTTTATTAGTGATGTTAACAATGTGGATGGATGCACTGATTTATTAGGAAAGTAAGGTCAGACTTTATAGTTAGGTCATGATGTGCACAAATGTCAGGATTACAGAACATAAAATAGAAGAAAGTGAGACAACTATTCTGGAAATGTAGTGAATAATCAAGTAATTGTAAATTAAGGCAGAAACATGGGTGAAAAGGAACAAGACTGGGTTAAAAATAGTAAAAAAAAAAAAAAAAGAAAAGAAAAAAGAAGAAAAATGGCACAATTGGATTAAAATTGGCCAAAAAAGGGCAAAAGGGGGCAAAAATGGGTAGAGTGGGGGGAAAAAATGCAGAAATCGGTGAAAAATGACAAAATGGGATGAAGTTGTAAAAGTAATTGAAAAGTGGTTTAAATGACAAAAAAACGGTTGAAGAGTGGCAAAAATGACAAAAGTGTCAAGAGACGGGCAGAAAGTGGCAAAAATGGGTTAAATGCAGCAAAGTGGCAAGAAGCACAGTGGGCAAAACTACAAATAAATGCTGCAGAAATTGGCCAAAGAAAAGGGGCAAAAAGTGGTTAAAAATGACAAAAAAAGGTCAAAAAAGGGGAAAAAATGTTAAAAATGGCTCATGTTGAGAAAAAAAAAAACCCAAAACATTTTAATAAAAAAGCTGCAAAAAAGGCAAAAGCAGCAAAAATTGGCAAAATTTGTCCAAATGTGGAAACAAAGGGCATAAAAGGACAAAAGGTGGTTAAAGTCTGCAGAAAGTTGCAAAAGATGTGGCAGATGGGGCAAAAATGGGCAAAAAGAGTAATTAACGTAAAGTTGCAAAAATGGGTCAAAATGGGCAAAAAGTGCTAATCCTTCACCAAAAACTGGGAAGAAATGGACAGAAAGTGTCAAAAAAAGGACAAAAACAGCAAGAAACGGGCACAGTGGGGAAAAGTTACAAAAGAATGTTGAAGAAATAGACAAAACAGAGGAAGAAAGTAGTTAAAAATTAGCAGAAATGGGTGAAAAAAGGTTGTCAAAAATGGGCATAAAGCAACAAAAACGTGCAAAATTTGACAATAGCGGCAAAAAATGGCAAAAGACAATTAAAGTAGTCAAAAAGTTTCAAAAAGATGTTGCAGAGAGGAGTAAAAAGTGGCAAAACAAAACAAAACAAAACAAACAAACAAAAAAACAACAACAAAAGAAATAGCCAAAATTGGTTAAAAAAGAGTCAGAAACTGTTGAAAACGGGCAAAAATTGTGGCAAAATAAAAAAAAAAAAAAATCAACAATAAGCAGCAAATATAAGTAAAAGTGGCAAGAAGATGTGACAGTTATAGTTGAAAAAAAAGTACTTTAAGAGGTTAAAAAGTACCACAAATAAATAATTCAAACATCAGAACCCAGTAATAGCTTGGCACACTTTTCAGCTCCAAAATGAGGTAACTGTTAGCAAGTATGCCAGCACCAATGCTACTGATCCAGTACCCATACTGGTATCATCATTAGATCAAAACTGAGGAGGGCTCATGCTCTGGGTTTATCAGGGGTCCAGACAATTCTGTGTGGGCCTGGATTAAGCTACAGCAGCAGTTTGATAAGAGCTGGACATTTCTTTAACAGAAGAGCAAAGGACTTTACTGAAAGCTTTTTATGGTGGAAAAGGTGATTCTTCTATTCTCCTGACTGGCTTGATCAAGATTCACAAACTGGCTCCACTGATAGTGAAGAGTCATGCACCAACATGACAAAGACTGTCTGCCAAGCTGGTGTTATGTAGGGCGGGGCACATGCCTACCATGTCATATGTTTTACTGCTCTGAAACATTTCAGTTTACTGTTTACCTCAATCTGACGAACAACACTGCTGACGGCTTTGACAGGCAGCTACGCTGCAGACGCAGCAGTCTGATCATCACTCTGCAGAGGTGGCTCTCCACCACGCATCCAAACAGAGGTGTCAAAAGTATCCACATTTATTACTCAGGTAGAAGGACAGATACTAGGGTTTAAAAAGACTTTCATAGAAGTTGAAGAATCAACTCAAATTTTTTACTCAAGTAAAAGTATAAAAGTACTGGTTTCAAAACTACTTAAAGTATAAAAGTAAAAGTAATGTAAGGGGGAAAAAATGCCATTAAGGACAAAAGCTTAGGCCGCACCACAGGGGCCTACAGGGCACTACCCCGCCTCCTGAAAACAACATTTTTCTGAAGGCCATAATGACTATAATGTTATATTAAAATGTTAATGTTGAAAAATTTGGGATGCACCTGTTTCAGCTGTATTTATGCCCATTGAAAATGAACGCATTTTAATACAATGCAAATACATTCAAGAACCATATATGTGTACTACTGAGCATTAACACGTTTCATGGAGCAGAAGATATGATGACTAGTTGCCTATAAGTATTGGTCTTCCAGGCTACCAGCCTCCTCGCTGGTACTCGGATGGGACATTTCGCTCCAGTTCTCTTTAGTCTCTGCCACGGAAATCTTCGTACTAGGCTACATACGTTTGTTATTTCCTTGCTGGAGTGTGACGTGATTTGTGTCACACTCCAGCAAGGAAATGTGCGCAGGTGCGATGGATCGCGTACAAACCAATAGGGTGTCAGAATGGTATTTTGTTTATACTTCTCAACCAACCACAATCAAATTCACTCTATCTGGATGGCGCAATTTATCTGGATAGTTTTGGGGGTTTTTTATTTGTGTATTTTTCAAGCCGGAATGAAAAGAAGCTGAAATGAAACAGGAGTATTTTTAAAATGTAAGGAGTAGAAAGTACAGGTAATTGCTTGAAAGTGTAAGAAGTAGAAGTAAAAAGTAGGCTGAAAAATAATTACTCCAGTAAAGTATAGATACCCAAAATTTCTACTTAAGAAAGGTCACGAAGTATTTGTACTTAGTTACTTGACACCTCTGCATCCAAATGAATTCAAAGTGTCTAATGGACACTTTAATCAGAGTCACACCTGCACTGGTAGCAGTCAGCAAATGGGATATGGTGTTTATGTGCCATGGTATCCTGTTTCATTTTTTACTTCTCCAGGTAGCTGAACCAGGTTTCTTAAAACCAGATTAAGGGCATATCCTGGTTTTAAAAATGTTTACATGCACCAACAGAAACACTGTCATTTTTAGTAAAAGACAGGTGAAACCTGGAGAGACTCCGCTGAGAAAATCTTCCTGGATTATCTGACTGTAAACACTACATGGTGTCCCAGTTGGATGCAGTCGCAGCATTTCCTGCTGCGACACAGAGGATCTCATTGTTGATGTTATCTTCAGGATGCAGCGTTCTTCCGGCCTCAGAGCTATTTTCTGCTGAATGAATGAGTGTGAGTGTACAGTATCAGAGCTCGGGTGTTGCTGCTTGTTCTTGGGAGTTGGTGCACGTGATAAAATTAGTCTTTGTGTATATCTTTGAGTGTCCTTGGAGGTCTTTGTGTTGGACTGTGCTGAAATGAAAAATACTCTGTTTTTTCTGTTTATTTTACATAATATGGTCTGCATCTGTGGGATTTTCTCCTCTGTGCTTGATCTAAGTATGTTTGTGTTTATGTTTGTGAGAGCAGGAGGCCTGGGGTATTGTCCTCTCAGCGGTCTGAGACAGGTTAAAACTTTCTAATCTGGATTAAGCTCACACGCTCACTCTGTCTGCCAACAGATTATAGTTTTACTCCTACCAGAGAAGGCAGAAAAACAACACAAGAATCAAACAAACATTGGGTGACTCAGCTGTTGCAACGCTATTCTTGGAGAGTTTTAGTTACTAATGATTTCAGCAGGTTTCAGAATAAATCCAGTTTACTGCTTAATGGCATCAGAGAACGCTTGACCCCAAAGTCAGGTTCATTTGATCAGTGCAAGCACAACTGAACTGTTAGCTGCAGCATTAGCGCATTCATACTCAAGTACAGTCAGTGGAAGATGTGAAGACAACTGTGCTCAAACAAGGAAGTAGTGTCGATGGTATTAACGTAAGATAACGTGCATCCTGATTCCATATAAGTTGGGGCGCTTTGTAAAATGTAAAAGAAAATAGAATGCAGTGATTGCAAAAGTTCATAAATCCATATTTTATTCACATTTATTCGCCCGTTTCCTTGTTTCTCACTGGCGAATCCATCTTGCAAAGCTCCCGTCTGATCCGTTTGGGCCCTGTTAGAAAGTGACAGGACCAATCAGTGACGAGGGGCTGTACTCTCAGGCGTGACGGAATCATGAGATAAGCAAGCAGCAACAAGAGCCGGTGCAATTATGGCTGAAGAGTTTAGCGCAGATGCTGCTAAAGCACCACTTTTATCAGAACTTCACAACATTTCTTCATTAAAAGAACAAATAACAGCATTGTTTTTTTTTCTTTTCAAAAACGACAAAGGTCGTGTACTAACATGTCAATAGTCGCCATGGTTCTCATCATTCCTCGGTAGCTACGCATGCGAACCTTGATAGCGGCTACATCACGTGTTTTGTTGCTCTGATTAAAGATGTGACAGACAGAACGTTCATCCAATCACACTCCGAGTTTTTTTCAAATCCCCTGCCCTTTCCCAAACGCTAAGTATTGAAGGTTTTCCTGATGGATGTGTTAGACAAATCCATCTGGCTTGTCAGGTTAGTGTTTGCCATCATGTGAGCTTGAATGCCCATTGAGGTCAGGAAGTTGGGGATAGCTGTTTGGAATGAATGGGAGAAAGTTAGTATTTTACAGCTCTAAATGGACCTGTACACTGCATTTATCATCAGAAAATTCACAAAAATTGAGAACGTTCCCGACACTTTACAAAAAAAGTGATTTTAACACAGTTTAACCGGTGTGGCAGCGATCAACATCACAATACTCAGTCCTGTGAACCTCCCAACTCTAGCATTGTCTAGTTAGATGAGGGGAGACAAACATCTCAAGGAATCTTGTATTGAGCTAAGAGGCAAGCTTAGCCCCTTTAAAATATAAAAAAATCCTCATTTTGTCGTAAACATGCTTCAGTTGGAACTGTGATATACTATCAACCGAATAAAACTTGTGAGGTAAGAGACCAAGTAATGATGTGCTACAAAACATCTTTTACTGCTAGCTCCCATTTGATTACCAGTTTCCTTTCCTCCATTAGCTATTGAAAACACCACCAAAAACACCAACTTTACCAGCTTCCTAACCATCCAGTCGGACAGATACTAAAGCGTGCGGTAAGCAGAGAGGAGGTGGGATTGCTCTGCTAGTTAATAACAGATGGTGTAACCCTTAGCATGCTACCATTAAGGAGAGAATATGCAACAAGGATAATGAACTCTTAGCAGTCAGTTTAAGACCATATTACCTACTGAGGGAATTCGTCGTGGTGGTCGCCATTGTTGTGTACATTCCTCCGTCTGCCCATGCTGACTCAGCCTGTGACGTAGTACACATGGTTATCGCGAGACTACAGGCGAAATACCCAGACTCTTTCGTTTTCGTCTCAGGAGATTTTAACCATGTCTCCCTCTCTGACATTCTGCCCACTTTTAAACAGTTTGTTAACTGCACTACGAGAGGAGATAAGAAATCCATCATCGGAGCCCAGCAGGACAAAATTCAGCAAGTGGCTGAGGTGAGAATGCTCAATAAACTGAACTCAAAAATAAACAGCCCGTCACACCCACTCCACGATCTTGGGGTGTTTCGACAGAGCACCTTCAGTCACAGGCTGATCCCCCCAAGGTGCAAGACTGAACGTTACCGGAAGTCTTTTCTGCCAGCAGCCATCAGACTCTTTAATGTGCAGTAGCATCCTTTCTATGTGCTACTATGATTATTGTATACATGGTTTTTAAGGAGTTTTTAGGTTTGACATTTTTCAAATAGTTTAGCTCCGTCTCTTGATCTTTTTATCACTGTATTACAGAAAACTCTGTTTGCACACCGTGCTTTTTGCACTGTAGGATTTTATTAGCTATATGGTGTATATGTGTTTGTGCAAGAACATATGTATGGATGTATGTGTGTTTGTATGTGTGCGTGTGTGTAGGCTACTTTTATTTATGAATGTATGTCAGTACATGCGTTTATGTGTGTTTCTGTGATGATGGGCTATCTGATTGTTTTTGCTGCTGTAACAAAAGCAATTTCCTGGAAAAGGATTAATAAAGTTTCTATCTATCTATTGTTTTGTAATCCACATTAAAGAGTGCTTTCGCACCTAACCTGTTTGGTTCAGTTAAAACAAACTCCAGTTCGTTTGCAGAGTTAGTTTGGTTCATTTTTGCTGATGTAAAAGCAGACCACTGAACTCTGTTGCTACCAAACAACCGCACAGAGACTGCTTGAATAGGCGGGTCTTGCATTCACACTCTGGCGTAATGCGTTTGTGGTGAGAACACAAACTGAACTCGACCTGGCCTAACACAGGAAGTATGGAGCTTTTTTGGATTAAACCAGCTGTAGCCAGAGCGAAATGTCTCTAGAAACACTGACAGACCTGAAAGAGCCTCATAAGTAATTGCTTTATCCTCCTCTCATCAGGCTGCTGTCTCTGTGAGAAATATTATAAAGTTAATGGACCCCAGTTGTTCCTAACATAAATCTTTACCTGGATTTATAATTATTGGTTTACTTTTGGATAAATAACATGATCTGAGATCAATTAATGAGCTGCTCACTCAACACACAATCACAGATGCACACACAGATTGTGTAACCTTGCAAAGCTAATGGATTTTACAAACTCCATCTCTGTCATGAGGGGAATCCATCTTGAAAAACTCCAATCCACGTTTGTGCTGAATGCAATGCTGTTTGGACCAATCAGTGTTGATTGAGGAGAACGAGGGGGTAGCTATGGGTGGGGTTTAGTAGTACTGTACGCTACTTGCAATGGCTGTCTCCAGTGTGGTCCTTAGCATGTGTAGCCAGTAATACAGGCTATCAAACAAGAGACATTATACAAAAACACTTTTTCCTGCTTAAGTCATGTTCTGTGCCTTTAAGAGTGTTGGCAGGTCAACCAATGAGGGGTGAGAGGGCGGAAAGGGGGAGAGAAAAAAGATAAGATGGACAACGCGAGGCTGTGGGACAAGTAGCAACCTGAGACTATTTTGAAGTGGAAAATGTGATGAGTGACCGCGGTAACGTGTAGTTGCGGGTAAAGTCTCGGTTAGTGCGCTGACTCGTTCCGTAAGTGCTGGAAGAGGACCCACGAGCCGAGGAGGACCAGGTCTGCAAACTACTGTTAGCCGTGGCTAAGCTACATTCTCCTCACAAGGAAGTGGCGCAGTTGTTCAGTTCAAGTCCGTTTAGGTGAGGCAGAAGCCTTTTAGAGAAGGAGCAAAAGTTAAAGTTAAGCCAGGTTGTAGTCTCGTTCCTGAGGACATTCTTCTACGGGGTAACTCTGCTATCAGGAGAATTGGAGCGCAAGGGTTTTGGACGTGACTTTGACGCTGAGGACAGCGGCGGTTTCCTTTGATGAACACTTTCCCCTCACTCTCTCTCTCTGCTCGGGAGATTCCGCCCTCTGCCTTCCTTCTGCCCACGTACCGGATGTTCTACAAAGGTTGTGAGGAAACAAAACTGACAATATTACCCTGCCACCTTGAAGCATTAAACACGCAGGGAAAACAACAGAGCATCTGTGAAGCCGGTTCTGAACTGGGGTCTTACTAAGGGAATAGATGGACTGTTCTGTTGTAAAGATACTGTTTAATCACTGCTAAGAGTTCCAATCACTCAATTATTTAGTTGAGGTGATTCCTGCAGCTAAATAACTGCTTTTGTCTGCAGTTTTTAAAATAATACATTCACTTATATTCGTTTGTTTACATTTTCTTTGTGATATCAACATCACGGGGGGTTTACAGTCCCCACCGGTAAAGTCATTACTTAAGGGTTATATGTCAAAGCCCCGTTAAGAGTAGGCAGTGTTAGAGGTATCGCCAGATACAGATGTAGGCCTAAAGGTTTTCCTACTTGGCTGTGTTTGCAGAGAATTGTTAAGTCTCTTAATAAAATAAATTTTGAGTTCCTACTCTACATTTTTATTTCTTACTCTCATTTTAATAAATGGTTAAGTTTCCAGTACGAAGTTGGAGTTAACTGCCTTAATTCTTGGTTAAAATAGGAGTCATCCCCCGGGATAGGGGTAGTTTAATCCTACAGCTTTCGGGAGGGATAGGAGGGTGGTTAGGGATTATTAATCACTCCATTTACTATTATTCAGGTATAGTTCTGCCTGTTATACCTGGATATGGTTTTAGTATAGCATCATTTTTACCAGAACCGGATTGTTTCTGCATGAAATAAAGAATAAAAACAACACTAAAAGCTTTTCATACGTCAGCGAGGTTTTTGCTCTTCTGCTGACTTGCTTTGGCATGAGGTTTGAAGAGTTATGTGATGGTGCTTAGCTGTTGTGTGAGTGGTTGTAAACAGTGGCTGCCATCTGAGTGATTAGCTCGGACGTAGCCACAGTGGCAGTTTTGTCAAAACTGGACAACATTTCTTTATTGAAACAAGGGCAGAGAGACACACTGAAAGCTTTTCATGATGGAAATGATGTTTTTCGCTCTTCTTCTGGTCTGCTTTGGCATAAGTTTATGATCATTACGGGTTGGGTTTGATGGTGTATACAATGGCTGCTGCCACGGCAGCTGTTAGCTCGGATGTAGCTGTAAGAAAGCAGCAAAGAAGACAGTTCTGCTCGTCACTTGACCGGCTTTAGCATCAGTTCTATTCACTGTAAAGCTCCGCCATTTGCTATCTACACCAGTCGATCTGGTGTGTCAGGTTATGATTTGGATCAGATCAGCTAACCAGAGGTGTAAAAAATGCCTTAAATTTACGTTTAAAACATCAAGGGGCTGCTGTTGCTCAGGTTAAGTAAGTCATCTTGCAGTCTGAAGGTTGGGGGTTCAATCCCCTGCTGCTGCAGTCACAATTTTGATGTGTCCTTGACACTTAACCCCAGTTTGTGTGTGTGTGTGTATGGATGATTGACTGAGATAAGCTGATTGGTGGCTAATTCACCAGAGCAAACTCTGCCATCCATGTGTGGATGTGGAACAAATAGAGTGAAAGGGTATGAATGGGTAGGTGTGACCTGTGGTGTTAAAGCTCTCTGGGTAGTCAGACGACTATAAAAATGCATTATACAAGCTCAAAGCCTTTTTACCGTTTACAGAATGAAGAGCCTTTTAGGAGCAAAACAATCAGCTTTACTGAGCTGAGCCAAATGATCTGGATTTCCAAAAAGAGAAGGATTTCCCAGGCTGGACCAACGTTGGCTGAGGAAACATTGGTAAGATCAGATTTTACTGAGCTAAACCATGACAAAACTGTACTGAACCAAACCAGACCACTCTTTGAAAATGAACACAAGTGCTGTGACACCACTCGTCCAGGCTTCAGACATCAGCTCAACTCCTGAATTAATTCTCAATTAATTTCTTTCTGCTGCCGTTTCTGAGTCTGTTTTATTGCCTGAATATTTCAGTGTTTCGGGACAGAAAAGTAGCTTAAGAATTGAAAATAATTTCATTTTTGCACTTTCAATGCTTGGCATAGTCATAAACAGCTCAAACATGGGCCTTCTTGATTGCATTTCTCTATGCAGAAATCACTTCATGATGTTTGGATGGACAAACAAATACAGTACAGTGACATCTGTATGTTTGATTACAGCCTTCTACCTGGATCTGGTCTACCCTCCAGTGCTGATTTTGACAACTATATTTAATTTTAGTCTTAGTCGTGGTCTTTAGATTAAATGTCTTTTAGTTTTAGTCACATTTTAGTCATTTCTACTCTTTTTAGTTTTAGTCTAGTTTTAGTTCATTAAAGGTCCTCACATTTTAGTTTTTACTTTTAGTCCAAGCATTTATTCTCTTGCCTGAATCTGGTACCAAACCATCCTAGTGTGTTCTTTACCCCCTGCCAGACCTGGGGTTCCTGCTTTCTACAGTTGAGAGCATACGCACGAGAACATGTTTCTGCTGAGGGGTGCTGCAAGGTAAAAGTGCGTGCATTACTGTTTATGTGCAGGTGCTTACACACCTTCATTCAATTAAGGTGACAACTTCAGATACTGCCATAACAAGATGCAGTCGTTAGCGGGTTTAATATTTTTGAAATGCTGTTTACATTGCTAGACCATAAATGTTCTTAACTTTACACACCTGAATCAAGCAAAAACATTGTTCCTTAATTTTTCTGCAAAGGCATGAACACGGTGCAACAAAAGACTACACAAAAACCAAAGCTCAATTCCCTGACATTTTCCATAAACACCACATACACCAGCCACGTTGTTCAAGTCCATGCAAGTCCCTCACACACAACTCGTACCATAAAACACATTTTTAACAACTAAAACCACCAAAGACACAAACCAACAGTGCATCTGTTACCGTGCACTTCTTCTGTGTTTAAAAAAAGCCACTAGATGTGCCCTTCACATGCATGTTCGAACGGTTTTATTTGGCTCTGATCCACAAGTAAACTGTGCCAAAATCCAGTATAGCCAAAATTATAACAAACGTATATCTACAGCAAAATATAACTGTGAGCTAACTTACTTCAACTGATGACTTCGTAGGTGGCCGTGCGCTCCACACAGATTTGTGTCAAAGGCGCAGTGTCCGACTCGTTCAAAACGTCCTGATGGACATGTGCAGAGCCATGTGTGTCAGTCTTTTTTGGTGCTCCTTAACCAGGTTTTCAACGCCTAAGTGGGGAGACTGACCTCTCAGAAGAGGCCACAGACACGTGCAGGCAGAGGCAAAGATCTGCTAACTTTTCCACCTCTCTCAGCAGCTCCTTAGTTTGTGGATGCAGGCCACCCAGAAAACCTTCAACACCAGTGGCTGTTTTTAATCCCTTTTCTTTCGTAAGATCTCGCAGAAGAGTGAGTTGCAAGCAGGCAAGACTTGTCGATGCACTTTGACCTGATGTGATGACATTTGTTGTCAGGTTGGAGAAAATAATTTATTGAAATAGAATAATATAATATTTAGAATATGTCTGATTCAATTCTGACAGGAAATGTATGACACACTGTTGTAAAAAAGAGGCTAAACATTTTAAAGTTGTAATTGTTTACACATTGTGTGCTCATACTGCCTGCCAACAGGGGGTGCTGCAGCACCCTCAGCACCCACCTTCCATGGTTGAGAGACAGAAGAGCTTGCATTTTGATAGATATGATGGATTTTGAAATCTTAGTTACATTTTAGTCTAGTTTTAGTCATCTTGACGAAACTAAACTTAGTTTAAGTCAGTTTCAGTCATCAAAGATCTATTTTTGGCTACTCTTAGTCTAGTTTTTCTCATGGGAAAAAGGTTGTCGACGAACTATTTAATTAATAGTTTAGTCAATGAAATTAACACTTCCCTCCAGCATTGTCAGTTGTAATGATTAGTCAGGTGACAGAACCGTCTTTCTGTCGGTCAAGTCACAGCACAAATTTCTGGCTTTGTGATCAACTTATCTGAGTCAATGGCCATTGAGTAGACAAAAATGATAGAGTAGTCTGATTTCTGCATGAAGCCAACCTTTTGTAAAGACCTGACACTCCTGCTGTCTCAAGGTTTTAAAGAAAAGGAATTCAAGTGAGCCCAGCTGTATGTTTGAGAATGCACTGGGTGCGCTCGCCTGGCAGACTGTGGTTATTCTTTGTCACAGAAGAATGTATTACTGCTTTTTGAAAGAAGGATCAAAGACAAACAGAGCCTGTTGAAAGGCTTTAAGCACCAAACAAACAGTATCAGCCACGTGGGGGAGGAATGAAATGTATGGAGTCATTATTGTTGCCAAACAAGAAACATTTTAATGTTGTTAGAGGCTGACTTATTTGGGGCTCAAACTTTTCATTAAACCTGCCCTCGTGGTCAAAAACCATCTCCCTATGCTTAGATTTTTTCTGTTTGTGCTCAGAATGTCTGCTTGCTCTCAGATCTTTACACCGCGTTCCACATTATTATGCAAATGATATTTTTCTCTGATTTCCTAAATATTAATGCAAATGACAGTCAGAATATTTTTCAAGTCATCAGCCATTAGAGCATAATTCAAATGTTTTTGAACAAACTTCATAATGACAAAAATTATTTTTTGAAAAATAAAAACCTCAAAATGCACTGTTCCACATTATTAAGCACAACAGCTTTTTAAAACATTTTATAGGTTGTAAAGAACTGAAAATGGTCATTTGTAGAAATTGCAGCATCAGGGGGTCATATTTACTGAAATCAAAGCTATTTCAATCAAAAACATCTTAACAGGACAAGTTGCATGTTAACATAGGAGCCCTTCTTTGATATCACTTTCACTATTCTTGCATCCATTGAACTTGTGCGTTTTTGGAGAGTTTCTGCTAGAATTTTTTTGCAGGATGTCAGAATATCCTCCCAGAGCTGCTGTTTTGATGTGAACTGCCTCCCACCCTCATAGATCTTTAGCTTGAGGATGCTCCAAAGGTTCTCAGTAGGGTTGAGGTCAGGGGAGGATGGGGGCCACACCATGAGTTTCTCTCCTTTTATGCCCATAGCAGCGAATGACACAGAGGTATTCTTTGCAGCATGAGATGGAGCATTGTCATGCATGAAGAAAATTTTGCTACAGAAGGCACGATTCTCTTTTTGTACCATGGAAGAAAGTTGTCAGTCAGAAACTCTATATACTTTGCTGAGGTCATTTTCACACCTTCAGGGACCCTAAAGGGGCCTATCAGCTCTCTCCTCATGATTCCGGCCCAAACATGACTCCGCCCCCTCCTTGTTGACGTCCCAGCCTCATTGGGACATGGTGGCCATCCACCAACCATCCACTACTCCTCCTCTGGACCATCCAGGGTTGCACGGCACTCATCAGTCAACAAGACTGTTTGAAAATGAGTCTTTATGTATTTCTGGGCCCACTGCAACCGTTTCTGCTTGTGAGCATTGCTTAGGGGTGGCTGAATAGTAGGTTTATACACAACTGCAAGCCTCTGGAGGATCCTACACCTTGAGGTTGGTGGGACTCCAGAGGCACCAGCAGCTTCAAATACCTGTTTGCTGCTTTGTAATGGCATTTTAGCAGCTGCTCTCTTAATCTGATGCATTTGTCCATCAGAAACCTTCCTCATTATGCCTTTATCTGCACAAACCCGTCTGTGCTCTGAATCAGCCACAAATTTCTTCACAGTACGATGATCATGCTTAATTTTTTTCCTGAAATATCAAATGTTTTCATTCCTTGTCCAAGGCATTACACTATTTGACACTTTTCAGCAGCAGAGAGATCCTTTTTCTTTCCCATACTGCTGAAACCTGTGGCCTGCTTAATAATGTGGAACATGTGGAAAAGTGCATTTCGAGGTTTTTATTTAAAAAAAAATAATAGTTATCATTATGAAGTTTGTTCAAAAACATTTGGATTATACTCTAACTGCTAATGACTTGAAAAATATTATGACTATCATTTGCATTGATATTTAGAGAATCAGAGAAAAATGTCATTTGCATAATAATGTGGAATGCGGTGTAGTTGGTTGCTCAAATTTTCTGCTCTTATGTTCAAACCCCTCTACTCTCATTTAGGTTGCATTTGGGAACTTGGTTCAACCAACCAATAGGAAAAGGGTGTAGGGCTAAGCAGTCATGTTAGCTTCACCTATTGTTGCTGCAAAGTTCTCCATGAGACATTGACCTCTCAATAATTTTTGCTGATATCTGATATTCCCAAACACATTTCAACCAATACAAATATGGATATATAAACTTAACACTAAAGGTAAGGAACTTTGTGTTTGGACGATTATTTCTTTGTTGCAACAATGCTTCTTTGTAATAAACCTTGTACCGTTGTAAAGCCTGCTTATTTCCCCTTTTAAATAGTGCCACATTTGTAAGGAACATGCATCTGTGGGATGAGCAGCAGAGCTAAGTGGTTGAGCTCATGAAATAATTGACCGAATCTCCTCTACAAATGCCAAACAGCTTATTCTGCCGGTGAATCTTGTTTGGTGGATTGGATGATTGAAGTCTGAAGAAACAAAACATCAGCAATCTATTCATTTAACAAACAGGAGCCTCAGTAGCATGTGAAAGAACCATACACAGCCACAACAGTCTGGAATCCCCTACTCTGGTCACCAGACTGGTCACGCACTGCTATGGTATGCTATCCCATTCTTCAACCAGCATTTGTCGTAAGTCAGCCAATGTGGTTGTGTCGGTCACTCTGGCACGAACAGCACACCCAAGCTGATCCCACAAGTGTTCAATGTGGTTGAGGCCAGGACTGCTGACAGGCTAGTCCCTCCTCTCAACTCCAAAATTCTGGAGTCGGTCATTGACAGGTCATCTTGGAGGATAGCATTTGGTCCCAGACCATATGTCATCATTGCATTGATCGCCTCCAGCAGGGGTGGACTGGCCATCTGGCATACCGGGCATCTTCCCGGTGGGCCGTCGACCCAATGTGGGCCGTGCCGGTCCGCTATGTTTTTTTTTTTTAATTATTAATTTGACATGGTCTGTCAGACGGCCTATGTGGGGCGGTGCAAGTTTCTTCATTTTCTAAATTCCCTCCAGTTGGGCCTGCCAGCCACTCATCATTGGCTACAGAGGGCTAGCAGTGTGTTGCCAGCGGCCATCAACACATATTATTGGTCCATTGTTTGTCATTGTCAATCAATCATGGGCTGACAGGCTCTGAGAGCCCTGACAGTGCTGTCAATCATTACACGAGCCAGGCTGGGCGGGACCTCATGGGCAGGACGGGCAAACTGTTTGCTATTTGCTAACTAGCCAGGAAAAATGAAAATGGACAGGATGAAAAAACACCCAGGTGGCTCTGGGAAACAGTGAACCAAAAAGCTAAAATCTCATGAGGTTGAGGCTGATAAATGTGCAAAATTGGCTGACCTATTTGGTGCTGCTGTCACCACCCCAGCAACAGCAGGTGCTGCTGCACCGGGAGACGAGCGAGGAGGGGGTCAGACTCAGCAGTGGGAGTCAGTGGTAATAAAGTCTGTGATCCGCGATGATGAGCGAATTGAGGCAGACATGGTAAGTGACATTAGCCTGGGGTTGGCCAGGCTACATTTTTGAGACATGTCCAAAACAAAGTAAAAAAATGTTTTTTTCATTGAATGTGATGTTACCTTTATTGATAAAGTCAAGCAGTCATTTTTTCATGCAGGGCTTTACCTGCAAAGTGGCCCATGAAACAATAGAGTGTAGTATTTAGTCTGTTTATAGCGGCCGATCCATCCAAAATTATTGCCGCTGCAGGGTAAACATGGGAGTCAAAGTAATGACGCGCACTCGCTACTTTATCGCACCAACCCCAGTTTATTTACATAACGCTTACCATTGAACAACTTTATCAAACAAAAACCCGATAATAGGTCAAATTCTTACCAAGAATGTGCGATCAACAAAATCTGTCAAGCAAATTTTATACATTTCTTTATCACTTTTTTCCCCTAAATTGAACAATTCCAATGGACTATAATACTGTTTGTGCACAGCTCTGTCCAAAGGTTGTATTTTTCTTTTGCACAATGCTGTGAAGAAATTAAAATTGTAAAGAGCATTATGCAGTAAAAATTTGAATGGTATGTATTCAGTGTCTTGTGCCCAGTTACCTCATTAAATGCAGTAATTTGCAGTTTTTTAACTGTAGTATTTAAATGGCTGTGCAAATAGTTTTTTTGCATTGGAAAACAAGTAGATTGCATGAGAGAAGACACCACGAGATTTGGGGACTTCTACGTGGTGTCCGCTGATACTGTAGTGGGCTGGTCTGGACAGAAAATGCCAGGGCTGAATTTTTGTCCCAGTCCACCCCTTCTTACTGCATTTTTTTATGCATTTGTATTTTCAGTAGATTTATGAAATTGAATTGTATCTCCCCTTGCAGGACCCCCCCCCCCCCCGGACCTTGCCCTTGCTAGACTAATGACACATGTTGTCTTTTCTATGTATCAACAGGCACACAGAAAACTGTGTCATGCACCGATGTTGGTGTTGGCACCTCAACAGCTTCCGTCACATCAGAACAACCATTCTTCTCCTCCACACCAATCTAGAGGCCATGTAAGAGACCACGATTACAAATAGAGGATGACAATCCTTTAGAAGGCAGCTCCATCTCACAAATTGTGGATCCACATGATTCCACCTATGCTCCAGAAGACTCAGTCACAGTGCTCAGTGAGACCACAAAAGCTGGTGGTTCCTCCACTACTTCTACAGTCTTCTGGCATCTTTCCTCTTGAGAAGGTCAGCATTTGAAGGAAACCTCACCAACTCTGATGTCCCGACCCTGTCAGTAGACACCACAGCCATCCTAGATGACTTTGTGAGGTTTAACCTGTCGCTGCTCCAAGTCCTACGTTTTATCAAGTAGCTCCATGAGGTTTCTAACCTTGCAAAGTAGATGGATTCCTTGTTTTTCACTGGCAAATCCATCTTGCAAAGCTCCCATCTGAACCGTTTGGGCCCGGTTAGAAAGTGACAGGACCAATCAGCTACGAGGGGCAGTACTTTCAGGCGCAGCAGGGTCGTAACGTAAACAAGCAGCAGCAAGAGCTGGTGCAGTTATGGAGGAAGAGAATAACATGGATGCTGCTAAAGAGCCAGTTTTATCAGAACTTGACGACATGTCTTCGTTAATAAAAGAACAAAGAACAGCAGTGAGTTGTTTTCTTTTCAAAAACGACAAAAGTTGAGTACTTACATGTCTATAGTTACTCATGTCTATAGTTGCCATGTTTCACTTTATTCTTCAGTGGCTGCGCACACACAGCTTGCTAGCGGCTACGTCACGTGCTCTGTTGCGCTGATTGGCCCGTAGAGATGTGACAGACAGAACGCTCACCCAATCATACTCCGAGGATTTTTCAAATCCTCTGCCTTTTCTCAAACGTTTCCTATTGAAGCTTTCCCAGATGGATGTGTGAAACACATCCATCTGGCGTGTCAGGTTATGAGGTTTCTGCATGTACCTCAGAATTAGTTTTATGTCTAAAGTAAGTATTTTGTATTTTAAAACACTCTTAATGTGCCAGTTAGTCATGTAAAATGTGTTCATTTATCCATCATGAATATATCAACATATATACACTTTTGGATATGTATTTCTCAGCACACACAGACAAGGAACCATATATGGTTGCTATGGTGACCTTGATTTGCAGCTTTAATAATGAAAAGAAAATTAAGTGGCTTAAGTAAAAATGTGTAGGCTTTACATTTTTAATTTCCAAGTATTTCAGTTAAAACCCTTCAAAAAAGGAAATCCTGATCCTCAACATCTTTACTGAATCACATTTCCATGCATCAAGAATTCTTTTTTTTTTTTTTTTTTATTGTTTATTTACACATTCAAAAGTGAAAAGTTACAGTAAAATTATTTACAAGGGAAACAACAAAAAAGCTTTCGCAGCTTTTTGCCCAAATACTTTTTGAGCCTTTTCAGAGGATTCCTGCTGACTTTCTGGACTTTTTCCTCTAAAACGACTTCTTCCTCAACAACGTCTTCTTCCTTCCTGTCATAGGAAGATGTCAGCAGCTCTTCAGCTTCGATCTGTGCTGGTTGAAGGCTGACAGCTTCTTCCTCGCTGTCGTTGGCGGATGTCGTAAGCTCCTCAGCTTCTTTCTGAGCCACTTGATGGCTGACAGCTTCGTCCTTGCTGTCTCTGGAAGACGACGTCAGCTCCTCAGTTTCTACCTGAGCCGGCTGATGGCTCACAGCTTCATCCTCTCCAGCACTCTCAGGGGTTTTAGCTCCATCAGGCATGATTGAAACGCCGTCAAAGGAGCCAGGAGAGGCTGATTGTGCCGCAAGGTTTGTGTAATCGCTGTCCTCATCCTGATCTTCCTCAGCTCCATCGCGAAGAGGCACTTCCTTTTCTGAGGTGTCCGTCTGTCTGGGGATCATTTTTTCATATGCATCGCACACATATGCACTGTTGTCCCTGTTCTTCTCAAGGTACACCATAGAAATGAATGGGTGCATTAAGGCCTCTTTGGGGGTTAGCCTTAGGTCAGGGTCTGTACGAAGGAGACCTTTGAGGAGGCCCGCGAACGCTCTGCGATCCTTAACCTCGATGGACTCCCCTTCAACTGGGCGGTGTGTAACAATCTCATTGAGATTTTTACAGATCGAGAGTGGAATCTCGGTTTCTCCTGGCTGGAGCCCAGTCTCCCTCTTGTACTCCACTGGAGTCTTCAACCACCATCTTTGGTAGTTCCAGTTCTGGCCCATCTTGAAGTACTTCTTGGTGAACAGCCCCGCATATAAAAGGTGGTCAGCTGGCTGCCCCAAGACATCGATAATGGCCTTAATCAGCTGGTACTCACAGTCGACCAAAAAGAGGTTGCTGCAGAAGTACAGAGCAGCAAGAATGCATCCTAGGCTCCATATGTCAATGGCCTCTGTGAAAGGGAGACCTAGGAGCACTTCAGGCGCCCTGTAGTCAATAACCTGAACGGTCTGACCAGCCTTCACCTCAGAGGTCTTCAGGGACAAACCAAAGTCAATAATCTTCACCCTGAAGGGCTCGTTCTCCTGGTTGACCAGCATGATGTTATCCAGCTTGAGGTCAGCATGGATGACTCCGATCCCTTTAAGCGCGTCCAAGGCTGTGAGCAGCTGACCCGCAATTGGCCGAATCTCATTGAGAGACAACGGCTTAAAATTTCCGTCTCTCAGGAGCTGGCAGAGATTTCTGTCCAGCATTTCAAAGGCGAGACAGGGCGAACCTCTGTGCTGGAAACTCTCAAAAAACTGAACAACGCTGGTCTTCATGGGGTCAAGAACGCTGATGACTTCAAGCATCTTGACCTCTCTTTCTGCATCTTTCCTGTCCTCAGGCTTGAATATTTTCAGGGCGACATCCTTCTTTGTGAATAACTCCACAGTTTTGGCGACTTCGCCGAAGGCTCCTCTGCCCAAGTAGTCCTGGACGACATATAGACTTGAACTACTGCGCAGTATCTCGTTAAACCGAACTAAAGACATTTTGTCAAAAAGCAAAGAAGCTTTCTAAAGAAACTCGGCACAACGTGTCTTCAACTGACTCTGGTGGAGAATCGTCTGCAACTGAGGGTTTAACTGAACAGTGAGCCTCTTTGAATCAATGGCATTCTAACCTCCATTATGACATCGTAATTGTTCCATACAGTTCCGTTCTATGGCTGAGTTACCATGACGACCTTGACTTGTTTGAATAAAGCTGTTAGCATTAATTTTAGCCATTCTCCTATTAGCAATCTTAAACCATGATCTGATTCTTTAGCATATATTATCTGAGTCACAGTTTTGATGGAACACTTTTGAAAAACTTGAAGCAGTTGTTGCAGATGAGAAGTTTTCAGTGCTCTTCATTTCATACAGAAACGTGGTCCAGTTGTGATAAAACTACCACTATACACAGCTACATCCACGCCAATCGCTACAACAGCGGCAGCCATTGCTGTCGGCTTCCAGTACAACTGAACTACACATATTGCTACCGCCTCGTTCTCCTCAAATGACGCTCATTGGTCCGGTATGTTCTCCAACCTGGCACAAACGTTTCTGACTTATTCTTTGTTTGATGGTTCTGCCCTATGAAAGTCATGAAATCTGGACAATCCATCAGCTTTGCAAGGGCACCAGACATATTTCAGCAACCCCAATTTTTTAACCACTTTTTGCCCATCTCTGCTACAACACAACTATTTGCCTACAATAGCAGCCTTTTACCGTTTTTGGCCCAATTTTGCCACTTAACACTGATTTTTTTCCACATTTTTAGCACTTTTTTCACTTTACTCTGGTTTTTGTCCTTTCTCAGCCATATCTGTCACTAATTTTGGATCACTTTTGCCTACTATAGCTATTTGTTCCCAAATTTTGTCTATTTTTGCCAGTTTTTCCTGCATTTAATCCGTTTTTGCCCCTTTCTGACAATTTCTTGCCACTTTAAAGGGGACATATTATGGAAAATCCACTTTTTGAAGGCTTTTATATGTACTGTTTGGTATTTGGCTTCCCTCCAAGCCCACTGACAGTGAGATTTTACAACCACCTCATTGTTTCGTGAGCTGCTTGAAGAGAAATCCCTGTGGTAAAACGGGCAAATTAGGATTCTGATATACTGTTACGTAACAGTGTATCAGAATCTGCATAAGCCAACCCCTCCTGAGTATCTCTACCTGGTCTCAACCCACAGCGTCGGAAGAAAAAAAATTCTCAGGATCCACCATCTTGGATTTCTCCGTTGCGGAAGAAGTTTGACCGCGACATGAGTGCTAGAAAAACGTACAACTGTTCGGTTTTGGTTTGTATAAACCCACACATTTCATTACACAGGCTGCCAGGCTCACAGCAACAAATGGATGTGTGGATTCATTTCATTTTCGATGGAAATGTCCCAGACAGAGTGGGGAAAAATTTGTATGTCTGTGCACACCATTTCAGACCTGACAACTTCTCAAATCTGGGACTACCATAACCTGTCCCAACGTGGTCGGGTCAGGCCCGGACAGAATGTTATGTTTGAGCTGTTGCCATCAACCCATTAACTAATGAAAAAATGTGAATTGTGTGGTATATAAATTTATAATTATAATCATTTATTGTCGTTTGCTCTCACATTCTTATACCCACCACCTCATCCTCACAGGATAGATAGAAATTTATTTTGAATATGTAAAACAGAGTGCAAAGTGGTCATGTAAGAAAGAAAATAATGCTCATAGACAAAATAAAAATAGATAAATAAATACAGTGCTAAGCAATTGTCACATGTAACAATTGGATTTACACATCCAAAAAAGTGTGGGAGGAAGTAAACACTTAATTAATCCCATCCCTTATCCATAATTCACTCATTTTCTTTTTTCAAAATTATAAATTCATTACAGATTTGATTTCCTTTTTCAAATATATAGGCTATTCATGTGAATTTATGCCTGTATACACAAAACCATACAAACTGAATTGCTTTTCTAAATATTAAATCTGAAATATTAATTGGGCCGTCAACCCAACGTTGGCTGTGCCGTGCGGGTCCGCTACGTTTATTTATTTATTCATTTATTTTATTATTTTGACATGGTCTATCAGACGGCCTATGTGGGGCGGTGCAAGTTTCTTCATTTTCTAAATTCCCTCCAGTTGGGCCTGCCAGCCACTCATCATTGGCTACAGAGGGCTAGCAGTGTGTGTTGCCAGCGGCCATCGACACATATTATTGGTCCATTGTTTGTCATTGTCAATCAATCATGGGCTGACAGGCTCTGAGAGCCCTGCTGTCAATCATTACACGAGCCAGGCTGGGGCAGAACCTCATGGGCGGGACGGGCAAACTGTTCACTATTTTCTAACTAGCCAGGAAAAATGAAAATGGACAGGATGAAAAAACACCCGGGTGGTGCTGAGAAACAGCGACCAAAAAGCTAAAATCTCTTGAGGTTGAGGCTGATAAATGTGCAAAATTGGCTGACCTATTTGGTGCTGCTGTCACCACCCCAGCAACAGCGGGTGCTGCTGCGCTGGGAGACGAGCGAGGAGGGGGTCAGACTCAGCAGTGGGAGTCAGTGGTGGTAAAGTCCGTGATCGGCAATGATGAGCGAGTGGAGGCAGACATGGTAAGTAACGTTGAGTAGCAGAGAAAAACTGTAGATGAGAGTCACCATGAAACTTTATCATTATAATATAACGTGTACATGACTGTACATGAGTGTCCTCATGTCTTCTGCTGTAAATTGGTAATAGTGGTGTGTGTGAAATCAACAAGTCACTTATTTTTCCATTCATCTGGGTGAGATAATTTCCTGTCTCTGTTTAATGTTGTTAATGAAACTACATATGGTCATATCCACCTGCTTGACCAGAAAATAGCAGAAAGCAGCTCAAGGGATTTTCTAAGTTTTATGTCATTCAAATTAACTTTACAAAGTGAATGAAACAGAGAAAGGTGTATGAAGGTAGCCTGTCGACCCTTGACATGTGATTTTAATTTACAAATCACTGCAATAGGGTGCTTATGTGCTTTAAACATACATACAACAGCACACACGTGTCTGTATACATACATATATAGGCTATATATATATATATATTAGGGCTGTCAAAGTTAACGCGATAAGATCGTTTTAACTCAAATTACTTTTAACGCCGCTCGCACGATTAACGCATGCGTGTTCTGTGTGACCCTCGACCCACCCCGTATTTTGCCACATCAGGAAGTGACGCCGTCGTGATGCAGTACAAGCGAGCAGAAATGGATAAAGGACAGACTTTTGAATACAGGTTCAGCTTTCATATCATGCCAGATAAAACTGAAGTTATTTTCTCTTACTGTCGACATGAACTGAGTTATCAGGAGTTTGTACTAGTAGAGTCTTAAACACCCCGTACCACTCGCTAGCCCAGCACACAGCTAAAGCAGAGAGCTGCCCCCCCTCACCATGCTGGATTGTTTACGCTCAGACAACTGCAAGCAGTGATGGACTCACTATCTGGCATAGCGGGCATTTCCTGGTGGGTCGATGCACTTTTGGGCCTGTATGATTTATTCATTTATTTATATCTGCTATGAACCAGCACTACAGCTGCACTGCCCCTTTATATTGACCATTGACTGGCCTGATCACGTCTCATAAGGGTCCGTTTACTCCCGCTCCCATGCCGACCCAGCTCCTGCTTGAAAGTGAAAGTATTCAGACAAAACGAAACTTACTGAAACAATCGACTGGAACAGTAAATAATGCCAAATTAAAAAAAAAACAACAAAAAAAAAAACAATCAAGATGCTGCAAAAGTGTCAAAGACTGCAGTCCTTATAGGAGGGTCTGACGCTGGTGAATATAGGCCTACAGCTGCATCATGATGAGGAGGAGGAGACAGAGCAGCAGAGGCTGGTGTGTAATGGGAGCAGAGGTTACAGGTGAGCCTGAGAGTGAAGAAGCTCTGTAGAGTATCATAAGCTAAAAGGCATTATTAGACTGTGGGTCCCCTTTATTTATGAAGAAAAAAATGCTTGAGTAATCTGTAGTGTAATTCTCTGACTGTATTTAGTCTTTTTGTATCATCCTGTTGTGAGTCCTGTTGCGGGATGATTGTGAGCCTTTTTTTCCCCCACGTGAGACCAAAATTCTCTGCTTTAGTGTGAAGGATCCAGGAATGATCTTTGAGTGATTTGAACATCACTGACCATGCTCTTTATGTCAGCGTGTGATGATTAGATCTGTTATTCTGTGTTAAGCTGCTGAGAACAGAGGAGTTAACTTCTACAGGTCTGTGGTATTATTCAGTAATATTACATTAAGGTCAGTATCTTTATCTATTGTGGCTTGATGGGCTTGAGTTTACCATGTTATGCTCTCAGAAGATTTATAGAGCATTCTAGGGCTGACAGCTTTAATTCGCTTAGTCGATTAATTGGTCGAAAAGCTTTAGTTCGACTAAGATCACCCTGGTCGGCCAATCGCCCCCCCCCCCAAGACGCTGGTCTGTGGGCAAAAGCCTGTGAGCAGCTGACTAAGGGAGACGTGCTGCTGGGATCAGGAGCAACGCAGTTCTAGGAATTACAGGTAGAGAAGTACACAAAGCAACCAGATTGGGATATTTTCTGACATTTTACATTACTAACGGTCAGAAACAAAACAACTCTTCACAAAGTTGCAGGCTGTTTGTATTGAAGTGGCGCTGCTGAGTCTCTCTGCTCTGCCCTTCCTCACTGCATCAACTCCCACTGTCAGTTTAATTCACCTGTCGGAAAATAGGCTGCGTAGTATCATCTCTATATATAATTCCCTTTACAATGTTTACGTTAGCGTTAGCTTCTCTTACAGACACACCGAAAGGAGAGGTGATAAAAGGCGATGTCTGCTGATCATTGAGTCCCAACGAGCGAACTTTTTCCCTCTCACCTCCGTAAATAAACGCTGCATGCTGTCTGCTTTATGCTCGTCAATGACAGCATGGGCTGGACCAAGTGATCCTGTTAATAGTTACCATTATAAATGAATGAAAAACCATGATCTGAGGTTATTTTGTAGGCTGTCAGAGTTTAAAGAGTTACCGCGCCAGGATCAGAGGCAGCTGCGCGCTGATCGTCTCTCAGTTAATGATATTATATAGTAAGACGTGAAGAGCCGAAAAGATACATTAATGCTTCAAAAGGCTTGTTATGTTCATTTTAGGATCATTTAGAGTACCAAGCAGGTGCAGTGAGGAGCCTGGATGGACTGAATTAGTCCCTAACAAGGTAAATTTTTTTAATGAATGAATTTTTTTTTTTTTTTTTTTTTTTTACCTTAATGACCAATCGATTAATTGGTGCCTGGGTGCGATTTTGGTCGACCACGTTTTTCTTTGGTTGACTGCAGCCCTAGAGCATTCAGTATCTTTGAGATTAGACAAGAAAATTTTCTAGACATTATCTGTTGTGTTTTTTGGGTTGTTGACATGAACAAAGACTCGCATAAAAAAAGTATCGTTGTTCACTCATGTTAATAAGGGTATTTAAATCTTGAGAAATAGTCCTGTAACGGGCATTTAGAACAGACAAAAAAGTGCGATTAATTTGCGATTAATCACGAGTTAACTATGGAATTTGTGAGATTAATCCCGATTAAAAATTTTAATCTATTGACAGCCCTAATATATATATATATATATATATATATATATATATATATATATATATTTATATGTGTGTGTAGAGGGCAGTCGTTATGCATATTTTTAACAAAATATGGAGACTTTAGATACTTTGTTCTCAAGCGTCGAGGCTCAGACTCTAACTGAGAAGTAGAACTAGTAAATACTGGGGATGTCAAATGATAACTTTTTATTTACAATTACTTTTAGTATTAGAATAGTTCATTCCCCATTTTTTCATTTAAAACTGTTTTTGTGTAACCCTGGGGTGTTGTAGCATCTTAAACTAAGGTTTTTGAGATCCTGTTTAATACAAACCTGCTTCGAATTTAAAGAGAATTAAGGGGCCCAAAAGGAAAATAAGAATGACAAACTCTTTCAGTCATAATAGGGTCTTGCACCCTAGGTGCTTGGGCTCTACTAAACAGCTTCATGTTAATCAAAGATAATGACTTAAACTTAACCACTAAATAAAGCATGTGATTAAACTGAATGCACTCAATTAATCGCAATTAATGCATTAATGCTTACAGCCCTACCAAACACACAAGCATTTGTTTAAATGGTCAATAAAGAGGTCTTAGATACAGTTAATCTTTAAGTATCTTGCATACTCATCTTACAATGTAAAAGTACAGATGAAATACAGATTTCCACATAAAAACACCACGCCACTGATGTCTCACATGCCTGTATATCAAAGACAGACAGTTTTGAATAGATATCAGCATCCTTTGTTGCTGTCTCACTGGTTGTGTGTGTTATGTTTCTCTCTTCCCTCTAAACCAGGAGCCACTTATATCCAAGCTGTGGAGGACACCTGCTGGACAAACTAACAACTCCCTGCTGCTGCTCATCTGTCTCTGCTTCACAAAGTAGTTAGTGAGCACTGTTGGAGAGGAGGGGATAGATACACCCCGAAGTATAGACCATGGTGAATTTTAATCTGATTGTGTTACAGCTAACTTTTAATTCTTCATAAAACTACATCACTGAATCACATAATTGAAAAGATATGTTTACTTTCTACAAATGTGAGCATAGATATTCACTCAGTCATGCCGAGTGAAGCAACTGTGAGTTTCTTAGTCTGTTGGTGTCTTTAAAAGGACTTAAAATAAAAAATGTAATAATATTTAGCTAGATACACTTGGTGTTTTATCTTTACTTTGCTTTAGCAATGACTAGAGTGTTCTTGTAAATATGCTTGCTTATATGTAATGTGATGTATGTTGCTGGAGGACATCTCTAGAGGGCACCAGAGAGCGTAGGCCTTATAAAACTAACTGACATGTGAGATGTAAACTACAACCATGGAGACACCCAAGAGAGTCACTATGATGTTAACTCTGGCTGTTGAAATAACAGAATAGTAATGTAGTAATGTCAGATCAGCTCAGACTGATGACTTGTCAGAACACACTGTCCTCACTTCATTTTTCCAACATTTTCCTCCTCTAGGAATCACTCACTTTCACTGTTGAAGAAAACTCAGATTAAATCTGGACTAGAGTTCACCGGAAGGCATGTGGGAGACTCCATGGTCAAGTGGAAAAAAGTTCTTTTGTCTCATGCGACCAAAATGGAGCTTGTTGGCCTTCAGACAAGTAGTCAAACACTGCACACCACCACGAATACATCATCCCCACTGTGAAGCACGGTGGTGGCAGCATCATGCTGTGCGGATACTTCTCAGCAGCCAGCACTGGAAAGCTTGTAAAGGTAGAGAGTAAAATAAATGTGGCAAAATCTAAGAAAATCCTGGATAACGATCTTATTAAGGCAGCAAAAAAACTGCAACTTGGGAGATTTATTTTCCAGCATGACAGTATGCCGAAGCCTACAGCGAAAGCTACACAGAAATGGTTCAAAGACAACAAAGTGAATGTTCTGGAGTGAAAGAGTCAAAGCCCAGACGTCAATCCAATAGAGAGTTAGTGGCTAGACTTGACAAGGGCTGTTCACACCCAATCACTGTGTAACCTGAAAGGACTTCAGGAGTTTTGTTAAGAAGAATGAGGGAAAACTGACTGACTGAGTCCTGTCCGCACAGACTCAGTACTGTGAATACAGCCAAAGGTGGATCTAGTAAATACCGACTTGCTGGCTCATGCAGTCACTTATTTTATATGACATATTTTTGTGTAATTGACATAACTTTGTAATAATCTGTTTTAACTTTTACACTGACATGTTTTTGTCATTAAAAAAGGAAAAAATAAAAAAAAAAACAAATCATACTGACAATGATTTATTTAAAGAATCAGTAAAAGGTTAACATATCTAAGGGGATCAATCATTTTCATTGGCACCTTTTCTGAATACACTATATAAAACCAAGTATACTTACTCTGTGAAGTCACGCAAAATTAAGATCATTTTATAAGGAATAATATTAAGTTTTATGTTTTTATTTGTGGTCTTGTATAATAAATACTGTTTCAAGCTAGTAAGAGCTTTGTGTAACCTTGCACATAATGAAACCAAAAACAAAAGTATTTATTATTATTATTATTATTACTATTATTATTATTATTATTATTATTATTATTATAATTAGTGGATCATTGCATCTCTACTTTTTATATTAAAGCAGACTCCTCTCTAAATTTCCTGCTGGAGATGCTTATATTACTAAGAGAGAGTCTTAACTAAGTTAGCAAAATCACAGCTTTTGTCTCTTTCTGTGCAGGACTGAGGAAGGATTTCAAATATGTAGGATGAGAATGAGGGAAATCTGTGCAGACAATCAGATGGAGATACATGATTGGTTATCAGTATTGACTGCCTGTTTTTTTCAGACAGGCTGTCCTGGTTTTATATCACACTGACTGGCTTAGCTTTCAGTCTGTTCTAGTCTTATACAACTTAACCCTCAGGCATCACTTTAATTTACGACCCTTTAAAGTCATTAAGGACAAAAATGTCCACTTCCAAAAATATTGACTTTGATGCATTATTAATTTTTGTGTAACATCCGATTTAAAATGTATTACTCTTTCGAGTCAATAAAAGGAACCCTGCATGATCAGACAAGTTCATCTTGTTGGATAGATATTTGTATCTCTCATATACATATTGAACTAAAAAACTCACAAGATATCTGCATTTTGAGTCATTTGAGTTTATCCACCTTATTCCTGTGGCCGCTACTGTAAATCTGAATATGGGCGAAACTTCCAGTGCTAAAGCAGTAGTACATTAAATACATGTATTCTAGCACATCAAAACACAATTCTTTCAAGGGCTTACTGAAGTCAGCAGTGGTTGTTCTGAAATAAATATTTGTTGCATTCAATACTGCTTCATTTTTGTTAACTCAATAAAGTTAAATGAGCTGAAAGTTTTAAATAATATTTTCTGTAATGCTCAGTACCTGTTGCTTCGTCCGTGGTACTAATTACGTGACAAAGTTAAATATATGTCTTTAACAACAGTGTTTTAAACATGCTGTCGACTGTTTAAGTGCATTTGGGATGTAATTCTTTCAATATTAATTCATCATTAATTCAAAACTTGACATTTGCCAAACTGAAGAACTGACAACTTGAGTCATGGATAGTTTTATCAATATAATTCCCACATTTAAGAGGGATTAGTTTGTGAAATAAGGATTTCAGCAACCCCACAAACTAGAAATGTTATCTGAAGGTGGTGCCCAAACTTATTTAACAAAACAAGATAATAATCACGTTTCACATTTCTGTTCTATCCAAAGTCTCATTTAGATAGACAGGACCAGAAGTTGGGCCCATATTTCACGCAAAGAATCATGGGGACTAGGAATAAGGTGGATAAACTCACCAGGAGACCACTGTGTTTTGGTCCGCGCTGGCGCCCTGACATCACAGTTCCTCTGTGATCCTCACCGTTCCAATGCAGTACCCTGTTTCAGACTGGCAGCCAGTGTTAGGGCTGCAACTCAGAAACGCAGCACGTCACGCATGGAGAATTCTAAAATTTAAGGTCTCTTCCATTTTATATTTTCACCATATTTTCACCATCTGAAAAATGGTTACTGCTTAGCAACGAAGAGGAGCTCTGCAGGACCGTGACGTCACACTATCAGCGCCGATCAAAACACGGCGGTCTCCTGCTGAGTTTATGAGCTGAAATGTACTCAAAATGCAAATATGTGGGATATTTAGTGAGGTTTTTATTTTAATATACATTTGAGACATACAAATATCTATATAACAAGATGAACTTGTCTGATCATGCAGGGTCAGGGTTCCTAAGGTTGATCAAATCTTTTGATCAACCTTAGTTCTGATCAAAACAATCAAAGGCAGAGGCTTTGAAAAAAAGTGTAAGTGTGATTGGATGAACTGATGTCACATCTTTACGGGCCAATCAGAGCGACAAAACACTTGATGTAGCCACTATCGAGCTGCGCATGCACAGCTACCAAGGATTAACGCGAAACATGACGACTATAGACATGTAAGTACTCGACTTTTGTCGTTTTTGAAAAGAAAACAACTCACTGCTGTTTTTTGTTCTTCTTTTAATGAAGAAATGTTGTCAAGTTCTGATAAAACTGGCACTTTAGCAGCATCCATGCTAATGTCTTCCGCCATATCTGCACCGGCCTCTTGTTGCTGCTTGTTTACGTCACAACTCCTCCGCTCCTGGAAGTACTGCCCCTCGTCACTGATGGATCCTGTCACTTTCTAACCGGGCCCAAACAGTTCAGACAGGAGCTTAACAAGATGGATTCGCCAGTGAAAAACAAGGAAATGGGTGTATTCATCTGCTTTGCAAGGTTAGAGTGGACCCATTTCTGATAACTTGTGTAATTGTCTTTAATATCCAAAGCAGAATTAACTACTTTTTTAATCCTCAGGTACAACAAAATTAACCTGCAGAGAAGCCGGATAACATTGAACATGGCACACAACCAAAGATCCGCTGTGCCACACTGGCACATAGAAATACACCCCACACACAGAAGCAGCACATACACACAAGCAACATATGTGGTGGAGCAGAGGTTTATGTTGAATTTCAGTGTTGGGCTTGGTTTCGCACTGGTTTTGGGCTGGTTTTTATTGGCCATTGGGCTAGACTTGTCACCCAGACCTGGCAACCCTCATGAAGAGGCACTTTACTGCAGAAAAGGTTCTGGACAAAATCTTGCGGCCTGTAACTCCGAATGAAAGCCAGGACAGTTAAACATCCTCACCCTCAGAGGGAGAGTCAATTCTGCTTCCTCTTCTTCCTCTCCTAACCTTTCCACTGAGAGTGGAGAGGGCACCACAGAGTGGACTACAAAAAGTGGCCAAGTCTGGTTGTCTTCAAATTCAGAGACTACACTCACTATGTTCCTGCCAATGGAAGTTTGATTCCAGCGGTTGACATGGTATGCTATTACTCTAGATTAAATTTAAAATGATGAGAAAAAGTCAAAACTTGTTATTATTAACAGCAGATCATAGAATCTGTGTGTTTATGTGGCAAAGAGAGAGAATCTCTTTGTTGTTAAATCCAATAATGAGGTGTAATTTTTACACATTCATTGATATGAGGCATAAGGCATACTGTAGAGACAGTCATGATTCTCTGTTACTGTCTTAAATACTACATCAATAGGAGGGTTAACAGAAGCCTCTCCTCAATGCAAAACACATAAAAGTACCCTTGGAGTTTTCAAAAAAGCACCTGAAGAACTCTCAGACTGTGAGAAACAAGATTCTCTGGTCTGATGAAACCCATATTGAACTGTTCGGCCTCTATTCTTAATGTTAGGTCTTGAGTAAACCAGGTACGGTTCATTCCCTTCCCAATACCTTCCCAGCAGTGAAGCATGGTGGAGGCTGTTTGTAAGCTGTTAGGCACTGGCAAAAAAAGATTTGGCACATTTTTCATGGGTGCAATCTACATACTCAGCTCTGCTGCTCATCCCATAAATGCATGTTCCTCACAAATTTGGCACCATTTTAAAGGGTAATAAACAGGCCTTCCAATGGTGTAAGATTTATTGCCAAGAAGCACTGTTACAACAAAGAAATAATATACCAAACACAAATTTGCTTACTTTTTGTGCTAAGTTTAACCCTTTCATGCATAGTTATTTTTCAGTTATTTTTTTTCATGCCTAAAGAGTTATAAAAACACTTAGGAAAAACATCCTGACTGAGGTTGTCATAATTCATGCATGAAAGAGTTAAGCACTTCAAAAAAGGACTTCCTGTTTCATGGTGAGTAATGCTTTGTGATGGGGACAGCTATAGTCACAGACCTTTTATTGTCACAATAGCATGGAGACATTAGTTAAACTGAGCAATCTTACATTGTATAGTGACGCGGTTTCTTTAAAACAAAGAATTTCTTCTTTTGTAGATTTGACGGTGGGATGATGTTGCACATGGAGGAGCAAATTTATTCAGATGAAATGTTTGATGCATGAGCACGCACATCTTAGTGTTTTAATGTTTGTGTGCACAAATAACTTTAACTCTCCGATCAGAGTAAATTTAATCAGATTTTGAAAAATTGTGCATGTAACCACAGCTAATCAGAGAGATGACAGCTGAGGAAACACAGGTAAGATCAGAGTTTAAATGTGCAACACCACAGCGAGCTGTACTAAGCCATTATAGACCGTTTAGTGGGAACGAAGCTTACACAAGTGTTGTGTCATTCTGCTAACCCAGACTTAGGACGGATGCTTTTTTTTTCATGTCTACCTGTTGTTGGTTTTCTTTTCTTTTTTTCTTTTTTTTTTTAAGATATAGTTCCTGGTCTTTTCAAACCCTTATTTCTAGAAGAAGACAGTATATAGAATCAGAAACAGGTATGATGAGGGTTAGAGGTGGCAAAGCAGGTAGAAAAATTGGTGGATTAGGTTTTAAGTGACAAAGCTGGCTTAATAGTGGAAGGAATGGGCCGAAATGGTGGTAAAATGTGATGAGCAAGTGACAAATTTAGTCTAAGTTACAAAACAGGGCATAAAAAGTGGTAAAATGGGTAAACAATGGCAACATTAGATTAAAAGTGGCTTAAAAGGTGGTGAATCGGGATTAAAAACTGGCAAAAACGGGCAGGCTTAGGCAGAAAAATAGGAAGAAAGTGGCAGAAATGAGTAAGCAAATAAAAAGAAATGAGCAAACATTGGTTGTAAAACATGGTAAAAAGGAGTCACTAATTGTGATAATGGGTCTTCAGAGGCAACAATAGGCACATAGTGGCAAGTATTGGTAAAAACAGCAGGAACTGCCAGATCACACGATTGCATAAAGCCTATTACTGAGATGAAAACTCACTAAAAAAAATCTGTTCTTAGGTCTGGTAGGGTCATCAGAGAAAAATCAATACTCCTCAATTTGCAGAGCTCTGATTGGTTGTAAGTGTAACCTCCTGGTTTTATGTGACAGTCTGACCTGGTTTTATGTCATTGCACTCTAAACTATTTGCTTCAGTCTGTTGTCATCTTCACACCAGTGTTAATTTCGTCAACTAAAAGTAAACTAAACTGAAAAGCATAGGAGTGTGACTAAAACTAAAAACATTTCATTTAAAGACTAAAACTAAGACTAAATTTAAAAATAGCTGTCAAAATTAATACAGCTTGACATATTCAAGCTTTTAGCCTGATAGACTGAGCGTGTTTTGACTGTAGAATTTAAAGTAAATACCTGGCTAAAAAGTTGCCAATAATGTCCTGTAAAATTGCTGTTAGTTACTGTAAAATAAATTACAGTAATTTACAGCAATTCATTTACAGTTAAATATTGTATTAGAATTAAAGGAATTACAGCTGTTTATTGTAGTTGTTTAACAGAAACATTTAACTGCAATCCAATTTACAGCATGTTATTGTATTGAATTCAAATTACAGAATTTACCTGGCAACTCAAGTGTCCAGGTAATAACTGTTAAATATTCCCTTTACAGCATGTTGCTGTAGGAAATTTTGCAGTTAAATTTTGTTTTAACATTAGCTTTGCAAAGTTTACCTGCAAACAAAGAAAACAGGACAAAGACATTGAACTTAAAATCCTAACTGCATCAACACTGCAGTCTGAAGTCACCTTTCCTTGTAAAAAACAGAGTCAAAGCTGCAATAAACACAAGACATTTATTGAAATTTAATAGTTTTCATTACATGCTAAAATTGTTCAAACCTGAGTTATAACTCATACATCAGCAGGAGAGACATAACCGTCTGATCACCTGTAGAGACGCACAGGTGAAAGACTCAACCTCGTCACGTAGTTGGAGAGCGATGGGAGATTGATCGCTTGTATATTGACAAGCTGCTGCTGATGACAAAATGTTAAAAAGGCAAAAAAGGAACACTTTGTCACATGTTGTCAATTGGAAACTCTAGTTAACAGTATTGTGTTATCTTGTAAGGAGTTTACTGTGTGCTTTTAAAGAGATGGTTGCCAGCACAGAGATGAAGCTGTTCAAGGGTAACCAAAATGGAAAATGATCCAAATGTTCCCTGATGGATCTAGAGCAAGAAAACTTCAGGTATGCCATGTTTACAGTGAGGTCCATGAGTCTGAGTCTTAAAATTAACTGTTCAAGAAACCATGGAAATGCTTTGTTAAATTATAAAGTTTCGGTGAGCAGGTGGTGGTTAAAGGCGCTCCCCAGGTTCGAATCTGGCCTGAGGCCCTTTACTGCATGTCTCACCCCCACTCTTGACCCTGTTTCTGACTCCATCCACAGTCCTCCTCTATCTAATAAAGGCACAAAATAGCCCAAAAATAAATCTTAAAAAAAAAAAGATTATCAAGTTTCTTTGATACAGTGTAGGGGTCCAAACTATGGCCCGGGGGCCAAATACAACCTGTGTTCTATTTCTGATTGGCCCAAAGCAAGTTCTAAATATAAAACTAAATTTGGTCCACATTAGAACCTACAGCATGTGCTTGATGGTATTACTCTTCCTATTCTTAGCACAAGGCAGTGCTACTAGGCTAATTCTATAGTCAAACATTTTCACAAGAAGCATTCATTGATACTTTTTCCTGACTAAAATAAGATAACACTGTAAATGGTGGATCTATTTGCTACCAAAATTAAAAAATGGCATCTTGATTCATGACGCCCTGTTTGCTTATGACAGCTAATAGCAGCACCGTTTCAGGGATAGAGCCGGTGGTAGCCAGGGCTGACCAGTGTCCCTGAAATCTGATTGGCCTCCCCAAAATCCTTAAAATGAACTAAATGTCCATTCAAGCAATCCCAATCATAAATGATATCTTAAACTTCATCTGACTGGTTTTACCAACTTAACTATTCTGGAGGTGAGGTTTATCAAAGTGGCCCAACCATCCTTTGTATTTTGGCTGACTTCTCCATAGAGGGAGAGGAGAAAATGTAGCCATATATGTTTAAGCATCCAGTAACAATAATTTCCATATTAGTAAGGAAGGTACCACGTTGTGTAACATTATGTAAAAAGTAGTCATTCTGTCAGTTTTGTTGTTTATTTATTGTCCCCATTCTCCATTTTGATTTTGCTTGATTGTCTTAAAAATATATACTTTTATTTCAAGCATTAGGTAAGATTATTTGCTATTCTGAGACTAAAATGATTTAGTCCAATGTTTTTTGGGAAAAAAAAAAAACATGCAGTTAAATCAATTATTTTTAGGTTTTCACCTGGTCTTGTTCTGTATGTGTCCCCCAGTCCAAAAGTTTGGACACCCCTGATGTAGAGGAATTGGCTTTTTCACTGTATGTCAGTCTTCAGACATGACTGTGTAACAACCATTTCGTTCTATCTCTTCCAGTACTGCTGAAATTTGGGCTCCTGCTCTGGTTCAAAGAGGTCCACCTCCCTGCTGCTTCAAACTTTGGTGCTATAAGTGGCCCACTTGTGCAGTGAGGAGGAGGAGATACAGCACATTTCCACTTAGGATGTCTGTGATGCACAGTAAACATCCCTCATCTCCAAGGTTCAAGGTCTTAAAGGTTGTGCTGTTGTTGGATATTTAAAACATAACTCTTAAATTACCTTCAGGATTAATTGAGTATCTATATACCTTCAACCTGTAATACTGAATTTCCAGATGTCCTGGAATTCCTGGAAATTGTTATCAGGAAATCTGTTTTGATGTCAGGGACAGTCAGTGGGTTTACTTGTTTTACCCCATTTTCAAAAAAATAAGGTCACCATTTTTGTTTATTGTCAAGAGAAGGAGCTTTATAATAGCCTTTACTTTGAATACTGGCTGAATACAAGATGTTGAAGTACGTCTAAAAGCTAAAGAGGTTAGGAATCCAATGAAGTGAAGCAGTGGGGCAGCAGTATGCTGATACATGTCATTTTAAAGGGAAACTTCAACATTTTGGCAAATTTGCCCATTGCCATAATTCCTATAGTCTTAGGAATAGGTTTGTTTCCTTAAGTTGTTGGTGCAAGCTGTTTCTAGACCTGGGCGGACTGATATACCACCTGCGCAGCTAACGCTATGGAAACAGACTTTTTTTTTCGGAGATGTTTTAAAGCTAATGCAAAGCCGTAAATATCAAGTAACTGTGTCACTCCGCCCAGTGGTTTACTCTGAAAGTAGTTCTGAGTATTTGCTTCATGTTCCTTAATGTTTTACTTAAGCATACGTTATTATTTCATAGCGTGGTGAATGTGAAGGTCACAACTTGTCCACGAGAGCGTTTTGGAGTTGAGTTGAGTTGGTACAGCAGCTCTGAACTCAGCAGCGCCGATCTAAAAATAGCTTGCACAGACAACTAAAGGTAACGAACCTATCACTAAGACTACAGGAATTATGGCAATGGGCAAATTTGCCAAAATGTTGTAGTATCCCTTTGAGTGCCCTGTTATGGAATGGAACTTGTGTCAGAAAGATTTAAACAAAACTTTTTTTGGTATCAAACAACAATAAAAATTTGAGAACAAATAAAAAGATTTTATTCAAGCAAATAGAAAAAAAAAAGTTCACATCAGGAGTACAAACTGAAATAGCAAACAAATTATTAGTCATTAAAATCTGAACATCCGTCTTTCCTAAGAATAACTGTTTTTTTTCTCTCCCAGTAATCAGACTTTTGCTCTCACTCCTCAGCCTGATCCTTCCTGATTCTTCTTTTCTTGAGTTTTTGCTTTCAGTTCTGACACAAATGTCTCAATCCCTATCAGCAAACAAGTTTTTTGAGTGACAGCTCAGTCAATCCAGATGCTCCAAAAGCTGTTGTTCAGTTCACATCTGGAAAATTAAAGAAGAAATGCGGTGGAATATAGTCTTTAACTTCAGTTTGACTGAATCGTTTATGCTTGATGAAGTAACTATTGATTAAACATTCAAAGTAATTCCTGCAATAGCTAGTAAACTGGCATTAAATTGTTTGTCCCAGAGTCGTCAATGGTGAAGAGAAGTGACTCTGCACTCCATTACTGTTCCTTGTCAACTGGACACAAAGATCTAAATTTAAATTTGACAATCTTTATAGAGACCAGGACACAAGGCCTTGGATTTTTAGGGGGGGCGGGGGGGTGCAGCTTAAACTTTTTTTAGAATTCAGTTTAAAATGTGCAAATTTAATTTCAAACACTGTATTTCAGATCCAGTTTAGATGATTCAAATTTAAACTAAATGAGACAGATATCAAGTGTTCATTTCAATTATAAAATTCAAAGGCAAATCAAATTCAGATGAAAAAAATTTAACTTCAGGTTCTGCTGACACATTTCTGCTCATACAGCTGTAATATTAAAAAAGGCCGAACTAAAACAACAAATTTCATCTAAACTTTGGTGTCAGAGTGAAGTCAGGCTGCTGTTAACAGAGGGAAGGAGTCGTGTTGGTTGACCAGGATGCTGAGGTTGTCCTTCATGTATGAAAAATGACTCTCCAAATCTGTTAGCGGTGCATGTTTTGAGAAAACAAGATTAATAAACGGCTCCTTCACAGGATGATAACATGGGTAATCATCTTCATGCCGAAGACCAATCCAATAGTGAGTCTCATAGTCCCCTACTTCACAGCCATTCAAGGATGTATATATACTGATTTGACTTAACTTGAAAGTCTTGTATTTCTCAATCAAATGATCCAGGTCCGTCAGATACAAGTCGATAGCAGCTGAGATGACACGAACATATCCTAGTTGAGGTCTACCACTCTGCGTACCCAGTCGAGCCTCATGGATCAACATCTGGACGTGGAAGGAGGCTCCGTTGATCCAGATCTTGAAGCCACGAGTGCTCATCTGCCCGTCATGCAGGAGGGAGTTTCTGAGGATGGTGAGATGGTTGCTCAGCTGGGCTTCAAGTCTCCGTAGTTCCTCTTCAACTCATCTGTCATTGTTCATGTATATGCGATGGCGCTTCACATACTCTGACATGGTGTCCCGGACAGCCGAGGCTTTCTCTTCCCCAAAAGGTGGGGAAGATGGGAGTAAGCACTGGGCTGCAAGGAGGATTGACACAGCCCTGGTCAAGCTCTGGACGTTTTTGCTGGCATAAAATTGTCGTCATAAAAAAATAGGGGTAGACACAAAAAAAAAGTGCATCTGCCTATGACTGCAGCTAAAATTTAGGCATGACATTCCCAGAATTCACTTTAGAAACTGATTTATTCATTCTCAAAATTTTAGAAATTATGTAAAGGAAGAGAGTTTTATTACTATTGTCATTTACTGTATTTGTGACATTAAAATATTGATTCAAATGAAAACAGAATGGATCTGACAACACTGGATTTTATTCATATATGTCATTTTATTACAGTGAATAATAGTGATGAAAAGAAAAACAACTCATTAAAACTAGCACAATTTTTTTTTTATTTCAGCAGTTCTCAACTGGTCAAATGTCAGGACCCACCATGATATCCATATAGCAGATCATAAACCAAAGTTCCAATGTTCTGTAATCATATGTAAGTGTTTAAATGGAAAATGGTGCAGTATGGATTAGAAAGGAAACACAAGATGTCATGAAACAAAGGGACTGAGACATGCCCTTCAAAAATAAAAGCACATCATAGGTTTTTTTGTCTTGTGTTTTTTTCAAGGCACACCTTTTGTGACCCCCGACCCGCCAGTTGAGAATCAATGCTTTATAGATCACACAGTGAAGAAGCTGGTATTAGTTTAAAGCTAACAGATATTAAAGTAGAAACTGTTTTTGCCTTGTCAGAGTGTCTGCTGTCTGCCAATAGAAGGAGATTTTTTTTCTTATTAACTTGCTAAGGAAAAACACCAAAACAGATTTTTTCTTAGAGCAGAGAGTTTCATAAAGCAGCACATTACCACTACATAACAAGAACTTCCTATGCCACTTTAGAGTAAAATCAAAGTTAGTCATGTAAAGCTCTTCTTCAAAGTATCAAAAAACAGACTGAATCAAAGATGTGTGCACAAGTGTCAAAGCAAATGATGAAGGTTTACATCAACATTTCCATCCGTTGAACAGTCCTGTCACCTTGTTGGATGAATCTATTAAAAGCCCAACATACTGAAACTTCAGCATCATTTCTGTAAAGCTGTATGTACAGTTGAATTATCAAGTATGACTGCACCAAAGCAGCAAATCTAAGAGACAAATGGATATCAGGCTGCTGACGGCAGAGTGAATGGGTGATGTTGGTTAATCAGGACAGTCAGGGTGGTCTTGATGTTTGAGAAATGTCCCCTCATGCCTGACATTGGTTCATACGTGGTAAAAACATGATTTATATAAGACTTAATCACCTCGTTACTTACACAGGCGCCAATATCACAACATCGACTTGCCCTACAATCTAACTCAGAGTTACTTACAAAACAAATGGTGTAGTATGCTACAGTTCTAGTTTTACTCAACCAGAAAGTCTTGTATTCCTCAACCAAACGATCCAGGTCTGTCAGATACAAGTCAATAGCAGCTGAGATTGAATGAACATAGTCTGATTGAGGTCTACCACTCTGCGTACCCAGTCGAGCCTGATGGATCAACATCTGGATGTGGAAGGAGGCTCCGTTGACCCAGATCTTGAAGCCACGGGTGCTCATCTGCCCGTCATGCAGGAGGGAGTTTCTGAGGGTGGTGAGATGGTTGCTCAGCTGGGCTTCAAGTCTCCGTAGTTCCTCTCCAAGTACTCTGTCATTTTTCATGAACATGCGATGGCGCTTTATAGACTCTGACATGGTGTCCCGGACAGCCGAGGCTTTCTCTTCTCCAAAAACACGTCGGAACATGTCGTATGAATCATCTCTGTGAGGCATACCCTTAATGATGAGCTCAATGATCATGGAAATCACCAACGCTCCAAGTCCAACAGCATTTGGGACGGCACTGAACCCTGCCAAACTAGATCCCAGCCTGTCGATGAAGTCTGGCACGATATCTACCTGCAGATTAGTGAAGGTCTGCAGCTCAGTGGTGGAGTTGATACCTGAATATTTCAGCAGGGACTCGTCTATGCCTATGTCTGGGAGGAGGCATGGTTCATGTAGAGCTGCTCCATACATTTCAAGAGCATATCTGTCATAGTCCTCTTGTGAGAGTCCACCACCCATGTTTGAGAGGATAACAGTTCAGATGTAGTAAGAGAACAGACTGAATACCAGGCAATTCACAGTAAATACAACACCAGGTCAGCCTGTCGGATAAAACCAGAAAGACAACACTGACAACCAATCAGCGCTCTGCAAAGTGGGGAGTATTTGTTGACTCTTAAATGTCCCTTTGACCAGGGTTAAAATACACACTTCTGTTCGCTGTATATCCTGTGGCAGCCAGATTACGGCACCATGAAATAATATTTGCTCCCTTCTTGATTTCATCTTCTTTTGTTGCACATTTGCCACACATAATGTTTCAGACCATCAAACTATTTTGATGTTAGACAAAGATAACCTGAGTAAATACTAAATACAGTATTTAAATGATTTCATCTATTTATTGAAAAAAGCCATCCACACCGACTTTTCCCTCAGTGGAAAAGTCTTTCCTCCCAAACCTTAAACCTGGTTGTTCCACTCTTGGCAGCAAAATCTATCAGCAAGCAATTGTGATAAGTGCCAGTGTGTCTTTCACATGGAGGAATTTTGTCTTGCTCTTTGCAGGATTGTTTTAAATCAGCATGAATGGTCTCTTTAAGATCATGCCACAGCACCTCAATCAGATTTAAGTCCAGACCTTGAGTAGGCCACGCCAGAACCTTCCTTTTTTTAAGATTTATTTTTGGACTTTCTAAGGCCTTTATAGGCAGGACAGTGTACAGCAGGGGTCACCAAGTACATTTGCACAAGGGCCAGATTTAGTCGTGACAGAATCTCTGGGGGCCGGACTTCAAAATAAAGAAAATTAAATCAATATTTTGCTCCGATTTACATTATTTTTTTAGTATTTGTATTTTCTTTCAAATCCCTGAGAATGGACCCCTGAAAATCCAGAAAATAGATCCTCCCCAGTTGCAAATAAGGACAATATTAACTCATTTTTGACAATTTTTAATGACTTTTCACTGCTTCATTTGACCATTTCCGCAACCTTTTTTTGTCCACTCTTGACCTATTTTATATTTGTTGCCACTTTTTGCCCATTTTGCCAGTCTTTAATCCCCTTTTAGCCACCTTCCTTCCAATAATAGCCCGTGTGCCACTTTTTAACCCCTTTCTCACTACTTTCACTACTCCACGGCTATGTTTGCTATAATTTTGCCACTTTTAACTCATTTTTTATATTTTATGCCCATCTAACCCAATTTTTCTTCAGTCTTTAATCCTTTTCCCTAATTTTCTTTCATGTTTTATCACCTTTGTGCCAGTATTGTTGCAACTTTTCATCGGTTGTACTACTTTTTATCCCTTTTTCATAATTTTTTTCCACCATTTTTGCCCCTTTTAACCCATTTTTGATACCTGTTGCCCCTTTCTTCCTCTTTTACCCATTTTTGCCACTCTTTTCACCACTTTAACAGTCAATTTTTGTCCCTTTGTGCCACTCCACAACCCATTTTGACAGTTATCACCCATTTTTGCCACTCTACACCACCAGGTGCCTCAAAAAAGCAACCAGCATCTCTAAAGACCCCACACATCCGTGCCATCACCTGCCATCACTTGCACACTGTTTGCACAATGTGTAATTATATGTGTAGCTTTTAATTATCTTTATTTTTTAATCTATTTATACTTTTTAAATCTATTTCCGACTATCTCTTTTTAATATTGCATTGTTGTACAGAGCCATAACAAAATTTTGTTGCACAGTACTTTTATTCTGCAATGACAGTAAAGGTTTATTCTATTCTATTTTACCCCATTTCACCACTTTTTCTGGCCCTTTTTGCAACATTTCCGCCAGTCTGACTATTTTTTAAAATACAGTTTTTAGATATTTACTAATAATGGCTGACAAGGGAATTTCAAACAGATCAAATATTATGTCGTTCTAAAACTTTTTCAATGTTAATCATTTTGATTTAACAGCTGTAGCCAAAAGATACCCATAAAACCACATCTTCTTTTTTGCCTTTTCTGAATTTAATGATCTTCTGGGGGCCGGATAGGGAGCTTTGGGGGGCCTGATATGGCCCCCAGGCTCACAGTTTCTGATTAGTGGTGTACAGAATTGGAAACAGGGATGAGAGAGCTGAAGAGAGCCATGCGACAAAGTGCCAAAGGCCAGATTCAAACCTGGGCCAACTACAAACATGGGGCGCAACTTAAACCACTAGGTCACCTGTGCCCCTTATATATTTTTTAATCCAATCAGAGATGGACTTGCTGGTGTGTTTCAGACCATTTCCCCTGCTGCCTGAGCTTGAGGCTGGACACCCTCCTTCAGCATTTTCTGCAAGACAGCAGAATTCATGCTTCCATCAATTACATCAAGTAGTCCAGGTCCTGAAGCAGCAAAGTGTCCCCAGACCATCACACTGTCACCACCATGTTTGACTGTTGGTATTATATACTTCTCTTTTGATGAAATGCTGGGTTAGTTTTAGTCCAGATGTAACAGGGCACACCTTGTGGTCAGTCCACCAAGTATTTTTCCAAATGTCTTGGTATCATCAAGATGTCTTTAGTAGGGGTGACCTGGAATGGTCGGCGATCCTACAGTTTGATTCAGAGGAGTCTGATTTGACTATGAACATCATAGTCGAATGTTGTCATGTAACTAAGATTGTACCATTCTGACTACATGGGGGTGATAAAGAAAATAAAATGAGATAATATAAGAAGGATGCGTCGTGGAGGAAGAGGCGGAGAAGGAGAGAACCGGGAAAGGAGCAGGTGGACCTAAGAGATTAGGGCCTGAAATAAAAAATAACAAACTGAACTGTTAAAAAATGACCAAAAGTAAAAATAAGCAGCAGTTTACAGAAGACATTCAACAGTGTCCTGGTTGGATTCCCTGCGTGGAGGCTGGAGCGCGTATCAGGGAGCAGGAAAAGGATTACTTCCCTGGTGGGAATATGCTTGGATCTTTGTGAGATCGTCTCTTTTTTGTTATTTTTTTTACCTGGTATACCAGTATTAGCGATTGATCGCATATTTTTGTGTTTTGTTTTTTTTTTTTTTTGCTGTGTAGATTTATCGTGTTTTTCCTTCATTTCCTTTTGGATTATAGACTATATTGCGTTTGCGTGCATCACAAACTTTAAAAGACTAAAAAGACACTTAAAAGTGCTTGAAGTGGTACAGGTTTGTTTTTTTGTTAGATTGGGACTTTAATTTATAAAGACTGTGTTTAAATCATTGTCTTTATTGTGATCTACTTTGTTTTAACTTAACGTACGACATGTGCATTCATTCTGGTGGAGGTGTTAATTAAATATGTGACGCTCTGAATTTATGACGTTCTCTTGAGAGCTTTATTGGTTATATTTGTTCAGAATTGTTTCCTTCATTGTCAAATATTAATTGAATATGAAGGTTTTCTATTTTCCTTAAACGTCTCCCCTTGTGTGTGTGTTTAATTCTGACTTGAGGAAAGTTAAGTGTTACACCTGGGTTAACGGTGTGTGTGTAGCATTTGGCTCTATGGAAACTAGCTTAGCTGTAGCGTGTGTTTAAGTCAGTACTTCCAGTGGAAAAGTTTACTTCCCTGTTCTTTTTGTCCCTTATCCTGAGGAAGGAAAAGTAATGCTTGTGTTTTCAAGACAGAGAGCTCACGCTCCAGTGCTCGGCCATGATGTTTGTGTGCGCATCGGTGCCTGCGTTAGTTTCTGTGGGTCTGCAGAGGCTCTGTCACAGGATGCTGATGTGCTTACGTCCCGTCACATCGTCCGCTGAACTTTTCCAACCTTAATCAACAAGTTGTCAGCTGTAAACCTTAGTCCTGTGTTAGAGTCGGCACCGACCCATTTTTGGTTTTAAATGCATAAAACTACCACATAAATTTGTTTATTGCATCAAGGCTTCTTTACTTTGTCAGGAACCTCTATTTCAACAAAACAATAAAAAATAAATAAATTCACCAAATTATGAAACGCTCTGGTTGAAATTATGGCCCTTGTCTTGTTAAGGTCACTGTCGACCAGGTTAGAAAACTAAAAATATAAAGCAATAATTAGAGCCAAAACTGAAATCATAAGTGCACTGTCAGCCAACACACTGAGAAGCCAGCTCCTCTTCCAATCATATGAGATTTAGTGGATTCTCATTTTGCCTTGTTTTCCCCTGCACAAAAAAAAAACAAAACAAAGACAGTCATGTCCAGACATGTGAGGTCAATTCATAGAGTTGGTGACTTGCAGAGTGCAAATCTCCAATTTGCAATCTGCAAAAATGAGAGGAGGATTTACAGTGGGCCAAGTTCTGGACAGTATTTTTTTGGTGAAAATGAGGGAGCGGACGCAGAGCAGTACAGCGATATGGATGAGCAGGTTTCTGAGGAAGAAGACGATGTAGAGCATGGGTGGGATCTGGGTGTGATTTCAGGGACTTGTTGGGCTGATAAAATATGAACGTTTTCTTTGTCTATAGCTCACCTGTTTCTCCGTCTGTGAATGTCTCCTTTAGGGCCCTATGAAATCCATCTTATTTTTTTGCCAAATTCCATTTTAATATTTTGGAATTCCGTTTTTTAACTTTTCCTCTAATTTTACCATAAAAAAGAGTGCCCTGTTTATGTAAATGAATCAAATGTTCACTAATTAAATAGAAACAACCTCATCTTAAAACTTATTGATAAAGGGCCACAGTTGGCCCATGAGCCACAGATTTGATAACCCTGACATAGAATAACTATAACCAGTGTAACAGTCAGATATTTCCAACATAAGACACATCCATGTTTATAATCACATCCTGACTGATGTTTATAATGTAAATAAAGAAATCCTTCTGTTCCTTCTGTTCTCTCAGACAGTGATAGTACTTTAATAAGAAGGTCACATTAAAGTTAAATGGTTAAAAGTAAACCTGTTACCTAAACTTTTCTTACTCTCACAGTCCGTAACAGCGCATGCAGTCTGATGCTGCATTGTGTTTTACTCCTGACTGTAACTTTTCTCTCCTCATCTCCCTCCATCCTAGCTGTCCGTCTGTCTGCTTCATATTAGACTGAGTTAATGCAGACATGTACTGGCTCGTTAAGCAACCAAAGGGAACTACAGTATCTACAAGAGGAATTATTAAGCTAATTGATACTCAAATAGAACATCATTTAGACTGCAGGACTTCAAGTCCATCTGACTTGAGTTTGAAGCCCTCGAGGGGTGAGTAGGTGAGAGGTGTGTCTGTGCCTTGTGCAGAGTCTCTCTCCATGACTCTCAGGTGTCATGGAGTAAATATATATGGGTTGAAATGACCCGTAACACCATAGATGACATTATAGTTAATAATATTAAAATGAAAAAAATCTGAAACAAATTTATTTAAGAGATGTGTTCTAATACCCCTCAGTAATGGTCAGGTAACACAACAACCTTTATTTATTTACATGACTCCCTTGAGGTTCATTTTACGACTTTTTAAAATTGAAATCGAGGGGTACACTGACAAAGAAAGGTCCAGAGGCCCACACAAATATATTAAAACCAATATTTTCATAGATAATGAAGCCTAACAAGGTAACCAAGAGATGAGAAACAAATTGGATGATAGTTGTTTCTAGTGTTATTTACAGCTGATTTAAGACACAGGTCAAAACCGACCCGTTAACATATGATTGAGTTGTAAAAGCTAACACAGGAGCAGAGCAAAAGTAACGTGTGATTTAAATTCTCAGTCACTGGTTCAGGCACACTGCCCGCCACTGTCCTGGATGCTGCATGGATTGAGACTGGAGGACTGTTGCATCCCTATAATAATAATACTAGTTGCTACGTTTGTGACACGCTAAACTAAGACAATAAGGGTAGATCTTGTGAACTGCTGTTTCCTGTGTTTCCCGGTGTGAGTGGTGTGGAGGAGATGGAGCGGTGGAAAGGCAGAGTGGCCCTGGTGACTGGCGCCTCTGTGGGAAATGGGGCTGCTGTAGCTCGGGCACTGGTCCAGCAGGGCATGAGGGTTGTTGGATGTCCTAGGAGTGTCGACAAAATAGAGAAATTGGCAGCAGAATGTCAGAGTGCAGGCTAAAGCGGCACACTGATCCCTTACAAAATGCTGCACAAGGGCGTGGACGTGTGCATCAACAATGCTGGACTGGCCCACAACAAGCCCCTGCTCAGCAGAAAGATGGAGGGCTGGAGAAACATGATTGATGTGAATGTGTTAGCCCTGTCGATCTGCACCCATGAGGCCTACAAATGAATGAAGGAGGACACATCATCAATATTAACAGTACCGGTGGGCACAGGGTGGTACCGAGTGCTGATGAGCATTTCTACTGTGCCACCAAATGTGTGGTGGCTGTGACGGCTTTGACTGAGGGGATACGGCAAGAGCTCCGCGAAGCAAACACCCACATCAGAGCCACATGTGTATGTCCTGGACTGGTGGAGACAAAGTTTGCCTTCTGGCACCACAACAGTGATCCAGAGAAAGCAGCTGCTGAGTATCAAAGTATAAAATGTTTGAAAGATGAAGACATAGCCAGTGCAGTCACATTCATCATCGGTGCCCCTCCTCACGTCCAGATTGGAGATGTACAGATGAGGCCGGTGGAGCAGGTGTCACAGCAGCGAGACAGGAAGCTGCAGGAGGAGCACACAGACAGCAGCCACGGTAACTCTTTAGTGACCTCTGCTGGGCGAGGGAAGCAGGGTGAGGGGACAACAACAAATCAACTACAGCTACACTGGATCTGCAGAGACGTGGTCAGAGAGAGCCTTGAGGAGGCTGAGCGGAGGAAATGAAGGGCGTGGACTTTGTAAAACCACTATGTAAAAATACTACTGGATCCTGTTTTCAATGAGTCCTGGTCCTAAACTGAGCTGAAACTCCAAACTACAGTAGGAACAAAAAAAGAGAGGCCGGAGCTGCTGCGCTAAATGGTCATCTGCACGACCATCACTTCAGAGGAAAGAGTACGCCATTGATTGCACATGTTCTTTGTTTAGTTTTTGTAGGTTATATGACCTATCTTGTTAAAATTACATGAAAAATTAATTGATGTTTTATGAAAAATTACAATTTTTCTTTTGTTTAACATTTTTATAAATATTTTAACTTCAGCCATAGCTAGATGTGGTCTCATACTCACTAACCATAAACAAACTTTACCATACTCACTGTAACTCACCATCAGATAGTCCAGCGTGGCACCTTCGCACATAACACATCAGTCAACCAGTTTTCAACCCCATCTGAGGAATCAGGAACACACTGATACCGTTCTCTGTCTCTACAACCCACGTTTCTGCCTGTGTACGTTCAGTTATTCTGCACTTTGGATTCATTAATGAGTCGTGACAAGAGAAAACACTGCCAACTTCTGTAGGGAGAAGAGAAACTAACTCCATGCACATGTATACCCCAGAAATATGTACCCTTCAGTGGAAATTTCTCCTTAAAGGAATAAATAAAAATGGATTGCTCTGAAAAAAAAGAAAAAAAAGTAACACAGTTACTGAGTAACGTGTTACTCCCAACACTGGTAAGGTTGAGCTGTTGATCTAGTTCAAAGACACATGAAACAGCATACACACATGCAGACACACGTGCACACATACAAACACTAGCTTAAAACGGCCTAATAAGCTCAATAACACAAGCACAAAAACTAATGAAATGACAGGCTTTTCATGCACAGGCCTATAATGGGGAAATGTCTGATTTTAGTAATGAACATTAAAAATGACAGATTTTACTATTTTTCTCAATAATGAAACCACAACATTTTTCAGACATCAAGACCAACCTGACTGTCCTGATCAACCAACATGATTCATTCACTCTGCCATCAGCAGCCTGACGCCTCTTTGGTTTAGTGAAGTCCTGTTGTATCAGAGTACTTCCTTTTGTATTACGCTAAAGCCATGAAGGGAAAAATATCAGGATATAATGACAAATATTGTAAGAGAAGAATGGTAATTTTTAGCAGATTGTTATTTTGAGAGCCTCAGTGTAGCAGCTTTGCAAGTTAGACAGGTAAAGGAACTATTAACTTTTGCTAGAATTATTTAAATTTGATATCATCGTATTTTAAGTACAATTTTTTTTTTTAAGCTGTGTGTAGTAATATTCTGTCCATCCCATTGTACCTTTGTTTTAAATGATCTTGCCTGAGCCTACGACATGAGCTGATTAAGTTTTTGTAATAACTATGTTGCCCTGTTTTTTAAAGTAGGTGTTCAACTGAACTGCAATAATCTGAATGGCATGGCATGGTAAGTGCTGAGGAAAAAATATGTTGCTGTATTTAGGGTTTCTTTCCTTTTATGATTCCTGCAGATGTTTAAGTAACTCCAAAAAAAGTGAGATTAAAACATTTTCTAAAAATACTGGCTTAATGTTTGATCATTTTTACAAAATTCAACTTTCATTAATAGGGCTGCAACAACGAATCGATAAAATTAATAAAAATCAATAATTGAAAAAGTTGGCAACGAATTTATGTGTTGATTCGCTGTGTCACATGATTATGGCGTGACGCGGAGCTGTTTACGTCACACGCAGACGGCTGATAAACTTTCCTTTGGCTTGGTTTAGTACTTTTCTGATTATAGTCCGGTGATTAGTGGTTATATTTATCATCAGCTGTCTCATGATGGAGATGAGACGCCAGCAATCTAAAAATAGCTCACTGTCGTAAAAACTCCGGTGGAACTTGAGTTTCGTTTCTGTTAAGATATAAGACTGGATAAAAACAATTGTGCTGGACTGCTAGGCGTTCATTTAATCCATGAAGTTTGCCTCACTTTGTGTTCTAAATGTTCGCTAAAACAGGAGAGAGGAGGAAAAGCTTGAGCTGCAGTCACATGGCTGTTTGGTGTGTGTGTGTCTGTGTGACAGAGAGAGTTTGTGTGACCATGAGTGAATGCAGGTCGGTCTGACAACAAGCATCAACGAACTAACGTTAGCTTGTTGAATACATGAGTGACAAATGTTTAGAAGTTACCATAATATCAATAACTTTAAGAGGCTGAGGCTTACCTGTGGCTTCTCTGGGATAAAATAATTGCAAGAGGGCGTAATAAAAGCAGAATCCCACTATAAGAGTCTGTCATTCAAATCATATCCTCAGGCTGTTGTCATTAGTATGATCTTAAAGTGTTTATATATGTTTGAAAGGAGGGACGCAAAGTGACAACAGAAAATATTTTAATTTCTAAAAATAATTAGATTTTTTTGTGTTTATTCTGTAGAATTTTCAAATTATTTAATTTAACAGAACTCAAAAAATGTTTTGTTTTAGTTTTTTAGAGTAAAGAAATTTAAACTCTGACATTATTTTGACAGCTTTGGAATATCAATGTTAAATTTTTAAATTAGGGACCCCACCCCCTGGGAAATGGCATGTTTAATTTTCCCTTGTGTTCTGGTAAGCGTTAACCTGACACGCCAGATGAATTTGTTTCACACATCCATCTGGGAAAGCTTTAATAGGGAACGTTTGAGAAAAGGAAGAGGATTTGAAAAAAACTCTGAGTGTACTTGGATGAACGTTCTGTCACATCTCTACGGGCCAAACAGAGCAACAAAACACGTGACGTAGCAGCTATCGAGTGGCGCCTGCGCTGCTACCAAGGATTAACGCGAAACACGGTGACTATAGACATGTAAGTACTCGACTTTTGTCGTTTTTGAAAAGAAAACAACTCACTGCTGTTCTTTGTTCTCCTTAAAATGAAGACGTCATCAAGTTCTGATAAAACTGGTGCTTTAGCAGCATCCACGCTAATCTCTTCCTCCATAACTGCACCAGCTCTTGCTGCTGCTTGTTTACGTCACGACACTGCTGTGCCTGAAAGTACTGCCCCTCATCGCTGACTGGTCCTGTCACTGGCTAACCAGACCCAAACGGTTCAGATGGGAGCTTTGTAAGATGGATTCGCCAGTGAAAAACAAGGAAACAGGCGTATCCATCTGCTTTGCAAGGTTAGGTTAGAGTGGAAAGAGCTCCTGTACACTAAATGTTTAGATAGTTGTGTCTCCTTTGAAGGATGTTTAAAGTCAAGTCAGCATATATGATGTTGAATATATTAAATGTTTGTTTATGGTTTCTGTTAAAATAAATGGTTCAAACACGTAATACAAGTGCTTTCTGATCAACATTTTAATGATCTGTGAAAAGTGATACTTAAATGTCAGGTCTGGCATGTTTAAAGGTCCCATGCACCTAATTTTGATTGCACTAAATATGAATTAGAGTGTTAATACAAGTTGTGTACTGAGAGAAAGTGATGTATTGACTAGTTTTAGTTGAAATATATGTCAATAGATTGTCTCTCCCAATACACTGTTAAGCCCTAAGCCATTTTCACTCAAAAACGCTGAGTTGAATTAACTCAGTTTTTGTAACCTGTACTCAATACTTATTACAAACAATTGACGTCTTGGCCACAGCTAAAGGGCGCAATTTACTGTAGTTTACTTGATTTAAAAGGAACCCTGCATGATCAGACAAGTTCATATTGTTGGATAGATATTTGTATCTCTTAAATGTATATTGAACTAACAAACTTACTAGATATCTGCATTTTTAGTTAATTTTAGCTCATAAACTCACCAGAACGCTGCCATGTGTTGGTCTGCGCTGATAGTGTGACGTCACACTTCTGCAGCGCTCCCTATGAGCGGTCCTCGTTGTTCCTATGCAGTAACCGTTTTTCAGAGGGTTTTTCTGCTTGCAGCTGTTGCTGACATGAGTTTGCTGTGTGCTGGTTTTGTCTCCCTGCTGCCAAAGCAGGCTGCCAATCGGAAAGAGCAATTCTAAATAAAAACGGCAGGGGGCGCTGTGGAACTGTGACGTCAAAAACATGGCTGCATCCTGGTGAGTTTATAAACTCAAATTACAAAAATGCAGATATCTAGTGAGTTTTTCCAGTTCAGTATACTTATAAGAGATACAAAAATCTATCCAAAAAGATGAACTTGTCTGATCATGCAGGGTTCCTTTTAAACAAATTAAATTCTGTTTACTTAAGAATTCAAAACATCTATTTCAACTCTATTTTTATGAGCTGATAGGACTCATTTTAGTTTTAAGTGAACAGTACTCAAACAATTCAAGTGTTTTTGTTCTAACTCAAATTATTTGAGTTATGACAAATCTGCAGTTTTCTCAGAATGCCTTTGGTCAGTAAACCTTCATGCAGTCTGTTTGCTGCTGCTGTCTTTGCCAGAATACTCTTGAAAAAGAGATTATTAATCTCAATGAGGTTTGTTCCTGGTTAAATAAAGGTTAAATAAAATACATTTTAAAAAATGCACCACAAGTGAAGTTGGTGTCTCATAGATGTCCCGCCTATAGCGGCAATGTTAATGTTATTTATGTCAGTGAATGTTGGATGGCACATTGACATTAGAAAAAATTCAGTTGATCGCCAACTCACTGCTGCAAATGATTGCACAAGTTAGTCACCCTCAGGTGAAATGATAAAGAAACCTTTTTCAGTGAGTACTATTTGACATTTTAAGGTAATCAGTAACCTATGATATTTTGAGTTCTATGAACTTATCTGTGTTTACAATGCACTAAAAATATTAAGTACTGCACACTCAAAGGAGATGATGTAGCCTCAGTCCTGCAAACTTAAATTAACATTTGAATCTGAGGTTTGAGCACTTACAATAATTGATTTTAAACTAGAAGTGAATACTTAAATAGTTCATTTAGAACAAGTACTGCACACTTAAACAAGTTCTTTTAACTCATAAAAGTCAAGTGTAGTTTACTTGTTATTTTTGAAGTTTCCATATTTTTTTAAGGAAGCTCAACTAATTTTGTTTCACAGTGTACAGAGTGGTTAGAAGGGGAGAAAGATGTGGGATTTATGAAAACAGTGAATGCTGTGAGACTGTACCTACCTCAATAGGAACCTGAATGTCACAGAAGAACTGAGATGCATTGACAAGAAATGTTTGAGTATATAATTTGAAGTTAATTAAAACTTTCAGAGAGGCAATTTGGAGAGAAACCAGACTGGACCCTGTCCTTATTGCTCCTGCTTTTACTTGTTTTACACAGGTCATATATTGTTACCGTTGCCTTCACTCCTGAGATGCATAACAATGCACCAAATCTGACATTTTTAGTTATTTTAGTAGTTTTGAGCTTGTGTCCTTCTCAGGCCCATTCCAATGAAAATGACAATAAGACCTTTGTTAAAGAGATGAAGCAGCAGGTCCACAAGCTGCAGTTTCAGATGTTTGTGGCTGACCCTTTCCCATGGTCTGTCACAGTAAAGGGAAAAAAGACGAACACAATTTTGCAGAAGTAACTTATTCCAGAAGTAATTTGGCCTGAGTCAGGTCCAAGATTGTTTAAGTCACAAAGGCATGATCATAAATCAGCCAGTCATCTAGTGCTCTTATGTTACATAGTTGGCTGATAGCATTATCTGTATGTCAAAAGGACATCTATTATCATAACCCAGTCTGACGAATGCATAAGAAATATCATATACTCTATATTTGATTCAGTTTTTCTGTTTACTGGAAAACTTTCACAAGCGTTATATTAAGGTCTTCAGCAGCTGCAAATGACAGGACATGATTTCTCCAACTACTGTGTTTACAAGAAAGAGATGGAAAAACAAACGAGCTGAGAAGATAAGTGAAATAACTGTTTCACCTTTCAAAAGTTAGTCAAATGTTTAATTTGATTCAAAACAGAATTTTATTGATCAGTACATCATCATTTCATAGGAAGCTCCACTTCATTACTTTGGAGCAAAATCAAAGGAACACATTACTATCAATGTAACAGTTCAAAAACAGAAGGAATCAAAAATGTGAGCAAATCAGTTTACATAGAAAATGATGCAGATTTGTCAGTAGTCCTGTCTGGATTCATTCAAAAAGAAAGACCACACTTTCCAAAAATCTCAATTCTTGTAGAGTTGTATTCATAGTTTTAACATTGAAGCTGACTCAGCTACAGCAGTAAATCTGATCTAAATATCAGTGTCATGGTGACGTCAGGCTGCTGATGGTAGAGTGAATGAATCATGTTGGTTGATCAGGACGGTCAGGTTGGTCTTTGTGTCTGAAAAATGACTCTTCAAGCCTAGGATCGGTTCATAATTAGAGAAAACAACATTCATAAAAGCCTCATTCAGTCTTGTACCCTCACAGAGGTCAAACATAGTCTTCCTCCAATCTTCTTTCTTACATTGACGCTCAAAATTTTTAATATAACAATACTTGTTGCAATATCTATCATAGCACTTGACCTCTTTCTCTATACTGATATAACGTGACATAAAAGCCTTGTAATTCTCAGTCAGAGTATCTAAGTTCATCAGGTACAAGTCGATAGCAGCTGAGATTGAATGAACATAGCCTGATTGAGGTCTACCACTCTGAACACCCAGTCGAGCCTCATGGATCATCATCTGGACGTGGAAGGCGGCTCCGTTGACCCAGATCATGAAGCCACGAGTGCTCATCTGCTCGTCATGCAGCAGGGAGTTTCTGAGGATGGTGAGATGGTTGCTCAGCTGGGCTTCGAGTCTCCGCAGTTCCTCTTCCAGTCGTCTGTCATCGTTCATGTATATGCGATGGCGCTTCACATACTCTGACATGGTGTCCCGGACGGCCGAGGCTTTCTCTTCACCAAAAATACGTCTGAACATGTCGTATGAATTATCTTTTTGAGGCACACTCTTGACGATGAGCTCGATGATCATGGAAATCATCAACGCTCCAAGTCCAACAGCATTTGGGACGGCATTGAACGCTGCCAAACTAGATCCCAGCCTGTCGATGAAGTCTGGCACCATTTCAACCTGCAGATTAGTGAAGGCCTGCAGCTCAGCAGTGGAGTTGATTCCTGAATATTTCAGCAGGGACTCGTCTATGTTGACATCTGGGAAGAGGCATGGTTCCTGCAGAGCAAATTTGTAAAAATCAAGAGCAAATCCGTCATACTCCTCTTTTGAGTAATCACCACCCATGATTTTCCTTCTCAGTCTGTGAGGATAATAGCTTAGAAGAGAACAGACTGAAGACCAGACAGTTCAGAGTGTAATGACATAAAACCAGAACAGCCTGTCAAATAAAGCCAGGAGGACAACACTGATAACAAATCAGAGCTCTGCTAAAAGAGGAGTAATTGTTGACTCTCCTCTGATGTCCCCTTTGTCCAAGGTTAAAATAAACGTGCTCCTGGTATCTCCATGTTTAATCATCAAATGTCTGCAAGGTTTTATTCCCAGTGTGTACGCTGAGAAAATCTTTCACCTGTAAACCTGAATATCAATGGCATGCCTAAGTATTAAACCCAAACACAACATTTACCCAAACGTCGTAAGACATCATAGTAACCAACAGGAACCCAGCAGTTAAGTTAGAGGTTAAAACAACAAAAGGAGGGTAGAGGCTGTAACGTTATAGAGGAAATAAAACATAAAATTGAAACCAGAAGAACAGGAATGGGACGAATACAAACTCAAAACTGGGGCTGCCAGTGCATTAGCATTAGTTGAAATCAACGCTGCCAATAAGAGAGGATAAAATGGAGAGCTTTGAGGGGCCCAGCCAAACTGGGGGCCCACGTACATCAGCAAAATCATGGTTCATTTTAAACTTAAGCTGTCATGATGTTTTTTTAACCTGAACAATAACCACTCTTGTCAAAGCAACAAAATGAATTTATTTATGCTGTAGCACAATGTAGCATTTTCCAATTGGAAACCCTTTTTCATAAATCACATTACCTTTTTATTAGTGAGGTTAACAAAAGTGGATGGGCACACTGTTTAGGAGAGTAAGATCAGACTTCATAGCTAGGTAATAATGTGCACAAATGTCAGGATACCAGAAATTAAAGTGGAAAAATCTGAGACAGCTGTTTTGGTTAAAAAAAGAAAAGAGAATGATTGTGAAAAGAGACAAAATGGGTGAAAGTGGCAAGAATTGGTTAAAATAGCAACAAAATTGGCATGAAAGGGAAACAAGTGGCAAAAACTGGCAAAAAGAGGCATAAATGGATTAAAAGTCACAAACAATATCATGGAATGCATTAAAGGTGTATGGTATAAAGAAATGGAAAAAATGGAACAAAAGTTTAAAAAACATTACAAAAATGAAACAAAAGTGGCAACAATGGGACATAAGTGGCAAAAAAAGGCTGGCAACATTTGACAAAAATTGGCAAAAATAGGGGATAACTGTTGAAAAGTGGCTAATGAAGGCAACGTTGAAAAGAGCTCTTTCAGAAGAGTGCAGCAATTGGTATAAAAAAAATGCAAATATTGACAAAAAGTGTACAAAAACAGATGGGTTTGAAAAATTACAGAAATGGCTGAAAAAGGGTAAAATCTGTACAGTAGTGTCAAAAATGTTTCATAAAACTAGCAACAACAAAATAAAAGGTCCCAGACAATGCAAGTATGGGCAAAAATTGATTTTCAAAAACAGCTGGCAGAAGTGGCTTAAAAGGGGCAAAAATGGGCTAAAAGGGTTGACAGGATTATTGTTTAAATAAAATGGACAAAAAGCTGCAAAAATGTAACCTTGCAAAGCAGATGGATTCACCTGTTTCCCTATTTCTCACAGGCAAATCCGTCTGGGAAAGCTCCCATCTGAACCGTTTGGGCCCGGTTAGAAAGTGACAGGACCAATCAGCGCCGTAAATGTGACATATGGGTTAAAAGATTTAAATGATTGCACAAGTTAGTCACCCTCAGGTGAAATGGTAACTTAAAGAAACCTTTTTCAGTGAGTACTATTTGACATTTTAAGGTAATCAGTTACCTATGATATTTTGAGTTCTATGAACTTATCCGTGTTTAAGGGGCACTAAGAATATGAAGTATAGCACACTCAAGGGAGATGATTTAGCCTCAGTCCTGCAAACTTAAATTAACATTTCAATCTCATGTCTGAACACTTAGAAGAATTAATTTTAAACTAGAAGTGAATACTTAAATAGTTCATTTAGAACAAGTACTGCACACAAAAAACAAGTTCTTTTAACTCACAAAAGTCAAGTCTAGTTTACTTGTTACTTTTGAAGTTTCCATATTTTTTTAAGGAAGCTCAACTCATTTTGTTTTGCAGTGTACAGAGTGGTTAGAAGGGGAGAAAGATGTGGGATTTATGAAAACAGTGAATGTCGTGAGAAATGGACTGTACCCAGTGGTACAAAAAGTCCTTGAAAGCCATACTTGAGTGAAAGTAAAGATATCTCACTTAAAATGTACTCAGGTAAAAGTGAAAGTCACCCATTAAAAAAATCACTTGAGTAAAAGTCTTAAAGTAGCTCATATTAAATAAATTTAAGTATCAAAAGTAAAAGTACAAAGAAACAAAACAGCTAGAAATAGTTGTTCTCTAGCAAGCTTTATTTAGTTAAATTTTCCCTCCCTCCCTCAGCTCCCTTCACCTCTTGCTTCCTCTCTCCCTCCCTCCTTCTCCTCTTCCTCCCTTCCTCCCTCTTTTTCTCCCCCCTGCTCCCTCCCTTCCTTTAAGTAAAGTCCACAGGTTTGCGGTTCATCTTCAGCAGAAGTTAGTTTTCAAAATTGCGAGAGTTCAGCCTTGTTCTTTGTGGGCTGAAGACAAGTCCTGCAATCAGTGCCGTAACCAGGATTTGACAAATACCGAGGTCAAAATTTGGTGATCCAAGGGCAGCGTTGACATAAAAGGCAGAGGCAGGAGATGGGGGCAGCCAGTCACCATCCACAAAGACTCACTGAAATTACATGAATGTAATGGGTTATTGCAGGCCTGTACTCCATCAGATATTTCTATTTATATGGTTTGTGTGTGTGTGTGTGTGGGTGTGTGTGGTCTAATTCATCTAAATGTCCTTACATATGCAATGTTTCAAATGTAGTCTAGATGTAACAGGGCATAAAGCAAAAAGATTTTGAGCCTGAAAAGTTGTCTAAAAGAGAATGTGTAACTGTGTGATAAAAAATACCTGAATTTATGCATGGCTCCTGAGCCTTGTCTCCCTCAGTGCTGCTCTCCCTCTCTTGTCCCTGTGAGTCTGTTTCACTCTCTCCCTCAGCCTCCTGTTCTGTGTCTCCCTGCTGTTGATCTGTGTATCAACACTTCTGCCTCCACCCTGTTCTCTTTCCATTCCTTCATCCACTGTCTGTCCCTGTCTTTCCTCACTTGTCTCTCCTGCCAAATTGTAAGGAGGATCATTAAAGGTAGAATTTTACACTTAAATGTAATAAAAATCAAACTTATGTTATGTAAATGTTTTTCTGAGTACAGTATCAACACAGTGAATTAAAACCTTGGTACGCTGTAGTTTTGTTTATATGGGATGTTTATAACTCTGTCCGGACCGGATTGGGGCGGTAACCTTCTCCTCTGGCACACACCCCTCTCCCCCTAGATGCGCCCCCAGGGGCAGCAGTGCTGCTGCAGGTAAATGTTTCACCCAAACAGCTGAGAGGAGTGTAAATGGCAGACTCCAGTCCAAAGCGGCCAACCGAAGGCCTGTCACCAACTTCCCCACCAGGAAACCCTCTGACAAAGCGAGAGGAAAAACTAGAGTTAATATCGGACTTGCTTTTCCTCGGTGGCGAGCCCTATGTGATGCTGAAAAGCTCTCGCATGACTCAGAACTGGCTTTGCTTCTTGTGGATGCGTAAGTAGGCTACATCTTTTCATTCATTGTGCGCATTGTCTCAACGTTTGTCCAGTGTTGATTTATTGACACAGCACTATTCTTATGGTTGGTGCTAATGTTAGCCTGCTGCTAATAAATGGAGGCTGCAGACGGAGGTAGCTTTACTCAAATCAGGTAGTGTCTCAAATTTGGTTTATCTCAGATCACCCAAGTCTTGTTTGAAGCTGATGTTTTCATGTTTAATTGATGCTACAACATAACCGGCCAGGATAAGAAGAGCTCGTGAAATGGTTTACTGCAGCTGAAAAAAGATACTAGCAGTAAAGGTTGCCTTGAACGTTACATATAAACTTGTATATGATCGGTGTTTAGGATCAACAGAAGCTAAAGTGGCTAAAGGGGAAGGCTTCAAAGTGGCGGAGGTGTGTCAAAAACTCCTCTTTGTTCACATTTTCAAGGCTTTGCTCTCCTACGACACCTAGTTGAAAAAAAATCTCATAGTCTACCTTTAAGTAAAATGAAACGCACCCTTTATATCAACATTGAGACACATTTAAATAATTCAAATACTAAATAGTGAGAACTCAAATACAAACAGCACAAGAGTGAAAGTAAAATTTAAGTTATACAGTGATACTATTACTCTCATAGTCTGTATGTTGTTTAATTTAGGCTATATAAGTTCCATTATGATTGCCAAAGAAAACCTCTGTGGTCATTACATTGTTTGAACTGGATCAGAGGACAGTATCGTTAGTTTAACATCAGTGTGTATGGTACAAGGATAATCCTGTCCATGGTGGGGAACTGTGGGCAGCACTTGACTTCTCACTCACCACTTTTCTTTTTTTTCCTCCCCCTCTCATCCTCTTCCTGTCCCGTTTTTTTCCCAAAGGGGAGCAAGGTTTGGGTAAATTTCTTCATCTCTGTGAACATAATAATCACCTGAAGATGCAGTCAATATGGAGTAACATAAACACAGTCCACAGCGGTATTATACCGACAACGTTAACGTTTATTTCATTCAAGTTACACCCGTATAATTTATGGATGTTTTTGAGGTTTGTGCAGGGAGGGGGAAAGTAGCATTAGTACAGCTAAAAACCATCACCCTTATGGGAGGCTAATGTACATTTCCTTTTTTCATTTTAAGTGTAAAGATTTTGTATTATGCAAAACAGAATGCAACAATAATTCAGATTAATAACACAAATTTAAAAATTACCAAATGTCAAAATGTATTACCTATTCTGATTGTAGAATCATCTTTGGTCCATGTAGTTCTGAATTTTGGGAGGAGAATCGCTGCAGCAATCAACTCAGGGTCTGTTATCATGTGGCCAAAGCGGTTCTTTATGCCCTCTTGTAATGCTTCAACCAAAGGCTTGCAGTACTGTGGCAACTTGGCCCGGTCCAACTTGGTAGTCAACAGGCTAATAGTCGGAAGCAGCCATCCCATCTGGGCATGTGTTTCTGCTTGCAAGACATTGATTGCCTGGGCAACCAGGCTCATGGTGGTGGCATACTCTGTGAGGAAGGCGAGTTCAGCTGGATTGAACCTGTTAGGAAAGAAACAAAACATCACTGGGTTTTACTACTCAGCATAAGCATTTTATCCAACTCATCAACGGCTTAGAAAATATACAAGGCATTGTTTTACATCATTTTGGAGCCAATTCTGGGGTTGTCTATCACTCGTATAGTGGTTTAGTTTTTTTGGGCCATAAATATTTTTACCACTTGAGGGCAGTAGGTTAGTGAAATGTGAACAGGATATGTAATGATTTGGTAAAGGGGTCAAGATGTTCTTAAATGCAAATAATGCATTTTTAAAAATATTAAGTTATAGTAAATATTGTGTTTGTTAACACAATACGAGCCAGGAACGTTCCATACACTGAAACCATGACAAAGGCATTACAATACATTAAAATTAAATAAAAGAAACACAGGAAATAATAATTCAAACTTACATTGGAACCTTCAAGTCTGTGCAGACAGCTCTCATGGCTCCATCTCCCTTGTCTTTCATTATCCTGAGCAGCCTCTCCACAGCCATGAACAATGACTTCCATCAGGTGGCATTTGGGCGTAGCAGCTGGAGGGAACAGGAGTCTTCCACGGCTTTGGCTGCTTGAGTGGATCTCTTCTGCATTTGTTCCACAGGGCATGACACTTGCTGAATGTTGAGCGATACACTTTTTTGTATGCATCATTAGCGGTTGCTCTCGCAGCATCGACAGCAGAGACCAAGTTGAGCAGATGACAAGCACAGCGTTGATTGAAATTTTGAAAGAAGTAGATGCAATGTCCTGCATGTTTTTAGACTGAAAATTATCTCCCTCTTTCATTGTTTTTCCTTGGAGCTGACATTGTCTGCAATTACTGACAACCATGCATATACTGAGGCACTGGGCATTAGAAGATTTTGAAAATACTAAACCTCCCAATAAGCCATGTGACATTTTCCTTAACTACCTGTCACCTTTCAGCACTCACCTCAGCAACAGAGCTGTCTCCACTGCCCCTGCCTCTGACTCACTCTCAGTCTCAACCACCTATATCAGGAGACATGGAGATGCACTGTGCATTCTTTCATATTTATAATTGAAATAAACTTAATGTAGATTGTTCATATGAAGATTTCTGTGATGTAGCTAAGTCATGTTATCAGCATATCAAATACACTGGTAGTATAGCAGCCTAATAATTATGTAGGATACATTAGAAATGGGCCACCTCCCTAAAACATGACTGAACAGTTTGACAGTTCAGAAATTGTCAAATGAGTGTTCAAACCTGGAGTTTTTTTTAATGGAGAAGGGAATAACGTCATGAGAGAGGAAAAAACTGAGTAAAAAAGACCCTCAATATGTTTAGAACAACAAATGAACTTCCTTCTGTTGATTCTTGTTTTTATAACATCACAGTTCCAACCCTCATCCTTTATCTGGGCCCAGGACCGGCAAAAATGACTCAAGAGAGATACTACTTTTTCATAAGTTTAGTTTTCTTAACTTTGGTCTAGTTTTGAAACTTATGGTCCATTTAAGAGCCTACAACAATTCACAGTGAGATATGAACATTTTTAAAGCTTGAGCTAAAGCAGTAAATCTGATCTAAATATCAGTGTCAGGGTGACGTCAGGCTGCTGATGGTAGAGTGAATGAATCATGTTGGTGGATCAGGACGGTCAGGTTGGTCTTTGTGTTTGAAAAATGACTCTTCAAGCCTAAGATCGGTTCAAAGTTAGAGAAAACAACATTCATAAAAGCCTCATTCAGTCTTTTACCCTCACAGGGGTAAAACTTCTGACTAAAATCTCTCTTCTCACATCGCCGCTCAAAATTTTGAATAAAACAATACCTAGGGCAAACTAATTCATCGCACAAGTAGGTTGTCCCTATACTGATGTAACGTGAAATAAAAGCCTTGTATTTCTCAATCAAAGTGTCTAGGTTTGTCAGGTACAAGTCGATAGCAGCTGAGATTGAATGAACATAGCCTGATTGAGGTCTACCACTCTGAACACCCAGTCGAGCCTCATGGATCATCATCTGGACGTGGAAGGCGGCTCCGTTGACCCAGATCATGAAGCCTCGAGTGCTCATTTGCTTGTCGTGCAGCAGGGAGTTTCTGAGGATGGTGAGATGGTTGCTCAGCTGGGCTTCAAGTTTCCGCAGTTCCTCTCCAAGTCGTCCGTCATCGTTCATGTATATGCGGTGGCGCTTCACATACTCTGACATGGTGTCCCGGACGGCCGAGGCTTTCTCTTCACCAAAAATACGTCTGAACATGTCGTATGAATTATCTTTTTGAGGCACACTCTTGACGATGAGCTCAATGATCATGGAAATCATCAACGCTCCAAGTCCAACAGCATTTGGGACGGCATTGAACGCTGCCAAACTAGATCCCAGCCTGTCGATGAAGTCTGGCACCATTTCAACCTGCAGATTAGTGAAGGTCTGCAGCTCAGCGTTGGAGTTGATTCCTGAATATTTCAGCAGGGACTCATCTATGTTGACATCTGGGAGGAGGCATGGTTCCTGCAGAGCAAATTGGTATAAAGCAAAAGCAACTCTGTCATATTCCACTTTTGAGACTTTTGAGTAATCACCACCCATGATTTCCTTCTAAGTCAGTGAGGATCAACGGTCAATGGCTCAATACTGCAGTACTTTAAAAAATATAGATATTAAATAAGTACTTTAACAGAAAGTCTTTCAGTGCTCCTCTTCAGACTGCTTACAGTAATTCTCCTCTGTCTGTTGTGCTGTGACAGAGCTGCTGCCCTGCTTTCTGTGTCATGTGGCTGTGGAGACCAATCAGGAGTAGCAAACAGAGACAGCAGCAGCACTCCTGAGCGAGCACACAAACAGCACTTTAACTCTGGAGAGGACGGCAGAAAGAAAACTGCTGCTTTGTGGTGTTGCTTCACACAGAAACACAGACGAGTGAATGCTTCTGTAATCATTTTTCATTTCAACGTTTTAAAATGGCTGATACAAGAAAATGACCTGAGTCTACTCTGCTTGACCCAAGTCTACTACGCAGAATCTCAGGACTATAGACATCCTTGCCTGGTCATCCTAGTATACATAAAAAAAAAAATCACAGTTTGTACTCGATCTGCTTGCTCCCTAACCTTCAAGGCCACCCATGAGGGGGGCTTTCTGGGGCCCAGACCAACAGGGGTCTCATGGAGGTCAGCAAAATCATGATCGACAATAAAGTGGATCTGTAACCTGAATGATCACCAGTCTTATCAAAGTATAAGAAAAGATTTTTTTATTCATGCTGTAGCAAATATAACCGTTTTCAAACTGTACAGTCATGGACAATAGTATTGGCACCCCTGGAATTTTTCCAGAAAATTGTTGCAATTGCAAATATTTTTGGTCTACACATGTTTATTTCATTTATGTACATTGGAACAACACAAAAAAGCAGAAGAAAAAAAGACAAATTGACATAATTTTACAAAAAACTGATAAAATGGTTAGGACAAAATGATTCGCACCCTTTTAAAACTGTGGGTAAATCATTTTATTTCAAGCATGTGATGTTCATTTAAACTCACCTGTGGCAGTAACAGGTGCTGGAAAACTAGAAATCAGACCAGAAGCCAGTTACAGCGTATAAATACTGACTCAACCTTTGTGTTGTGTGCCTGTGTGTGTCACACCAAGCATGGAGAAGAGAAAGAAGAGCCCAGAATTGTCTGAGGACTTAGGAAGCAAAATTGTGGAAAAATATGAACAATCTCAAGGTTACAAGACCATCTCCAGAGATTTTGAAATTCCTTTATCCACTGTGCGTAATATAATCAAGACGTTTATAACCCACGGAACTGTGGCTGATCTCCCGAATGTGGATGAAAGAGAAAAATTGACAAAAGAATGCAATGCAGGATAGTTTAAAAGGTGGATAAACATCCTCAGCCAGCTTCCACACAATTTCAAGCTGTCCTGCAGACTCAGGGTGCAAAAGTGTCAGCTCGAACCATACTTCGTAATCTGAATGAGATGAAGTGCTATGGCAGGAGACCGAGGAGAACCCCACTGCTGACAAAGAGACATAAAAAAGCCAGACTGGAGTTTGCAAAAATGCACCTGAGTAAGCCTCAATCCTTCTGGGAGAACATTTTGTGGACAGATGAGACTAAGGTAGAGCTTTTTGGAAAAGCATGTCATTCTACTGTTTACAGAAAACAGAATGAGGCCTACAAAGAAAAGAACACAGTACCTACAGTCAAACATGGTGGAGGTTCAACGATGTTTTGGGGATACTTTGCTGCCTCTGTTACTGGGTGCCTTGACTGTGTGCAAGGAATCATGAAATCTGGAGACTATCAAAAGATTTTGTCTGCAATGTAGGGCCTAGTGTCAGAAAGCTGGGTCTGCAGTAGAGGTGATGGGTGTTCCAGCGAGACAATGACCCAAAACATACCTCAAAAAGTACCAAGAAATGGTTGGAGACAAAGCGCTGGAGGGTTTGGAAGTGGCCAGCAATGAGTCCGGATCTAAATTCCGTTGAACACCTATGGAGAGATCTCAAAACTGCTGTTGCATGAAGCACCCTTCAAATCTGAGACACCTGGAGCAGTTTGCAAAAAAAGAGTGGTCCAAAATTCCATTTGAGAGGTGTAAGAAGCTTGTAGAAGGTTATAGGAAGAGATTGGTTTCAGTTATTTCTTCCCAAGGGTGTGCAACCAAATATTAAGCTTCTGCTTTTTTGTGTTGTTCCAATGCACATAAAGGAAATAAATGTGTGTAAACCAAAAAAAACCTTTATAATGGTATCAATTTCTGGGAGAAATGGTGTATTCTCTGGAAAATTTCCAGGGGTGCCAATACTTTCATCCACGACTGTATGTTAGACCACTTGAAATCAGAAAAAAATGCCTGATGTGAATAAAAATGCTTCATATAAACACTTCATTCGGCACCACAGCTGTGATCACACAGACACCAACACAACATAAAATTGTGATATGTGTTAAAAGGATTTTTGAATTGTAGAGCTGCTTGTAGCCTAGGCAAAAACAAAGAGGTGAGGTTAGCAGGGCTCCACTTCAGCCTACCTCCCATCTTTCACCTGCAACACTATTAGGCCTCACAGCGTTTTGAGCCAATCAACAATGAGCAACCTGGCACACTGTAGGCATGTCTAGAGTGCTGTACAGCTCTACACAGCTTAAAGACCCTGTAAATTGAAAATAGATCTGTGTTTAGGTTTGTTGTATGATAGGTCACTTTGTTATGAACCCCCAGGTCAAATTTCAGCCAAATAAAATATGTCTTAGTTGATCAAATTAAGCTTGAAAATCATAAAAAATGAGGCAGGAAAATCTGCTCCAGGATGGTGTGGGCGTGTCTGTTGAATGAGCTGAAGCCACGCCCACTGAGGAGAAACACAATCCTCTCTACTTAAAAAAATGCTATGATCTGAACTGAGGAAAGCACTCAAGCCATTAGCCTGCCCCTTGACCTTTTGTTGATCTTTGAGGAAGAGACAAAGTCTGTTTTCAGGCTCAAATCTGTTATGATGCTTTCAATGATCCATAGGCCAATGTAGCTGATAGATTTGGATAATTTACCTCACAATGAACAGAAAAACAGCATTTAACTGACTGTTAACTCAATAAAGGCAGTGACATCAGCTAACAGACTGGACTGAGATGAACTGCTCTGTGATTTTATATTGTAGTGTTAGGGGGGCGGGGTCAGTCCCACTGTGGGCTCGTGACATCATGAGCCCACATGGCAAGGAGGATAGAGGCTGTAACATGTGATAGAGGAAATAAAACATGAAACTGAAACCAGAAGAACAGGAATGGGACGAATAAGAACTCTAAACTGGGGCTGCCAGTTCTAATAAATTAGTTGGAATCAACGCTGCCCATAAAAGAGGATAAAATGGAGAGCTTTGAGGGGCCCAGCCTAACTGGGGGCCCATATACATCAGCAAAATCATGGTTCATTTGAAACTTAAGCTGTCATGATATTTTATAGCCTGAACAATAATCACTCTTGTCAAAGCAACAAAATGAATTTATGCTGTAGCACAATGTAGCATTTTCCAATTGTCAGCCCTTTTTCATAAATCACATTACCTTTTTATTAGTGAGGTTAACAATGTGGATGGGCACACTGAACTAAATGATTAGGAGAGTAATATCAGACTTCATAGCAGGGTAATAATGTGCACAAATGTCATGATACCAGAAATTAAAGTAGAAAAATCTGAGACAACTCTTTAGGTAAAGAATAGCATGACTGTAAAAGGAGAAAAATGGGTGAAATGTGGCAAGAATAGGTTAAAAATAGTAACAAAATTAGCATTAAAGGGCAAAAAGTGGACAAAAATTGATGAAAAGAGGTAGAAATGGATAAAAAGTCCCAAACAAGATCAAAAATGGCAAAAACAGGGCTACGATGGCAAAAAGAAATGGCAAAAATGGGCCAAAAGTTGCAAAAATGGGTGAAAAGTGGAAAAAAGGGTTGAAGCAAAAAAAAATTGGCAAAAATGGGGGTAAACTGGCAAAGAGTGACTAATGAAGGCAACATTGCAACAAGATATTACAGAAGTGTTCAACAATTGGCAAGAAAAACGCGAATATGGACAAAAAGTGTACAAAAAAAAAACAACGCAGAAATGGTTTTAAAAAAGTGGCAGAAATGGCTTAAAAAGGGCAAAATCTAGATAGTAGGGTCAAAATGTTTCATAAAACTTGTCAAAAAAGGTTACAAAAAATGCAAATATGAGTAAAACTGATTTAATAAACAGCTGGCAGAAGCAGGTGAAAGGAGGCGAAAATTGGATAAAAGGTTTGAAAGGAAAATTGTTTGAAAAAAAGTGGCAAAATGGGAAAAAACATCAAAAATTGGTTAAAAGTTGCAAAAATATTTGGCAATAATGGTGGAAAAAGTATTGAAAGTGGTTCAAAAGTATCACAAATAAATAATTCCAACATCAATACATGAAAATAGTTGAAACATTCTAACATAAAGTAACACAGCCATGATGCTAGCACTAATGCTACTGATCTAACACATGCATTGACACCATTAATAAATCACAACTGGGGAGGGGCCATTTTCTCCATTTTTCAGAGGCCTTCTGTGGACAGGCCTGGTCACAGTTAAATAAGATCCATTCATGTTTTTTTAACTGCATTGATCTCATGCCTTTGGCTGCATGTCCAAAATCTCCTTTTTTTCAGGACCTCATTTCCAGAGAGCTTTTCGCTTGCTCTTATTGTGCTGAGTTCCAAAAAATGAACCCCACCTTCCTCTATAGAATCTGTAGGTCTATGTGTTCATATTCATGTATTTCAAGGAAATATAACACAGAAAAAAGCCCTGAAACAGGCAGCAGCTGTAGACATGAAAACAACCCTATATATAAGATGAAGAGAGATGAGTCAGGTTGGTCTTCTTCAGGTACAGAGTGGTGTAGAATGAGTCCTGAAGTGCGGAAGTGAGCTTTTCAGTACTTTAGCGGTTGCCTTGACTGAAATTCTCTTTGATGGAGTTTCCTAACCTTGCAAAGCAGATGGATACGCCCGTTTCCTTGTTTCTCACTGGCGAATCCATCTTGCAAAGCTTCCACCTGAACCGTTTGGGCCCAGTTAGAAAGTGACAGGACCAATCAGCTACGAGGGGCAGTACCTTCAGGCGCAGCAGAGTCGTGACGTAAACAAGCAGCAGCAAGAGCTGGTGCAGTTATGGAGGAAGAGATTAGCGTGGATGCTGATAGAGCGCTAGTTTTATCAGAACTTGAACAAAGAACAGCAGTGAGTTGTTTTCCTTTCAAAAATGACAACAGTCGAGCACTTACATGTCTATATTCGCCATGTTTCGCATTATTCATCAGTAGCTGCACACCCGCAGCTTGCTAGCAGCTATGTCACATGCTTTGTTGCTCTGATTGGCCCGTAGAGATGTAACGGACAGAACGTCCACCCAATCATACTCTGAGGATTTTTCAAAGCCTCTGCCTTTTCTCAAACATTTTCTATTGAAGCTTTCCCAGATGGATGTGTGAAACACATGACATTAGCTTTTTACTTTCATCAGTAATATATATGAACCAAATATGATGCTTATATTATTAGATCATCATTATGAACTAAACATGTATGTTTTATAAACCTTACTTGGAGACTAATCTTGAGATTGAGATTTATTTATTTATTTATTTATTTTTAAATGGGACAATATGTATTAATGAACATTTGCATGTAAATACATGGGATTATAGCTCAGTGGCTAATTTCCATCCCGAGTCCTATTAGCAGGTTGGTGTCAATACATAGAACAAAAACATACATCAATAATAGGAATAAAACACACAGACCATATTAAAAAACAAGCATAATACATAAACTATAGACAATCCAAATGACATACAGTCCAAAGATAAAAATGAACTGGGAATTGGGGGACCATGGTAATTATACTCAGTGAATTTATAAAGTGCTGGAGTGCTAATTAAAGTGCCATAATGCTAAAGTGCAGAGTGCTAGCTGCCTGGGAGCTCAGGTCCTCGTTATATAAAGTAAAGTAAAGTTGTACTTTATACATCCCCGTAGGGAAATTCATAGTTTACACTGTTTTGTTGCTTTTTACATATTACACACATATACAGTGATTATATTGCACATTGCCGAAAGTGTTGCACTGAAGTATAAGATGTATGTTACATAGCACATACTCTACTGTCCAAGATTATAAGTGCCAAGTTGAATATAGTATTATATGATGCCCATAGCACAGGGTTGCACATGCAGATGTGTGAGTAGATATTGCACAAGAAAAAAGCATACATAGATGTTTAACGTAAGCACTAATTCACAAAAATTGCATACATAGATGTACTGATGTATGTAACAGTGGACAATTATAGATGGTGCCTCAACACACTGAGCCCGTTAGACATACATACAAAATTGGACACAATTGTGATCACAGATCTGGTTATCTAACAGCTATGCTCTAAGGTGCTTGGAAAAGGAAGCCAGTGTCGGGAGTTCATGTATTGTACTTGGTTTTTTGGTTCCAGGTCTGGGCTGTGTGAAAACAGAATACTGCTTGACCAGAGGCACTTTTTCGAAACAGTACAACGCAGTCACCTCCGAGGGCTGCTCAGGTTGATCTACTTGAGTTTCTTTTTACGAACTGTTGAAGTGGTGGTGGAGCTTGATCATGTAAGATTTTATAGACAACTACAGAATCAGAATATTTTAACTTGTTGTCCCAGTTTAGACGGTCATGCTTTCCAGTATCAGGCAGTGGTGCTACAATTAGGTTTATTATCCGAAACTTTTAATGCCTGTTTATAGACCGTTTCAACTGGCTTCAGGGTTGTTTTACAGGCAGTTGCCCAGCTGGTCAAGCAGTAAGACGTGCGGCATAATCATAGCATCAAAATATAACTTGGCTGACTCAGGGGTTAAGTTGTTTCTAACAAATCTAAAGTTGGACAGGTTAAATTTCATTCTATCAACAATCCTTTTTACCTGCTGTTTAAAATTCAGTCTTATTTTAAGCAATGATCCAAAAACCCACTGAAAAATTCCACAGGCTTGCTGCTGAGGGAACCCATGCAACGCTAACTCCAGAGTTTTATCTACAAAATGTCATCATGACCGCACCACTCTACTGTCAGAAGTCCTGCCACTTCTTTATTTTGATTTGCAAGTGAGGGAGAATTTGACGACCGCAGCACTGTTCAGAAAGTTGAATGGTTTTCAATTGAGTGCTTTAAGCGCGGCGACAATGACAGCTAATGCTCAGGGCGCTTTTTCCACCCAGAGCGCTGAGTGCCCAGATTGCTAGACTACACTGGTTTTGCATTAAAAATAAGAGCTCTCAGCGCTAAAAGGTCCTATTTGTCTCTTTTAACACACTTGTTAAACCACAACAGGGTCTCCCTGCAGCCACATTAATGAAAATAAGTTTACCACTGCTCATCAGACATTTATACATAAAGCCCTAGATTATTACTGGTGGGCATTTTTGCCTCTTGTATATGGCCATTGGTTTGTGACCACAAAAACCCAGAAAACTGCATTTTTCAAGCTCTAGAGGAAACAAAAAATTTGAGACTAACATCGAGAGTACAAGACAAAGGCAAACACTAAGTTGAGAGTTTGGGGGGTTAGGAGAGACTGTAAACTGTGGTGAACCGAGAGTGCATGAGGAGTTTTTTAAACGTGGATATTTCTGGGAAGTTGTTCCTAGTCCTGAAGGCTGTGTCTCTGTTGATAAGGAGTCTAGTGTTGGGCATAGTGAAAAAGCCATTGTCTGAGGACCAGGGTTGGTGTTTATGGGTGAAGGAGGTTGGAGAGGTACTGAGGGGCAAAAGCATGGAGGGATTTGTAAGTAAGAAGGAGGACTTCCTATTCAACTCTGCAAAGGTGAGTGGGACAAAATTCTTCCATGGCAATGTGAAAGACCTATTGCCAGATATGGCAAATGCTTGCAGTTACTGCCACCAAGGGCAGAACAAGCAGGTTTTAGCTTTAGGTTGTAATGACTTTTTTACGTTTAGATGGCTTTTGTCCCTCACTAAATGAAAGCGTCACTGAAAAACTGCACTTGTGTGAAGCATAATTGCTAATTTTTTTTAGGAAGAATTGACTTCTTAAATCTATTTTGCAATTTTCAGTGGAAATGCACCCAATCTTTTAACTATGTTGTAAGAAATTTGTGCAACATTTAATCAAAATATTGGGTAAAATGTACACAATCAAAGTAAGTGCATTTATTACCTAATTTTTATGAGCAGATTCTAAAGGTTGTTTTTATAGTACACACAGGGAATCTTCTTCACAAGAGGAGAAGGAAAGACAACCAGAGAAGATGATGGCTTTAGTCACAACTGTTTCAGCTTTTTATTACGATGTTTCATTCATCAAATCAGTCTTTGATAATGCAGTATATCATTCTTTTGGGAAAAAAAAAAAAATGGTCACTTTCTCAAATTAATCAAAACAGCATTTAAAAAATGCAGGTACAGGTGTAATATAGGAATGAATGTAATATTGAAGATGACTGAGCTGAAGCAGCAAATCTAATCTAAACATCAGTGTCAGAGTGGCATCAGGCTGCTGATGGTAGAGTGAATGAGTCACGTTGGTTGATCAGGATGGTCAGGTTGGTCTTGATCTCTGAAAAATGAGCTTTCAGGCCTGAGTTTGGTTCATATGAGGACACAAGATTCATAAAAGCCCGATTCAGCATTGTCCCATCACAGAAACTAGCTTTCCTCTGATGAACTTCTTCACATCTCTGCTCAGGATTTTCAATCACACAAAACTTGTGGCATACTTTACCACTGCAGTTATTCTTTGACTTTATCATGATATTACTTGGCTTGATAGTTTTGTATGTCTCAGTCAAACGCTCCAGGTCAATCAAATACTCATCCATGGCTGCAGAGATGGCATGAATATAGTCTGATTGAGGTCTACCACTCTGAATCTTCAGTCGAGCCTCATGGATCAACATCTGGACGTGGAAGGAAGCTCCGTTGACCCAGATCTTGAAGCCTCGAGTGTTTATCTGCTCATCATGCAGCATTGAGTTTTTGAGGATGGTGAGATGGTGGCTCAGCTGGGCTTCAAGTCTCCGTAGTTCCTTTCCAAGTTGTCTCTTGTTTTTCAGGAACATGCGATGACGCTTTATAGACTCTGTCATCGTGTCTCGGACAGCCGAGGCTTTCTCTTCACCAAAAACACGTCGGAACATGTCGTATGAATCATCTCTTTGAGGGATACCCTTAATGATGAGCTCCAGGATCATGGAAATCACCAACGCTCCAAGTCCAACAGCATTTGGGACCAATGTCAACGGAGCCAAACCAGAACCCAGTCTGTCCACAAAGTCTGGTAGGATATCTACCTGTAGATTAGTGAAGGTCTGCAGCTCAGCGTTGGAGGTAATCCCTGAATATTTTAGCAAGGACTCATCAATGCTGATGTCAGGGAGGAGGCATGGGCTCTCTAGAGCTGTTTCAAAAAAATCAAGAGCAAACCTGTGATAGTCTGCTCCTGAGTATCCATTACCCATGATGGACTGAGACCAGCACAAACTGAACACCAGGCAACTCCCAGTGCAATAATGTTAGACCAGGTCAGCCTGTCAAATATAACCAGCGGGACAACACAGATAACCAATCAGAGCTCTGTAAAGTTAGGGGTATTTGTTGACTCTTCTCTAATGTCCCCTCTGACCAAGTTTAAACACTTGAGCTTGCTGTATCTCCATGTTTGATTTGCTTGTCTAATCCAAACCACATGTGTAGTCTGAATGTTTATATTATGACCCTTGATACTGTTGTTTGTGAGATCAGGAAGAGGTGCCATAATGATGTTTTTGGTAACAAGTGAGCAGATGAAAAAGGACAGAGACTTTTGATGGCAAGTTTATCTTTAAGTTCATGCCAGATGAGACTGAAGTTATTTGTTCTCACTGTTGACGTGAACTGAGTTACCCAGAGTTCATAGGGATTTAAATACCCTGCACCACTTGCTGGGTGAGCACGTTGCCACTGTGGAGAGATTGGTTGTTATGTGTTAAGCTGCTGAGAAAAAAAAGAGGAGATAACTTCTAGAGGTCTGAAATTGGACACTAGACTGTGGTATTGTTCAATTATGTTACATTAAGGCCAGTATCACCATCTGTTGTGGCTTATTGGGCTTCAGTTTACGGTGTTATGCTCTCTATTTTTGAGCACTCAGCATCTTTAAGATTAATCTAGAGAATTCTTTTGGACATTAACTGTCATTTGGATTATTGCCATGAACAATCATTTACATAAAGAAAGCACTTTTTACACTCATGTGTTGATAAAGGTATCTAAATCTTGAGAAATATTCCTGTCTGGTAACATATAAAACAGATACAACTGATACACACGTGAACAAAATTGTTGGTGCCCCTCTGTTAATGAAAGAAAAACCCACAATGGTCACAGAAATAACTTGAATCTGACAAAAGTGATAATAAATAAAAATTCAATGAAAATTAACCAATGAAAATCAGACATTGCTTTTGAATTGTGGTTCAACAGAATTATTTTAAACAACAAACTTTTCAACAGGATTCAAATCTGGACTTTGACTTGGCCAGTCCATCAGTTCCAGTACTCCAGATTCCTTCTTCTTGGTCCTATAGTCTCTGTTATCACAGCTTTAAAGTCTGCTTGAGGTCCTTGCCTTGTTGGTATATGAACCCACGACCAATCAGATTCAGTCCAGAAGGGATTCCATGATGCACCAAGATATTATGGTAGATGTTCTTGTTCATGATACTGTTGATTTTCACTAATTTGCCCATGCCATTTCCACAAAAGGAACCCCATACCATAATGGAGTCTCCACCGTGTTTCACTGTGGGTGCATCTGGCATCAAAACATTCTCGAGCTTTTCTGAAAACACAAACATGACAATGCTGACTGAAGAGTTCAAAGTTGGATTTGTCCATCTAAAGTACCTTCTTCCAGTAAATAACAGTCCAGTGTTTCGCTCCCTGGCAAATCTGAGGATGTTTTCCGGCCTTTATAATGGCTTCTCAGCAGCTACTCTTCCCTTTTAGCCCTGTTCCATCATTAGTCTGCTTATGGTCATTCTGGAGACTTTCTCAGACGTTGATCTAGAAGCATTCGTCTCTGCCTGAAGATCAGCAGTGGGCTTCCTTCTGTCTCTGGTATTTAAAGACCCCTACAGTGAAAGCCAAACTTTTTTTTTAACACACTAGATATGTTGGAATATTGTTGTTGTAAACATGTGAAAACACTGAGATCTACATGTGACTGAATTCGGGATTTGGACTGTTCGAAAGTTTTTAACCACTTCCCTGGCTTAGTTTAATTTAGGCGGGGCAAATGTGTGGGCTCATGATGTCACAAGCCCACAGTAGGGAATGACCCCGTCCCTCTAACACCACAATTTAAAATCACAGAGCAGTTCATCTCAGTCTGTTGTTAGCTGATGCCACTGCCTTTATTGATCATTAACAGTCAGTTAAATGCTGTTTTTTTTTTGTTCATTGTGAGGTAAATTATCCAAATCTATCAGCCACAGTGGTCTATGGATCATTGAAAGCATCAACAGAGATTTGACCGCGTGTGCCAATTAGCTGGATGCCCGCGCCGCCCCGTTCACCCCAGGCAGGTGGTGCAAAACTTTACCCTCAGTCCAGGACAAACCAGCTGAAACCTGACCTCAACAGCAAGGCGCACGGCAGTCTCTCTAACGCAGGTAGGCACTGTCCTCTGTTTCTACTCTACGTCTGTCTAAACTTTGGCGGCAGACATTACTCACTCTGCATCTGTCCTTCCTGCAGTTGTTAGCCATTAGCGTAAGCCTGAGCGCAGGCCCCAGTTAAAACACTTCTGACACCAGTGTATCGTCTGCACTACTTGTGGAAGTACCAGAGAGTTTATCTCTTTGCAGGACGGCTTTATTTTCTTGTAACTCTGCATACAAAATGCACTAAATGGGGCTACTGTTCCAGCCGTAACCTAGCCAACTCAAACTCTCTCTCAGCCCTCTAACAACAACACAGGGGCTCACCACTTCCCACAACCTCACAGCTTCACACGTCTGCAGCCAATCAGTGTGCTACATTCATGTGGTCTTAAAGCAATAGTAACCTCAACATAAACATACATCATGAACATCCACATTGCATAACTAAGGGTCATTACAATATGTTTAGCGTGGATTTTTTGGGTTAGCAAACGTTTAGATTGATTAAAGTTGCCATATGCACTGATGTAACACTGATGTAATTTAATTATTATTATTATTATTTTTAAATCAGTGGAATAAGGAGTCATCCTCATTTTCCCAAACTGTCCAATAGCTGGGCGCAAAAATAGCCAGTCTGTCACTACACATCTCTGACCTGATTTTAAGTGTGAAAGCAACATCTCTCCTTCAATTTACAGTCCTTTCTTCAGGCTGGTTCTGCGCTAGGAGTGGACTATACCATTTTGACTTTTTTGATGGGAGGACCAGGGGGCCATCAATAATTTCTTTAACTCTATTTGATTCAAGTTTCAGTCTGTTAACCAATTCAATTAGATGTATTGATTCATTAATATTGCTAATTGTCAAGAAAAAAATAAAAACAACTAAAAAAGATTTTTGATTCCAGACATCTCAAGGGTGCCCCTCCTCTTGTAGCCCCAGGTAATCAGTAACCCCCCCGTGCCACGCCCATAGCTGCTGCTCCAACCAATAACTTTCACTCTGTCTGTTGTTGCTGATAGGTGATAGTCATCTTTTTGAACAGCAATGGCAAATGTAATATGAACCAGACTCATCTTTTTACAGGTGTTACATCAAGGTCTTCAGCTGCTGGAAATGCTGGACATGATTTCTGCAACGACTGTGTTCACAAGAAAGAGGAGGAAACACAGACAAGAGAAGATAAGAGCAGTAAGATTTTGATAAATTGTTTAATTTGACTAGGAACAGAATTTTATTGTTCAGTACATCCTCATTTAATAACAAGCTCCACTTAATCACTTTGGAGTAAAATCAAAGTAACAATTACATTACTATCAATGTTAAAGTCCAAAAACAGAAGGAATCAAAAATATGAGCAAATCAGTTTACATTGAAAATGATGGAGATTTGTCAGTAGTCCTGTCAGGATTAATTCAAAAATAAAGACCACACTTTCAGAAACCCTCAACAGTTAATGTACAGTTTTATGATTTTAACATTGAAGCTGACTCAGCTACAGCAGTAAATCTGATCTAAATATCAGTGTCAGAGTGGCGTCAGGCTGCTGATGGTAGAGTGAATGAATCATGTTGGTTGATCAGGACGGTCAGGTTGGTCTTGATGTCTGAAAAATGACTCTTCAAGCCTAAGATCGGTTCATAGTTAGAGAAAACAACATTCATAAAAGCCTTATTCAATCTTTCACCATCACAGTAGTGTGAATAAACATGTATTTCACATTTAAACTCAGAATTTTTAATATAACAACTGTCGCAAAGATTATCACCGCAGGCGAACAATTTACTCTGTATAAGGATGTAATGTGAAATAAAAGCCTTGTATTTCTTGATCAGAGTATCTAAGTTCATCAGGTACAAGTCGATAGCAGCTGAGATTGAATGAACATAGTCTGATTGAGGTCTACCACTCTGAACACCCAGTCGAGCCTCATGGATCATCATCTGGACGTGGAAGGCGGCTCCGTTGACCCACATCTTGAAGCCTCGAGTGCTCATCTGCTTGTCGTGTAGCAGGGAGTTTCTGAGGATGGTGAGATGGTTGCTCAGCTGGGCTTCAAGTCTCCGCAGTTCCTCTTCCAGTCGTCTGTCATCGTTCATGTATATGCGATGGCGCTTCACATACTCTGACATGGTGTCCCGGACGGCCGAGGCTTTCTCTTCACCAAAAATACGTCTGAACATGTCGTATGAATTATCTTTTTGAGGCACACTCTTGACGATGAGCTCAATGATCATGGAAATCATCAACGCTCCAAGTCCAACAGCATTTGGGACGGCATTGAACGCTGCCATCCCAGCCTGTCGATGAAGTCTGGCACCATTTCAACCTGCAGATTAGTGAAGGCCTGCAGCTCAGTGGTGGAGTTGATTCCTGAATATTTTAGCAGGGACTCATCTATGTCGACATCTGGGAGGAGGCATGGTGCCTGTAGAGCTGAATTGTAAAAATAAAGAGCATATCTGTCAGTGTCCTCTTTTGAGTATCCACCACCCATGATTTCCTTCTCAGTCAGTGAGGATTAATGGTCGATGGCTCGATACTGCAGTACTTTAAAAAAGTATCAACATAAAATCAGCACTTTAACAAAAAGTCTTTCAGGGCTCCTCTTCAGACTGCTTACAGTAATTCTCCTCTGTCTGTTGTGCTGTGACAGAGCTGCTGCCCTGCTTTCTGTGTCATGTGACTGTGGAGACCAATCAGAAGTAGCAAACAGAGACAGCAGCAGCACTCCTGAGCAAGCACACAAACAGCACTTTAACTCTGGAGAGGACGGCAGAAAGAAAACTGCTGCTTTGTGGTGTTGCTTCACACAGAAACACAGACGAGTGAATGCTTCTGTAATCATTTTTCATTTCAACGTTTTAAAATGGCTGATACAAGAAAATGACCTGAGTCTACTCTGCTTTCAAAAGTTTCAACAGTTTTAAAAATGTGAGAACCAAACAAAAGGTCAGATTTTTCATCCTAATGCTCTGAAAACACACTAGACCAGTGGTTCTCAACCAGTGAAGCCTCAGGACCCATCATCAGCTCCTGAATGAGAAATAGCTGCATACTTTTCTGATACTTTTCAACCTAACAGATTTATTTAGTGAAAAATAATACAGTTTAGACCTCATACAGCACAAAACATGACTGATCAAACAAACAGCATGAAATTAGCATGTTATGTAAGACTTTAATAGACCTTTAGATGCTTTGTCTTCCAGGAATACATTCTCAAGCCACTGTGAAGAGCTCCAACCCAATTTTGGGTTCTGACCCACCAGTTAGCAATCGCTGCAGTAGACAGCTCAGTCAGACTGTGAGACCACACACCTGTGGACCAGCCAACAACCTCAGTGAGCATTACTGACACATGAGAACTCCCAGTATGTCATGTGATCAAACATTTTCGGAAGTAAAAGCAGACATGGAGGACTACAGAAATCCTTGCCTGGTCATCCTATTATACATAAATAAACCCCAGTTTGTGCTTGATCTGCTTGTTCTCTAGCCTTCAAGGCCACCCATGAGGGGGGATAAAGGGGGGCTTTCTGGGGTCCAGACAAACAGGGGGACCATGGAGGTCAGCAAAATCACGCTCCACTTTAAAGTGAAGCTATTCTAATGATATGTGTATCATTAGAATGATATATGATATTCTGTGTTTCTTATCAAAGCATATGAAAAGATTTTTTGTTGATGCTGCAGCAAAATGTAGCCTTTTTCAAACTGTAAACCCCTTTTCACATAAGACATGCCATAAATTAAACTAGAAGAAAGTGAGACTCTTTTTGGAAAAGGATAGAATAATTGTGAAGAAACACACAAAGCTGATTTAAAGTGGCCACAAATGGCAGAAAGTGGCAAAAATGGATTAAAAGTAGCAACAATGAGCAAGAAGTGATAAAAAGAAGTTGAAAAATTGGGCAAAATGGGGCAAAAATGGGATACGGTGGCAAAAGAAATGGCAACTATGAGGAAAAAGTTGCAAAAAAAAACAATGCATAATTAGGCAAATATGGGTACAAAGTAACATCAAATGGGCAAGAAATGGCAGAGAATAGGCAAAAAGTGGGAAAATATTTGGAAAAAATGGCAAAAAAGGGAAAAAAAGGTAACAAATAATTGGTGAAAAGCAGCAAAATGGGGCAGAAGATGGCTAAAGGAGGCAACAGTTCAAAAGGATGTTGCAAATTTGGAAATAGGCAAAATGTGGCAGAAAATGGAAAAAAGGGGCAAAATATTGCAATAATTAGCAAAAAGGGGCAAAAAGTGGTTACAAAAATAAAAGTGGCAGAAATGGGTGAAAAATGGCAAAACGGGAAAAAGCTGGAAAAAAAAAATAAAGTGACACAAATGTCATTTTTGCAATAATTATTGACACACAGGGATGGGTACCTTTCACATTTGAACCAGTATGGTACTGATTCCCGGTACCGGCACACAACAGTACCCATTTTCTGTACTTCTGTGTGAATTATATGCAATAGTAAATGTTACACAACCTCAAAACTTCTGAATTTTATATCTGTATTTCTTAATGTACAACACAATTTTCACCAACGCATGTTTAGTTGATTTAATATGTTTAAGTTCTGAGCATGATTGGACTGAAATACATGTGAAAAATAGAAGGAACAAAACTGACAAGTTTTACATCCTCTTTCCCCATCATTATGTGTAAATTTTTGCCAATTTCGCAGAGATCTTGAGAAATAACTTTATTATCATGAGAAAAGTAGCTTTACTCAGTGCAAGAAAAGGAGATAAATCACTTGAAATGTTGACCAAACATTTAAATGTATCCAATTTCACAGTAAAACAGGGTAAAATAAAGGGTATGATGCATGCCCACTAAGGACTACAGGACTTTTTGCCACCGTGTTTTTACAGACACCTATTCCCGACCTACTGAAAACTGCTCTGCGACCCACTTTTGGGTCCCAACCCACCAGTTGAGAACCACTGCTCTAGGGTGCTGGAAAGGAGGCTCAGGCCGATCATCGAACCTCAGCTTCTGGAGGAACAATGCAGATTCTGTCCTGGTCGTGGGACAGTAGACCAGCTCTTTACTCTCACAGGGCTTCTTGAGGGAGCATGGGAGGTTGCTCATCCAGTCTACATGTGTTTTGTGGACTTGGAGAGGGTCATGTGGGAGGTACTGCGGGAATATGGGGTACCGGGGTCGCTTCAGGGTGCCATCAGGTCCCTGTATAACCAAAGTAAGAGCTGTGTCTGCATCCTCAGCACAAAGGTGGACATGTTCCCAGTGCATGTTGGCCTCCACCAGCACCTCCCCTTGTCTCCAACTCTGTTTGTGATCTTCATGGACACCTCACACCTCACAAATATTGCAGTTTTATCTGCGTTGTATCTTGAAAAGTGGAGCCATACCTTCGACTGCTTCCTAACAGCCATGCTTGCTTTGTTGATTCAGCGTGCTGCTACCGATGTCATCACTCTTGTATGTGCAATGCTGTGTTTGTGTCCAGCAAGGAATATTGACTATTCTTCCACTCCCTTGCAGTCACAAGGATGCATTTAAGTTCCAAAACAAGGTACTGTTTGATTTTTACGCGAATCAGTACTTGGGAATACCGACAGAATTCGGTCAGTACCTCTAAAAGTACCAAATTTGATACCCATCCCTATTGATACACTTCTTAGCTCTAATGTAAAATAACTATTAGCCAGGATGTTAGCACCAGTGCTACTGATCCAGCACACATGCACTGACATCGTCACTAAATCCCAACTGAGGAGGGCCCATTCTCTTAGTTTTTCAGGGGCCAAGCCGACTCTGTGGAAACCTGCTTACCTTTTAGAGCAGATGGGTCAGAATCCTTGCCTATTATCAGGCAAATCAATCTTGCAAAGCTCCAATCTTTAACAATGGTGCCAGGTCTGAGATCAGACCTGACCAATCAGGGATGGCACAGCAGACTGTGTTGACAGATCTACTTCAGGCCTTGGCACACTGAGTCCATGTTTTTCATGTTAAAATATAAAATTGAGCTCATGTTGTGCTAATTAAGTCTAGACACTTTCGGCCATCATTATGTTCTTTTGGAACAGGATCTATTTTATGTGACTTTTTGCATCAGTCCACATCATTTAAACGGTGACTGATGATTCAGATTCATGATGATTCATTAAAACATAATAGATAAAGGCATCGGTTTGTTCTCACAGAAACCTAACAGTGACTAAACTGAAAAGTTGCTCTCCAACTTGGCACAGCTGTGATGTCAGAGCTGGTGCTGTACGGAGATCTGTGCCAGGATGGATGGATCCAGAGTGATTTTTGAGGAGACAGAGCCACGGGCTCATCCTCACTGCTTATTTACATCATGTGTGCAAGGTTTGAGTGTGTGACTTTTTTTTTTTTGATTAGGGATCTGAAAAAATAAAGCATCTGAAAATAACATACTATGTGCAAAGACCTCAAGGCTAAAACAGCTATATCAGGAAGGTGAATACAATGTTGCAAGAAAAAAAGCAGTCAATAAATCTTATCAAATAAAGCTGAAGTAGTGAGTCTATTTTAACTTGTGCAGCAGTAAAAATTCAGATTTTTGTGTTAAAATTTATGTTAAAAAGTTGTTTGACATGTGATTATTCAAGCATTTGTTCTTTAAATCTTTGTCAGGATTTAAAATGATGAATAAATGTGCAGATGTCCTGATAGTTCATCACTGTGGTTAGTCAGCTGGGTCAGTATGATGTGATGTGACCTGTGAAGGAGCATCCTGTCTCCTGATGAACTGCTGCATTCAGCACAGAACTGTGCTTTATAATGGTCTAGAATAAAAACAGCATCACTGTGCTGCCATCTAGTGTTACACAAATTCAAGTACACTCCAGAGCTTCACATTTGCATCTACAGGGTGTTAAAGAAAAACTGAGGAGACAGAGTACGGCCCAGTGCTGTTGACTTTTAGATCTAATATGAACAGCTTTGAAAAAGCCTTCTTTAACAGAGGGATAACTTTGGCAGCTGTTTATAGATTTGGTCATAATGACTCAAAAATCTGCTCAGCTATTTTGTAGTGTGAACCCTGCTTTAGTTTGAGTTTTTAAATTGAAATTCATTAATTTTAATCACATTTAGTCTTTTCCTCTCAGTCTAGGTTTAGTCAACAAAAACTCTGAAGCATTTTAAGGCAGTTTTTCATCTGTAACAATCCAAGGGTCTCAATTATAAAGCAGTGCATAGAAAAATAATAACATCTAGACTTGTCTCTAGTGTAAATTGCTCATCATCAAAACATCTTTCAGTAGTCTTCCCTACATTAAATTGAAACTAAAGGTGTTTGCATGGAATTTGTGTCCCTCTCATTTTACAAATAACTGAAACAAAGAGTCAGTTAACCATCAAAGACACTCTGACAACCTTTTGTGTGTGGTTCTCACATTTTTAAAACTGTTTAACATTTTGAAAGCAGAGTAGACTCAGGTCATCCTTTTTTATTAGCCTTTTCTAAAACTTTGAGGGGAAAAATGATTACAGAAATGTTCACTCGTCTGTGTTTCTGTGTGAAGTAACACCACAAAGCAGCAGTTTTCTTTCTGCTGTCCTTTCCAGAGTTAAAGTGCTCGCTCAGGAGTGCTGCTGCTGTCTCTGTCTGTCTCTTATCCACTTAGATAACTGAGATGACAGACCGGCTCAATGGCAGATACAAGCTAGCTACCTTCAGGACAGTTTGGGACAAGTGGCTGCACCGCCTCCCCCTGTTTTACAACCCTGGGCCTAATGTCCCCATTGATGAGCAGCTGATGCAATTTCACCAGCTGTATCATTTAAACCTTAAAAATAGGGTATGGAGATCTGGGCAGGACACGTGGACTCTGTGGACACATTATCACATGTGACTGAAGCTGACCATGGCAGGAATGATAAGTGAAAAACAAGTCTGAGAACCAATCCCAACTGCTGACTACAAAGAACAGGACTGTCAAGTCTTCCAAGTTTGTGTACACAGCTGACATGTACCTGGTATCCTATGTGCCAAAGAAAGACAAGAATGTGGTACTCATGAGTACACAGCACAGGGATGGGAGCATCTGTGGCCAGGAACATCAAAAGCCAGAGATCATCATTGATTATAATGCCACAAAATGAGGGGTGGACAACATGGACAAGCTGGTGACTGCCTACAGCTGCAAAAGGAGGAATCTGCACTGCCAATGGTGATGTTCTTTGACATATTGGGCATTTCAGTGTACAATGCCTTTGTCATCTGGATGGCACTGAGCCCAGAGTGGAACAGAGGGAAGCTCCAGAGAAGACGCCTCTTCCTCGAGGAACTGGGAAAGGCACTGGTGAGACCTTAAATCCAGAGAAGACAACATGTTTGAAGAACCTCAGCCTCTGCAGCCATAATCCTCTAAGGAGGATTTGCGATGAGAGTGCTGGTGTCCCATCCACCCTACCTACAGAACCACCATCTGCAGAGCCTGAAGTGTGTGATGCTGTTGCTATACATGTCTGACACTCATGCCTTGTGTAAGAGAGAGGTGTTAGTAAAACTCCTGATTTCATTATTCTAGGCTGCAGCAATATAAAAGAGCGCTGCAAAGTGTGTGGACCCGAGATGGACAGGAAAACACAATACAGACACAGTAAAAGTCTGCCACTACAAGTGGACTCCAATCAAGGTGTAGAAACATCTCAGCAAAGATCTAGAGCAGTTTAACTTAACCCTACTCAACCAAAGAGCCAAAATGTTGGAAATTACTTTTGCAAGAGCCACAATCTAAGTGGTGAAAAGTGGCAAAAAAGGGTTGAAGTGGCAATAAAAATGACAAAAAAAGTGGCACAAATTGATGGGAAGGGGCAAATAGGTATGTAATGGCTTAAACTGGTAATAAAGTGGCAAAAATGTGGAGAGAAAGTTGCAAAAAGGCTGGAAGTGGCAAAAGTGGGTTGGAAGTGACAAAAGAAGCGAGGCACAGGTGGCAAAAATGGTCAAAAACCAGCAAAACAGTAGCAAGTTAGTGAAAAGTGACCTAAATGGGCAAAAAGCAACAAAAACTTGGGACAATCAGCAAAAAAGGGGGCATTTAATGACAAAAGGCAACTTTAAATGGGTGAAAAGTGGCAGAAAATGGAGAAAAGGGGAAAAAAATCAAAAAGATTGGCAAAAAGAAGCAAAAAACAGATCAAAAGTGAAAAAAATGGGGGGAAAGTGGCAGAAATTGATTTAAAGTGGCAAAAAAAATTGCAAAAAATGGCAATTGAAATATACTGACAATAGATAAATGTTGAAAATTGAGTTTGACAGTTAAAGCCCACTGTATAAGTGAGGAAAATAAATGGACTTGTTATTTGCAATAGACAATTTCTGAAGTCAAAGTTTCCCTTTTTTAAGGTTTTCTGGGGGAATAAAACTTCAAATGAAGACACAAAAGAACCACAAATCATCACAGAAGAGCCACATGTGCCTCAGGAGCCACGCGTTGAGTAACACTGATCTAGAGAATTGGGAGGAACCTGAGCTAAGTTCAAAGTGTTTTTGCAAAGGGTCTTTCAGTGTTTTTTATTTAAATGCATTTGCAAAAAACAAAAAATAAATCTGTTTCTTCTGTCTGTCATTATAGGAACTGCATGAATTAATGACAATAAAAATGATTTTTTTCAACTCATCAGGCTGCATAGGAAAATCAACACAAGTTAAAGGGAATCTGAACACTTCCTAAACAGTCTGTGTGTTTGATTTTTGAATTAATTCATTGGGAATAAATGAACTTTTTCATAATATTCATGTATTCTAGGTGTACCTTTCCTTTTGCAGCTTATCTCAGGCATTTCTTCTATTAGTCTCTCATTCCTCGATGACACAAGGCAGAGAAATAATCACTTTATCTTGCTGAGGTGTAACAGATGACATTGATGCATTTTAATCTCTGAATCGTTCTTATAATCAGGATTAGCATCTCGTTACTATGAAAAACACAGAAATCAAACACATGATGGGGCTATGAATATTGTGGATATAGTCTCCATTTCCATATCTGACCAAAAACCTGTCTCTTCAGCAGCTAAATGATCCACTTTGTTTACTGGAAGGATAAATGATGAGCTGGAACCCACTATAAAGCTCCATTAAACCAGAAGGAGTGTGTGCTGTGTAGTCCAGTCTTGTATGTGTTATTTTATGTTTGTAGTTGCTTGCCTGATAATTACATCATATCCTGAGCGCTGATAAATGTGGATAACACCAAAGGCTACAGAACAGAAGGAGCCTCAGTACTGGACCAGATCGAAACATATCATCTATGGATAAGTAGGTCACAACCCAGAAATTAGAAGCTGTCAGAACTGAACAGGAGGGAGGAGGAGGAGGTGTGAATGTGCTGACTGACTGGCAGGAAGAAAACACGAACTGAAGAGGAGATATCAGAGGGAGATGAAGGCGAGCTTAGATGAGAAATATGAATAGAAAGAGGAGTATTGAGTTTGTTTACAAGATGTTTCAAAGTAATACAGCTGTCAGACTACACTGTTCCTTTGAATTCTTAATGTGTCAAATTAGATGATCACAGAGCCATAATTAGGCATGAACATAACCACCACAACCACTGAAAAAGGAACTTGTTATGGATTGAAAAGAACATTTGGGAATAGTAAAAAAGGCGAAGGATTAATGGCTTAAGCTGCTGATGACTTTTGACTTGTCCTCTGAGCTGTCTGTGAGTTTTTGGCTGACCGCTGAGGTGATTCTGTCTGTTTCTGACTGACTGAGTGGGTGATGCTACTTTCAGAGCTATACCATACAGAGTTGGGCCGTCTGTAATGGCTGCCTCCACTGTGTTAACTAGAGCCATACATACAGAGGTGCACTATGGGCGGGGTTTAGTTGTACTGAAAGCCCTCTAATGGCTGCCTCCACTGCTAGAAACACCTCAGATATAACTTAAGCATTGCGCCCTTTTTACTAGTACGCGTTTCTGTATGACATAAAGAAAAAAAACAACTCTGAAAATTTGTCATGCTGGGAAAGATGTTTTCACTCTTCAGCTGACCTGCTTTAGCTTCACTATGTGATAGTTAAGGGGGAAAGCGTTTCTTGCATGTATAGAATGGCTGCTAGTGGAGCAATTAGCTCAGAATTAGCCACACCTGCACTTTTGTCAGAAATGGACAGCAGTCTTTTATTAAATCTCTCACAGTTTTGTTTGACCTGGGCAACTGGTCTTCATTAAAACAAGCACAGACAGCAACACTGAAAGCTTTCCATGACAGAAAAGATGTTTTTGCTTTACTTCTGATCTGTTCGCCAGGGTTTCCTGATCATGAATGATGGTGGGCTTGTCCGGTATATCCAGGGCCCGCTGCTTGGTTAGCTGTTAGCTCCGTTGCAGTTCACTCAGAAATGGACCACTTTTCTTGTTAAAACCAGAGCAGAGAGCCACACCAAAAGCTTATTAGCGAGATGAGGTTTTGTGCGTCTCTTGTAGTGATGTGTCTCCTCCTCGCACAAAAAAGCACAGAATAAAGGGAGGATGTCAGGCTGAGTTGATGTGTCTAAGTCGATGCATTTGTTTCTGTGCACAACTTTTAACCAATCAGATGCATCAAAGAAAAGCAGGAGGGGAGGGGGGATGATGTTGCTCAGGGCTCTGTCTCCACACACACAGAGGGAGAGAGAACAACATATAGCTTTATAAATTTATGTAACCAGTTACAATAAATTAGAAGATAAAAAATAATGACAATGAAAATATCACTCTGCCAGAACACTCATTTGAGTCAGACATTTCAACAGGAGCCTCAGATAGTTGCAGTCAGCCACATACTAGGTTTTTACCTAGTCGTGTTTAAAGAGAAATGACATTAAGGAGCAGTGGTGGACTCTAGAAAAATAATAAAGCACCAATTGCAGACCTTACTTAATCATGAATTATGCTTTAGTCAACAGCCAAAACAATAAAATGTTCATCCAAATGAAATCATTCTTTCACCCCATTTCCAAAAAAAAAAAATGGGGCATTGTGTAAAATGTAAATAAAAACAGATTGCAATGATGAATGAATGTGAGCTAGATCAATCACAGCACTGAATCAAAAAACAGCATCACATTATAAATACAGAATACATTATATCACATGACAGTTCAGATCATTCATGTAACCAGTGAGCTTAGTTTAAGGTTCTCCTGTTGCCATGTTTACTTTTTCTTTGGCACACACATCCCTATTTTCCCCAAAACACAGGAAACCATGTCCAGCTCCCACCAGCTGGACGGACTGTGTCCTGTAAGTTTGTAAAAAAAACTAGGGCTGTCAAATGATTAAAATTTTTAATCAGATTAATCACAGGGTTGCTAAGCATTCATTTCGATTAATCATGATTAAATATCATTCATTTTTAATCTATATTAATTGCATTTCATTTTGCATAAGCAAACAGACTCAAGAAAGAAGGGAATATATATGCCAGGGCTATTCAATTACAAATTCAACTGGACCAAATTTTTGTTCCATCTGTTTTTTTTTTTTGTTTTTTTTTGTGCTCAAATTTCCTATCAAGAGGGCCAACGTGCGGTTTAGCATCTTCCATATCAAGTCACTACCAGATCCACAGCCCATTTGCGCATGTGCAGCGGCATGCTCTACAGTAACCCTACTTGGACAAACTGCCTGAAATGTGTTGCCGGAGACGTTTCAGGGATTTTGAGTCATGCTGCGCTGTAGATGCGTTAATTGCGTTAAAATTTTTAATCAGATTAATCATGATGATGGATCAATCCACATTAACTCGTTAATTTTGACAGACCAAAAAAAAACAAAACAAAAAAAAACAACTGAATTTTCCAGTAACTGCTTCCCTTTGCATGGATGTGTATTGTGTTGTGTTGGTGCATGTGTTCATCTCTCCCATTTCAGATGTGTGTGTCTCCAAACTTTACCAGCTGTCCAAACTTTTCCTGACTGGGTGTTGAAACTCCTCCGTCTACTCCATAACTAACGGCCTTCACAGTTCTTAATTGTCCATAATTGGCTCCCCTGTTGTCAACCTCACTCCTTCGCTGTGTCCTTAGATGACTGCTGACTGAGGCCTTCTCTCATTCTGAACTGTCATACTGAAGTGTGCTATAACCGAAATAATACCCGACTGTGAGTGGAATATGGACTGATATGTAATTGAATTATGAGCTGATTAAGTGGATTATGGACTGAGTATACTGTACATGCCATAACTCTCCAGCATGCTCTAAAAAGTTCTTTTTATAACCAGCCATGTTACTGACCTTGTAACACTTAACCTTTTCCAAGTCATCCCCATTTAATAATAGATGAAGTTCTTGTATTGTATTGTATTTCACTGTTAGACTGGAATTGGCTGAACCTCTGTTGAGTTAAGTCAGTCATTTTAAAACAGGTGAATATGCAGTCACTAATTTTACATTACATATTTATTTGATTGACATCACTTTGTAGAAATCTGTTTTCACTTTGACATTAAAGAGGTTTTTTTGTACAAACAAATTGTCAACAAACCTAATTCATATAGATTAAAACTGATCTATGAAATCAATGAAAGGGTAGAAAATTGAAGGGGGTGAATACTTTTATAAGCACCGTAAACCTTAGAGGGCACCTGAGGACTGTGCATCATCAGTACCCACTCATTCATTATTTTAGAGTCTGTTGAACCATGTGAGAAAAAAAACGCCTCGAAATGACGCACACAGCATCTGCTTACTCCTTTGAGACATTTCTGATTTCTGAGAGTCTGTAGGTTTGATTATATGTTTAGACTTCTGAGAGCTGCTCAACAGGACTGTCATTACATTGATTTCCTTCCTTGCAGCAGCAGCTTTGGTGTATTTTAAGTCCAAGACAGCTCTGGTGCACTCAGTGTGCTTTCTCAGAAAAATAAATCTCTCCTTCCTGTTTGCCTTTCTTCTGGACCTGAATGCTGCTGCCAACCTGTCCGACTCCTGCTGCTTCTAGTTTTAGTCAAATTTGAATAATTATCAAGTGCTATTCTTTCATTAGTCTTATTTATTTTTAATTTTGCCAAACTTCTGTCTTAAAAACTGTTGTCGGTGTTATTCTAGCCTTGGGCTATGAAGCAGGATTTGTGGTTAGCCAGATGACTTTCAGGGTGCTTTCAGGCACTCTCTAGCCCTGCTCTGATGCTCCCCCTACTTTCTCTCCTGCTGGCTTCCTTTCACATTAGCAACCCCATTCTGTCGGGAAAGCCTTTGGTAACCAACGAAGTAAAATGCTTCTTTAGAGACAATGAGACACATAAATGAGCTCTGGGTTAAAAAATGTTTTTCACTGAATGGCTTTATTAAGTTAACATGTATATTTGCAGGGAACTAAAGAGGGTACTTTGTCAAGTTTCAGAGCTCCAAAGAGCAATTCAGTCATTGTTTTGTCCACTCAAAGGGCAGTAAAGAGGGTGCTTTGTTAAACCTTGCACACTTACAGGGCACCAAAATGACAATGTATAATTTTTTTTTCATTCAGATGGTAACCTGCACCAAAGAGTGCCCTTCAGCTCATTTTGTCCACTTACAAGGTACCAAAAAGGGCACTTTGTCCAAATTTCATCCACTTACAGTGCATGGCACCAAAGAGCAAATGATCAGATTTCTTCTACCTAGACACCTTGGAGGTGCTATAAAAGTCAGTATGTTTGAAGTTTAATTTATTAACAGGTCAGAAAAAAGAAATGTATCAATTTTTTTTCATTCAGGGGACATCCTAGAGGCACTTTCTCATTGTTTACTTACTCTCACAGGGCAACAAATATAGCACTTTTCAAATTATGTGCTGTTTTGTCAAATCTTGTCCACTTACTTGGCATGAAAGACGGCATGTTGTCACTTCCTGTCCACTTAGAAGGCACTGAAAAGACAATTATTCAATTTTGACCATCCAGAGGACAACCTGTAAAAACCTGGTCAACTTTTGAGTACTCACAGGGGCCGAAACAAGGCACTTAGTCTAATTATGTCCACCTTTAGAGCAATAAAGATGCCACTAAAGAAGGCACTTTGGCAAATTTTCTCCACATCTGAGCACTAAAGAGGCCCTTTATGAAAATTTGTCTACATGGAGATGTACATGCTCCAAAAAGGCAGTTATTACATTTTGTCCATTCAGATGGCAACCTGGAAGTTCTTTGTCAATTCTTTTGTGCACTTAAAAAGTGCCAGAGAGGACGGAAGTTTCTCTCCTTATAGGGCAAAAAGAAGCAATTTTTCAAACATTTCAACCACTAACAAGGCATCTTGCCAAATTTTGTGCCCTACCTGGGCACGAGAGATCACTGTTTTTGAAATGTTGTCTAATAAAAGGCTGTAGAATTTTATTTAATTTTCTCCATTTAAGGGACATCATGGAGGCATTTTTGCATTTTTGTTGACTGACAGGGCACCAAATACAGCACTTTTTCAAATATTCTGCTCTAAGAGGTTCCAGGATGGGAGTTTTATAAAAATTTGTCTACTTACAGGGCACCAAAGAAGTTTTTTTATTTTAGTTTTCTCTACTTACAGGGTACCATAGATGGGATTCTGACACATCTTGTCCACTTAACCAGCACCAAAGATGGCATAGATTTGTCCATCCAGTGGGCAACCTGGAAATACATTGTCAACTTTTGTTTATTAGCATGCTACAAAAGAGGGCACATTGTTATTTATTTACACTATATTGCCAAAAGTATTCACTCGTCCATCCAAATAATAGAAATCAGGGGTTCCAATCACTTCCATGGCCACAGGTGTAAATATCAAGCACCTAGGCATGCAGACTGTTTCTACAAACATTTGTGAAAGAATGGGTCGCTCTCAGGAGCTCAGTGAATTCCAGCGGGTACTGTGATAGGACGCCACCTGTGCAACAAGTCCAGTGGTGAAATTTCCTCGCTCCTAAATATTCCACGGTCAACTGTCAGTGGTATTATAGCAAAGTGGAAGCAACTGGGAACAACAGCAACTCAGCCACCAAGTGGTAGGCCACATAAAATGAGGGAACAGGGTCAGTGGATGCTGTGGTGCATAGTGCACAGAGGTTGCCAACTTTCTGCAGAGTCAGTCCCTACAGACCTCCAAACTTCATGTGGCCTTCAGGTTAGCTCAAGAACAGTGCGTAGAGAGCTTCATGGAATGGGTTTCCATGACGCTGCATCCAAGCCATACATCACCAAGTTTAATGCAAAGCGTCAGATGCAGTGGTGTAAAGCACGCCGCCACTGGACTCTGGAGCAGTGGAGATGCATTCTCTGGAGTGACAAATCATGCTTCTCTCCCTGGCAATCTGATGGACAAGTCTGGGTTTGGCGGTTGCCAGGAGAACGGTACTGTCTGACTGCATTATGCCAAGTGTAAAGTTTGGTGGTGGTGGTGGTGGTGGGGTCTCTGGCACCTTTATTTTGGGGGGCGTGGGCTGAAAAGGGTGAGTACCACTGATTTAGAGGGTATCCTGGTGGCACTTTGTCAAAGTGTTTTTACTAACACAGCCCCAAAGAGGGCACTTCATCAAACTGTTGCACCTGCATGGCACAGAAGACAGCACCTTTACCATAAAGGCATCCAAAAGAGCCCCTTAACTATTGGGGCACCAGGGATGTCCACCAGTGGCCTGTCCCAACTTTTTTGAGATCTGTTGCTGGCTCTGAAGCTTTCCCTTACAAACAGACACATTAAGGAATGCGTAGGATTTGGTTGTAACACATCTATTCATGATGAAACAAATTTAAGTCACGCGCACTTGTAGTTCATGTTCTTAGTTTATGGTTGGGAAGGAATCAGACACAGAGGAGTCTTTGTGCCTCTGTAGCGCTCCTGGTGTTGGCAAGGCGCCATTGCAACAACATCCATCACGTCCCTCTCTCTCTCTCTCTCTCTCTCTCTCTCTCTCTCTCTCGGTCCCTCCCTCTTTCTCCTCCTCAATGATACCCGCGCAGAGCGACCAACCTGCACCCTCTCTCTCTTGTAGCCAGGCTTCCCCAGCTGTTCCGCTCAGCCCAAACGAGCCTGCGCAATGAGCGCTCCTCAAGTGTAGGAAACCAATAGCGCGTCTTCACAGGCGAACCTGGAGAGAGTGAGAGACATCACCAACACACACAGAGAGAGAGAGAGAGAGTAGGGATGAAGCAGGAGCACACGGACTGTTTCCTCCTGTAAACACCCGGACCAGGAGCCTGGAAATCAGCGGCAGAGAGCGGAGGGGGGGATTTCGGGGATTTCGGGGACACAGCCATGGCGACGGGAGGAGGAGGCGGCGTGAAGCGGCTCCCGGGATTGTGCTGGAAAACCTGCTACTTTCCTATTTTGTTCTGGGTCGTTTCTGTGTGTGGAGAGGAGAACACGCTGATTGTGGAGGTAGGCGGACACTGGCGCGTTTTAACGTGCGCAAAATGTACATGCGCCCCCCCAAAAACCCGAGCGTAAACACGGTTATCTAGAGAAGAGATGGAAAGCCAGGGTCGTGTATTTGTTTTTATTCCATCTCTTCGCCTCTGTTCTCTCTCTGTTGACAGGAGTGATTATTGATTCCTGCCTCCTTCCCTCGGTTCTGTCTTAACGCACGCAGGATGGAGCGGAGCGGAGTGGCGCGCTCGTGTAGATGTTTTTATGCTCTCAGCCTCCGTTTTTTTCCTCCCTCCTGCCACGAAAGTGATACCTACCGTTCATGTGAGGAGAAGGGACGGAGGCATAAAAGATTTACGAGTTAGTGAGCTGAATTAATTACAGCAGACGAACTAGAGAGCAGCGCTGGACACGCTTGGCTGAGAATCCTCCTCTCTGCTCTTTTGTTTTCAGGCGCGCTCTCTGCGCGTTTCCAGCTGCCTCTCAGCGAATTTACTAATCAGGAACAAAAGGGTGGCTTAATATCTCATCAGGCTTATTGTTTCTCTTTGATGATGGGCCTCACACCTCCATTGAAAGATGCTTTTGAACCCCATGCAATTTTCCTCCACTAGTGTTGTTTTTCAAGCGGAGGATGGCTCAGTCCAAGATGGTGAGGTGCTGCATGTGGACAGAGTCAAACCCTCATTAGAGGAGGCTTTGACAGACACTGAAAGGCTGATTTACAGGCTGTTAATTGCACTAGTTGATGGGTTTTTAATCCCATGTCTCCAGTGTGCTGTAGAAAACTCACACCATCTGCAGTTTGACTTCATGTAGATAGAAAAAGTCAGTTTAGTTTGGTATTTTGACTAAAGCTGGACCTCTAAAATAATACAGAACTGGAGTTGTGGCGCCTAAGTCAGATTTACTGAAGTTGAACTTCTACCTACAGTCATGGATGAAAGTATTGGCACCCCTGGAGTTCTTCCAGAAAATACAAAGTTTCTCCCAGAAATTGTTGCAATTACAAATGTTTTTGGTATACATGTGTTTATTTTATTTATGTGCTTTGGAACAACACAAAAAAGCAGAAGAAAAAATCCAAAGTTGATATAAATTTACACAAAACCCCAAAATGGTCCAGACAAAATTATTGGAAGAAAAAAAATTTCCACAACTTCCACACAAATTCAGACTGTCCTGCTTTTTATACTGGAGGAAATCTGCAGACCTCATCCGGGTGATCCACTTCTAATTAAAATATGAAATGATCTTGCTGGCCGGGTAAAACTTCACCATGGGCCACATTTGGACCCCGGGCCTTGACTTTGACACCCCAGCATTACACCAGCAGGTACTGTAATGACATTGTTTTCAAATACATGTTCTTCAGTATAGAGCTGCCTCCACCCTTATTTGACGGTTTTCCAGAACATTTTGGAGTTTCTGTGAGAATTTGTGACCATTAATTCTGTAGAGCATGTGTGAGGTCAGGCACTGATGCTGGATGAGAGGGCCTGTCTAGCAGTCTCTATGCCTTTGTGCACTGGGGCACAGTCATGTTGGAATAGAAAAGGGCCTTCCCCAAACTGTTGCCACAAAGTTGGAAGCCTAGCATTGTCTAAAATGTCTTTGTACGCTGAGGCATTAAGACTGGAGAAAAAGGGGCAAGCCCAAACCCTGCAAAACAGCAGCATATCGTTACGCCTCCTCCGCCAAACTTCCCAGTCAGCCCAGTGCAGTCAGGCAGATCACATTCTCCAGGCTTCTACCAAACCCAGACTCAACCATCTTACTGCCAGGAGAGAAGCATGATTGGTCACTCCACATTCCCACTGCTGCAGAGTCCAGTGTTGTCGTGCTTTGCATCACTCCATCCCACGCTTGGCATTGGACTTGGTGATGTGAGGCTTGCATGCAGCTGCGCAGCCATGAAAACCCATTCATGACGCCCCAACACACAGTTTTTGTTCTTACATTAATGCCAGTGGAAGCTCAGAACTCTGGAATCAGAAGAGCACTGGTGACTTTTAAACATGTGCCTCAGCAGTCGTTGGCCCCACTCTGTGATTTTACATGGTTTTATGCTTGGTGACTGAGTCGCTAAATGCTTCCACTTTCTAAAAATGTCATGTACTGATGATTGTGGAATATCCAGCAAAGAGGAAACTTCATGAACCGTCTTATTACAAAGGTGACATCCATCAAATATGTTTGGCAAGGTACTTAATTTTAACCTTGCAAAGCAGATGGATACGCCCGTTTCCTTGTTTCTCACTGGCGAATCCATCTGCAAAGCTCCAGTCTGAGCGGTTTGGGCCCAGTAAGAAAGTGACAGGACCAATCAGCAACAAGGGGCAGTACTTTCAGGCGCAGCAGAGTCGTGACGTAAACAGGCAGCAGCAAGAGCTGGTGCAGTCATGGAGGAAGAGATTAGTGTGGATGCTGCTAAAGCGCCAGTTTTATCAGAACTTGATGACATTTCTTTGTTAAAAGGACAAAGAGCAGCAGTGAGTTGTTTTCTTTTCAAAAACCACAAAAGTCGAGTACTTACATGTTTATAGTCACCATGTTTCGCGTTGTGCATGCACAGCTTGATAGCAGCTTCATCACGTGTTGTGTTGCTCTTATTGGCCCGTAGAGATGTGACAAACAGACCGTTCATCCAATCATATTCCGAGTTTTTTTCAAAGCCTCTGCCTTTTCTCAAACTTTTCCTATTGAAGTTTTCCCAGATGGATGTGTGAAACATATTCATCTGGCATGTCAGGTTAACTTGATTTTATACTCATTGAAACACCTGAATTCAATGATTAACAGGTGTGGCCAAATACTTTTGTCCATACCGTGACATTCTAAATAACACTGGATCAAAAAAGTTTGGAGCTGCAATTACTTCCATAAGACAGAAATGAGGGAAACCACGAATAATGAAGAGACTCTGTGCTGCTTTTTTAATCAATTGCCCAAAACTGCACCAAAGTGTGACCTAAAAACATGTATCTTCTGCGTACCATTACACATATGCATCCCATTTGGGACTGCAGGGACCCTATCCCAGCTGTCACTGGGACATCCCAGACTGCTCAACAGTCAATTGCAGAGCTGACATATAGAGACAAACAACCAGGCATGCTCACATTCACACCTGTGGCCAATCTAGAGTCACCAATTAACTTTACAAGTATGTCTTTGGTCTGTGGGAGAAAGCCACAGCGCCCAGAGAGAACCCCATGAATATACAGGGAGAACATGCAACTCCACACGTAGGCCCTGGCTGGGATTTGAACTGGGAGCATATTTGCTCTGAGGCCATGGGTCTAGCACAGGTGTGGAAAGGGGTACTGATTAGCTGGGCCCACAGCAGGTAGGGGTCCTTGAGAAGCCTGCAATGAAAAGTGTTTTTATTTTGTTTTTTCCTCAGCAGTTGCTGTCATTATTGAATCAAAAGCGACTAAATTAATCGGTCAACAGATTAAAATTGGTTTTGAATAGAATAAATACTCACTTAAAGATTTCCAACTGGTGTAGTCCAGTGCTGAGACATAAAGCAAGTAAATTTAATTTAACCACAGTAGAAAGTATTGCTCATAAATGGGGTTAAAAAATAACCTTGCAAAGCAGATGGAGATGTCGTTTCCTTGTTTCTCACCGGCAAATTGATCTTGCAAAGCTCCCATCTGAACCATTTGGGCTCGGTTAGAAAGTGACAGGACCATCAATGTCAAGGGGCGGTACTTTCATGGAGTCATGATGTAAGCAAGCAGCAACAAGAGTCCAAAGACGACCAAAGAACAGCAGTGAGTTTTCTTTTCAAAAACAACAAAAGGCGTGTACTGACATGTCTACAGTTGCCATGGTTTGCGTTATTCCTCGGTAGCTGCGCACACACACCTCGGTCGCGATTACGTCACGTGTTTTGTTGCTCTGATTGGCCCGTAAAGATGTGACAGACATAACGTTCATCCAGTCACACTCCGAGTTTTTTTCAAATCCTCTTCCCTTTCCCAAACGCTGTATATTGAAGGTTTCCCAGATGGATGTGTGAAACACAGGTTGTCAGGTTAGTTAAAAAATACATGAAAATGCATAGATATTTGTAAAAATGATGCATCATTTGTTGCTTGGCTAGCCAGTTAGGAGGGCTCTGTTTAATATTCTTTCTAGGGGCCCCAAATCCCTAGCTACACCCCTGCCTGAGGCAAAAGCACTTCTGTTTTTTGTCTCAAGTATGCCTAATTGTTTTCCAAGCCAGACAAATTTTCTTTTAGTTGTCACAGTGGTTGTCTTGTCATGGCAGCTACCACAGATGAGCCCCTGCAACAGATACAAAATGCTTATCATTGCAGTGTGAATTCAGGATGTCATGTCAAAACTGCTGCATAAGGAAGAAAAACTGCAACTGGAAGCTGCCGTTCTGTTGCTGCATCTTTTCATGCTCTGTTCTGCTGACTTGCGATGGACTATGATTATTTTCTGCCATTGGCAACGAGTTCAGTCATCCAAGCTCAGCTGCTATATCCCTGCAGCCTACCCGGCTTCACCTGGCAATTCTAGGTTGAGAGAAACCAGATCCACTGCTTCGCTTCCCCCACCTCTGCACCTCACTTCCTGTTTTGAAAACTGTACTTCCTAAACACTAAAGACTGAATCATGTTTTGGTTTCATGGATGAATTTTACATAATGAGGGAGAAAACACATGCCAAACATCCTAGAATGTTTGTGGCATTAACTAGGAAGGCCACTTTTAGCAGCTTTTCTCCCTCACTATCTGAAATTCATCCATGAAACCAAAACATTGGTTTACTGTTCAGTAAACAATCTTACAGACAGAGTGCAGTTATTTAAATTATTATTTAAATTATTTATATTTAAACAGAGTTCTCCAGAGTTAGGGGGGCTGAGCTGCACATCTTTACTCACAATCTTTTGTTATTGTTTTGATCAAAAGCCCCCTGGTGGTGAACTTGGCATATTATGTTTTTCCTTGTTCTGATCCAGCTATAACTATTGTTTGATTTAACTGTGCATTTAAACACCTTGAGTATCGAACACCCTTGTTAAAAGCGTCTTTAAAAGGCTCTGAATGGTTGACTTAAAGGCTGTTAATTGCACACGTTGATGGGTTTTTAATCCCACGTCTCTTGTGCGCAATAGGAAACACACACAATGGGGCAGTGAGGGTTAAACTGCACCAATGTGCACATGCAAATGATTGTGTGCTGACTGGCGGAGTCGTTGTATCGAGCTCCAGTCCCACGTTGTCAATAAATAGCCATCAGCATGCACGGAGCATTACAGTGAACCTGAATGAGAGCGCTGCTTTCATGTGTGCTGAACAAAGCTTCTCCAGCCCCCCTCCGCTTCTCTTCCTTCACTGGGTCCAAATATAGCCTCCCTCCTTCCATAATTTATGGAAATGGTAGCGAGTTGAAGGAGAGAAGAAGAAAGAGGAGATATGGGAAGAGATGCAGACAGATGTGCTTTTTGTGAGGCTTACATGGCAGCCAGTGAGGGCACATGCTAAGAGGAAGCTCTTTGTTCAAAATAAAGGGGAATAAAATGTGACATCTTGACTGTATTGTCCATTTGTGGCTAATAGTGGTCATTTGCTGTGTTATGAAGTGCTCGCTGTATTCTCTCAGCCCTTGGAGACATGATGAGGCGTGTTTTTATTAAGTGATGTTTGCGCTGCTTGTGACACTTTCATTCAGACAAAGGGAGCGCCTGTGGCTGTGTGGAGCGTGGCTGCTAACAGCCGGGAATGTCACGCTGCAGTACAAAGGATGAGATGTTTTCACTGAGCCTTGTTGTTTTTTTTTTCCTGAGAAATCATAATCCTCCCAAAGCTATGTTGGTACATGTCATGCTAATGTGGCTGCACATAATATGTACAGTGCAGTTGTTGCCACAGTTCAAGAATTTATTGTAAAATCTGCTGTGGAAAATGTGCCGTCCCTTCTTGCTTTATAATCAACATGTGATGTGGCTCCATTGACGTAAAAAACAACCAGAGTTTGGTGAAAAGGTTTGAGGATACATGAAAAATACAATCATGGCTCAATCATGCTGGTTGTCTTTATTAATCCCTCAGGCAGAATCTGTTAGAAGGACTGAAAAAATCATCCACATGGCGACTTTAACACTGAAATTATATACTTATGATTGTGTAAGAAGCAGTGCTAAAAGAAATTAGCACAATAATCAGTGGAATAATTAGGGATGGCCCAAATGATCAGAAGCTTATTCTATTAAAAAGACACGATCAATAGATTGGAATGAATGCTTCTTATTAGCACCCTGATTGCCTTGGTTAGTACTCTGGTATCTGTCTGCAGAGGTATGGTGTGTTAGTGTAGTGCAGTGATATAGGCCTTTTAGAATTAGGTGCATCAGCATTGTGATTCTTCAATGACATATTAAGGCCAATCTAAAAACTAAGAGAGTATCTGTTCATTTTCACAAGAAATTTACAGTTTAAAAGTTTAAATGTACAAGAACTTAAACTGAAGAGTTTTGAGATTATAAAGTCTAAGGGTGCATTCACACCAGAACTGTTTGGTCCACTGTAAATGAACTCTGGTCTGTTTTCTCAGGTGGTCCAGTTTGTTTGGAGTGGTGTGAAAGCTCCCATGAACTCTGGTGCGGACCAAACAAGCGGACTCTGGTCCGCTTGAAAACAGGGGGTCTGGGTCCGCTTCCAAACGAATCCTAGTGCGATTCTTTTGTGGTGTGAAAGCAAAACGGACCAACTTGGGGACCAAAGGCAGGAAGTGGCGTAAAGCCTAGTGATATACAGATTTATATGTGATTTAATTCACTCAAATACAGGTTGGGACCTTGCTTGGCGTCTGTGTAGCCATAGCAACAAGTGGTAGTAGGTGCAGATTTATTCGTGTCATGTAAAGAACGACATGCTGGACAGCTCGCCACCTTGCTTGCTGCTCGTAATGCCCCAATGCAAAACTAGAAACCCTAAGACAGCGTAAATTCTGTGTTTATTCATTGTTTATGTGGGCAAAAAGAGCCGCGGAAGGAGATGGATTTCCGATTTTAACTACTTCTACGCCTTCTTTTCTTCTTGGTTGCTGTTTTTTTTTTTTTTACAGCGCCTCTAATGGGCAGAGGTTGTAGGTGTTCAGATGGTTTGGTCCGTTTGACCAAGAGCAGTGAATGTGAACCAAACCAAAGGAAAGTTCAACAATGTTGCAATATCCGTTCCAAAATGGGTCGAGTCTCCCAGACTATCAGGTGTGAAAACGACCTAAGGGCGCTTTTACATTAGGCTCAGTTGATTTCAGCTACACTGCAGCACGGACCCTTGGCCCGTCCTGTTCACATATGGCTTCTTCTTTGCACGATCCAGCTTATCTCTCATTTGTTGATGGCAACTGTGTGGACAGACAATGATTTCTGGAAGTGTCCCTGAGCCCATGCAGTGATTTCCAGCACAGAACCATGCCTGTTTTTAATGCAGTGGCCCCTGAAGGCCCCAAGATCACCAGCATCACAGTATAGACCTTTGGCTTTGTCCCTTGTGCACAGAGATTTCTCCAGATTCTCTGAATGTGTTAATGATATGAATTACTATTGATGGTGGGATAAATTTGAAGAAAATTTCTGATATTGTTAAATTTTTAGATGCAGTTTTTCCACAGATTGGTAAACCTCAGCCCGCCTCACTTCTGAGCAGCTCTGCCTCTCTTAAATGCTCCTTTTATTCTCAGTCATGTCACTGACCTGTTGCCAATTGACCTCATTAGTTGCACAATTCTCCTCCAGCTGTTTTTCATTCCCACCACTTTTTGGCCTTTTGTTGCTCTGTCCCTACTTTTTGAGATGTGCTGCCACCATCAAATTCAAAATGGGCCAATATTTTTATGAAAGGAAAATTTGTTTCATGTTGTTATGCTCTATTGTGAATTAATGTCTAAATTAATGTGGGTTAATGGGATTTAAAAATCATTGCATTCTTTTTTTATCTACATTTTACACACTGTCTCAGCTTTTTTGGAGTTTGGGTTAAAAAATAATTGAATCAGCTGCAAAGCACAACTGAAATATGTTTTGAGAGTTTCATTTATGAGACTATTTGCAGTGTTTATCCCATTGAATATGCTTTAGACTTTCAGTCTGATCATAATAATTGAAGCACATTAATGAACACATCATTTGATAATAAGTTTGTTTTATGTGTCTGACCAGTGCAGGGAAGCATTCACTGATTTAATCCAGTTGCTGCTCCATATATCATTGAATATAAACTTATATGATTTTTGATTTCAGATCAAATCCACATCTTTCTTTCTGCACACAAACAGAAATGAGTGAAAATGTAACTGTGATTGGTGGATGCTGTGAGGAAGATTTACATTCATATACTGCAGTCTTAAAGATAAATTAAAAGCACATTTCTTCATCAAAGCTGCACTAAAAAGTTCCTCTATCTGTATGAGATATCAGTGAGTTTTTCCATATCTTCAAAATAAAAATATATCGTGTGATGTTCTAAACAAAGCTTTACCTGTGAAGTCACTGCCAGCCAATCAGATCGCCCCCAGCCTCAGTTTTTCACAGCGTGGAGGTTTCTTTGTGTCCGCTGTGCAGCTGCATGCTGTTTGTAGGATTCTGATCTCTGAATCAGAGTCCTGTTTATTTGATTAAATGTTCAGCGGAAGAACAAAGTGACGATGTTAAAACACTTCATATGGTTATTTCAGCATGACTGTGGCATCCTGCTGTGGATCTTTATTAATGCTGAACAGCTAATTATAAAATGTGTCCTTGTTGTTTTATTTCCTTAGGTTTAGTGAACAGATTGTCTGCCTGCTGTTTTAAAGGTTCAGGTGTTACTGTTGGTGCTACAAAGACTGAGATTTAAGAGATCAGCCGTGTTATAAACACAGCAGTGAAGTTGTGTTTGTTCGCACCTCTCCCTCCTATTTGTATTTGATGTTTCACATATTTCCTCGCCGTATTTAAAGTCTTTAAGGCTGATACGTCTGCACACCTGCTGAGATGTTTTAGCAGAGCTCTGAGGTAGAGATTTGGTGACCTCGGCTGCAGAAATCATGTCCATCCAGCCTTTTATCTTTTCTTAAAGCTGCATGAAACATTTTTTGTATAAGGTTGTCAAAATGTTCAGTCTTGAGGCTCTTCAGTTTTCCTTACCATGTTTTAGATAAAATGATGTTTTATTTTAAAGATAATGGTCACAAAAAAAAAACATGCTTTGATAACCGAACTACTGTCTGGAGGTTTTGTACCCCTGCAGCCTTGCCATGCATTGCTGATGTTCTGTTGATTGTCTATTAATGCTGATGTCAGTCAAGACCAGTGTTTCCCAAATGGTGTGCCTTGGAAAATTTTACAACCCTACATTATTACCATACAACAAATGGTTGGAAATAAATCATACCAACATTATGGAAACAAATTTCTCAGTTAGCTGAAAACTAAACAGGACAGTGATTCATGTAAAAGATGCTCTGCTGAAACAAGAATGCCTTTCCATGAGTAAATAACTGTGGCTTTATTTTAGAGGGGCAGGGGAGTTGGGCCTGGGTGGCCACCTCAAATGAATAAATAAGGTTGAAATTTTTTTGTATTCTTAAGTACTTGAAGAGTTTACAGAAATGCCTGTTACCTGTTTAAACACACAAATAACCGTTTGTGCAAAACACAGCACGCCTTGCAACACAGCGCAATTTCCAGGCTTACACCATGGGCGTATATGGCTGCATGACTGATTAAAGCAAAGTGAATTTCCTGGAAAGAGTTTATTATTTTGCATGTTAAGACGCCCTCACTCACTTGGGAAGCAAGTGTGTCTAGTTCATTGTAATCCATTTTTTTTGCAGCCTGTTTTTATTTTCTCTAATGTAAGATCCATCAGCATTTTGATTCTAAGCAATAATGCTCCATTTTTACCCTCAGGCTTATGGTAAACACCTGCTATGCTTCCAGAAATAGTGCTTGCTTACGTGTTTGCATGAAGCATTAGCAGCATTAATCATCTTGATGTCTGGAATGACATCAGCTCAGTTTCTGCTCTCTGTACGCTGCTCATCACAGGAATTGTGTCAGCCGTACATCATAGCACCGCTGAACCATGAAACATGATGTCTTCCTCCCACCTCACCTTCAGGGTGTAGCAGTGACACAGAAACGCTCCGGTTTGTTTTCTCAGCATACAATCAGAGCTAAGAGATCGGGCTCTGCAGTGATCGCACACATGCTTGGTTAGCAGACGCGGCAGAGGGAGAAGGAGGCGTTGAGCTCTTTGTCTGACTCACTGCTTTTCGCTCCTTTGTCTGTTTACACAACAGGTCAGATTTCTGTGGTCACAACCTACTACTCTGTTGTGTAATGAATATTTTTGGCTGGCAGGTAGAGCCTTCTGCTCTGTGAGATCTAAGTCTTCTTGTTAAGTTAGTAGATTTTCTGTGCAGATTATCTGATGACATCCAAACCTAGGGATGCTTACTGGTGCAGTTCAGTGTTCAATGATGAGTAGAGTGGATGATAAAAGGATGCCTGTGATGATACATTGCACTCACAACGTGGTGTTTAAGGGGTGATTTTGCACATTTGATATTTTCAGTTTTTTCACATTTCATTTCAGAACTGTTTTTCAACTCAAGTCAGATTCCCTTTTTCTTATAATGAGGTGATTATGTCAGCATCCACTCCAGTCTGCTGAAAATTATTATTTTTCATTAAAAAGCAAAATAAACTGTGTTCAAGATAATGCATTTTTAGCATGTATTTGAAGAATTGTTGTAGAATTGTTATCACCTGATTACTACAATAGAAATACATAGAGGAAAGCCTAAAGCAGAAACATACACTACATTGCCAAAAGTATGCACTCACCCATCCAATATTACTCATGGTGGAAAGTTTAATAATTTAAAAATCTTCAACAATCCACCAGAAACATGAACAAAGGACTCAAAGCAATGATTACTGTACAATAGGCATCATCTAAACATATCCAAACATGATTCAAAACATCTAAAACACATAAACACTCTGCATGAGGGCATCATGGGAAAATTATTCAAATTTTGAAATGAAAATAGGCGAGGCTTACGTCAATTGACTCTCTGCAGAGTTGATGGGATCAACACTGTCAAACAACTCCAACGCTGAAGACCACTTAACTCAGGGTGAAGTTAAAATTACACTTAGGGAGTTAAATCAACGTAACTCTGAGAAATGAACACTCCAGTTTTTACTGTGTACAAACATTTGTGAAAGAATGGGTCGCTCTCAGGAGCTCAGTGAATTCCAGCATGGTACTGTGATAGGATGCCACCTGTGCAACAAGTCCAGTGGTGAAATTTCCTCGCTCCTAAATATTCCACAGTCACCTGTCAGTGGTATTATAACAAAGTGGAAGTGATTGGGAACAACAGCAACTCAGCCACCAAGTGGTAGGCCACGTAAAATGATGGAGCGGGGTCAGTGGATGCTGAGGCGCATAGTGCGCAGAGGTCACCAACTTTCTGCAGAGTCAATCACTCCTTCAGACCTTCAGACTTCAAGGGGCCTTCAGATTAGCTCAAGAACAGTACGTAGAGAGCTTCATAGAATGGGTTTCCATGGCCGAGCAGCTGCATCCAAGCCATACATCACCAAGAGCAATGCAAAGTGTCAGATGCAGTGGTGTAAAGCACGCTGCCACTGGACTCTGGAGCAGTGGAGATGTTCTCTGGAGAGACAAATCACCCTTCTCCATCTGGCAATCTGATGGATGAATCTGGGTTTGGCGGTTGCCAGGAGAACTGGCAAAGTTTGGTGGAGGGGGGATTATGGTGTGGGCTTGTTTTTCAGATGCTGGGCTTGGCCTCTTAGTTCCAGTGAAAGGAACTCTGAATGCTTCAGCATACCAAGAGATTTTGGACAATTCCATGCTCCCAACTATGTGGGAACAGTTTGGGGATGGTCCCTTCCTGTTCCAACATGACTGTGCACCAGTGCACAAAGCAAGGTCCATAAAGACATGGATGAGAGAGTTTGGTGTTGAACTTGACTGGCCTGCACAGAGTCCTGACCTCAACCCGATAGAACACCTCTGGGATGAATTAGAGCGAAGACTGAGAGCCAGGCCTTCTCGTCCAACATCAGTGTGTGACCTCACAAATGTGCTTCTGGAAGAATTGTCAAAAACTCCCATAAACACACTCCTAAACCTAGTGGAAAGCCTTCCCAGAAGAGTTGAAACTGTTATAGCTGCAAAGGGTGGAACAACGTCATATTAAACCCTATGGATTAAGAATGGGATGCCACTTAAGTTCATATGTGCGTCAAGGCAGGTGAGCAAATACTTTTGGCAGTATAGTGTATTTTTGTGGTTAAATCACAAAATGTACAAATAATTGTGAGCTTACACAAGAAAAATATTTAGTAAACTTGTCAGTAAATAAGTGATCATAATTCTGAGGCTTTCACTGTTGACGGTGTTGTAGAGGAGCAGGTGTTATGGTTTCACAAGTGTCCGTGTAACCTGGTGACTTTCAGCTAGTAGTGAGGCGTAAACCAGTATCATTTCTCTCACCAGTAAAATGTCTGCCTCTGAGTGGATTTTTGCAACACCATCATTACCAATGCATGAGTTGAGCAAAGCTGCTTCCACTGTTGGGGTAGCAGAGTGATACGGGACAGACAACAGCTCAGTCTAAGTCCAGTCATCAGTTTTGCTCTAGCAACCAGATATCTAACTAAATGTCACCCATTTGTGCCATTGTAAATAAGCAGACTAAACAGGTAAAATGTGTTTGCTCCTTTCCAAATCTGATGTCTATAAAAACAGCAACATGCACTCACTGGCCCCCTTATTAGGTACACCTTGCCAGTACCAAGTTGGACCCCCTCTTGCCTTAATTCTTCACAGCATAGATTCAACAAGGTGTTGGAAACATTTCTCTGGGATTTTGGTCAATATTGACATGATAGCATTACACAATTGCAGATTTGTTGGCTGCACATCCATGATGCTAATCTCCCATTCCACCACATCCCAAAGGTGCTCTACTGGATTGAGATCTGGTGACTGTGGTGACTCATGTCGCACACTATGGTCATAAAGGTATGGACATGGTCAGCAACAATATTCAGGTAGGCTGTGGTGTTCAAACGATTCTTAATTGGTACTAAAGGGCCTAAAGTGTGCTGACAAAATATCTTCCACACCATTACACCACTGCCAGCCTTAACCACTGATATAAGGCAGGATGGATCCATGCTTTTATGTTGTTCCCACCAAATTCTGACCTGACCATCTGACCAGCTGAAATCAAGACTCATCAGACCAGGAAACATTTTTCCAATCTTCTTTTGTCCAATTTTGGTGAGCCTGTGTGAATTATAGCCCCAGTTTCTTGTCCGTAGTTGATAGTAGTGGTCTTTTCTGCTGTAGCCAATCTGCTTCAAGGTTTGAAGTGTTGTGCGTTCAGAGATGCCATTCTGCATACCTTGGTTGTAACGAGTGGTTATTTGGGTCTGTTGCCTTTCTATCATCTCCAACCAGACAAGACATTGTTATCTGCATAACTGCTGCTCGATGGATATTTTCCCCTTTTTTTGACCATTCTCTGTAAACCTTAGAGATGGTTGTGCGTGAAAATCCCAGAAGATCAGCAGTTTCTAAAAGACTCAGACCAGCCCGTCTGGCACCAACAACCATGCCACGTTCAAAGTCACTTAAATTCATTTTCTTCCCCATTCTGATGCTCGGTTTGAACTTCAGTAAGTCGTCTTGATCCATCTACATGCCTAAATGCTTTGACTTGCTGCCATGCCCTCTCGCTGTCTCCTCCTTCACTGCACTGAATCACCGCTTTTTTACAGCTTTTCTCCCTCATCCTGTCAAAAATGTATACTGTTTTATAAATAAGCCTCGTGGAGTGCTGTTTTTCATTAAAAATTAATTCTTAATCCTGGAAAAGTGAGCCATTTGTTCAGTCGCTTTGCTTTGTCAGAAAATGTTTTTGAAATAATCAGAAGACAAACAGACTAAAACTCTAAGATCTGGTGTTACATTTACAAACAGTGACAGGATGAGAAGACATGTTTGATTTCTTTATGTTGAAGCCTCTCAAAAACTGCTCAATGGGTGTGCAAAGATGAAAAGCTCTTACCTGCTGTGAGTTGTATCACTTGGCAGGAAGTATTATGAGATACAGACTTGTATTATGGATTGTGCCTGTATTTGACAGAATAGAAAACGTAAAAACAGGAAGAAGGAATGGATTTGACCTTGAAATCCACCTGCATATGATGATGATGCTGATGATGAAGCGTTTTTTGTTATGATTAATGTAAACGGAATGATTCAGAAACATTTTTTAGTTTTAGACCAGGAAATGATGAAGGCACGTGCAGGCAGACTATTTGATGGTTTTTAAAGATAAATGCTTTTTTCCCAATCCACTCTGGGATTTTTTCTCCTCAGTCTCAGGAGGAGAGGAGCCCTGGGAGCGAGGCCGCTCCCTAGGGTGTTGTAAACACAACATTACACCCGAGATATGGGCTAAATGAGCCTGCAGTGCTGCACTTACCAGAGCTGTGAGTATACACTGTGTAGGCGGGTGTGAAGTCAGTGCTGTTACTAGTAGTTTTAATCTTTGTCCCTGTTTGCCATACTTAAAATGGAGTGCTTACATTATGATGCCTGTGCTCAGTTTCTTCACTGTGCCCAGAATGTTTTATTTATTTATTTATGGTTTTGATGGACAGACTCATTCTCTAACAGTCCCTCCTCTCTCGCCGTCTTTGTTTGTCTGTCTTGTCTTTGTCTCGAGCTTTTCTCACTTCCCTCCGCTCTCCCGCCTTTGTCTTTCTCTCCCACTGACGCACATTTTTACTGCACACTCGGTGCGAGATGCTGCTGTAAATAAGAGGAGCTGTCACTGCGCCGTTGATGAGGGTATTGTAAAGTTTGTATGCAGCGAGCGAGGGACAAACTGCATCAAAAGAGTGGTTTGAAGTACGGAGAAGCAGAGAGCGGACCGAACTGAACTCAATCAACCTTCCTATTTAAATAATTCAGGTGTTTTTCAAAGAATTACGACTTGAAGTCATGATATGCTTCGCTGCCTGTTGTGTTGATCTGGTTCAGCTGCTGCATCAGAATAGTGCACGTCAGCGATATCAGACATTATTTCAGTTTTATGATCTTTGAACAGCATCCTGGCCTCTGCAGTCAGAGCCTCCACTACCATGCTGCTTTCAATGGCTTTTGGTATTTTAACAAACAAAAAGATCCTTCTCCTTCTTTGATTAAAGTATGTTTTCTGCTTTAACTTTGCTACACTTTCATGCGTCATGATTCATGCTAATAGGTTTGCTAATGACATTGACTCCCTGACTTAACTTTCATTGTGACTGACCATGTCAGTGGAGGCTATAGCTACACTGCTGTTGGTTTAAGGTAGACATTAACAGATTTGACCTTTGCATCACCTTTTAACTGGCAGCTTATAAGCCAATCCCAAAAAGGTTGGGGCACATTGTAAATTAAAAAAAAAAAAAACAGAATACAATGACTTAATGTCCTCAAACACCCATATTTTATTAACAATATAACATAAACAACATCAGACGTTGAAACTGAGACCTTTTACAGACATTTTTATGAGATCTGTGGCCAGACTAATTACAACTCCAGTTCCAAAAAAGTTGGGACACCGTGTAAAATGTTAATTAAAGCAGAATCTAATGGTTGTCAAATCTTAAAATCTTGATTTTATTCGCGACACAACATAAACAACATATAAGATGTTGAAACTGAGACATTTCACCATTTCTTGAAAAATATTAGCTCATTTTGAATTTGATGGTAGCAATAAAACTGAAAAAGTAGGGATGGGGCCACAAAAGGCTGGAAAAGTAAATGGTACCAATGAAAAAAAACAGCTTGTTGGGCATTTTGGTACTAGTTAGGTTAATTAGCAACAGGTAAGTAACTTTTCTGGGTCTAAAAGGAGCATTTTAGAGAGGCAGAGTCTCTCAGAAGTAAAGCTGGATGGAGGTTCAGGGCTGGTTCACCATCTAAAGTCCATAATGTCATCAAAAGATTTAGAGATTCTGGAGAAATCTCTCTGCACAAAGGACAAGGCCATTCGTCAATATTGGATGATCATGATCTTTGGGGCCCTTAGGGGTCACCGCATTAAAAACAGGCATGGTTCTGTACTGGAAACCACTGCATGGGCTCAGGAACACTTCCAGAAATCCCCGTCTGTCTACACAGCTTACCGTTCCATCCAGGAATTCAAGTTAAAGCTGTATCATGCAAATAAGAAGCCACATGTGAACATGACTCAGAAACAGCGCCATCTTCTCAGGGCCAAAGCTCGTTTAAAACAGACCGAAGCTAAATGAAAAACTGTTCTGGGGTCGGATGAATCAAAATTTGAAATTCTTTTTGGAAACTAAAACGCCATGTCCTGTGGACTAAAGAGGGACAGGGAACATCCAGCTTGTCATCAGTGCACAGTTCCAAAGCCTGAATCTCTGATAGTATGAGGTTCCATTAGTGCCTATGGCGTGGACAGCTCACACATCTGGAAAGGCGTAAATGCTGAAAAGTAGATAGAGGTTTTAGAGCAGCATATGCTTCCATCCAGGCAACATCTTTGTCAGGAAAGACTTTGACTATTTCAGCAAGACGATGCTAAACCAAATACCACACACATCACAACAGCATGGCTTCACGAGAGGAGAGTCCAGGTGCTGAACTGGCCTGCTTTTAGTTCAGATCTGTCACCAGTAGAAAATATTTGGAGCATCATGAAAGAAGAAATCTGGCAAAGATTCAGGATTCAGGATAGAATCCTATATCAGACAAGAATGGGACAACATTCCTCTCCCAAAACTCCAGCAACTGGTATCCTCACTTCTCAGACGTTTACTGACTGTTGTTAAGCTTTTATTTTTCATGAAGTGGTAAAACGTCTCAGATTCAATATCTTAAATGTTTATGTTCTATTGTGAGTAAACTATTGGGTTATGAGATTTGCATTCCATTGCACTCTATTTCTATTTACATTTTACACAGCATCCCAACTTTTTAGGACTTGGCATTGCAGAAGTACTTCAGCTAAACTTTACAGAGAAGGTTAGTGTAATCGCCCACTGCGTGAGGCACCTCCGGTCTGGACGGCTTGTCTCTAGTGAGTTTTTTTAGCCAAGTCATAACTGGATGTCTATGATTTTTCAGACTGAGGAGAAAGTCATCATGGCATCAGTTATAAAAGTAAATGCTATCCACCTAAAAGCATGTTGACATGAAAGAAGTTCAACTTGACAGGTTTGCTGGTCTGAAATAAATTCAAGTAGTCATTTGTTGAATCATGAAGTGTCTGATGCTAGCTGCGTTTGGATAACAGACACAAAAACATGATATTTTTAGTGAAAAAGTACACGTACTGGTGCATAGGTGTTTTGCATGTCACTTGTTCGACGTTTTCATTGTTGACATTCGCTTTAATGTGAGATTTCCTGCTGAGCTCTTTCTTCATATTGTAACTGCATGGTTTTCGGATCATCCTCATCTGCATAAAGCCCTGTGAACAGAGTGAAAAGGGTGAGAAGATAAAAGAGAAGCAGTTGTGTAATACTGCAGCAGGAGACGGGACGTCAGGCAGCCAAGGTAGAGAGAGTAGAGATACTTCTAACATAAAGACGGAGGGAGAGTAAAGGAGACGAGACGAGCCAGAAAAGCCAGAGTGAGACAGAAATGTAAATGGAGCGAGAAATATTGACATGCACAGCAAAGCTGACTATAAGAAGGCAAAGAAAGAGATTAAGTTAAACCCAAAACTGAGAGAAAGAAAGGGATCCACATTCAGTAGGTTTCAAACAAGACCAGAAATATAAGAGAGGAGTTAACATAAAGCAGTTATTCATGGGGGTGGGCAACTGGCAGCCAGGGGGCCACATCAGACCCTCCACCCCATGCAATATGGCCCCGAAGTCTGTTTTAAATATGAGTGAAGAAAAACGTACAAAAATCTGCATTAAAGCATGAAAACAGAAACCTTTGACCTTTACTACTGGTTTAAGGTTTATAATTTTTCTTTGTTTTGTTTTATTAAAATAATTTAAAACTTGGTTTTAAATTTCTTTTGAATTTTAAATCAATACTGTTTTTCTACTTTATTTTTATTTAAATTAAATTTTTGATTTTTTGAATTTCTTTTTCATTAGTTCAAATTGTACTTATTTGTAGTTTCTTTGATTTGAAAAAAATATTTGACATTCATTTATCAACATCTCAATTTCTTTTATTCAAAGTTTATTACTGTTTTATTTTTGTTTGTTTTTTTCTTTTTACATTTTTGTCTATTTTTAACTGCTTTTTACTTTGTATTCAGTATCATTTATATTTGTTTATTTCCATTACAAATTTGAAATTTTTTCATTAAATTCTTCTCTTTTTTGTTTCATTTTCATTTTTTAAATATTATTTTTTCTTAATTTTATCTTTTTAATCAATTTTTTATTTTATTGGAATTTCTTTTTAATTTTTTAAAAATTATTATTATTTTTTAGTTTTAATTCTATTGAAAAGTGGAAAATAATTTATTTTTAATTTGTCTTTTTGAATTCTTTTATCTGTTTTAAACAATGTATTTTTTTCATCAAATTTTTCTTCATTAATTTTTCACACTTTCATTTATTTGTATTTCGTTTTTTTTTTTTTTTTTTTTGGTAGATTTAATTGGCTACAATTATTTCTGTAAAATTTTTTAGATCACAAAATGCAATGTTAAAAATATGCAATTAAAGTGTTATATTCTCTGCACTGAAATAGCAGCTTGAAATTGATTTAAATATGTTTTATCTCATTAGATAAACTTTTTCTATTTGCACTTGATTTTAAAAACTACATTTCTGTATAATACATTATCAGGAAAGCAATATATTCTTCCTTTCCTTTAAATTGAAAATTTAATTGAAAAAAAAAAAAAACTTGGAATATCCAACAATCTGAAACAATTTTGCCCTTTGACATTGTCAGTAAAATAAATGCGTCCCCTTGGTAACCAAAGTTTCCCATCCCTGCTCTACATGAATGCAGCCGCATTAAATCAAATTTATGACTGAATGCAAATATTCTAAATTGATTCGGTTAAACTACAGATGCAAAGTGTGTAACTGATTAAATCTTGCACTGTCACATAATAATAAGCACTAAAACCACTAGGCCTCGATGCAGGACCTAAAACACTAAACAGATCATGCACATAACTTTCATTATGTACATGAATATGCAGCATTGTGCATTCCTGCAGCACATCTATCTGCAGGTTTCAGCTCTTGATGGGACTCCAGCTGTGCGATGGAGCCTCATAACATGAGAAACAGAGCAGGATAGGAATGTAAATGCAGCTCTAATTAAATATGGATATCAGAGATGACTCTTTCTGTTGGGGAAAAGCATCTTGCTTCTCTTTGAGCTCCCTGGGTGCGCTGTAGGACATGGAGAGTGGTTTACATTCGCTGACTGTGGCCGCACAGGCAGAGGAAACAATTTCACACCGAGATGTTAATTTAATTATATAACATGCCTGCAGCTAGTACACATCATTACAGTGGGGCACCGTAATGTTCATCACTGATCATACAGTGAGTTAATGGTTTTTTCTTTACCGAGGGAATGTTTTTAAAGAATCACTAATGATTTTGAAATTCATAAGGGTGTCATAGTTGTTTAGCATGCTGCCGAGCACGTTAAGAGACCTAGAGCGCTGCAACTTCTCTCACTCCTCACTTACCTCTGATGTTCCTTCATCTCACATCAGCTGCAATAACTCCCATACTCAAGAAACCTAGCTCAGGCTGCAAAAAAATCTAAAATTCCTTCCTTTACTCTTAAAAAATCTGTAGAAAAACAGTCACATCTCCACGCTACACTCGCGCATCTGAAATCTATGAACAATTTGGGTCAGAGAAACCGCCTTGGTTAAAATTATTAATGTTCTCATGGCAGCTAACTCCAGACTTAACCATTCTTTATCTGAGTGGTCTTCAACACCATTTCCCATCATCCTCCTGGACAGACTGGCCTCTATCTGAATCACTAACACACAGCTAGACTGATTTAAAACATGTGTCTCAGTTTATACGACTCATTGTAATCTCATCCTTTCAGCGTCCCCCAGGGTTCTGTCCTGGGCCTCCAACTATTAATGATATTCACGTTGGCCATTTTGTTTATTATTATTCTTCCACGCCGACTATCTCCTACTTCATACTTTGTCGTATCCACACCATTTAAACTTTAAAAAATTCAGTTTCTTCATCATTCAACTGAAGGATTTTTTAAAATGTGGCTATTTTCATGCAATTTTCAGCTATTTCTATGCTTTTTCAGCCATTGAATGCAATTTTCAGCTACTTTTGGGCCAAAATCAGCTATTTTTATGCTATTTTCAGCTTTTTGTAGGCAACTTTCAGCTATTTTTTATCCTTTCTTGAGCTATTGAATGCAATTTTATGTTATTTTTATGCTATTTTCAGCTATTTTGGTGCTTTTGGCTATTTTTAGTAGTTCTTCCACAATTCAGCCCTCAGCATCCTCACACAATTTCAGCTGAAATTGCAATTTTGATCTAGTTTTCTATTTACTTCCTCTAGTCGTATCTTCCATAGATTTAATATCAACTTTTACAGCTATGCTGATGACACCTGGCTCTACCTATCCACCAAATCTGACTCCACTCTCCCACCCTCCTTCCTCTGCAAATGTTGCTTTGATGCTTCTACTCAGTCTGAATGCTGCTGAAAAAACTGCATCCAAAAGTGTGGAACGATTTCTGAAAAATGTTCCTCAATGTAAAATTTCCAAGGTTTTAAATATCAGCACAAAAGTTTTCCTACAAACACAGCAGAATTTCTGCACACTGTTCATACCTGCAGCCAGTGTCTGTATGAAACAAACATGGATACTTATGGTTTTCCTGGGCTGTAATAATGCCACAGACTGGATTATTATCAACTGACAGACACCAACTGCTGCACTATGGCTTGCTGAGTAGCAACCGCCTCTGTCTGTGTGCCTCTCTGTTCACTTTTCTTTCCACCCACGTCTCACACCTGTTGCTCATCTGCTGATTGCAGCCTGTGTGAGCTTCAGGGGCAGTCGGACGATTGTTGCATGCAATAATCAACACTCATGTAACACTCATTACAATTATGTAACACTATCAAAGCATAAAAACAGTTAAATGTTAAGCTTGATTTGCATCACAGTGTTTTGTTGCCCTTTGTGGTGATGGTGGTATTTAAATTTAAAGGGATAATGCTTTTAAATGTTAAAACCTCCCTTCAAAACAAACCTGTGATGGCTGAACTCATGTCTGTGCACAAGATCATTAAATACGTAGTGTTGGAGTGAAATTTGCTGATGAATAAACTCAGACCAAGCTGTTGTCCATCATATATAACTCTGCAACGGCCTCTTCTGTGCAATACGATGTAAGTCATGTGTTTAAACCGGTGATGACGGAGTTGAAAAGTTTCATTCCATGGCAGAAACTATACAAGTAGTCAGGCCTGCCCACAGAATAGGCTGGAACCCTGAAAAACCCCAAAAATGGGTCCTCACCAGGTATAATTTGTTGGTGCTACCAATGCATGTGTGTTAGATCAGTAGCATTGGTGCTACTGTCCTGGCTAGCAGTGACAATTAACAAACAACTTCAAAACTCAAAAAATCAAAGCGACCACTGTGGCCCGGGGATAGTGGATCTTACACAGGATCAAAAATTTCAATGTCCATGCAAAAATTATAACTTTTGAGGCATTTATTCACAAAGGTTTCTCACAAACAATTGGCGTTCTCCAGGTGTGTCTGACTCATGCCCTCCTGGTAAAAAACCATTCAACTTCCCTAATGCATGGCCATCCTATCCTACCTGCCCATAATATAGACGTCACCTTGTGCCAAACTACCAAATATATCAAAACAAAAGCCCCAATCAATAATTAATTACTCTGTACGATAACATTAGCTGTATCAAAATTAACCCTTCAATTCTCCCCAAACAAATAATGAATAAATGTAAAATTATCAAACTAAAGAAATAATGTGAATAGCTACAACACAGACTCTTTCATTTTCAGTGAGCTCTCCACGTTTTACCATTTTGAACAGGAATGAGGAATTTCAAACTGAATTCACCTTTTTTTTTATACCCAAATTTGAGCCGGCTCACTGGGCTTCTCTGAGAAGTCAGAAATGAATCAAGCATAACATTCAACCACTAAAACTCATTTTTCTGTTCAGGAATGCAAGTAAATAACTATAATTTGACAAATTAATCAAGAAATATTGATGTGCTTTAGAATTTTTTCTTTTTTATTGTAAATCAGTAAATTTTAAAATTCATGGATAACAATAATAATTATATTTGAGCATTCAAAATATCATTTGGTTTAAAGAGCTTCTACATATTGGTGTATTAACCATTGCAGAAACATAAAAAATGATTTTGGTAATTACCAATGCTGTTCATTTAGGGCAGCTGTGGCATAAACCTTACTTTGGGTGGTGGTCTAATAAATTTGTTAAGCACTGTGTATATGTATATATATTATACACTTTTCACCCATTTTTGCCACTCTAACCCATTTTCTGCTCTTTAACTTCTTTTTATGACTTTATCTGTCCACTTATGTCACATTTTCTGCCCCTTGTAACCCATTGTTGTCGCTCTCTAACCCCTTTTTGTTACTTTATCTTGCCATTTTTGCAATATTTTTGCCATTCTGAACCCATGTTTTAATACTTTATTCCACTTTCTGCCCCCTATAATCCATTTTTGGATTATAGGGGGCTTTCTGCCCATTTTTTACTACTTTAAACCAGTGTTAATTTTGGCAGCTATTTTTAATTGTAGTTTTAGTCAAATTTTAGTCATTTCTATCCTTTTTAGTGTTAGTCTAGTTTTAGTCGACGAAAACTCAAAAACATTTTAGTCTAGTTTTAGTCCATAAAAGTCTTCACGTTTTAGTCTTTACTTTTGGTCCAAGCATTTATTTTCTTGCCTAAATCTGGTACGAATCATGGTAGTGTGTTCTTTGCACTATGCCAAACCTGGGGTCCCTGCTTTCTACAGCTGAGAGGCAGAAAGTCTACAGCTGTATTGTGTTTTGGTAGATGTACCAGCAGTGGCGAAATGTCACGGATTTTGAATGTCCGACAAAAACTCCATTACATTTTAGTCTATTTTTATTCATCTTGATGAAAACTAAACTTACTTAGTTATAGTTTTAGTTGACGAAATTAACACTGCTTTAAACCTCCATTGTTGCCATTGTTAACCCATTTTTAGATACTTCTTTGCCACTTGCTGCCCCTTATAACCCATTTTTGCCTCTTTATACCCATTTTTGCCACATATGCCACTCGTTTATCGGTCCATTTTTGCCATTCTTAAGAAATTTTGGTACCTTTTGCCATTCTGCACCTTAAAACCAATTTTTCCCTCTTTTCACCAGTTTTTACAACATTTTTGCCAAGCTATTAACCCTTGTTTCTACAACTTTTTGTCATTTGTGCGATGTTTTTGTCACTAGTGACTCATTTTTGACGATTTTTGCCCATCTTTGCCACTCTCTTACCCCTTATAACTATTTAATCTGGCCATTTTTGCCACTCTTCACCTGTTTTTTGCTGCTCTCTAACCCCTTTTCACCACTTTGCCTTGTAATTTTTTGCCACTTTTAACACATTTTTGCATTCATTTCATTAGTTGTTCTTTAGATTTGTCTCCCTTTCTTCTACTTTATTTTCTGGAAACTCTACATTTGTGGACATCATGGCTTTGCTATGAAGCCTGACATTATTTTCCAATTGCTTTGGTCAATGGACCCACCCACTTAGTTAACAAGTGCTACTATTCCAGCTTATTATAAAGTGTGGTTATCATAGATTAACTTCACAATGGAGCATGATTTTGCTGACCTCCATGTGCCCCCCCATTTGGCTGGGCCCCAGAAAGCTCTCCCCTTTACAGGCTGCCTTGCCAGTGGTGGCGCTGATACTGGTTTACCACCCCTGCTTGCTACATGTTAACCCTGAAGACAAAATGTTCACTGTAATTTTAGAGAAATGTCAAATGTTCTCACTGGCTGGTTTAAGTTAGAGTTTGATTCCTGTCAAGCTGCACACAGAGCAGTGGCATATTTTCACCATGTTGTTGTAATAAAGCGAGCTGGGCTAGTTTTCAGATTTTTACAAGGTCAGCATTCAGAGTTTGGGTCCAGCTGTTACCCTCATTCAGCTCCATTTTAATTACCACAACACAAAATGACAATATGAAGCACTTTTGGCTGCTAAAAGCTTCACCATGTTGATCAGCTTGTTGCAGATTTTGTGTCTGTACTGAACAGAAAGTGAAGAGGGTAATTTTTAGAGCAGGAACCATTAGGATGAAGCACAATTCTCTGTAGATTTCTCTTTTCTTTTCTGACTTAATGGATTTATTTGGTGCAGCATCTTTAACAAAGAAGGTCACAGAGTTTTACATGAAATGATAGTAATAGTTACAATGATAATAGTAATGCAACAATAAAAATCTTTTTAAAAAGGTGAACTAAAATGAGAAGTCTGAGCGTGTGGGACAGTATCGTTTCACAGAGAGACATGAAGGGGTTAATGATTGAAAATGTCTATCAAAGTGTCGGTGATGATAACAGATTATTTCCTGACTGAAGTCTGAAAAGCAGAAGAAGAATCTTAAAAATAACAAGTGTCTAAAGAGCTGCAACAACACAAGAGAAGTGCTGCCCACATGCTTCAATCCATCCATCAGGCCTCCTCTTCTCTTCTTCTCCATCCATCCATCAAATCTCCATCGATCTGTTGATAAATCTGTTCACCCATCTGTCCATCACTCCGCACTGACTGAACGCCTCATAACAGCTGCTGCATCCGAGCCTTTGTTGCATCCTGAATGTAGAGACTGAGAAACATCTTTGGGTCTGATGATTCCTGGTAAAATTCTCCAAAGTGGCAGTCTTTGGGGCGGTGTGTTCTTGGTATTTGTCGAGATAAGGTCTTCAGTAATGGGGATTATGATGTTTATCCAATATTTTTCTGATGGCCATCTTTAATCTGCAGCTTTGGGTGAAATACAGCAGCTTTGTCATCCACCCATCGCTTCAGAATAAAAACAGGGAGCTTGCTTTGAATTGAACTGGCAGCCTGGTTGTTATGTCTGCACCCCTCATGTAAAGAGGCTGTTGTTCTTAAAGTGGGCAGTCCCGGTTTATTCTGTAACCTGTTTCTCCCCAGTTTCAACCGTTTTCCACTGTTCTGTCTGAATACCAGACTATAAAGCCACCCCCCTGTTAGCCTACAGTCAACCCAACAAACATAACCAATAACTGGTTGACTCAGTGGTAGTAGTGATGGTGGCAGCTGGAATAGGAGTCCAGGAATAGATGCAATAATACAGCTCCCAAGCACTGTCTAGACCTGTGGTTCTCAAATTGTGTGGCAAGGCACATAAGACACATAATTACTGCCACTATACAATAACCAAAGCTCAGTCACTTTGTCAATAAATACACGATTTGCTGTCATAAGTAGTTTTTCTTTATTAGCTGTTGTAAATTTGCACATATTGGTGTTATTTATATGTGGCTGTTCTGGGAAGGAGGAGCTGGGGTGGAGGAGGGATGTAAAAAGTGGCTTGCAGAGGGAGCAGCAAAGCGTAGCCAGGTTAGAGCAGTTTAAATATGGCAGCATGAGTGCGATTAGCCGATAGCGTGCTTAAAAGCAAATAGCCGGCCGCCAGCTGCGAGTGATAAGCAAACACTAATCACCATCTTCATACATTTTCACATAAGCAGAGATGGGGACGAGTATCTCAGACATGTTTTAGATTTATACTATTTCACCTGTTTTCTCATTTCATTAGAATATTCAATGAGAACCACCAGACAGTGTCACCAACTGGATGTAACACACTAGGCCACCCATAAAGGAGGATAAAGTGGAGAACTTTCTGGGGCCCACCTGAACTGAGGACCCATGATTTATTATAATAATATAGTGTATATATAGTATTATAGTAATTTATTATTTATGCTGTAGCACAATATAGCCTTCTTCAAAATGTAAACATCTTTTCATAAAACACATTACCTTTTATTAGAGATGTTAACAATGTGGATGGGCACACTGAACTAAATGATTAGGAAGTGATGTCAGACTATAGCTAGGCAATAATGTGCATGATGTGCAATAATGTGTGTCAAGATGCCGGAAATTAAAGTAGAGGAAACTGAGACAACTTTTGGAAAAACAATAAATAGAATAATTGTGAAAATAGACAAAAAAGGGATGACAAGTGGCAAGAAAGGATTGAAATAGCCAAAAAAATTGGCAGAAATAGATTATAAGTGGCAGAAATGGGCAAAAGTTGGCACAAAAGTGGTTAAATGGGTTAAAGTGGCAAAAAGAAGTCTCAAAAATGGTCAACTAAGTTGCAAAAAACAATTCAAAAAATTGTTTAAGTTGCAAAAAATTGTTTAATTGGCAAAAACAGGCACTAAGTGACAAAAACAGGCAAAAAATGGCAAAAAAAATGTCTTTAAAAAGGACAATAAGTGAAATGGGCAAAAAGTGGCAAAAATGTGTGAAAATCAGCAAAAATGGGCAAAAGATGGCTAAAGCTGCAAAAGGATGTTGCAGGATTTGGCAGAAATTCGCTCAGAAATCTTGTGGAAAGCCGTCCAAGAAGAGTGGAGGCTGTTCTAGCTGTAAAAGGGGGCGACTCCATAGTAAAGTGCATGTATTTAAATACAATATCATTACAGTCTCTGTTGGTGGAATAGCCGGGCATCTAGTGTTTTAGTCTATATTGTGTACCTAGCCATGAGCAAGAGGCTCAGCAGTGTTAACAGCTTTTGTCCCTTATTTTGTCTTAAACATGCTTCTAAAGGAAACAATGATATACTTTATGATAAATAAACCTTGTGGGTGGCGGGTTGGATAGAATACCTCACTGGTTTAAAGCAAGATGGACACAAACACACCACAGCAAGTCTGAGAGCCACAGACATGATGTTTGGGCTGTTAACTGAGTAAGAGGCGTGCTGTCACTAGTGTTGTACTGTTAATCCAAAGTGTGAACACATGTACTAAAGTCCAGTCTACTTGGTATCTGATTACTCTGTATGGATGTTATTACAAAATGAAAACAGAGTCAAAGACGGTCAGGAGGCTCGTTTTCCCTCTCTTCTTTCTCACTCCTGTCAGCTTCATACCGACTAGGACTGTAACATCTGAACATGGGCTGTTTCATAGCGTGTGTCTGTCTGTGTGAGTAGAGAGGGTCAGTGGCCTTCCATCATCTATGTCCTGGCAGTCATTGATCGGTACGTCTTCCAGCATGCAGCCTGGGTCGTTAGGGAGTGCGTAGTGTTATATGACACCACAGACATGAGGTCATAGCTCTGAGACCAGCCGTCCCACCTGAGCATTTTTTTATACAGGTTTCATGTTACATAACCCTCTCTGTCTTTCTGTGTGTAATGTATAATTCTAGCTACAGTGTATGTGCAACCTTTATAAAAAGTTTAATTCCCTGTTCCCATGCTGTCTTCAGTGTTTCAGCAGATTTAGTACTCTGAGAGAGTCTTTAATCTGGAGGTGAGGGAATCAGTTAAAGCAGAAACGGGAGGAAAATAATCATCGATGGAGGGATTCTTCATTCTAACTTGTTTAACAATTGACTTTAATCTGCAAATCTAAGGCTGGTTTTAATTGAAAAAAAAACTTTTCCCTTTAAAAGTTATAAATTTATGTAAGATTAGAAAGGATAACATGGACTTAAATGTTCCTGTTAGGACTCTGGACTCTGTCCCACATCAGAGTCTGTGTCGCAGGCCCGCAGCAGTGCTGAACAACCACAAGGAAGATAAATTCAAGCAATACCATAAAATTTTGAGATTATAAAGTCAATAATAGCTGATTGTGTTGAATAAAATTGGACCAGAGAAATTTTCCTTGCAAAAGTCCTGCAGTTGAGAACCTCGTCATGTTTTCTTGTAAATTTTGACTTTGCTTTGTCTTATATTTATGGTATTAAAAACATGCAATGTTGAGTTTATAATGTCAAAATTTCAAATTTTTAAACTTGGAAATTCTGAGTTTTATATTGCTATTTTATGAATATGTGAAGTTAGAAATTTTGAGTTTGGTTTCTTTGAAATATAAGGCATATGGAATGTTTTATAATTTTTTGGTAAAAAAAAAAAAAGTAAACTCTTCTTTTTTTAAAGGAACAGATCCTTTTTTTATTTTTGTGTGCCTTTTAGGATTGCTCTAATATGTTGTTGTACACTGTCTCTAATCAGGATTTGAAAATACTATATGCGCATCTAATTCTGACAACATCAGAGCAGCTTTTTTTTTTTTTGTAAAAATGTGAATATTTTGAAAACTTTTAAGTTTGTTTAAGCTCGAGTATGTTACATTCAATGAGAACCGTGTAGAATCAACTCTACTCCCCCTCCCTTCTTGTTCTTCTCCATGTTTGGGCTCCGTAGCTCCGCCCCTCTTCTCACATACCTCCTCACAAATGTGCCCGTCTGCTGAAACGAATACTGACGGTGGCGAAACTCTGGTGCCGTGATTTTGCTCTGCTTTTCCACTGAAATCAATGATATACAGGTTAGAAAACACTTCATTGCAGCATTAACAAATTCTACATGGGACCGAAAACCGCTGGTAACTCCGCCATTGTATCAACTTCTCACTGAGCTGAGACACAAGCGCATCCAATAGGAACGCACCCTCTGTCCTGAGCCGTGATTGGCTGCGAGTACTGGCCTCCTCATTGGCTGGAGCATTGCTAGAAGTGTGTTATACTTTAAGATAGCTTTAGTAACAAGACTCTGACGGGTTGGGTTGTTTTTGTGGGCACATGATACTAAAAATAAATTGCTTACTGCAGCTTTAATGTTAAACGTTTAAATACATACAAATCTTTGTTGGGACTTGAGACTTTGGATGGCACAGAAGCTGGAAAAGAACAAATAGATGGAGACATATCATCTGAAATAAAAACACATCATGACTATTTGCTACATTATTTTATTCCAGGTACACATCTTCAACCCACTGAAGGCTTTATGACCCACTTTTGGGTCCTGACCCACCAGTTGAAAACCAAGACTTCATAAAGTATGTTCTAAGGACTGAAGTTTTAGGTCTGAACTGCATTTATCTGTTGGAATCAGCACTGGCTAAAGTGAATTAGTAAATATTACTCTGTCAGACATCAGGGAATACTGTGCATCCCTGCTCTGCTGTAAAAACAGCTTTTCTCCCTCAGTACAAAGGAAAGAAAACAGAGTTTTGGTTGTTTGACTCTCTGTTAAGCGTACTGTCATAAATCTGAAGACAGGCCTGTTAAATCCACTTTTTGTAAAGTTTGACATTTGTAAGACAGAGGATCTCTACCCTACAGTGACAATCTGATGATGCTTTTATCCAGAGTGCCCCGCAGCAGCATGACTGCATATATTTGAAGCTGGGATGGCCCCAGTGGGAGTGAACTTTAACCCTGACCGTGTTAGAGCTTTATTACTACAGCTCACAGTCAGCACTCTGATGGTCCCTTCTCTGGCTCTGATTTTGTCTCAGGAACATTTCCTCTGCTCAGTTCTTAGAGATTCACAATAAAAGTTTGTGGAACTGTTTTGGAAAAACATGAACGAAATTGCATCAAAAGACTGTCCATTAAATCTGACCTGTAATCAGCAGTAGGGATGCCCCTGTGAGGTTTGTTCGCTGGCAGTACCCATACTGATCAAGAGGCAAAATTATATGAAAATCTACCTTAATTCTTTGTTTTACCTAGAATGTAAAAATAATTCCACTAACTCTCAGTGCTTTGAGCGAAGAAACAAGAAAACTTGAACCAGTTCTTTTGACATAGATTTGTAATTAACACATCAAACATCTAAAAAGCAATCTACACCAAACAGAGACATAAAGCTCTCCATCCTGCCGCTGCGAGCACGATGCCAGAAATCCAGACATCAAACCAGCAGACAAGCTTTTACAATCTCCTCAGATTCCCCCTGAGCCGCCCCGCTCAGATTTTACTGACAGACGAGAAACAATCAGAGTCGGCGCCGTGCGAACAGAGAGAGCGTGTGAGACAGACACTTTCTGAACGTTTGTGACAAATGCCTCCCTGACGGCGAGGAGCTGTTGTTTCTGTTGTTGTTTGGATGGAGACTGAGGGCTGCAGAGAGAAGAAGATGGAGTTTGTGTTTGCTGTGATGGTAGATCAAATGGTACAAACGGCAGATTTGAAGTGTCGTTACATTACGGCAGCAAAAGCACTTCAGTTTAAGTGAAATGTTTGAATTCTTTATTGTTGTGTGCTTTAAATCACTGCTATCCTTTAATTTAGTTTGTAGTCTTGTCTTTTATTGTTAAAACTATAAAAACATCATCATAAAGGCTTTTTAACTCAACATTTTCATATCACTGGTTAGGCAGCCTTTAACAAATTCCATTTCCTGGAATCACCAGAGCTCTATGAATTACTGTGAACTCTAGACTTTTTAGTTTTTTGCCCATTTTCTTATAACTTTAGAAAGCCAATGGATTGTCTAGATTCCACATCTGTCATCTTTCAAAGCTTCAAGCTGAAACGCTCTTCCCTGGTCAGAGAATAACCAGACCAGTCAGCATCATTTGAGGAGAAAGAGGTGGTCATTTAGCCCAGGGGTTCTCAACCTTTTCAGCCCACAACCCCTGAAATAAAGGTGTCAGAGACCAGGACCCCCACTGTACCTGAAGGTGGCTGAACACAGCCATGCACATTCAAGAATAGTCATGTGGAGACAAGGCCACACATTAGGGGGGAAAATGGTCCAGCCAAACTGCAAAATCATGGTCCATTGTAAAGTTAAGCTGTATTATTTTATATTTAACCTGAATAATAACCACTCTCAAAGAAACAAATATCTTTTTAATTCATTATGCAGTAAGTAGCATTTCTTAAAAATTTGAATTCTTTTAAAACAGGTTAAAATACATTAAAAATAGCTAAAATGGCTTAATAATGGCAAAAGATTCTGGTAAATGGGGTGAAAGTAGAGTTTAAAAGTAGCAGAAATGGGTTAGAAGTGCCAAAAATTGGATAAAAGTGGCAAAAAAAAAATAACCATAAATGGAAAAAAGGGGTTTAAGTGGCAAAATGGGCATATTAAGTGATAAAAGGGGATTTAAAAAGGGGATTAAAAAAGTGGCTGAAATGGCATTAAAGTAGCAAAAATGGGTGGGAATTTGGGGATTTAGGTTCAAAAATTGATATAAACTGGCAAAAAAAGGGTTAGCTGAGGCAGAAATAGGCAGAAATGAGTTAAACTGGCAAAAATGGGCATTTTAAATTCTGAAATTTGGCCTAAAGAGGGATTAATAGTGGCAATAATGGGTCAACGGATCCAACAATAGGCAAAAACAGGCAGGAAAAAAAAGTGGTGGAAAGGGTTTAAAAATGACAAAAATGGTGTTTAAGTGGCAACAATGTGTTAAAGTTGGCAAAACTAGTGGGAAGAAAAGTGATGACAACAGGTTGAAATCTGGCCAAATTTGTGTAAATCAGCAACAGTGTAAAGAGCAGTGTAAAGCAGTGTAAATTGAAAAATATTCCTAGTTTTTTTTTAAGGCATCTGGAGACCCCCTGTCAGTGTCTCACACCCCCAATGGGGTCCCGACCCCATTGTTGAGAACCACTGGTTTAGCCTGTGGTTTCACATATCAGTAGCGTGGGAAATATTTCACATTTAACTGGACAATACCTGTTTCAAAAATATGGAGTTTGGGAGTGAGTAGGGGGGGTGGCTTCAAAGGGGTGTCAAGAGATGCACCTTGATGCCACACTTGTTCCATTGTGAGCTAATATTAGGGTCATGACATGTCATAATAAACATGTCCTACACTGGATTCACTGCAGCAGCTTGTCTTTCTTGTGGAGGGTAATGGAGAAAGTGTAGTTTTAATCCATCTTTTCTGCAAAGGCACACTTCGGGTGTGGCTTTATGCTCTTGTTTTGCTAAAAATGTGTTCCAGTTTACCAGTTCAAATAAAACTGCTGCTTTCCTACAGCTACACCCAAGCTAACAGCTACTGCGGCACAGTTCCTGTATAAGTTTGGAAAACCAGTGAGAGCAAAGATAATGCAGGAACTGCCTGTTTGTATTTCAGGGTGCTAACTGTGACTCTGCTGGTCTTGTAAACAGATTTTATTGGCGATAAAAAACTCACAAAGCACAGCAGCAGCAACTGTAGGCTTAAATCAACTGGTCTAAGATCCAAAAAGACAATGTATAATGCTGTGGAACTTCCCTTTAATTTCTCTGCATGAATGAGCAGAATGACCCAGAGTTTGTATCAGCTGATTACTTCGATCATATCAGGGAAAGTGTCTGCATCATCTATTATGGCCCAAGCACAAATGGAGGAAATTATATTCAGCAGCAAACAAATAGAATCTCTCTCTTCTTCCCCGTCCTCCACAGACGAGGGAATCCTTCCTGACAAAACGACGCTGACTTCTTTTCATTTTCAGCACAAAAATACAAACCGAGGCAGCAGACAGTCGCTCTCAGGCAGAGATTTCATTCATTAATCACTCGCTGTTCAACACCGCCGACTGTTGGCTTCTGATTTCTTTGGTGGATTTTCATTATTGTATGAGATGTTTGCACGAGAGGAGAGGGATGAGGCTGAAGTGAGGACAGTCCAGAGTCATCCACTTTCTGAGGCTCCAATGCAGCAGAGAGCAGTAAAATAACAGAACTTACTCCACTCACTTGAACAAATAATCATCTATGACGAGTCGTTTATAGTGACCGCTCTTCTGGTCATTTGGGGATGAATCTGGCCTAAAGTCAGATGTGAAGTCAGCTGACTGACTGCCGTTAAAAAGTATTTTCCTCTTTCCTGATTTCTCCTTATGTCACTGTGTGTTTGTGTGTATTTGTCAAACTTAAACATTTAAGATCATCAAACTATTTCCAATATGAGACAATGCCCCTATATGTGAAAAACCTAATAACTGTTGTAGGGCTGCCCACAGAATTTGCTGGGCCCTTCGCAACTGGGTCTCCCCAGCAGTGATTTATTGATGGTATCATAAATTTTAACCCATATTTGCTGAATTTTGACAATTTTTGCCACTGTTTTGCCACTTCAAACCCATGCTTGCCACTTCTATTAAGGTCATCAATCCAATTTTGACATGTTTTACCCATTTTTGCAGCTTTTAACTAATTTTTGCGTCTTTTCTGCCCATTTTGCCTCTGATTTTCAACTTAATAACCAATTTTTTGCCCTCTTTTGTCTGACTTTAATACTTTTTTATTTCCATTTTAACTCTTTTTTTTGCAGCCATTTGGCTCATTTTGTTTGACTGACCTTTTTGCTGCTTTTTGATCATTTTTAGCAACTTTGTCCCTTTTGTGCCACCTATAAACCAGTATGTGCTGCTTTCAGGCGTTTTTTGTCATGACATGACAGCAGTACAACAGTGCACTTTTATACTGCTTTTCACTAATTTTTGCTTCTTTTTTGCCACTTTTTGCCCATTTTGCCACTCATTTTTGCCACTTTAACCGTTGTTTTGCTCATTTTGTACCACTTTGACACTTCTTCTAATTTGTGCCACTTTTAAACCCACATTTGCAGCTTTCAGGCAATATTTTTTGCCACTTTTATGCAGCTTTTCCCCCATTTTTGCCCTTTCAGCCACCATTAACCCATTTTGCTCTTTTCATACATTTCTACCACTTCTTTTTTTGCCACTTTAAACCCATTTTTGCCACTTTTTGCCTGTTTTTGTCTCTTTTCACAATTATTTAATTATTTTCCATCATCATCGTCTCAGTTTCTCCTACTTTATTTTCCATTTTCCTTAACTGAGTCAGGTGAGGCCTGCATGTCTTTAAATGTTGTTCTGGGTTCCTTTGGGACCTCCTGGATGAGTTGCTGATGTGCTCCTGGAGTCATTTTGGTAGACTTGCCCCTCCTGGGAAGGTTCACCACTGTTTCAAGTATTCTCCATTTGTGGATAATGGCTCTCGCTGTGGTTCACTGGAGTCCCAAAGCCTTAAAAATGTCTTTGTAACCTTTTTCAGATGGATAGATGTTAGTGACTTAATATCTCATCTGTTCTTTAAGATGACGCCATGAAGTGTGGCTTTTTGAGATCTTTTAGTCAATTTCATGTTGTCAGACAGGTTTTTTTCCCTTAATAAATGTAATCATTACTTAAAAATTTACTATTTGTGTTTTCTGGCACCAGCACCCTTCCACAAAACCCACCTAAGACCATTGTTTTTAGAGATAAAGCATAAATCTAGGTGGTAAATGAAGCCGCCAATTGAACCTGAAGGTATAACTAAAAATAAAAAAGGGATAAAAGTGACCACATGTGTCTGAAGAAGGATGAGGAGTGCTGGCACAAATGGAAGATGCAGGAGAGCTCGACATTACTCACAGGGATGGTTTTAAGAGTTCCCTCCAGGTGCAGCTTTTTTTGGCCCTGACATTGACGTAATGCTCTGCACGGCTAAAGTTGAGACTTATTCACTTCTGACACCCAGGGGAGTTTGATTGTGTGCATCCGGTCGGTGACGTGAGACTCACAGCGTGGAACCAGCCACAGTCAGACACACAGGCTAATTAAAAACGTCACTGTGGGTCTGGGACTTTATGATTGACGTTTGTCAGTTTTTGGTGACATTCAGGATGATAATCAGCCCACTTATCAGGCAGCACACACAGTTTGGACAGGAGGGAGCGCCTGGCGTGCTCTGCACCCGTTGCACTCCAGCTGAGAGGTGGTAAATAGTTTAGCAGGGGGGAGATAAGGTCTATTTTTATCCAGCAGACGGACGGAGGCTGACGCACAGGTTGAGGCATCACAGAGAGACAGGCAAACAGGCTGAGAGACAGAGACACAGCCAATCAGGAGGACAGACAGGCAGGTGGACACTGATGAAAACAGACAGCCTGGCAGAGGGAAAAAACAAGGATACAGCTACAAACTTCTGAGCTCCAAGTCTTTGACTACATGAGAAAGAACATCAGACCTCACTGCACATTTTTACCTTCTTCTTCTTTTTTCTTGCATTCTCTTGAACTGTTATGAATCAACTCTGGCAAATGCCAAGGCCAGAGGAGTTTTCTTGTTCGTCTGTCTGCAAATGCGTGCAAACATCCAGGCCATTCTCTCAAATGTTCATCCTAACTCAAGGATTAACTGATTGGGTTTTGGTAGTTTTGGGTCAAAGGTCACAGGGCCTCATGTTAATCCCTTCTTTCCCAGGCATATTCTTGTTTGACAAAATGTGAAAACGTGAAGGGTGGCACACATGGCCTAGTGGTTGGGTTGCGCCCCGGATCAAGTCCAGCCTGTGGCCCCTGTCCCGCATGTCTCTCTCCCACTCTCTCATCTGCTTCTGATTCTATTCACTGTTCTCCTCCTCAATGAAGGCATTAAATATATTTGTTTTCATTAAAAAAGGGATTTTCTGTAAAGTTGCACATAAGCTCATCCTGATTTAAGGATGAACTCATAGGTCAAAGGTCGGGGTCATTGCAAAATAATTGTTTAGTCATTTGGTCATGATTTAACTAATATTCTGCAAATAATTGCACTTTAAAATTTCTATTTTTTGAAAGGCCTATTTAAAGCCTTCTTGGTAATAAAATCTGCAGGGATAACGTTCAAAATATTGCAAACTTATTTTGCACCATTTAGACAGTGTGCATGAGTGTGCCAACAATATTTAATCAAGTTTTTTATTTTCATTGACAGGGATGCATGATATTGGATTTATGCCGATATGCTGATATTTACAGAACCATTTTAGCCATCATCCATACTGATATTTAAATGTAGGACAGCTCTAAGACTTCAGTCTTTTAAACATTTTAAAGTATGAGGATGAACAAATCAACTAATTTCAGTTCTTAAAACACGATTCAAGGGGCTACATGGCAGCGCAGGGGTCAGTGCTGTTGCATTCCTGGTTTACTTCCTGTGCAGATTTTGCTTACAGTTTCCTTTTGGAATTAGCCGTAGGTGTGAGTGCAAGCGTGCCTGGTTGTCTGTCTCGATATGTCAGCGCTGTGATTGAATGCCGACTGACAGTCCAGGGTTTACCCCACATTTGCCCAGTGACAGCTGGGATGGTAACCTGACATGCCAGATGGATTTGTTTCATACATCCATCTGGTAAACTACTCATAGACAGTGTTTGGGAAAGGGCAGAGGCTTTGAAAAAACACTTGGAGGGTAATTGGATGATAATTTTTGAAAAGAAAACAGCTCAATGCTGTTCTTTGTTCTTTTTTTAAAAAAATAAATGTCATCTGATAAAACTGGCACTGGCGCTTGCAGCATCCACGCTAATCTCTTCAGCCATAATTGCACCGTCCTCTTGTTGCTGCTTGCTTACTTCACGACTCCTCTGCACCCGAAAGTACTGCCTCTTACTCCTGATTGGTCCTGTCACTTTCTAGCTGGGCCAAAACTGTTCAGATGGGAGCTTTGCAGGATGGATTCACCAGTGAGACACACGGAAACGGGCGTATCCATCTGCTCTGCAAGGTTACTGGTATAGGCCTTAAACCTAGAAGACTTTGTGTGGGTGGTTGCCTTGATGGATGTGGCCGCAATGGAAGTATGAATCTGGCATGTCTGGTGACTATCTGATAAGTAAAGAAAATGCTGTTCTGAGATATGTGGGAGTCAAAGAAGGAAACTTAATTCCAATCATTCAATGGCTTATTTTTGCACGAGGTGTATTAGTGCTACTCTGAAAAATAGACAGACAGACAGACAGACAGACAGACAGATAGATAGATAGATAGATAGATAGATAGATAGTCGTTTATTGTAATTGCATTCGAAAAACCACAATGTAATTATGTTTGGCAGTCTCCTCTGTAGCGGCAAACACAGTCGTCCAAGCGGTGGTTACAGAGGTTCACAGTACCCTCATGTCGTCCATCCTGCTGGCGAGGGAGCGGGCACCCGTGAGAAAGAAGCTTGGTATGACAGGTTTGTGTGGGGGCCACTCTAAGCCTAGCCTGCAGCCCGGCTTGTTTGCCCCACTTCTAACTTCTCGCACAATGCCGTCTCTTCCTCCTCCCCACTGGCTGTAGATGTCGTGCTGCTCTGTGTCCTTCTCCTTTCAGTCTCTGAGTATCTGGGAAAGATTTAAACTCTGTAGGCACGCTCAGTTCTGGTGTAAGTGTAGGGCTTTGTTTTGCTGCTAGTGATGGAGCGCTGGGCCGCTGCGTTTGTACGTGCCGCCCCATGCTACCTCAATAGGTAGCATTCAGAAGTCTCCTGTTGATCAGGCAGTGTTCCATGGCAGTTACTGGCAGTTGTTGTTAGCTTTTCAGCTAGTCAGGAGTTGTAGTTGAGACTGAGGTCTTCTTTTTGGGGGGTTTCTTGATGGAAATATCCCGTTCTTTCTCTCAAAGGTGTCCTGGACCATCTGTCTTCTTTGCTTCCACAAGTTTCAACATATGTTGTCAACTTAATTGTACAAACACTACAAGTCCAAGCTATAACTTTAGAGTGCGTCTTTCTTGCTGCCAACTGCCAAATATGCCAAATAAAACATATTTGTGAGGAAAGTGTGATTTTTTTTAGTTGATTACATTGTAAATTTGCAAGAAACCAAACTCAATTTTTTTAGTCCATGAAGCTGTATATTTTGATTTTCTAAACTTTATAAAGTCATAAATATACTGTCCAGATGCTGATGATAATGTGATGATTCTGGGCTAAAATCATCAGTTTCTCATTATTGGTCAGTCCCAGTGAAAGGATAATATGATTAGGCTCTTAACTGCAGAACTTTTGCAAAAGCACCTGTTTGATCTGATGTAGTCTTATATTCACACAACAGACAGTTTTCAACATTAGCGTCACTAAAATTCTCACAAATTTGCAACAATTTAAGCTTTTATTGTACAAAATCAGCTTAATAAACTGAAAAAGTTCTGAGTTTGTTGTCTTCTAAATGTATGACTTAATAGTCTCAAAAACGTTGATTAGTTTTCTGGAAATTTGGAGTTGTGGTTGCTGTAAAAATATCACAAGGTTGGCTGAGGATGTGGTGGAGGGGAGCGATGTGAAAGCTCTTCATAGTGCCCAGATATGGCTTACTTCTGAGCCAAGCTCATCATGTTTTTCCTCCTAGTGCTTGATGATTTGGCACAACAATAGCAGCCTGATGTTCCAGTTTTGAGAACAGATTAAAGCTTTAAAGACATAAATCTGAGCACCTGGTGAAGTTGAATGTCTGAGTTATGGCTGTAATAATCAGTCCTGTGAACGCACTGAAGATGAAATGTTGTCATTTTGTCCTTTATGCTGCTGAAAATCTGGGAGGAAAGTGCTGCTTATGTGGAGGCTGGAAGTGTGCAGCGTCCTCTCTGCAGGGAGCGGCAGCGCTTCTCCTCTCTCCTGATAATTGTGTTTCTCAGATGTTTCGGTGTTTACTGAGAGGTTTGTGTGCCTCTGTTGTTTCACTGAACACCAGCTCTGAGAATTTTTGTTGTCCGTGTGAGAGAAAAATAATAATGAAACATTTATTAACAATAACATAACTCAGTGCTTTTAATTTTGCATATACTTGTGTTTTATGAAACTGGTGTGTGCGTGGGTGTGAGTGTGTGTCTGGGCTTTGATGGCACTGTAGTAATTGTTGTATAATAGCAGCTGGTGAATTATTTAATTCAAACCGCTTCCTCTGAGCCAGCAGCAGCTGGCCCACTCATCAGCAGAGATCTCACTAACACTCACAGGGATGGAAGGATACACACATATATACTGCACATCAGCATTTAGACGCCTAAACACCTAAAAACCCTCCTGGTTAGGGATGCTTCAGTGTCTATAGAACAAACAGTGCCACCATTGTTATTTCAGCATTACCCACAGGAGCTGCTTTGTGTGTGTGAGTGTCTGAAATCACTCCACCAGTATTTGATGTTGCAGTTATTTCAAAGGATGAGGCATTATCTGAGGGACTAAGCCCTAGGGGTGTAAGAATCCATTGTTGTGGATCGACACATTGATTGGTTGATCATTTTTTCACCTTTAGGCTACACCCAACTGCACGTGTTCATCCAAACAATCTTAGTAGCCAAGATTGAGACAGGGAAGAGTCTTGGCTGTGTGGACATAACTCAGAAATAGACTACACAAGGGCAGGCCTTTCACCTTTTTGGCCCACTATGTTTACAGTTAGAAACCGCTCACGGCATTGTGGTGTCTGCAGATAAAAATATAAATTTAGATTCAAGCAGGACAGCAGCCCTCAGCCCCCTCTTTCTCTCTTGTCATTATTTGTTATGACAATACTTTATCCTAAACTTCATTTGTTGAAATCAGTATTGCAGGAAATCAAAATTATGTCAATTCTTTACCTTGACATCAGATGTCACATATTTAATCTCATTATAATCTAAATAGTTTTAGAAAAGGAAAAAAGAGACTGAAAGATGATAATGAGCATGAAACAGTGCAGAAAAAGCACATATTGCTTGAGAGTGGTCAGAGTACATGAAAGGAAATAAAGTGTCTGGTGTTTGAGGTGATCAGGGGCGTTCAGTTTAAGTAATTCAAAACAACGTTTGTAAGATTGAAACTGTCGCTGGACAGCACTGATGGAAATTCATCAATTAACCAATTAAACAAGAGGCTGGTGGATTCAAAACTCTACTAGCCACTGACCTTTTTTTTTATCAACATAATATTTTAACGGACATTATGATGTAATGCTAGGCAAATTATGTTATAGACCATGTAAAAAGGAAAATGTTTCAGGGTTAAAAATGGCAGAAACTGGTGGAAAAGGTGAATTGGGATTTTAAAAGTTGCAGAAATGGGTTAAAAGTAGGGTTGTTCCGATTCCGATACCAGTGTGGGAATTACCTAAGATATTGCTTTAAATGCCGGTGTTGGTATCGGCGAGTATATGAGTTTTTGCACCGATCCAAAATTTCTGGTTTAGCTTTATATTTTGTTTCGTTTAGTCGAGCTATTTGTTAGCACTATAAACTGTAAATCAATTCTTCTTCGCTGCCGGAAAGCACGTCATGCGTGGGCTACTGTTTTAGAGCAGCAAAGAAGAACCTAAGGACCCACTGCAGCAGCAAAGAATGGTGTCTGCGTTACAGTTTTTATGCAGATGTAATCAATAAAATGCCTTCCAGACCAGCGCTGTCGTAAACAAGAAGAAGTGACAGTTTATCAAAAGCTAAATAACTTTTGAACCATAAATCGTTGCCTCTTACTTGTTTTTCCTCTTGATCCAAACCATTGTGCTTTTCATTGACACTGTTGATGCCTTTAAATCCCGTGCGGCAGGATTCAACTAGACTGGAGCTCGCGTGAGTTTTGGGGACTTTACTTATTAGATATACACCAATAAACACGACACTGAACATCTGTTTTATCCATTTATTTATTACTGCTGGCTCAAATGCTAACACGAATGCTAATCGCTATATTTACTCTGTCAGACAGTTGCAGGCTCTTCTATAATCACGTGGTGCTGCCCAGATACAGCATAATAGATAGAGAGAGCCTGTGATGCAGCCCCCTGTGTTATTGTTATTTTAATATTGAGCAGTAAAAGTCTTTCAAAGAGTGAGTCTCTTTCCATCATGGAGGACAGCTTGGCTGTCATCCTCCTCTCCCCCACCTCCTCCCAGGACAGAGCTGGCCTTCTTTATCAGTTTGTCCAGCCTCTTCCTGTCAAAGTGGTGGAAAAGGTTTAAAATGGACAAAAAACAGACTTTTAAGTTGCAAAAATGTGTTAAAATTGGCAAAAATTGGTGGGATAATGTAATGATAATGGGTTAAAATTTTCTAAAATTGGTGTAGAGTGGCAAAAGTGGAAAGAAAGGGAAAAAATGGGTGAAAACATTGGAGAATTTATGAAAAGTGGCAAATAATAGTGGGCAGAAAAAGTCTTTAAAAGTTGGCAAAAACAGATCCTTTAAACATTAGAGCCCAATAACAGTTTGACACTGCTCCAGAATGAGGGAACTGTTAGCCAGGATGCTAGCACCGATGCTACTGATCCGTCACACATGCAATGATACTGTCAATAAATCACGATGAAGGAGAGCCCATTCTCTGAGTTTTCAGAGGCTCAGACAATTCTGTGTGCAGACTGACCGCTTACAGCTTTTTTCATTTCTTTAATTCCAGCATAGATTTCACCAAATGACGATGAATTTATTTTGTTTAACAATTTTTTTCCCTAGATTTTTTTTTTTTATAAAAATTGCTAAAATATCCTTTTTGAAACCACTGAAAAAACTATTTTTAGTTTTTTAAGTCAAATTTAAATTGTTCTGTGGCAGATTTTGTGCTATTGAAGAATATTGTATTATGTTGTCCAAAGAAGCGATATTGTATTGTATCATAATGAAACAGGTGTTTACATGCCTCCATGTGGCTACAGGCTCAGTATTAGTGCCATCTGTCATCTGAAGACACGGCAAACATTTCACACTAAAGTATTTAGTAAAAGCATAAAATGACTGCAGAAACAATGAACGTTTGTTTGTGCATGTAAACAGCTGCAAAATCTTTATCTAAATTCCTCTGTACCTCACACATTTTAAAGATGAATTCTTCTTATTTTTGAGCCTCCACTGTAGTTCCCTGCCTTACCTGGCAGAGGCATAAACCCCCAGGTAATTCTAGTCTTTGAATATAAAATTATGACCTAATAAAGGAGATTTTAAAAGTGATGCACTCCACCTGGACAATCTTTGTGCCTCAACTTAAAGTGCACAGCAAACCCGTTAAAGGTTGTATGATAAAGGATGTAGCCTGCATTTTAGTTTAGAAAAATGTATGAAGAGTGGGTTTTATACCCCAAGTTGGATGGCACTACTCAGAATCAAAAGGAAATGTCATAAAGTGAGTCTATAAAATGATTTTAAACCCTCTGACATGAGGACTTTATGAAGTTACTGGCTGTATAAAATGAAAAACACTCACCTCATTTATTTCTGGTAAACTTGTTTGGACTGTAGTTCATTCTGATAAATTAAACTGTGCAATCATCATTTTTGTCTTTATTAAATCGAGGTCCTGTATCATGACAGCTGCAGTGAAATAGTTTTATTGCTTTTTGCCTGGAGCTGTTTCTTTTTTTTTTTTTTTAATCAGCGTCTGAACAGAGCAGATACAATAACAGAAGTCAGATTGAGATGTTTTGTTAGAGAACAGTGAAGTCTTATCTCCAACTCTGGTTTTTAATTGGATTGTGAGCAGTCTGTTTCTCTTCAGCTTGTGGACCATGTGGCGCTGTGTTCACATTTACTCTGAGGATTTAAATCAGATTAGGATCACAATCTGGATCAGTCAACACACAACTCAGAGACAACACCACTCAAAGAGCCCGTCTCAAAGATGTCCGTTAGTGGAGGAGATAGCCACAACAATTGTTCACTTTGTGATACAAGCATGAAATTTGGTACAGTTATAGCCAAAGGCATTCCAAAGAAAACTGGATATGGAGGCATCCTGAATTTTCAACATGGTGCCCATGGCAGCCATTTTTCAAAATGGCCACCAATGATAACTGTTTTCTCATTAATTTTCTTATCAGGGATAATAATAAAGGATGATGAAGAATAAAAAGAATGAAGAATAATTATTGTGACAGTAGTCATGTGTTACAGACAGTGTAATAGAGTGGATGTGGAAGCACAGCCAGGGCAGACTGGTGACACCACTGCTGTGAAACTCAGCATGAGGTTCAGTGTCAGCTAAATACATTAGCCATTAATGTCATTATTTCTGTAGCCAGTATCAATTTACTCCTTTAGTGATACTTTAGTGGTAGCATATTTTAGTTTCCTAAATGCTATCTAATGTTAGTCCCACATCTAGTTGATATTTTGCATCTTTAGATGTACAGTCATGGATGAAAGTATTCGCACCCCTGGAATTTTTCCAGAAAATACACAATTTCTCCCAGAAATCATTGCAATTACAAATGTTTTTGGTATAAACATGTTTATTTCATTAATGTGCATTGAAACAACACAAAAAATCTGAAGAAAAAAGCCGAAATTGACATAATATTACACAAAACTCCAAAAACGGGGCGGACAAAATTGTTGGCACCCTCAACTTAATATTTGGTTGCACATCCTTGGGAAAAATAACTGAAACCATTTGCTTCCTATAACCATCAACAAGCTTCTTACACCTCAGCTGGAATTTTGGACCACTCTTCTTTTGCAAACTGCTCCAGGTCTCTCAGATTTGAAGGGTGCTTCTTGCAACAGCAGTTTTGGGATCTCTTCATAGGTGTTCAATGAGATTTAGATCCAGACTCATTGCTGACCACTTCAGAACTCTCCAGCGCTTTGTCTCCAATCATTTTTTTTAGTGCTTTTTGAGGTATGCTTGGGGTCATTGTCCTGCTGGAACACCCATGACTTTAAACACAGCCCCAGCTTTCTGACACTAGGCCCTACATTGCAGCCCAAAATCTCTTGATAGTCTCCAGATTTTATGATTCCTTGCACACAGTCAAGGCACCCAGTGCCAGAGGCAGCAAAACAACCCCAAAACATCCTTGAACCTCCACCATGTTTGACTGTAGGTACTGTGTTCTTTTCTTTGTAGGACTCATTCTGTTTTCTGTAAACAGTAGAATGACATGCTTTTCCAAAAAGCTCTACCTTAGTCTCATCTGTCCCCAAAATGTTCTCCCAGAAGGATTGAGGCTTACTCAGGTGCATTTTTGCAAACTCCAGTCTGGCTTTTTTATGTCTGTTTGTCAGCAGTGGGGTTCTCCTCGGTCTCCTGCCATAGCGCTTCATCTCATTCAGATGACGACATATGGTCCCAGCTGACACTTTTGCACCCTGAGTGCAGGACAGCTTGAAATTGTGTGGAAGTTGACTGAGGATGTTTATCCACCATTCCAACTATCCTGTGTTGCATTCTTTTGTCAGTTTTTCTGTTCCATCCACGTCCAGGAGATCAGCCACAGTTCCATAGGCTATAAACGTCTTGATTATATTACGCACAGTGGACAAAGGAATTTCAAGATCTCTGGAGATGGTCTTGTAACCTTGAGATTATTCATATTTTTCCAATGTTTAGCTTCTTAAATCCTCAGACAATTCTCGTCTCTTCTTTCTCTTCTCCATGTTTGGTGTGACACACACAGGCACACAACACAAAGGTTGAGTCAACTTTTATACATTCTAACTGGCTTCAGGTGTGATTTCTAGTTTGCCAGCACCTGTTACTGCCACAGGTGAGTTTAAATGAACATCACGTGCTTGAAATAAAAAGATTTACCCACAGTTTTAAAAGGGGGACAATCATTTTGTCCAGCCCATTTTTTGAGTTTTGTGTAAAATTATGTCAATTTTGGCTTTTTTCTTCAGATTTTTTGTGTTGCTCCAATGCACATAGATAAAATAAACACATGTATACCAAAAACATTTGTAATTGCAACAATTTCTGGGAGAAATGGTGTATTTTCTGGAAAAATTCCAGGGGTGCCAATACTTTCGTACATGACTGTAGTTATACAGCTGCACCTGAATTGACAGGATGTGCTAGCACGGGAGAGCCAAGCCAAGGGTAACAGGCTTTACATGACTTCATGTAGTTACTCGGATGGTGTTACAGATTGCACAGGGATTAAATGGCACTGGATGAACGATCGGGCCAGGTGTAGGTCAGTTTTTACATCTGAACCTAGTTGTATCCCATACCTGAATGTGTGTCTCTGCGGTAAGGTGGTAAAAGGATAACCCCTCCACCTTTACTGTCAGATGTCGATAAAACTGTCAAAGAACTTCAAACTTGTGCATCTTAATGGTCAAAGACCATCAACTTCTTGGATAGCTAAGACTGACTGGAAGCTCTGTATTATATACCAAGAAGACAAGACCGAAGCATTGACACTGACAACACACAACATTGATCTGAAACTTAATTCAAGTTGCAAATCCATATAATCAGTGTAAATTGTACATAGTTATTTTACTCTTGTGATCAGAAACATTGATTGGAAACTCAATTCAAGTTTCAAGTTTATATAAAACTTAGGGTAAATGTAAATAGTTCTTTCAGTCTTGTAATAAAAACACTGATCTCAAACTTAATTCAAGTTTCAAGTTCATATAAAACTGTGTGTGAATTTAAAATTGGTTCTCTTACTCTTGAGATCAAAAGAATTGATCTGAAGCTCAATTCTGAGGTGTCTCTAATTTTCTAATAAACAAAATATGGCAGGTAGCAACTTTTGTTCAAATTTTTTCAATTTCAGGCTTAAAAAACAACAACCTCAAAACTCAATTTCCATTCCATCTTTTCAATTTCTATGTGTCATATGAAATTACAAAAATAAAACACCCCCTTTGTAAGCCACACCCATTTCAGCCCTGCCAGTTTCTTCCCTAGCCTCCACCCTCTCCAATGGTATAGCAGAGAAATTCAACTAATTAGGTCCTTAATTTCAGTAAATATCCATTCCTGATGAGAAAATTGATAAGAAAACGGTTATCATTGGCAGCCATTTTTGCTGCCATGAGCGCCATGTTGAAAATTTGAGATGCCTCCATATCCACATCTTTTGGGAATGCCTTTGGCTATAACTGTACCAAATTTCATGCTTGTATCACAAAATGAACAATTGTTATGGGGTTCCTAGTTAAGCTGCCCCACTACATAGATTTTGTAGCTGCTTATGAAGAAAATACACACTGATAAATTATAAATTACATATTAATTGTAAGATAATTATTTTTCCAAATCAGTATGTAAAGTCTGAGTGACAGGGCTGTCTGAAGGAGTGATATTTACATCCATTGACAGATGTGTGGTGTCATTCAAAATCCAATGGTTCCCCCCTACATGTCATTGTGATACCAGTGTTGATAGTTTTATATGTTGGTGAAATTCACAGCCAGGAGTCTATGCAATGTGTCATATTTTATAGCTGAAATGATTTGTGGGTTCTTCCCGTTTGGGTCAATTTGCTCTGCACAGATTGAACCACTTTGGCAGAAGTTTCTGTGGAAAAGAGGCATAGCAAGAATCTCAAAGTGGAGTAGTGCTTTGAGTAGCGTCAGAGACCTAAGTGCATGCTGGGGAATTACAAGATTGACTAGAAAAGGAGATGGCCTATCCATCTGCTTTGCTAAATTCCAGGTTGTAACTGTGCAAAGCTGATGGACTGTCCAGATTCCATGTCTGTCATCAGGCCGGTCCATCTTGCAAAGCACCAAACGAGAGCTTGAGCTTGTATAGCTTGTTCTATCCACATTCATACACTGATGACAGGAAAATTGCCCATCAGTATTGGCTAATCCCATTTTCATGTAACTATACACATTTGCATGACACTAACAATGCTGTTGGAGCAAATTGGGGTTAAGGGTCTTGCCCAAGGACACATCAACATGTGACCAGAGGAGCTGGGGATCAGATGACCTTCTGATTGCAAGACGACCAACTGAGTCGCATCTGATAGAACTGAGACCCAACCAGACTAATCAGGCTCTTTTGAGGAGAACATGGGCAGGATTTAGTTGTACTGAACACTTATAGTAATGGCTGCCACCAGGGTAGCAATTAGCTTGGATGTAGTTGTAGCTACATCCAAGCTAATAGTGTCAGTTTTATCAGAATTGGACCACATTTCTTCATTCAAAGAAAAAAAAAAAGGCAGAGAACGATGCTGAAAGCTTTTCATGTCAGAAAAGGTGTTTTCACTCTCCTTCCAACCTGAGTTTTTGGAAAGTTACAGGCAGGGTTGAGTTGAAGTTGTAGCTGGTAGTAATATCTGCCACTGGTGTAGCAATTAGCTTAGATGTAGCTATAGTATAGCAGCAGTTTTATCACATTTCTTTATTAAAAAAGATTTTCATGGAGAAGCTGTTTTCACTTGTCTCCCAGCCTGCTTTGACTTGACTTTTGTTGTATTCTAAGTTGGTGTATACACAATGTCTGCTGGTAGAGCAGATGTAGCTACAGCAGCAGTTCTGGACAGCATTTCTTTATTGAAAGAGGAGCAAAGATCCTCACTAAAAGCTTTCCTGGTCTTGGCAGGGGTGCGGAGCTCACATTACTTGCTGAGACCGAGTCTGCTACCTCATTTTGCCTTCTTGCCCTGATTGGCGACATGAATGTGACAGGAAAAACGTTCTGAAAAGTTTCTGAAAAGTCCTGCCCTTTCTTAACACTTTATATGGGAGGCTTCCTAGATAAATGTGAAATATATACCCTGTAATGGATATATGAAACAATCTACCTGGTGTGACAGATTGTCCAGATTAAGCAGATCACTTTGATGATGGAGTATGTGGAATTTCAGGGTTACTCTTTTGTATCCAAGTAATGCCTCTGTCACTTAGAAACCTCAACAACTGCATCTAGCTAACATAACTATGGTCATTATTATTTTAAAGATATTTCTGATGCTTCAGCATACCAAGACATTTTGGAAGATGCTATGCTTCCAACTGTGTGGCAACAGTTTAGGGAAGGCCCTTTTCTAATCCATGACTGTGCCTCTCTGCACCAATCAAGCACTATAAAGACCTGGCTTGATGAACTTGGTGTGGAAGAACTTGAACGGCCCACATAGAGACCTGACCTTAACCCCACTGAGCCTCTTTGGGGTGAACCGGAACAGAGATTATGAGATGGTTTAAGGACCCTTCTTTTAGCGTTTCTATTGAAAGTGTATGACTCAGAACGCCCCCAGCTTGTTTGGATTGGCGTGTAGTGGCTCTCAAGATTCTTAAAGGATGCAGAGGGAGGTTCTGGGGGCAACATTTGGAGGAGTTACTGTGGCGTTTTATGCCTTCGAATGCTCTCTTTGAAGGATGCATCCTTAAAATTGCGATATAGCCTTAGAGAAGTAGCAGACTTTTCGTCTTGATTTTTGTGTGGAACCATTCTGTTAAGAGGAAGACTACGATACGATATCACCTGGCATGGCACAACACGTTTAAGTAGGGAAAGGTCTCTTGGACTTGACAGAGAGAATCTCATTTTCAGGAATGAATTGACACCCAGCATCCAATCGAGATGAATCACCTAGATCGTAGTCAAACTCTTGTTTCCTGCTGTAACCCTGTATAGAGGCTGTTCGGTGTCAGATATAATATCTTTTTTCTTCTTGGAAAAATGACAGACCCATCTCCTGAGCTCTGGTTCCCTCTCTGCTTCTGCCACGGTGGTTAAGAAGTCGTCCATATTGTAGCTGAGTGCAGGTTTGTGGGCCTGGACTGGCTAAGAGAGGCTGGCACACTCTTTGAAATATTAATGACCTACTGTAGAGAAGGACTCAACCTCCCCCCTCGTTATCTCTCCCTGCCCTCATTCTCTCATCTATCTCTGCTGCTCTTTCTCTCTTCTCTTCTTTCTGTCCCCCCTTCTCTTAATTTACCTCTCTCTTTCCTCCCCCTTTTTCATTCCCCTCTCCTTCTCTCAGGAGAGTCCAGAGCCTGTGTAATGTCATATTAAAGAGACAGGCGCACAGCAAAGTGAAAAATGCGACGTAATAAGAGTCATCCGTGGAAACCTGTGGCTTCAGCATCGATTTTTGATCGTTGTGAATCAGATTTTCTGTGAAAGTTCTCGGGCTGGAAAGCTCTTTTCTTCATCCTTTCATGTCTTTGTCTGAGTTTCTCTCGGACACGTTCGATAAATCTTTCTGTGTCCTCTGTCTTTTTCCCAGCCTTTGTCTGTTTTTATCCTTTTCCAGTTCATCACCCCACCCTTCTGCCTTTCTTTTATTCTGCTTTGCCACATCAGAGGAGCACTTCAAGTAGCTTCTTCTTCTGTGTACACTGTTACTTTAGATTGCTGGTTGCTGTAGACTAAAAACAGCTAGGGGAGGTGAAAGCAGCAATCTTGTTTCTTTTGGAGACAGGCGGCATCAGATTTGGTTTTAGATTTCATTCACAGGAGAGTCACATGCTTACTTCCAATTATACTCCGCTTAATGGTCTACTTTTGTCTAAACTGGACCAAAATTAGCATCATAGTGTGATTTTAAAGACTTAAAACTGACAATTGAGAGCTTTGACTTGTAACGATACTTTCAGGCTGGTTAAACACCAGATGATTCTCAAATTTTAAGGCACTGATCATCAACTGGCAGCCTTAGGGCCATGTCAGACCCCCCAAAGCCTCCTATCAGACCCCTAGAAGATCAGAAGATTGAATTCAGAAAAGAAGGAAAAGAAGGTATTGTGGTTTTAAGAGTATCTTTTGGCTTTACATTTCTGCAGCTGTTAAGTCAACCCCCAAAACAACTTATATTAAAGTAGCCTTATAATGCTTTAACATTTGATCTGTTTCAGAAATTCACCTGTCAGCCACTATTAGCAGGAATGTTGCAGAAATGTCCAGATTAAGTGGGGAAAAGGGGTTAGAGAGTGGCAAAACTGGGTTATAAGTAAAAATGTAGCAGAAATGGGCAAATGAAGTAGTGAAAAGGAGTTAAAAAGTGGACAAATGGATAAAAGAGTGGCACAAAGGGGATAAAACAAGCAAAAGTGGTTTGAAAAGGTTTAAAGAATGGCGAAAAAAAGCATCAAAAATGGGTTAAAAGCGGCAAAAATATAGCAAAAGTGGTGAAACGTGATTAAAGAGTGGCAGACAGGGGCAAGGAAAGTTGCAAAAAGGGGTCAAAGAGTGGCAAAAATTGGTTAAAAGCAGCAAAAATGATCAAAAATTGGTTTAGATTGGCGAGAAAATGTAGCAGAAATGGCCAAATGAAGTAGTCAAAGGGGTTAAAAAGTGAGTTAATATTGTTGTCGGCCATTACACTCTTGTTTCTCTACAGATCATATAAATCTTTCGCCTTTTGATGTTGGTGTTAAATCACAGTTGGGGAGGGACCCTACTCTGGGATTTTCAGGGGCCCCAAGCCTGTCTCCTATGACAATAATATGTTAATCAGATGAGAATATTTAATTTTTGTCTATTTGGAAGTCTGGCCCCAGAGTCTCTGTCAAGACTAAATCTGGCCCCCAGGTAAATGGACTCAATGACCCCTGTCATAAGGGCCTGCATGTGTCTCCACCAGAAATGCTCATTTTCAGTCAAAACCATTGTATGATTTTGTCATCACAGTTGAAAACAGTTCATTTTTTGGAGCACCGCCACGTTCGTCAGTGTCACCAACCTATCAAAACCAAGAAGGGGTGGGACTAAGCGTTACCAGCATTGTCAATGCCGATAGTGAAGGAGAAACTGATCCGATTCGCCTTTTGAATGTAACGTTTTCAGGTCTGCAGCTGCCTCTTGGTGGTATTTCTGTGAAAAACTGAGAACATTAAAGGGATATTCTGGTATTTTTAAAGCAGGGTTGTATAAGGCACTTGGCAATTGTAGTGCCATTAGCCTCCAGAGATTCCAGTGAGCATTGCCTCTTTAAACAGGACATGCTGGGAGAAGCTTGGCCAGAACCTTCAATAGAACAGGGTTTTTCCAGAGCTGAAAGATTGCCTGGCTGCAGGCCCTTACTTTTTTTATTTAAACGTGGGAGTCCACACACATAACAACATTTTCAACTGAGTTTAACCTTATAAATCCACTGAACTCACACACTGGAGAAACAAGATTTTGTGACCACACACCTGCCACCTGTGATGATTTCTCAGTGATATCTCACAGAACTTCAAACGTGACTTGAGAAAAAAAAGTTGTCGATGTTTCTGGTACTGAATGGTAAAACTGACTAGTGAGGGACGGTAACTGATGTCAGACTTAGAGATGATCAGTCTAATCTCCTTTTCTCTCTTCTCCTCTCTTTCAGACGTGGCTGAAGAACTACGGCTACCTGCTGCCTCATGACGTTCGCACGTCAGATCTACGGCAAGAAAAAGCCATGCAGTCCGCTGTGGCCGCCATGCAGCGCTTCTACGGCATTCCTGTGACGGGAATACTGGATGAGACGACTATAGAGTGAGTCACTAGTGAAAGGATGCATACTTGTTTGTGCTGTATTTTATAAGACAATCCTTTAGCCCAAATCAAACATTCCTTTAAAACAGATCAATTAAAGATTGTTTGGAAAAATAATCCGTTTTGCAGAAATGCTGAATGTTGTTCAGTCAGGAACACTGTCGTCATATATTTAACAATTTTATTGCAAAATGGATTTACAGTTTTACGTGGCAGAGAAGGCTCTGCTAAAAAGATGCTTCCTGGGTAAGACAAGCAGCATGCTTTGGCTTTCCAGAAAAGCATGGCTAGAAACCTCCAAATGAATAAATACATTTATGACAATGCGTTTTGAAAACAATAAAATTACTCCAAAGTAGCATGAATCTGTTTATGACGGTGCAATAAGCTTTATGCTATGAAGGAGGAGGCTGGGGTGGAGGAGGTGAAGCTTTGCAAGCATCAGCAGCAGTGTGGTGCATCAGAATTAATGTGAGAAGTACGTCAGATTTAAATACACTGCCATGTTGAAAGAGGTGAGATTGGCTGTGGAAGCTGGGGGCAATAATTGGGATCAACTGGCTGTCAGCTGATCAAGGCTGGGTGTATGACTACAGTGTCCTGCATGAACTTATGCTATACGTTATAAGTTGTTTTCACATAAAACTGTGCATAATGATAGGTTAACTTTGAGGTTTTATTTAACATTTACATTTATTTTTTAACATTTATTGTGTCATGTTGTTTTCAGGTGGATGAAGAGACCTCGCTGTGGCGTCCCAGATCATCCTCACACCAGCCGCCGTCAGAGGAATAAACGCTACGCACTGACGGGACAGAGATGGAGAGATAAAAAGATCTCCTACAGGTATGTTTTTATCTTCATACTGATTTATTCATCTATCATTTAGTCAATCAATATTTAAATCTACAGTTCAAGTTGTTTGATGGGTACTGATCTATTTGTAGCTGAATCAGTTATCAATATTTTCGTCTTTTTTCTGACAGCCCACATCAACAAACATGGCATTGACACAGCTCAGCAGGAGATAAATTAAACATAATTTAACTTTGTGATGATACAAAGTGAACTCAAAGAGACTTCTGAAATCTTTTTCTGTGATCTTATGCTCAGATGGGAGTTGAGTATGCTATCGCAGGATGATTTATGGGGAAAGGGTTCATAGCATCTGAATAAGCATTTGAATATGTTAGCTGTAAAATGTAAAACCACAATATATATTACCATAACTGACAATGACAAGGTAAATGTTTTAGGCCATATTAATTACCCATCCAACCATCCATCCATCTATCCAACCATGCATCCATCCATTATTGATACATTCATGTATCAATTCATTGTCAATCCATCCATATGTCTCTCCATCCATCCATCAACCCATCCATCCAACTGTCCATCCATCAATTCATCCAACCATCCATCAATCCATGCATCATCCATCCATCAACCCACCCATCCATCCATTCATCAACTGATCCATCCATCCATCTATGCATCCATCCATCCATCCATCCATCCATCATTCATCTATCCATCCATGCATCTGTGCATTCCTCCATCATCCATTCATCCATCCATCAAACCATCCATCCATCCATTCATCAACTGATCCATCCATCCATCTATGCATCCATCAATCCATCATCCTTCCATCCATCCATCCATAGATGAGAGTAGACCAGACAGGAGAAATGGATGAATGGACAGACAGCTGCATAGATCAATGGATGGATGGATGGATGGATGGCCTGGATGATAAGACTCTAGTCATCATTTCTTATTCCTTTGCACTAATGGTATTATATTGCAGTATTAAGAAGTTGAAAGGTCCAACACATTTAAATACATATTCAGATGCTAACACCCACCCATCCATATATTCAGTATTCTTTCTCTCACCATTTTTGTTTGTTTCTCTTTTCTTTTGTCCTCCTCCTTCCTTCCCTCCCTGATTGTTTGTCTCTTTCTCGTCTCTTTCTCTCTCTCTCTCTCCTCGTCTGAACTTGGCTGGGCCTAATGTAAATTAGCTCCGTCTCGTGGGACCCTGAATGCATCTCGTATCCCTGCATTACATCCACCCACTTGTCTCTCTGTCTTTCTCTTCTTCTCCATTCTCTTCCCACCTTATTCCATTGTCTCCAACTGTCTACATGCAGTAAAACCCTCCACTGGATAATGTGAGAATCCAACCAGCAGCTCAGCCATGTAATATAGGTCTAATGCAGATAAGAGTTGTCCCACGAGATATTGAACACATCCCAGCAGCTCCCATTGTTGCTTCTGCCCACTTTATCCTCTGTTGCTTCCATTTCTCTCCCTCTGTCTCTCTCTGCTCTTTCTCCCACTCAGTCCCTCCCCTGCTCTAAAATTCAAATCCAAAATAAGCTTCAGTGTCATGACTCAAAATGAAACAATACTCCATGTTTTTGTGCAGCTCCTCATTACAAGTAGATCAAATTTAACCGGACTTTCCAGCATAGTCACACTCTCAATGTCTCAATTCTGTTTGTTTCTGTTGTTTTGAATAACACCTTCATCTTATGAGCAAATATTTCTTCATTAACTCCCTCATTAACCTGAATAATATGTCACTTTATATGGCGCAATTGTTGTGAGTTCTCAGTTCCTGATCCTGAATTTCAGATCCAGTTACCCTCAGGAGAAGTAAATCCAACAGCTCAACAGTTAGTTACATAAGACTGGCATGTGTTTTGGAAAGTAACTACATTATTCTGATTCAGATCATCTGTGATGTGAGGTTTTGTTTGCTTGTTATACATAGTTTGTCCATGCAATCTTTAGTTAGATAAGATGTATCAGACAGAGTGTTGTTTATTTAATGACAGTTCTCAGTAACACTCAGTTTGTTCTGTTTTCTTCAGTCAAAAGAAAGCAGGCATCACTTTTTATCTCCTAAAACTCTTCAGGAATGAAGAAGAATAAGAACAGGAATAGGCTTTTCAAAGGGCAGTGACCATCAACAGGTGGCCCGGGGGCCACACCAGGCCCACCACAGCTTCCCCTACGTCTCCAAGAAGATTTTTGAAATTTAAAAAAATATGCAGAGCATTGTTGATTTCGTCAACTGAAACTATGACTATAACTATTCGTCAACAGCTTTTTTTTCGTGACAAAAACTAGACTGACTGACAAATAAAGATGACTAAAACTGACCACAACAAAAAGTAAAGACTAAAATGTGAGGACTTTTTGTAGACTAAAACTCGACTAAAACTAAAAAGGATAGAAAAGACTAAAATGTGACTAAAACTGAAATGCATTTGATTTAAAGACTAAAACCAAGACTAAAATTAAAAATAGCTGCCAAAATTAACACTGGTGCAGAGAAAAATATGTTGTGGTATTTTGGGTATGCTTTTTAAAAATATGCTTATAGATTTAAAACGCTGGCTTAATTTTTTTTTAACCAGACTTACAGAAATCCATCTGTCAGTCATTATTACTGAATACGACGCCTAAAAAACATTAACTCATTTGTCCATTCTTGTATAACCGGTAGGGACCGTGTTTATATAAGTCACTTTCAAGCTGCTAAGCAAAACAAATGCACTTTTCATACAGTAGCTATTAAACATTATACATTAATATTTTGTTTTATTTTCCTTAAGCTATTTTTTTCATCTGTAACTGACCTAACTATGTTTATCAAATACTCAATAATTTTTAAAGACTGTAGCTCTTTGTACGCCCGTTTTTTTGCCCTGATGCCACCATGTGAATTTTTTTCAATGAACTACATGCAAAGTCAAGTCTTTGTTTTGAATAATCACATCATGTGATATCTCAATGATTAGCAGCAATGTTGTTTTTCAACCATTAATATTTTTTCATGTTTAGCACATTTTTTCTATATACCAAATATGGTCAAAATGACGCCATCATAGTAAAAATGATCAGTTCCAAGGCAGAAAATCAGATTGACACCCAGATAGATTAAAATGCATGTATTTTGCTTTAATGGATGTGAGATCAAAAATTGCAGTTTGAATAGGATTCAGTGGGGCATTTTTGGCTCTTAACAGCTTGGGCTCTCTTGCTTGTAAACTGTTTTTATGACTTACTGTAGGAGCTGAGCTGGGAAAAACAAGATCAAGTAAAATACAATTCATGCCATATACATGGACACAGCTAAAATTTTTATTAAAAAATAGAGGAATGAAAAGTGCATAACATGCACTCCAAGGGTTAAAACTGATGTTTAATATGTCTGCTTTCCACTTCAGGCACTTTGAGAGTTCAAGTTTTCTTGCCAGAGAATCACAATAATAGAATGGTTTCCTACCCATTTTTACCACCAAGCACAGCACAGCATTTTAGCATCAAACCCAGTTATGGTCAACATGCCAGCCACAGAAATATGTACCCAAAATATCACAATCGCCCCCTTGTGGCAGTTGCAGTTTAGGCAATTAGGACTGATCTCACAAAAAAAGAATTAAACAAGAATATTATGATTATTTGACTAAAATATTAATTTAATTTAGGCTTTTGTGAAGTCTGGCCTTTTCAGTGTCTTTAGAGAAAAAGGCGGACAATGTACAAATGTAATTGAAAACCCCTGTCATAAGTACTTTTGGTTCCCTGGAAACTAGATGGGCTAGCTAATTTAGTTCCAGTTAGTAGTTTGTTTATACTTAAAAAAAGACCTTTAGTGTGGGTACAAGGACTCACATACTCAGTGTGGCTGTCACTATTTGAGTCGTTTTATTTTGTGAAGTGTAGCAGTCCCTCCTGCAGCAAAACACCCCCACAACATGATGCTTCCATCCCTAACTACTTCACAGTTGGGATAGTGTGTTCAAGCTTGCAAGCTTCCCCCTTTTTCCTCCAAACGTAACGATGGTTATTATGGCCAAACTGTAAACTGACTTTCTTGTGTTGCTTTTGGAGTAATGGCTTCTCCCTCGCTGAGTAGCCTTTCAGCCCGTGTCAGTACAGGACTCGTTTCACTGTGGACACTGACACTCTCTTACCAGCCTCAGCCAGCATCTTCACAAGCTCTTTTGCTTTTGTTCTAGAGTTAATAGGCACATTTCACACCAAAGCACATTCACCTCTGGGACACAGAACCCATCCCCATCCTGAGCGTTATGGTGGCTGGACATTCCCATGGTGTGTTTACTTGCGTATAATTGTTTGAACAGATGAGCGTGGCACCTTCAGGCATCAGAACATTGTACCCAGGGAGAACCAGACTTGTGGAGGTTCACAGTTGTCTTCCTGATATTTTGACTATCTTTGGAATTTCCCATGATGTCTCACAAGGAAGCAGTGTGTTTGGGGTGTGCCTCCAATTAACTTAAATGTTAATTAACCCATCAGAAGCTTCCAAAGCCAAGACATCATCATCTGGGCTTTCCCTGATTGTTTAAAGGCATAGTTATTTTAGTATATGCAAACTTCTGACTTTGAAGAAAATAATGAAAAATTCTCTATTCAGCATTTCTTTTGTCTGGGCCTCTTCAAGCCTGGTGGTACGTCTGGAGACCACCAGCAGTTTTCAGGCTCTTGAGATATCCACAGAATGACCAGGGGCTCATGGCAACCCTATCATACTCTAGGCCATGCCACATCTCCCCTTTTCTCCACCCTAAAAGTATGGACTTTGTTATTTTAACAAATGATTATTTCCCCATTCCCCTGGTATTATGCAAGGACATCCAGAACATGACCTGGGTTGTGTCAATCCCCTTCCAGCCTATTGGTGCCCTCAGGTGGGCTTACTTACATGGTATCACAGGTGTGAGTGTTTTTTAGTGTTTCTGAGGAGGAGGAAAATTGCTCAACGTTTCCCAGAGACTTGTAAATTCATAACTTTTTACTATGACAAGTTGAGTTCCTTGTCCTTTTTAAACCTATAAATGTATGACTCTTTTAGTCAAAAGTTTCAAATATTTCTCTATAAAATTAACAGATCCTCTTTATTATTGTCACTTCTTGTAAAGTGGCCCTAATAGGCTGTGGTATTAAACAGATAACATCCATTATTTTACAATGATTAGTGAGACAGATTGAGAACAAGTGTTGGAACATTAAAAATGATGGCCCATTTCTAATGTAAGATATTTCCCATTCATTCCCTCTTCTCCACTTTTAATTTCATCCCTCTCTCCTGCGTACACAGAGCTCTGTAGGTCTAATGTAAATTACGATATTCCCCGGAGACACTGAAGGCATCCCAGCTCTCTAGCATTACATCTACCCACTCTCCAGTGTTACATAAAACCCACAGAGTGAGCTCACAGTCCGATCTGGTTACTCCTTACTGTATCTGATCCTCCTCAGGCCTCGTCCTTATGTTTCACCCGCTATCACCTGTCACATTCCTGCAGCTCACTCTGCTCCTCAGATCAGCTGCTTTGTTCAGGCGGAGACGCTGTGATCGTTTTTAAATTAATTTGACTTCTTCATAGGCACGCAAGCTTCTACACAGTCAGGCGTGTCTCAGATGAAGTATACTCTTATACATCTTAGCTTGATTTGGTTAGTTGAATTTATTTAAGAAGACATGACCCTGACTGGATTGTGTGTTTAATGTTCACTGACGATTTTATTCAGTTACATGAGTCAAACTCATAATTACTCAAAAAATGACTGGTCACATAAAATCAATCGATCTAACAACCAATCAGCTGGTCTGTCTCTTCCTCTGTATGCCATCCATCCATCCATCCATTTATCCATCCACCCAACCATCCATCCATCCATCCATCCATCCATCCATCCATTCACCCAACCAACCATCTATTTCTTTAATTATCCATCCACCCACCCACCCATCCATCCATCCATCCATCCATCCATCCATCCATCCAACATCCATCCATCCATCCAGCCATTCAACATCCATCCATCCATCCATCCATCCACCCACCCACCCATCTATCCATCCAACATCCATCCATCCATCCATCCATCCATCCATCCAGCCAGCCATCCAACATCCATCCATCCATCCATCATCCATCTTCCACATCTTCCATCCATCCATGCATCCATCCATCCATCCATCCATCCATCCATCCTCCATCCATCATCCATCAATATATGTCTGTCTGTGTTTTCATCACTCATCTATTTATCCATCAATCCATCCATCCATCCATCCATCCATCCATCCACTTATCAATCCATCATCCTTTCATCCATTCATCCATCCATGCACCCATCCAACCTCCATCCATCCATCCATGCATCCATCCATCCATCATAGACGTGCTCTTCCTTTATTTTCTTTTTGTCTAAGGATCAATCATCCATATTCTTCTGTGATTTCATTTTGTTGTTGTGTGACTTTTTCCTCTACTGTTTTATTACTGATTATTGTCTTGTATCATGTTGCTGATCTTCTTATCAGTCTTGACAGCAGCTCTCCAAAGTATTTTACACAGCCATATTTTACCAGAGATACAGCTGAATATCCACAGATATTCAATCTTGTGTGCAGTAAAATCAAACAGAACTTGAAGGTTATTCTGTGAGTTTCTCAGTACACTCACTTTTTGAAGAAATCTGTGATATTTCATGATATTGATGGGCTCAGTCAGGAGGATTTTCCTCTCCGCTCTGAGCAGCAGTTTTGGAGCAGCTGGAGCTGCGTGCTGACACGACACTGACAGCAATGCAAAGAGACACATTTGGAGGAATTTCAGGCCTGCTGGCAACTGTGAATTATCACCCCCTGTGAGATGCTGTAGCTGCAGGATTATGCAACTGTGTGTCTCTAAACGAAAATTTCCATCAGTGCCTCAGGACAGGGAGGTGAAGTTTAAAAAACAGCAGAGAGAGAGAGAGAGAGAGAAAGAGAGAGCACACAGGAGGGATGAGGGAACAGAGCAAGAAAGCAAGAACGCTGCTTTACTTTGATGTTGATGTTTCAGTTTATCTTAACTTTCCTGCCAACCAAGCACATTTGATTGAAGCTGTGCTGAGAGAGGAAGAGAAGCAGAATCAAAGTTCTGCTATGTCGCCTGTAGGCTCTGGTTGAACACAACGTGTGTTTGTGTTTCATGAACTTAGTGAAATTTTGGAATCTCAAGGAAACACAGAATTGTTTCATCTATTTTTAGCCATGGCTCCAGGGATGGAGGTGATAGACTGTTTGTGTGCACATCCGTCACTTTGGTCCAGGCTGAAATATCTCAAAATCTTTTGAAGTTTTATTTGAGCATCAAGGGTGAATTCTCTGACTGAGGCTGAGTAACCGTGAGGGAATTGAGGCTGTTTCTGACCCTTATTTGAGTCGCATGACTGATCATGAAGATTTTCAGCTCAGTTGCAGATTTTTTGCCATGCAACTCACAAGGGCATGACAGCTAATCATGACCATGATGGTTTGTTCTCAAATGGTCCAGTGGATTTCTGGCATGTTTGAAACTTATGTTGTTTGACTGGGGCTTTCTCAGGACTATATTTTCCTGATTGCACCTGCACAAATGGCCAGACATTGTCTAAAACCAGCTTGGCAACAACATGCAATGATTCCCACTAATTGGAAATACTTTGGTGGGCCACCCAGGTAAATCAAAGTAGCCCAAGCATGTTTTGACTTCCAAAAGCCATTCGACTCAGTGAGCAAAGATGCCCTCCGGAGGATTCTAGAGCTCTGCGGGATCCCTTGTTCTCTCGTACAGCTGATGTCTGCCCTATATTCTGGTACAGAGAGTACTGTGAAGTGTGGTGGCTCCACCTTTGACTTTTTACCAGTCGATTCTGGGATGAGGCAGGGGTACGTCTTGGCAGGGGTAGTGTTGCGTGTTACAGATCACTGATCTGGACTTTGCTGATGGCGTTGTGATCTTTGGGGGGAGTGTAGATGTCCATGGGGGGGGGCTCTTTGGACTACATCTTTCCTGGGCTAAAACAAAGATCCAGGCATCTAGAGAGGCCTTGAATGCTGCCATCAAATCTGTGTCTGTGGATAGATCCACTAACACTAAGATTCACCACAGACTTGGCCAGTCCTTGGTTCTCCTAGTCTTACAATACTCTTGTGAGGCCTGGATTCTGACTGATGGTCAGAGACGTCAGCAGGTCTCCTTTGAGACGACTTCTCTTTGGCACATTTTTGGGTATCACTGGCAAGACCATGTGTGTATGGCTGACGTGCTCAGGAGAGTGAGGATAAGAAGGGTCAGCTGCCAGCTGTGCTTCCACAGGACTATCTGTAGTTATTGGGTGAAGAGGACCTGTTTGGTTGGACAAGGCCTCTGGGGTGGCCAAATGCATCGTGGAGGAGTCAGCTGGGAGGATATCTGGAGAGATGGGGCATTGGCCTGGACAATGGCCATCAAGAAGAGATGAAGGGGAAAGGGGAGAGCTCCCAGGGGCCCAGCCAACCTGGGAACCCATAGAAGTCAACAAAATCATGGTCCATTGTAAAGTTAAGCTGTGATAACCATATTTTATACGTAACCTGAATAATAACCACTCTAATCAAAGCAACAAATGTCATTTTATTTATTTGTGTCATAGTAGATAGCCTTCTTAGAAATGTAAATAGCTTTTCTTTAAAAGATCATTAAAATGGGTTAAAAATGGCTAAAATGGGTTAAAACTGCAGAAATTGGTGGACAGGTGGTGAAATGGGATTTTATAAGTAGCAGAAATGAATGATAGTGGCAAAAATTAGATAAAGTTGGTGAAAAGTAAGCCAAAAAATGGCTTCAAGTGGCACAAATAGTCAGTAAAATGTGTTTAAAATGGGCATAACAAAGTGGTGAAAAGGGTTTATAGTGGCAATAGTGGTTCAACAGAGGCAACAGGCAGGAAGTGGCAAAAATGCTGACCTCTTGGCCAGGTCACCCTTGTGAAAGAGATTGATCTCAATGGGTTTTATCTGGTTAATTAAAGGTTAAAAATGTGTTTAAATTGGCAAAAATTACTGGGAAAAAGTCGAACACACATTTAACTCGTTAAATTAGAACGGGTTAAATTTGTATTAAATGGCAACAGTGGGAAGAAAGGGGGAAAATGGGCACGAATTGTGCAAAAATATATGAAAAGTAGCAAATAATAGTGGCAAAATTGAGTAGGAAAATTTGTTAAAGTGGCAAAAATAGATACTCAATAACAGCTTGACACACTTTTGACACAGTGAACTATTAGCCAGGATGCCAATGCTACTGATCCAACATACGTGCATTGACATCATCAATAAGTCACAACTGGGGAGGCCCATTCTCTGGGTTGTGCAGACTTACTTTTTACAGCTTTTTAAATTACTTGGGTTTCAGCATAAATTTCATCAAATGACTGTGTTTTTATTTAACATTTAACACATCTTATGCATATGTTTCCATTAAAATGGATAAAATATACATTTTGAAATCTTTGAAAAGACATTCGTAGTTTTTTAAGGCCTCTCTCAGTGTTTCACGACCCATGAGGGGGTCCCTACCCCAACGTTAAGAACCACTGATTTAGTCAGAGCATTAGCTCGGATTTTTTTCCAATTTCAGCACTTGGATATCAGTTTTGATCCTTAATGTTTTGTGTGTGACTCAGGGCAAAGTTGATGCTTTTTTTCCCATTAAGCAGTCTTTAAACACCACTGTGTGCCATATTATTTTCGTTCCGGTGTTTAGCCTATTTCATCATCTTTGATAGCGTACTTTATTGCATAACTTTACCTCTTTTCTGTTCTTCACTTTTTACAATTTAAGCCTGCCAGCATCAAATGAACCAGATATCAGTCCATCCTCATTGATAAGGGCAGCATCTCTGCCAATAGTGTGTGTAACTTTGTGCAACTGTCCAATCAGAATCATGTCTCTAAGACAGCTGTGTAAATTAGTCATTCAAGTGCTAGTTGTGTGTGTCTGAATTTGTGTGTTCTCTGTGTGTATGTGGGGAAGAGCGCCATCTGTGTGTTTTGGCCACAGGTCATTTGGACAGCTTCACTGCCCTAACGTTCCACACCATTTACTCAAATCAGACAACTGCTACCTTGCTGTCTGCCTGACACACACATGCAGACGCACACACATAAATTGCAGGGCCTTAGGTTGGAAACTTGGATTTCTAAGCACATTTTATAAAGGGATTTGCAGGCAGGCAGTTTGAAATGCTCAGGGGATCTCAAACCTACTTATATCCACTGTCAGCAAACAGAAACACTGCACAGAGAGACACATGACATCTACAATAAACCAGCACTGATCATCCATCAAGGTCACAGAATCGGACATTTAAAATGTTTTTTTATCAGTCAAAGATGCTTTGGAATTTGTTTCTGCCCCAGTTTAGTCTTTCAGTAAGTCAGGAATTTTTGTTATTATGATTTATACTGCATGATGTTGCTGCAAACAGCCTTAAAGTCAAATTTAAATGCTTTTAGTACATTTTTTAGCTTAATTTCCACCAAGTGGAAATCTATACTGTCCTACCTCTGTCCTTGCAAAAACACATTAAATTTAATTCAGGTTCCTCAATTTATCTTAATATTTGCTGAGGTGTTTCTACACCTTGACTGGAGTCCACCTGAGGTAAATTAAACTAACTGGGCATGATTTGGAAAGGCACACACTTCTCTAGAAGGCCTCACAGCTGACAATGCATATCAGAGCAAAAACCAAGCCATGAGGTCAAAGGAGCTGCCTGCAGAGCTCAAAGACAGGATTGTTGACAGGCTAAAAACATTTCTGCTGCACCGAAGGTTCCTGAGAGCCGATGGCCTCCATAATTCTCAAATGGAAGGAGTTTGGCACAACTAGGACTCTTCAAAGAGCTGGTAGCCCAGCCAAACTTAGCAATCCCGGGAGAAGGACCTTAAGAAGAGAGGTGACCAGGAACCTGATGGTCACACGGACTGAGCTCCTGAGATCCTGTGTGGAGATGGGACAAAGTTCCAGAAGGACAACCATCACTGCAGCCCCCCCACTGATCTGGACTTAAGGCAGGATGGCTAAATAGAAGACTGTCTTCCCGCTTGGCTATTCCCTTCTAAATCCACCCAAAACTTATTGTCAGCTGTAGCTTGCTTATTAATATAAATCCAAGCAGTTACATTGGGTTACTTCACTGAAGTACCTGCAAACGACAAGGTACTTCAAATGCACATTTCCTTTTCCAATGCCTGTTGGACTTACAGTATTTGCCTCGGGAAGCTGCTGTATGCTCATATATGGATGCTGTTTTACAGTGCCTGTTTAATGTGCTCCAATATTTCCATAATGAGTTTTTCTGGTCGGGAACAAAACATTGGCCCCCCTGTGGAGAGTCAGATTGTGTGAAATGAACTCAGCTCTCTTCACTGTCCTACCCTGCTGCTCTTTTCTCCACCTCTCTCTCTTGTCCTGAATTTCCTCCTCCATCTCTCCCTTCCTCCGTCTGTCCTCCCTCCATCCTTTGTTAACTTTTGTTTATCGTGGCACAGTTCGAGGACGATACTAAAGATATAAACCTGTCCTTTTTTCAAACAATATCACATGAAAGTGTTATCTTCAAGCAGATAGACAGCGAGCTGTCTGATAAAACATGTTATCTCGTATCCTCTCCTCTCTGACAGCAGAATAAACATGGACGGCACGTTTCTCCTCCTGCAATCACGCTAATGACCTTTCTGCCTGGTTGGTCTCTCATAGCGGTACATGCACCAGCACACATCGAGACAAAGGATGCTGCTGATGAAAAAAATTATGAGCACAGAACTAAAAGAACTGGACAATATTAGGCACAAACTATGCACTCTGACACTCTTTGGTATCCTATTTTGCCTTCGTTTGTAAAGCCAAGGATGGACATAGTACCTGAAACTAGCACTAAAGTAAAAGCACAGATATGATACTGAAAATGACTTTGGCAGAGTGAAACTCAGTCAACTGACAGTTAGCTACAATATGTAGAATTTTTGCACTGAAATGTCTCAATTTATCCAGAATCTCCAGAATCCATCAAAGTGATTTCACGTGGCCTGAATGCGTATGAAGTAGGGCTGTCAGCAGTGGGGCGAACCCGCGGCACTTTGGTGCGTGGCGCAGTTGTTATGTGGAAATTGCAGGTTACCCTTAGATTTAGACCAGGGATTATCAGCAGAAGTGATTGAGCCTGAAACAGTTAAATCAGGGATGACTTTATGTTTCATCTATTGCTCAGAAATTTCCGTCAGCTGCTCTTAGCAAATGCAATGCATGTTAAACATGCATTTATATGTCCATTCATGATAAAAACTGCCATTTTCTGTTATCTTTCTGCTTCAAACTGGCTGCAATAAAGAGACCCATCTCACTGTAAAAGTCTAAAATCTTCACACATTCGAAAGAAAATAAAAATATTTAAAGTTCTTTATTTTATTTGAAAGTTCGTCCCCCAAAGGGCCTGTGTAGGAGAAAGCTCAATAACAACAGAAATTCTGATACAAACACGAAAAAAATTATTCACAGCCCTAATCACACATTTATATGGCAAGCATGTCCTGCTGCTCTACTCACTGTTTGTGTTTGAATGCATCTTTACAGCATAATGTGTCCGTGTCAGGCAGTGTGTCAGTACAAATGTTCCCAAATCCATCATCTCCAAACCGGACAAAAACATTCAACTAAAACAAGACGTTTATAAAACTTTGTCACTGTTGTTTGCATGTTTTGTAAAGGGAACTGCAGAGCAACCTACATTCCAAATATTTGTCCCTTCAAACTTTGTGACTCCACTGGTGCTTACCTCTTGATTTTATCGTCTCTGCTGATGCGTGAAATTCTTCTGTTAAGGATGCAAGCAGTATAATTGCAAGTATTTAGAAGATAAGTAAGAGTCCTGAAAGCCACAGCCCCAGAACATCTGCCTGGACTATCACCAGTAACTCTAACACCAGTTAAACCAGCACACCGGGGCTTCTGTGTATGTTGACTCTGAGAGTAAACATTAGCTGGCCTCAGTATGGATATTGTGACAATATTATATGATGGTGGCACAGTGTGCTGACTCATACTCTAACATAACATTGTTTCATTTAATACAATAAAGAACTTAAAGTGTCTGTTTGTTCCAATGGGGGGTTTGGGGAGTTAGAATAATGAGAAATCTCATCCATGATTCCCTGCTATGTCATCTTTTGTGATAGTTTGTTTTTTTAAAGCTCTTTTGTGGCAGAATGAACCCACTGTGCATTAAATATCTTTGTGTTTCCATATTCATGTTTTCCAGCCCCTGAGAAGGTCGTCTCTGAAACTGACAGTATGATGGCTGCTGTGGAATTATTCACGTTCTCTGTCGTCTGTGCCTAAAGCTAATTTCTCATCTTTTTCCATCTCTTTCAGCATATCAAACTTCACCCCTAAAGTGGGAGAGAAGGACACCCAGAGGGCGATCCGACAGGCCTTCAACGTGTGGCAGACGGTCACGCCGCTCTCTTTCCAGGTCAGAGAAACATCATTACCAAAGATGCTCAGAGTCTCTGATTGCAATCTTCTGGCTTCTTTTCTATTATACCAGATACATTATTTATTTTTAATGCTAAAGACGTTCTGCTGGACAAATTAAGCCAAGACATGCATATGCTGGTGTAGCCTTCATGTCAAAAGTGATGGTTTTACTTGATATTGATACTTTTGGAAGCATGAAGGGCTTTGCAGCACTTTATAAGAAACTGTGAACAGCAAAGTAAATTAACGTCAAGGTGCCCTCTACTGAGGGCACCTTGATTTACAGCCCCAATTACAAAAAAGTTGGGACACCGTAAAATGTATTTAAAAACAGATGGCAATGATTTTCAAATTTCCTAAACCCATATTTGATTCACAATAGAACGTAAACAACACATCAGATGTTGAATCTGAGATGTTTTACAGTTTCATGAAAAATATTAGCTAATTTTGAATTTGAATGCATGCTTTTCTTATCAAAATACATTTGTATAAACTACTTGATAACTGCTTTATCATGGTTTTAGTCAGTATTTGCAAATCAATTTTCGGCAACCTCAGAGCTTACAAAGCCCCCCTGGGGGGTCTTGGACCCCAGGTTTGAAACCAGTGCTATAGACTAAAGAGAAGAGCAATCATCTAGCTTGTTATCAATGCACAGTTTAAAAGCCTGCATCTCTAATGGTATGGGGTTGCATTAGTGTCCATGGCGTGGGCAGCTTACACATCTGGAAAGGAACTATCAATGCTGAAAAGTAGACAGAGGTGTCAGAGCAACATATGCTCCCCTCCAGACAGCATCTCTTTCAGAAAAGACCTTGACTATTTCAGCAGGACAACTCTAAATCACATACCACATCCATCACAACAGCATGGCCTCACAGGAGGAGAGTCTGGGTGCTGAGTTGGCCTCCATACCTTTCACCAATAGAAAACTTTTGGAGCATCATAACATGAAAAATCTGTAACTGTTGGGCAGATAGAATCCTACATTACATAAGAATGAGACAACATTCCTCTCAAAATACTCCAGAAACTGGTCTCCTCTCTTCCCAGACGTTTACAGCCTGTAATGGTAAACATGGTCCCCTGCTTTTCTGAGATGCATTGCTGCAAATTTAAAAAAAAGCCTTTGTTCCTCCTATCTACCTTCAGCTTCCTCCAATCAGGAGTCGTTTCACCATCAGCTCTGTGTTTCTCACTTTTACTCTTCTCTGCTCCTCTCGTATCTCATTCAGGAGGTGCCGTACTCAGAGATCAAGAACGAAGGGAAGGAGGCTGACATCATGATCTTCTTTGCCTCTGGTTTCCATGGTGACAGCTCTCCATTCGATGGAGAGGGGGGTTTCCTAGCCCACGCGTATTTCCCCGGCGCTGGCATCGGAGGAGACACACACTTTGACTCTGACGAGCCCTGGACACTAGGCAACGCCAACCACGATGGTGAGTCAGTAAGAGATAATGTAGAGAGTAGGAGAAAACATGGAGAAACAGCTTCAAGAGCAGCATTCAATCTCATGACCAGTGCGACGAGGACTGTTGCCTCTGTATAAGGGCACCACCGGCCAACTGAGCTAAACCAGTGCTGAAAATGATTTTTTAGAATTCAGTTTGTAATCAGAGGTCATGGGCCACATGATCCATCCGTCTTCAGCAGATACAGACATTAGGGGTGTAAGAATCCATCGGTGTACAGTCCTGTGCAAAAGTTTTGGCATGTAGAGCATGAAGGATTCACTGTTTGGTCTGATGTGCTAGGACTTGGCACTGGGGGGACCAGAGTCAGGCTCAGCATATGAGGACACGTGTGTCCCTTGGCAGCCAAGGTCAAGCTCAACAGCATCCCTGTTGTCTGGGTATTTCCACTCCTGGTGATACACCAGGCGGTTCAGGTCATCTACAGCATGACCTTGGGCTCGTAGCAACCCTATGTCCTGCATGAACAGTACCCAAGACTATACTTACTCGCCACATCAACCGTTTACTTCACCCTAATTTTTCAATAGATTATTTAACTATACCCTTGGTATGCAAGGACATCCAGGAAACGTGGCAAAAATGGGCAAAAAGTGGCACAGAAGTGATAAAATGGGGTAAGATGGCAAAATGGGAAAAAAGTTGCAGAAAACAGTGCAAAAATGGGTGAAAATTGGCAAAAATGTGCTAAGTGGCCAAAATGGCAAAAGACGGTAAAGAAGTGGCACCAAATGGCAAGGATGGGGGACAAAGTGACAAAAATTATCATAGGAATCATAAAATCTTTCACTGGCTCCATTATATTTTAGATTTTATGATCTTCTACTGTAACTGCCATTCAAGATCTACTTGTGTAATATTCATTACTTTCAATTTTTTGTTATTTTTCCTCTGTGTCCAGATTATGTTTTTCCCTTCTTCTTTGAATTTACAGAGCTCCTCTTCTGCTCTGATTGTTTGAGTTTTTGCTCTTGCTGTGTGTAAAGCACTTTGTAACAACTGTTTTGAAAAAAGCTATTTAAATAAAGTGTTCCTTATTATTATAATTATTGGTATTATTAAAAAGGGCATAAAATGGGCAAGAATAGACAAAAAAAATGGGGCACAAGGTGAAACAAAATGGGTGAAAAGCAGCAGCAATTGGGCAAAAATGGCAAAAGACAGGTAAAGAACGTGAAAGTTGCAAACAGGTTTTGTAGAAATGGGCAAAAAGTGGCAAAAAAATGGCCAAAAAGTGAAAAAATAGACAGGAAATGGGCAAAAAGTGGCACATAAAAATGGGTTGAAAGCCGCAAAAACAGGCAGAGAGAGGCAAAAGGCGGCTAAACAAGGTAAAAGTTGCAACAACGGTGTTGTAGAAAAAAGAAAAAATGGCAAAAATGGGAGAAAAGCAGCAAAAACTGACTAAAAGCAGCAAAAATGGATTAAATGTGGCAATAATGGATTGAAAATGTGATTTAGATGAACAGTAAATAAATAATTTCATATCATTTCAACACTGAATAAGTATAGGCTTGAGTTGTTACGGTTGTTGTTGCTTCTTCGTTCTTCTTCTTGGCGGGTGTCCGTCACAGCACCTACTGTATCTGACTGTGTTCATGCCTAAATGTGCTCAGGCATGGAACATTTTACTAATGTGAAAGCAGGCCGACAGGGAGACAGGACCGAGGAGCAATTGTGGAGTATGATATTAAACAGTTTTGAATTGATGTGGTTCTTTGGCTTCTCTCAATGTCTTTGCTGCTCTCTGTTTGTCAACAAATGCATGTTTGCATGAGGGGGAAAATAGCACCATGTTTGCTTGATGACAGGGCAGTTGCATCCTGGGATGCCTGTTTTGGGCTTCCATACACAAGAATTTCAGCAATCATGTCAGCTAAACTATGTCTGTGTTCCCAAAGTGAGGTTAATTTTAGAATATTTCAGCCAGCACTAACATGACTGACAGCTATGAAACACCAGCTGATTAAATTATTTATAATCTGAATTAATAAAGCATGTTTTGTCTGAAAGAAATGCTTTAAATGTGAAGATGTCCTCAGTCATCGCTGCTTTATCTCTGAGCTCTACATTGTTTGGTCACTGGATGAAAAATGGAGAGAGAAAAAGAAACACTTCTCTTTGCAGGTTTCTTTTTTATCCCAAGTCTTCTATCTGTGTTTGACAAATGACTTACGCCAGATTCCCTCTGCTTGAATAACTAACGTGTTGATAGAGAGGGAGAGAGACGCAGTGAGAGCGAGTGATGGAGAGGGGAGGAATCTGGTTGGAGAGATTAGCAGAGAAGAGAATTAGCTCTGACAGAGAGGCTCTAAATTTGCCATACCACATTACAAGATAGTGTGGAAGTCTTATTCCTGCATGAAGCTGTCCCAGGAAATATCTAGAAATCCTCTGAATTCTTTCGGCAAAGGAGAAGTATCATTGGATCAAGAGTTTATCCAGGCCAGCGAAAGCCATGGATGGGGGCGCTGTGTTTTCAGCTTATCCAACTATCTGTCAACCTAGGCCAGAACGCTTTGAGTCATTTATCAATGATATCCACTCTGAGTCAAGGGGGAACGAATCAGATTTTAGAAGTCAGGGTCAAGGTTGTTGAGGTTCTTAATTATCTCAATCAACACAATATCAGCAAGGGCTCTTCTTCCAGCTTTGAACACAAATGTCCACTCTGACTGAGGGCTAAACTAATTAGATTTTGGAAGTCAGGAGTGAAAGACATAGGTCATTGTTTGCATTAAAGGGAGTCTTGTCAACATGATATCTGAAGACTGCATAGAAAGATTTTACTTCAGTCCTGACACAGATGTCCACTCTGACTCATGGGTGCACTAAGTAGAACTGGAAGCCTCTAGGTTAAAGGCTGACGACTTTGTCCCTCATGTTAATCCCTTGAATTGCAGGCAATTATAGAAAACACAATATCTTAGAAATGCATTGAGAGATTTTGTTCCAGTTTTGCACATATTTCCACTCTGACTTAAAGGGGATATGTTTTACCCTTTTAAGTCAAGTTTATGTTGTTCTCAGAGGTCCCGAAACATGCCTGTGAAGTTTTTTTTGTTGTTGTTTTTTTGCTGAAAAAACACTCCAGTATTGGATTTTTGCATCTCTAAGAACCCCTCTGTTTCAGCCTTTCTCAGAACGAGCTGTTTCTGTGGCTTTAATTACCTGTCTGACTCCGCCCCTGACCACGCCCTTCTCAGGAAATAGATGCAGCTCTCGTGACATTACAGACCCTTTTTTTTTATTTGGAAGTTTAGACTGGGATTCGAACTATCAACCTCCTAGACCATAGCCAGCAGGGTTACCCCCAAACCTGGGGGGTGGGCGCTTAGGCCCCAGGTGAGGTCACTAGATGTAAAATCTGAGAATGGCTTGTTTCAGCACACATTTTCTGAAAGGTGGAGAAAGTGGGAGAGAGGGAGTGGAACTGGTACTTGAGGGGATTGAGGACATGGATGTGTACTTGTGTTAGAAAAGACTGAGAAAGTGATATTTGCATAATATGTCCCCTTTAAGAATGAATTGATTCAGTATGAGAGGTTAAAGGCAAAAAACAGTGGGCCTATATAATATCTAATATCTATCCCTTGCTTGTGAATGCAATATCTCAAAAACTCTTTAAACAGTATTTTCTCCCAGCTTTACACGAATGTCCACTCCTGTGGTTCCCAACCTGGGGTTCGGGCACCCCTACGGGCCATGAAGCCCTGTCTGCTTTGATGTGTCAAAATAAAATGTGCTTATATTTTTAAAAAAGGATTACTGGATGATAATATGATGTATTAGGACCACCAGAGAATATTGAAAAATTAAGGGGATCTGTAAATTTTAGAGACAAAAGGCAAGTTTTATAGGGGTAAAAAAAATCAACTTATTAATAAGACATAAAGTTGTTTATTCACAAGAAAACAAAAACTCACTTTCAAACAATTTCAGTTTAAAAAGTCGGTCCTTTTTTGAGAAATACAAAAAATTCCTGAGCATAAACAGTCTTAAATTTTGACATCAGAGACACATAAATTAAGTTTTTAGTATCATAAATGTACAACCATGTAAAGTACAAGATCATACTTTAATCGTACTTTAATACTTTTCAACTTCTTGATCTCAACATTTTGGTCAATGTACATTTACAACATTTTAAGTGAAAAATAATCTTTTTTTTTCCCTTTAACTCATTAAAACCTGAAAACACATATTATAGCCAGAAAATTCTTATTTTTTCGGAACTGCAATGTTTATTTCACTTTCTACAGAAAGTCAAAAAATCCAAATTTCCTTAAAATTTAACATGTATATTTTTTGTACCTCATTTGATACATTAGGTGTTTTTGGTAACTGATAATCCACATGAGTGCAGAAATGTCAACTGTGACTCAGGAATGATCTGACTGTATTTTCAAACACATAGCTTAAAGGTCGAGGCCTTTGGGACTTATGTTCAACCCTTGCTAGAGAACACAAAAACTCAAACATTTTTAAGGATTTATTTTCAAACTTGCAGACAAGTCTACTCTGACTCAAGGATGAGAATAAGAAAATGATATCTTTAAACATGAAGTCTCAAGAATACAGTGAAGGATTTATTTTTAAACTTTAAACAAAGGTTCACTCTGACTTAAAAATTGACTAATTAAATTCTCAAACTCTCAGGTTAGAGGTAATAGATTAATACTGGGCCTCATGGTTGTCCCTTTTATCCTGAACCATTTTTGTGAACATGATTCCTCAAGAATGCTTTGAGTGATTTTCTTCAAGCGAGGCACAAATATCCACTCTGACTCAAGGCTCCCCTGTCTCTGTTCTCGAGGTCTTAGGTCAACAGTGAAGTCACTGGGCCTCATGTCAAACCCTTTCATCTGAGCATGATATCTTGAGCATGCAATGAGGGATTTTCTTCTAACTTTGCAGAAATGTCCACTCTGACTTGGGGATAAAATGAGTAGATTATTGAACTTGTAGGAAAAAAGTCAAGATCCTCTGGCCCGATGTTTATCCCTCATTCTCTGGGCTATTCTTGCAACATGGATTTTTCAAGAGTGCTTTCAGAGACTTTCTGCAAATTTTACACAAATGTTCACTCTGTTTAAATTAAAACATTTTGGGGTTTCATGCCAAAGTGTTTACTTGAATCACTAGTTTAACTGCCAAAAAAGAAAAAATCATGTACACAGAGTCACAGATGGTTGCATGATCAGGTCTCATCAGTATGTATACGTGTAAGTGCGGTCACCCAGGTGCTCTCAGGTAGACTCTCACCAACGTCTCCTTATCTCTGAAATCCCTCCACACACGCAGAGTAATTGAAAGATTAGAAAGCAGATAGTGAGACGCAAAGTTCTCTGAAGCTATGAAAACTAATTCATGGTATCAGCTTCAGAAGGACGTCAGGAGGACAAACAGTCCTCATTTTCACCTCAGCTTAAACCCTGGATGTTTTTTTTTTCTGCCGCTGCTGAGGGACAGACTGTGATTAACCTGTTCACACCTACAGAGAGATGAAAAAAAACGTCACCATCAAAGACAGCAGGCGCTGAAACTGCTGAATGTCCCCTTTGTAATCAGGTTTTCAACCCGGTTTTCCAACTCAGTTTCATGTCCAGTGGTGGTGTTATTGAAACATTTTGCACCACAGCATCTATATTGTAGACAATGACAGCATTAAACTCATTCTATCCCCTTTGCACAGGCCCCAAGCATGTTTAGGGATCAATTTTAAGATTTTAGATCTGGCCTGAAGCTGTTCAAGACCTCTGCAGGCATTGATTAGTTCTGGTTATGTACAAGCCAGTACAAGGAGTGTAAAACACCAGCTTTAGGATATTTTATTGATTATTTGAAATATGATATGATTAGCCAAAATCACAACGTCTGCCACATTTGGTAGTGACATTGGCATAAATTTGATTCTGGGGTGATTTCAAGTAATATCATTTCAGTCAGGAACACTGTTGTCATGCATTTAACCATTTTATTGCAAACTGGAATACAGTTTTACTTGTTGGAGAATTCTCTGCTTAAAAGAAGCTCCCTGGGTTAGCTAAGCAGCATGCTTTGACTTTCCATGAAGCACACCCATGGATAGATACGTTTATCACAAGGCATATCGAATACAATAAAATTAGTGCAAAGGCAATTAATCCACAGTAGCATGAATCTGAATATGAGGGGGCAAGAAGCTTTATGCTATAAAAGAGGAGGCTGGGGTGGAGGAGGTGAAGCTTGGTGAGCAGGGATTAGTGAGAAGTATTTCATATTTGAGTACACAGCTGTGTTGAGGGAAAGAGCTATGATTGGCGATAATAAGAATCAGCTGGCTCATCATGGCTGGGTGTGTGACTGCCATGTCCTGCATGAACTAACACTAGGCTAGATGGATGGATGGATGGACGCTTTTATCAATATCAAGGAAAATTCAAGAAAACAAAAAGTCAAAAACAAGAAAAAAACAGATGAATTGAAAGAAAATAATCAATGGCACACCACAGTGGAACCAATGTAATGCAGTGGTGCCCACGTGCTTTGAGGGGCCCGTAGCAGCTGTCAGTTAATGTAATATTCAAGCCAGTGCCACAAGGGAGACGCCCCCTTCTGCCCCCTCAGTTGAAATGATGGATGGTTTTTATCTTTTTCTCAGCAAGACATGAATCAAACCAGTCACAGATCACTTTAATTAGTCAAAGTTAATTTCCAGTTCAATTCAGCAGTTGAAGACTAATACATAACAGCAAAAACTGAAAGAGTGCAGAAAAATTGTAGCAGTGGAACAAGATTAAAACAACAGCATCATTATCTGTTATGGGGAGTTTTTTTCAGTGAAGGATCTAAGACAGTGATTATTAAAAACACAAGAAAGAAGAGAAAGAAAATAAAACATGACATGCAAATAAAGCTTGGTAAACACTTATCATGCCCCTAGCATTCCGTTTTTGGTCCTATTTCCTTTTTTTCGTAACGTGTATATCCTGGATAGAATAACAATGTTATGTGATGGTAATGGCTGAACCCAGGATGCGGAGACGGATAGCAGTTTTGAACAGGTTTATTGTACAGGTAAGTGGAAACAGGAGGGGTGAATCCAAGAGTCCGAGAAGGAGAGAGAGTGCTGGAGCTGGCTGCGGTGATCTGGGCAGGAGGCACTGGAAGGAAATGGAGAGGCACGTTAGAGGTGAACAAGAGGATGACAAACACTAGAAAATACTCAAAAATCTCAATGGTAGAAACACTGGTGAACTTCTCTGGAGGAATCTCGTGAGAGAAGGAGCCTGGAGCTGACGATTACCGTGAGGTAGGTAAGACGAGACTCAGGCGCTGTAGAGAGCCGCAGCAGGTCTTAAGTAGCGCTCCTGACGAGTGATAAGCTGCAGGTGTGAACTCTCCACAGCACCGGGGGGAAGGGGAGGAAGCCTCAGGGAGAACACAGTAAAGTAGCAGCCAGTTACAGCCTCCGGAAACCGGAAGTTCCACAAAAATAAAACGACTAAACAAAGTAAAACACCACAGTACCCCCCTCTCAACGGACGCCTCTGGCGCCCTGCCAGGCTTGTCCGGTGCTCCTATAGAAGTCGAGTAACAAATTATTATCCAAAATCAATTTCCTGGAGATCCAGGATCGTTCCTCCGGACCATACCCCTCCCAGTCAACGAGGAACTGGTATCCCCGGCCTCGGGGTCGCACATCCAGGATTCTGGAGACAGTAAAGGCAGGATGGTCATCGATGATCCGGGGGGGTGGAGGGGCGACGGTCGGAGGGCTCAGGTCACTGGTAGATACGGGTTTCAACAGAGATACGTGGAACGTGGGGTGGATCTTCATAGACTCGGGAGTTTGAGCTGCACAGCAGGGGTTGATGATTTTGGTGATCTCGAATGGTCCAATGAAGCGGGGGTAAGTTTTCTGGATTCCGCTAGAGGAAGGTCCTTGGAGGAGAGCCAAACCTTCTGGCCAGGATGATATTCAGGGGCAGGAGTGCGATGTGCGCCAGCCGATCTGCGATTGCGCTCCTCCGCGCGAGCGCAGCCTTGGCAGATCGCCACACCTCTCTGATCCGCTGAAGGTGTTGCTGCACAGAGGGTACCGATGCGGAGGCTTGTTGCTCTGGAAACAGGGGGGGCTGATAACCCAGGGAACACATGAATGGAGACATGCCGGTAGCTGAACAGGTGAGCGAGTTGTGTGCATATTCGACCCAAGGAAGGTGAGAGCTCCAGGCGGTGGGGTGATGGGCAGCAACACAACGAAGAGCAGCTTCTAAACTCTGATTGGCTCTCTCAGTCTGACCGTTACTCTGGGTGATAACCGGAGGACAGGCTGACCGTGGCTCCCAATTGCTTGCAGAATTCCTCCAAACACGAAAACAAACTGTGGACCGCGGTCCGACACAATGTCACTGGGGATGCCGTGAAGCCTGAAAACATGGAGAACAAGGAGTTGAGCAGTCTCTAGGGCAGAAGGGAGCTTGGGGAGAGGGATATAATGGACTCCCTTGGAAAACCGATCCACCACAGTGAGGATGACCGTGTTTCCAGCAGAGGGCGGTAGACCGGTGATGAAATCCACGGCGATGTGTGACCAGGGACGACCAGGGGTAGACAGGGGGCGCAGCAACCCAGCAGGAGGCTGGTGGGAGGATTTCCCTCGGGCACAGATGGGACAAGCCGCCACGAACTCCCGGGTGTCTTTGGTCATTCCAGGCCACCAGAAACTTTGCTGGAGGAAACTTAGGGTCCTCTGAAAACCTGGGTGACAAGTAAGCTTGGACGAATGAGCCCACTGGAGCACTGGAGAGCGAACTGAGTCTGGAACGAAGAGACGATCTGGGGGTCCGGTACCGGGATCTGGCTGGATAGCCTGGGCGTCCTTGACAGTCTGTACTATGTCCCATGTAGCCGCTCCTACTACACAGGACGGGGGAAGAATCAGGTCAGGCTCCGTATCCTCTTGGGATGACGAGTCAACACGAGAGAGGGCATCAGGCTTAGTGTTGCGAGAGCCTGGTCGGTATGAGAGGGTGAAGTTGAAACGGCTGAGGAAGAGCGCCCACCGGGCCTGCCGAGAGTTCAACCGGCGTGCTGTACGTAGGTAGGCGAGGTTCTTATGGTCCGTCCAAATGATGAAGGGGTGCTGCGTGCCCTCCAGCCAGTGCCTCCACTCCTGTAACGCCCACACCACAGCCAGCAACTCTCTATTTCCAACGTCGTAATTCTTCTCAGACGGGGACAGCCGGCGAGAGAAGAAGGCACACGGGTGGAGCTTCTGGGTCTTAGGGTTTCTTTGGGACAGTACCGCCCCAGCTCCGGTCTCAGAGGCATCCACCTCGACCACAAACTGGAGGGAAGAGTCAGGGTGTTTCAGGACAGGGGCCGAGGTAAACAGAGTCTTAAGGCGGGAGAAAGCCTCAGCAGCTTCAGGGGACCACCGATAGGGGGAGCTGGGAGAGGTGAGCCTAGTGAGGGGAGCAGCCACTCTACTATAGTCCCTAATGAACCTTCTATAAAAGTTGGCAAAACCTAGAAATCGCTGGAGCTCTTTGCGGTTGCTAGGGATGGGCCATTCTGTCACTGCCCTGATCTTGGCTGGGTCTGGCTGGAGCTGGCCTTGGGCGATAATAAACCCTAGAAAACTCACAGATGGGGTGTGAAACTCACACTTCTCGGGTTTGACATATAACTTGTTTTCTAGGAGTCTCTGGAGAACTAACCTCACATGTTGCTGGTGCTCCTGGAGCGAACGGGAAAAGATCAATATATCATCTAGATAGACGAACACGAAACGGTTTAACATGTCCCTGAGCACATCATTGATAAGGGCCTGAAAGACGGCTGGAGCATTAGTGAGACCGAAAGGCATGACCAGGTATTCAAAGTGGCCGATGGGGGTCTTAAAGGCAGTCTTCCACTCATCCCCCTCCCTGATCCTGATGAGATGATAAGCGTTCCTAAGATCTAGCTTCGAAAAAACCTGAGCGGAACAGAGGGGTTCAAAAGAGGGGTCAATCAAGGGCAGAGAGTATTTATTTTTAACAGTGATGTCATTCAGGCCTCTGAAATCAATGCAAGGACGGAGTGAGGAGTCCTTCTTTTTTACAAAAAAGAACCCAGCCCCTAGTGGAGACGAGGAGGGGCGTATGAGACCTGAAGCTAGCGAGTCATGAATGTAAGTCTCCATGGCAGACTTCTCAGGGGCTGAGAGGTTATAGAGCCGACTGCTAGGCAGGGGTGCACCGGGGAGTAAATCAATAGCACAATCGTACGGGCGATGAGGAGGAAGAGAGACAGCTAGCTCCTTGCTAAATACCTGTGCTAGGTCATGGTACTCAGGGGGAACATTAGACAGATCGGGAGGATTGGGAGCGACCGGGGGGCAACTGACTGAGGGAATGGCTGAACGGAGACAGTGGGAGTGGCAATGGACGCTCCAGTTGGTAATAGTGGCGGTTTTCCAATTGATCTGTGGGCTGTGTAACCGGAGCCAAGGGAGACCTAAAACAAGGGGAGCATGAGGAGACGGAATAACGAAAAGTTGGAGGTTTTCACGGTGATTGCCAGAAATAATAAGGGTTATGGGCACCGTCCGGTGAGTGACTTTAGCAATGAGTCTGCCATCTAAAGCGGTGACGTTCTTGGGAGCAGATAAAGGTTCAAGGGGAATTTGGAGCTGTTGGACAAGGTCGTCTTGAATGAAATTATCATCTGCTCCGGAATCAATGAGTGCTTTTATGGGGACGGAATCGCGCCCCCAGAGGACACTGGAGGGAACAACTACGCGCAGGGGAGGGCTAGAGGAGGAGGTCTGGCTCACACGAGTGCCCCTGCTCACGAGTGAGCCCTCTCTTTTGGCGTCTGGGGACAATTTACCAGGAAGTGGCCCGCCTGACCACAATAAATGCATAATCTGAGACTAAGGCGTCTTTGGCGTTCACTGGGGGTTAACCTAGCACGACCTAACTGCATGGGCTCGTCAACAGGGGTAGAGGAGGACTCACTGGAAGGTCTAGGTCTAACAGGGGAAGAAGGAGTGGGTTGACCTGAAGGGGGAGCTATGGTACGGGACCTGAACGACCTATACTGACTCCGCTCCCTCCGCCTCTCCCTCAAACGATTGTCTATACGAATAGCTAAAGAGATAAGGCCCTCAAGGGAATCGGGCTCATCCCGAGAAGCTAATTCATCCTTAAGTTCCTCTGACAGACTTTTCAAAAACACACCCTTAAGTTCGGCCTCCCCCCACCCGCTCTCAGAAGCAACAATGCGGAAATCAATGGAAAAGTCTGCCACGGACTGAGGACCCTGGGAGAGGGAAAATAAGCGTTTTGCTGACTCTTGACCCTGAAGAGGATGATCAAAGATGCGACACAATTCACTAGAAAATACCGAATAAGAGGCTAACACTGGGGACTCACTATGCCACACAGCAGTGGCCCAGCGGGAGGCTTTCCCGCGTAACAAATTCATAACAAAGGCTATTTTAGCTCTGTCAGTGGGGTAACTCGAGGGTTGCTGGTCGAACACTAAAGAACAACGTAACAAAAAACCTCTGGCGTTACCTATCTCCCCTGAAAAGAACTCAGGGTGAGGGACTTGAGGCTCCCTAAAGTGGGGGATGGGAGGAGGAGGTGAGGGGTCTACTGAGGGTGGCTGATTGTTAACAGGTGGAGGCTCTGGAGAGGGGTGGTGAGGCTGAGTGGCTGAGAGTAGCTGTTCTGAGATGTTGGAGACCTGTGTATTGAGAGTCTGTAGAGATTGCATGATACCTTTGAGAATAGATTCGTGCTGGCCAAGTCGCTGTCCTTGATGAGTGATTGCTGTTTTGAGGGTGTCCGAGTCCGCTGAGTCCATTTTCTGGCCTGAGTCTTCTGTTATGTGATGGTAATGGCTGAACCCAGGATGCGGAGACGGATAGCAGTTTTGAACAGGTTTATTGTACAGGTAAGTGGAAACAGGAGGGGTGAATCCAAGAGTCCGAGAAGGAGAGAGAGTGCTGGAGCTGGCTGCGGTGATCTGGGCAGGAGGCACTGGAAGGAAATGGAGAGGCACGTTAGAGGTGAACAAGAGGATGACAAACACTAGAAAATACTCAAAAATCTCAATGGTAGAAACACTGGTGAACTTCTCTGGAGGAATCTCGTGAGAGAAGGAGCCTGGAGCTGACGATTACCGTGAGGTAGGTAAGACGAGACTCAGGCGCTGTAGAGAGCCGCAGCAGGTCTTAAGTAGCGCTCCTGACGAGTGATAAGCTGCAGGTGTGAACTCTCCACAGCACCGGGGGGAAGGGGAGGAAGCCTCAGGGAGAACACAGTAAAGTAGCAGCCAGTTACAGCCTCCGGAAACCGGAAGTTCCACAAAAATAAAACGACTAAACAAAGTAAAACACCACAAACAAAGCATATTTACATCACCTTCTATGCAGATGACACTCATCTCTGTCTTTCTATGACACTATATGACAGAGACAGCCTAGAAACTCTACACAGATTATATTTGACCTCTTTCGCCAGCACAAAATAAAAGATTGTCTTCTCTGGCCTTTTCTTATTAATCAGAACATCCTTTGTCTCTTTTTTTCCAGCACATCAAGTAATCTCCAGTCTCTGTGTGATACTCTTATCTTGTGTTAAAGAGGAAATCAATACACGTTTTTATTAACTCCATAATATTAAAAAATCAAATCTATTTTGATCATGTACCTTTTTGGCAATAAAAGCCACATTTTTAATTCTTACCCAGCTCAGTTTTTGCCCTTTTAATTTTATTTTCTGTCTCCATGACCATATCCTATTTCCCCTACTTTATCTGTGACTAAGCCCATTTTTCCCCTCAAGAATCATCATTAATAACGTCATGAATCCAGGTCACAACATTTGTCACATCTCTGCTTTAAGCAGAGCATAAAAAATGCTTTCTATCTACTTTGTCATATTTCAGAGGACAGCTTGACTCAGCTCGCTCTCTGAACCCTCTCAAGACTGAAGTCTTAAGATGCAGAAACTGGGGAGATAAACTGAAGAAAAGACCATAATCCTCCGCAAGGGCAGACAAACACAGAGAAAGAGCTCTGAAACCAACAATAAGAGATTGAACTCAGGGTCTGGAGTTACAATTAGCAAACACATAAGAGCATTAGTGTATGTCTTTGTGGATGTATGGCAGAGACTGCCCTTTTGCTCTGCTTTGTAATGTAATAAATCCCTGAAATTTCAGTTCTGGTCTTTTCAAAAAAGCCTGGATCTCTTCTCATTTCAGATTTTGTTCTTCTGTCTACTCAGAGTCTGTTAACATGACAGACATTGCCCTTAGAAAATTACAACCCTTGTTGCATTTTGGCTGTTTATTAACCTGAAAAGGGACATTCTGGGTGCCTAAGACTTTAAGCACATTAAAACGGTGTGGCGTATTGTGATTGGGGATTAGTAAATCTACATTCTCCAATCTTTAAGATGTACAACATGGGTGCAGACCCCTGTCACAGATTGCAAAAAGTTGTATTGAGGCTTTATTGTACATGGATGTGTTGTATAATCAAGCTGAAGCTTGCATTATAAAATAGTACCAAACACAGCAGCTATCTGGGTGAAAAATGAACGTTACAGAAATGCCTGATATAAGTTACAATTAAGCCCCATTTTTTGGCCCCATTTTACATTAAATCCAAAATTACGTAGAAACGATAAATTATACCCATGAACAGGGCTAGCTTCTTAGCTAGCTAGTGATTTCTTATTAAAGGGGGCATATGCAAAAATCACTTTTTTAGGCTTTTCTAACACAAATATGTGCTCCTGGCCTGTCCACAATCCCCTCAAATACCCGCCCCACCCCCACCCCCAGGTTTGGGCCCCCCCCCCCCCCCCCCAGCCTCTGTCCTCTCAGCTACCAGCTGAAATGCTGGATAGCTCAGTGGGTTACCCCATGGACTACCGTCTGGGAGATTGGTGGTTTGAATCCCAGTCTAAACTCTGGATAAAAGCCACAAGCCAGACACAAAAAGGGCTCATTCTTGGCAGGGCTGAAACAGAGGAGGTTTTAGACATGCAAAAATCCAATACTGGAGTGTTTTTCCAGCAACAAACTTCTCAGGCATGTTTTGGGGACCCCTGAGAACAATATAAACTTGTCTTAAAAGGGTAAAATATGTCTCCTTTAAAGGGGAAACGCTGAAATCGCTGGAAGGCGAATGGCACTATTTCCACAAGTACCTCATACAACCCAACATGAAAAAATTCAAAATATCCCTTTAATTGGATCTTGTTTGTCTAAAATTGGTCATAATTTAATGCAAACTCTGCATCCTGGTAATTCCCAGCCATCTTTTGTTTAACAGGTACATGTTTTCTTTCATTCTTTCTAAGCTTAATACATTGTATGAAAACTAGTGCTGGCTGTAGCGCGGTACCAAGAAGTGCGTTACTGTAATGAATTTAAGTTTGTCAGTAATGTTGTGTGACATGTTACTGCTGCTAACTTAGTAATCACATTACAGTTACTGTAAAATGATGAGCTCGTTACTTGTGTAACTGTAAATCACAACTTTGCTGTCACATATCAGAGCATTCATGATAATCACTCAAACTTTCCACAAGAGGGTAGAAAGAGCTGTGTACAGTCTTTCTCCTGCCTTCACTCTCTATAAGTGACAGATGTCAGTCAGCACCATGGACAGCGTCACATAACACACACGCCATTTTCAGCACAAACATCAACAATCTTATATTTTACAACACAAGTTCCCACTCCTACACTGTACCTTACATTCATTACATGGTAAAATATTTACATCCTCATCAAATTCTTCAGTCTGATAGTTATAATGACCTTACAGTAGCTGAGTGGAGAGTACCAATAAAATATGAGTGTATTTGGCTCAGAGAGCCCACCATTGATCCCCTAGCCTCCTTTCCCTCTTTCTTCACCTGACTGATGCTGTTAAGTGTAAACTTGTTTTAGTTTTACTTGCTGTTGTTAACGTTGTCACCACTTTTCTTCATTGTCTCTACTTTAGTCCTCTTCGGGTCCAATGGATGCACTGGTTTGATATGAAACTTAGCAAAGTTGATCATGTTTTTCTCATTTCCTTCATCCCTCTTGCTGTGATAAACCAGATAGCAGACATTTAATATGTAACTGCGTGATGACCACAAAACTGCTTCAGGTGTGACTGTGACATGGCCAAGTCCTAACCTTTGGTTCCAAGACAGGAAACCGTCAATATGTGCTGCGCTGTAGATGCCTGATATGACACACATCTAAGTTGATAAAATACATGTTTTTAAAAAGTTAAAAGTTGAAGACAAAGCTGCACATTTTAAATAAAACATGCAAAAAATATCTCAATATAGCATTAGAAAAATATATTTTCCATGTTAAAAAAGTCTTCTTTATTTCATTTTTCTGGTGTAGCTGCAGAGACACACTTTCATAGAGAACTGTGCGTGCAGCCCTGATCAGCAGGCAGAGATCATGGGAAATCTGGAAGTTCACACAGGAATAGCATGTCAACAGCAGATTATTTTAACTTTTGGGGGATTTTTAATTTATCATTCATTCTGGTATAATTCTGTGATTTTATTGCTTCCACCCTGGGTGAGTACATTAGGAAGTTAAAAGGTTAATGCTGAATAAAGGATGTGTGGTTTTATGCAAAATTCTTTCGCTAAATTTACTCAAATGTAACTTTTCCTCATCAGTGGTGCTGTTGTAGCCCTGTGACCCACTGACCTCCTGGTGACATTTTGCTCTCGCTGCAGGATGAGATGTAATTTTGATACAATGATGATTTACGATCAGGAGTCAGTGCATCGAGTTGTATTTTGAAAGTACAGGATGTTCTACGCATTTGACTTCCTGTTTGGAGCTTTCTGATTGATGGGGATTGATTGACATAGTTTGGCAGCAGGTGGCGCTGAAAATAGATCTCCAGCGAAGCACAGAGGAGTTGATACGGAGCAATGCACTGGTGCCGGACTGGAGCGTGGGCAGAGGAACTACTCTGACTAGAAAGGGACCGTTATGCACTGTAGTACGATTCACCAGCAGATTGTGGCAAAGCCGCTGTATGTGGAAATTGTGGGTAAGCATTGTATTTTCATTGGTGGTCAAGTTACAGAAGATCTCAGGTGACACAGAGTTTGACAAGTTACTTTTAACCGTGGGTAACTAAGTAATGTTACTCATTACTTTAGAAACTAACTAGTTATGTGTAATGGATTACTTTTTTGAGTAACTACCCCAACACTGATGAATAGTAGAGCAAATATCAATCAGCTGAGGGGGGACTAGCTGAAATCAAAAAAGGAAAAGTTAAAAAGACATTGCATGGGAAAAAAATTATCTGATAGTACATCTGATATGAAGAAAAAGATTTAAAAATAACATCCTTAGTATCTCAAACATTTAGAATGTTAAATATTCATAGAATATGTCGAACAAGTTCAGCTTCATAAAAGATAAGACATCAGTCTGATACAAAAATATTTAAACTATTTTAGTGTTCAAGAAAATGGGATTGATTTAGAATTAAAAAAAAAATATCAGAATCCAGTCTATCATCTTAAATAATGCTTCAGACCCTGGAATGAAAGTTCAATAAATAATTTTGACCACTTGTTGTGATAGTAGAAATGAAAATAAAAAAACTAATCTCAGTCAGATGTTGATGGTCAAGAATCGATTTGTTATCAGAGAAAAACTGAACAAAGTGTGGATGTATGTCCTCTCAGGGTTTCCATACTCAGCAGAAGTTTCAGTGAGCCAAAAAGTTAATTTCAATCAGGACTTGTTCAAATAGATCTCCGGCACAGAAAGCGGCCCCTGCCAGGAACAAACATTTCATCTGGAGAACTGCTCGAGTCGAACAAAGCGGGCTCTGTGGATGAGTCAAACTGGGATTACTTGAGAGACAGGTTTCATCCTGGCGTTATCAAACATCATCTTTATCGTGGGCCGACAGATGACTGCGGGGCCAAACATGATAGAAGGAGCCGTTATCGTCACCGCAGGGAGCCGCAGCTGACTATAGACCGACCAGGAGGGGAGAGACAGACACATAGAAAGAGAGAGCGCTGGGATTTCCTCCAAGCCCGTTGTACATGAAGTGTGCGTCTTGTGCTGTTAAATCATCTTTATCTTTCCTGTGACATGGAGGAGAGAGAAGCAGAGGGAGAGGAGAGATAAAGGCTGGTGGAGGGGATGTGGGAGGAGGAGGAGGAGGAGAGCTGTGGTGAGAGATGAAGAGCTTAAAAAAGAGAGGAGAGGGATGAAAGGAGCAGCTGGATACAGGGAATAGAGATCCAGAGAGAGAGTGGTTTCTTGTAAAGGTTTGATTTGAGAAAAGGGGTAAAATTAGTGGAAAACAGGGAAGAGAAGAAAGATCTAAAAATGTAGCTCAGCATTTAAGTCTTTTTTCCTTGTTTGTGATTAAAGGGTTGCTCTGCTTTGTTTCTGGCCAAACTATCTCAACAACTTTTTTATGTTTCTTAAAATATTGCTGAATAAAATTTATTTTTGCCAAAGGATGGTTTCGGTGAAACTCTGACTTTTCTGCTGCAGCTGTGTTGACTTCTGTTCTTTTGCCAATTTGGGGAGGCCTTGTTAGTGTGCGAGGCTGTGAGCAACATTTTATGCTTTAACATGAGAACAGAGGGGGTCCCCAGACTCTGGCACTTTTACTTTGGGGTCCAGGCCTGAATAGGTTGTGATCAAGACCAGTGGTTCTCAACCTTGGGGTTGAGACCCTCTTTAGGGTCACAAGACACTGACAGGGGGTCTCCGGATGCCCTAAAAACATTAAGAATATTATTTAAATTACAGTGTTGCCACTACACACCAATTTTTGCACCCCTTTTCATCATTTTTCCCACCAATTTTAACACATTTTTGCCATTTAACACCTATTTTGGTCAGTAAACTCTTTTCACCACTTTTTTTTTTCTGCCTGTTTTTACCACTTCTTAACCAGTTCTTCCCAATTAAGCTTAATGTTGCCTCTGTTGACCCATTATTGCAATTATTAACCCCTTTTTACCACTTTTTACACTCGTTTTTTCCCATTTTAACCACATTTCACCATTGATATGCCCAATTTTGGTAGTTACACTAATTTCTGCCTATCTTTTCTTTCTCAGTTAACCCTTTTGTTGCCAGTTCAAATCCATTTTTCATCACATTTTTGGTAATTTGACGCCATTTCAGCCCCATTTTAACTCCCTTTTGCCACCATTTATGCTCATTTTTGCCACTTTAAGCAATTGTTACTGTTTTTATCAAATTTTTGCCACTTCTTACCCATTTCTGCTACTTTTAATATTCAACTTTACCACCTCTTTCAGCCTTTTTTGCCATTATCAACCCATTTTAGAAATTTTTAAAACCATTTTCATTCTTTTTTTTGACAAAAGGATTTACATTTTTAAGAAGGCTTTTTACTACACACATGAATAAATAAAGATGTGTTTCTTTGATAAGATTGGTTATTATTCAGGTTAAAAATAAAATGTGGTTATCACAGCTTAACTGTACAATGGACCATGGTTTTGTTGACCTCCACTTTGGCTGGGTGCTAGAAAGCTCTCCCATTTAACCCCATTTATCGATGGCTTTTTCAAACACCTTCAGGTACAGTGGGGGTCCCCAGTCTCTGGCACCTTTATTCTGGGGGTCGTGGTTTGAAAAAATTGAGAACCACTGATCAAGACCAGTGGTTCTCAAATGGTGTGGTGAGTCTTTGTGTGTTGCAGTAATTTGTGCAACCATTCACAACTACTGCAATTAAATAACAACTTAAGTTCAGTCAGGACCACTTTGTCAAGAAACACATGATTTGTGAGCATAGATAGTTTTTCTTTATTAGCAGTTGTAAAATTTCACTAATTGCGGTTATTTATAAGTGGCTGTTCTGGGAAGGAGGAGCTGGGGTGGAGGAGGGTTGTAAAAAGTGGCTTGGAGAGAGAGCAGCAAAGCATAACCAGATTAGAGCAGTTTAGATATGGCGGCATGAGTGCGATTAGCCAATAGCATGCTTAAAAGCAAATCAGCTGGTCGTGAGCTGATGGGGGCTTGTGTGGGATCAGCTGATCTTAATTATATAGCAGTGCTGGACTCCGTGGCCTGCCTGAAGTAATGCTATATGCTAATTTTCCTACTCATAATACTCAACTAAACACAATGACTCATATGAGGACAGACCAGCTCTGCCCATCTCTGCTGCTTACTTCCTGTTTTGAATTTGGGAATCTGTTCAATTTAACTGCACCCTGGCACATTTTGTGAGCAGGCTTTCCAAGTAAATGTAAGGATAAAATAAATACAATACACAAGCCATCACAATTATGATTACAAGAAAACATGATGCAGTATATTCTGCCTTTGGATGCTTGGTAAAGATCATTCTTTTTGCCAAATCCTACCAGTGTGACATAGATTTTTCTTTTTTGTGTGCTTTTTTTGGGTTGTTGCCTCATTCAAGACAAAATACAGATTAAAGCTGGACATTAAAAATAATTGAAAAATAGAAGTTTAATGTTGCAGTTTCTATTCTGTTCGTTTAGCTAACACCATTTGAGATCAATTCTGAAAATACAGAAATTTTCTAGCAAGGGTTAGGGTTCAGTCCCCATGTAGGGACTTGAATACTTTCATCTGCCAAAGGGTGGCTCAGAAGTAATACTGGGAGTCACTACTCTAAGATGTACTAACTAAACAGAAATCATTCACAAATTTGTCATTTTGACAAATGCACTTAAAAAGGCACTTCCAGGTTTGCGCTGAAAGCCGTCCCAGAATGCACATGTGCACTGGAAGCAACCCTAGAGCACATGTACATCCTGGGACTGCTTTTATTATGAAACAGCTACAATGCAATCAGAAATTATTCAGACCCCCTTCACTTTATTCAGTTTTATTATGTTGCAGTCTGATGCTACAGTAGTCTGGATTTATTTTATCTTTCATTTACCTTAACATGTCATAATTATTATTATTAATGTCTTTTTTTGTTTAGTTTGTTTGACATGAAGTATTCAGACCCTTTACTCGGTATGTAGTTGAAGCACCTTTGGCAGCGATTACAGCCTTGAGTGTTTTTTAATTTTAACACCTTGATTGGGGGATTTTCTGCCATTCTAACCTGCAAATTTTCTCAGGCTCAGTCAGATTAGATGGAGACCATCAGTCGACAAGTCTCTCCAGAGATGTTTACCAGGGTTCAAGTCAAGGCTCTGGCTGGGCCACTCCGGGACATTCACAAGGTTGTCCCTAAGCCACTCCTGTGTAGTCTGGGCTGTGTGCTTCAGGTCATTGTCATGTTGAAAGGCGAACCTTCTGCCTTGTGTGAGGTCCTGCATTAGAATGTCAGAATGAACAGGTTTTCATTGAGGATATCTCTGTACTTCAGCTTCCCCTCAACCCTGACCAGTCTCCCAGTCCCTGCTGCTAGAAAACACCCCCACAGCATGATGCTGCCACCACCATGCTTCTGGTGCCTGGATTCCTCCTGACATAATGTTTAGAACTGAAGCTGTACAGTTCAATCTTGGTTTCATAAGACCAGAGAATCTTGTTTAACATAATCTGAAAGTCTTTTTTTTTTTTTGCAAACTTGAAGCAGGATTTTATTTGATTTGCACTGAAGAGATCAGTAAAGGGCTGCAGTGATAGTTGTCCTTCTCTCTGGAGCTCAGTCAGAGTGACCATCAGGGTCTTGGTCACCTCTTTTATAAAGGCCCTTCTTCCCCGACTGCTCAGTTTGGTTGGATGACCAGCTCTTGCCATTCTTCTTCCATTTGGAAATCATGGAGGCTGCTGTGCTCTCGAGAACCTTCAGTGCAGCAGAAATATTTTTCATAGCCTTCCTCAGATCTGTGCCTGCCAACAATCCTGTCTCTGAGCTCTGCAGGCAGGTCCTTTGACCTCAAGGCTTGGTTTTTGCTGTGATATGCATTGTCAGCTGTGAGGCCCTCTATAGAGAGGTGTGTGCCTTTCCAAATCATGTCCAATCGAGTTAAGTAACCACAGGTGGACTCCAATCAGGGTGTAGAAACATCTCAGTTATAATAGAAAGAAATGAAGGAACCTCAGTGGAGATGTTTCAGTGAAATAACCTTCAGGTTGAATGAAATATTTGGTCTTCAGTTAAAAAAATTATAATTTTGTGCCCAGCTGTTTTGAGCTAAGTAGGGTTAGAGAATAAACAATTTTTAAAGTCATTGATTGCAAACCACATAAGCTTTGAAGGAGAAACTAAAAAGAACAAAAGGTCTAAAAAGAAACCTTTCATTTCCTTTGACCATCTTTGTTTTAGTCTGCGAGTCATCTGCTGGCCAGCGGGGCTACAATCTTCAAACAGACTCCAGAAAAAGATAATTACGTTCTGTAATTAGGTTCAAACAGAGTCAAACCAATTACAGAGCCAATGAAATGTATTAATTTGAGCTCGGTGTTCGGAGCGTAAGAAGTCATTAAATGTGTGACAGCAGCTCAGAATCTCAGCTCTTAAGATAATGACAGAGAGTCTGCTTTTAACCGACCCCACAGGAATACATGACATTCAGCTTCTCTCTTTATTAGCTGTACTAACAGAACAAGAAGCACTTTGAATCACATTTTTATCACTGGTATTTTTAGCTTTAGTCAGAAAATAATTAGGTTTAGATAAATAACAGAAAATATCCTTTCTTTAGCCCAAATCAAGCCCTCCTCTCTGTGACTGTTCTCCAATTCTTACATCATGTGTGATCATCCTCTCCAGGAACATCCTAAATTTAGGCCACACTGGACTTGTTCTCTGTCAAGAGTCTCTCATATGGTGAAATATAGATGAGCTATTAGAGATGCAGTCCACCTTCACTTTAATGAAATAAAGAGGTAAGCATGCTTCAGTTCAAGGTGTTAATGATGTTCCTGAAGCTGCTTGTTGATCGCCAGGAGTGCCAATTAAAGAAAAACAATTTGTTCTCTTGCTATCGTAACAGTAGATCTGCCACAGCTGACAAATCAATTAGTCCAATAACTGAATCTGGCCCAGCGGAATAAACCTATTTATTTAATCGTTATAGCAATGAAAAGGTACGTTTTACTTTAAGCCTTTGGAGTAGTTGCACTTACTGATCTTTAGGAAACTATATGTTAATTTCAGAGGATATAATCATTTTAATTGCACTCAATTTATTTGACATTTCTTTAGTTTTGCTGCTTCCTTGTTAGTGATTGCCAGAGGCATTATGTTCTCAGTTTGAGTGCATCCCATTTCCATTGAAGCCATGCATACGAATGCGATATCTCAATAAAGTTTGTCATTGAACTTTTCACAAATGTTCCCCCCAGCACAACTGATAAGATTATGTAGGTCACTGGTCGTTAGGCCTTATGTTCATCCCTTGCTTTCCATGCTATTTTTGTGAACCTGGTATCTTAAGACAACCATGCAAAAGAGATGGATTGGCCAAATTCCATGTCCGTCATTTGGCAGATTCATCTTGCCTCTCTGCATTCAAATCAGGATGGCAGAGGTTGCTATGGAGAATTGGACATCAGTATTAGCTAAACCATTCAAATGCCACTAACGAAGCAGTGGGCGAAAATTGGGGTTAAATGCCTTGCCCAAGGACACATCAACATATGACTGCAGGAGCTGGCCATCAAACCCACAACCTTCCAACTGACAGCTGACTCTATCTACTGAGCCACAATCACACCATTCTTGTGAAAATCTCCAGAAGGCCTTGAGACATCTTATTCAAACTTTGTACAAATATCCACTCCCACTCAGTAATAGACTCATTAGATTTTATTGGTCAAAAGTCAGTGGTTAAGGTCACTGGGGATAGTTTTTATCTCTTGCTTTTGAATGCAATCCGTGTCTTGTAACCTCTTTGAGGTGTTTTCTTCAAACTTAAATTAACGTCCACCCTGATTCAAGACTCAGGTTGTAAGGTCATATGGCAACATGCTCATCCCTTTCTTGTAACCATACTATCTTGAAAGAAAGAAAGAAATTTTATTTCGGTTCACTTGAACAACTAAAGCAGTTTACGGGGGTCATGGTGCAAAATCTAAGTTTCCAAGCAAACCGAAAGGGTGTAGGCAGAAGCTAAAGCTTATTAACGCCTACCCCTCTTATTTTACAAACAACAGAACCATCACAGAAATAAGTGCATGGCAAGAACAATGCAGAAGCATTGTTGTTCTTTACATCCATTAGTACATTCATTAGTCAATTAAGGCATAATGACATATTCATATTAACTTACATTATTCATGGTGTATTTCAAAACCAACTGACTTTTATACAGTTTTTTCAGCCTTACCAATGTACTGCATGTTTTTACAATATCTGAAGAAGAATTCCACAAATTCACCCCTCTAACTGACAGACAATGAGATTTGACATTTGTGCGTATCTTTGGTTTCTGAAAAATAAATGTTCCTCTCAGATTGTATTGACTGTCTCTCGGTATGAACAACTTCTGGATACATTCTGGCAATCTTAAGGTATTGGCAATTAAATTAAAGACATGTGCTGTTAAATGGTCAAAATCATTTAGCCAATTAGCCGGCGGGAGATTTTGCTATACGGTTAAGCTAATTACCTATAATTTTTCATAAACAGGGGCTTGAAATTCTGGTCTAAAATGCTCTTTTAAACTATAATGAGCCTTCTGCCAATAGAGGCCACTTTTGCTTCAGTTAATGGCCGCTACCTTCCTGTCAGAGCTTTCCTCTGGCACTTCACCGGACGTAAATATGAGATGCTTAGCATTTAGCGTGTAGCAGGAACAGCATGGTATGAGAGGGTTTTTTTTTTTTTTTTTTTTTTTTTAATTAGAAGACAGAAATAACGTGGTATGTAGGCTGTTGAGGGTTGAGCACAGATCTAACTCAACCAAAGTGAAAAGAGGCCACACATCAAAGCATTAATCTGCAAAGAGGAATTAAGGTTGGTGGAGCTAGCTGCTAATGTTAGCCCTGCTGTACAGAATACATTATACCTGCTGACACAATGATCCTGTGAGGAATTTGACCGTTTCCTAAGTATTTTCTTCTCTTTAGACTAGTCCTGGGGTGTCAAAACTATGGCCTGGGGGCCAAATGCAGCTCAGGGACCATTTTTGATTGGCCCCCAGCAAATTCTGAACAAACAATTTCTCAGCACAAGGCAGTGCTTCCATGCTAATTCTGTGACAAGAATTTAGTTTGAGTTTTTTGTGGCTAAATGAAAACAACACTGTAAATGGAAAACTTATTGGCATTGAAATAATTATGATATTTTGATTTCTAATGCCCTGATGGATTAGGAAGGCTAATTGCAGAACCAATGGTGTTTAGAAGCAGAGCTAGTAGGAGCCGAGGCCGACAAGGGCCCCCTGAAATCTGACTGGCCTCCCTAAAATCCTTAAAATGAGTGGCTATTTGCCTTCTCAGCCATTAACTATCCATTTAAGCATACCAATCACAAAGCATATCTTCACCATCATGCGATTATTTATCTAACTTTACTATCCTCAAGGTGAGGCATATGAAAGTGGCCCCACCATGCTTATGTATTTTCGTATGCACCCCTCCATGGAAGTTCGGACACCCCTGGACAAGGTGATCAATTTGAATGAGAACTTACCCATACAGGGAAATAATATCAGAATATCCTTAAGTTAAATAGCTCACAGAAGCTTACAGTATAAGCATCAGGTGGTAGTTCTAGTTTTATATGTAAATTTCAGAGCAACCTGACATAAGAATGGCTGGTTCTTGGCCACCTTAATGTACATGGAAATTATTAACACAAATATTTTGGGTTATTTTAATAGAACATTTTCATTTAGTCATGTTCAAGGCTACTATTTGAGGAGTGCAGTTACTAAAATAAAATCTCTAAGTCTGTGTTGTTTGTTTTGCGTGTTTAGGCTCTCAGCTGTGTTCATGAGCAGAAACATTGAAACTATGAATCATCAGATTGTGGAGTGGATCTGCTTAGATGTGTTCATATTCTGAATTCAGCTTGTTCATGAGCACAATTTAAAGTCTTGGAGCAGCAGCACATTATTTATACAGTCACAGATTATAAATTTAAAATCTCACTTTGCGCAGTCATGACTTTCACTTGATGTGGCAGGGAACAGTGTGCCGCACTCCAAAGTAATCCCCATCAAGCACCAGCGTTTGAAGAAGTGGCTCATGCCGGACTTTGAAAAAAAAAGAAGTGAGCTCCAGATTCTGGAGCTGACAGTCGCCTCCTTTAGCCACAAATTCTTCTTTTGAAGTGTGCTTCATATTACACTGCTGATGAGTCAACAGCATCACAGACTAACTTTAGCTCACTTCTGCAGCCTGTTTCTATCTCTGCTCCTTTCTGCTGTGTTACACTGGAGAGCCTTTGTTCCTGCTCAGACAAGAGGGAGATGTTAAGTTGGTAAATTATTTCAAAAACTGAACACAAAACCAGGAGAAAGGCCGTCAGCAGCACAAAGTGTGTTTGTCAGTTTTAATGCCAGGATTTCTCTGAAGAGTCCTCCCCTTCTCTTTGTTTATATTTTTCTTTCTTTTCCTCCTCCCTCTCTCCATCGACTCTCTCCAGCTTTTGTTTCTCACGTTTCTATTTATGTCTTCCTCTCTCTCCAGGTAATGATTTGTTCCTGGTGGCGGTGCACGAGCTGGGTCATGCGTTGGGTTTGGAGCACTCCAACGATCCCAGCGCCATCATGGCTCCTTTCTATCAGTACATGGACACGCACAACTTCAAACTGCCGCTGGACGACCTGCAGGGCATACAGAAGATTTATGGTGAGTTTTTCATTTATAAGGCAAATGATCGTTTCCACTGCTCTGATCAATGTATTATTTAAGATTGAGGAGACAGGACAGTGGGCATAATCGGATTTAGGGAGAGACCACTGGCAACAAAAAGAACTAAACTGACCTTTGTCTGGTATTTCAGATGAATTATTAATGAACAGTGATGGCCAGTAACATGTTATGTATCATGTTGCTGATTTATTATAAAAGTCTACTGTGTTTTACCACTTGAACTCTTAAGCAGGAACAGCTGGGGTGTACTTTGTATCCATGAGTCAGTGAACACAAAAGGAAGGTATATCAATACATTTTCTACCATTAAAACATAATTTGGATTTACACTTCCCTGAAAGAGTATTGGAACACTGAGGCCAATTCCTTTAGTTATGCTGTGGACTGAAAACATTTGAGTTTGACAAGAGATCAACATTTCAGCTTTTATTTCCAGGTGTTTACATCTGGATCTGATACACAACTTAGAAGACAGCATTATTTGTCTGAACCCATGTGATCAAAAGTATTGGCACACGTAACTGGCAAGTGTGTCCTATTACATTGATTATTCAGACGATTAATAGTGCTGAATGTCTACATCTAGTTTCAGATTTGAGTTTTGCCTGTGCAGACTGCATTTATAGTTAGAAGACTGAAAATCAATCAGAGCCACTGCACAAACATTGGCCATAGCCAGTACAACCATTTAGACTGTCCCGAAGAAGAAAGAAACCACTGGTGTACTCAGTAAAAGCTGTGAATGGTTGTTAGACCAAGGAAAACAGCATCAGTGGACAACAGAAACATTGTGAGATCTGTAAAGAAAGACCCTAAAACAACTGTTAGTGACATCAGCAACAACCTTCAGAAGGCAGGAGTGAAGGTATCACCATCTACTGTTCACAGAAGACCTCATGAACAAAGTACAGAGGCTACACCAGAAGATACAAACCACTCATTAGCAAGAAGAACAGGAAGGCCAGACTGTAATTTGCCAAAAAGTACAGAAACCACCCTCAAACATTCTGGGACAAAGTTTGATGCACTTATGAGAAAAAGACGAGCCTTTACCAAAGTGATGTAAAGACTAAAGTGTGGAGAAAGAAAGGATCTGCTCATGATCATCATCAAGCTCATCTGTGAAACACAGTGGAGGTGATGTCATGGCTTGGGCTTGCATGGATTCTTCTGGGACGGCCTCATGAATCCTCATTGATGGTGTAACACATGATGGCAGCAGAAATGAACTCAGAAGTCTAAAGAAACATTTTGTCTGCCAATTTAAAGAAAGATGCAACCAAACTGATTTGGGGATACTTCATCATGCAGCTAGGTATTGACCCAAATCACACTGGCAAAACAACAAAGGAGTTAATCAGGGGCAAGAAGTGGGAGGTTTCAGACTGGCCAAGTCAATTTCCAGAACCTAAAACCTAAAGAGCATGCATTTTACCTGTTATAGATGAGACTGAAGGGAGTAAAAAAGGCTGCGGTGAAAGCCTGGAAAAGCATCACAAAAGAAGAATGTAAAAGTTTGGTGATGTCAGGATTGATGCAGTTATTGCAAGCAAAGTATTTGAAACTAAATATTAAGTCTTATTCGCTTTAATCTAGTTTAAGTCTATCTGTTCCAATACTTTAGCTTGCCTAAAAAGTGCTCTGTTACAAATAATGCTATCTTCTAAGTTGTTTATCAGATTCAGATGAAAATATCTGGAAATAAAAATTGAAATGTTGATCTCTTGTGTCATATTCATCTGATGTCAGGCTTAAATGTTTTCAGTCTACAATGAAGGAAAAATGAAGCCTCACTGTTCCAATACTTTTGGAGGGGGGAGTAGCTGCAAAAAGAGGGTGAACTTCATACTAAAGTGCATTTATTTGAGTACAGTGTCATTACATTCGTTGATCTAACAGTCACGTGGCTGAATACATTTGTCCACATAGTGTATCTTATCTAGAAAGGATAGCCACCATAAATAGCAACATAACTGGGGATGATTTCACAGAACTCTAAATGCTTGTCTTAAAAAATTCTGCAAATAAAAGTAAAAACATTTGACTTCACTTCAGACCTAAAAGCAAAAACTTGCCAGAGCAAAAACAGCCTACCTTGACTATGAATAATTAATCTAAAAGCCCAGAGTGATTTCTAAAGCAGCGTCGTCCTGCAGCAAACAGCTGCATGAATGCATGAATGTGAAGCAGGTTCAGGCTGATAGTTATACTCTCTGCTCTGCCTGGAAAGAGAAAAATTAAAAACACAAAATGCTCGACTTTTTTTCTTTTGCTTTGTGCTCACAACCGGGACACTTTGTTCTATTTCAGAGAAACAGCTTCACATTAGAGTCGAGCCTTTTCCTTTAAGTGAACACAGAAGAGTGAAGGTCTGTCAGAAACAGAAACACCTCGAGACGCCTTCTGTCTGCTCTGAAATAATCATGATAGCTTCTGTTGTAATGTGTTCTAACTTTTATTAGTGATAAAAAGACTCAAGGAATCAAGAAAAAGGAAGCACATATTAAAGTTCACATGCTGGGTGAGAGGATGTGTTTTATTGAAGAACATTTGCATCCATGTCACATGTAAATCTCATAATGTTTTATGTTTAATGAGCTCTGCTCCACAATGATCCAGATAACATAAAGTATCTGTGACATTTATAATTGGATTTTCCTTTTGTTACTTTGGTCCAGTTTCTTTAAGCCTCAAAGCAGGAAGCTTATCTTTGTCCTTCAGAACAAAACATGATCTTAACATGAAAGGTCGGGATACATGGTGACATTTAGAGGCAGTGTTGATGGGAAATACTGGTCAGGTCGTTCATGTTCAGTCTGTAAAATAGACCCTGTTTCTGTGGAGACTGTCTGTTGTTTTAGCTGCTCTGTTCATCTTGCACCCTTAACGGGTGGGTTGGTATTTTTGCAGCATGATTATAGAGGGAGTCAGTTGAATCGCTACACTGGAATCTTTATTGAAAACCTGGCAGGAGTGTCAGCATGGAGCAGGCACTGCAGTCAGGGGTCATAAGTACCAGAACATTTAAGACTCACAGACTGAAACATCAGTGACTCTGTAAGTGTGCACTATGTTTAGATGTCACCTAGTCCTCAGTAAGACACGATTATTTACCTACGCCGATGAAATCGGCAGGAGGTTATGTAAAGGGTTCCGTATCTTTGTTCGTGTCTTTGTTTCTTTCTTTCTTTGTATGTGTACAAGATAACTCAAGAACGGAAAGTCGGATCTTCACCAAACTTTCAGGGAATATTGGGATAGTGACAGGGAAGAATCGATTAGATTTTGGTGATGATCCGCGCACCCATTCGGTTTTTCTCGCACTTCGAATTTTGAACACCATAGTAATCAATGGGAGCGTGAGTTCCTTGGTGGCGCTGTTTAGGCGTGGGTCTGCCACCTCAGACGGCCATTTTAGTTTTTATTTTATATTGTTCACATACACAAAAAGCAATAAAAATACTACATGTATTTTTACCACTTTTTTGGCAGTCATTTTCCAATCAGTTTAAGGCCTTATCATGACTGTCAATCAATCATTAACTTTTTAAGAACTTAACCATTTCAGTGCCACAAAATTGATCTCACATGAAAAAACTGTACATATGATAAAAAAAAAAGATATTATTGTTTATTTGTGAATCAATAGCAAACCTGATCATAAGTATCACATTTTGATTATGGGGAATTTAACCATTCCAATGCCAGTTGGAAGAAAAAAAAAAAAAAAAGGGTTTTATATTGTATTAAAAAAAAGTTGTTGTTTTTTTTCATTTTGTCTTTGAAATGGATTTTCTTTAAAGGGGTTATTAGGCATTTTTTACATTTTAAAACATCGTTAAATTTGGGTGTAAGTGGACCAAAAATGGACGGCATACATCTTTAGCAGTTACAATACTACATTTTTTCCGCTTTTTTTTTTTTTGGAATAATCAATATGAAACTTGATCATAAACGTCAAATATTGATTAGGTTTTTTCAATTTCAAGATTTCAACAAATTGTGACACTCTGGTAAAAAATGGACACCATTGCAGGTAAAAAATACATTTGATACAACTTCTTTATTTTGCATTCGTCAATCAATATCAGACATGATCATAAATATTTCAATTTCACTTTTATTTAAAAAAATCCAGATTTTTGTATTGTAAAAAAACAATATATAGATATATATTTTTTCATACACTACATGCAGAGTGAATTTTTAAATGGGATTATCACCGCCTTGGTGAGGTTGATAAAGAGTAACAACAACTTTTATTTTTATTCTTTTTTTTATTTTAAGATTTTAAAAACGGTTACATTTGAGTGTAAGTGGCCCTAAAATGAACCCCATACATCAATAGATATTAAAATATGACTTTTTTCCCACTCTGTTTGCAATATTTTTCCAATCAATATCAGACCTGATTGATTGATTAATTTTTAGGAATTCAACCCTTTCAAGTCCAGTTTAAGAGCAAAATATCCTGGATTTTTGTTGTGTAAAAATAACCAAAAAATTAAATATTTTTCATGTACTGCATGCAAATTGGATTTCTTGAAGGGGATTAAATAGTTCCACTCAGGGGTAAGTGGCCAAAGATAACCACCATAGCGTTAACAACAGAATATAAATACAATATACATAAAAATATGTCAGTATTTTGGTATTTATTTTTTAAACAGTATCAACATCAAATGTTGACTCGTTGTTATGCATTTAACTCTTTCAGTGCCAGTTTAATTGCAAGAAACCCTGATTTTTGTAATGTAAAACACATTTAATGAAATATTTCTATACACTACATACAAACTGAATTTCCACGAAGGGGATAATCACAGCCTTGAATATGTTAATAATGAGCAACAACTTTCATTTTTATGCTTTATAAAAAGAATCTTTTTTAATGTAAAGAAAGATTTTAATATATCGTTACATTCAGAGTGTTAGTTGCCAAAAATCAATGCTATACATAAATAACAATGAAAATGTTAATTTCAAAGATGAAAAGAAAGAGAACAAAAGAAAAAAAAATTTTTTTACATTCATTTTTTAATCAATATCAGACCTGATCATCGTCCGGGACACAGACCCCTAGTTCTCCTACAAGGCTGAAAAATCCTAGAGTGCATTCAGCATCTAACGCCATATTTCTATTCACCTCTGTAAACTATCCTACACTGCATGCTGCACATGTGTCTGTAAGGCTGCACAGTCTTTGGTTAATTGATCATTTGGACTGTATTAACCCTGATACTTTCAGAGAATAATAATCAAAAATGGTTTTAATGATACTTAAATTTGAACGGGCGAATAAGTGAGAGATTTATTGGTGTAGTTACAGTTTTTTTTCCCTCATAAAGTAGCAGTTCATTAAGAGGAAATCAGATTATCTTGATCCAGGTCTTTTTTGTCAGAGAGTTACCTTCAGTCTCTTAAACAAATGAATTTGAGTCATAAAAAACTTCTTCCTGTATGGAAATGTGAATGAATCACTCAACAAAATCTTCATCTCTGAGGGCCCAACATTAAACCTCCTGTTCTCACAACTCAAATCAGAGACTCGGTGACTCATATGATTGTGAATCTTTGTGTTGTAGTAGTCACAGAAACACTGAGCTGTCTCCTGAACCCACAAAGGCGATTACGCAGAAAGAGATGAGTCATCACTTCACAGTGGGATAACTTCACTTGTTATTAATCTTTCCCATCAGGCATCCCCACAGCCATGCTGGAGCCCACCAGGCCGTTACCCACGTTACCTTCTCGACGGACGCACTCCACCTCTGAACGCAAACACGACCGTCACTCTCGTCCTCCTCGTCCCCCAGGGGACCGGCCTGCGCTGCCTGGAAACGGAAAACCCAACATCTGTGACGGAAACTTCAACACTGTGGCCTTCTTCAGACGGGAGATGTTCGTCTTCAAGGTGAGCAGAGATGAACCTGAAACATGGTGAACGCAGAGTTAAATCAGGAAAGAGCAAACAGATGCTGGGTGCACTGATGCTCCTCAGATCATCACGTGCAGAGTTTGGTAAAAAAGGAGTTCAATGAAGGAATATGTTTCTTTTAATCCTGTTTAATCTATGGTGTAGGTTCCCAGTGCTGCTACAGTCCTGCTCTTCTGATGGGTGGTTAAATCCTGCAAAGGAAAAGATTTTATTTCTTATTTTCAGTTCATTTTTCTGTGTTCTTGTTTTTGTCTCTTTGCAATATTAGCGAATATCTAAAACACAACATAGCTTTAGTTTACCATTTACCCCTCTGCATCAGTTCATCTGAGAGTAAATTCTTGATCAGAACACATGCAGACGCTATTTCTGTTTCTACAGTCAGCGGTCACTTTATTAGGTACACCTTGCTCGTACAGTGTTGGTACCCCCTTTTGCTTCAGAACTGCCTTAAGTGTTGGTGTTGGACATTCCTCATAAGTTTACAACAGTTTAAAGTCAAATATTTACAAGAAACTAAACTGAAAACAGTGGTTGGGTTTAAACTGTGTAACATAAAAAATCTAAGTTTTGGCTCACAAAATGTTATGACTACATTTTTTTCCCTAAATAAGCTAGTAAATAAGTTAATCTTTAGAATATTACACTTTTTCTTGAAAATGAACAGATCCATCCTTTCTTTTTTTGCACTACTTACCCAGTTTAAGGTCACGGAGGCTGGAGCCTGTCCCAGTTGGGTACAACCTGGCGGGCCCACCCACGGAGTTGGCTGGACCACTGAAAAACTGAGAGAATGTGCCCCCCCCCCCAGTTTTATTTATGTCAGTGCATGTGTGTTGGGTCAGTAGCGTTGGTGTTAGAATCCTGGCTAACAGTTACTTCATGACAGAGCTGAAATGTGAGTCAATTTTTATTGGGTTCTGTTATTGAAATAATTTATTTGTGGTACTTCTAAACCACTTTTTCCATCCAGCACTGTTACATCCTTTGCCACTTTTAACCACGTTTTTCAGCTTCTTGCCTACTTTAGCCACCTTTGCCATTTATGCATTGTTTTGTCCATTTTTGCCACTTTTCGTTCATTTTGCACCGATGTGTTTGGAACTTTTTGTCAGTTGTATCCTGTTTTTGCACTTTTTAAAATTTCTTTTTCCCCACATTTGCAACTTTTTGCCCCTTTCTGCCTTTTTCTGCCACTTTTGTTTTTGGCAACATCTTTTTGCAACTTATGGCTGTATTTTGCAATTTTTTTACCCATTTCTGCTGCTTTTTACCAATTTTTTTCTTTTTTTCAACATCAAATTTGATTAAATCAGCTCTCGTCCAAGAATTTGTCTTGTACATTTTTTCGGAGGTGTGATGCAGACACATGGGAACAGGAGGCTGCTCTGGATGTAATTAACTGCTGTTAGCTGCTGTAGCTGTATAAAACAGGCTGACACTGGGGGATATGGATAAAGCTTTATTAAACATTAAGTGGAGAGGACCAGAGCGGCCGGTCGCTTTACAGCTCAGAATGTAAACATGGCCACATGATGGGTTTGAATCCCAGCGGGTACCGCTGAGCTAAAAATGTGTGCACTCGTTGAACTGAAAGGCTCATAACATGAAAGAAAGTCAGCTCTGTGTCATATGGAGCCATGTATGGAGCAGCAGACGTGCTAGCAGGAGAGTTAATCACTCATTAATGCTAATATCACCAATATCAATACATTTAGAATATTCAAGTAAATCATTTAGAGAGAAAAGTGTGGCTTTCAAATACTTAACAGTGAAGTCTGTGAGAGAGAAGCGGAGGAGCAGGTTAGAGGAGAAGGAAAAATCCATTGTGATGTCTCTGATCTTTAAACTGAATGTTAGAAAAGGTCACAGACCCGTCTATCGCTCCGTCTGTCCGCCTTCCTGCCTGTCGATGTTTGTCTTTCTCCTTTCCATCTGCTCACCTGTCCATATCTGTCTGTCTCTGCTCTGTTGGATTCCTCATCTCGTCTCCTCCTTGCCCCATCTGTCTTCCCCTGCCTTCAGCCGGTTCTTTTCTTATCTGTCTCGCTCTGGTTTCCAGTTCAGTTCGATTCAAATGGGCTTTACTGGCATGGAAAATGTACATTTACATTGCCAAAGCAAGTTTGCATACAGAACACACAATAGATAACAGAAACAGTTAACCCATTTAGCCCTAAAGCCGCTGTTGTAACCTCCATAAACCTGAGGGGTTTCTGGAAAGCAGCACAGGCGTATTTTAGTAAATCAGTCCATTGGTCTTGAAAACCAAGAGGTCATCCAAAAATTGCATTAGGTCTTACAAGTAAAAGCACACCAGTGTGTTATTCAGTATTAAAGTTATATACATGCAAATGCATCTGAACCAGAGAGTCACCTGTGTACATAAGCTTAAATGCACAGTACTGGTATGTATTAACAGTCATTGCTGCAGGGTTGATATGTCTTTGCAACTTCTGTGTTTTATAAATTCACGTTCCCACATAGGTTTGTGTTTAAACAAACACCCTGTGCTGTTTTGCTGGTAGATAAAGTCATTTATAACAAAACTGCATTGGGTTACTTGTCAAGAAACTGCATATGTAGGTAGTTTTAGGCGTGTGTGGAAGCACCAGAGCTTCCATTTGTTCCCTGTATGGACAGCTCTACCATTAATATGTGCCGAGGAAACAACCTGTTCTTTGGAGCTATATATACACATAAGATTTGCTGCTCCTCTGTAGTCTATTTATTTCCTAGTTCTGACATTTTCTACCTTCAGACAACTGCTCATGCTGTTACATACGTCTGTTCACTTACTAGCATCAGTAACTCAGACTGAAAGACTTAGGCTGGGGACGAGAGTTGCCAGTTCGTCCAAATCCAGACCAAGTTTGCTTGGACTGGCGGTTGGAGAGGTGCCAGTTTGCCTCCCAAGTACCAGCAAGGTGCATCCGGGCAAGGCCTGATCCCTGTAGGCCCCTCACTCAGACATCTCTCTTGGTGGAGGTATCCAAAGTTCCAATCCACAAAGTTTTTGCCGAACCAAATCAGACCAATCAACATCATTTGAGGAGAATGAGGCGATATCTATGGATGAGGTTTAGCTGTATCCGAGGCCGTTGGTTGCCTCCTGTGATGTGATAGCTGGGATATAACTCGATATTAATGTCAGGTTTAACAGAAGTGGACCATTTTTCTGTATGAAATAAAGAAAAAAAAAACATTTAAAGCTTTTCATGATGGGAAAGATGTTTTCGGTCTTCTGCCGACCTGCATTGGCATGAGTTTGTGAGAGTTACTGGGGGTGGTTAGTGTTTGTGTGAGGGTTGTATACAATGCTTGTTAGTGGAGTGATTAACTCGGACTTAGCCACAGCAGCAGTTTTGTCAGAACTGATTATTTCCTTATAACCTCTGCCAAGGAGGTTATTTGATTGGGTGCGTTAGTTAGTTAGTTAGTTAGTTAGTTAGTTAGTTAGTTAGTCAGTCAGTCAGTCAGTCAGTCAGTCAGTCAGTCAGTCAGTCAGTCAGTCAGTCAGTCAGTTAGTTAGTTAGTTAGTTAGTTAGTTAGTTAGTTAGTTAGTTAGTTAGTTAGTTAGTTAGTTAGTTAGTTAGTTAGTTAGTTAGTTAGTTAGTTTGTTTGTTTGTTTGTTTGTTTGTTAGTTTGTTAGCAACATAACTCAAAAAGTTGTGGATGGATTTTGATGAATTTTTCAGGAAATGTCAGAAATGGCATGAGGAAGAACTGATTAAATTTTGGGACTGATCCAGATCACCATCTGGATCCAGGAATTTGTGAAAGGAGTCTGTGCTATTGGGAGATAGGGCTAATGGCAGAGCGCTGCGCTGTTACCATTTTACACCAGGAGATGGCGGACATGAGTAACTTCAATCCCAGCAGCAGTTTTTGGGTGCGTTTCCATTCAAAGTGTTGGAGTTTATAGATTTTGAAAGACGCACGCCCGGTCAAGGAGACGAGTCGGAGCATAACAGAGAGAAAGACAGCGATCTGTAGGGAGAATACTCACAATGCTAGGAGGTACAGAGGACTATTCACCCTCTGCCATGACTTCCAGTCATCCGGTGAGACTGTCAGTGCATCTGTTGGCACCCGTAGCGAAGCCAATGCTTTGCCTCATTGTGTTTCCAAGTAATCGGCAAATGCCGTGGTGGGGGGCACATGGGGACGGATCCAGGAATTTTTTAAAGGATTCTTCACTATTGGGAGGTAGGGCTAATGGTGGAGGTCTGCGCTCTCCGAGTGCTTTTCTAGTTAGAACATGGGACAGAGAGCAACACTGAAAGCTCTTCATGACAGAAAAGATGTGTTTTTGCTCTCCTCCCCGTCTGCTTCAGCATGAGTTTGCGATTATTACGGTGGGGTTTACCAATGACTGCTGCTAGCTCAGCGTAAGAAGCTGCAGTTCAATCAGAACTGGTTCGCATTTCTTTATATTACTGGTGCAGAGAGCCACACTGAATGCTTGTCTTGGCAGAGAAGATGTTTTTGCACATTTTCTGATCGGCCTTGGCATCAATTTTAGATGATCAAAGCTCTGCAATTAAAAATCTCAGCCAGCGCAATTTGTCGGTGAGTGGACCGTCATGAATATGGCAGACAGAACGTTCCTCCCATCACCTCCTAAAATGTTTTTGGAGAGTCCTGCCTTTCCCAAATGCTTCCAATGGGAGCTTTTCCAGATGAATGTGAAATACATCCTTGCAATGGAGATAAGAAACAGTTGATGTGGCATGTCAGGTTAGCGCACAGGCAGGCTGGATTCAGTTCAGATCTGTAGCTCCTTTCCTGCATGTCTCCTTCATGAAAGAAGCACTAAAGCTCCAAAATAAAGCTCATCGTACCTCTACATGGTGCAGTTAGACCTCGGCATTAGAGTAAAAGCCTGCACCATGTTTGTCAGAGAAATATAATGATCTTATTTGATTGACATGGCTGTGACAGGAGAGATTTCTTTGTGTTCCAGCATCAGACCATCCTGTGTTTGTTGTGTCAGAGCTGCTGCTGAGGCTTCATTAGAATAATTCATAAGAAGGGTTTTTACTGCCGTGATGTTGTCTGCCTGCCAGACTGAAATGTGGCATCATAAGAGCCATTAGTTTTATTTTCCAAATAATTCGTCTCAGAGGAGCAGTGATGGTGCATGTGGTGTGCAGTGAGTCTTTGCACTGAGGGAGTTTATGGCCTTGAAAAAAAGCAGAAAAAGCCTCTCCAAACTTCAAAACTGCATCATCATCATCGATCAGAAAAACAAGGCTGATCTTCTTTTCTCCTCTGACTCGTGGACAGGGGCGTATTAAGACATAAAGAGCGCTGAGAGCCAGTGGGCGTTTGAAAAGAGACGCTCATTATGAGATGTTTCCTCTCTGAGAAACACTCATGGTTTTTCTCTCTCTCTCTCTGGATATGAAGCATTGATTTTTTCCTTTTTTTCTGTTGGGGTTCACACAGAAAAGCATTAGCGGCCAACGGATGATGCTGGATCACGAAATGGAGTGTAGCACTCAGTAGGGACTGTGTTTGGCTGTGTCCTAGATTCACCGAAGCCAAATGATAATGAGCTAAGATTGATGCTCACCCCCTTCTCTAGCTCTCTTCTTTTTACTTCCCCCACTTTCCTTGCATCACCTCCCTTTTTTATCTCTGGCTTTAGTCCCTTTCTTTGTTTCCCCCCTTTTGCTCGGTGTCTTTTCTTTCCTCTTCTCTCACTTAATGTGTTTTCTTCTTTCTCCCTCTTTTATCCACAGAGATAGGGCAGAGTATCTGCTCAGCCAAACAGATCGTTTGCCTTTTGTCAAATATTGTTTCTAAATTCTTGTGATTAAGAATAAATCTTACCTTAACTTTGTAACCTTTTCAGTTCATCAAATGATTTTTCCCAGCCTTTTCCAGTGAACAGCAACATTTTTAATCAATGTCACATCAGGAGAATATAGAGAATATAGAATATAGAGCAAAGTTAACCAAATTATTGACAGTGTGAGAAACTTCTTCTTGTTGTTGTTTTTATCTCATACACTATATGGACAAAAGTATTTGGCTGGTCTCCATTTGGACACACTTGTGCTCCTAAATGGGTCGTTCTGAAGAGCTCAGTGACTTCAAGTGATGTGACTGTGATGGATGCCACTTTTGCAATAACCTCCTGACACCCGAGCTTTCTTTTGCAATGCATGAATAGTTTTTCTCACTTATTTAGGATCAGCAGGACCTGATAAGAAAAAAAAAACCTTAGCACTATCTTTAAACAGGACGTAGTTTTGACTAAAATATGATGTGAATATATTTTTTGAAGACATTACCAGAAATTCATGTAAAAGTACAAAAATCCCATGAAAATTTCACCGAAAATGTCATGAAAATTCCTGTAAACTTTTAAGCAAAGTACCCGGAATTTTGAAGCAAATTTCACTTAAAATTTCTGATTAAATTCCCCAAAATTTGCACATAAATTGCAACTGAATTCCTGAGAAAAAAAAAGAAAACATTCAAACAAAGCCCTAATATTTCCAAAAAAAAAATGCAAAGAAATTCTACCCTAAATCTGTGGAAAATTCCCCCCCAAAATCCTCCAAACATCCAAACAAAATCTCTGGAATTTCATGAAAATTCAGGAGAAGTTTTGAAGGAAATTCCCTTCCCAAATTTCCAATTAAATTCCCAAAACTCCTGAAAGACATCCCAATCAAATGACTAAAACTTTATTGAAGTTCTGGTGTATTATTTATACAAATCTTATAGCAGAATTTATAACTATGTTGTAGGAAAGCCAAAATGTTACAATGTCCTCACGTGTGCACGCAGGGTCTCAGGAGGATAAGACGGTTCATGAAATGTCAACCTTGCTGGTTATTCTATGGTCAACTCTAAGTGATATTATTAGAAAGTGGAAGCGTTTAGGAACAACAGCAACTCAGCCATGACTTACAGGACCACATAAAAGCCGAGAGGGATCAATGACTCCTAAGGTGCATGGTTCAGAGCTCCTCCACAGGTGAGGAGTTCTGAACTTCCAGTGATATTAATGTAAGCTCAAAAACTGTGCAAAACTTCATGAATGGGTTTCAATGACCAAGCAGCTGCATGCAAGCCATGCATCACCAAATCTAATGTGGAGTGGTACAAAGCAGTGGTTCTCAACTGGTGGTTCAGGACCCAAAAGTTGGTCACGGAGCTGTTTTCAGTGGGGTCACAAATGTCTGCTGGAAAAAAATGAGTCAAAAAGACTGGTGAGTCCGGGTTTGATGGATGCTCGGAGAAAATAACCTGCAATACTAATTTGTACCAACAGTGGAGTTTGATGGAGGAGGGATAATGGTATGGAGCTGGCCTCTAATCTCCAGTGAAGGCCAGTCTTAATACATATGCATACTGGGACATGTTGGACAATGCTATGCTTCCAACTTTGTGGCAACAGTTCCAACATGACTGTGCCCCAGTGCACAAAGCAAGGACTATAAAGACATGGTTTTGGGTGAACTGGAATGGAGATTGTGAGCCGGGCCTTCTTGTCCAATATCAGTGCCTGACTTCATAAATGCTCTACAGAATGAATGAGCACAAAACCCCACTCCAAAATCTTGTGGAAAGCCTCCCAAGAAGACTGGAGGCTGTTATAGTTGAAAAACGTGGGCCAACTCCATATTAAAGTGCATGTATTTGAATACAACGTCAGTACAGTCCCTGTTGGTGTGATGGAAAATACTTTTGTCTTCATAGTGTGTCTTCCCTGTTTGTCATTTCCCTCTATGTGTGAAGCCTTTCTAAATGTTAGGTATTGGATTGGTAGTAAAACTGTCTGTAAATACTTGCACTCTTTTCACATCTCAGGGGGAGCCAGTTGAAGTTTGCATTACTTTATAAAAAAAAACATCAAGGAATAGCCAATCAGATAATACAATGGTCATGATGCTGCAACACTGTGATTGGTTGGGAAGGAAGCTGCCCTCTGGCTTCACACCAATCAAGTCATTGCATGGCATCTGCGTTACTGATGTGAAATAGCAGTTATAGCAATAGCATAACTGCATGAAGGCAGAAGATTTGACGTTTTTGTAAAGGTTTACTAAACTTCCACTACAGCAGCAAAATAAAGCTAAACAGGGATACTGAACTGCTGCCTATGTGGAGATATTCTTGAGGTGGTTTTTATTCTTAACATAACTGTTATTTGTCTGATTTACCTATTAAGCTCACTGACAAAGTTATTTTATCGCCACTGTTTGTGAGCAAAAATGAACAGGTAAAGTTAGCTGACTTGATAAGACTGTGAGCTGTCATAGCCCCTGTAAGTGTGGTCATTTACTTCTTGTCATTTTAAGGTGATATTCTGCCTGGTTTTGAGCTTGTTGAACTGAAATGGGATTGTGTGTTTTATTGCTTACATAAAACCCTCTGACAAACAGAGAGGGGGTAGCGTGTCATGTCAGTGTCATACTTCAAGTGGTGTAAACAAGCTATACATTTGTATAACTGTGTAAAACATAAGATATTAGAGCATCTGGTTATGAAACATCTCCTCCTAAAGCAACATTATACCCTCCACCCCACCGCCACCCTGATGTACATGTAGATTTGAGCTGTTGTCTTTCACTTTGCTTCCTCAAAAATGTTCCCACACCCCTGCAGATGCTGTCTTTGCCCATAATCCCTTCTGGCTTTATCAACTCTCACCTTCCTGCTATCACCCAGCAAGTTTATGTCTAGAGTGGAGTTAGTCTGTGAAAACACCATCAATATGTGAGGAACGCCAGGGTTAGTACAGGATGGGCTACTAGCAGAGCTTCTGAGTGGTGTGGAAAGCCAAAAAGCAGTAAAATAATTTATCCAGGGTCCCTGCAGATCTTTCAAAAGTCTTAAAAAGGCAGGTGCAGATGGCCAAGTGTTTAAGTTTCACCCTAAGTTTCGAGGCTAGTCACCCAGGCAGACAGCTCAGGTTCAAATCCGACTTTAAGCTCCTTTCCTGCGTTTTATTCCCAACTCTCTTTCCCTGTTTTGCTACAATATCTGATGTCTGGTCCTCTTCAAATTGAGGTACAGTTTTAAAGTCCCTTTAGAGTGATAAAAAAAAATCTTTGTTTTAGGTTTGTTGTATAACAGACCACTGTGTTATGAACCTCCAGGCCAAATTTCAGTCATGAAAAACATCTCTAAGTTTATAAAATTAAGCTTCAAATCATGAAAAAATGAGGCTGTAAAATCTGCTCCAGGATGGCGTGGGCTTGTCGGTTGAATGAGCTGAAGCCACGGCCACTTACAAGAAATACAATCCTCTCAAATTTAAAAAAGCTTCCGAGTAAAGTGCAGCTGCCTGGCTCTGTGCCAGAGCAAAGAGACAGAAGTTGGGGATTAAATTTACTGTTTTCTGGCACAAATCTTTCTGTTGTGATATTTTCAATGACCTGTAGGCAACCATAGCTGACAGATGCGGGAAATTTACTTCACTATCAACAAAAACACAGCATGCAGCTAGCTGTTAACTTTCAATGAAGGAAGTAACATCAGCTAACAGACAACTGCTCTGTGATTTTATGTCCTTGTAGCGTTAGGGGGTTGGGGTCTTTCCTCATCAAGACCGGTGATGTCATGGGTTCAAATTTTTGCCCTGCCTGAATAAAACCAAATCAGGGTGAACAACTTTCTAATGGTCTAAATCCAAATTTCAGTCACACATAGATCCCAGTGTTTTCATGTTTACCGCAACTTTATTCCAAAATATCTAGTGTGTTAAGTTTGGATTTCACTTTACAGGAACTTTAAAAATGCAATAAATAAAACTCATTCTCTAAAGCCCTTTTTTCCCCTGTGAGAGGTCGGCATTGGACTCGCTGGAAAATTCATAACATGCATAATTTGCCAATAAAGAAGCACACCGCCTTTTTCAGGGCTATCTCAGCTAATGATGGTTAATAATAGTGATTACATTATCACTGCTGATGATGGCTTACAGGTAAAAATGAATTATAAATGAGTTATACTGCTGCCATAAAAATGCACAGGTGTTTGTAATGCAGCTGCTACAGCAGTGCTGACTAAAGCTATTAAATCTGCTTGTTATCTTTGCCGAGCACAATTAAAAAGTGTATCAGGCAGAAGGTAATACATGGAAATAGTTGTTTAAAGGTCTATCTGTTACCAACAAAGGCTTATATTTAGATTTTAAGGCATTACAATCTTTCCACTGTCATCTGCAAAATGAACTGCTGCCTGGGAAACTTTGAAAGCAGTGTTTCTTCAAAGAGAAAATAACAAAAGAAAGCAATCATTTAAGACATTTCTATTTTTCTTTAGCAATACCACAGCACTGTAGGGTTGTTACAGATTTACTGTGATGTAAAGTTTACTATGATTTTAAATTTATGTCTCTCTGTGCTGCAGGACCGGTGGTTTTGGCGTCTGAGGAACAACAAGGTGCAGGAAGGTTATCCCATGCAGATCGACCAGTTCTGGAAAGGTCTGCCTCCTCGCATCGACGCTGCCTACGAGAGATCTGACGGCAAATTTGTCTTCTTCAAAGGTAGAAGGAACAACTATGTTAACCCTTTCTGTGATCAAACCTCACTGTGTTACAGTTATGGTGCCTCTTCCTGATTTCTGATTTTTTTGTATATTTGTCACACATAAATGCTTCAGATAATCAAAGATAACCTGAATAAATACAACATTTGGTTTTAAATGATGATTTTATCTATTAAGGGAAAAAGACATCCAATTCTACCTGGCCCTATGTGAAAAAGCCATTGCCCCCCTAAACCTTATAACTTGTTGTTCCACCCTTGGAGGCAACATTTGCAAGCAGTTTGTAATAACTGGCAATGAGTCTTTCACATCACAGTGGATGAATTTTGGCCCAGTCTTCTTTTTTGAACTGTTTTAATTCAACCACACTGGAGGGTTTTCTGGCATAAAGTCCTGCCACACCATCTCAGATTTAAGTCCAGACTTTGACTAGACCACTCCAACACCATCATTTTGTTCTTTGAAGCCATTCAGAGGCGGACTTGCTGGTGTGTTTTGGATCACTGTCCTGCTACATGACTCAAATAAGTTTAAGCTTGAGGCCACAAACTGATGGTCAGACATTCTCCTTCAGGATTTTCTGGTAGAGACCACTATGTTCGACTGCTGGTATGATGTTCTTTTGATGAAATGCTGTGTTAGTTTTAGTCCAGATTTAACGGGATGCTTACCATCTGACAAGTTCAACTTTGGTCTTGTTAGTCCACAGAATATTTTCCCAAACGTCTTGAGGGTCATCAGGATGTTTCAGTCATATGTGAGACGAGCCTTTGCGTTCTTTTTGTTCAGCAGTGGTTTTTGCCTCTAAACCCTCCCATGGATGCCGTTTTTGCCCAGTCTCTGTCTTATTGTTGAATCATGAACACTGAACTTAACTGAGTCAGTGAGGCCTGCAGGTCTTTAGATGTCGTTCTGGGTTCTTTTGTGACCTCCTGGATGAGTTGTCGATGCATCCTAGGAATCTTTTTGGTAGGTTGGGCACTCCTGGGAAGGTTCGCCACTGTTCCCAGTTTTCTCCATTTGTGGATAATGGCTCTCACCATGGTTGACTGGCATCTCAAAGCCTTCAAGATGTCTTTGCATCCCTTTCCAGACTGATAAATATCATGACTTTGTTTTTCTTCTGTTTTTGAATTTCTTTAGATGGCACCATGATGTGTTACTTTCTGAGATCTTGTAGCGTATTTCACTTTGTCATTCAGATTCTATTTAAGTGATTTCTTTTAACAGGTCTGGCAGTAAACAGGCCTGGGCTAGTCAAATTGAGCTCAGTTTTCCAAAACTGTTTATCACAGTTAATTCATGATTTACAAGGACAATTACTTTTTCACATAGGTCCTGGTAAACTTTTTACTGTATTGAAAAATAAACATTATTTTTTTGGTATTTTCTCAGGCTATCTTTGTCTGCTGATCATTAAATGTGCAACTTTTAACCCTTTCGCCTTTAACCCTTTAACCCATTTTTTCTACTATATTCCATATTGCTACTGTTAACCACTTGTCACTTTTTAACCACTTTTCAACATTTAACACCCATTTTTGCCCCCTCTTTGCTTCTTGTAAATCTTAATTTTCACTTTTCTCCCACTTTTAACGTAATTTTGCAAATTCTAACCCACTTTTGCCACTCATTGGCCACCTTCACCACTTATTTCTGCCCATTTTTGCCTTTATTTTGCAATTATTCTTTATTTTCCCTTAATGTTGTTTCAGTTCCATCTACTTAATTCTCTCATATGCTGATGTTTGTGCACATAGTGGCTTAGCTACAAAATCTGACATAACCTTTCAAATGGTTTAGTCCAATAGTGCTCAAATGGTGTGGCAAGGCACACTAGTGTCTAGGTATACCTTTGTAATTTGTATAACAATGCATCATTAATTTAACTGTACAGTGACTTAAGATACTATGAATTAAGCCTAGCGTTAGTTCATGCAGGGCACAGTGGTCTTACACCCAGCCGTGATCAGATAATGCCAGCTGATCCCAATTATCGCCTCCCAGCTCCCACAGCAATCACAGCTCTTTCTCTCAATGCCACGGTGTATTTAAATATGATGTACTCACTAATCCCTGCTTGCATTTATGCTGATTTACCACGCTGCAACTGGCAAAGCTCCTCCTCCACCCCAGCCTCTTCCTTTATAGCATCAAGCTTGTTCCAGCCTCATATTCAGATTTGTGCTATGGATTAATTGCTTTTGAACCAATTTTATTGTATTCAATACTTAGTATCATAAATGTATCTATTCATATGGGGCTTAGCCATATGTTCCCTGGAAATTCAAAGAATGGTGCTTGACTAACTCAGGGATCATCTTTTGACCAGAGCATTCTCTGCCGAGTAAAAGTGTATATCCATTTTGCAATAAAAATGGTAAAATGTGTGACAGGACTGTTCCTAACTCAACAGGAATTGAAAGGGCTATTTTGCATGGAAATGTATATGGTGTGCCTTAAGTTTTTGACTCAATATCAGGTGTGCCTTGGGTGAAAAAAAGTTTGAAAACCACTGGTTTAGTCAATAAAGGCTACCCATCAACATTGTTAACATTAAAAATAAAAATGCTTGTTTTAAGAAAAGGGGTTTACATTTCGAAAAAGCTATATTGTACTCTAGCATAAACAAATAGAATTCATTTTTGTTGCTTTATTAAGATTGGGTCATATTCAGGCTACTTATAAGATACGGTTATCACAGCTTAACTTTACAGTGGACTATGATTTTGCTCTACTCTGTGGGCCCTTATTTGCCTGGGCCCCAGAAAGCTCTCTCTTTTATCCCCATTTATGGGCAGCCTTGTCTCTGAGCACTGTAGATGAGCTGTAGCACAAACATGACTTAATATTGCATGTTTATATCAATTCATCAGCTTCATTTTAAAAACCTGTACATGACTGCATAGTGGTGCAGCAGAGCTAGCAGTGTGCTAACAGACGTCTGAAGGTGTAAGGAGTGAGAAAAGTGGCTGTACACACTAGTGCCATGTCTACATGTTGCTTGAGAACCCAATGTTGCGTCATGTAGTGTCACCTTATCCCTGTACTAGAGGTTTCGTTGGAGTCTATATTAGCTTGCTCACTTGCTGCTCTAATTGGCTAACTTTCCATGTTGGGAAAATTATGTTTCTGTCTATCAGGCGACTGTAGCGCTGCGACAGAGTGCTGGGGTTAATTAGTCATAAATTATTTAACATAGCTTTAAAAAACGGGTCGTTGCATATTTGATCTTTAAGATGTGATTGTGTACGTTGGTTTAATTTCTTTTTACAAGTACAAGCACGTCTCCTGTGGCTGAGTTTGAGTTTTTCGTGCAGAGTTGCTGCAGAAGTCAGCCTGTTTTGCTCACAATCTGCAGCGGAGCAACCTCAAATCTGTGTTCACCATCTGCTCCGGTGTTATTAGACTCTGTCCTCTCTCTCTACATGCCCCGCCCCCCTCCGCCTGCTCCTGGAAATATATTTAATAAAGTGTGAAATAGAGAATGGCAAGGCAGCGGGGAGCACCCAGCCTAAAGTAATAGAATTTCAGTGTACGTATGAAACCTCCCTCATCCCCCATCTCACTCACTCTCTCTGTAGCTCACACCGGCATCTTCTGACGGAGTGTCCTGCTATCTCAGCCAGCCAGGAGCAGATATTAATAGCTTTGCTCTCTCAGCTGCCGGCACTTCTCTCTCTCTAACGCACACTCACAGACACACACTGAAACATGGGCACACAATGACACAGCTCTGCAGAACTGTGACACAAAGTCATATTAAATGCAATTTCTTCTAGCACAAATATGGCCGAGCACAGGGGGACGTACGGACTATACATGCAGAATAAGGAAGGTTTGTTTTCTCTCAGTACCTGATGTGGAGTCTGTTTGTTGTTTGCAGGTAATTCTCCTTCTTTCTACAGAGCGCTGCAGGGATGACGTACATTTGTAGGCCAGACTCAAAGTTAGCAACACGTTGGTTTTATCCGCCAGCAGCATATGGAGTTGTTCTACTGTGTTTTTGATTATTGCTGAAAATCAGTTCTATGGAAGGAAAAGTTTGAAAAGTTTGAAAAGTTTATCTTCACAAATGAGCGCTACTTTCACTTTTTGAAGCGTAAACACAATCTTCATTGGTATAAAGCTAATTTTAGACTATGAAGAGATCATCATCAAACATGTATATGAGCACTGGGAGTCCCCCACTATTTCTCCGTTTAAGGATCTTACAACCCCAATCATGAAAAATATTTCATGAAAAACATTAGCTCATTTGAGATTTGATGGCAGTAACACATCTCAAAAAAGTAGGGACCTGTTTACCATTGTGTAGAATCCCTTCTTCTTATTCACAACAGCTTTGTCAACATCTGGAAAGTAAAGAGACCAGCTGCTGGAGTTTGGGGAGAGGAACGTTGTCCCATTCTTGTCTAATGTAGGATTCTAACTGCTCAACAGTCCTGGAATTTCTTTGCTGGATTTATTCTTTTATGATGGTCCAAATGTTTTTTATCATTTAAAGGTCTGGACTGCAAAAGACCTGCATGTGGTTCAACACTGTCTTGCTGAAATAGTCAAGGAAGACCTTCCCTGATAGAGACGTTGTCTGGATGGGAGCATATGTTGCTCTAAAACCTCTATATACTTTTTTGGCATTGAAAGTGCCTCTCAAGATGTGTAAGCTGCCCACGTCATAGCCACTAATGCAACCCCATACAATCAGAGATCCATCCATCCATTTTCTATACTGCTTATCCTGTTGGGGGTCACAAGGGGCTTGAGCCTATCCCAGCTGTCGTTGGGCGAGGGGCACAATACACCCTGGACTGGTCGCCCGTCAACTGCACGGCATAAAGATACAACCAGGCACACTGACATTCACTCCTATAGCCAATTTAGAATGATCAATTAACCTAACAAGCATGTCTTTGGTGGTGAGAAGACGCCAGAGTACCCAGAGAGAACCCACCCATGCACAGGGAGAACATGCGAACTCCACACAGAAAGGCGCTGACCAGGAAGCAAACCAGGTAGCTTCTTGCTATAAGGCAACAGTGCCAACCCCTACTGGATGGATGTGTCCTCTTTAGTCCACAAGACATGGTGGCAGTAGTTTCAAATTTTGATTCATCCAACCACGGAACAGTTTTCCATTTTGCCTCAGTCCATTTAAAATGAGCTTTAGCCAAAAGACGTCATATCATGTTCACATATGCTTCCTCTTTGCATGATACAGCATTAAATTGCATTTCTGGATGGCATGGCCAACTGTGTTGACAGACAATGATTTCTGGAAGTGTCCCTGGGCCCATGCAGTGATTTCCAGTACTGAATCATACCTGTTTTTAATGCAAAGGCTCCTGAGGGCCCAAAATCACCAGCACAGTGCTGACCTTTGGCCTTGCCCATTGCACACAGAGAATCCTACCAATTCTCTGAACCTTTCGATGATATTATGGACTGTAGATGGAGGGATATTCAAAGTCTTCACAATTTTATGTTGAAGAACCTCTGCCTATCTTTACTTCTTAGAGACTCTGCCTCTCTAAAATGTTCCTTTTATACCCAGTCATGTTGCTGCTCTTTTGCCTACATTTTAGAGATGTGTTGTTTCCATCAAATTCAAAAAGAGCTAAAACTCCTATAAAATGGTAAAATCTCTCCATTTCAACATCTGATATGTTGTTTATTTTCTACTGTGAGATTTGCAGATTTATACTTCTGCTACAGCTGTGATTGACCGTGTTTGACCCACCTCCCCAATGACCTGTAAACTTGCTGGGGAGGATCACACTTGTAGTGTGGCCAATCTGCCAGCCAAGACTGGACAAGATTTTTGTAGCACAGAAATACTGTAGCATCTTGATATACAGAAAATATGAAAAATGAAACACAAATGTTTTATACACCTTGTCATGTAAAGCATGCCACAGTTAAATCGTCAAGGGTGGAAGCTTGACTAAAGGATATTGTGAGTAGCAAGCAGCTTGCCACATGTGGTTTGTTTATTCTAAAGTTTGACTGCGTGAGATTTGGCATGTTGAGATTGTAGACTCTGGTTGTTGGTGGATGAATCTATTGGTGTGGTGTGCTGTGTTGGCCAGCTTGTTGTGCTTCCAACATTATAAGAACAAAACTGATAAATCTGACATTATATGGTGTCATGTGTTGGGGGCTTTCACATTTTTAAATCAGTTCAGATTTGAACATCTTCCAATGTGTACCATGCTAAAAATTAAAAGAAGGAATATTGCCACTAACTGAGGTGGAGGCAGACACACTCCTGTTAATTAGTCATTCTCCTGTTGTGAATGTGTACTATAGGACAAGGATAGCAGTCCGGTTAGTCTGTCTAATCAAGCTCTAACTGTATCTGTGCATTAAGTGTACTGACTGTTAAAGGACACAGTCCCTGAGAACTGTAAAAGACCAGTCCAGTTTTCTTCACAGGCTTTTTAATCCTCAGCTCCCTGTGTTGAGCTTGCAAAGAAGCCACAGTGGAGATGTATGCACTCATTGACTACATGAGACATTAGCATGATAAAAGTACCTGTTAAAGGTCACACTTGTCCTCAGCTTCCTCCCAGTGAAATGAATCGTTCATTATAAAAACTTGCAGCTGAGTCAGACTGCTTTAAGCGCCCTGACGGGAGCTATTTGTGTCTGAACAGGATGAAATTAAAGTTCATTGTTTTATATTATTCTCTCTCTGTATTCATTGTTCCCATATGTTTATTATGTTGGATAATAGCTGTTGAACACAGCTGCTGTCAAGTCAGCCTCATTTATCACTGCTCAGTGAAAGAGCTTTAATAAAATAGTTCCTACACTGCAGTTCTTTATCTTTTTGTTTTTCTGCAGCTTTCTTCTCAGTAATAACTGAATGTTTAACAAAGCTGAGGTGAGAAGGTCTTTAATTTAATGGCGCTGCTTTTTCCAGTTAAACAGTTTCTCTAAAGCATCATCAACACTCTGCTATTTATTTATTTGTTTTTTTAAACCTGTTTATTCTCTGATCAGCCAGTACCTTCATGGTAGCTGCGGTTACATGAGCAATTTTTTTCACAGCCCGATAAAATTTATTCTGATCGAAGATTTAAACTTCTCTGTTCACATGGATGCTAAAGCGTGTGATTCAGATGTGCATGCTCATGCATTGTAAATATGATCTAAATCAAACTGCTCTGACACGCACAGTATCGTCCCAGTAGTCAGATTTACCGAAAATTTGCAGTAGAAGAAGAAATTCTTCTTCACCTTTGTTGTAAATAAACCGCATTCACTTGCTCACTCTTATCAGTGATTGGCATAAACCAGCCCTCTTGATCGGAAGGATTTCTTTTTTTTAAGTCAGATTTTTTCTGGGCAGGTCTAAGAGCAGGGGTGTCCAAACTATGGCATGGCAAATTTTGATTGGCTTGTAGAAAATTCTAGAATAAATAAAATATTGCCCACATTTCAGCATGAATCTTGTGCCTGACTATATTGCACTTTGTAGTTTCTGCACAAGGCAGTGCTACCATGCTAATTCTGTAAACAAACATCTTGACAAGAAGAATGTGTTGATGTGAACAAATTAAGACTCCCTACATTGTAAAAGTAATGGCAACCAAAACAATAACAATATCTTGTTTTCTAACTCGCTGATGGGTCAGGGCAGCAAACACCAGAACCAATAATATTCCAGGGGCAGAAGCCAGTGGTAGCTAGGTAGCTCTTACCTGGCCATGCTCTGCCGCTCTTTCTGCAAGCTGTTCTTGCAGCCCTCCTCCACCCCAGCTCCTCCTCCATTCTGCCTCTGATTTAATCAGTGTCATTCTGTTGTCATTGATGCCTGCCCTGCTCTGGGGTTTTTGCTGCTTCCCTCCTTGCCTCAGGCTTTCCTCATTGGCAATGGAAGAGCAGGAACATGTGCTGTTCCTGCTTGATGCTTCCACTCAGGCTTGTGGAAGAGGGATCCAGGAACAACCACATCACCAAACATAAATAACAGCAATCAGTGCTAAATAATAACTGCTAATAAAGAAATATCCATCGCCAAAAATCATGTGTTTCTTCACAAAGTGATCCTGACTGAACTTGCCATTTAGGCATACTCAGTCACTAACACATCTTAAGCTATTGGTTTTATTGGTTTTACAAACTGTTGTGTACCTAATCTTATGGATATTTAAGTGGCCCAAACGTCCTTATATATTTCTGTAGGTGGTCCTCGGTGGAAAATGTTTGGACACCCCTGGCTTAGGGCTTAACTTTGACCAAAGGCAGCTCTGCTTTTAAGTAAACAAGCTAGATGCTAGCTAGAGGCTAGCTGTTAGCATCCATTGTGGTAGTGAACTCAGTCATACTCCGGTCATTGTCAGATTGTACTCTTTTATTCTGACGTCATCTAACTCTATGCATCACTGGCCTAGTCATGGCTGTGTTTGTTGTGCTTCCTCCTTCAGTCAGCTTGCTTTCTTTTTGGCTATCATTTTGTTTTACATAACAATCCACAAACAGCAAGCTCAGCTGTCTTTGGTGTTCCCCCATATAACAGAATTTCTGATAACACTATTGAACATGTTTAATATCATTCCAAATTTGAGCATCATGGTTGTCTCTTAAGGAGAGTAAAATCACTCTGAGCTCACCCCATACCACAGGAAGATTATTTTTAGAACCATGTAATAATCAGGCCTTTGCTGACTTTGGTTGAAGAAACCAAAACTGAAACATCAACTTCAGATAATCACATGTATGTTGTATTGAATTACCGTTTCATCTCTTCCCTGTCTCCAGGTGATAAGTACTGGGTGTTTAAGGAGGTGACAGCTGAACCGGGTTACCCTCACAGCCTGGTGGAGCTGGGCAGCGGCCTCCCCAAAGACGGCATCGACACAGCACTGCGCTGGGAGCCGGTCGGAAAAACCTACTTCTTTAAAGGGGACAAGTACTGGCGTTACAACGAGGAGAAACGCACAACTGACCCAGGATACCCCAAATCCATCGACATCTGGGTGGGGATACCTGACGGACCGCAGGGGGCCTTCATCAGCAGAGAAGGATGTAAGTGTCCATGTTTTTAAATTAAAACAGAATCGATTATATGACACAATAATTCACTTTTTAAAGAACTTTACAGGAACTTTATCATTAAGGTGCCGTCTAATCTACAAATGTACAATTAAAGTCTGTCTGAAATCTCAGTAGTCAAGGCATTGACCACAGCTCATGCAAAGCCAGGGGTGTCACTTTCAACAGACGATGCTACTGCCGTAACAAATACAGAGGCATGATGCCCGATGTAAATGCTTGAGTTTTTTTTTTTTCAGCAATCAGCAGTCCCTCACCCCAGTTCCCATTAATATACGGTCCAAAAAAGGCACATCCTGATTGTTTGCAGCTGTGGGTGAATGCTGTAGTGTGTGAGAGCCACAGGAGCTCAACAAGACAAGCTTTCTTCAGATTAGGAGTCATGGTGCTGCTCATATAGACAAAAGATGGTGAATCAGACAGAATCAGAACTATCAGAACAGAAATTACCTGTAGCCATGGGAAGAGGAGAATTGTGTCTATGTAAAGAGAATCAATAAAAAAGTCAGCTGGAGGAGCATTTTGCAGCTGTCTAGGTTCATTCATAACAGGTCAGTAACATGACTGGATAAAAGGAGCATTTTAGAGAGGCAGAGTCTCTCAGAAGTAAAGATGGGCAGAGGTTCACTAATCTGTGGAAAACTGCATCTAAAAAGTGTGGAAAATTTTCCAAAAAATGTTTCTTTATGTAAAATTGTAAAGACTTTAAATATCCCGCCATCTACAGTCCATAAAACCAATAAAGGATTAAGAGAACCTGGAGAAATCTCTGTGACTAAAGACCACACAATAATTTTGGTCGCTCACGATGGCACCATGTCAGACAATGCAACTAAAATCTTGTCCTGGCCGACAGACTGGCCACTCTACAAGAGTGATCCTGACTGCTCGTCATATGCTGACGTCTCTGCTGTCTCCACGACTGTGTGTAAGTTCACAGGCTGTCAGGCGTCAGGTCAGAGAGTGGCAGTCACTCTACAACAGAAGCGCTCAATGTGATTGTAGTAGCCTTTTGCTCGCTGAAGCAGAAAACAACAAACAAGAAAGAATGATGGATTGGATTATGGATTAGGAATGACTGGTGCTTATTCAGATAAAACCTAGAGTATGCATGTGATAAAACTGGCGTCAGGTCAGGTAGTTTGACATGCTAGTCTTGTCAAGTTCTCGATGTGGGGTGTCTTGGCTGGAACCTTAATTATGTCATGTTACAAGACCATTTGTCATACCCGACAAAATTGGGTCAGAGTTTTGACAAGATTCAGTGTTGCAACCAGGCCAAAATCTGGCTGAATTTGCATAGTCTGAGTCTTAACTCATTGAGTGCCAGCCCTTTTATAAAATGGAAAGTGGCTTGTGCCAGCGTTTTTGGCAATTTTGAGTCATCTTTCAAGACCCACAGAATATTTTGTACCATGATTCTGAAAACACCAAATAGCTCAAATGAAAGAAGAAACTCTCTATTTCATCATGGAAAAAAAGATTTGTTTGTAGCTTGTTCCATTCTTGATTTATCTGAAGTTGAATAGAGGCTAGTTTCACCAAAAAGACCACTTTTTTCTAGAAAGCTGAGAAAAGTGCATTTTTGTGAAAGAGAGTCTGTCAAGCAGAACAATGATTTGAATGTGATAATTTTGCCTTCAATGACATAAAAGACATCTGAAAATTGTATTACAAATGTTATTTTATTGTAAAATAAATAACAATGCTTACAGTCACTGTCATGCCATTCACACTCTGGAACTGGACGGTCTCCACGGGACCCCCCATACGCCCACGTCCTCTCCTGCTTGTTGCTGTATGCATCCAGCTGGCGAGAGGCTGCCTTATTTCTCTGACGCGGGGGGGGGGTGCTCGCAGCAGTCTTTAGCCTCTTGACCGCATAGACAGATGAATAAAAGCACCGATCCCTGGATTTCTTCCAGTGTCTAAGTTAGAACTTTTAGCTTAGATTACCTCCGTAACGATCGCTCTGCTCTTTGACCCCAGGGTCTCCACCTCTGACATTCGATCTACCATCACTTCCGACTGTAGTGATCGGACTACGTATCCCAGAAGCCCCAAAATTACTCACAGGGAGTGTGAGAGCACCCCCTTGTGCCAGCCGCCGAAAAAAACACTTTGACGTATATATACGTCTGTGGCACTCAATGAGTTAAGGGACAAAGCTGAAAGTCAGTATTGAATGCTGGTGATCTTTGTGCCCTCAGGAGCCACTGCATTAGAAACAGGTATTAATTCTTTACTAGAAATCATTGCACATGCTTAGGAAAACTTCCAGAAATCATTTTATGTCAAAACAGTTGGCCATGCCACAAATGCAAGTTAAAGCTGTATGCCACAAAGAAGAAGCAATATGTGAACAGGATCCAGAAATGTTAACGTCTTCTCTGGGCCAAAGCTCATTTAAAATGGACTGAGGCAAATGGAAAACTGTTCTGTGGTCGGATTAATCAAAATTTGAAATTCTTTTTGGAAACAACAGACATTGTGTGCTGTGGACTAAGGAGAAGAAGGACCATCTAGTTTGTTATCAGCACAGTTCTAAAGCCTGAGATCTCTGATGGTAGGGGGCTGCATTAGTGCCTATGGCGTAGGCAGCTTACACATCTGGAATCAATGCTGAAAAGTGGGTAAAGGTTTGAGAGCAACATATGCTCCCATTCAGACAGACAACATTGTTTCAAGTTCAATTGCCCAAACTCACCTCTGTAGCAGCTGATTGCCAGCTGATTTGCTCCAAGCATGCTGTTGCTGCTAATTTAGGCCCTGTCCACAGAGACGAATTCAGGAGTATATGCAAAAGTTTTTTGTTGTATCGGTATTTCATCCACACGGAAACAGCGTTTTAGGTGACTGTATACATTACTGTATACGAAACTGGGTCCCAGAGCGCACAAATCCGTAAACGACTACCGTTTCGTCTCGTGGGGACAGCCAACCGCATCTTTCTTGAAACTATTACATCACACATGGCATAGCTCTCTTAAGATGCCTGCAAAGGTCCTGCCAAAACCACAATGGCGGACTACAGGATTGCTGCAGAAGCTACAGAGCTTGTTACAGCAAAATCTGATGCTCCTTTACCACCACCACAAAACGCACACACCATACACCAGATGTTCTGAAATCCAATGCAACCAATAGGGCAACTAGAAGAAAGTATGTGTCAGTTTTCTGTGATCTTTTCTCTCTTTTGGTGCATATCCGTGGCAGCATTACAGGCTTGGTATATGCACTAAAGCGCTTTCAGTCGTTTTCAGTGGTTCTGTGCTTACACGGATATTTACTGAAACGGCCCCTTCTTTACGTAAAACTTTTTCAAAATGCCTTAAGAGCAGTTTAAGGGCCTTAAACTGCTCTTACCTGGCCATGGTCTGCTGCTCTCTCTACAAGCTGTTCTTGCAACCCTCCTCCACCCCAGCTCCTCCTTTATTCTGCTTCTGACTTAATCATTGTCATTCAGTTGTCACTGATGCCTGCTCTGCTCTGGGTTTTTGCTGCTTCCCTCCTTGCCTTGGGCTTTCCTTATCTGCAATGGAAGTGCAGGAGCTAGTCCTGTAGCATGCCCCCCCAACACACACACACACACACACACACACACACACATGCACACATCTGGCATTTCCAGTGAGTTGAGACCAGCACTGCTCCTTCTCAATACTACTTCTTGCTTTGAATCAATGACTCTTTTTAATGAAATTCCCACCCTATAAGGTGTAATCACTAAACAGAAAACCAACATTTTGTTTTCATTCATGCATTTCTTATAATGAGGGAGAAATGAACAGAAAAAGTACACTTCTGCATTCGTGCTGGAAATGATCCCAGGATGCATATGTACTTTAGCATCGCTTCCAATGCACAGTCCCATCCTGGGACCGCTTCCAGTGTAAATGTGAAAGTGCACTTTTTAGTGAAACTCTCCCTCATTATGAGAAATGTTTAAAAGAACACAAGAGTTGGTTTTCTGTTTACTTAAGACGCCTTATGAGGTGATTTTTTCATTGAACAGTCAGGCAAGAAGTAAACAGTGGAAATCAGCAGAGCTGGTCTGTACTTGTCATTTAATGTTATTGTTTGATTGAGAGCCCCACAGTCAATGTATATCACAGGGAAAACAAATATTGCACTGTTAGTTTTTGCCAAAGTCGTTCAGCCATGTTGAGAAACAAATCCACCATTTTCCTTCAGCACGTCTCAGGGAAAAGGTCACCACGTCAGTAAATCAGTCAGGGAATCTGTGGTTCATTGAAGCTGCAGACAGACAGTCAGACAGTCGGTCTCTTGATGATTCAGTTCAATCCCACTGTTTTTTTTTTCTCAACATGATGTTTTTGCTCCAGAAACATAAAAAAACACCAGGAGCAAAGACTCAGACTCTCTCACTGTCTGCTGGAAGAAAAAGGCCCATCATCACTTCTGCTTGTCGAGCAATGACCTCCTGACCTTGTGGCTGCCTCACTGTGTGTTAGACAGGGTCGGTCAGCCGTCGTGTCTGGGTGTCAGATGAGAGCGCCATCCTGCAGGGACTTGGGAGGCATCAGACAAATGTGTGAGCTTGTGTGTGTTTCCTCTGGGCTGTTTGGAGGTGATGGAGCAGACACAAAAGAAGACATCAGAAGGAAACCTCTGGAGGGTTTTCTGATGCTGAGACGTGTCTGTGAGGGTATATGTGGGTCTGATGTAGTCTACTACTGGGGACAGATTTAAACCTAAAGATCACTTAATCTGGGGCGTCTCATCCAGTTGGGGACAGGAGCGATGTCCCTGATCAGGAAAAAGCAGATTGTTGGGTCAGTGGTTAAGTAAAGGGTTAGAGTAGCTGTCAGGAAAATGAATGTAATGTCCCTGAGAGCAGCCCCAGTATGCATGTCAGCATGTCAGCTGGGATTTGTACATACGTGTGTGTTGCGTGCTGTAGGCATGCGTGATTAAATGGTTTTAAAGATATTCTTAGGAGTCCTGATTTCCTCCTCTAGCTTTGCCCTCACAGGTACAGACTGGTCAGAATGGAAATCATTTTGATTATTTGTACTCAGCACCAGTCAACAATGCAAACATTATCAAATAATGTTAAACACATTTTAAATGTCATATCAAATCAAAGGTTTTCCATTTGTGCACTGGGGGCTTTATGAATGGGTTTCCATGGCAGAGCAGCTGCATGCAAGCCTCACATCACAAAGTCCAACGCAAGATGTTGAAAAGAGTGGTTTAAAGCACACCAGCACTGGACTGCGGAGCTGTGGAAATGTGCTCTGTGTAGTGACAAATCACGCTTCTCAGTTTGTCAGTCAGTTGGATGAGTCTGGGTTTGGCAGATGCCAGGAGAACATTACCTGCCTGACCTCATTGTGCCAACTGTGAAGTTTGGTGGAGGGGTAATGGTATGCGGCTGTTTTTCAGGGTTAAGCCTGATTTATGCTTTTGTGTTGCGTTGACGGCATAGCTACGTGTAGCCCTCTGCGTTGACCCGCATCCCTAGCCTGAAGCGCACCTCCAAAAAATCCTAACTACGTGTTGTGGTGACGCGGACCACAAGGGCTGCGATTGGTCCACTCAAACGTCATCCAGGTCCCTCAGTGGGCGAACCAGTGTGGTAAATTCACCCATTCTCAGCCTCGACTCATTTAGTGGTCGTGCATGCCACCACCGCAAACGTCTTCCTGTTGCCTGAGCTTCAACATTTGCAACCAAAGAATTCGTTCGTCAATATCCATTAGCTCCAACTACAAACACACCCGCTCCACCACGGTCACCATGACCGGAAGATAAACAAGGATTCGGATGTGAAACCACACACACACACACAGCCACACCCCCCTAGCGGCATGGCGGTGAATTGCAGAGCAACGTGCTCTCTTGACACAGAACTTCGAATGGTCAATGATGGTGTCGCGTCCGCCGACACGACACAGAAGCATAGATCAGGCTTTAGGGCTAGGCCCCTTATCTCCAGTGAAGGCCAGTCTTAATGCTTCAGTATACCAAGAAATTTTGGACAATGTAATGCTCCCAACTTTATGGCAACTGTCTGGGAAATGCCCTTTCTACTCAACATGACTGAGCCCCAGTGCACAAAGCAAGGACTATAAAGGCATGGTTTAATGAGTTCTGTGTAGAAAGAGCTTAACTGACCCTCACAAAGCCCTGACCTCAGCCCCATCCAGCACCTTTGGGATGAAGTGGACCACACAGAAACCCTCAAACATCTTGTGTAAAGCCTTCCAAGAAGAGTTGAAGCTGTTATCTCTGCAAAAGGGGGACCAACTACAAATTAGAGTACATGTATTTGGATACGATGTCATTACAGTCCCTGATGCTGTAATTTTGAGGCGGCCAAATATTTTTGTCTATATAGTCTATCTGCTAAAACAAGGTGAACTATGTTATTCCATTTATATTTTCCTGTATATTTTTACTGAGAAGTGGTGGGCAACTGGCGGCCCAGCGGCCACATGCAGCACTCTGCCTCAGTCAGTTTCACATATCAGGAAAATATCTGCCATTAAAACATGAAAAACAGAAACATTTCAAGTATCTTCATTTACTGGAAAATACTAGATTCTTTGCAAGAAAGTAGAGAAATAATTGTCAGTAATTATTGCTGGTAAAACGTTTAATATGCATCATTAAATGAATTTGTTTAAAAGTCTAGATATGTAATTAAAAATATACTAAAGTAACCAGAAAGTTTTAAGCTCAGTTCACTGAAAAAGAAGCCTAAATTCTGTGTTACACATATTCAGTTAAGAATTAGGGTCTGCATTTAAATTTCTGCTGATAAATGTTGGTTTAATGAATTGTGAATAAATCCATATATCCACCCCTTTTCTTATATTATAAGTTACTAATGTTAGATTTAAGGTGTCCTGCAGTTTTTAAATATTCTGGCCCTCAGGTAGTGAGAATAAAATTGATGTGGTCCTTTAAGTAACCATAGTTGCCCTTCATGCTCTAGATTGTCCATGTTTGAGATGTGGTGCTAACACAGTCAGAGTGAACACTCTGAGTTGTGAGTAGAAATGAAAATCAATCTTTGATGCCTTTAAGACGCCGTCACCCAGTCTGAAACAGGCTTAAGTAAATGTGCATTCATAAAGAATGATATAAAACTAAAAATGTGTCACCTGAGACGGATGCTCTAATATGCTTCAGAGAAAAGTAACACAAATATAAGCTAAATGACACACACACTACTCATAAACCTTCATCATATCTGCCTGTATGTATTTTTAGTCATATCTGTCCTCTCTCGTGTTCCCTCCTATTTGTCTCCCAGCTACAGCGTTCATCTCTCAGGAATTACATAACATTACTCTTCAATAAAAACAAACTCCTGCTGGGACTGAAATACTGTAGCGGCCTGTAACTGCTGTGTCATGACAGAAACGTGTTACCTCTAATGAGATTCTGTGCCACAGGGATGTAGGAGCTGGAGGCGCTGATGGATGTTTTCAGTTTAAAGAGAAGTCTTTTATTGTCTGTGCTGTGCTTTTATGTGACGACCTCACATTCAGCAAACTGATCACAAGGACTGAGTGCTGTGGCACTCACAAGAAACCAGGAGCGGTGATACCACAAAATATTCAGGGTTCCTGCAGATCCTTCAGAGGTCTTAAAAAGATTCATTTCACTTTTGAAATTTAACACCATAAAAAAGCCATTTTTAAACTTGTGAGAAGTTTTAAAAGGCACATTAACTAAGCTATTTTTATCCTCTTCATTTTCAGCCAGCTTTATGCCATTTTAATTATTTAGGTTTGTGTGTGTCTGTTCATGTTAGTAAAGCTCTGATGTACCAACGCGTCAATATCTGCATTATAAAATAATTTTATACATAATACAAACATTTTTTCAGAGGTTGATAGACCTTTAAGGTGTAGCAATTAAAAAAACTTGTGCCAAAGGCTCATCTAGAAGTCATTTAGTTTATATTATTCAATATCTGATCTCTTGTAAGGTTAGTTTTATAAAGGCTTTATGTTTTTTCATGAGTTACAGCAGCGAAAAATAATTCTCTCACTGAGTCTACGTTTCACATGAATCTGTTCAAAGTGGCTGTGTAGAAAAATGATATAATAAGTTTTCTAGAATGTGAATTTAAAAAGGGTTCATTGTTTAACACATTATTTAAAATCTCATATGTGAGACTTTTGTTTTTTGACTGATTATTTATTCATTTTTAACTGATTTTTATGGAAGCCCATTTCTGTCACTTAAAAAATACACATCTTGGGAAATTAAGTCATAATTATGGGATAAAAAGTCAAAAATATGAGATAAATCTTGACAGTTGGAAATCTAAGATGGATGATTAAACTGTGACACAAAGTCAAAATGACAAGATAAAAAAAAATGAATATATGAGATAAAAAAATTCAAATAATGTGGACAGAAGTCACAATTCTGAGCAAAATAAATACATTTCTAAGATTATGAAGTCTAAATTTTGCAAGAAAAAAGTCAAAATGTAGAATAAAGTGAAAAAATGACATAAAGAGTTGAAAATCCAAGAGAACTAAGTAAGCTGTGACACAAAGTCAAACTTTCATGCTAAAGAGTTGAATGTAACATTAAATTAACATAAACATTTTTAAATCATTTGCAAAAAAAATTTTAATTAAGCACAAAAAAAATGAAAATCATGAGATTAAAAGTCTAACTTATGTGAAAAAGTGTCAAAAATATGAGCTAAAAAGGAAAGTAAATAGGATGAAAAATCAAGTTATGAGATAAAACATCAAATAATGAGACATAAAGTCTCATTCTGTCAAAACCTTGAAATAGAAAGTTTGAACATGTGATCAAAAGATGAAAATATAAAAGTAAAAATCTGAGATAACCAGTCAGTAGCCTGAAAAAGTTGAAAATGTCAGATAAAAAGACAAATAATAAGAAAAAACATAATTATGAGATAAGAAATGAAAATCTGGAATAAAGAGTAAAAACTTTTAGATAAAAAAACTGAAATATGAGCTGAAGTTTAAATAAAGAGATGGAACGTTGAAATTTTGAGATACAAAAAAATTCTAATTATTATTCATAAATACAGCACAAATTATGAGATTAAAAATTGATTATATGATAAAGAGTCAAATTATGAGATGAAAAATGAAAATTCAGATTAAAAATCAAAATGACAACACAAAAAGTAAAATTAAGTAATAAAAGTAAAGTGTGGGATGAAAAGATAAAAATTATGACTTAAAGAGTCAAATAATCAGAAAAAAACATTAAAGTTGTTTAATTTAAAAAAACATAATTTAGAGAAGTTAATATTATATAAAAAGTGAAATTGATGGGTTAAAATGTTAAAATTATGAGATAAAAAGCCAATTAATGAGAAAAAAAATTCCTAATTATGAGATGAGAAATTAAAATATGGCTTAAAAGTCAACTCATCAAATAAAAAATGAAATTATCAGATGAAAATAAATAATAAATAATAACAATAAAATTGAATTTATGAGGTAAAAGAATCATAATATAATAAAAGAAAATGTTATAAATACAAGATAAAGAGATATATTATGATATTAAAGCTAAATTATGATGTAAAAAGTCAAAATAATGAGATAAAAAAAGTCAGAATTATGAGTTCCAAAGAAAAATAATGAGTTAAGGAATGCTGAGAAATTTAATGACACCTAAAAAATATTGAAGACCTTGTGTAAAACAAAACAAAAAAAGAACCACTAACGTTGTTTTTCTGTTTCCTCTCCTTTTCTTCCTCATGCCCTGTTCCTCTTCATCACACTCTATCATCCTCCTCAGACTACACCTACTTCTACAAAGGGAAGGAGTACTGGAAGTTTGACAACCAAAAGCTGACGGTGGAACCCGGATACCCCAAGTCCATCCTGCGTGACTGGATGGGCTGTGACCAGTCTGACATGGAGCGCTCCGGCAGCAAAGGAAACCGTGGTGACCGCCAGCTGCCTCTGGATGATGTGGACATCATGGTGACCATCAATGACGTCCCGACGACGGTCAACGCCATCGCTGTGGTGATCCCCTGCATCCTGTCTCTGTGCATCCTGGTCCTGGTGTACACCATTTTCCAGTTTAAGAACAAAGGAGTGCAGCAGAACACCATGACGCCACACTACTACAAATACCCGGTTCAGGAGTGGGTATGACAGCCAACGCTTTTCTGAAGAGGTTGTGGATTGATCAGTAGTGGTCGACATGATGTTGGCTACGCTAGCAAAAAAAAAAAAAAAAAAAGATCAGTCCTGAGGGATTTAACTGTGCTAGCTAGAAATAAAAGGGCGCACACTTTAAATACTCTGCAAAGTAGATTTAGACGTTGCCTCGGAGTGTTTGTGTTTGTGCGAAACAGAAGGCCTGTCTGTGACTAAAGCACTTCAGTGTTAAACAGCAAGGACACTGACTTTGTGTTTTCACATTTGCCAGCCACAGAGGGAGCTCTAAACTAACTGAGGAAAGTCTTAATGGACTCCCGGCGGATGTGATTGGCTAAGGACAGACAGGTTTTTAGTTCTCGGACACCTGATTCGCTGACAGCCTCTCTGGCTCTGTGAATCAGGGTCTTAAGAGTGATACTGAACTTTTACTACTTCTTATGGGACCTACAACACCACTCTCCTTCTCAGCGGAAAGAAAAATATAAAGAAAGAGGATCTGGAGCAGAAGAGTATGCTCCTTAAAGCCACAAACCACCTCCAAGTCTGTTCTTACAACAGCTTGTACACTTGAACTACTTCAATTATTACAACAGATGAAAATTAAGGAAAAAAAGAAAGAAAAGAAATAGTTAAAAACATCAAACTTGAAGACAAACTTAGGTAGAAAGGCCATAACTAAAAGAAAACCAAGGATCTCTCTGTGGATCACTGAGTTTATTTATTTATAATTTTTTAGATATGTTGAATTATCTAAGAGGACCTTTTTCTCTCTTTTTACACCTAACACAACAAAAAAAAAATCATCACCATCAACCCAGTTCTGTCAACTTAAACCACCCTCTGCAGTCAAACTAAAAAGGTTGGCCTAGTAAAGCTTGAACTGATGGGATTTGGTAGATGTAGAATAGTGAGTCATCAGCATATAATGACAGCTTAGACTCATGAGAGCATGTAAACTTACATTTGTCAAGCTGCACACAACAGGGCAGGCATTTGAGACACTTCTGAGGTATAAACCTAAAACTAAGACCAGTGTAAATGGTAGCCTTTTATTGAATTTTGGCTTTTTCTTTACATGGCAACAGCTTTTGGATGCCTAAAAGCGGGAGTTTTGAAAACAGATTCTACAGCAATGATGGCAGATCACAGGGTCTATCTGTGTCAGTCGATCCCGTTTATTGGTTATTATTACGGATGTAACAATAGACTCAACTCACAGTAAGTTACACTGAGGGATGCACAGTTATCAGTATAATACTAGTATTAATAGATATTAGCTTGAATGGTTAACTATTGGAATTGTGAACACTGTAACTGAATACTGGCAATAGTTTGAGGCACAACTAGCAGACCTACATCGGCTGAAGTCTTCTCCTTTCATCCTCAAGGACTAAAGTCTGTCTTTATTTATCCTTGAACTTTACAGTGTGTTTCAAAGGTTGAAGTTTCTGGTCTGAACTGCATTTGTATGTTGATAACGTATCAGAATAGGCTTAAATGAATTTGTAAATATACGCCTATTGGATATCTGCAAGCATCCATTATCATGTATCTCGGTTATGTTATGAGACGATGGAAAATGATACGATACTGTTCAATACTGTACAATACGATACGGTACGATATGATACGATACGGTACAATACAATACTACACAATATGATATGGTATGGCATGGTACGGTACGATAGAATACGATTCAATTCCAGTCAGTTCGATATGATGAGATTTGAACAATACAACCACATATGATATGATTAGACACAACACAAACAACACAACCCCATATAGTATGACACCAAGGTTATTATAGTTACTTAAAACTAACTAAATGACTAAAACAAAATATATAAAATCATACCAATTAAAACTGTATTGTCTGCTTACAAAGCTAACAAAATTTGAAATAAAAATCACAACAAAACATCCTTAGTTTTAGTCTTTGACAGCAGCAGACTGACTGACTTGAACACCCAAGCCTAGGAAGGATAGTCAGTATAGGTACTGTAGTCGATAATCACTGAGAGCTATTCTAAGTCTAAATGTTATATTTTGCTTTAAGTTGGAGTATGTTTCTCTGCAACGTTTCTGAATATTTTACTCCTAGACTGTCTAACAAACAGTCATGAGTGTAATTCTTGAAAGTTTGATAAACACCAGCTGATTGTTGGATAAGTTACTTTGTTCTTATCCTCATTTCACTTCTGCTAAACTCTACTGAAGGAGGAAGCTTCTCTAGATGTAAAAGAATTGGAGAAGTGCCGAAAAGTGGAGATTGAAGTAGAGGTAAAGATACTGCAGGATCAGAATTCATCAAAAGGAAAGAAGGGATGCAGAGAGGATTTATATGAGTCTGTATTAGTATGCTAGATGTGGCATGGTGACATCGACCATAGCTTAATGAAGTACTTCTGTTCACAAAGCCCTAATAGGGGCTACTCGCCCTCCACATCCCCTGATTTAATCCTTCTGTCCTGTCTCTTTTACGCCGCTCTGTCCTCTTGTAATTTTCCCATCACTTTGGCCTCTCCTCGCTCAGTCAAGATGCTCTTTCTGTTGTTCAGTCTTAGCCATATCTCACCTTCATCCCTGTCCATCTGTGCTGCTTTGCTTTGCAAACCTCATCTACATCTGAGAGCAGCTTAATTATCAATACCAAACACAATGAATCTGCTTCAATTGGTTGTCATGTAAGGATGCATGATATTATTGGCATGAAACCAGTATGGAAGATAATAGCTCAGAAATTTATAATGGTGTCAGCAAAATTTCAAAAGCCTTCAGTGCAGTTGTATGCTCTTTTTTTTAATAAAGAAATGTGGTCCAATTCTGATAAAACTGCTGTTATACAGTAGCTGTGCTGGCAGTTCCCATCGTTTATGAGCTTGCACTCCAACCAAACAATGCCTCAATAATAGTGACTGGTCTGGTCATTCTCAGACCAGCATCAAGCATTTCAGCTTGAAACTTTGCAGGCTGTATCTGCCTGATGACAAACATGGAATCTGGCCAATCCATCAGCTTTGCAAGGTTTTGATTTTTGTTTTTGGAAATAATGACTGAATATTCAGAAAGAAACATTGCCCATCTCTTGCATCACCTTATAAGGTGAGCATTTCAAGTTTTGAGCAGAACCTTGTATATAGTGATATCAGTATCAGCAGAGATACACTTTATGGACATGAGTATTCAGATGCCCTTATATGGGGTTGGCCCCACTTTTGCAGCTATAACAGCCTCCACTTTTCTTGGAAGGCTTTCCACAAGGTTTTGGAGTGTTTCTGTGGGAATTTGCACCCATTCGTTCGGTAGAGCATTCATTTAAGTTGGAAGCATAGCATTCTCCAAAATGTCTTGGTATGCTGAAGCATTAAGATTTGCCTTCACTGGAGATAAGGGGCTTAGGCCAAACTCTGACCAACAGCCCCATACCATTATCCCTCCTCCACCAAATGACGTGAGGCTTACAAGCAGCTGCTTGGCCAGGTAAACTCATTCCATGAAGCTCCTACTGCACAGTTTTAGTGCTTACGGGGGTGTCCAAACTTTTTCCACTGTGGGCCACATACAAAAATATGTTAGGATGTTGGGACCACTTTCATATTCCTCGCCATGAGGATTTTAAAGTTGGTAAGACTAATCCAATGTAAGTTAATACATGCTTTGCAACTGAGTAAGCCTAAATGGCTTGTTGATGGCTGGCAGGGCAAATAGACAGTCATTGCCAGGATTTTGGGGGAGCCAATCAGATTTCAGGGAGCCCTCTTTAGCCCTGGCTACCACTGACTCTGCCCCAGAAAAGTTATTGGTGCTGCAGTTTGCTGTGATAATCTGTCAGGATGTTAATAATCAAGAAATCTTCTTGTCAAAATGTTTGTTTACAGATTTAATATGGTAGCCTTGCATTCTGCTTAAAACAACAAGTATTATACAGTTAAGTACAAGCGTCATGTTTTAATGTGGGCCATATTCCATTTTATCATTGGAATTTGAAATGGGCCGTGGGCTGATTTGGCCCTCAGGGCCATAGTTTGGACACCCCTGGCTTACATTAATGCCAGTGGAAATTCAGGCATCTTCAGCTATGGAATCAGCAGAGCGTTTGAGACTTTCAGGCTCCTTTGGAGTCAGTGATCCTGCTCTGTGATTTTACAAGGTCTTATGCTTCGTGGCTGAGTTGCTGTTGTTGCTAAATGCTTCCACTTTCTAATAACGCAAATGGAGATTGCATGGCTAGGTGCTTTATTTTATACACCTGTGGAAACAGGTCTGATTGAAACACCTGAATTCAAGTAACAGGTGTGGTCAATACTTCAGTCCATTATGTATGTTTTATGAATTTTTGATGCATTAATTTGAGTTTATTTGAAGGTTTTTTAAGGAAATCATCAATATTGTTTAACTAAATCCAAATAGGCTGGCTTGTTTCTTTACTCTGGTGTATTCACCATGAGAGAAAGAAAGTGAAGATTTGATAAAACACCCCCCAAAAACATATTGTAAGTTTACCATTTCATCATTCATGTTCAAATTAAAAGGAAATTTATCGGTTAGAAGATGCAAAGGGAGGCAGAGATATGTGGCTGTGACTCATCTTAATTAACACCCAAATCCTCACAATGCCTTCTCACAAAGCCGCACTGCAGTCTAATTTAGCCCGTTTTATTCTAATACACAAACTGCTCATTAAGAAGTCGTTAACTCCAGTATGAGTCACTCTGAGGCCAATCCCCTCTCCTGTGGGGTTTAGAGTCCCCCATCCATGACCTCCCATCCCGGGCTAGAAATCACTGTTGCAGGGCGAGCAGGGACGTCCCGACTGAGTCACAGTTCCTGCAGACTTTGACAGTGAATGATTTTAAAGCCTGTCTTAAGAGGAAATTAGGGGAAACATGATTGATATTTAGAAATGCCCTGTAATCGGGCCAACAACCTCTTGATTTTATCTTGTTCCTGAAAAGCAGTAGAGTCGTTATATAGCCATACATTCCATATGTACACCCACACAATTGCACATCAATAATGCAGTATGGTGCATCCCATCTTTCTACATCATTCTCAAGACTGCTTCACATTTAAAAGGGTACATTATGTTTGCCTATGTACATCTATCTCTCCCCTCGTTCTTGTTCTACTTTGCTCAGCTTTGGACCGTGTTCACCGAGCTCTCTGTCCTGCAGTAATTGAATGTGTTTTCGCTGCATATCCTTGCAATTACTCGCTGCTGTCGAGAGCAATTCAGCACATGCAGCATTCAGCACAAATCGATGCTGCTCAATATCCCACAGCGCTATTCTGACTCAGTAAAAAAAAGGCGTATATTTGTTCTCGAGGGTGTACAATAAACACAGAACAAGACATTCTGCTCCTTTTACCTTGAAGCCTATATAGAGCGCACTCGCTCTGTCTGCTGGGAGGGTTGTTGAAACATGAATGTCTATCCTGAGAAAATTGCCTATTGGAGCGAGCTTGTCTTTCTCTTTGTGTTTACTCAGCTAGTGTTTGATCTGGATAGGACTGCTAGATTCACATCAAACTATGAATTTGTTCGATGATAAGTCAGCTAAATCGAAAAGTTGTATCCCAAAGGAAATAGAGGACATTTGTGATGGTAGTAAGTTGTAAATTTTGGTTGGTAACTAATAGTTATCAGGCTTGAGAGGCATGCGAGAACTTTTTTGTCAACCAACAGTCCAAACATTCAAGGGTATTTTGTGTTTGATTATGCAAGATTTAAACTATAGTAGTAGTATTCAATCAGTTGTCTCAATTCAGGGTCTGCATCCTCTGAAGAGTGCAGTTGAAGGCCCGTTTCAAAGGCTGTTTCAAAGACAAGCAGTAATGTGTTATACTCCTCTTAGGCCATCAAGAATCCGTCTGGTCCATCCTTTGTGGTCAAACATATCCCAAGATTCATTGCGGACCAGTACAAACAAATTGGTGTACTCCAAAGTGGCTAAGAGTGCTTAAATGGTTTCATCTCAGCCCTGAGGTTGGCAGTGCAAATCTGAGGTGTTTAGGGCTTTCTAAAGACATACAGAGCACTCAGCCTGGTGGAATAAGGGGCCAATCAAGGCGGTCTAAGTGCTTGAACCCCTCTTGTTTATTCAACATAGCAAGGCCAGGAAACAAGGGCGCTCCCGAGGATATTTTTAGTGGCTTACACTTAATCTCCAGCAAATTTGATGAATACTTGAGCAACAATTTTATGGTTGGAATCCAGTTTTGTTAATAATGAATTATGCAAGATTTAAAATAAAGTAGTAGTTTTCAACTGGGACCTTCAGCTGTGTCTCAATTAACGGACTGCATCCTTCAAAGTTTGCATTTGAAGACTGAAAGTGTCCCATTTCAAAGGCTGTTTCAAAGACAACCAGTAGAGTGTCATACAGCTCTCAAGCAATGACGAATCCAGCCAGTTCAGGTAACAGGGTCTGCCCCAGGATATTTTTAGCAGCTTACACTAATTCTCCTGCAAATTGGGTGAATATTTAAGCAACGGTGGTATGGTTGGAATCCTGTTTTGTTAACGGAAACATAGATTTAAACTAATCATTCTCATTAAAGCCAGTGGCATGAAACTCACTTTATTGCAATAGTTGATATTTTTTCATATGGTCATTTCAAAGTTCAACGTAAAACACAAACCCTTTTTAAATTTAGTGTGTGAAGCACTTGGACTCCAAGACAAATTCCCTAAGGGGACAACAAAGTGTATCGTATCATATCATATCATGTCGTATCATATTGTATCTTTTAATAATGTTTCCCACTTTCAACACTCAGTTGAAGAATTTCAGAATTCAAATCCTAAGACATCCTTTTTACACAACAGCAGAGGCATATTAGGGCCAGCCTAAAAGAAATAACTAAATAAAATGGAATTTTGCAGAAAACAAAGGGGATTTTTTGATTTGACTTACAACCTCAAAACCTGAAGATTTGTGTATGTTTTTAAATTAACACTTTAATCCAAAATGTCCTGCTTTAGCATGGTAAACTGATTAAATGAATCTAAAATGTGCAAGAAAATAGGTCCCAGCTTGGTTTTATAAAGTAAACTAAATCTAAAAATCTCTGTAACTGATTGATTAGGAGGCTCTTTAACTGGAAGCAGACTCCCTAGGAAAGTCTTGGGTGTTTAAAGGTTTAATTTATCTTTAAAATAGCAAGTCAAGTCTCATTTAGACTGTCTCATTTCAGATCGGCTCTATAAAAGCTATGAAGCCACCCTTGAATTGGGACACAGCTTTAGACGTATAAGTGGATGTAGCAACAGAGAAGTCACTATTTGTTAACATTTTATAAACTCTGCACACTTTTATTATTCATAACGCATCAGTAAAGTATTAATAAAGCATTTTTTTCTATGAAGCATCATTACTTCACATGTCATCCATAAACTAAGCTTTGAATGCATTATTGATGCATTAGTAAATCATTCATAACCTAAACTTCAATCTTCCCAAACAGCAAAACCTTTACCAAATCTTACCCTAGTGGAACCTTTTACTTATTTTATACTAATGCATTAATAAAGCTTTCTGTAAAATGAGCTTTAAACTAGTTAATAATGCTTTATTGGTAATAAGATAACAGTTGATGCTCTAATAATTTTTGCAAGAATGGATGCAGTCCCTGAATTGAGACACAGCTGAAGGTCCCAGTTGCATTATTATTTTATAAGGTCATGTACAGCAATGTGGAGTTTAATTTAGCCTGTTTGTTTTATGAAAGCTAAGTGAGCATCAATATGAAGATTTTTCACCAGAAAATTTATCTGATTCTTACAAATACTTATTTCTAACACTTATTATAAGCTTAATCTGATAAGTCCAGATAAACATCCTTTTGCAAGATATAAAAGGCCAAAAATCAGGTATGAATGGTTTCTAATGAGTTAAAATGTTTGCTCGTGCAGCCTGCAAAAGTTGCATGTTATGTGTCTGGGAATGAGATGCATTAACTTACTTAGATACAGACTTGGCATATCAAGATAAAAATGTGGTCAGATTATAGGATTATGTGCATTTAAAAGGATGAACATGAGCCTTCCATCTGTTGTTTTATTAGAGGGAAAAGACTCTGCAGATGAAGCTTCCTAATTTATCATTTCATCTTTTATTCAACTAAATCTTTAATTGATGAAAGGTTTCAGGTTTTTTACTTCTGTGCAGCGCTGAGGGAAGACCAGAGTGGATATGATGAGATTTTCATCCTTGTTTTGGTGGTTCTCGGCCGTGTGACATGTCCGCTTTGACATCAGTGCATACGCTGTAAATAGTAAAGCTCCAGGCTAGGCGTGTAGTGTTGCAGGTTTGTCATCAGCTCTTTGTGAATCAACATAGAGAAGCTGTAGCTCTCTGTTTCTCCCTGAGGGTGGGTTAACCTTTCACCGAGCTAATGAGGGGGTTTCTATCCTGCTGCGGCACACGCATGCCCAAATTCATATCTCTCCATCTTTGTTGTTCTCGGTGCTCGTTCATGACAGTAATGACAGAGGTGTGGTTGATGGTGCATACAGGATTATTACCATGTTCAGGTACTCACTGAGGGTTTGATATGCAGGCACATAAAACTGATACTCATCTTCTTGTACGTTGGAGTCACTGCATTGATCTAATCTGGGATTAAGTGCCTTGCTTCATGGCAGTTCAGCTGCAGAAGTTAAGGGAGAAAAAAGCACTTCTCATGCAATTCCTCATATGAACTTTACAGCATTTTTTCTGAGGAAACTTTTCTGGTCTTCATTTTTGTATATTTTTTGCAGTTAAGACTCCTTCCACCAACGTGTTTGACGATGAATGACTCCTGTTCTCTCATCATCCTCATCAGGTTACACTGGATTCACAAAAGGACACTTTATGGAGGTTGGCCTGCTGAGTGGCTTGCAGTACTTAAAGGGGACTAAGGTATTTTATTTGTCTCCTTTTTTAGTTATTTTGGGGTCTAAATGATGACGAGTTGCAAACTCTTTTGGACATTTCTTGAGTGGATTGCTTCAATTTGCATCAATGTTGTAACTGTAGCCATTTCAACAGACATTTCTGTTTTCTTGTCAGAAACTTCAAATTTTAATCTGAGCCTGTCATTCAGTATGGTTACATGCAGTTAGAAAACTCAAATTATTGATAGTCCGACTAACTGGGACTTTAAGACCCTGATCACTGATCAGTGGTTTACAGCATTTAAGCAAACAGTATGACAGAACAAGTAAAAACATACCTCCAATGTCCACATACTGGCTGCACTGTTGCAGTTACACTTCCCTGGACTCCAGTCTGTCTCTAGCGCATCCCAGAAGTGGCACACTGTCTTCATGGAGATACATACCAGGTCTATATTCACCACCAGCAGCTGCAAAACAACGTCAATCCAAGTAGAGCAAATCGATCCAGACAGTTGAAAAATGTGCAGCTTCAAAACACAACACAAATCTCGACTCCCTCATAAATCATCACTAGACGAGGTATGGCTATTAAGAAACAAGACTAATGCTGTAGTACAATTTTATTGAACATAAATATTTTTCAGTGTCATCCCCTTCATTGTTCTCCCCTTCTGCATCAACACAGTGCTGCATTCAAGTCTTCCACTGATCAAAGTACCTGCAGTGGTCTTCTTCTATCTCAGAACCTCTGTGGTTCTTCTCTTAATTTCTGACACAGACTTGTTTCTTTAAGCACAGATTTAATCTTTGGAAAAAGGAAGAAGTCACACAATGCTAGATCAGGTTAATAGGGAGGGTGATCAAGCAGTGTGATTTTTTTTTTATGGGGGGGGGGGCAGAAACTGCTTTACTGAGAACGCCATGTGAGCTGGAGCATTGTCTTGATGGAGAATGAAACCATTTTTCCACAACTGCGGTCTCTTTCTTCTGACATTTTCTCACAGTTTTTCAGAACCTGCTGTAATAGTGTTGATTCACCCATCTGGAGCCTGATCCTCCAAAATGATACCTTTAATGTTAAGGAAAACAATCCACATGGCCTTGACTCTGGGCTTGCTTTGTTCTCCTGTTTTTACTTTTGATCAGTAGTCAGAAGTTTTGGGACAACTTTGGCACACACTTTTTCATATTCAAATTTTCATGCTAAATTTGCCGAAGCCTCTCTTTATCTACAGAGACCATTGCTGCTATCATTCTTGTACCAAGCCGTATCCTTTTAAACAATTTGTTCAATTTGTTAAATGTTTTCGGAAGATTTTGATGTGCATGGGTGCCCAGAACATTCATCATCTTGGACATCCTCTCTGCCTTCACTACATCTTGTATGCCATTCAAACACACGTGCACGTCACAGGCAGTGTTCCCCATACACCTCAGTTAATGCACCAAAAGATTTGGCTGCTGTTTTTTTCAACTTCAACAAAGTTTTATGGTTGCATTTTATCACACCTAACAGAAACACTTCAATCAGTAGCTAGAAGAGACCTGAAGACGTCACTTATTGGAAACTTACAGCAGTTGTGCGTGAATATCCAGCCTTTGATATAAAACACTCGGTATGACGGTGAACCACTTTGTTTTATCCTCAGTCTTGTTTAATAGCCATACCTCATGTCAACATTACATCTCATCATGTGTTACTACTATGGTGCCATAGAGAAGGAAAGTTAACTTTTGAGGTAGAAAACCAAAAAATTTAACATGAAATCAAACATCCATCATAGAAAACATCAAACTTTTAACTTCATAATGTACTCACCCATGTTGGAAGCAATGAAATCATAGAATCATGTCAAAATGAACAGGAAATCAACCCAAAAAAGCGAAATAATCTGCTATTTACATGCTATTCCTGTGTTGATCATAGTTCCTGCATGAATCTTGAGTCTTGAATTACTCAGGGCTGCATGGTGCTGGGCTGTGTTGCAGACACACTTCAAGCATGCGAGGTCACTCACCTTCAGTCGGAGCGAAACCGATGCACATTGGACTGCAGCATAGCCAGTTTATGTAGAAGTTGGAGGTTACACTGAGCTTCAGGAGTGCCTTCAAACAGGAAATACGCACATGCATATGTGCAAATAAGTGGTGCTGTCAGGCACGGATTGATAAATGTCAACATTAATATATAAAATGTTTGAAATAAAAAGGTCTTAATAAATTGAAACATTCATAAATGTTCTGACTGGCCAAAAAACTAAGAGATAAGGTGCACTCAGATTATCTTTAAATGGACTTTGTCTCTTTAACAATCTTTAGAGCAATCTGATTGAGCAAATTTGGGAGTTTTTGCATCATTTGTAGTCATTTAGACCCCAACATATGCTTTAAAAATGGGTTTAAGATTACTACAATCAACCTTAAATGACAGATGGCAGTTTATTGAAGTATCAGGGGTTGGTGAGCACATAAAACAATCTCTTTCTACATGTTTTACCTAAAAAAATCACATCAAATTTGGTCTTGGTTATAAAAAGCATTAATCCTGTGCTAAAGAGACACCACCCCTGTGTTTCTATATGAGAGAAAAGTCTTAAAGTGTGTAAATATTTACAGAGATTTACAGAGGAATAGACGTTTACAGAAGTACAGTGTATTCAGCAGATGTCTGTTTGTGGAAATGGAAGAAGGTACTTGAAGAAAACATACCGTGGTGATTTATTGTCGCTTATTCATACTAATTACACATGCAAAGAGAAAATATATGTACATGAGGGTTTTAAATGGACACCGTCTCGTCCACACTCGTCTTCTGTTTGAAGCTTCTTTATTCAACTGTTTCTGTCACAGAGGGCAAAGGGTCCTCTGAAAATTTGCCTCTTTTATGGTTATTGTAAGCAGACCTGGGACAAAGTGCTGCTGGAAGGTACCTCAGTATACTGCCGGATTTATCCTGTCTTGACCTGCCACAGCTCAGTCCACTTCTCTTTTGTTCTTTGCTGTTTCACACCACACGTTGTCAAGTTGGCATTGAAATGACAAAGGAATCTTGATGCCGCTATGGCAGCTGGACAAGTCCAAGTAATAAAGGAAAGAAATATATGAAATATAAGACATAAAGAGAATTTATACTTGCAGTTTAGCTCTGTAGTTCCTCAGAAAATGAGGAGAGAACTGTTATCTCAGACAGGTGGTTAGTATCTTCAGCTGGAGGTCATTTTGTTCCAGGTCTGGTGATGTTCTGGTGGCTTTGGACAACAGTGAGTTGCCTTTAAAGGTAGACTTAGTTATCTGATATCACCACTTCCAAACAGGGTGAAAATGAGGAATGTGGAGCAGGAGGCAGCAACCTCCAGGTTTTTAAAATGTGATGATGTAGGGGAAAAAACAACCCAGCCCAAGTTGCTCGAGTGTACACTGGCTGCAAAAGCCCTCAAAGTCCCATTTAAGGCTGTATCAGACTAACACAAGCTGAACAGCTGCAGCCCAGCGTCAAACATCAGGACGAATATGAACGTCAGGGGCAAGCAGTAAAAGGCAAGCTGTCTGCTTATATAAAATATTCAAACTATTACAAATTAATACTTTTTTTCAGGCTGTCTTGTACAGAGGTGGTTTCAGATTTTTCAGTGTTTGAAAATTAGAAATCAACCTTTTTGTAATTAAAAACTCATGCGTCACTGACATGAACAGCTACAAAAACAATGTTGCATAAAAGAAAACAGTGAGAACATGATGGGGAACGCAGTTAACATTACTCTTTCAGGATTGTTGATCATAGGAAAAGACTGACCTTGAAACCCTTTAAGAATTAAAGCACTGTGCAAAAACACAGGAAGTGGCACCACAGAAACAAATGAATTGGGCTTCACTTCGACTTTACATGTCAGCCTTGGATGGAGATGCTTAGCGATGCAGTGAGCTCTGACCTAAGCACACAGTGTAATTAACGATGCATCCAAGACGCCCCATGCTCATGATTTGACAAGACTGGCATGTCAGAGTTTATCTTGCATCTTTTGACACCCTTACCTGATGTCAATGGCTTCAATCCTGACTGGGGATGCATGCAATTAGCTGGCTAATATTAGATCTCTGTCATCAGCACCAGAAATACAAGTCAGTTTAACTTATTATTGACATTTTTTGTCATTTCAGGCCCATAATCACGATCAAATGTCCAGTCTAAACTGTAACGCTGCCACCAGTAGCCACTGTAGCAGTTCTAACTGACTGCTGCCACTATCAATCAGTCAATCAATTAATCAATCTTTCTTTGTGTAGCACCTATTCAGTCTTGTGTGAGTGGGCCTGGTCATCCAGGTCTTAATGTCTTTGAGGCATGCATCTAGTAACTAACTGAGTTTTATGATCAGGCTTCATGGATACATACAGTAGGGTATTATCAGCATAGCAAAGGAAATCGATGGCATTGTTCCTCACAGAGGTCTTTCAGACTGGCTCTGTGCTGGTTCCAGTTCCTGAACCTAATTTTGAACTGGCCAGCACATTCATAGGTTCTGAACCTAAAAAGTTGGTTCTCAGCTGGAACCTAAAATAGTTGGTCCTGTCTTGGGAACCGTGGCATCATCAGTGGGTGTATTACATTCTTGGTTGCAATCTAGGTATCGACAGATTCCAGGTGAAGCTGGAGAGTGGTACAAGGAAGAGCAAGTTATGTGCCAAACTTGCAGAAGAGACAGTGAAGGCTGGGTTCAGCTGAACACCAGACCAAATAAGTTATAGCCCAAGAAACTGATGAAGGAAAACCAGGACAGCAAGAAAGACTTGCACGTCCATTATGTCCTTCCACTTTACTTCCGCTAAAACTGGTGTGAACACAGGCTGGTTTTCCAGAAAGCGTCAAGGTTCTCAGACTCCAGAACGGAACCGGAGCCAGAACCAGAACCATGTCTGTCTGAAAGCACTAATAGAGGAAGCATATAACAGAATCATGTCAAAATCAGTGCTAAGATCTGCTAAAACAAGGAGAGAAGACCTCTATCAGAAGCTTACTGTAGAGCAATGGTCACTTTAACTAATGCAGTCTCAGTGCTATTTTGGGCCCTTAGTCCTGATTGAATGTCTTCAAATGGGCTGAAAGTCACTTAGCAGATCGGCCACGACTTTCTCAATGATCCCTAGCAATAAAAGGATTAGATATTGGTCTATTATGAGCTAAGGTGCCTGAATTAAGAGTTGGCTGGGTTTAACTACAGCTGTTGGAAGAGACTATGGCACATATCCTGTCAATAATGACACATTGATCATGTCTGGAACAGCCTTGATCACCAGAGGAGAAACAAACTTAACCAGCTTGCTTGGGATTGGGTCTGAAAGACAGGCCCAGTCCAAATCATGTGGGCCCATCCAAAAATATAATACTGGCACAGATATTATCCAATATGAACAGCTGGTGCTAGCACTGCTAACGTTAGCAACATTCTACAAACTAAATTTGCATCATTACAACGTGATGCTGCTTTGCTGTTGCAATGTGAGCTTGATTTACAAAAGAATTTGGGAAGTGATATGCTGAGGAATGATCTCTAATTGTAATGCTGATCAATAGGATCGCATCGTCTGCATATATTTGTATCATAGGAAATTATATATCTCCCCAGCACCCTGACAGCCAGGACTGGACTTGATTTTAATTGTCTGACATGGCCACAACACTGATGGTAAAAATGCCCATTAATCAGCAGAAACAAACATGTTTACAGAAGGTACAAAAAACCCTGCATCAGTAGCTCATGTCAGTACACACTTTACATGGGTGATTATTTACCATTCATCTGTTTTAGTTTCACAAAGGCAAAGAATGATCATGAATTTCCATATTTTGGGTGCTTTGCAGCAGCTGAAAGCATCTTTGCCTGATTGTTTTACCTTAAGACAGCATTGCCTGTGAGTTTGGAGTGTGGCGTCACGTGGCTAAGTCTTCCTTTAACTTGCCTGTTGTTGCCTTTAGTTTCTAACGTTCTCTTTTCTTAAAAAAAAAAAAAACTACGTAGGAGAATTAAAACATATCAAAGGTAGTCTGGGAAGAATTTTTAAGTAACAAGATATATTAAAGTTCTTTGGATAATATCACTACTACTACTTCTAGGGAGATTTTATCAGATATAGCTTTAAGAGAGATTCAATTCTGTTTGTTTTTCTTATAAAGAAAAAGATGATTTCCTGTAAATACCTTTGGATTTTTGTTTGGTTTTTGGGTTTTTTGACTAAATGGGTTGATTATAAAATCAAAATGAAAAAAATCTGACCTTGGCTCACCTCTTTACATGCAAAATGATGCACCGTTTCTTTAGTGGCTTTTTTTATAGACTTCTCATGTAGACGTTTTCAGTCGGATATCAAATATCAGCTGATGTAAATAAAAAAGACCAACAGAAGCTTTTGAAAAGTTTTGTATTTTTATTTCTTTGTCTTATTTAAGATGAAAGTCTTCATCCTTTGCACATCATGTTGGATCATTTTTATGACGATGCTTATACTGCATAGGCATGTTTACGTTATTTGACTGAAGTTTATTCTGTGATTCAACTTTGATTTCTAATGAGACCAAGTTTGATTATTTAAAATGCTAACATGACCTGAATAGAGATGTTTTTTTCTATGATTTGTTTTTCTGTCCCACGCCAATTATATATCAATAACACCACGTTCTGTTAACAATGAAATGTCAATAAAAGTGGAAACTTCATTGTCTAAGATCTGCTTTTTACTGAGTGGGTGTCATGTGAATGAACTTAAAGCTACACATCTGATGCAATCAAAATGCAACTCCTCTTCCAAAAGAGTTGGGGTGCTAAATCATATCAGGATAATGACACGAGAAGAACCCAGAGTCTTCCACTCTGAGGTGCTTACTGTATGTTAGCTCAGCTGTAATAAAGCAACTTTTTAAATGGACAAAGCAGTAAATAGTGTTACATGATTTTATCCAGAGCTTACACTTAAACTAACTCTGATACTACATGAGTTCCTAAATGCCCACTGGGAGTTCTGGTGGATCTGTGAGGTTATGTGCAGTTCACTGTAAATTGACCAGATGTGCAGAATAAATCTGCCTTGTGCTATTTTGCTGAAATACCCCTTCAGGGATATAAATGCCACCTCCCTCTGCTGATACGCAATATGTTCAGCCACCTGCCCACAAGCAGAAGTGGACACACTGGCTCTGTAGATACTGATGCTTTCCAACACCAGTTCAGCTTTATGGTGATTTAATGTCTCATTTGGAGTTTGCATGAGAGACATAATTGACCGGAGAACCAAAATGGACATTAGGGTCAATTTAAGCCTTTGTCCATTTCACAGACTCAACTCATGGCAGTAGCTTTAGGACTCATTCACCAGTAGCTTCTCTTGAGTTTGTTCTTAAGAAAGTCCCTTATAAAATGCTTCATGGCATCTTCACACAATTTTTCTTTAGTTGATAAAAACTGAACAGTTAGCACACCAAAATGTCCTTTAAACAGCTTTTATTCTTGTCGGTGGCAGCATACAGACCGCGATGAACATGTTTCAGATGTTAACATTTTCACTATTATAAAGAAAAAGCAGAAAAGTTAAGAAAAAATAATGATTAAAAAAACATTTCAGAGGGGGTCACTCACAGACCCTAGACAAGATGATAACCATTTTTAAGTAGAAACAGGACAAATAAATTAAAGGGTTTGGGAATTTTGAAGTCGGTTGTGTAAGGTACTAGGTGAAAGTCAGTGAGCATTGCCCCTTTAATTCACTTGAGAAAGCTAAGCTATACAAAGCAGCAGATAGGTACAATTTTCCACAGAGTTGAGAGGGTCTTAAACTCCTGAACTTTTAATTGTGGACACTTTTGTCTTCCCTCAGGACAACTCCAAAGAAACCGTGAGAATTGGATTTACTGTTTTAGCTGAGGTCACAGATGAGTTCATCAGTCTATGAGGACTAATATGGGATAATTGACAAGACTTTTCATTTGTAATGTAATGGTGGTGTCTAGTTATCAGAGCACTGGTTAGTTATGTGATTAGACAATTTATTGGCATTGTCAGCCATACATACACCTGTCGAAAAAAAAAACTAAGCACAGTATTATTTTCACTTCACAGGGTCTTTAAAGGGGACATATTTTACCCCCTTAACAGAGGTTTATATTGTTCTTATAGATTCTCAAAACATGCCTGTGAAGTTTGTTGTTGAAAAAACACTCTAGTATTGGATTTTTGTACATCTAAAAACCCCTCTGTTTCATCCCTGCTCAGAATGAGCTGTTTCTGTGTCTGTGGCTTTAAATTTTACTGATCCATCTGACTCCGCCCCTGACCACACCCCTCTCAGGAAATGGATGTGGCACTCCTGATGTTACAATGTTACAGACACTTTTATCCAAAGTTAAGGACCTGACTGGGATTCCAACCATTAACCTGCCAGATCAAAGTCAGCAGGGTAACCCACTGACCTATCCAGCTTCTCAGCTGGCAGCTGAGAGGAAGATCAGGAGAGGAGGGTTGGAACTTCCTTCCAAGCGGGGAGGGCCAACCAATCCTTGGGGAAAGTGCTTACTCCCCATGTGAGGTCATGAGGGTAAAATCTGAGAACGGCTTGTTTCAGCACACATTTTCTGAAAGGTGGAGAAAGAGAGGGGGGATGGATTTTTCTGGTACTTGAAGGGATTGTGGCCAGGCCAGGGGCACATATTTTTGATAGAAATGCCTGAAAAGGTGATTTTTGCATAATATATCCCCTTTAAGTGATGGTTGATGCCGGTCCCCAGGATCCTAGGCTGGGAGGACTGTACTCTCTGCTCAGAAAGACTGCCTCAGGTTGTTATGGTTACCACAATCCTCTAACGGCTGCTGCGCATTCATTTGGAACAGTGTAATGATTTTTTGACCGGAACTACTTGTGAAGTTCGAAAAGTGTCCATAAATCAGAAGTTAATGGACACCAATGGAATTTCCAGAGCCAATCAAAATTGAGTATTTACCAAGACCATGGTATAATTAAACAGTTAATTCAGAAAGAATATATCAAGTTCAGTCGTCCTCATCTGTTAGGCTCTCGGTTTTACTTTCACTAAGACTTTAGACGGTAATATGCTGAGTTTACCCGAGGTGTTCAGGAATGGAAACAACCTCTCTGTGGAAAGTTGTGTGAATGTGAATATCTGTGTTTTAGCTTTAGGATCGTAGAAAGACAGAGTCCTTCTGTCACAGTCCAGATTTACTCTGAGTTTTTGAACCTTATTTCGGACAACAAGAACCTTGCCTGGATTGGGTGATGCCCTTGCAGCGTACACGCCCAAACCATACCCTATTCTCCAGTGTCCAATTGGATTCTCTGCATGCCTTTGGAAAGACTCTGCTATAACGCCCAGTGTCCAGGCTTCACTGTTTCCAACCTGGACATCCCAGCTGTGAGTCCCTGAGTCAAAGCCTTCAGAGCCCAGAACAGAGGCAAGATGATAAAACCTCTCTGGATTCATAGGAAGCTGCCTCTCCTGCCCCAGTGTGACGCTGGTCAGATCATCGGACAGGACGAGGTTTGGATGCGCAGAGTTTGGATCCAAAATCACAGGAATGAATGACACAATGTCCTTCATCTTCTTCCAGATGTTGAAGCTCAGGTTGCCCAGGTGTTTGATCTCATCAATCAGAGCTCCTGAAGGCAGTGGTGGATCCTCTGGCAGGGGGCGCTGCTGGACTCTTTGCACTGCAGCTTTGTAGTTTTTCAGGAAAGAGATGTCTACAGCTTCCAGCTCGCCCTCTGCAGCTCTGACAGCGTCTGAGAGAGCATCAATCTCTCTACTCAGAGCTTCTATCTTCTCCTGCATCATCTGACTCCTCAGCTCCTCCTCCTCCCTCAGAGCAGCCACCCTGGTCTCCTCTTCCTCATTCAGAAACCTGTGAAGCTTCTGAAACTGCTTCTTTATCCTCCTCTCTGTGTGCCAGGCCTGGACTTTAATGTGCTCAGCTGTCTGATCAAACTTCACTTTAACTTCTTTTAAACCCACCAATCTCTCTTTTAAAGGGTTCAGAGTTTCCTGAAGTTTCTGCTTCTGTTGTTCTACAGCTTCACTGATGGGCCTGAATGTGTGGTTAGAGTGGGTTTCTGAATCTCTGCAGATGAGACACACCAGCTGCTGATGGTCCAAGCAGAAGAGTTTGAGTTTCTCTGAGTGCAGCGTGCAGAGATCTTCATTGTGAGGTTTCTTTCCTTTCTCCAGTAGAAAGGCCTCACACAGGTTCTTCAGCACCAGGCTGACAGGTGGTTTTGCACTTGAAGAAACAGTCTTACAGACTGGGCACTCGCGTTCATGTTTATTTCTCCACCATCTCTGCAGACAGTCTTTACAGAAGCTGTGGCTGCACGACAGGACAACAGGATCTCTGAAGATGTTGCAACAGATCATGCAGGTGAGATCCTCCTCCTCCATCTTGGCTCTGTGTAGAGTTTGAAATAGAGCAGAAAGAAAGCACAATCAATATCCACATCTTTCCCTTCATGACAAACTTTGCTAACATGCTCAGTACGTTTGCAAGCATGGTTAAGTCAAGCTTCAGTTATGGCACGATTAGGCTGTTTCTGTGCTATGGAGTGGGCAGAAACCAGACTGGAGTTGTTCAAAGAGATGATTTTCAGATAGGTGAGTGTGGAGCTGAGATGTGACTGAAATGGAAAGTTAGAAATTGGACAAAAGTTATCGAAATTTTTGGGCTCTGAGCTGAGTTTCTTGAGTATGGGTGTTATTGCAGCTGATTTGAAAGATGAAGGAACAACACCAGAGGTAAGTGACAAGCGAATGATGTTAGTTATCAGGATGACCAGAGAGAGTAAACAGGCTTTAACAAGGATGTTTGGGAGAGGGTCTAACTGGCATGTAGATGGCTTGGCTTTCAGAATGAGATCCAAGATTTTAGAAACAGCAGGAAGATGAAAACAGGACAATTAACTAAAGAGAGGGACTGAATGTGCCAGAGAGGAAGAACTATTGGGGGAGTTGAGAGAGTCAGGGCATCAGGGCAGTGTGTTTTTTAAAGTTGTTAATCTCAGTTTCTATAGTTAATCTTCCTTTCGTCACATTTTGAAAATCCACTGTTTTGTATTTGAAATTATTTTTGTGTCATTTTGGATCTGGTGCTATCATCTAGTGATACACGGGTGACTGTGCCATGATTGGTTATAAATGGGGCCTCCTGAAAAGCTCAGTTATTCACAGTCAGTGGTGGCATGAGGTTCACCACTTTGTGAAAGACTGAAAGGGCAAAATTTCCAACAGTTCATGGACAACATTTCTCAGTGTGTAATTGGTAGGAATTTAGAGCACAAGTTACAACAGTATGACTTTACAGGCAAAGAGGGCAGGGCCTGTTCTGGCTTGCATTGTTTCCATTCAAATAAGTTTAATGCAAATATGACGACAGAAGCCCTGAGGTGTTGAGCAACTTCAGATCTACATGCAATAAAAAGGGGAATGAATTCCACTCTCAATAATAAGTGCCTTCAGTCCACAAACATTTACAGAGTTGTTGGAAGATCTCACACAGGTACAAACACACTCCTGTCCAAACTTTTTGGAACACGTTGCTGGCATCAAATTCAGAACATGCATAAGTTTACAAGAAAGATGTTTTTCATCTCAAATATGCTTTCATTTTTATGATTTTGTTCCACTTTTATCTTTTGTTTCATGTTTAAGACACTGCTGTACTAACTTTGCTATGAGAATGAAACAAACTATAACTGACTCTACTGGCATGTTCAAATGAACCACAGAAACCCAGAAACAGCCATTCAGACTCTTCATTGTTATTTTGTTGAATTATGCTGAACTGTGATGACAAAAACGGAGGCACAAACTGAACCATGACCTTTCAGAACTGTTACTCTCCTGGATTTTTGTAATTTGTTACAAAATACAGCTGAGAGAAATCTGTGTGACAACAGAACATTTTCATTAAACTCACCTTCAGTGTCTGAAGAGTCAGCCGATCTTAGCAGAGTTCTAGTTTTCCACTCTTCTCTTTGGCTGCTGAACAAATTCAGAGAAATGTGTCGCTCTCTGGTCTGAAGGTTAATCCACTGCTTGTTCTTCAGTTTCTATTTAAAGGAAGAATTAAATCATGGTTTCAACATGTCAGTGAGTCAGATGATGACAAACCTGCTTTGTTGCTTCACCTGGGGAGTGGTCAAGTCGAAAGTACAGATCTTGTTGGATAAGAGGACTGAGGGCTTGCTGAGAAACAGCTAACTGATCAGTGATTACATCAGATATTACATAAAGTGTGCCGAGTAATGTACAGTTAAAATTAAAAGTAGAAAACATTTTATAATGAATGTGAGCTTTGTTATTTTTGGCAGCTATTTAGACAGATTTAGTCTTTTAAACAGATTCTCTTTAGCTTTTGTAAGACAGTAATCATTTTTAACCTCAGAAGCATGGCTGTCCATAAGGGAGGAAAAAGGGGAGAGTTCTCTGGGGCCCTGCCACTTTTCCCAAAACAGAAGACAAAGTGGGTCCATAGTGGCAAAAGTTTTCAAGTGGTTTTAAAAAGGCGGTGCATGCACATGCACATTGATACCATCAATAAATCCCAACCTGGGGAGGGCCCATCCTCTGGGTTAGTCAGGGGCCCAGTGGCTCTGAAGCTGCAGTCATCAGCCTCATTTGTACAAAGGTCAAATATTTTCTTGACCGACTTTTCTTATTAATATTTTTTGTTTCAATATTTTTATTTTCTTCAGAATTTGCTGTAAATTTTACGGCAACCAGCCACAAGGGGACAACTGAGATACTTTAGCTACATAAATTATGTCATGTTGTACACCACTGAGCCCATGATGAAATGCTGTGTCATGATTAGTAAAACACACATGGAGATACTATACATTTAAATATACAGTGTATGTATACCAGGGCTGTCAGCATTAATGCACTAAATGCAGTGCAATTAACAGTCATAATTAGTGCATTAATTTTTATGGTTCCATTTATCTCATGCTTCATTGTGTCTTTCAGCAGACTTTGGTTAATCCACATCAGTGTCTCCCTGCAGCCACTGTGATTTTAAAAAGTCCACCACTGCTCCTTAATGTCTCATTTCATTTAAATAAAAAAAATCTCACAGATGGTTCAGTGGATGAGTCAATGACATCTGCACCTTGTGATATGAAACATTTACCTTTTTGCTGTTCCCTTAGTTCATTTGTAATCCATAACAAGTTCCTTTATCTGGGGTTAATTTGTTAAAAAAATATTCTTTATACTCCGAGTTTGTTGCTTTACTTCAAATTAAAAGCAGGTCAGTGCCCAAACAGGAAGTCAGTTATTGTTAGTTTAAGGCAGCAGGAATATTCAAATTGAAACAAAAAATTGTTTCACATGCAGTTAGTGGCATTTCAAAATGCAAAACAAAGGTGAGATTAATTGCAATTAACTGGAAATTCTGAATTCATCTACCAACAGATTACATTATTATATAAATATAAAAATATATGTGTATTACTGTTGTTATCATATAAATTGTGTGTATGTTATAATTATGTTCTCACAGTATCATGCTGTTTTGGATGTATTTTCTACATGGCTTATCCCATTTGAGATCATGGGGGGCTGGAGCCAATCCCAGCGGTCATTGGGCGAGAGGCAGGGTACACCCTGGGCTAGTCGCCAGCCAATTGCAGGGTTGACATATGGAGACAGTTGACCTGGCAGCACCTGTGAGCATGGGCCCTGCTACAGTGGTCAGTAGATGTCTGCTTCAAGAATCGGCATGCCACGTTCGACTGATCTGGATAGGACCCGTCGGTTGGACAACTTCCAGCTGGTGTTCTGCAAAACCAAGATATGGCATTGTTTGGAGTGAACCCTAGTACCATCTCCAAACTGAAGGCCAAGTTCCATTTAACGGGGGATGTCAGAGACAGGTCGCTAAGTGGGCATCCCAAGAAGACAGCACACCAAGAATACTTTTTTCTCACCCTGTCAGCAAGAACTCTATCCTCCAAGATGACAACACTCACCCCCACAGAGTGGGGTTTATCAGAGACTACCTCCAGAATTTAGGAGTGGAGAGGATGTAATGGCCTGCCAGTAGTCCTGGCCTTAACCCCATTGAACACTTGTGGGATCAGCTTGGGTGTGCTGTTGGTGCCAGAGTGACCAACACAACCATGTTGGCTGACTTGCAACAAATGCTGGTTGAAGAACGGGATGCCATCCCACAGCAGTGTGTGACCAGGCTGGTGACCAGCATGAGAAGGAGGAGCCAGGCTGTTTTGGCTGTGTATGGCGCTTCCACACGCTACTGAGGCTCCTGTTTGTTAAATGAATAAACTTTTAAACTGCCAATATGTCTTGTTTCTTCAAACTTCAATCATCCAATCCACCAAACACCAAACAAAAGTCAATGGCAGAACAAACTGTTTGGCATTGGCAGAGAAGATGTGGCTCATTTTTCATGGGCGCAACCCACAAACTCAGCTCTGCTGCTCATCCCACAAATGCTTGATCCTTACAAATGCGGCACCATTTTAAAGGGTAATAAACAGGCTTTTCAACGGTATAAGATTTATTGCCAAGAAGCATTGTTACAACAAAGAAATAATCTACCAAACACAAATTTCCTTACTTTTTCTGCTAAGTTTATATGGATGCATATTTTTCAATGTTGGACATGTACAAGTTATAAACAAAACATATCTTCAAAGAACAGTTTTCATATAAAATAGCTACACTTTACATACAAAACATATTTATAATTAATTATTCATATATAAAACACATAAGTGTTTGTACTGAAACATGATAAAATATTTAATACTGAAAAATACTATATGGACCATATGAGAAAAATGTACATTTTAATGAACTTTCCTTATAGATAACATATATAATGTGATTTGAGCCCTATTTAATCCTTATAGTTTTGTTGTATGAAAAAAATGCAAAAGTGGCCACTTTCAGGAGTAAATCATATTATGAGACATACTAGTCTTACTAAACATGGACCACATATATTACACAAACATTTAATACTTAAAGCAGTGAATAATTTTACAAGCTTTTTCTATTTCTTTTCCATATGGGATGGTATAAGTAAACAGTTAATTCAGAAAGAATATATCAAGTTCAGTCGTCCTCATCTGTTAGGCTCTCGGTTTTACTTTCACTAAGACTTTAGACGGTAATATGCTGAGTTTATCGGCGGTGTTCAGGAATGGAAACAACCTCTCTGAGGAAAGTTGTGTGAATGTGAATATCTGTGTTTTAGCTTTAGGATCGTAGAAAGACAGAGTCCTTCTGTCACAGTCCAGATTTACTCTGAGTTTTTGAACCTTATTTCGGACAACAAGAACCTTGCATGGATTGGGTGAAGCCCTTGCAGTGTACAGGCCCGAACCATACCCTATTCTCCAGTGTCCAATTGGATTCTCTGCATGCCTTTGGAAAGACTCTGTTATAACGCCCAGTGTCCAGACTTCACTGTTTCCAACCTGGACATCCCAGCTGTGAGTCCCTGAGTCAAAGCCTTCAGAACCCAGAACAGAGAAAAGGTGATAAAACCTCTCTGGATTCATAGGAAGCTGCCTCTCCTGCCCCACTGTGACGCTGGTCAGATCATCGGACAGGACGAGGTTTGGATGCGCAGAGTTTGGATCCAAAATCACAGGAATGAATGACACAATGTCCTTCATCTTCTTCCAGATGTTGAAGCTCAGGTTGCCCAGGTGTTTGATCTCATCAATCAGAGCTCCTGAAGGCAGTGGTGGATCCTCTGGCAGGGGGCGCTGCTGGACTCTTTGCACTGCAGCTTTGTAGTTTTTCAGGAAGGAGATGTCTACAGCTTCCAGCTCGGCCTCTGCAGCTCTGACAGCGTCTGAGAGAGCGTCAATCTCTCTACTCAGAGCTTCTATCTTCTCCTGCATCATCTGACTCCTCAGCTCCTCCTCCTCCCTCAGAGCAGCCACCCTGGCCTCCTCTTCCTCATTCAGAAACTCGTGAAGCTTCTGAAACTGCTTCTTTATCCTCCTCTCTGTGTGCAGGGCCTGGACTTTAATGTGCTCAGCTGTCTGATCAAACTTCACTTTAACTTCCTTTAAACCCACCAATCTCTCTTTTAAAGGGTTCAGAGTTTCCTGAAGTTTCTGCTTCTGTTGTTCTACAGCTTCACTGATGGGCCTGAATGTGTGGTTAGAGTGGGTTTCTGAATCTCTGCAGATGAGACACACCAGCTGCTGATGGTCCAAGCAGAAGAGTTTGAGTTTCTCTGAGTGCAGCGTGCAGAGATCTTCATTGTGAGGTTTCTTTCCTTTCTCCAGTAGAAAGGCCTCACACAGGCTCTTCAGCACCACGCTGACAGGTGGTTTTGCACTTGAAGAAACAGTCTTACAGACTGGGCACTCGCGTTCATGTTTATTTCTCCACCATCTCTGCAGACAGTCTTTACAGAAGCTGTGGCTGCATGACAGGACAACAGGATCTCTGAAGATGTTGCAACAGATTGTGCAGGTGAGATCCTCCTCCTCCATCCTGGCTCTATGTAGAGTTTGAAATAGAGCAGAAAGAAAGCACAATCAATATCCACATCTTTCCCTTCATGACAAACTTTGCTAACATGCTCAGTACGTTTGCAAGCATGGTTAAGTCAAGCTTCAGTTATGGTACGATTAGGTTTGGATGACTACCCTTATCCCAGTGCTAGCACCTGAGGAGATTCAATTACTTTGGTGTCAAAAGGAGTGCCAAGGGATGTCTCTTTGCCAGGCTTGCTTGATTATGAGCTAATATGTTAGTCACACAATCTGCAGAGCAAGCGTCTGGGAGAGGCGGTCCGCAGACAGACTGTCTTAGGCAGTTTTGGACATATACAGCACCTATGTAAAATATTCACCACTTTGGAGGTTTTACCCTTCTTCTGAGTTTATGAATCATTCATGGTCAATATCATTTTGCTTTTTTTTTTTTTTTAACAAAAAACATTACCGCCTCTAACTGAATTTACCATTCAGAAACCCCTCCCATCCTCTCCTGCCTGCACCTGCACTGCCCCGGCCCCTGAGAGCTCCAACCAGGCCAGCTGACAGTCTTGACTGGGCCAGGGACGAGATAATATTAGATGGGCCCAGACCCGGCTGCCCGGATCTCTCCGTTTCCCTTGCTCTTCCTCTCCTGTTCTTCTCCTCTTCCTCTCCCCTCCTCTTCTCTTCCTCATCTGTTCCTCTGCTCTTCCTCTCCTCTCCTCTCCTATGCTCTTACTCTCCCATTCCTCTCCTCTGCTCTTCCTCTCCCCTCCTCTCCTCTTCCTCTTCTGTTCCTCTCCCCTCCTCTCCTTTTCCTCATCTGTTCCTCTGCTCTTCCTGTCCTGTTCCTCTCCTCTCCTCTTCCTCTCCTGTTCCTCTCCTCTCCCCTCCTCTGCTCTTCCCCTCCTCTGCTCTTCCTCTCCTGTTCTCTCCTCTTCCTCTTCCCTTCCTCTCCCCTCCTCTGCTCTTCCTCTCCTGTTCCTCTCCTCTCCTCTTACTCTCCTCTTCCTCTTCCATTCCTCTCCCCTCCTATGCCCTTCCTCTCCTGTTCCTCTCCTCTTCCGTTCCTCTCCCCTCCTCTGCTCGTCCTCCCCTGTTCCTCTCCTCTTCCTCTCCTGTTCCTCTCCCGTTCCTCTCCTCTCCTATGCTCTTACTCTCCTGTTCCTCTCCTCTGCTCTTCCTCTCCCCTCCTCTGCTCTTACTCTCCTGTTCCCCTCCTCTCCTCTTCCTCATCTGTTCCTCTGCTCTTCCTCTTCCGTTCCTCTACCCTCCTCTGCTCTTCCTCTCCTCTTCCTCTTCTGTTCCTCTCCCCTCCTCTCCTTTTCCTCATCTGTTCCTCTGCTCTTCCTGTCCTGTTCCCCTCCTCTGCTCTTCCTCTCCTGTTCCTCTCCCGTTCCTCTCCTCTCCTATGCTCTTACTCTCCCGTTCCTCTCCTTTGCTCTTCCTCTCACCTCCTCTCCTCTCCTCTTCTGTTCCTCTCCCCTCCTCTCCTTTTCCTCATCTGTTCCTCTGCTCTTCCTCTCCTGTTCCTCTCCTCTCCTCTTCCTCTCCTGTTCCTCTCCTCTCCCCTCCTCTGCCCTTCCTCTCCTGTTCCTCTCCCCTTCCTCTCCTCTCCTATGCTCTTACTCTCCCGTTCCTCTCCTCTGCTCTTCCTCTCCCCTCCTCTCCTCTTCCTCTTCTGTTCCTCTCCCCTCCTCTCCTTTTCCTCATCTGTTCCTCTGCTCTTCCTCTCCCGATCCTCTCCTCTCCTCTGCTCTTACTCTCCACTTCCTCTTCCGTTCCTCTCCCCTCCTCTGCTCTTCCTCTCCTGTTCCTCTCCTCTCCTCTTACTCTCCTCTTCCTCTTCTCTTCCTCTCACCTCCTATGCCCTTCCTCTCCTGTCCTCTCCCCTCCTCTGCTCTTCCTCTCCTGTTCCTCTCCTCTCCTCTTACTCTCCTCTTCTTCTTCCATTCCTCTCCCCTCCTATGCCCTTCCTCTCCTGTTCCTCTCCTCTCCTCTTCCATTCCTCTCCCCTCCTCTGCTCTTCCTCTCCTCTTCCTCTTCTGTTTCTCTCCCCTCCTCTGCTCTTTCTCTCCTGCTCCTCTCCTCTCCTCTTCCTCTCCTGTTCCTCTCCTCTGCTCTTACTCTCCTGCTCCTCTCCTCTCCTCTTCCTATCCTGTTCCTCTCCTCTGCTCTTACTCTCCTGCTCCTCTCCTATGCTCTTACTCTCCTGTTCCTCTCCTCTGCTCTTCCTCTCCCCTCCTCTGCTCTTACTCTCCTGTTCCCCTCCTCTCCTCTTCCTCATCTGTTCCTCTGCTCTTCCTCTCCCGATCCTCTCCCCTCCTCTGCTCTTCCCCTCCCGTCCTCTCCTCTTCCTCTTCCGTTCCTCTACCCTCCTCTGCTCTTCCTCTCCTGTTCCTCTCCACTCCTCTTCCGTTCCTCTCCCCTCCTCTGCTCTTCCTCTCCTGTTCCTCTCCTCTTCCTCTTCTGTTCCTCTTCCGTTCCTCTCCTCTCCTATGCTCTTACTCTCCTCTTCCTCTTCTATTCCTCTGCTCTTCCTCTCCCCTCCTCTCCTCTTCTGTTCCTCTCCCCTCCTCTCCTCTTCCTCATCTGTTCCTCTGCTCTTCCTCTCCCGATCCTCTCCTCTCCTCTGCTCTTACTCTCCTCTTCCTCTTCTGTTCCTCTCCCCTCCTCTGCTCTTCCTCTCCTGTTCCTCTCCTCTCCTCTTCCTCTCCTCTTCCTCTTCTATTCCTCTCCCCTCCTATGCTCTTCCTCTCCTGTCCTCTCCTCTTCCTCTTCCGTTCCTCTCCCCTCCTCTGCTTTTCCTCTCCTGTTCCGCTCCTCTCCTCTTCCATTCCTCTCCCCTCCTCTGCTCTTCCTCTCCTCTTCCTCTTCTGTTTCTCTCCCCTCCTCTGCTCTTTCTCTCCTGCTCCTCTCCTCTCCTCTTCCTCTCCTGTTCCTCTCCTCTCCTCTTCCTCTCCTGTTCCTCTCCTCTCCTCTTCCTATCCTGTTCCTCTCCTCTGCTCTTACTCTCCTGATCCTCGCCTTTAATTTACTCTCCTGTTCCTCTCCTCTCCTCTTACTCTCCTGTTCCTCTCCTCTACTCTTACTCTCCTGTTCCTCTCCTTTGCTCTTCCTCTCCTCTTCCTCTCCTCTCCTCTTCCTCTCCTGTTCCTCTCCTCTCCTCTTACTCTCCTGTTTCTCTCCTTTGCTCTTACTCTCCTGTTCCTCTCCTCTCCTCTCCTCTTCCTCTCCTGTTCCTCTCCTCTGCTCTTACTCTCCTGTTCCTCTCCTGTTCCTCTCCTGTTTCTCTCCTCTCCTCTCCTCTTACTCTCCTGTTCCTCTCCTTTCCTCTTCCTCTCCAGTTCCTCTCCTCTCCTCTTACTCTCCTGTTCCTCTCCTCTCCTCTTCCTCTCCTGTTCCTCTCCTTTGCTCTTACTCTCCTGTTCCTCTCCTTTGCTCTTCCTCTCCTGTTCCTCTCCTCTCCTCTTCCTCTCCTGTTCCTCTCCTCTGCTCTTACTCTCCTGTTCCTCTCCTCTCCTCTTACTCTCCTGTTCCTCTCCTCTCCTCTTACTCTCCTGTTCCTCTCCTCTCCTCTTACTCTCCTGTTCCTCTCCTCTCCTCTTACTCTCCCGTTCCTCTCCTCTCCTCTCTCTGCAAAATACAAGTGACAGGCATTGATAATAGTGGTTAAAATTAACAAACTATCATAAACCTGAACATCTAATAAAGAAAGGGTAAAAAAAAGCTATCTGATTTTCATAACAGCTTTTAAGGACAAAAACTGGCATCACCCAAAATTCTTTATCAGGAGGTCAGGCCAGGAAACAGTCTGAAATAAGAGTTGGTCAAACTAAGTGAAATAGGTGCATCTCTGGTTTAAGCACTACAAAAGAGAGAGATGTTAAAGCCCTATATGAACATGGTAGGCAAAATAAGGCCTTTTTTGAACTGCTTCATATTATCCAGTCCCTGTCGTTTTTTCCCTTTCATTGTGGGATGTGGAATACTTCAAATAGTTTGGGAATTCCCTGCCCTCTGCATCTGCTGGCAATTCCTTTGCCCTCTCTGAGAAAGGCGTTCGTTTTGCCATCACACTTACAAGGTTCACTCTATCAGAGTCGGTCATTTTAGTTGGCCATGATGCAGGATCACTGAAATGAAGTATCTCATCAGTCTCTGATCCTTCCTGCTTAGACTCTCCGACGGGGCAGCGGACCCCTCCTGCATCACTGTCTCTGTCACCTGACTGCAGCTGAATATCTCGCCTCTCTGTCTCATCCTCTATGACGGAGCTACCAAACTTAACTGTTTTTGTCATAGATAACATGTTGTGTCAAGCTTTTATACAAGCCAATGGATGTTAACATTAGAGCGGGCCAGTTAGGCTACGTTACAAGGCTGGTAAACGTTGGCTGCGCTGTTTCCTTCCTTGCTCTACGTTGACTTTACTAGTTCCAGCGTCACCGTCACCACCTTTTTTAATATTTGTTTAGAGCAGGGGTCGGCAACCTTAGACACGCGTGCCAACGGTGGCACGTGGGCACTTGGCCAGTGGCACACTTACAATACATCTGAAAACTGATTTTGGAAATATTTAAATACCCTTTACTTCACCGTTTGTTATTTACCTTCTGGCAATTCAAATTCCTGACCGTTTTGAACGCATTCCGTTAAGACACACCCTACCCCGCCTCGTACTTCACAATGTGCAGATAGGAAATAAACAAACTGTGCTCGCCAGAGCTCAACCTCAAACTACAAGGTACAGGCTAAACTGTTTTGGACCTGTACGATACATGGGCGGCTTTTATCGAAAAGCTGGAAATAGTTTCAAGCAACGTTACTACTAACACTTCCCACAACTTCAAACGCCTAAAGCAGCTGTCCACACAGTGCAGCATCAGCACCGCTGAAATACGCAACCACATCATCGGCAGGTTCGAGTCGGAAACAAGATTCCAGGAATTCCCCCATCGCCGTTTGAAAACCAACCACTGAGAAGCATGTGTGCAAGTTAAAGTATGAGCCCCAGATATCGGAGCTCAACAAAGGAAAGCAGTGCCAGGGATCGCATTGACTGGTAGGCTTCTGTTGAAATGTGCAGCATAAAACATTTTGAAAAAGGTGCCTTTCTGGTTAATATTTGCAAATATCAGATGCCAATGTTTTCAAAAAGGTGACAGGATTTCGTTTTCTGCTCACAGATTTGTTTGTTACACTTTATTCACCCCTTTTGACATATGCTGCCATAACAACAAGTTGTAAATGAGGGATGTAAAGCAGTGTGATATCTTACCTGCATAATTTGCAAACTCATGAGGAAAGGAGTAAAGTTTTAAGTCTGTTGCTATTTAACAGGATTCAAAATCAAACTCAGATAATAATAAGGCTTGTTGCATTTATGTATGGTGCTGATCTCAATTTCAAATCCCAATGATTACCAGCAAGGATTATTATTCTTCTTGACCACTATTTCAAGGACAATTGGGAAGAAAACAAATACAAAGCTTTTATGTAACTCGAATATTACATATTTTTTCCAGAAATAGGCATATTCTGAAAAATTTTGAAAAAGTATTCCATAATCTAATGAGGTCCCAGTTTGCCCAGTTCAGCCCATTTTTCCTTTTGCTCCTTTTTTGTTTTTAACATTTTGTGCCACATTTTGTCCATTTCTGCAACATGTTTTTTGGAACTTTATTTAGCAATCTTTTGCCATTTTTGCCCATATTTGTGGCTTAAAGTTATTTTTGCTGCTTTTCACCAATTTTTGACACTTTGTACCCACTCTTGCCCATTCATGCCACTTAACTTATTCTTTTTGAAGCTTTTGTCCCCTTTACCCCAATTTTGCCACTTTTCTACCTATTTCGCCAAGCCACATTCAGCACAAGTTACAACAGGATGACTTTACAGGGCAGGGCAGGGCAGGGCCTGCACTGGTTTGCATAGTTCCCATTAAAAACAAATTAAATGCAAAATATGACGACAGAAACCCTGAGGTGTTGAGCAACTGAAGATGTACATGAAATCAGAAGGGGAAAGAATTCCACTCTCAACAATAAGTGCCTTCAGTCACCAGAAATATACTGATAGTTGTTGGAAGATCTCACACAGGTACAAACACACTCCTGTCCAAACTTTTTGGAACACGTTGCTGGCATCAAATTCAGAACATGCATAAGTTTACAAGAAAGATGTTTTTCCTCTCAAATATGCTTTCATTTTTATGATTTTTTTCCACTTTTATCTGTTGTTTCATGTTTAAGACACTGCTGTACTAACTTTGCTATGAGAATGAAACAAACTATAACTGACTCTACTGGCATGTTCAAATGAACCACAGAAACCTAGAAACAGCCATTCAGACTCTTCATTGTTATTTTGTTGAATTATGCTGACCTGTGATGACAAAAACGGAGGCACAAACTGAACCATGACCTTTCAGAACTGTTACTCTCCTGGATTTTTGTAATTTGTTACAAAATACAGCTGAGAGAAATCTGTGTGACAACAGAACACTTTCATTAAACTCACCTTCAGTGTCTGAAGAGTCAGCCGATCTTAGCAGACTTCTAGTTTTCCACTCTTCTCTTTGGCTGCTGAACAAACTCAGAGAAATGTGTCTGTCTTTGGTCTGAAGGTTAATCCACTGCTTGCTCTTCAGTTTCTGTTTAAAGGAAGAATTAAATCATGGTTTCAACATGTCAGTGAGTCAGATGATGACAAACCTGCTTTGTTGCTTCACCTGGGGAGTGGTCAAGTCAAAAGTACAGATGTTGTTGGATACGAGGACTGAGGGCTTGCTGAGAAACAGCTAACTGATCAGTGATTACATCAGATATTACATAAAGTGTGCAGAGTAATGTACAGTTAAAATTAAAAGTAGAAAGCATTTTATAATGAATGTGAGCTGTTATTTTTGACAGCTATTTTAGATTTAGTCTTTTAAACAGATTCTCTTTAGCTTTCGTAACACAGTAATCATTTTTAACCTCTGAAGCATGGCTGTCCATGGGGGGGGGGGCTCTCTGGGGCCCTGCCAAACCGGGGGCCCATGGGTTTCAGCAAAACCATGGTCTGAACCACTTTTCTCAAAACAAAAGACAAAGTGGGTCAAAAGTGGCAAAAGGTTTTAAGTGGTTTTCAAAAGGTGGTGAAAATGGGATTTTAAACGTAGAAAAAAGCAGTTAAACAATTGTAAAAATCATCAGAAAAAATTGGCACAATGACAAAAATAGGTTTAAAGTGGTGAAAACAGGGCATAGAAATCGCGAATTGTGTCAAAATTAGTAAAAATGGGCATCAAAAATTAGGGGTTAAAAGTAGCAAAAGGGCCAGCAGAGGCAACAACAGGTGGAAAGTAACACAAAAATGGGCAGAAATGTGGTGGAAAGGGTTTTTAAGTGGCAAAAATGGCTTAAAAGTAGGGCTGGGTATTGTTAAGAACCTCAGGATTCAATTCGATTTCGATTCTTTAGGTTGTGATTCGATATCGATTCGATTCGATTCGATTCGATATTGATTTAAATGCTTCAATGTCGATTCAGTAAGAAGTAGAAATACACAAATAACCTGTTGACAGTTTTTTAATAATTATTCTCATGCCCGTGTGAACATATGTGGTAGGTCACCTCACATTTTTGAGCAATAAAACATCTGAAAATAAAAATTTGCACAATAATAACTTATTTGTGCATATGGAGTACAAAAGTAAAAAAACATGACAGTTCTGTATAAAAACTGAAAAAGTAAAGTGCATGTAAACTTAAATAATATTTCTGTTCTCTTGGAAATTGTGATAAACCTCACATAACATGGTTATGGTTTGTTGTTGTTTGGTCGAGTGCAGCCTCCGTCCATACCACGCGAATCACACGCACAGCGACTCCCACTGGCCAGGAGGTGAATCGATTCAGAGGATTTGCTGAATCAATATTGAACTGGGGGAGGAAATATTGCGATGCATTGATTTATCGATATTTTTACCCACCCCTACTTAAAAGTAGCAGAAATTGCGGAAAAGGTGGTGAAATGGAATTGAAAAGTGGCAAATGTGTTTAATGAGTTAAGAACATGCAAAAAAAAGGTGGTGAAATGGGATTTTAAAATTAGCACAAATGGGATAAAGTGGCAAAAAACAGCAGAATAATGAAAAGGGATTAAAATGTGGCAAACAATTAGAAACAAGAGGCAAAAAAATGCTCAAAATTGTTGAAAAGTAGCCAGTAATAGTGGCAAAATGGAAGGAAAAGGTGGTTAAAAAGTGGCACTGTGAAAATAATTATAGCACTGGATCCCAATAATAGTTTGACACAGTTTTCAGCTCCAAAATGAAGTTAGTGTTGCCAGGGCGCCTGCTAACAAATGCTTCTGGTCCACCACACGCGCATTGATACCATCAATAAATCACAACTTGGGGGAGGGCCCATCCTCTGGGTTTGTCAGGGGCCCTGTGGCCTGCTCTGAAGCTGTCAATTATTCTTAGTTTAAGGCAGCAGGAATATTCAAAATGAAACAAAAAATTGTTTCACATGCAGTTAGTGGCATTTCAAAATGCAAAACAAAGGTGAGATTAATCGCAATTAACTGGAAATTCTGAATTCATCTACCTGCAGATTACATTATTATATAAATATAAAAATATATGTGTATTATTGTTGTTATCGTATCAATTGTGTGTATGTTATAATTATGTTCTCACAGTATCATGCTGTTTTGGATGTATTTTCTACATGGCTTATCTCATTTGGGATCATGGGGGGCTGGAGCCAATCCCAGCAGTTGGGTGAGAGGCAGGGTACACCCTGGACTAGCCAGCCAATCGCAGGGCTGACATATGGAGACAGGTGACCTGGCAGAAAATTAGTGGCAGAGGACTTTTATGAACAAGTAAGAAAATAATGGATTGTTTGAATCGCAAAACCACTGTGTTTGTATTCAGTACATTAAAGAGTAATCAGAGTACTTCAACAGATAACTATAGTCCTAAAACTGTTCACAAAGATGAGAGCCATCACAATCACTCTACTGCAGTTTGTATACAACAAAAAATAATCAAACTATTGAATGCATGTACATTTGAGTCACTTTAATAATGTTTAAGCATCAAGCTGTTTCTATTTCTTTTTCACATTTTTGAGTTTAGCGATTACAAAACACTTATTTTTCAATAAATGATCTTAAAGAAACTCTAATGGCATCTACTTTAACCTGTTTGCTTCAGGCACACAATTTCAAAGTAGTTTTTGTGTAAATACTTTTGTTTTGAGGAAGGAAAACACTTCATGTCTTTCAAAGAAGGCATGTGAAGCATTGAAATCTGTTTTTTCCTGCTCAGAGAGAGGAAATAAAGATGAAAGTTGAAGTGTTCAAAGAGAAGTGGAACAGGAGAGGAGTTATAAGATCTGATTTAATTAACAGAGTCTGCTTATCATGTGTTTTTAGTTTCAAGTTGTTACCCTGAATCAACATGATTTCTTTTGAATGAATAAAAAAACTCATAGATGATCAGTCTAAGGGAACAAGAATGGGCTTCCATACTCTGAATATAAACTTCACACTTTGTAAAGAGAATACTTGTCCGTGTCTTTGTTTTAAAGCTAAAGTTTTTGTGTATAAGTCTCAAATTTTGAAAAAAAAAATTCCCTCCATATCTGAGACCCAATATTTATTTGATCTCTGTGCTCCCCACCTCAAAGACAGGATTCTCTGAATGAGGAATTTTCAACAGCAGTCTGTTTGTAGCTTATATTTATATCCATTTATTATACATAATTTATCAGTTGGATTTTTTTATTTAATAAGTCCTCAGTCATCTTCAAAACATTCATCAACACTCCAGAATTTTCCAAACCAGATCCAGGCACCTCAGGCTTTTCCATCTTTTGGATTCTTTTCTAGGTGAGTTCATGAATGCAGCATCCGTCCGAGAACTCCCCTCAGTGTCTTCTTTATTCTTCATCTCAGTTCAGTTCAGTACCAGTTTGTGCACGAGATCATGAAGCACATGTTGTCCACCTTCCTGTTTCCCATCTGGCACTGGGGCAGCTCTCCTGGGGCGTCTGTGGGAACAAATAAAAAGATTTACTTTACTCTGTGTGTGGCTGACTGGGTGAGTGACGCTACTTTCAGAGCCGTATATACACTATACTAGTATGTAAACGTGTCTTGATATATTTAAGCCATGAGGTCAAAGGAACTGCCTGCAGAGCTCAGAGACAGGCTTGCTGACAGGCACAGATCTGGGGAAGGTTACAAAAAATATCTGTTCCACTGAGGGTTCTCAAGAGCACAGTGGCCTCCATAGTTCTTAAATGGAAGAAGTTTGACACAACCAGGACTCTGGTCACCCAGCCAAACTGAACAATCGGGGAGAACGGCCTTAGCAAGTGAGGTGACCAAGAACCTGATGGTCATTGACTGAGCTCCAGTGATCCTGTTCTACACACAGACAAGACAACACAGTAGTGGCTCTGTGACTCTGTAGTCAAGCTAGAGCCCTGACTTGAACCCTATCCAGTATTTCTGGAGAGACCAGAAAATGGCTTCCACCGACGCTCCCCATCCAACCTTACTAATCTTGAGAGGATTTGCAAAGAGGAATGCTAGAAAAATCCTCCAATCCAGTTGTGCACGGCTTGTTGCATCATATTCAAAAAGATTTGAGGCTGTAATTGCTACCAAATGTGCTTCAACTACATTTTGAGTAAAAGCCCGGTTTAGTATTCTTGTGGAGAAACTCATCTCAATCGTACGCAGTGTTTTTATTCTGAAATATTTCTGGCTCAGGTATACAATGAATCAAGTCACTTGTAGGAGGACTGGTCTTTATTTTTATCTTTAGTCTTATTGAATACCTCCACATGTTAAATTTATATTTACCCTCAGGTGCAGCAGGTTCTGATCCTGAGTCCTCAGTCTTGTCAGATTCTTGTTTTTCAGTCTCCTCTTCTCTCTCCTTCTGCTCATGGCTCTGCTGTCCACCCATCATCAACGTCACCAGTGCAAGTGAAAGCTGAAGAAAAGCACTAAAGCATATACAAACAGATAAATGCTCAGATCTTGAGTGAGTTATCTCAGCTCTGAAACAATTTAGAAAGTTTAGAGTCAAAGAAATCAGAACCTTAATCCATTTGCTTTTTCATATTGGTGGAAAATACACTGCCTGGCCCCAAAAAAAGTCGCCACCTGGATTTAACTAAGCAAATAGGTATGAGCCTCCTATTGGATAATTACTGCATGGGTGATTATCTTTCAGCTGGAAACAAGTTATTTAACCTCAGCTGATGGGATGAGTAACTTCTCAGTTCTTAAACAATGGATTTTTTCTTCCCTAATGGCACGGGCATATTCCAAGATGACAATGCCAGGATTTATCAGGCTCAAATTGTGAAAAGTGGTTCAGGGAGCATGAGACATCATTTTCACACATGGATTGGCCACCACAGAGTCCAGACCTTAACCCCACTGAGAATCTTTGGGATGTGCTGGAGAAGGCTTTGCGCAGTGGTCAGACTCTCCCATCATCAATATTAAAATTAATGCAACACTGGATGGAAATAAATCTTGTGACATTGCAGAAGCTAATCGAAACAATGCCACAGCGAATGCGTGCTGTAATCAAAGCTAAAGGCGGTCCAACAAAATGTTAGAGTGTGTGACCTTTTTTTTGGTGGCGACTTTTTTTTGGCCAGGCAGTGTAGATATACAGTGCTTAACAAATTTATTAGACCACCCTAACCCTTACCAAAGTAAGGTTTATGCCACAGCTGCCCTAAATTAATAGCATTGATAATTACCAAAATCATTTTTTATGTTTCTGCAATGGTTAATACACCAATATGTAGAAGCTCTTTAACCCAAATTATATTTTTAATGCTAAAATATAATTATTATTGTTAGCCATGGATTTTCAAATTTACTGATTTACAAAAAAAACGGAAAAGTAGTAAAGCACATTATTTTTTTTCTTGATTAGTATGACAAATTATAGTTATTTACTTGCATTCCTGAACAGAAAGTGAAAATGAAAGAGTCTGCATTAAAGCACTTCATGATGCTGGATGGTCTCTGAGACAAATATGACAGGAGGAGGGCTCTTTCACTGAAACATCAGTCCACTTTCAGTCTCAAAATCTCTGATGGTGTGTGAGCTGAATTTTCAAAAGGAAGACCAGAAACGCCTGTCTTGGCTGTAACACAGTGGTTCCCAACCTTTTTTTTCCCAGGAGACCCCCTCTTTGGATCTAAGAAAAGTCTGCCCCATCACCAATTTTTAGATTTTCATTGGTAAAATCCTATCAGAATACTTAACAATGACCCAGGTTGGGTATCAATGCCCTTGATGTAATAAGATAAGTCAAATAAAAGAAGGCAGACCTTCGCCAAAATCTAATGGACTTCCATCTTTAAAGCCAGACAAACTGGCCGGGAAGATTCTCCTCACTTCTGCAGCAGGTGATAAGATAAAGTCAGAGAGTGAGAGAGGACAAAGATACACAGACAGAGAGAAAGAGGATGACGGAGATCTCAGCCCATCATGGTTATCACCTCGGACATCTCTGATTCTTCCCAGAAAGACCCGTCCACGGCGCCAATCCAATCAAACACAACTCAATCAGTTCAGCTAATGCAGCTGATGGGATCAACTTACTCTGCTTAACACTTTACACCATCCTAGTGCGGGCAGTGAAAGCTTTCCCGGTGGTCTCTAATGCATGCTGGGAAACTACAAAAACACAAGGCGGGTTTTTACGTTTGTTGTTTTCACAGGCCTCAGGATAAATAGAAATGCCAAACATGCCATCCAAACAGTAGAAGACATATGTAGACCATCGATTACATTAAAATAACACCAACCAGTGAGGCACCAAACAAATAAAAGCAGGCAAATAGTCAAACTTTGAAAGCATTACTCTAGTTACATTACTGGATCTGCAGTTGATTTATTATTTATTCAAAATAAATGTCCAAATACTCTAAAATCAACCTTTCTCTTTGAATATATTTCAGAATAAACTATTTTTTTCTATATAACAGATCTTTCAGTTGGGGGTCTTCATTGCTATTTGTCAACATAATGTAAATTTAAATGTAAACCCTTGAAATGGTTGTGCGTGAAAATCCCAGTAGATCAGCAGTTTCTGAAATACTCAGACCAGCCCGTCTGGCACCAACAACCACGCCACATTCGAAGTCACTTAAATCCCCTTTCTTCCACATTCTGATGCTCAGTTAAAACTTTTGCAAGTCATTCTGACCAAGTCTACATGCCTTAATGCTTTGAGTTGCTGTCACGACTGGCTGATTAGCTACTTGTGTTAACAAGCAATTGAACAGGTGTACCTAATAAAGTGGCCAGTGAGTGTATATCACTTTTTGTCACTTTAATTTGCTTGTTACTGCAGAAAATGTCTCAATCATCCAGAGTGGTTTACTTCACTCCTTTGTATACCAGTTGTATAAACTATCTATTTGTTTTTATCTACCTTATCTATTCCTTTTTCATCACTTTTCTTTGTATTTACTTACTTGCTGTTTTAAATAACAACAGTAAAATTACCCTACTGAACAATCGATCTAATCACAATTAATGTCAGGCTGTGCAATTGCATAATCACATAAAAGGCTGCAATTATTTTGTATGAAGTAGTACTTGAAAGGTTTATAAAAATGTCTACAGAAAGGCTTTTGGGTTTACAAATGTGGCTTTGTATTGTTGTACAGGCTTTGCTTTTTAATGGCCGTTAACATTTGTATGTTTTTAGTCAAGCCTGACTCACGTGTGTCACTTTGCAGCCAAGGTCAAGCTCAACAGCGTCTCTTTTGGCCGAGGTTTTTTCCCCCGGTGTTACACCTGGAGCTCGCTGGCGATTTTAAGGCCCTTGGGACATCCACAGCATGACCAGGGGCTCGTGGTAATGCTACTACCCTAGACCATGCTTCCTCGCCACCATAATATAATAATATATGCAAGGACATCCAGAGAGTGACAGGGGTTGTGTCATTCCTCGCTCCCTCCTGATGGTACCCTCAGGTGGCCACAATTTTTGGCCAAAAGTGCCTTAAAGTTCTGCACAGTACTGTCTATTTTTCTATAAGACTTTAGAGACCACTCATCCAGTGCCAGTTCCATTGGAGCAGGGGTTGTCACTGTTGGGGTCGAGGCCCCATTTGGGGTTGCAAGACACTGAGAGGGACTCTCCAAATACCTTAAAAAAACTAGCAATATTTTTAAATAACACTGTTGCCACTTAAACCAATTTTGCCAAGTTTTACTCCGTTTTCATCACTTTTCTCACCAATTTTAACACATTTTTGTGACCTAAAACCCACTTTTTGTTAATTTTAAACCCTTTCCACCACTTTTTTTCTGCCTGTTTTTTCCACTTCTGAAAAAAATCCTGCAACTCTCTGCCTATTGTTGGCTCTGTTGACACATTATTGCCACTATTAACCCCTTTTACCACTTTTTAAGCCACATTTCACAAATTGATATGCCCATTTTTGCTAGTTTCTGATTTTTTCTGCCTCAGCTAACCATTTTTTGCCAGTTTATATCAATTTTCATCCCTTTTCACCAAATTTCCATCCATTTTTGCCACTTTAATGCCATTCAGCCACTTTTGAATCCAATTTCACCACCTTTCCCACCATTTTTTTGCCTTTATTTACCAATTTTAGCTATTTTTAATTTATTTTAATTCTGTTTTCAACAAAAGGATTTACATTTTTAAGACAGCTACTTACTGCACACATGAATAAAATTTTTTGTATTTGATAAGAGTGGTTAATTCAGGTTAAATAAAAAATACCACAGATTAACTTAACAATGGACCATGATTTTGCTGGCCCCCAGTTTGGCTGGGCCCCAGAAAGCTCCCTCATTTACCCCCTTTGTCTGCACATGACTATTCTTGAATGTGCACGGCTGTGTTCAGCCACTTTTAGATACAGTGGGGGTCCCCGGTCTCTGGCACCTTCATTTTGGGGGTCACGGGCTGAAAAGGTTGAGAAATCCTGCACTTACATATAGACCATATTGTAGGATAATTGGGGGTTTAACATTGAATACTGGCTCTACAGTAGACACAGAGGTCAATGGGTTCAAAAAGAGAGAACTTAATGTAAAAGGCCTGTAGAATTACTTGTAGCCAGGTCTAAAAGTATGCTCTAAGGGAGTTATGGCAGCATGTCTCCAGCTGTTTAGTACAGACAGACCTCCCTGTAACATTAAAGTACTGTCATTATGTGGTTTTATATCTTCATGTTCCCTTTAATGCTGATGCTGTTTACTTCCTAGTCTGTTGACTCTGTGGTCCATGATGCATGATTATGGGCTGTGTGGACGTTCCTGTCACTGATTCAGGGAGAAACAGGAACAAAATGCTTCTGAATATTTTCACACTCTTACAACCGATTTTAATCACATCACAGTGACAAATGGAGATTACAACTAGAGTGTGAAAACATTAGTAGAAGTAATGGACGGCAGTAAAACAGGAAGCGAGGCTTTCAAACAGAGAAATTAACTGCCTCACAAATGCGTTATGGCTGTGGCTTTCTGGCCGAACTGCAAAGCAATAACTTGTGATAATATTCACATAAAAGTTGATGAGGGGTCTAACCTTTACTCCAAACCTAAATATAACATCATAGGGGGAGCTTCTGCCGGACACACATAAAAACGTAATCACAGCAGAATCCTGACAGGGAGAAGAGAGAACCATGGTGTTGAAACAAGCATGAATGACACATTTTAGGTTTTCTGTTTGTGTGAAGTCAGATTTCCCTCCAACTTTACCCAGAATACGTCCTGTCAGCAGAACAAGAACATGCGTTGTCAGGGTAAACTGATGTGAAAACAAAATGAGTAACATCCTGGAATATTGCACCTTTTGCAATTTGAAAATTGCAGCAGGCCATTGCGATGTAATCTAATTTTCGGTTATTTGCCCAGCCCTAATCTAAGGAAGTGCTTTCATATTTCCAAGTCCAGACTGCCAGTGCAAGTATTACATTAAATTGTCTTGAATGGGATTTACTGGCTTAATAACAAACCCTAGTTCTAAAAAAGTTGGGACATCTTGTGAAATGTGAATAAAACAAAAAAAAAAGCTAAAAGTTAATCACCTGTAGAATGTCCCAGGTGTTTTAGGAGTATGCCACATCTCTGACAATTTTTTCCCGCTCCTGTCCCAACTTTTTAATAACATGCTGCAGGCATCAAATTAAGAATGTGTGTATGGTTAAAAAGAATTCAATAATTCGTATTAGTTTGAACAGTTAATATTTTGTCTTTGCGCTGTATTCAATTGCATAAACATTGAAAATTATTTTGCAAATTGCTGTTTTCACTTATTGACCAACATCCCAACGTTTTTATAACTGGGGTTCTTAGATAGGATGTCCCGGCAAGTAAACGATGCTTGCCCTACAGGTTAGAGCTGAACGATTTGCAAAAATAATCAAGTTGCAATTTTTTCCCCAAATATTGCGATTTAATATGTGATTATTCTTCTGTTAATCTTGTGTATTTTTCGACAAATTCAAACAATGAATATTTCCATAAATAAGAACATGTGTATTGAAAACAATGAAACTATTTCCTAAGCAATTAATCCATAGTAGCATGAATCTGAATATGGGGGTGCAACAAGCTTTACGCTATAAAGGAGGTGGCTGGGGTGGGGGAGGTGAGGCTGGCTACCAGCTGATCACAGCTGGGGTATGACCTTCATTAAGTAACGCTAGGCTTCATCAGTTTTAGATAGAATGAGCTAAACATTTTTGCTCAGATTGCAAATGTGATGTCATTTTCTTTGTTTAAGGGTGTTATCATTTTTATGTTGCTCATTTTGATTAAGAAAAACATACATAAAACACAGAAAGGAGGATTTTAGTAAACCATTATAAAAAAATTGACACTTGAATGTTTTCATAATGTGCATAAAATCTCTGCCGCTGCAAAAAAATATTTATTGAACTGGTATTTTGACAAATTTCAAGTTAAAGAAATATTGCATCTTCTGCGATTTAAAAATTGCAGCATGCCATGTTGCGATTTAATCTAATTCGCAACTGCCCAGCCCTACTAAAGGTAGATATTATTTAAATCTAATCCTAGGAATACAGGCCCTTTTTTTGTTTTAACATCTTGAAAAATCATCTTGCACACTGGGGACAAGTGTCCTGGACACCCCAGAGATTTCCAGGAGTGCATGTGTAAAAACTGCTTTTATTTTTAGAGCATATGCTTAGGATTATGCTGAATGACCATTTTAGAAGAGGCTTCCCTAACATAATGGTATAATGACATATTTTGACCAGAAATGACACAGTTTGACTTCTGAGATTCGAGCTTCTGCAGTGTATGCCTTTTCCTTCAGATAGGATGTCTTTTATTGACCCAGGCTGTTTGAAATATAAAAAGAGAGCTGAACAACAAGTGAATCAAAGCTGCACATGCTTCATTCATGAAGTTAAAGAGCATCTCAATCAGCATTCAGAGCGGTCTCCTCCCCGGCTGTCACACAGAGAGAGGCTGAGCTAAATATAGCTCTCCTCTTTTTCTCCCAGATATTCTTTTGTTTTGGCTTGTGCTCCCTCTTATCTCCGGAGCTGCTGCCCTCTTAGGATGAGGACTCTCAGCTCCACACAAAACCTACATGTGACCCACAGCATGCAGCTGCAGGCTCCACTTTTAGCCACTTCTTCTTTTTGCTTTTCTTCAGAGACTAAAAAGCCTCTTAGAGGGTTTGTAGGCTGCCCCCACTGACACCAGGTTCCATGATTTCAGAGGAAACTGTGAGATTGTTTGTGCTGCTTCTCTTTCCTTCAGTAAATGAAACACTTGCAGCATGAATGAGGTTCACCCTCTAGGAAATAATTAAGATAAATAATCTCTCAGCAGCAGCTTAATTAAAGTCTCTCTGCATTATTGATTGCATTAAAGTGAGAGTGAGTTAGCCTCAGCTCTATTCTTGGATATTACAAAATCAGCTCTGCTCTTTAGTTTGAAGCAACAATATCGAACTTTTCCACCTTAAAACAGTACTTCAAAGTTGATCTAACAGTCCAAGAACTTCAAACAGGGAGAATAAAAGTTATCCACTTTCCAAAGAGTGCCGGGGTTCACTACAAACAGCCTTACAGCACCAGTTCACACACCAACCTTCAGCTAAAAAGAAGCCAGGTAGCCCGTTAGCACTGCTTGATACAATGACTGAGTCTAAGAGACCAAACAGATGAAGCTTAGAGGAGAGAGAGAGAGAGTTAGTTACTACGAAGCAACAAGAAACAGACCATAACAGATTTTTACATAACGCTGGACTAGGGCTGGGAAATTAATCAAAGTGTAGATTAAATCGCAATGTGACCTACTGCAATTTTCAAATCCAGAGGGTGCAAAATTTCTTTGACCTGAAATGTGATTTGAAATACCAGTTTAATACATTTTTTCAAGCAGGTGTTTTGCTCTACACATAATGCAAACACTCAAGTACCAATATTTTCTAGAATCATTGACAAAAGTTCCTACTTTCCTTGTTTTTGTATGTTTTTGTCTTCTTTAAAATAAGAAATCCAGAAAATTATCACTCCCTTCATCACAATTCTTATCAAATTTGCAATACAGGACAAAATAATTTCAATAAGACATTTTTGTTAGATTGATTTGAATTTTGGGGGATCTTTGCTTAGATATTTGAAGATATTTTTGCAAAAATTTGACAAATTTATTATGACATTTTCAGGAATTTGATTTGAATTGGGGGGGGTTGCTTTGAAAATTCAAAGTATCTTCTTGAAAATTTGATTAATTTATTTGTAAATTTTTAGAAATTTGATCTGAATTTCTTTGAAAATTTGTTTAGAAAATTTTAGGTATTTTTTTCTAGATATTTTAACATTTATTTATAAATTTTGGGAAATTTAATTAAATTAAATTTTAAGAAGTTGCTTTGTTTTTTTTTTTAGTGTTTTTCTGAAAATTTGAGGAATTATTTTGAATTTTGGGGGCGAATTTGATTTGATTTTTTTGGGTGGTGGGGCAGGTTTTTAAATTTTATTTATTTTTTAAGAGTTTTTGAACATTTATTTGTAGATTTTGGGAGATCTGATATAAATTTCTGGTGGAAATACCTTTCTGTGTTATAATATAGAATGGTTTATAAGATGAGGAACCTGAAGAATAATAACATGTTAACTTGCAATCGCAACGTTGGGTGAAAAAAATTGCCATTACATTATTTTCCCAAATCGTTCAGCCCTACGCTGGACTGTATGTTTATCGGTCTCATCATTGTCTCAGCTTTAACAGGCACAAAAAGTCATCTAACGCAACTTATCTCACGCTTACATACAAATACAGAAACTATGGCTGAGAGCACGCCCTTGCACGTCAGAGTTTGTTACATGTGGAGGTTGTGGCACAGCCCCAAAATGGGATTTTGTAACAATATCTATAGTAGAAAGAAAGGTTAAACAGGCAATAATTAAAAACTCTCATGTGTTTTACATAGGGCTGTCAAAGTTAACATGTTAATCACAGGCATAAACCTGGCTGTACTACTTCATCCTGCAGATACTACTTTATATTTAACAGCCCTGAAACAGCATTTTCTTGTGCTATGTGTGGTAATCATTACCTTCCTCTAGTGCAGCCATATTTTGTCTATTTTTACCCTGTTTTCAATATAATGTGCATCTAAGTGGGTTTAAATGTGCCACCTGGTTTAAATGTGTTATATTGTGGGTTATTGTGGGCATTAAATATGACTTTAACAAAGGAAAAACAGGCATAACGTGTTCTAACTTTGATTGCATTCAATCTAAAATAGATCAGGTTAAAAAAATAAATTCTTTTACTTTAACCCCACAGAGATACATGTTAAGGTGGTATTTAAGGATTTAAAGCCGTTTTTAAGTTGTTTTGTTAATTCCATCTGAGCAGGCATCAGCAGCACTTATGATGCTATTGGTCACAGCTGCTTCCTACATTACAAAAAATGTTTTAATTTTAATAATTAAAATAGTTTTAATGTCATATTTGAGCCATATAGTAGGCCTACATCTGTTTAGATAAATTGTTAACATTAACCTAAACCAGTGAGAAAGGATGATTTTCATTATTAAAAGGCACTTGTTAAAGCTTTAAAGCAAAATCATGCAAAACTCGGATGAAATTTAGTTTTATCCATGTAGAAGTGGTACAGGTGTAAACATTTAGCTCTAATTGAAGATAAAACCTCAAAAGAGAAAACACTTCACGTGAGCTGCAAGTATTTGAAAATGTGGGGTCTTTTTGATTTACTGTCACGTTTATTTCAGGCTTTATAACGTTAAACGTCACATAATACAAGTAACATGTTAGCTTAGGTCTATATTTTTTTTCCTCGGATGCACGTTAAGGTAACCTGTTGGCCTTATCTCGACCACTGACCGTTATAATTCACCTTCCACGTTTATGAGAGAGAGAAACAGCAGACATGTTTACATCAGACAACTCCGCCTACTGACAGGAAGTGTTTGTGTTTGTGTGCAGTATGTAAGCTGCTGTCGGGAACAATCATTAATTCTTATCCCACCTAGTCGACCCCCTCTGTCTCCGGTGAGAGCCGTCCGTCTCTGTCGGCCGCTGGTTCCGTTTAGTTTTCGGTGTTTCCAGGCAGAGAAACCAACCGACGTGTCCGCGGAGCTGCTGGCTCCAGAGATCGTCTGCACACGAGAGGAGCGGTCACTCTGAGGAATTTATAGAAGCGTAAAAAAAGCAGCCAGTGGGGAAGTGCAAAACAATAATCTCCTCTGGTGTCTACTAAACCAGTTAGAAAGTAGCCTAACTTATTACATTCACGCAAAATACTGTTACCGAATAGCTTTCTAAGCACATGTCCTTTTATGGGTCTTTTATAGTACATTATAGAGTTTTAGAAAATTAAGCATTTGAAAGACAAAACAATGAGATCCAGGCTTTCTGCAAGTAACATGAAACTGAACAGTTCAGCTTGAACACCTGACGGTAAGTCGCACATAGCAAGAGCATGATTCTGCTTTCATATCCATACCAAAACAGCAGTAGGATTTTATTTTAGGTCAACCTTATAATAAACAACCTGGTTGGACATGCATATTCTATTGTTTTAAAAATAATAGCTACTCAGTACTGAAGGTGAACTTTGAATGATCTACTTTTTTCTTTTACATGTGTGGATCTATAGACCAGTACTACTTTTACAAGAATAACTGTACTTTACTTGACTATGATAGTCTTGTACCCCTTTCAGCTCCACTCTGAACAGGCTGCAGAAACAGGAGAAGTCACATGAACACCCCATGTTAAGATATCTATTTTACAGTATAAATAAATGCCTACACCCTGGTTCTGATCGTGATTCTGGTCAGAAAAGTTCATGTCTTTTTGACCACACTATAAAAAGGAAGGGTGAAGTTTTTTAATCCTCATCAGTTGTTGTTTTAAGCAGTATGTATGTTAAGCATAATTAGGGGTAAGACTGAGTGTGTTGTAGCTTTTTGTCAGGAGGCCTGAAGACGGCCTCATCTCCACCTCTTTGTCTGTCTTGCTGAAAGTTAGTTAAGACAACATTTACAATACGGCAGCTGCCAAGGGTTGGCTTCACTAACCAGTTTTTTCTCTCATTCTTCATCCAATACTTTAAACTATCTATGACAGTGGTTTTCAGTCTTTTGTGACCAAGGCAAACCTCAAATAAAGCCTGAAAGTCCCAGCACACCCTATTCTTACACCTCTAAAACACAGGCTACAGTGTATTAAGCTGTTGTATGCAGGCCCGCCCATAGACTTGGCTGGGCCCCTGAAAAACTGAGAGAATGGTGTTTTTTTTTATTATTTCAGTGCATGTGTGTTGGATCTGTAGCAGTGGTGAAAGAATCCCGGCTAACAGTTACTTTAATGTCAGAGCTGAATGTGTTTCATCAACTTTTATTAGAGTTTTTCCACTTTTTTCCATTTTCTGCCACTTTTTTGGAACTTTTTTCTGTTTTATTCCTTTTTTACTGCTTGTTGTCCCTTTTCACCCATATTTGCATTTTTTGCCCCTTTTTTTCCATTTTCTGCCACTTTCATCTTTCTGTAGCATCTTTTTGCAACGTTTGCATACTTTGGCCTTCTTTTGCCATTTTTTGCCCGTTTTTGCTGCTTTTAACACATACTTCTACTTTTCACATTTTGCCTACTTTTGTCAATTTTTGTCTTTTTTTTCCCTTTTTTCCTCCTTTTGCTCAAATTTTGCCGCTTTTTCCTGCTTTTCACCCATGTATTACCAATTTTTCCCATTTTGCACCATCTTATTGGAACTTTTTTCCATATTTATCCTGTTTTTGCCCTTGACACCTACTTTGGCCTTTTTTTAACCGCTTTTTGTCCCTTTGTGCTTACATGTGCAATTCTGCCCCTTTTTCACCATTTTCTGCCACTTTTTGCCCATCTTTGTGCAGCTTGTACCCGCTTAACTGTTTTGTTGACCTTTTCTGCTTTTAACCCATTTTTGCCACCTTTGGCCTATTACTTGTAACTTTGTCCTCACTTTTGCCAACTGATGCCACTTTTAGCCCATTTTTGCATTCTATTTTGCAACTTTTTTCCCATTTTTGCCACTTTTAACCAATTTCTGCCACTTTTCTAGGATTTATCCATTTTTGTCACTTTTAAACCCTTTTATCTCTTTTCACAATTATTCTAGTCTTTAAAAAAATGCCTTGACTTCTTCTACTTTCATTTCCCCACATGGTGATTCCATGGTGCTTGATGACCACCAATGATGGCTTTAATGGGAGCTGGGAATGATGTCCAGTGTTTCCCCAAACACAGATAATACTCAGGTGGGCCATCCAGGTATATCAACAGCTACTCAAGTAACCATACTTCCTTAAAAAAAAACAAATTAAATCACCATCTGCATATGAGAGATAATGTATGTGATGAAGAGAGATGGCCACTGGTAAGTCTCACTCATAAATGCATTGGTTAAAGTGCAATGTGTCATATTCAATCTGAAGCTTCTTATAATGTCATTTCAATATTTTCTGCAGCTGCTGCTGTCCTGCACTCTTAATTCAGAGTAAATTCTGCAATACATTCCACTGCTATACATGCCAAGTAATGATAAACCTATAGGACTACCTTGTTGTGGTGATTAAAAATCCAGTTAAACATTTTAGAATATAATGTAATAGTATTCCAACATCTTTATAAAATGTACTGCTGATGAATATTGTCAAAACAACAGAAAAAGAAGCAAAGGCCTGTTCATATGTGCTAAAATACCATCCAGGTACACTGGACGTCACATCCAAACTGGCTGTGTTCTAGTTATGAGTTGGTAACTCAGGGTTATTTAGGTTTACAGGTCAGATAATTTCCTCCAGTGGTCTTTCCTGTGGGCATATTTAACTGGCGTGCCGAATTTCTAACTTCTAAGACCAACTGCAGGAACAGGGAGACTTGTTGCTGGCTCAGCAGTGTCTAGTCAGAAAAAAAGCCTTCAGCCTGGTTTAAAGGCTTTAAAATGAGTTGGCATGATGTCTGTAAGTGTATAGACAAGACTTCATTTTGGTTTAAAACGCCTAGTGAGAAAGAAGGAGGAAAAAGAGATGAAAAATTCCAGCAGGCCAAAACTGCTCGGAGTGGGACCTCTATCTTTAGTTGGACGCTCTTTGTTTCCATCCTCCGCTCTGCTCCGTCCCCGCCTCCCTCCCTCCCCCCATCCCAACCTGCTGCTGTGACGTCACACAGGTGGCGAGCTAATGGAAGTGTCAACAAACAAGACGTCACAAGGAATGGCCGACGTGATTGGCCCAGAGCGTCATTCCTGGTGCTGCACGAGGAAAGAGGAGGAGGACAGCTCGCGCGTCCAGTTGCTACGCAGGTTATTGAGGAGAGAAGAAGACAGAGGAGAGATTTTTTTTTTTTTAAGTTGCCTCCTTTTCCATGGCTCGTGCGCGCGCTCGCACACATGCGCACACACTCAGTCTGAGCATCTGGGTTAAAAACATCAGAGGCTCTGAAGCAGCTGATGGGAGGAAGCAGCATGAAAGTATAATGGAGGCAATCTGAGGTTATGAAAGCAGGCAGGACTATAAATAGAACAAAAAAGAAGAAAAAGAAGAACGATTTAAAATACAGAATATAGAACAGTGGACTGATGAAATGATGCAAATATTTACAACTATTGTGAAACATTACCATTAGGAGGCTAAAATTTAATGTAAACATGAGGGCTATTGTTCCTACATTTCATGTTAAATAAAATCTTTCACTTTATTCGACAATTTGAACTTTAAATCAGAATGAAATTAAGTTCTAAATTCTTGTTGTTTCTTGCCGCCCATTGTTGCATATAAATGCAGGTTTTGGATCCACTTTCTTGTACTGAAGGCTGAGTTCAGCTCTGCTGTCCTAGTCTGAACTGTAAGGACCCATACGCCCCACATGAAGTAAACAGCATGTATGACTCACTCTTTCACCGTGACCTGAAGTCACATGTTTAAAATATTACCTTTATATACTGCACAGAGCCTCATCTGACCTCAGACTGTCAGCATTTAAAGGATCAGAATCTGGCTCCATAAAATCTGAGGATTTAAAAGGGAAAAATCCCACAAAGATTCTGTCCTCAGGAGAGAAATTACAGGAGAGATGGCCACTGACATTTTCTTTCTTTCTTTCTTTCTTTCTGGCATCAAAAATTTTAAATCTGACTTTTCCTGGGATTTGAAAAATCCAGCTTCATAAATTCATGAATTTGAAGTGAAGAACTTGATAAAGATCTTAACCTGCCTGGGAAACCTCCCATCAAAAGCATTTGGGACGAGTAGGACTTTTGAAATGTTCTTGGAAGATGATTGGACGAGGACGGGCCAATCAGAGCAACAAGACAAAAGGAGGTAGCAGACATGCACAGCTCCAGTCAGCTCAGTGTGCAGGGGATGCTGTAGTTCTAGTGGGTTAAAAAAAAAAACACTTCTGATCTTTATTTTTAGGTGTTAAAGCAGTAACCAGACCTCTCTAATGTGGTTTGTGTTTTAAATGAAACTACTCATTTTAAAATGACCGTTAAAAATCTAAACTTCAATCTAACTCGAGCGTAAGCTGTATAAAAGAAGTTATTCCTTAAAACAGTGATACTCAACATGTGGCTCTTTTGTGATGATTTGTGGCTCTTCTGTGTCTTAATTTAAATAATAATCCCCCAGAAAACCTTTTAAAAAGGAAACTTTTTTGCTGCTTTTACAATTTTTCTCTACTTTTCACCTATTTAAGATACTGTTTGTCATTGAATACCCATTTTTTCCAAATTTTAGAAACTTCTTTTTGCCACATTTTTTTCCAGTTTTTTGCCACTTTTATCCCAGTTTTAGTCAACTTTACACCATTTTTTGCCACTTTTCAACCAACTGTGCTACCTTTTGCCATTAATTACCACTAGTTTCTTGTTTTTTTGCCCATTTTTTGCCTCCCCTTTTTACCACTTTTATCCAAGTTTTGCCCTTTTCACCATTTTTTGCCCATTTAATCTACCTTTAGTCATTAAATTCCACTTATTTCCTAGTTTTTGCCCATTTTAGCCACTTCTTTTTGCCACTTTTATCCCATTTTTGCCCTTTTTCACTTTTTTTTTTGCCACTTTTCGCCTATTTAAGCTCCATTTGGCCATTAAATAAAACCTGTTACATCTTTTTTGTTTTTTTTGACACTACTTTTTGCCACTTTTATCCATTTTTTGCCTTTTTTCACCCCTTTTCACCCATTTAAGCTACTTTTTGCCATTAAATCTTACTTGTTTCCTTTTGTTTGCCCCTTTTTGTCCACTCTTGGATGCTTTTTGCCCATTTTAGTCACTTTCACTCATTTTTTTGACACTTTTGGACAATTTTGCCACCTGTAACTCATTTGTTTTAACTTCTCACCCATTTCTGCTACTTTTTGACTATTTTTCCACATTTTCCCCATTTTGCCCCCTTTTCATCTATTTCTGCTGCTTTTTGACCATTTTTGCCATCTTTAACGTATTTTATTGCCACTTTAAGTCATTTATGCCACTTTCACCATTTAGATTGTGGCTCTTGCAAAGGTATTTTCAACAATTTGGCTCTTTGTTTGAGCAGGGTTGATTAACTCTGCTTTTAAACATCAATGATGGTATTATGATCAGTAATTGTGTTTCTAACTACATTTCCTCCATGAATTGTTGAATAAATATTCTCCAGATTTCAGGGTTAGATACTCAGGATGTCCCAGAGAAGGACCCCAGACCCCTCCCTTCTTTTAGAGTACTTCCTGTGATGAACTGAACTCTGTACTGATTTAAAACACTGATCCACTTCTTTAACATTAGGGATACTAAGTTGTCCACTTAAACACTCGTGTAGCTTATCTTACTTTAACAGGCCTTCCCTAACAAAAGCATCTTTCTGCTTTAATAGTCAAACTGAATAGATCAGGTCAGCGGTCAGTGTACTTTCTGATCCATGTCTTTGTTAAAAGACTCAAAAATCGAGAGAAACTCTTGTTATTCTATGTTTTTCTTGTTTTTCATTTTTGACGGAAAAAAATGGGGAGAAAAAAATCGAAAAAACAAGCAGTTTTCTCTTCTTTTTTCATTTCTCTCACAAAAATGGAAAACAAATACATTTTTTAAGAAAGCACTCCAAATTTTGTTTTGTTTTTTCATCTCTGTTTACTTGTTTACTTGTTTTAATAAAATACTTGAGGAAAAGGAAACCATGTGATCCATTGGGAGAGGTGAACATTTCAAAACTCAAAATTTAAGCCTATAAAGCCATCCATTTCGTTTTAATGTATAATAATACGCCTATTTGTGCTATACAGTGCTATACAATCAGGTTCTCAGTTCTGTGATTATTTGGTGGAAAGGTTTGTTTTATTATTGTGGGTACACAATAAATAAGTAAGTAAATACATAAATAAATAATCTGAGCAAAAAAATAGGAAGGCATGAAGGCTTTTATTTTGAAAATGTCACCTTTCCCAATGGGTCACTTGATTTCCTTTTCCTAAAGTATTTCATTAAAACTAGAAAACAGTAACAGAATTGAGGACCAGGTCTTCAGCACCATGGAGAGCTCCACATTTACACACACTTATGTCGCCATTTCAGCACAAACATCAGCGATTTTGTCTTTTACAACACAAATACCCACTTGTACACTGTACCTTACATTCAGAACATGCAAAAACATTTAGACATCAAACACTTTGAGCTACATGCATACAACACATCAGCCTACAAGTGTGGGGTGCACACTCTCCAATTCATTACCCTGGTACTTGAATCCTCATCATTTAACTCATTAGTCCTCCAATCTTAATTGTCAAGACTTCGATAAAAACATGAACTGTTTTATTTGGCCCAGACAGCCCACTGCTGATCCCTTGGCCTTTGTTCTCTTTATTTCCTTTAATGATGCTGCTTGTTCCTTACTCTCTGTTTTCTATTCTCTTGATGCTCACATTAAACTCTATGAAAGGAGAAGACTTCAGCCAGCTGATAGGATTTGTTTAGTTGGAGATAAAGCCACCATTACAGCTATCAGCAGCTTCAAACGGAGGAACAGGGAACGGATGTGTGAGGAAGGAACAATGTGTTTTTGAGTACATTTGAAATCGGTACTCTTGCTTCTACTTAAGTAAGTTTTAACCAGAGTAATTGTACTTTTATTTGTGTACAATACCGTGTACTTTTCCCACTTCTGTTGACTATACAGGAGCATAGAGAGAATGATTCCACTTAACATCCTGAAACAGCTGTTGTACGCAGCATGTTTCTGGTGGATTGTTGTTTTTTTATGTTAGACACATTTGGTCCATGAGAGAAGTTATCCACTGAGTTAGACTGCCTGTCTGTGACTGTAGGTGTTCCTTAAGGTTGAACAGAGTAAAGTAAGTAAGTAATGAACTTTATTTATAGAGCACTTTTCACAGACAGAGGTCACAAAGTACTTTGCATCAAACGAAGCACAACACAAGAAACAGAAACAAACTACAAAAGCACTCGGAGAGCGCAGACCTCCGCCATTAGCCCTATCTCCCAATAGTAACGAAACCTTTAAAAAATTTCCTGGATCCAGACAGTGATCCAGATCACTCCCAAAATCTAATCAGTTTTTCCTTATGCCATTTCTGACATTTCCTGAAAAGTTCATCAAAATCTGTCCATACATTTTTGAGTTATGTTGCTAACAACTAACAAACAAACTAACTAACAAACAAACCCTGCCGATCACATAACCTCCTTGGAGGTAACAAGACAAACAATAGAGCATATTCTTTCTATGAATTGCCTTGCTGTGAGGTCAACTGTTTGCTTTGTTCTTACCAGAGGAGACCCAACTAGCCACGGATTTTCAAGAGTTGCTGCAGCTCTCTCATACTGTAAAATATTAACCATTTCAAGAATGCAATTAAACCATAGTAGTGTGGACCACTATAAACACTTTAAAGTGTTACGTTTTACCTCTTTATGAGTTTAATGAACATTATCTATTTTGGTGCATATTTTTTCTTTATTATGGAGGTGTGACTTTACCTGAGCATCTTGGTCGGACATCTGTTTTCTTGTTGTTATTGCCAATAAAGGTATGCTTTACTGTACAATTAATCAGTATCTACTCAGTACATAGTACTTATAGTAAATTTTAAAATGAATACTTTTTTACTTTAACTTGAGTAGATTTAAAAAACAGTACTTTTACTTTTACTTAAATCAGTTTTTCAGAGTAACTGTACTTTTTCTTGAGTACAATAGTTAGGTACCTTTTCCACCTCTGGAGCTGGTAGGCTTTTAAAATGTTGAAGATCAGCCCATCGCAAGCAGTTTCAAGTTGCAACTCGTCTCGTCGCAAATCTTTGGACTGAACTGGGCCTAGGATGGTACAAAAATCCAAAATGAAACAGAAACAGTTTAAATGCAAAACAGTGTTATTTCAAACTGTCGCAAACAGGGAAGATTTTTTAGGATTTATGGCAGAGGTTCTGAGGTCAATCACAATTTTAAAAGACAGCCCTAAAATAAACATAAAGTGGAATTCACTTTGTTACACTGGTATTTGACAATCATTCAGACTATATAGCCTTTATAAATGTTCTATATATTAGTTTGATTTGGTTTACATTTTTTTAGTGGTTTTATTTGCTTCAAAATACCATCAAAATCAAGACAAGTGAAACTAAGTACACTTTAGCAGGTCAGTTACTTTAAATAAAGCAAATCAGTGACTTTAATAAATTGCAATTGAAACTGAATCCTTTAGTTAACTTTACTGAACAATTTCAATGCACCAAGTATAGTCAGCTGTACCAGTACAAATTAGTTAACAAGGTTAAAAAATGATTAACTTATAAAGAATTCATGAAAAATAAATGAATAATACAAAACAGATATATAAACAATTTAGCATTAGGAAGGTACAACAAATATAAAGAGAGATTGAAAAAAAAACAAAGAATAAGTCACAGAAAAGTTCTGATTAAATTGAAAGAGTTGACTTTGCTGTTAGAAGCTGAGTCAAGAGACTCAAAACATCATTTTAGTTCAACAAAAACAATTGGAAATGATGAGTTGTGTTGCAGACTTTATCCTCCAGGATGTGAAAATTTGCTAATCAACTAAAGATGTTGACAGTAGAATACGTTTTACCTTCACATTCAGAATACATTAAAACATTTTTGTAATTTATCAACATCAATAATTTTTGAAATATTTATTTTTCTTGGATGAAATTATATCGTATTTTTTAATGCATTTCTCTTATTTTGTTTGTTATACAAAATTTTAACAAAACAAGCCAAGCTTTCAGTGAAACCGGATTGTTTTTATACCGTACTCTACGTCTTACGTCACCACGTTGACCTCGAAGCGGAAGTAGACACGTGTGGTTTCAGGGGATCACCCCGCATGCTGTGCTGCTACGAGCCTAATTCAGGTAACTTTATCCGTTTTCTTTTTTTTTGCGAAATAACACAGGATGTTTTAAACAAATGTGACTTCGCGTTAAGTTTGAGCGGCATGTGATGATCTGACGTTAATATCCCGAGTTTTATCTCTCTGAAGATGAAGTTTCAGAAGTAGCTAGCTAGCCTGTTAGCCTTGTTGGCCCTGCTAAAGTGTCACAGGTGTTGTAGTCCTCTTTTTTGATACATTAACTAACCACATGACCTGGAGTACTCGTAGGTAACTACCGCGGGAAATATACGATTTAAACCCTTCTTGTAGTTTCAGGATCTGAAGTTAACCCCCTTCTTCTTCACCATGGCTGTGAGAGCTTCATTTGAGAAAAACAACGACATCGGCTGCTTCGCTAAACTCACCAACACATTCTGCCTGGTGGCAATCGGTGGATCAGAAAACTTCTACAGGTGAGTTTTACCTTTATCTAACACGGTATCATACCCTGTAGGCATTTGTGTGTGTCTGATAGAGTGGCTTAATGTAGCATGGAGGCTAAATTAGCCTCATGGTCTGTCTGATGTGATCTCAGTGTAATCTGTGCTGCTGACTTTATGTAAGGTGAAGGTGTGTCAGCAGTATGACTCAAGACACCGAGTTAAGTTTATTTGTGTTCTGTTTAATATCCTGAACTTTTTTAAGTAACAGACTGTCATATTCTAGCTGCAGTTTTTGCAATTTCTCTAAATCATTGGTGCAATTAGTCTTTTTATGAACATTCCGGAGAAATTCCATGGATTTTCCCACTTGGTCAATCTCTCTGTCTAATTCTTTTTTCTTTTTCACTGAGAAGGATATCATTACTCCTCTAATATAGGCTTTAAAGGCATCCCACATAATGTCCATTTGAGGTCTGTCTTCAATTGTAGTGTTTTCAATATTTGTATTCATGAATGTCTCAATATGATTTTTAATGTAGTTCTGAAATTCTATATCGGTTAAATGTTTTCAGAATAATGTTTTAAATGTGTCTCATGTCAGCAGTCTGTGCCCCAGTTTAACTCTACAAAACGTGACACAGAATCGTTTTATTGTTATTCCTACACTTAGAACCTTCTCTCTGAAGTTATAGCCTCCCTCTCTTTCACAGAACACTCAGAGAACGTAAAAGGTTTTAGGTTTTAAGAATTGTTGCTTAGTGTGTGCCCAAAAACCAGTATTATGTATTATTCTCCTTGCTCTTTTTTGCAGTATAAATAGTGATTGAAGTGAAGTTTTTTGAGAGTTTCCTTAACTGCTAGGTAGGACTGAATTAGGGACCTTGAAATTAGTTTATTTTATCTTAGGCCAGCACTTTGTGAGAAAAAAAAAAGTGATTTGTTAAAGTGCTGTGTCATACTGTTGACATAACTAGGGATGCACCATATTACCTGCCTGATATCAATATCAACAGATATTGGCTTAAAAAGGCAATTATATCAACATTTCTGCCCATATTTAAAATCTATATTTTGGTTATGAATATTGGCAAAAATAGACTGTAAATTTTTGTTATGTGTTCTAATACATTTGTAAAGTTTGAGGCTGGACCGACAGATCTACACCAGTTGAGGTCTTTTTCTTTGTTCAGTCTCAATCTTTTGACCTCAAAATGTGTTTTAAGTTTGATTCTTTGTTCATCCTTTTACATTAAAATATGTTCATAGAACTGAAGTTTTAGGTCTGAAATACATTTTTGAATATCCGTCCTATCTAGCGACAATGTCCGTATTGGCTATAATGAATCTGCAAATATCAGCACAATGGATAGTGGCAAAAATCCAATATTGTGCATCCCTAACATTAAGTGTTGGAAATTTTTCATTATTACAAATTGTCTTATTGTCATATATACCATTGATTTAGCCCATTAACACCCACCCCAAGCACCAAATTCAGGTAGATTTTCTGCTAGGTGAGAACATTTCAGAAGAATATGTGCCACATTGCAGGTAAATGTTTGTATCAAAAGTCATCTATAAGACATCTGAGTTTGGGGTACGTTTAGTGTGAGTGGTCTTTCTCTTCCTGCTCCTGTTCACATGGCTGTGAGGAGTAACAGTAGTGGAACTGACATTAATGTTATTGAATACCTATGTAGAGTTGCAGTGAAATGAAATCTACAGTGAGCTGTGCTTTAAGTGGGCTGGTACGCAGCGGTAAGCAGTGCCGCTGCTACTTCTGAATTTTAACTCTTGGCGTACTGGGGCTTCTCATTATAATTATCCGCTCTCTTGTCCTCTCCACTGCTTACAGCTTTTCTGGAGGATTCATGATGGCATCTAAAGAGATGCATTGCTGTGGCACATGGCAAACTTCCCGCTGTGTGCCGTGATATTCGCCTCTATATACAGATTCACGTGAACTCACTAGTGACTGGAAAACGTTCACCTCTCCTGGACAGTCAAGTAGGCTACGAGATCGAACACAGCATGTGAGCGGTAGCGCCTCTGCCAAGGAGCCTTATGTTCCACCAACACCTACTCCTGGTGTCAGCAATAACAATGTTTAGTAACAACACTATAATGAATGGCCAGGCTGCCCAAAGGCTCAAGGACAGTATTTTTAGTCATTGGTAAAAATTAAAAGTTGGGTGCACGGTATGAGGCAATGTCGGCTCACAAACACAGCAGGTACTCAGGGTGTCATCTGGAGCTGATAGGCTAAAAAACTAGATTAATTGCATAAGACACTGCAATAACAAAGGGTTTGTTTTCCATATATGTATGTATACAGAGGCAGAAATATTTTTTTTCAGCAATAGTAGTGCTTCCTTTTGATTTCAGCAGTCTAAAGCATGTACATGAAGACTTCCTATCACAGTTTTTAGTCTTTTGGTGGTGTGCTGTGTTGACAGCTGGCTCAGAACAGAACAGCCAGTCCAGTTCATCAGAATTTGATTTAAATGCAGAGTTAAAGACGTGACAGGCTGTTGTTGTTTTTGCCTCTGCAGTGTGTTTGAAGGAGAATTGTCTGAAACAATCCCAGTGGTTCATGCTTCCATAGCAGGCTGTCGTATCATCGGGAGGATGTGTGTGGGTGAGTACTGCTCACACTTTTACTCATAAAATCTGCTTCCTCTCTCATCGGACCGCTGTAAATCTTTATAACACATCAATCATTAAAAACACTTTTCATTTACACCTTTATTCTGCTACTTCCCCTTTCTTTGCTCATTTTTAAGAAATAATTCAAAAATTTGTTGACCAAACTTCTCTATTTAATGAGCTCATTTATTTTTTTATTTAGCCATCATTTAACCAGGTAGTCCCTTGAAATAAGATCTTTTTGAAGGAGACCTGGCCAAGACAGCACACCTGTTACAATAAGAGGAACATCAAAATACAACAAACATGACATAGACAACATGGACAAAGAACAGAATAAAACCAGCTAAATGGAGCAGACATGAGATATAACTGAACATTTTTACTCAGTTACTGAGGTAGTTTGGTCTTTCTGATTGGGTTTTCAGGGAACCGTCATGGCCTCCTGGTGCCCAACAATACAACAGACCAGGAGCTGCAGCACATCAGAAACTGTCTGCCAGACATCGTGAGGATCCAGAGAGTGGAGGAGAGGCTGTCTGCTCTCGGTAACGTCATCGCCTGTAACGACTACGTAGCGCTTGTCCACCCCGACCTCGACAGGGTGAGGCACAAACACCACCCTACATTCATAAAAGACGTGATGAAGATAATGTAGTGTTCGTATATTTTAATGTTTCTATCAGCAAAATAAATGAAGAGAGGAAAACCTGAAAGAAAAATAGCTTTTAATTGTGTTCAGACTGCAAAAAAGTTTTATATGAATAAAATTTGTGAGCTTAAGCCGACGAATAAATACCTATCAGTAACTTATCAGTGGAAAAATGGTGTTTTCATTAATCTAAATTCTTACTGTTGAAGGAGACATCTTTGAAATAAAAAGAAAGCTAGATCTTGTTAATTTTATTGTTTATTTGGAACTTGCAATTAACTAGTAATGTGATGGTCTGCAGTTGATGGCTGTTTTTCCATTTCCTATCTCTCTCCTCACTGGACTCTGTATAGTTAATACTCTGATCCCAGGTCAGGTGAAACAAACTGTGTTTCAGATCAGATATTTTATAAATGGGGTTATTTTTCACAGCCTCAATAACAATGCTTAATTGTTTTTGTGGTGGGTCATCAAGACTTATAAATTCATCATCAGTAGATGCTGTGATGGCCTGGATGCTTTTGGCACGCCAAAAGGGGGGCGGGTGAGGGTAAAGAAATGGCTTTAGCACGGTAAGAGTACAGATTGCCTAGTGTGTGCACACCCTAAAACAAGCCTGTGATGGCATACTAAACTCATATCTGAGCATAAGATCACAGAAAAATGGTTTTAGAATTCTCTCTGCTCACTTCTTTGTAACTTCACCAAAAGTTTCATTAAATTTAATTTCTCTCCTGCTTACATGCGTCAAGCTGCTACTGATGACACCTATTTTCCTGGTCTTGGCTGTCACATTAAAAGCACTGGAACAAAATAAGAACGGTGAACTTTTATTGTGACGAACTTGCCAGAAAAGGTGTATTTATCATCGACTTAATGTAGCATTAGCAGAGGTGCCAGTGTGTGGACAGAGCCAAGGGATGTAGGCTGTAGCTTCTTCTCTGACCTCATTTAATGCCACTGTTCACTTCTTTGTATCATCATGGACTTTTAACAAGTGGGTCATATTTAAACACAGCTTTAAACAGTTGTTTACACCATTACTGGAATTGCTATAGCACTGGGCTAACAGATTGTTAGGCAATCAGTGATGCTTTGCAAACAGGCACACTCTCTTATTAAAAACAGTTATCAGTATTACAGATAAAAATGGCTTGACTGCTGCACAGGGTTTAAAAAAAAAGGGTATGGAAAAGGTTTGATAATAAATCCGGTGCTGCCCGAGGATGAGGGGATGAAGATCATCGATGCAAAAGGAAAAATGCCTGACCAGGTATATGCAAACAAAGGTCATAGTAAAAGAATGGCTGTAAAAACTAAAAATCGCAGGAACTCTGATGTAAAAAAAATATCCTTTATTGAGCAGAGATGTCTATGCATTTTTACTCAGAAGACACTTGATCAGTCGTTTTTCCTTTTGCATTAAGTCTCAATATTGATGACTCCTGTAAAGTTTAAATTCTGGTATTGAAACAGCCATAATTCTCTCATCAAATTAAGAAAAAAAGCAAGGTAAACACAATGTTTTTTTTTCTTTTTTTGAATACATTTCTGACATCTGTTCTAGTTTTGACTGCAAGTGTGTTTTTCTGTAGCTAATGGGAAATGTTTTTCTTCAGATTTTAATCCTTTAAAACGTCCACTTTTCCACCTTCCAGGAAACTGAAGAGATCCTTGCAGACACTCTGAAGGTGGAGGTTTTCCGTCAGACAGTAGCAGAGCAGGTCCTAGTCGGCTCCTACTGCTCGTTTAGTAACCAGGGAGGCCTTGTCCACCCAAAGACATCTATAGAGGACCAGGATGAGCTGTCGTCTCTGTTGCAGGTCCCATTGGTGGTAAGTGATGGGCCAGTAGGGGTCAACTGCGTCAACTCTTCATGGTGTACTTTCTTACTTACATGTTTCAGCAGGGAGGAAATTTTATTTAGATTGTGAATTGGGTTTGGTATGAAACAGCCAGATTTTAATTTTTTTAATCTATATTGCCCAGCTGTATGTCTGTATATGAACTTGTTTTTTTATTTGTACTTTTATCTGGTATCCTTTTGTCAAAGACCAACCTCCCTCAGGACCAAAAGAGTTATCCTGAATCCTGAAGTTATCCAGAAAGAGCGCAGCAACAACATTTCCAGCATGAATTAGCTTTATTTAATCAGTGTATGTGTTTGTTTTGGACTGAAATTCTTCAGATGAAAGATCAGTTAATCTTACACAATAAAGGTCTGATTTCCTGTTTTAGGCAGGCACAGTAAACCGGGGCAGTGAGGTCATAGCGGCGGGGATGGTGGTCAACGACTGGTGTGCGTTCTGCGGCCTGGACACGACCAGCACAGAACTGTCAGTCATTGAGAGCGTCTTCAGACTGAGCGACACAGCACAGCCCTCCGCCATCGCCACTAGCATGAGAGACTCGTTGATCGACAGGTGGTCAACACGCTCACAGACACGCTTTAACATTCATCTGTGTCATAAAACTAACACATCTGCTCCTCATTCTTCATGTTATCGCCTGACACGGACGCTGCTGACGTGCATATTTTAACAGATTGAACCTGAGAATCTTTAAATGAACTCGGGTGTTTTATTGTTGAAACTCAGATCCTATTTGACACAAGTCTGACAGTTTTTCTTCCATATAGGAACGGTTGTAACACTCAGCCTTCACAGCACTCATGGGTCTCATTTACACATTCAGACACTGTTTTAAATTAGCGTGTGTGATTCGTTCCTTCTTCTTCACAGCCTGGAAATGTGTCTCTGCTATCCTATTAAACACACACAACCTACCATCTGTTTATTTCATATTTACTCACCAATTTCAGCCTACTTTCACTTTTTTGGATCTCTCATTAACGTTCAGTCATTCTGGACTTAAACTGAAAGTAGAGCTTTTAGTCAAGATGGTGATCACAATATTTTGATCAAGAAGCAGTCTTCCTCTCTGTCCTCCCTTCATCACCTACAGAAGTCTGCATGACTGCATGAGCAGAACAAAGTTTTCTGCGTAATCTTGTAAGCATGCTCTTAATCAGTGCTGACAATAATGATAAAGAAACATAATTACATAACATCACTGATCACCATTCTGCAGAAATCTCTTTAGAGTCAAAAAATAAAGGTATACCCTTGGGTTTTTATCTGTCAGAACGGACTGAGTTATCTTTATTGGCCAGGATCTGTATTAGTGGTGGGCAGTAAAACCGGTATTGATACTATCACCTGCCCAAGAGAAAAGTTTGAGTCCCGTTATCAGCATGTTTCTAAGAGTGCCAAGTAAATAAGCAAAGGCCATACTCTTGTGTCAGTGTTATTAACGTGAAGGTTATAAGGAGAAAGGTATGTTCTTTTCTCTCCAAGCATTCCACATTATTATGCAAATAATATTTATCTCTGATTTTCCCAGTTGATGCAATGACAGTCAGTATAATTTTTAAGTCATCAACTGTTGGAGCATAATTCAAATTTTAACAAACCTCCCAATTATAGCTATTAAAAAAACTTAAAATGCACTGTTCCACAATATTATGCAAAACAGAATTTCAAAACATTTTATAGTTTGTAAAGAACTGAAAATGGTCATTTTTTGAATTTGCAGCACTAGGAGGTCATATTTACTGAAATCAAAAGCTATTTCAAACAAAAACATCTTAACAGGCCAAGTTACATGTTAACATAGGAACCCTTTGATATCATCTTCACAATTCTTGCATCCATTGAACTTGTGAGTTTTTGCTTGAATTTCTTTGCAAGATGTCAGAATATCCTCCCAGAGCTGCTGTTTTGATGTGAACTGCCTCCCACCCTCATAGATCTTTAGCTTGAGGATGCTCCAAAGGTTCTCAGTAGGGTTGAGGTCAGGGGAGGATGGAGGCCACACCATGAGTTTCTCTCCTTTTATTCCCATAGCAGCCAATGACACAGAGGTATTCTTTGCAGCATGAGATGGTGCATTGTCATGCATGCAGATAATTTTGCCACAGAAGGCACAGTTCTTCTTTTTGTACCATGGAAGAAAGTGGTCAGTCAGAAACTCTATATACTTTGCCGAGGTCATTTTCACACCTATTCACTGTGTATGTAGACCTTAATGTTGGGAAGGCAAAAGGCAGAGAGAAACACACAGTTGGAGCTATTGAAGATTTAGAAATTTTAATGTAATTTCTTATCTTTCCCTTTAAATATTTTTGTTTCCCCCATTTTATCGTTGATTCTATAATCATTTCATGGTTAATTCTACCTCTCTGTTTCCTGACGTGCATCAGCTTTCTTATCAGTCTCCACTCTATGAATTAAAATTGAGTTTACCCCCTCCTCTCCTCTGCTTTGTTTCCAAACAGCATTGCATAAATCCCCTCTGCAGAGTCCTGCCGTCAAAGAGCTCTACTACAGATCATCTGGTCTCAAACATGAAGTCAACAAGCTGCTGGACCTCATTTCTCAACTTCCGACACCTCCCTCCTCCCCGTTCAGTTTACTCTCACTCACAAACCTCAGCTCCCACCTGCAGTTGCTTCACTGTAATCATTTTGTACCTTTTTATAGCATTTGATTTAATCTTAAACTATTCTTCTGGTTCCATTAATCATTTTTAAAATCAGCTTTCTGCAAAAAAGAAAAACAATCTTTCAGTGAGACCTCATGGCTGCTGCATGTACCACCTCCTCTGAGTCTGACTTGGGCCACTGGTGATAATACAGAAGATTTTCAAAAGAAAGACTTTAAAAAGTTATCGACAAATAAAAGACAAAAGAGCTGCAGGGAAGGTGAAGGAAACTGTCTATAAAGTGGAGGAATCAGATATTTTAGGCCTTTGTTGCTTTGGTCAATGTTTTTGAACCCAAACAGGTAGAATTAACATTTTCTTCCCTTTTGGAGAACAAAAGATGCGAAGGCTGTGCGTATGAGATGAAAAAACATTTATATTTGTGCCTGTGTCATCAAAAAGTCTTTATAGAGAGAAAATAACTCTGTTTAATGTGTGTGAACATGGTGGGAATTATTAAATACTTTGCTAAAACACTGTATGGAAGCCCTAGGTGGACACAAATCCCAACTTTTCATTTAAGTACTGTCTGGTTATTATTGTAAAATCTTGACTGTTTTATCTCATTTTGCTGGGACACAAAGCGAAAAGCAAACCCAAATGCTCTTAACTTTTCTCTTGGTCTGGTTAATCACAATGAGCTGAGCATTTTTGGTTTCCTGAATCACTGACTCCTAATTTATGGTCTGGGAACCATTGGGGGTCTTTACAAGTGCACGAGTGGCTGAAGCTTTGTCTGTTCTGACGGTTGTCAAATTGGATTCGTGAAATCATGATAAAACACTCAGTAAATACTCACGACAAAGATCTTCTGTTAGGAAGAGCATGTGTAGACCTAGTTTCTGGTGGTTTTATCAATAAAACAATTAAATTGACATTGATTTTTGACAGCAGTGTATCACTTTTTTCAGGTTGGTCTTTGGGGGGGCGCAGCTTTTCTTATGCACCAGTAGTGGGGTCCCCAAGGGAAAAAGAGGTTGAGAAACACAGCTCTAGATCAGAGGTTTCCATGCTTTCCACAGCCTCCAAAAACAACAGTGCTAGAGACTGGGCACCACAAATGTACCTGGAAGATGTTAAGGCATATATACAGCCAAGAATAAACCTGTGCAGACTTGTGTTAATACATTTTGTTCTTTGATTTCATCTTTTAAACACCCCTTGAATTAGTGCATATTGCTTCAGGTGCAGCTAAAGAGAGCAAACAGATTTTCTGAAGTACTATTTTTAGATTTTTGTTTACAGTTAGAGGAGAGAAAACTTTATTGATCGGCAAAGGGAAATTCCACCATTGCTGCACTGCAAAGAGAAATTACTAGCATTAAACTAGCAATAAAACATAAATGATAAAAGGAAGTATGAACAGTTGGCATAAAAAGAAAGCTACCAATCAGGACTGATGTGCAAAATAAAAGAAGAAATTCATGTGGCATGTGCAGACTTACTTTAAGGATATTTTAAAACATTACTTTGATTTCAGCATAAATCTCACTTAATGGACACGGTTTTATTTTAAATTAATTTATGCGTATTTTATTACAATGATAAAAAAAAAAAATTATGCAGCTTAAAATAATTTTAAAATGGTCTTTGTTTTTGTAAGGCATGTCAAGGTCTCTCCAGGGGGCCCTGAGCCACACTTTAGGAACCACTGCCATAGATTGTAAGAAGTGCAGTTATCATGAAAAAACATGTATTTTCGACATAGTAAGATAAATTTATCTTATCATCCATTATGATAGAAGTATTTGCTTTGTTGTCCTGTAAAATAAAATCTCTGTCTTAAAAAATGGTAAATTTTCCTGGAATATCATGGGGAAAAGAAAAGGAAAAACTCCAGGATATAAGTTGCTTCGGTGCATAAAACACCTGTCTTTTAGAGTCTCAGAGGGACAAAGGCCTAAACTTTCCTCCTGAGTGATAATTTTCTTTGCATTCACTGAAATCCCCAACATGCAGTTTCTATGCAGTCATGTAGTTCACACCTGCTAGTCGCTGTAGTACTAGCTCACAGCCTGCAGCGATGGTTTGGAATTTGCCTTTAAAAACAAACCTTCAGCCTACTTCCTCTGGTCGCCTTTTAACCTTTAACTGAAGCCTTTTCAGTCCGAACCAGCCCTTTACATGCTGTGTTTACTTAACACTGAAGCACCAGTCTCTTTAAATGCAGTAGCATGACCTAATGAGGGAGAAAATAAGTTCAAAAGTGGCACCAACCCCTACCAGCTTGGTCTGCAACCTTTAACTTCTCACACATTTTCAGCAGTGAATCTTAGGATACGCGATGAAAGGGGCAGCTTTTCATAGCAGTAGGTTGTGTTTAATGTGTGATGGTGGCGGCTGCACTTTAGGTCATAATGGTGTCTTAATAAGGTATATCAGTCCAACTGGTAAATAAGACAGAGCTCACTTTTTGCTAAGAAATGGGAAATAAAATGGGTCTTAAATGCTTGATTTTACAGGAAATGAAATATGTGAAAGCATACCTGCTAAAGGCTTCTGTAGTCTAAGATTAATGTCAATAAATACCCAAAAATTTAAGCTATAAGCAGCAAAATTCTGACACTAAAGGGAACTCCTTTTTTGTTTGTTTTTGCCTGTGATATGCTCCAGAATATACATAAAAAGGCTCATAAATAGGTTGAAAAAGTTAGTGTTTTACCTGGTAGCTTCCTTAGCTGGATGCAATAAAAAGAGCAGAAATAACTGCAGCATACTATAGTCCCTGCAACTCTACTTGATTGAATTATGTCAACTTAAAGTGCTTGGTTCTGCAAATACCTGATTCAGGTTAATACTCCAAGTAACTGACAACATTGTCAGAAGGATTTCTAGAAAGATGCACCTTTTTGTTCAATATTAAGATGTTTTTTTTGTATAAGAGATGGCTGTGGCATGGCTCTCCTTCATTGGCAAAAACAGTCATTTTATGTCCAGTGCGTAGTTTACTGCTGTTTGAGTTTGTTTTTTAACCTTCTTCTCTACAGTTTTCAATCAGCGGTTCTCAACTAGTGGGTCGGGACCCAATAGTGGGTTGGGGAAGCGGGTCTCTCGTTGTGGGTCTGAGTAAAAACTTGCCTAAAAGTATTGTGTGCTTTTCAAACATGTTTGTTCTGTTCTGTTTCTTTGCTCTGTCACATTTCATACCATCTGAGATCCACGCTGCAGCATTTTTAAATAAATCTAAATTTTTTTTAGTTATATCCAAAATTACCATTTTTCATGGAGTTAGTTGGACTTAAAGTAAGACCAGTTGAGAACCACTGTTTTTAAAAAGTTCAGAACAACCACAGTTTATAATGTCAGCAAAACATTGACTAAACCTAATGAAACATTCTTTTTGCAAATTCAGCAATCGTGTAGGAATTCTCTTAGAGTTTTGTTGACTGAAATCCAGCAAAGGACTTCTATTTTTGTCAACATACTATCAGCACTTACATCAATATCTTTTTATTTTTTTTCCAGTATCATAACAAATTCAAAAAAATAAATTCTTGTATCCTGACAATTGATAAACTTTTGTACCATGTCACTCAAAATAACATAGTGAGTCAGTATTTTAGATTTTAGGAGGAAATTGTTTTGGCGGTTACAGGTTTGCATCTTATTATGCATCTTATTATTTGACATGAAAGAACACTTTTCAAGTCTTAAACTTTTCTGCACGTAGTTGCCAATGCACTGATATGTACAGAAATCTGAGACCCGACTTGATAATTATTAGAATTCTGCAGGGATTGAAAGTAAAGATTTTGAAGGTCTGAAAAAGTGCCAGAAGATTTCATGTTCTTAAATCTAGTAAACTGAAGAAGTGCTGTTGCAGTATGATAAATATACAGGCAGAGGCTGGTTTACACTGTTTGGAGCAAAGGTTAGAGGATGAAACAAAACATTTTAGATGAAATATGAAGCTGAGATATTTGTGTCAGTGTTTCTGTCCTAAATCACTGCCCAAACGCAAACATAAAAGATATTTGTTAACAATCTTTAAGTCTCCTCTGTCTGGTGTGATAAAATAAATCAACCTCTTTTTAGCTGTTTGGTCTGTTTTTGAGTATTGTGTCTTCAAGGGCAGTGTCTGCCAGTTGTAAATGTTTCGGAAAAATCTTGGATCTTTTTAGTGACACTTTTATTTAGGAATAAAACTTCTAAATTCTGGACATTAGGCTGTGCTGAAGGGTTCTACTGAACCCTCCTGGCTACATCATGGAAGTCATTTTGATGAAAGATTAAATTTTGGATTTCAACTTCAATGAATGAGTTGGAAATAAAGTATTTTGTTTATAAATCTGTATTTCTAAGGATTAGACTTTAATCTTTTGATTGAGTATGAATTTTTTTGGATTTGAAAAATCCTTTGGCTGAAAACTGTAAAAATCACAGAATATGGGCTCCGGTTTGGATTAGTTGGTGGAGTGGGCGCTGATGTGCTGAGGCTAAAGTCCTCAATGCACTGGCCGCGAGATCGTTTCCCGGTCCTGGCACATTTGGTGCATGCCCCCCCCCCCCATCCCATGAGTCCTGTCTTTCTTTAGCTGTCCTATCCAACAAAGGCAAAAAGTCCAAAAAATTATCGTAGTCCTCAATTTTTGCCCAGTTGTCACCAAACTTTTGGCACCACCACAATTTTAAGCCTTTTTTATGTATTTACATACAAACTGTGCTTCTTAAGCTTAAGCTGTCTTTTCCATTTTTGCTGCTTTTCACCCATTTTGCTATCTTTTGCCCATTTTTTTGTCAATTTTGGCCACTTTTGCCCATTTCTGTCACTTTGTACCAATATTTGCCCATTGATGCCACTTTTTTTGCAACTCTTTGCCGCTTCTTTTTGCTACCTTACCCCGTTTTTGCCACGTTTTGCCAATTTCTGCAACTTGTTTTTAACACCTTTTGCCCATTTTGGCTACTTAACCCATTTTTGCCACTTTCTACCCTTTGTTATCACTTTTACCCATTCTGCCCATTTTTAGAAAATATTTTAATACATTCTTGCCACTTTTCCTCCACTTTTGACTCTTCACAATTATTCTATTCTTTTCCATAAAAGTGTGTTTCTTCTACTTTAGTTTCTTGCATCCTGACGTTTGTGCTCATTATTGCCTAGCTATGAAGCCTGATATTCCTAATCATTTTAGTTCAGTGTGCCCATCCTCACTGTTAACATCTCTGATGAAAAGGTAATGTGTTTTATGAAAAGGGGTTTACATTTTGAAAAATGCTATCTTGTGCTATAGCATAAATAATAAAAAATTACATTTTTGTTATGAGTGTTTATTTCTCAGGTGAAAATAATGATCACAGCTTAACCTTACAATGCACCATGATTTTGCTGACCTACTTGGCCCCTAGTTTGGCTGGTCCCCATAAAGCTCTCCACTTATCCCCACTTATGGGCAGCCTTACTTGCGCATTTCACCAAAAACATTGCTTTACTACTCTTAGCCCTATGGTACATTCCAGAGGTTAGCCACGTCAGAAATCAAACACAATGTTAAACCAGTTAAACCAGATTCTGCTGGTTGTTAACCTTGCTGTCTTAAGTGAGGATGCAATTGTTGCTCCTTGTCCTGTTTCAAAGGTCACTGCCATCAGATATTCCCCTAAAGAGACGTTTTTCCTTCCAACCTTGTGACATGCCTATGCTAGTATATAAAGATCTTCTTAAGGGCCTGGGGAGATCAAAACTGTCTTAGCTCGAAAATAGATACATCAGAATGTTTTATAGGCCCAATTATGTAAGCCTATTTGCAAAGGCTCTATGTTAATATTGAAAACAAACATTTTGCAGGGAAAAAGCATGATGTGCTTTTGTTAATGATGAAAATGAGAGACAATGTAAGCACAGGTCAGCAAATTTAAAACTAAACTCCCTGCAGCTTGGACACTCCATGTGCATGTCGAGCAGATCATGTTGGTGCATACCTGTCTTCCTACCCTATGTGTATAGGATTTTTGAATTAAAAAAGGAATCTTCCAAAATGAAAAAAATAACATGCATCTTATAACTATATATAACACTTTTTATACCTCTGCATTGATCATAGACAGGACCAAGCATTACATCTGTCTGTCTGGGCCATTCTTGTGAATGCTACAGTTTATCTCAAGAACACTTGGAAGGATTTTCTTCTAACTTGCACCAGTGTCTTCTCTGACTGAAGGATGGACTGTTCAGATTTTGGTGGTTTTCAGTCACAGGTCTGGCTTTGAGGGATTTTCTTCAAACTGCACAGATATCCACTCGGACTCAAGGATAAACTGAATACACTTTGAAGGTAAATGGTCAAGGTCAGCCCTTCTTCTTGACCCACTGCTATACTTTCACTCTGGCATACCTTGTGGAGGCATATGATTACAAAAAACTAAACTCAGTTTTCAAAAGTATTTTTTTAATCTCCAAAGATCTATATTTTCAGGGTTTAATTTAGACTTCCTCGAAGAAAAAAGTTAGTCCCCTAACATTAATATCACTGTTGTATTCAACAAAATTAACACCAAGCAGAATCGGACAGACGTTGATGACGTTATGTTATACCAGGAGAAGTGAACAAAGTGTCCTTAGTATGACAACTTTGGGCGTAAAACTTGCATCATTTACTGTTAGCATAACATGACACGGCACTAAATGGCGTATATGGAAATGGCCATAAAATAAACATTCAAAGTTGTAATATTCTGTCGTTTAAGTTTCACAAATAAAGCTAAGTGGTGTTAATTTAAGTATAAAATGGAAAGTGGCTCAGAATTTAATCGGTGTATGTCCCCTTTAAACCAAGCTAATGACGTCACTCCTCGCTTGACTTGCTTTGTTTGTCCGGAGCTGTTTTGGCTTCAGACTAAGGCTAGAGGGACGACCAGAAACATACCACTTTCTTCGTGACCGAGTTACATTTTCAGCAGTTTTACTGCATTTTTAAAAAGTTATATCTTTGTAAAAACAACGTCAGAGATGCCGTCCGACAGACCTTTCAAACAAAGGAGGACATTTGGTAAGAAACCAGCAAGACAGTGTTGTCTGAAGAGCTAACGTTAACTGCTGAGTGGGGTAGCTAGTCTGCTAGCTGGTGTTACGTTGTTAAGGGCGACCGTGTTAACCGGTGCTTGTCAAAGTGTTATAATATCCCATGTTGTTTAGCACACTGTCTTAACGTGTATTATGCATTTCTTTAAGGTAGATTCAAACAATAGGACTATTTTCATCATTAGCGCCTGTTGTAACAACGACAACCGCAGATGCACTCCGCTGTAAGACACCAGCTAACACGGTCATCCTTTAAACTCCTACACCGGCCTGGTAGCCACCTAGCTCAACCAGTTTGTGGTCAAGCGTAGTTACATGGTGTTATTATGCTATTATGGTTGTTAATGCGTCTTTACATCGGTTTAAAGGTGGTTTCTTATTTCAGATTTATATAAACGCATGCTATACACTTATAGTCTCCGAGAAAAGCAAAAGTAAAATCCATTTTGGAGCATTTTAGGCTAATTAATATTGAAAAATAACGTATCAGATGAAACTTAGATCCTTTCAGTTTGTTCAGCCAGTTTCTTTTAGCCTGTAGCTTGTGCTATATCCTCACCAGTTAATGTTTAAAGGCCATCTGGGTCACTGTCACATTAGCTGTGTAAAGCCTTGAAGCTAGCAAGGCCTGTCATTACCAGCGTTTTACACAACAAGCTAGCTTCAAGGTAGGCTAGCTAGTTGGACGACCGAGACAGTAAACATTCTGTGTTTGCTTGAAGGAAAAACAACATGTGCTGACATATTATCCCAGTACACGTGTTCAGTGATTTATGTTGTAATTTGATGCCTTGAGACGGCCCCTGTGCTGGTTAGGGAGGAGCCCAGACTCTGTCCATTACATAATGTGGTCACACAGGAAAATATGGAGATAAACAACCGTGTCACTGAAGAAGTGACTCACTTAATGGGCTTTTATGATGGGTTTTAACATCCTGATCAAGTATCCAGAGACATTTGAAGAAAAAAGAAAAAGGTGATAACCAGGCCTTGTACCAAAGTTGTCAAAAAATGTAGACTTTTTGTTAACTTGGTCAAAACAGTACAGTCTCTGGTATGTTTATGACTGATAGTGTTGGTGAGTGCTTTAAACTCAACCCGTTGTCATTAGGAGAGAAATAAATCAGTGATGAATTGCAGACAATGACCTGAACACTGTCTGAAATACACGAAATTCATCCACAAAAGTTTTGGCACAGAAAGACAACAATGTCTCTGAAGAAATATCTCCTTTACTTTGTTGTTGTTTGTTTAAAACATCTTAATTAAATTAATGTTTAATTACCAAGAAATGTGAAAGATAATGTGTAGTAACTTGTTGGCCTGACTTAAGGTTGTCAATATCCTTTAATTGTGACTATTGTGTGAAACAATACAATCTTTGTTTGATAAAAAAAACAGTGGTGCACAATTTAGTAATAATGTGTGTTTGCAATTACACTCAACAATATTGTGATTATGACATAAAACATAATTAGTATCATGAATCTTCATGCTTTATTATGAAGAAAATGCTGATTTTCCCTTTTTTATTGATTTATTCATGGATTTATTTTAAATTAAAGCCTTCTATAAAATACAATAGTGGTACTATTGCAAATGAAAAGGCCCTTCTGCAGGCTTTTTTTTGTAAACATTTCATATACTACTTGATGAAAATAAAATTGCAGCCTTTAACAGGATTATGTAATTGCACAGCCTGACATTACAACTATGATCTCAAATTGCAAACCACACCTGCACTTTCTAAATTGCCCAAATACATTGATAATGTTTTTGACTGACTAGTAACCTTGCACAAGGGCTTGGACTATTGACCAAAAATCTAATCTTTACAATTTTTAGCCAAATGGTAATACAGCATTTATATCTTAATACATTTTTCTGTGAATTAATATTTAGAACAAAATCCATTATAAACCTAATCCACATGGGCCAAATGTCACACAGGCTCTTTTATCAACAGTCAGTGGCACATTGTTGATATGTGCACGGAAAAGGCATAAGCTACTTGTTTGTGGAAAAAAATTATGTTGAAATAACATAAATAAAATCACAGTTCCTTATTCATACCAAATTCTCAAGTAGATTATCTTCTAGTTAATAAGAACATTACTCTTTTTACCGGCCATTAGGCCCTTTCTTTTCCATAGCCAGATGAAACTGACAGTGTTGGGCTAATGCAAATTGAGCCATATCAATGGAAATTGAGCCATATCGATGGAAATTATATTGCCATACCTTATATCTTAGTAAAATTATGCAAATGTGTATCTCCACATTGGTGGAATATGTTTGTAATGTGTTTCTTGATGAACTTGATGAAGGCCACAAGCCAAAATGCATCAGTCTGATAAAGTTCTCCAAACTGCAACAGTACAAGTACACTTATGGCTTGTAGTTTTCATAGTAAAAGCCTAGTTTAACATTCCTGTGGAGAATCTCACTTTGTACAGAATCCTTTTATTTTGAATGTTTTCCTAGCTCAGTTATACAATAAATCAAGTCACAAGTTGTAGGGAGATTTCTTGAGGTAAAACTTACACAGAAAGACAGGGCTGTGACAGCAGAGAGATGCAGTCAAGCCACCACTCTGCACACTTGTGTGCCTGGTATGGGAGTCATGTTGGTGCAAGCTGGAGTTGACATTTGTGGTAGCTGCGTGCAGCAAACACACACCCTTTCTGAAACAAGTGTAAAGTGTTTAAAATTTGGGATGCCCCTTGTTATTTTGGTTTAAAACTTAACTATTTCTGTTGTTTTGATGATTGACAGTGTTGGAACATCTTAAAACCTTGAAACATTACATGTGTTTAGAAATAACAGGTGTTTAGGAGAGGAAATAATCCACAGAAACTTACAAAACAAAAACCTACACACTGTTCCCAAGGGGAAAAGGGGTTTAAAACTTCCCTTTGTGTGTTCATTTCCATTTAAATAAGGACAGTCCACACTGCAGTTCCTGTGTTGCTCCTAAAGTACCATCTGATCACTGTATGGAGTTTGTACATCTACTAGCTATATTACAGTAGATTAGCTCTGAGTCAGTCTGGTTGTAGCTTCAATACAGACTTGGCCCTCCTCCACCACTTATTTATTTTCTGCATTGAGGAGCATTAACAGTCAAACCAGCACTCAACAGAAATGGTGACACTAATGGTATACTTCCAGTTTTCTTGAAATGCATGATTATGACATTTGAGGAGGAAAAGCGGTTAAAATGTAGTAACAAACTGCACAGGTCTGGTGTTAGCACTTTATGCTGGTAGGTAAGCCACAGCCAACTTTGTAGATGAAAAATAATCATCTTAAAGGTGCGGCTAATACACCAGGTGTTATGGTAGTTACTGTGTTGTTTCGTTGGGTTTTAATGTCTGATTAAATTAATATAATGATAAAAAAAAATTAAATCATAAAGTTAACAGCTTACAGGCATTGGATTAAGATTGTCCACATTTATGATACTTTTTGCTGTTGTGGTTTATAACAGGACGAGCTCTTAATTTGACATCTAATAGAATCAAAATGTACTAATGCATCAAGAAAACTACATCTTTTATACAACAGGTGCTTAGGAGAGGAAGAAAATCCCAGAAAAACACAAACCATAAAGCTACAGTTTGTCCTAAATCGCACAAATTTGTTTATGGCTGGCCTTGCACTCATGTTGTCAGTGTTTTCTGTTCTTTACGATATCAAGTGTTTTAAAGTTATAAAATCTTCATTTCTTAGTGATGATAGTATAAGGAAGTGAAGAAGCTTTGCAAAGTAGCCTCAGTGTGCTGGAGAGGAATTAATTCACCAAAAACGGCTCTGAATGTGTCGAAATTTTCATCAACTTTTGATAGCAGTTTGATAGCAAGAACAGCTTTCAGTGTATTTGTACAGTGCACATAAGTTTCCTGATGAGTCAAAATGAGAAATAGCCAACAATTGGTGCCTACAGCCTGTGTTTTTGTTGCAGTGGTATCCAAACAGGTCTCTATATCATTTGATTTTTTCTAGTATCATGTCTTCTTTTAAAATGCTGGCAGCAGGACAGCGCTACCCTACACTGACCTGCTAATCTTAGTTATAATGGGCTTCACAGCTGTGTCTTTTAGTGCTCTTTGCCACACTGACACACATCGTTCCAGTGTCCAACAAGAAAGAAAAACCTTTCCCAGGATGAACAGATGGATTAGATCACTAGTTGGATTAGCTAGGTAAATAAGTGGTTAGGTAAACGGACGTAATTACTAAAAGGCTGGCGGACCTAATCAGAGAAAACATATAACTGGATTTTAACTGGGACACTGGGAGGAGAGATTGAACTCACAGTTTGGGCCTTAGCAAAAGCATTGTCCTCCCTGTTGTCATAGCAGGAATAAAAAAGCCCTTCCTAAAAGTTTTATCTCAGAAATACTCTATCAATGGGCGGGACTGTTTGTTGCAAAGCAAGTGAGACTGAGTGTATTCAAAGTAAGACATAAATACTGCATTATGTTTTCTGTGATGCTGTCAAAGCCAGCCCTGCTGAAATCCACAGTTTCCTCCCTTAACTGAAGAAGAAAAAAATCTCAAGACCAAAACAAAGAAAGCATTCACACTTCACACTGCTGCTCCTCAAAGCCATCTGAGCTTTGAACCCTGCCAGTGTTTCTGAGGAGTTCAGAAACAGTTATTTTTCACCTTACAGAGGGCAGAGTGGGCTGTAAAACAAGATAGTGAGGTGGTAAAAACATCATGAAAGCTAAAGAGGGGAATGCCCCAGGAAACAAAGCCAATATTCAGACTACAACTGTATGTAAATTTTCAGAATAAAATGAGTGATTTTCACTCCAAGGCCTTAAGATAAAGACAAATTTGAAGCTTCTAAAACTCATAATGCTTAGGGGTTTTAACAAACTAGGATTGCTACATAATTGATCATTTATTTATGTAATAACTTGTATTTAAACACAAGTGACTTTTTAAGGTGTTTATGGCAATAAACATGGACCTTGATCCAGGAAAAGCAGTCACTGTCTGAAATTCTGTTCAATGTTTCCTCACCTGACTCTGTTCCAGGTCAATGAAAACTTTTTACCTGCTGTTTAGATTTCCCCCTAATTATGACTGAGCATTTTAAAACTGAAATCACAGAGCACCAGTTTAGCCTTTCTGGTAGAGCAGCACCCAGTATACTGATGCTACAGCTGAATCCTGGTCCTGGTGTTTGTTCAGTGCTCTCTCTGTCCCCGTATTTCTTCTCTCTTTTTGGGTTTCCTATTCATTATAGACAAAAAAGCACCCAAAAAGTCTTAAAAACTGCAGATACTGAGGCTATAATACAGATTTGTTTTAAAAAGTTTTTAGTTAGACCTTTCAGGACACCCAAGGCACACAAATATAAAAAAATAAAATAGCTTTCTCAGGAAAGTATTGAATTAAAGACAGAAGTGATTTGCAAATGAAAAATTTAAGTGGTTCCAGAAAATCTTGTTAATTAATCAGTTGGCTTGAGGGTTTTAATAAGAAAAAAGGTTAGCGTTCTCTGATTAAAGCTTGTTTAATTTGAACTTTCCTGAGTTTTTGTGCTCTTATGACATACAACTGAATATTATTATGTTGTGGACAAAAAGGTACAATGATCTCAATTTGAGAAAGATTTAAGATGATCAAGTCAGATGATTAATTTATTGACATAAACAATTGATTTTCACTATGTTAAATGTTCTAGTTTCCATTTTTAGTCCAAGCTGTATTTGCAAAACACACATCAACAGGCTCACAGGTAAAACTTTAAGTCAAGACAATAACAGACAGGTGGGACTTTGTCCACACTGACATGTCAGCTCACATCGTTGGTCTACTCATGTTTTATTTGTCTCTGTAAACAGATATATGAATCAAATTACAGTTAACAAACCATCAAACTGTCAGGGTTGAGATTAGACACATTTTTAAAATAAAGCTTTCAAATCAGCCAGCTGATGTAGAATTATAAAAGAAAAACAGACAGATTCTAATGTATTTTTCCTCAGCCCATTTGGATATTAACTTGTGTGGATAATTCCTACCAGCAAAATATCATGACCAATGAAGGTCAGGGAAAGTCCTGATCCTGAATTCACGCATGCCATTATTATTGAGGAAAGATTTTGACTGAAATGAAGTCAGGTGGCAGTAAACACGTTATTTATGTATGGAAAAAAATCCTTTAACATTGAAGCTCAACCATCTTTGCTGAGTCAAGCTTTGACAGGAAGATAGACAGAAGCTGAAAACAGTTTTGAAAAATTTATTTTGGGAAAAAGGCTAATTCAAGTAAGATTTCATTAGCGGAAAAGATAATAAAAGCTGCTGCAACCCCCTCAGCTGTAGCCCTCCATGGTTGCTGTAGGGGGTTTAAATGATTTGTGTACCTGTTGTAGACCGCAGATTTGTTTCCCCTATTGTTCCACATACCTGTTTTATTTTCTCTTTAAATGAGGTTTGACTAAATTGTATTTAAGGCTACAAATGGTGACACATTTTACAACCTTTCTCAGCAACAGAGGTCCTTAAAAATGCAGCTGAATGTGTTTGTTCTTTTTCCAGAAATAGGGTTGCTTTTTTTCGTCTGGATAAGAATACATTTTCAGACTGAAAAAGACAAAAAAACCACACTGATCTCTGCTGAGGATGATTTGAAAGTCTGCTTTATAAGCTGTCATTATTGGATTGTTTTTTTCTGAATTGTTTCCTCTTGTCTACAGCTGACCGGTGCAAAGAGGTCCAGCAGATCCGGGAACAGCACCCCAACAAAATTCCTGTAGGTAGCTTTCGAAGCTGAAAGTATCACTACACATTCTACATTTCATAAAACAGCCCTTGCTCTTGTCCTAATGCATGGCATTATTGTGTGATTGCAGAGCTGCTTATGTAAAGTGTAATGAGAGATTTTGGTTTGGAAATCGGACAAATACACTTGCTTAGATTTTAGTTTTTGCAGTGTAACAGCAAGCCTGTGCCTGTCAAAAGGGAACAAAATCCACCCCGTGGAGGCTGTAAATCTCATTGATTTAACATGTTGTATCTCATTTGTTTAATCGTAGTGTCAACAAGACAAGAACTCACTGCCTCGAGCAAAAACATATTTTCCCAGTGATCTCTGCCACCTCTAGTACAAACAGCTCAATGTACAATAACTACACTGCTCTACTGATATGATAATAAGATCTCATGATCACAAATGCTATAATAGTACTTATTTTGGCAAATGCTACTGTTTTTAAACCAATATTTGTGTTATGTGGCTTCTGTAGGTGATCATTGAGAGATATAAGGGAGAGAAGCAGCTGCCTGTTTTGGACAAGACCAAGTTCCTGGTACCAGACCATGTCAACATGAGCGAGCTGGTCAAGATCATCAGGTAAACGCTGACACACACACACACACAAACCGCATGCAGAGTATTGTAGCTTGCTGAATTGGATACCAGTGGAGGTTAAGGTTGTTTCTGTGTATGTTTGGAATGTGTGTGTGTGTGTATTTTTGGAGCTATCTGTTAGCATGTCTGTGTGCTGGTAGTGCTGCACATAGTAGAAGTGTAACATGAAGTGTTTGTGTGCTGATATGGCAGCTTGCTGATGCTGTGGTTCGCCAGCTTGTTTACAATCAATGCTGTGTCACAGAGGGCGAAGAACAGAGCATCTTAATAGACTCATCTGCAGAAATATGAGGCAGTAAATCAGGATTTTACTGTCCTCCTGGGCCAGAATACAGTCGTATATCTCTGAGATTTGAAAGGGCTGTTAATAATTATCAGATAATAATGCTGAGGCAGAGATGTAAGGCAGTTATTTCATGACGCAAAGTTGATTTGTCGTAGAATCATCTTGTCTCAGTGCATTAAAATTACTCAGCAAGTCAAAGACATCTCTGTTGAGTTAAGAACATACAAGATTTTTATCGGTCAAATGATCATACAGGAAGGCAGTTAAGCACAAGGATTTTTCTGTAAGGCTGTGCAATAAAAACGTAGGCAGTACTGTAAAAGACACATTCATGTTGTAAAATGTAGAAAATAAAAGTTAGATAAGCAAAATTGTTTAAAAAAAAATGAAGTCATGATCATTGAAATACAGTTTTTGAACATGATTGAGACTGTATTTGTTCTTACCATCTTTGCAACAAGTGTTTTGGACTCGAGAACCAGTTCTGGTGTTTGCCAATTGCTTTGACATGCTTGTATTGTTTGAGAAGGGTGGGGGCGAGTGTTGGTGAAGTGATGCATAGTTTTACCATGTATTAGTGTTCCACCTGGAATATTCTCCCCAAATATGCATCCCTCTTGCTCACAAAAACAGCATTGGGCGAATTAAATCAATTTCCATGATATTCTGCGTTTAATAGATGCTTCGGGCAGGTCTCGCAACTCTGTCTGTGATTCCGTTGACCCCTTAGAATTAAACTGAATGCTGTGTTTGAACCATTTGGAGTACAAGCACAAACAAGGTGTCTTTAGAAAGTTAACAATCTGAAGTTTCTTCCCACCCTGTCAGACTCACTGTAGCTGGGACTGGTATTGAGTCTTACAACAAAAATCCAAATTGTTTTTTCCTGTCTGAATTTGTGTTGTTAAACGGAGACCTGTAGATAACAGAAGCTGAGAGGGGTTAGCTGGAAAAGTCAACTGGACCAAAGCATGAAGCCTTAGTTAGTTTAGAGTCAAAGTTGATATCAATAGAAAAGAAAATAAGGATTTTACACCCGCTAGCAGACATTTGTCTATATAACACTGTCAATAATTGCCTGGAAAAAAAAACCTTATTACAACAAATAAAATGGACTACTGAGAACAACAACAAAAAAAATTTGTATTATACAAAACCTGTCCATAGTTTTTGAACTAAAAAATTTGACAGGAATTAGATTGTGGGGACTCTTTTTGATACAGCAGGACTGTTTTTGATTATGATTATCAGGAGAGTACAGGTGTTGAGCCGTGTCACTTTTATTATTGTTTCTTTGCTTGTTGTCTGACAAATGAATTAATTGTAGCTGCTGTGGAGGTTTTATCCTGATGTGGTTTACATGATCAGAGAACCAAAGCTTTCTGGTGGTGTATAACATGTTATGTTTTAGGGATGCACGATAATTATTGGTACTGATAAATTATCAGTTATCGGTATCGGTTCAAAAAAACTACTTATCGTGCATCACTGTTATGTTTACATTTTGTAAATAACTGAAAATCTGCCAGCCCACCTTTGGGCCCTGGGATTTTTATGTGGTTAATGCAGAAATCATAGGACTGCCTCTGATGGATTTCATTCATCCTCCATGTTCGTTTTCTTTTCTGAAGTCACATTCGATCAAACGCATTTCTGTGAGGTCTTATTTGTGGAGAATCTTCATGGTGAGACTGTTGCTACTGATAGGATGAAAAATCATTTGAAATGGTCCTTTAGTTTGTGGTCTTGCATGTTTCGTTTTTTTTTTAAATCGCTGAAGATCTGAAAAATGTATGGTATGTGGCCAGCCTTACAGAGAGCTCTCCAGTAGAGCTGCACAATGTGGTAATAGTGGGCAATTGCAATTATTCTAGTCAACAGTTGCAATTCTGATATCATATCTAAATGTTATCGTAAGTCTCCTTGTTTTATTATCAAGGAAAATAAAGAGAACTCAAAACATGCAAGTATTAGGCTGCATAAAAAATACAAAACCTACATTCAACATAACTTTGTATTTCCCCAAAAAATAAGTATTTCTTTTTTGCAAATAAAGGTACCTTCTTCAAAGTGCAATAGTTGTATTGTTGCAAACTTGAAGGCCTTTCAGCAGGCTTTTTTGTTCACCTTTCCAGTACTACCTAATACAAAAATAATTGTAGCCTTTCATGCGATTGTTACTGCATAGCCTGTCATTGAGAATGTGATTGTGACAGCAATTGCAGTTGGATTAATTGAGCAGCACTACTCCCCATGTAGAGAGTAGGTAACATCTTTCATCTGATGCTTTTACTGGAACAGAATCACCTGCGGAGCTACAGACAACAAAAGGGAAAAAGGGTCAGACAGTGCAGGGATAACACAGCCTTAAGAGGCAATCAGATAAAATGAGAATCTAATCTTATGCCTAATGGGTGGATTTTATGGGCTAGGAAAAATGTTGGTGGTTAGGTGGATTCAAGGAGGTAAAATGCAATTTCAGAAACATTAACTGTTTTCCATCTTTGTCTCTGTTTCACCTCTCATAGGCGCCGCCTGCAGCTGAACCCCACTCAGGCCTTTTTCCTGCTGGTGAACCAGCACAGCATGGTGTCCGTGTCCACCCCTATCTCTGAGATCTACGAGCAAGAGAGAGACGAGGATGGTTTCCTCTACATGGTCTATGCCTCGCAGGAGACCTTTGGCTGCTAGGGAGGGAGAGGTGGAGGGAGCGCGGGACATCTTAAGGTGCAGGGAGGACGGGGAGAGGGTAGAACGAGGGGGCGATGGAGGGGAAAAAGGGGTCTGTGGTGCCAGAACCTGACCAGAAACCACCAACTCCATGATCCTCTCCACTTTATTGCATTACAGGCCCACGTAGCAGTCAGTCAGTGTACATGTGACAGACACCCCCTTAGTCCCCCTCTCTCTCTGTCGTAGAAAAGCACCCTCTTTATCGGTCAGTAAATGCAACACTAGCTACAGAAGCCAGAGGACATCCTGAGTGTCTCTCCTGCCCTCAGAGTTTATCTCCGAGAGTTTTATTTTCTCTTTTATCCCACACAGGCTGATGTCTTTTCTTAGTAAAAGGTGGGAAAAACAACCAATGACTTTGGAGTTTGGGAGTAAAGTTGACTTTAATCTTTGAAACAAGACATATATGTATTAAGACAAGCTAAAAATGAAACCAGGCAGTGGCTTGCGAGTGTTCGGGATGTAATTTGAAGCTCTGCTGATGAAGTTTAACCCCAAAACAAAGCAAGAGTCATAACTATCGAGTAACAAACCATCAGTACATTTTCTCATCATTACAACAGCAGAAAGTACGAGCTAAGACTGATTGTTGTTCTACTTTATAACTTTTTTAACTTACATTTTAGTTTTTTTTAATTATCGTCTTTGTTTGAGATATTAGCTGTAGTTTAGTTTGTGTTGTAACGAAGGTTCTGGGTTTGTTTTAATCATACATTTACTGTCAGCCTGAAGCCCAACTTGCCAACTCGCCACTGGCTGCAGAGTCGCTGACAATCAGGCTAACAAAGACTGTAATACTTGTAAATTTAAAAGCATTTACAGTAATTTTTCACGTGCAATATTTACCCCATCACGCCCTGATAGGTCCACCCTGTACAGCTACTGTAATTTACCGTCAGTCACAGAAGGGAATTTAGCATTAGCGCCTTTAGTCACACGCTGCTACACAATGTCAGGCATATAAACCGACTGAAGCCCCCGTAAGCACAACACACCTTTAGTATCACTACTCACCTGTCTTCCTGATCTGTAAAAAGCTCCCACACATATAACCACACATTTAATGTCACAACCAACCAATAAGGTAAAGATTTAGGAGCCTTGCTGTTAGATTTTAGGCTGTTGAAGAACGAGGGATGCACTCTACTCCAGCAGTGGTAAAGCTAAATTCTTGCTTGCTTTTCATGCTTTAAGCCCTTTTCACACATGCAATTTCGAAAATTTGTGGTTCAGAAGGCAGAACATGACATAAAAATGCTCCAGGATGTCAGAAGATGACAGTTTTTTCCTTTAAATCAGTGTTTCACACATGTTGGCACATTCACAGCATAAAAGAAATAGCTTACTGAAGCTTAGAAGAGCATGAAGAAGCCTCATTACACTAAGAAATCTTATACCTGTAGCAAAAATATACTCTTGTATTTCTTGCTGCTTTTACACGTCAGATCACCTTAACTTTCTTGCAGAAAATCTGAAAGAAAAATTGAAGAAAAAGTCAAGGTAGAATCCGTGTTCGCACATGAACCCCAGCTTGAAAACTTACAGGAGTTTTGTGCATGTGTGATAAAGGCTTTTGAGCAGAGTGTGATTAGCATAAATAAAAGATTGGAGAATGTTAGGAAGCAGGCAATAATCTAGCTTCAAACTGACACTGCTTGTACATGAGAGGAAACAGTCTCAGAAAAAGACAACAAAGGGTCACAAGTGATTAGCAATGATTACAAGACCGATGTTTTGACACACTGTGCGATTTCACTTTGGCTGGCCTGGACAACGCAGTGAAATGCCAATAAAATGATCCCGTTTAGTACACGAGCAGAGCGGACACAGCCTGTGCTTGGCAGCAGTGGAAGCCAGGAAGTAATCAGATCCCAGAAAGGCTTTTCAGCTGAGGCGAGGTGAAACAAGGCCCCGCTGTAATATCATTTTCTCCTCTGAAGATGGCTTGTAAGAACGCTGTGTGTGTCATGGTAGCATAGAGTCGAGCATTAGACATAATAAAATGTATTTAATGTTGGAAATGAATGAGCTTCTTTTGCACATAAATTAATACAAATATAAAAAGATTTGGCATAGAATTTTTTTTAGGAATTACTGTATCTATATAACAATTCTTTTTGTATCTCCTCTTCTCTAGAGCTGCTGCTCTTTCTCTGTATGTCCGTCTGTCTGCCTTTGTTTAACAAGACTTTATAGACAAAAAAGGTTGTGATGCACTACAAACCTTGCATGTTTTACTTTTTTATAAATGTATATTGATTTTAAGCATTAGATATAATTGTACTGTTTTCATTTAGAAGTCTTTTAGATGTTTCCCAAACCAAAAACTGAAAATATGTGTATGTGTATGTTTGAAACAAACAAAAAAGTGTGCGTATAAACGATCATATAATCGAGCTGTATTACAAAGTGTGTTTTTCTTTAGGCTTTCTGACATGGTCACTGTTTGGAGGGGTGTATATAGATGCATTGCTACAACCTTATTCAAAGCATTTGCCAATAAATAAAAAAAAGTTGCCTTTAAAAATGTTTTCTTCCTCTGTTTTTAGCCCAGTGCCTCCTGTGTGGTACGGAGTCTCAAAAGGCTCATCTGAGAAAATAAAATGCTGTGTAAATCAGCCCCCATGGTTTGTAAATCTGTGTGCATGGTTTAACTCAGCCTGAAGTCTGTGGGACCAGTTTAGTAAACTGTGCATGGATTTACAAACAGCATTTTTTCTTGCCTGAGCATTAAGGGGCCCTGTAGTATGTTTACTAGTTTTCATGGTCTCAAATGCTCATTTAGACTTCCATCTTATCCCCACCAGAGGGCACTAAAGACCACCAGCCATTAGAACTGGAGTTCAGAATTCACAAGATGAGTTTTCTGCTTCATCAGTGGTTCCCTACATTTTTTGTTGGCCCCTGTAGCTTGTATTCAACAAAAGCTGAGACCCTCATAAGACCCAGACATAAAGTGGTCCAAAATTGAACATGAATTTGAACTGTTTCATCAGTAAAACCCTAAGAAAATAGGTCTACACAGTGGCTGTCAAAGTCAGAGATGGAAAGTAACTAAATACATTTACCATCATTACTGGAATTGAGTAGCTTTAAAATCAATTTTATTTTAACATAAACAAGTTCTAACCAAAGTAACTGTACTTTTACTTTAGTCAAGGCTGCCCAAAAGGACAGAGAAAGGGGTCCAGCCAAACTATGGGCCCATGGAGGTCAGCAAAACCATGGTCTGTTGTAAAGTTCAGCTGTGATAGTATTAGTGATGTCAAGAACGTGGATGGGCACATTGAACTAAATGATTAGGAAAGTAATGGCAGACTTCATAGCTAGGCAATACTGCTCGCAAATGTCAGGATGCCAGATATGAAAGTAGAAGCAACTGAGACAACTTTTTTAAAGCACAGAATAATTGTAAATACAGACCAAAAGAATTGAGGAAATGGGGCAAGAATAAATCAAAATGATTAAAAATTGCTCAAATGTATATAAAGTGGCAAAATGGGTACAAAATGACAAAAAATGGGATAAAACAAAGTTCCAAAAAAGTGGACACAAAATGGGTCAAATGCAGCAAAAGAAGACTAACGTAGACAAAAAGTTGCAAAAAGGTGTTGCAGAAATATGCACAAGGTGGCAAAAATTGCAAATATGAGCAAAAAGTGACAAAATCGGTAACAAAAACAGAATAGATAAGGGTCAGAAAAGAGTGAAAAAGGTCAAAAATGGGATAAAACTGGAAAAAGATTTTTTTCAAAAAGTGGCGTAAATGGGTGAAAAGCAGCAAAAATTGGCGAAAAATTGCAAAAGGTGGCTAAAGTACCAAAGTCTTCCCCTATAGTAGAACCTCAAATTGCTTCAGGAAAGCTTAATTTGCATGCTACAATATGGAAATACTACTGGCCTTTTCATTTCTATGTTGTCACATTTTTGTCCAATAATTGGCACAAAACACACAAGCAACTGGTGCTAATGTTACAGGCTAGAATTTGAAGATGCCATAGAGTCTTAAAATGTATGAAGAGGGCTTGAAAAAAGGTGTTTAAAAGTATTAAATTCTATTTCAGATTTTATGAAAGCCCTGAATGTAAAACAACTACTGGACTGTCTACTTTCCCATTCCTCTCTCTACACAGTCACTTGGTGTTCTTTACTATAAAAAGGTTTGTATTTATTGGTATCAATATCAGTGCCAGCTAAAATGAGTTTTGAAATACTGGAATCTTGGATATCTACAAAAAATCCAATTGTGCATCCCTACAGGGACTTTAAGCGCTGGGTACATCAGTAGAGCACTGAAAATGCAAAATTTTAGTCTAATGCATAGAAAATTTAAGCTACAAAGTTTTATTATATAATTAAGTCTAGAGATTGAAATGAAATGAATGGTAAATATGATTGCAATGTTTATGACAACACACACAAGAGCATTTGACTTCTTTAATTTCTTAAATTGTCAAAAAATAATCAGAAACTTGCAGAGAAGTGTTTGTAGTGTTTGTTTCTCTGCTCATCAGTAAAATACTGAACTTCTGCATCTTTTCGGCAAAAAAATTCAATAAATAACAAACCAAGTTTTCCATCATGGATCAGGAAAACACCCTCAAACATATCAATGAGTTGTTATCTCTCTTTGATATACCGTGCATTTATCTGCACTCATCCAGTTTCCTACTTCGGTTTGTGGTACAGTAATGAGTTTGAAGAAGGAAAAAGAAATAAACACAGAGACATTACATCAGAAGTATTTAGAGAGGAGAACAAGTTGGAATGCTAATACATGAAATAACATTTGTAAGCAGAGTGGTATCTTGAATCGTCGTATAGATGATCCACCTTTACATCCTTATCCTTCGTGGTAGAAAATGTGCATAAAAAGCTTCAGGTTCTTCTGATGAAGCAAGACAAAGAAAAATGTTTGGCTGTTTTGATATGGGGGACAGACAAAGAGCATGAAGAGGAGTACAGCAGATTCTTCAGCCTGAGGGATTCTGGATGACGATCAGGAAATAGTCCTTATCTGTGGAGGAAAGACAAAGTTATTAGACATGGTCAAAGACTACGATACAACTTCTGCACTGGACAACACATACTAACAGACAGTTTAGGACCTGAAGAGTACACAAGAAAGGATATCAACTGTGGATGTGGACCAGCTGTGCACGTCCTCAAAAATTAACACAACACAGACACGAGATCCAGTATGCACATTTGGTGGATGAAGTGTGGAGGCAGAAGAGGTGTGACAGTCAACACAGCAGCAGACAATAACAGCTAGAGGGTTAAAAGACAATCTGAAAAACAAAGTCTGTGATTCCCCAAATCTTTATGATGCATTATTGGCACTGCAAAGAGAAAAAAAAACATATCTGTGCAACCAGCAGGGATGGATGAATTCTGTTTAAAAAGTCGATAGTTAAACCTGTAAAAATAATGAAAACAAGATTGATGTTTCAGTTCAACTGGCGACCATGTATACTGGTGACTTACAGATAAATGCATCTATGGCTTTGTGTTTCATGTCTGATGATGGTATTTTGAGAAAATGAATAAAAGAGACATTCACGAGGACTCTACCTGTTTTCATCAGCTGTTGAGCAACCAGTCATCTCTCTGAGTTGAGTTGACGTTAAAATTGATTATTGATGTTGACATTCTGTTAGTTCAGATTTCAGGATTGAGGTCACAGTAACCTCCTTGAGTGTCTCCATGTTTTTAGTTCACATCCCAGACATCAGGTATTTATATACAGCCTGAGCTTGCTCGAGTGCGCTCTAGAGGCTCTCCCAATAATATGCATAGCATACAGGAATGCTGATGACGCAGCCAGATGCATTCAAAAACAAAAGATGATACAGCAAATAAACAATGGCTCTAGAAAGTCTACACACCCAGATTAAAGGGACATATTTTTGTAATGTAAAAATTGATGCTAAGATAAATCATTACAGAACTTTCTCCACCTTTAATGGGACCGTGTTTACATAGGGGCAGCATGCTTTTGTGCACCGATCCTTCTGCATGAAGTGGAGAGGAACAAGTGTGAAATCTTTGTGCTGATCCTTAAATGCTTAAAAGCTCCTCTAGTTTGTGTGTGTCATTAGCTCTTACACAAACACCTACACACCTACACACACACAGACACAGTACAGCGTTCGTTGGCACAATACTGCCAACTTCAGTTAAAAACGCTATCCATGAAGTGCAATCCTTGACTTGGTAATTCCTCTTATAATGTTTTGGTTGTTTTTCAACAGATTTGTCTACGTTATATGTCACATTAAAGGCGGGAAAAGTTCTGAAATGATATATGTTTTTTACATCACAAAAGTGTGAATTTTTAACAGGGATGTGTAAACTTTCTAGAGCCACTGTATCTCCAACCTTAGACCTTTTCCAAAATAAAACAAGTCAGAACATTCACACTGGTCCTCATTGATCAGACTGGTGTAAAAAAAAAATAAAACAGAACAGACTCAAGAACTCATCTTGTGACAGGGGCCCATATGTGATTTATGAATCATGCTTAAGCTTGCCAATCAAGGCATACAAATGATAAATGTGGAGGCTGAAAATAAACAGCATTTAAATAACACACCTCTATATATTCACATTTCAATTGGCCTTGGCAGCAGAGTTTATGACATATAACAAGAATACAAATTTCTCTGCCCTGGAGACAGACACTATAGCAAGAGAAATTAAGTGTGAGAAATTCTGTTGTCAACCTGAAAAGTGGATTAAAGGGAGTCAGAACTCTCTCAGAAGCCAACACGAGGACTGAGCAGTGTGAGTCAGGCTAATCACATTGGTTTCTTAAAGAGTTATGGTTTTGCGAGGATGAATGTGTCTCTTTGTGCTTTCAGGACGAGGCTCCAGCAGACAGAGTCTAAAACAAAGCAGGAATTTGATACTGAACAGTCTGTTTCTCTGCAAGATTCGATTCATCTGTGAGATTAAATGTCTTTGCCTCAGCTCAACTTGGAATCCATTTTTGCCCCTTATAAGTTACAGTGAAATAACAAAAATGTCACCTTCAGACCTGTCTTACTGCTTTAAATGCACTTCAGTTCATGTGGCTGCAGTGGTAGCAATTTACCAAACTCAAAGTGAAGATTACAGTTGAACTTATTCATCATCCAAAGATTTCATGGATGCTTGTTATATTCAGATTTGGTCCTGTACATGTTTCAGGAAAATGTTAACTGTATAGTGGATCAATTTGACCATTTATCATAGAATTGGTGGTTCAATTTGCCTGTCTTAGGGTTTAAATGTACTTGAGCAAAGAACTGAGGACTGTTGAGCAGCTAGAATCCTGCATCAGACAAGAATGGGACAACATTCCTCTCCCAAAACTCCAGCAACTGGTCTCCTCACTTCACAGACATTTACAAACTGTTGTAAAAAGAAGGGGATGCTACACAAAGGTAAACATGGCCCTGTTCCTACTTTTTTGACATGTAGCTGTCATCAAACTCAAAATGAGCTAATATTTTTCATGAAATGGTAAAATGCCTCAGTTTCAACAACTGATATGTTGTTTTTGTTCCATTGTGAATATAATATAGTTTTATGAGATTTGACAATCATTATTCTGTGCTTTTATTCACATTTACACAGTGCCCCAACTTTTTTGGAATAAGGGTTATACATGCTCATAGGAAATTGATGAATGCGATCTACTGACAGGACAAAATACTGATCACTTTATCACATGTTGAGTGAACAGGTTTTCTCCTCCTCTTACCTGGAGCAATCATGATTTCGTTCTTCTTGGAGCGGACCCTCAGAAAGGTGAGGTCATTCTGGGGGTCGATGTCTCTTACAGTACTCCTCGCCTTCATCACCAGCTGGTGGATCAGTCCAGCGTACTGCACCGTGCTGGCGTTGTCCAGAGTTGTCTTAATAGGAATTCCTGATGAGAGAAAGCAAAATAAAATCATCTACATTACAGCTTAAAAAGTCATGGTTAACCACTGATTATCTGAAACCTGGTTTATTTGATTTGAATGGTGGAGAAAACGTTTCGTTAATCAGTATTTTTTTGGGTGGGTGGAGGGGTGGGGGGGGCTTTGTTGTTCGTCATGGAGTTGTTACTTGCTACTAACACATGTACAGAGATAAAACCAAACAACAATAACTTTGGTATAACTGGTTATGAACAAGACAGCAAGTTAATGCGTTAATTGTTAGGTGGGATTTTGGTCAGCAATAGACATAAAGATGTAATCCTGATACTACAGAATTCATAAAGTATTTTAACAGTGACTTCATCACAATAGTTCAGTCAATTTATTCTTTAAATCCTCACACATCAAAAAATACTAAATCCTGAAATGACAAACAGGTTGTCTACTGTTGTACCAGTGTTGATTCTGGCAGCTGTTTTGATTTCAGTGTTATTCGTAAAATATTATTTTAGTTTTAGTCAAATATCAGCCATTTTCAGACTTTATAGTTTTAGTTGACAAAAACTCAAAAGCATTTTAATCCTGTTTTAGTCAATAAAAAGTCCTGACATTTTAGTATTTGCTTTCAGTCAAAATAATTATTTTCTCTGAACTAATTTAATCTGAAAAAATGTAGTATCAATATAAATAAAAATTCTGGCATTGTAGGCAAAGTGGAAAAATATCCTGGATTTTGAATGTCTTAAGGTCCTGCTCCAACATTTCAGTCTACTTGGCTGGAGGGTTTCTATCATCAAAGATCTATTTATAGCTAGTCTTAGTCTAGTCTTTCTTTTGGAAAAAATGTAGAATCAACTAACATATGTAGTCATAGCTTTAGTGAGCCAAACTCGAACCAGTTTGTACTTCAAAATGAAAAATAGATTAAAATGACAAAAACATCACAAAAAAGTCCTTTATTTACAGCCAGTTAATGTTAGCCATTACAGATAAACACACCTTGAAGAATCAGTTCCTCAAAGGCATCTTGACACATGTCAGTAGTGCTGGGTGATTAATCAAGTTCTGATTTCAAATCCGATTTTAACTTCACATAAGCGTGAAAACAAGGCAATGTGTTTAAATTATTACTGTGCCACTTGCAGTTTTGTCCATCGTTTCAGTTTTTTAATGTTATACTTTGGCCAAAAAGTGATTATTTTGAATGATTAACTGTTTTTATATCCCATTGTCTTGATATATTTAGTGTTTTTTCACCCATTAATTTTCATTATTTGCTTTCTCAAATGGTTGAGAGCGTCTTAGTTCAATAAGTGCATTAGAGTGGAGAGTCTTTAAAAGCACTTAATCATGACTTGAAATTAATCAATGTCGTTTGTTTTAAATCTTAATGTTATGCTAGTTTTTAAAGTATTTTGTCTGTTTGTATCGTAAATCGTGGACTAGCGTTGCTGTTATTTTTTGTGTATTTCTTCGGAATGCCAAAACTCCTGTCCTGACAAATTTACCTTTTCAGTCACTAATAAAGATGCCTTGAACCTTGTTGCAGAAGTCTTAAAATCAATAAGAAAAGCTGTTTTATGATCACATTCTCAATACCTACCAAAATAATGGTGATTATGATTTTTCCATAATCGAGCAGCCCTACATATTATACACTAAAGATACACAGATACCAATATTAGTATCGGGTATTGGTGCCAATACCAAGCATAAGTATTCATAATCTTACTCATGAAAAACGGCAGATTCTGAAACTCAGAATAATTTAAAGTATGGTGTTAGCTTCTCGTTTTGACTATTTAGCCAAAGCTGGAGCCATGTATAGATTATATAAGTTATAAATTATTTTTGTCTTTGAAAGTTGTATTTATGTGGTTTTGTGGACTGTTAGTTGGACAAATCATTATATTTTGGGTACCTTGTGCTGGGCATTTCACATTGAAAGATGTAATTAGCAAATGTTATAATAATGAAAATAAAGATTGTTGGCATTAATCTAATCATTAAGGCAGTACAGGGGATAAGGAATATGATAGACGAGGTGGGAGAAGTCTTAAAAATTAGCAAATTGTGATCTTTCCTCAAAGCGGCATTGTTCTTGCTACTACTGACAGACAAGTTTCTCATTAGGCATCACATATAACCCGATCTAATAGCAGTCCACTGACACAGAGGACGAAACAACTCTACATCTGTCTTTATTCTACCTTCTTACCTTCTGAATTGACAATGATGATCCCCTGGACTCCTTTCTGGCCCTGAATTCTCTTCAGGGTTTCCTCAACTTCAGCCTGACAAACGAAAACATCAGTTAGCATGAGCATCATGTAACTTCTTATGTTAAGTGACTAATAGGACAGGAAATCCATTGATAATAACAAAACAATACAATAAAACAATAATGTAAACAATGTCCAAACACCCGTCTGAAATGCTAACCAGCTAGCTGTAACGAGCTCCACTGACAACGCCCGACTAGCCAAAGCAAAACAGCGACAGTTAGCAATTCATCAAAATCTACACCACATATTCATATGGATCAACAACAGTGACGACAGAAAAATGTGAATATCTCCAAAAACACAGGAAAGCCATCACATCCTACCATTTTAAAGAAAAATGGAGAAATATGTGATAAAAGCCCTCCTCGAGCTCAGCAGAATAACGGCTAACAGACCAGCTTTGTTGCTATGGGGAGACAAGTGACGTACACTTCCGGGTTAACTGCCGTAATGCTGCGTTCACTGCAGGAAAGAAGCTCAGAAAAAAATTAAATCCTTTATCACAATATTTGCAAACCAAATTAGATGTATTTTGACTTTAAAAATGTAACTTTTTTGGGTTGATATAAGATTAAATTATATCAAACACAACATTTCAGAATTTTCTTACAGGACGTTTAAATAGGACAGAAAACAGTAATACCGATGAAAATGCTGGCAAATGGTACATGTAAGTTATTGATGCTGAGAAGTCCGAGGATGAAGTTGACTGAGAACCTACTGGAGAGTTTCAACTACATTGAAGACAACTAGCTACATCGCTGAGTCCATCAGCTTCTACACTATTAGTACAGACGCTGCTTCTCAGATGCACTTAATTCAGTCTTACTTGACCTAAAAAGGAATAGAAATGATAGGGAAAGTCAAAATCATGAAACCTTAGAGCAGTTTGGGCAAAATAAAGTAATAAACAGCTTTGAATAAAGTCCATTTATGCATTGTTGCCATTGGCGTTACTCAGCTTTATGGTCTTATGACACCTGTGACATTTTATATTCATTTTACAAAATGACTGCTACATGAAATCAAACCACATGTTTCTTTTTTTTTTCATAAAAAATGGGTTACCCCAGTGCAAAGCTTCATGTAAAATCTGGAGATTATTTTAAAACCTTTCTAAAAAGCTGAGCTGTCAGTGGACTAATCCTGGATGTTCCTACATAGATCATTGAGAAAGAGCTTCAGGAAGTCAAGTGGTAACACCAGTGACATGAGGGACATTTACAATCATAATATGATTTATAATGCTGATTTAACATTAAGTCGTTTTGTCTTTTTTATTATATATATGAAGACCATGTATATACGATTGTTTTTGAATGGCAGAAAAAAAAAATCTTTGACTTAAAAATCATGCCCTAACCATTTCCATAAATCTCTGGAGCAATTTCTAAAATTTTTAAATGCTCTATATTTTCACAGAAAAAAACACACCTTGTGACATTGTGGCACACCTGCTTAATGATGCAGATGATATGAAAGAAAATGTGAAAAATAAAAGGTAATCATTTTAGTCTCATGTTATAGTTGCACATGGGTTTCATTTGCCCAAGAATTTCCAGATATTCAGGTCTCATCTTGGACCGTAGCAGGGCTGCTCTACACCATCTTTTCTCCTTTATGCTGCTCTTACACTGAAAATCCTGAAGCAAACCTTATGTAAAAGGGATAAAAGAATTAACATAGCTTATAAAACAGAGGAAGAGCTTCTTAAAGTTACTTTGAGAATGTTTTATGCCATTTTGTCATTTTTTTCCAGACTCAACACATTATTAGTACATTCCTCACTTGAAGTCCAACTTCTTCAGAAACTGAAAAATCCCACTGTTACTAATCATTTGTTTAAAACGGCAGCAAAGGCTATCAAGTTTAATCAGTTTGCATTTTGCAGGAAAACTGCAGGTTGTAACAGGGATAGGGACACACATAGGTACAGCGAAGGAAGGGTTTATGCTTGTCTACGTAAATTCCAGTCCCCGTAGAGCAGTGGTTCTCAACCTTGTGGTCCGGACCCCCTTTGGGGTCGTGAGAAGCTGAGAGGGGTCACCAGATCCTTGAAAAAAAAAGAAAAATATCTTTAAGAGAACACTGTTACCACTTTACACCAATTTTAGCAAATGTTAACCCTTTTCATCACTTTTTTACACAAATTTTGTTAATATTAGCACATTTTTGCAACTTAAAACCCATTTTTGTCCATTTTAACCCTTTCCATCACTTTTTTTCTGCCTGGTTTTTGCTACTCTTAATCCAATTTTTGCCGCTGTCTGCCTATCGTCGCCTCAGTTAACCCATTATTGCCTCTATCAACCCCCTTTTACACCCCTTTTTGCCCATTTTAAACACATTAACGCATTTTTGCCCATTTATATCAATTTTTCATCCCATTCAACCTAATTTCCACCAATTTTTTGCACTTTAAAGCCAAAAAATGGCAAAAATGGGCACAAAATTTGATAAAAGTGGATTAAAAAGTGGCTGAAATCACTTTTTGTTTGTGATGACTAAAACTGACTAAAAGTAAGTTTAGTTTTCATCAAGATGACTAAAACTAGACTAAAATGTGATGTACTTTTCATTGGACATTCAAAATCGGTAATTTTTATCCACTGTAGGTAAATCTGTCAAAAAAAGTGCATCTATCTGCCTCCCAGCTGTAGAAAGCAGGTGTGGCAGAGAGCATAGAACACACTAACATAACACCAGATTAAAAATGCTTGTACTAAAAGTAAGGACTTTTTATGGACTGAAACCAAACTACTGTTTTTGAGTTTTCGTCAACTAAAACTAGACTAAAATTAAAAAGGATAGAAATGACTAAAATGTGACTAAAACTAAAGTGCATTTCTTCTAGAGACTAAGACTGAGACTTAAGTTAAAAATAGCTGCCGAAATTAACGCTGCTTGGTTTCACTCTTACTGTTAAAAATACATTTTACAGGAGACAAGTAACCAATCCAAGGAAACTCTCATTGCTGAATTATCTTTTTATTATCATTATTTTTAAAGAGCACATCTATCGTTTATTGTAGAATCAAATGTTGTTTGTCTTGTTTTATATCTGGTTCTTAAAGAACAAGCAATAACACCATTAAAAGTGTATAAACGAGTATCAGCGATCGTGTTTGTAAATAGCACTGATTCTTGAAGGGCGTGAGTCACTGGTTGTAAATGCCGTGAATGTAAACATGGTGGGCGAGGCCAGCAGCTGGATCAAGTCAGACACAATAGACGAGACCGGACAGGAAGTTCACGTTATGTTTCTGTAGTAAAAGTGTTTTGGTTTTGACATATCACTCTTCTTTTGTGGACATTGTAAGTTACGTGATGTTCTTTAATTAGTCTATTTTACAGGTCCACGATCCTCCTGCATGGGATATTCGCAAATAGCCTCACTTTTCCAAGTCTATTCATCAGCATTTTGGTCTACAGTCACAAAATAGAAAACATTTTGGCAGCTAACACTGAAAACACAATAGTCAGTAAGTACTGAAATGTGCTGAAGATGAAATGTGAAAGAAAAAATGCTTTCAAGAGAAAATAATACACCAGTTATTACCTGCATCTAAGCTTGATGTTTAGGAATAGATCATTGAAATTTAATGTTATTTTTCCTTCTTTCTTTCAAAATATTAGGCACATTTATCTGATGCTGAGAACATGACAGAATGAAAAAACAGATGTTAGTATATTTACACAGCTGTTGCCCCCAAATCTACAATCAGACATCCTTTGTGTTAGCTGTGAAAAAAAAGGATCATAAATCTGTTTTCTTGTTGTTCATGCTCACTGGTTTGCAGTTTTGGAACAAATTAAGAACCAAATCCACGATGACTGCATCCTCCAAATGAATCAGATTCGTCCAGATTTAAGGGCCAATTCAGCATGATAATGTGTTTTGCATCAAACTATGATATATTTAGGTCTGTTTGGACCTACTTGCTAGGTGTTAAATTGTCTTTACCTCATTCTTGGAGAAAGAAGTAGTGTTTACAATAATCAAGTCTAGATCATAAATCAATGGGAAGTGACCGTGGGTGACAGCTGACACCACTGAGCCACTGTTTAAATCCGTAGGTAGAGATTCATTCTGTCTTCTGTTTTAAATTGTACTGTAACAATTCCTTTAGTCAAAAGAAAGCTACAGGAAGTAGCTGAAACATGTAAAGCAGGTAAACAAAACACTCCTGTCTGACTAAAAGAATTGTTACAGTATGCTGTTTAAATCCCTCATGATGCATAATGTTCCCAAAGTCACGTTTTTTTTCCTTTCTCTTTCTCAGATTTAAATTTTTTTTTTTGCCTGAATTTTTACACAACAAAAGTATTTAAATCCAAGTGCAAAATTCAAATTTATCTTTGACAAAGCACCTTCTGAATGACCAATCCAAATCTATCCATTTTATTTTTAAAGCACATTAAAAACATTAACAATAATCAAAGAGATGAGCAGATTTAAGAAACTGATAAAATAGGAGGGAATTTGGAACACTGTGAAATAACTAAAAACATAGGTCTTTAAAACCAACCTAAATATAAAATAAATTCTTAAACTTAAAAAAGAAAACAACAACAATAAAACAAAAATCTAATTTAAAATTGGCAGATAGACGTCTGAAAGCACAGTGAAAGAATCGGGAAACAGAGCCTACAAATAAGCAACACATCGACATTAAAAATGTTTAAAAAACATCGGGGATTTTAGTAGGTTTCATTCGCGATTTAGAATCTAGTGATATACAATCATCTGTACTTTTATTTTGGAAACGTAAACCGGAAGTTGCGCCCTATTCTTGTTATTACGGTTTTACTCATAACATCTTTACGTTTGTTGGCTTCATTCACGTCAAACGGCTGATAGCTGCAGAGGAATGGACGACAAAGAGGACTTTCTCGGTGAGAAATGAGCATGTTTATAAACCGAAGGAAAAGGAAACTTTCGCCTATTCAGCGTACAACTTTTATTTTCAGATTAGTATTTTTGCTCACGTTGGACAAGTTTGAACTCTCCCTCCCTGGAGAGTCGTAACATTACACCCTCAGTCCCGTACTGGAGTCTATGGAGGGATAATTGGAGTCTAGGAGAGGCTTAAGGGGGCGAGAGGATCCACCTTGACTGTCCTGGTTAGAGCTAACTTGTCTGAGGGTGATTTTATGAAACAGTTAACATTTTGCGTGAAGTTTGTCAGTAGTTTGTTACGTTTGAGGACTGGATTTAAAATGTTGCAGCAGACACAGTCTCTGGTAGCTACGGGTTTCAGACAGTTAACTCTACTTAGTAGTTTTGGATGTTTTTAGCTGTTAAATGTGCCGAACATGCAGTCAGAGTTACTTTTTTATACATTTAGATCCCTTATCTTGTGCTGCTCATGGTTGTTAGCTTGTGTTTATCCATTTGTGCTGATCAGACTTTGCTTCATTGGGGAATTCGGTCTCCTCAGAAATGTTATGCAATCTTTGATCTGTGCTCTATGCTTTTGATAAGTTGTATTTTCCTTCATAAACAAGGTTGTCCAAACTATGACCCGGGGGCCAACTGCAGCCCTTGTGCCTTGATACATTGGTCCACAGCAAATTCTTTTAATAAAATGACATATGGCACCCATCAGCATATAGAGCTCGTGCTTGACTGTACTGTAGTCAACTTCTTAGTGTCAGCACTGGGTAATGCTGCTGGGTAGATTCGGCAAACAAACATTTTGACAGAGAAGCATTAGTGGTGGCATCAAGGCCGCCCATAAGGGGGGACAGAGGAGAGAGCTCTCTGGGGCCCAGCCAACCAGGTGGGCCTGGATGGCATTATGGGAATGATTCTACATCCTGAAAAGATAACTAATAATTTCCTGCGTGCTACAGACACAGATAACACCTTTTATCTTCCTCCTCTTTTTTGATTTGAAAGATGATTGGAAGATGTTTATTTTTACTGCTTTCTATGGATCAGTAGGAAAAGCTAACCAGTCATTTGATTGATCATGTGAGTTAGATGTTCAGTATTTCAGAGGATTTTTTTTGACTCTTTATCCCAATTGGAGCGTAATCTCTTTTTAAACAACTTTAAAACCAACATCAAAAGGGGTAAAATGAGTAACACTTGGTGCAGTTTAGAAAGTTTAATCAAATATTTGTGTAATGTGTGACTTCAGAATGTGCATGCTTATAGGAAATGACTGATGGATCAGAATGGTTTTGTCCAAAACTGGTGAGAAACAGTGCAGTTCTGTTGGGATTACATGATGAATCTGCTGTCACTGTCAGTGACAGTGGTCTATACCTGGAGAAAAATCAATGGCTACTGTGAAACACCATTTCTTCTTCTCTATACAATGCATTCAGAAAGTATTCAGACCTCCTTCACTTTTTTCCTATTTGTTATGTTGCAGCCTGATGCTTCAGTTCCTCTGACCTCATGGCTTGGTTTTTGCTTTGATACACTATATTGCCAAAAGTTTTTGCTCACCTGCCTTGACTCACGAATGAACTTAAGTGACATCCTATTCTTAATCCATTGGATTTAATATGACGTCAGTCCACCTGTTGCAGCTATAACAGCTTCAACTCTTCTGGGAAGGCTTTCCACAAGGTTTAGGAGTGTGAGAATTTTTGACCATTCTTCCAGAAGCACATTTGTGAGGTCACACACTGATGTTGGACGATCAGGCCTGGCTCTCAGTCTCCACTGTAATTTATCCCAGAGGTGTTTTATCGGGTTGAGGTCAGGACTCTGTGCAGGCCAGTCAAGTTCATCCACACCAAACTCTCTCATCCATGTATTTATGGACCTTGCTTTGTGCACTGGTGCACAGTCATGCTGGAACAGGAAGGAGCCAACCCCAAACTGTTCCCACAAAGTTGGGAGCATGGAATTGTCCAAAATCTCTTGGTATGCTGAAGCATTCAGAGTTCCTTTCACTGGAACTAAGCTCCTGAAAAACAAGCCCACACTATAATCCCCCCTCCACCAAACTTTACACTTGGCACAATGCAGTCAGACAAGTACCGTTCTCCTGGCAAATGCCAAACCCAGACTCGTCCATCAAATTGCCAGATGGAGAAGCGCGATTCGTCACTCCAGAGAACGCGTCTCCACTTCTCTAGAGTCCAGTGACGGCGTGCTTTACACCAATGCATCGGATGCTTTGCATTGCACTTGGTGATGTATGGCTTGGATGCAGCTGCTCGGCCATGGAAACCCATTCCATGAAGCTCTCTACGCACTGTTCTTGAGCTAATCTGAAGGCCACATGAAGTTTGGAGGTCTGTAACGGTTGACTCTGCAGAAAGTTGGCCACCTCTGCACGCTATGCGCCTCAGCATCCACTGACCTCGCTCCATCATTTTACGTGGCCTACCACTTTGTGGCTGAGTTGCTGTCATTCCCAATGGCTTCCACTTTGTTATAATACCACTGACAGGTGACTGTGGAATATTTAGGAGCGAGGAAATTTCACCACTGGACTTGTTGCACAGGTGGCATCCTATCACAGTACCACGCTGGAATTCACTGAGCTCCTGAGAGCGACCCATTCTCTCACAAACGTTTGTAGAAACAGTCTGCATGTCTAGGTGCTTGTTTTCATACACCTGTGGCCATGGAAGTGATTGGAACACCTGACTTCTATTATTTGGCTGGGTGAGTGAATACTTTTGGCAATATAGTGTATGTATTTTCAGCTGTGAGGCTTTCTATAAAGAGGTGTATGCCTTTTTGAATCCTGTCCAATAAGTTTAGTTAGCTAACCACAGGTCGACTCCAATGAAGCTGTATAAATATCTCAGCAACAATCAAGAGAAATGGGAGACACCAAGGCTAAATTCTGAATACTTATGTAGCACAAGGCTGCATCATAACAAATTTAAAAATAAGTGAAGGGGGTCTGAATGCTTTATAAATGCACTGTAGCTCTCAGAGCACCATGCTGTTGTTTGAAGTATTCCCAAAGTATAGACAAGTGCAAACGAGGTTTTTCCACTCAACATGCTTGTCTTCAGCAAAGTGAAATCCAAAATGTGTGTCCTAACACACTAGAAATGTTGGAACAAGGTTGCTGTAAACATGTGAATACACTGAGGTCTGTGTGTGAGTGAATTTTTGATTTAGATTGTCAGAAAGTTGTTCACCTCTTTTCTGGCTTGGTTTTATTTGGGCAGGGCAATTACAGGAGCCTGTGACATCACCAGTCTTAACTGGGAATCACCCTTTTCTATCGCTTCACAGGGACATTAATGGGCTGATTAGAGTCTTATCTACAGTTCGGCGCTGATTTAGCTGGAGGTTCTTGTTTTTTATGTTTAAAGTTTGACTTGTTGGTGCATGTCTGCCATAGCAACTGCAGTAAACTTTGATGCTGTGCAGAGAAAGAAAAGAACAAATGAAGTTCACGAGTTCTGCAGGAGTCTTTTGGCTGCATTGTCCAGAGAAGGTCCTCGATAATGAGGCCGACTTTGTTCTCTCCTTTTTATAACTCACATTCCTTCTCCCCCTCCCTCCCACTTTGTATTTTTCCCTCTCTTAATGAGTCTCTTTCTCCCTCCCTCCTGTTCTCACCCTCCGTCCATCTCGACACAGATCTCTTTGGGGAAACACCTTCTCGCTTGATATTTTTAGCCTTCAGCTGGACTTATTGTGTACAGCGTGGTAAAACACACTGACTCTGTTGTATTTTTATCCGCCTGCTGCGGAAAAAAAACAGGGCTAATGAAAAGTACCCTGAGGAGTAGATGTTGTTGGGGTGAAAGTATTTGTTTCGGTCAAACATGACGCACTCGGCTGCATGGTGCCTCGGAAGTGTCCCAATCAAGGTGCCATTGTGTGTATTTATGTAATATTACATTGTTGTGTAAAAACATCACATTCTGTGGTATTTGGTGCTGTTTGTTTTGCTGCTGGTGCTGACGAGCCGCAGCCAGGGAGGTCGAAGCTGGACTTAAGTTCAATATTTCAATTAACTCATGGGATGGGGTCAGATTTTGTGTCTGCAAAGCTTTTTGTGCTGCTTATGTCCACGTAGGGCTGTGCGGGGAAGCAAACTTAAATCTTCCCAACCAACTGAGCCAGACCCTCCAGCTACAGACTGTTGAAGGGCGTTTTTTTAACCTGCAAGTGCTTCATTTACTGTTTTAACTTATTATAATAACCAGTTTCTTTTTTACAGTAGACCGTCTTACACTGCCTCCTTTTAAACCTTGTTTACATAGTCGATGAGGAAATTCAAACATCCAAAAACAACTTCTCCTGTTGAAGCTCAGCTCACTACCTCATGATGGTTCTGCTGACACTGATTATTGATGTGAAATTGCTTCATTCATCATTTTGACAGGTTTTCATATTATCTACAGTCTTTCAAACAGCCTTGAAGCCATGTTGTACAAAATGATATGTGCAAATGTAACTAAATATTAGCTTTAATTGTTGATATTATCTCATATTAAAGAGGCACAAATCTGGGTGAGACAAAACACATGCTCTAAGAAAATTGTCTTTCGGTATATCACTTCTCCTTACATGTATTAAACAACATGCTACAGAGAAATGTGCCACGCACCAGACTTTGAATGTTTTTTCTTTTTTCTGATTAAAGGTGAGAGTTCCTCTCATGCACAGTGCCCCCCTTGGGTGTATTGCTCTTTTATTGTTTTTATAAATCAGTCATGGTCAATGTTAATATTTTTTTAAAAAAACATTTACACAAAAAAGCCTCTATAATGTTAAAGTAAAATCAGAATTCTACAAAACAACAACAATAAGATAAAGAAAATATGTAACGTAGACTGTATAATATTCATCCTCTTAAAAGTGACTGTCCTAATTCAACAGAGGTCCAACCAAGCATTGCTAGCAGGTTCACTATTAGTGAAATGGTGATCACCTGAGTGCAGTGAATGTGTCTCAAGAGACTGGAGTATAAAGACACCTGTGTCTGAAAGGTCCAATCACTGGTTAATAAGTATTACTGGCTACCATTACACCAAGAAGACAAAAGAACACTCCAAGCAACTCAGAGAAAAGGTTATTGAAAAGTTTAAGTCTGAGGATTGTTAAAAAAATCAAAAGTACTGAACATTAGAGCTGAATGATTTGTGAAAATAATCTATTGCGACCCCCCCCCTCGTATGTTCCTCGTCTATTCATTGTTAAACAATCACAAGAAATACATTGTTCTATTATTAGTATCTATTATTATTATAACCAGCACAGTATTTGATCAATTAAACTAAGGATGATAGATTTGAAAAAGATATTGATTGCGATTTTGGCTCATATAGCAAATTTAATGATGTTGTACTGAAGGGGATGATATATATATATATTTTTTTAAACCAAAAAATCTCTGCTGCTGCTGCTGCAACAAAGAGGTAAAAAACTTGTATTTTGACACATTTATGTTAAGGAAATATTGCACTGTCTGTGATTTGAATATTGCAGGTGGCCAAATCGTGATTTGATCTAATTTGTGATTAATTGCCCAGCCCTGCTAAACGTCCACCAGAGTTCAGTTTAATCTGTTGTCATGAAATGGAAGGAATATGGCACATAAAAGGAGACTAGTGAGAGAGGTCACCAAGACACCTGACCACTCTGGTGTGGCCAAATACCTTTGCCCATATTGTGTGTGTTACACATAGAGGCTGCAGATGTGCATCTGTTGTTTCCGATGTATTTAATACTGGCATGTAGCGTACCTAACTGCTGAATCAGCTGATACTCTCACTTGGTAGAAGTCAGCTGTTGGACAAACTGTGATCTGTTTTTATGGTCAGACATGAGAGAAAATGTTTGCTTAGTGGGAGTCTAACGCCAAAGGGGGTTCTGAAACAAACATTGGAGTCTGTATCTGCAGGTTCTCTCTATCAGTGTATCTCTAATGACAAACCTATTTCAGGTGTTATGAGAATCGAGCCGTTTGTCTTTAAATTCAGCAGACATCAACGTTCTCTGGTCATTATGCCAGGCTTTCTCTTTGCTCCATGCAGAGAGATGACTTTGTGGAGCTTTTTTTTTTTTGATATAATGGCTCTCAGAGCACAGTGGTGCTTTTATCCTATTATGTCTGAGACGCCCATTTAACTCTTTATGTCCCAGCAGATTTCCTGACAGATGGTCCAGGCTAGTATGGAAATATTTCAGCACATCAACCCATCAAAAAGGGTGTTTTTTAAGCTTTTATCTCAGTATAAACAGACGAAACAAATCGAAATGATCAATAACTGATGTTTTAGGTCCTTTCATGGGGCTGTTGACCATGTCTGCTTGTTTAAGCTCTGAGGTCTTAAAGACACAAAGATTTGTATACAGAAGGCGTAGGTGGAAAAGTATTTGCATAGTATTATGTAGCTATTGCAGTTTTTCCTTCCCCTATAGAGACATGGGCATACTGTATGTGGACAACGGGATGGGTGGGGTCTCCACTGTGACACTGTCAGAATGCAGATAAGCTGAAAATTAATGAAGTTTACAGTGAAACCATGGAAACGCCTCTCAAAGCAGCTGCACAGCTGCTGCCAAATGCTTTCATTGGATTAAATATAGAGTCTCCCATGCTCCGCACCAATGACAGATAACCTAACATCACTAGTGAGCTAAAGAGGGGCTGATAGGTTGATTCTGATAGAGAAGGACAGAGCTGGACTAGCTTTTTCACTTCCTTGTCTTCAGTCTTTATGGCAGTTTTAACTGGCCAGATGGGATAGGATGTTAAAAAGGATTTCAAAGGATCTCGATCCTTTGAAGAATCCCAGAAGACAAAAAAAGCACAAAAGTTCAACATAATACTGAGAGTCCTAATCAGCTCGTCAGGATAAAAAGATTACTTCCTTGTGAAATAAGACACCTCAATTATAGCCATAGAGGGTAAAACCAGCTTCAATAAGGTATGCACCCTGTGTCAGTGGTTAGCACTGTTGCCTCACAGCTAATTTATAGCATAACAGGTGAATTTAAAGGTCCACTTAGTGACCTTTCTGGAACTTTCAGTCATGCTGTATGGCGCTCATCAGCTGATGGAGTTCACTTGGTTGTCATGAAGATCATTGAGTGACATTTTGTGATTTTCATCCCCGCCTGGGTTAGGATTTGTCATCCGTGTAGGTCAATAAAGTTAAGAATTGAAGGTCACTGCAGACCTCCTCTGATCTGGGGTAAATAGACAGAAGCTTCTCAGTGCAAAACACATGAAAGCTTGATTGTAGGGTTTTCTTTTTTTTTTTTTTTTTTTTTTTTTTTTTTTGCAAAACCCAAGCTGGCTTTCATGTGTTTTGTACTGAGAGACTCCCCGTCTAGCCACTCTGCAACAAAGCCCAGATCAGGTGGAGGGCTGCAGTGATGGTTGTCCTTCTGGAACTTTGTCCCATCTCCACACAGGATCTCTGAAGCTCAGTCAGAGTGACCACCAGGTTCTCGGTCTAAGGCCCTACTCCTTCGATCGCTCAGTTTGGCCGGGCCACCAACTCTTGGAACACACCTGGTTGTACCACACTTCCTCCATTGAGAATTATGGAGGCCACTGTTCTCTTGGGAAAACTCAGTCTAGCTGATTTTTTGTAGCCTTCCCTAAACCTGACTTCTTCCCAGTTAACCATGGGGTGAGCCAGGGATGAGTCTTTATGCTCTTCAGTACCTGGATGGACTGGATAATGGGGCGGGTAACAGGGGTTGCGAACTGTGGAGTGTCATTTGGGGATTCTGATGATGCTGTGATTAGGGCTGGGCAATTAATCGCAAATTCGATTAAATCGCAACATGGCCTGCTGCAATTTTCAAATTGCAGAAGTTGCAATATTTCTTTAACTTGAAATCTGTCAAATTTTTTTTTTTTTTTTTGCAGCAGCAGCAGCAGAGATTTTATGTACATTTTGCAAACAGTCATGTGACATTTTTTATAATGGTTTACATAAGTCCTTCTTTTTTTTGTATGTATGTATGTTTTTCTTAATCAAAATGAGTGACATTAAAATGATACTGCCCTTAAACAAAGCAAATGACATCACATTTGCAATACGAGCAAAAACAGTTAGCTTATTCTGTCTAAAACTGATGAAGCCTACCGTTATTTTACAAAAGTCATACCCCTGCTGGGATCAGCTGGTAGCCAGGCTCATCTCCCCCACCCCAGCCGCCTCCTTCATAGTTTGTTGCACCCCCATATTGAGATTCATGCTACTATGGGTTAATTGCTTCGGAAATAATTTCATTGTTTTTAATACACATGGTCTTATTTATGGAATTATTTATTGTTTGAATTTGTCGAAAATACATAAGATTAACCCAAGAATAATCGCATTTTAAATCACACTTAGGAATGCATGTCTCCTTGGCCAAAACACAGATCCAGCCATTTGGGGATGCTATCTAGACTGAGTCTTTATCGTCTTTATTGTGATTTAACGTACTTGAAAAATGACCTGTTCTGTTTCAAACATGATAGTGGGGGAGTTTGGGCACGTGAGCAGGTGGATGTGGTTTGTGAAGGGACTGAGACCATAGGGTTGTCTGCTGACATGAGGTAGATTGATGGACAATTTTAAACCTGTAAGTGTTGTGTTAAGCTGCAGACAGACAGAGTTGTGGTTCATCCGTGCTGACTCTACACCAGCAATTTGTTATGAGGAGAAGACAAACATTGGCATCCCTACCTCTCTTAAGCCTTTTGCAGCCTGATCTCTTTACAGACGCCACATGGATCTGTTGTGCAGAAGGCCTAAAGAAACACAGATGTGCACACACAGGGCGTGGGTGAGTGTAAGTGGTATTAGCAGTAGTTGTAGTTAATGCAGTTTGTCTGTGTCTACATGGATAATTAGAGGTGAGCGAGCCTTTATGAGCTGTTAGTTTGTTAAAATATCAAGATGGAAATAATTAAAAATGATGAATGTCTGCGTAAGAAAAATGAAATGAGAAGAATGAGTGGACAGAGGATGAAACTGATACTGTTTTGAGTGTGTTTTTTCAGCAGTGTTTATGTGAGCTGTTGTTTCTCATGCCCCTCATCGGTTACATCACGCAGAAACCAGTTTCCTGACAGCTTTGTCTAAAGAATGCATCCTCCCTTCCTGCAGCGCTGACACAGACACTGTCCGAACCTCCTCAGCCTGCTGAAGAGAGGAAAGAAGTTGTCATTTTTGTACATACTTCACTTTGAAAAACATCAAAAAGTTCCTGACTCTCTCTTGACCCCTACTCCATTCTTGAGCTTCTGTGGATGCATAGTATTACCAGCACAACATCATCAGCAGATAGCTGATAAAGCTGATATTCAGCAATGGCAAATAAGAGCATCTCTGCAGATATTTACAACCAATATATCAGCTGTAAATTGATACTGTACCCATACTGTACAGATACCATGCCCAGGACTAGTAGAGTTTAAATAAGTATTAGCATTAGATTTTAACAAATGTGGATATTATTAATGCAAAGCCTTCTACACTATGTTAGGAAATCCAACAAGCTCTGTTGGGAAAGTGAAAGTGAGAGAAAACTAAGAATAAGAAATAAAATAAGAATTGATATTCTTATTGATTATGGTGGGTTTATGTGTAAGGTTACACAAAGCTCTGGTAAACCTGAAACAGGATTTTTTATTCAAAACAAAATAAATCTAAAATGCATAAAAATATTACACCCAGCAACAAATATACTGTTTTAAATGAAATATATGCAGTGCACTGCAAAGATAGCAGCAACAATTTGTGCACAGCCAACAGCATCACATGGCTACTGCAGAAAACTGAATAATTAAAATAAAAGTATAACACTGTAAAAAGTTAATATGCAGAAATCAGTGTCAACAAAAATAATAAAAAAAAAAACAACAATTCTTCAAAAAAGAAAAAAAAAACAATAATGCAACCAAACGTGATATAGCCTACTGTATCTAGGGACTATTGCACTGAATTTTTAAAAGGAAAATTGACAGAAAAGTGAGAGCTGTTACTGACAACAGCACATTTCCTGGCTTTCACAATGAAAGCACTTGTGTAAAACCACAACTGCAGACTTTTAAAAAAGCGGTTAAAGACGTTCACACCAACACCTTTTCACAGAAGGAAGATTCAGGATTTTGTTTGACTGATGATGAGGATGGGCCGCATGCCACCACTTCACCCTCTGTCAGAGCCTCTATCTTTGACTGTTTAAGTCAAATGCAAATATCTTTAAGTATCTATCAACCAGTCAAACTTTATTTATGTAGCTCTTTTCATACAAAACAATGTAGCACAGAGTGCTTTACAAACAAACAAATTAATAAAGGGAAACAAGACCTTAGCCCAACCCTCTACCCTAACCAGCACTCCATGAACAACGCTGGAAAAGTATGTCATAAATAAAAAGACTGTACGAACAGGAAGTCGCCTTCTGAGGAAACGCTTCATGAGATTCCTTATGAGGAAACACTGATGGTTAGGTCAAAGTGGAGTAATGAAATATAATAACATGAAATAGGATTAAATAAAAAGTTGGTTAAAGAAGAACAAAAACAAAACTAATGGGTAACTCTGTGATAACACTAAAATAAGAAAATAAAACATTTAAGGGAAACTTTGTAAAATAAATGAAAATAAGTGAATAAACGACTAAAAGGTAATTCTGAAATTAAGAAAACCTTAAACTTAAATAACTAGAATAAATTAAGAGGATGACATAAAATTCAGATGAAAACCAGACTAAAGAGATCAGTCTTTGCTTCTTAAAAACATTTACATTAGGTGCAGCCCTCAAGTTTTCCGGTAAACTGTTCTACAGACGGGGGCAATAGTGATTTGAAAGATCCCTCACTGTTGTTTTAGTTCTAACTTTGAGTACTATGAAGAGCACTTCCTGATGACCTGAGGGCTCTACTGGGTTCATAAGGTAAAAGCCAATCAGATGAATAGGAAGCAGGATGACCAACACAGAGACCTTAAAATTGGTGTAATACGCTCTTTCTGGTCCTTTCAGCATTCTTGCAGCTGAGTTTTGGAGCAGCTGCAGATGTGAAATCTTCTTTTTAGGAAGACCACCGTCTCTGCATTGTCTTAAGAGAGAAACTGTTGCACTCAGACAGTGTTCTTTTAATAAGTGGTTGTCACTGTGGGGGCCCTGAGACACTTAGAGGGGGTCTCCATATGCCTTAAAAAACTAAGTTTTTTTTTTAAACGACGCATTTGCCACTTTACACCCATTTTGCCAAATTTTCACCTGTTCTCATCAATTTCCCCACAAATTCTGCCAATGTTCACACATTTTTGCCACTTTCTATTCCCCTCTTACCACGTTTTATGTACATTCATGCCACTTTAACCCATTATTGCCATTTTTGCTTATTTTTTTGCCACCTTTGTCTAATTTTGCCACTTCTAACCCATTTCTGCTACTTTCAGTATCCCATTTCACCAACTTTTCCACAGTTTTTTGACATATTTAACCCATTTAAATTCTGATTTAGGAAAAGGGATTTACATTTTTAAGAAGGCTATTTACCACAGCACAAAAGAAGTTTGCCAGGGCCCCAGAAAGCTCTCCCATTTACCACCCTTCATGGGTGGCTTTCTCTGCACATGACCATTCTTGATTGTGCATGGCTGTGTTCATCCACCTTCAGGTACAGTGGGGGTCGCCGGTCTGTGGCACCTTTATTGTGGGGGTCACAGGCTGAAAAGATTGAGAACCACTGCTTTAAAGGGATACTTCAACATTTCAGCAAATTCATCCATTGCCACAATTCCTATAGTCTTAGTAATAGGTTCGTTACCTTTAGTTGTCCGTGCAAGCTATTTTTAGATCAGCCGCGCTGAGATGCCAGCTGCTCTGCCAACTCTATTGAGTCTTGTGGTAATTCCGGCTTTCCCTCATCAAACTCATCATATTAACAAACAACAACTCCAAAACGCTCTCGTGGACAAGTTGTGACCTGCATGATAAAATGTTTTTTTTTTTGTGATGTCCTAAATATGGGGCACGACACCAAGACCCAAATATGACACCTAGATTTTTAGTCTGCTGACAGGAATTTAACATGATGCTTTTTCTTTACATCTCAACCTGCAGACTGATGACAGCCAGACACTAACATCCATAAAAATGACATAAAAATAGAAAAAAATAGAAATGACACAGTGCAGAATCACCACAGACACTTCCTCTCATGATTAATGATCATTCAGAGGAAATATTTAATTTTAGGTGGACCCTATACTTCTTTTGATTTGGGAAAATCTGATTTATTTTTCCTTTAATTGCTATAAAAAGGATGCCACATTTTGGTATGTGTTTACTTATGAGTGAACTTTTCTGATACACAATTTAGAAATAAAAAACTACATTCACCAATTTTGGATGTCCAGGAAATCTTTTTCTTATTCCTGTGCTTTTTAAACAGGTATCCATGTTGTTTGATTGTAACTATCATGGTATTGAAATTCAAAATTCTGGTATTGTTACAACTCTGCATACAACATACGATCAGTATGTAAGGCCAATATACACTATATTGCCAAAAATATTCACTCACCCATCCAAATAATAGAAATCAGGTGTTCCAATAACTTCCATGGCCACAGGTGTATAAAATCGAGCACCTAGGCATGCAGACTGTTTCTACAAACATTTGTGAGAGAATGGGTTGTTCTCAGGAGCTCAGTGAATTCCAGCGTGGTACTGTGATAGGACGCCACCTGTGCACCAAGTCCAGTGGTGAAATTTCCTCATTTCTAAATATTCCACAGTCAACTGTCAGTGGTATTATAACATAGTGGAAGCCATTGGGAACGACAGCAACTCAGCCACCAAGTGGTAGGCCATGTAAAATGACAGAGCGGGGTCAGCGGATGCTGAGGCGCATAGTGCACAGAGGTTGCCAACTTTCTGCAGGGTCAACTGCTACAGACCTCCAAACTTCATGTGGCCTTCAGATTAGCTCAAGAACAGTGAGTAGAGAGCTTCATGGAATGACGAATCGCCCTTCTCCATCTGGCAATCTGATGGACAAGTCTGGGTTTAGCTATGCCAGGAGAAAGGTACTTGTCTGACTGCATTGTGCCAAGTGTAAAGTTTGGTGGAGGGGGGATTATGGTGTGGGCTTGTTTTTCAGGAGCTGGGCTTGGCCCCTTAGTTCCAGTGAAAGGAACTCTGAATGCTTCAGCATACCAAGAGGTTTTGGACAATTCCATGCTCCCAACTTTGTGGGAACAGTTTGGGGATGGCCCCTTCCTGTTCCAGCATGACTGTGCACCAGTGCACAAAGCAAGGTCCATAAATCGTCATCAGTGTGTGACCTCACTAATGTGCTTTTAGAAGAATGGTCAAAAATTCCCATAAACACACTCCTAAACCTTGTGGAAAGCCTTCCCAGAAGAGCTGAAGCTGCTATAGCTGCAAAGAGTGGATCGATGTCATATCAAACCCTACGGATTAAGAATGGGATGTCACTTAAATTCATATGCCAGTCAAGGCAGGTGAGCGAATACTTTTGGCATTATAGTGTATCTGCCATAAAAATGGAAAATGTACATAGAAATGTACATGTCTGCAAACGTCATGCTCATAACCCTGGGCATCCCTTATTTAAATTATTGAAAGGTTTGATAACCTGAGTCCCTTAGTCGGCCTGTTGTTTGTTGGATGTTAAATCAAACAGAATAAAATGTCTTGGCTCAAAGTTCCTGAATATTTTGTGCTGAAAATTACTGGCTGAGCCAGAACTAAAAAAAAAAGAAGAAAAATAAACAGATTGGCTGTCAGCTCAAGGGGCTTTTGTGTCTGAAGACTTTAACCATAACCAAATTGAATACAAAAGAAAGTTTTCTGGCTACATCGTGGCAAATAATGAATTACCACTGGTATCAATATTTCCGTACACCCCCGGATAAAACTGATTCTGCTAAAATAAAAGCGAGCCAACTGTCAGCCTTGTTCATGATTTCCATGAGACATTGACTCAAGCTTTTTCATAACTTCATCCTCTCAGGCCAATGTGATCCTAATATACCAGAAGAGGGACCTTCAGCACCCCCACCTGGCTGGCTGGATGATGTACATGGATACCAGGGCCACAAAGGAGGAGGTGAGATTTTGATCTGCTTATTATGTTTTTTTTCATTTCCCAACTTTCATCTCCTGTTTTTGTGTATCCAGAGGATGATAACCCACTGTATCCTCCTCCACCTGCCTACAACCCCACACCTGAGCTCGACAAGAACACCTCAGTGCCTGAAGTCAGGTGACAAACACACCAGAACATCACCATTTTAAACACTTTACTTGTGAATTTGAGTTTTATTTTTAGTGCTCAACACTTCTGTATTTTACTGTTAGCTTAATAACAAGGTATGATAAAGTAAGATGAGTCCAATCCTATGTGTGTTTTTTGTTTTTTCTTTCCTCCTCCAGGGTCCCGACAGTATCAGAGGATGTAGCCAGAGAGGCCCTGCTCAAGTATGTGGAGTCAAAATGGAAGTACAGCTCCAAACCGGCCAGAAACCTCACCTTCAAAGAGCTCAAACCGGTCACTGTGTACAGGGTATGAGAGAGACTGATGCAGAATATGATGGATGAACGTGCGTCTGTCCTTTGTCTGGTTTAGTATGACAAAATTCACATTCTGAGGAGTCATTGTTTGAAAGCAGCTCGAAATATTGAGAGCAAAGACATGGTGGTTTAAAATTTTTTCATTTGTTTTCATTTCTATGTATTTTTTGCTTTAAAATCTCTGTTTTTACTTAAGTTTCAGTTAGTTTTCAGTTAGTTTGATTTAGTTTTTTATTATGTAAAAAATGCTTAATTTTTATGTAGTTTTTAGTAGTTTTAACATATTTTGCTTATTTATTTTTAGTGATGTGGGATTGGAGAAGGCAAGACTGGAAACAAGACAGAAGAAATAAACCTGATAGAGTTTTAAAAATCTTAAGATATGATATTTAAAAACAACTCAAGACCTACAATATTATATATCATAACATTCTTTTTCAAAGTTAAACAATTTTACACTCTTCAGGGTTGGTGGTCCCATATATTTATATTGGTAAGCTAAGAGTACAGGTGCATCTTAGAAAAATTAGAATATCATGCAAAAGTTATTTTTTTCCCTCTGATTTAATTCTAGAAGTGAAACTTGCATTATGTTCTGTATACATCCTTACAAAGGAAAATATTCCAAGACTGTTTTTGTTTTAGTTTTGAAGATTATGGCTTACAGCTCGACAAAAATCAATATTCTACTATATCAGAATATTACAATATCACAAAACATCAATTAAAAAAGGAGTTATAATGCAGAGATGTTTACTTTCTGGAAAAATTATGCTCATTCATGTCAATTATTCTGTGGTCCTGCTGGGGTGTAATGAAGCCCAGGTTGCTCTGATAGCAGCCTTCAGCTGGCCTGTATTGAGTCTGGTGTCTCTCATCTTCCTCTTACATTTTCCCAGAGATTCTTTATTGGGTTTAACCTGAGAAACCTCTCATAAGCAGCATTTGGGAAAGAGCAGAGCCTTTAAAAAAATGAGGGTGATTAGATGAACGTTCTGTCTGTCACATCTTTATGGTCCAATCAGAGCAACAAAACACGTGACATAGCCCCTACTGAAGGAGTAAACTCAATAGAGAACTTCATAACGGGAACCATGGGGACTGTTGACATGCCATTACACAACTCTTGTTTTTTTTTTTTTTTTGAAAAGAAAACAACTCAATGCTGTTCTTTGTTCTTCTTTTAAAGAAGAAATGTCATCAAGTTTCTAATTAAAACTTATGCTTTAGCAGCGTCCGCGCTAATGTCTTCTGTCATAACTGCACTGGCCTCTTCTTGCTGCTTGCTTACGTCACAACTCTGCCACACCCAAAAGTACTGCCCCTCGATGCTGATTGGTCCTGTCACTTTCTAACCACGCCCAAACGGTTCAGAGGGGAGCTTTGCAAGATGGATTTGCCAGTAGGAAACACGAAAACGGGCGTATCCATCTGCTTTACAAGGTTATATTGGGTTACCATGAATACAAAAATACATTGCTAGATCAGTCTTGTTATGTTAAGAGAGATCCTTTTCAGTCGATATAACCTATTAACCTTTATTTATTGTGTTATTTGCCTCTTGGAAATGATCACATCGATCCTCTTTTTGTTTGTTATCACACAAAAACTTCAGTCTGTCAGCTGCGCATTAAAGCCTGATGTTCAGCTGCAGGAGACAGGAGTTCAAGCAGAAGTTTCGCAGCACTGCAGCGCAGTTTATCTGCTCATATAAACACCAAAATGCTTTTCTATCTCACTGTTGTCATAACGAAGATATCTGTGGAAAGCCGTTATTTTTTCATGAACAAGTAAGCTTTTACAGCCTTGGATTTCTCATGGATTATCACATGAAGCGCAACACTTCCTGTGTACAAACACAGATGGAGAATGGGAGACTTTTCTAAAAGGTTGTTTCTATTTCCCTTTATCATATATCTGCTCCTTGGAAATGACTGTAAATATTTTTTCTAGTTTCCACACTTAAAACTCAGTCTGAAACCTGTCCTCTCCTCTATTAGCTGTTAAGTCTGATGTGCAGCTGATGAAGGAGGCAGGAGTTTGGCAGACTGAAGTTTCTGTGTTAAATCATTAATAAGATCTGTGTAAGCATAAGTATTACCAAGAAGCAGATAAATGTGATAAAATAGAAACATTGTTTAGAAAAGGTTCTCCTTTACTTTATTTGGCTTTGCTCATAAGTAGGAAGCGCTGAGCTTTACTGGATAATCCATGAGAAATTTAAGACTATAGGAAATGAATATATCAGTGGAACATTAATTATTCTCAGTGATATCTTTGTTATAACAAGTGTGAGCTAGCAAATCATTTTAGTTTTTATACGTGCCATGAAATTTTGTTGCCATACTGTGTGGTGATGATAAGTGATTATCAGGAGGATAGATGAGAAAAGAGATGTTTTTAAAATTAGTAGCACGAGTATCTGACTGAATTGGCGTATGTACTCTTTCAAAACAAGATTTATGTGTCCCTTTTCACATTTCTCTGCTTGCTGCATTCTTTAACCCGCTCTCTGCAGCTTGACAGGCTGAATCGCATGCGACTATATCAGACGGCTTCATTCGAGTTGCAACGCTCAGTTCAGACTGCTGCGACTCATTCTAGAACCGTCTCGTCACGTGGTGAATCTTTGGTCTGATCTAGGCTTAAGAACATGACACCTGTAGCCCATTTCCTGGACCCGTCTCTGTGGTGGCACTTGATCCACTGACTTCGGCCTCAGTCCACTCCTTGTGAAGCTCCCCTAAGTTCTTGAATCTGCTTTGTTTGACAGTCCTCTGAAGGCTGAGCTCATCCCTGTTGCTTGTGCTCCTTTTCTTACCACACTTTTCCCTTCAGCCTGCTTTCCATAAACATTCTTTGACACAGTCAGTGAGAACAGCCTGCCCTTTCAGCAGTGACCTTCTGTGGCTTACCCTCCTTGTGGAGGATGTCAAGTTTGATTGTCTTCTGTGAAAGAGTCAAGTCAGCAGTCTTCCCCATGACTGTGGCTGTGTGGACTGAACCAGAGTGAGAAAATAAAGACTCAGGAAACCTTTGAAAATTTCCACAATGTTCTAATATTCTATGATTGTGGATTTTGGATTTTTATGAGCTGTATACTGTTATAATCTAGATTAAAACAAGATCACTTTTAATGTAATAGAAAATGTAAATACATTGCGTTCATTCATGCATGCACACAAACTATGTACCACTCCTGCAAAAGTCCATGAGTTAGTGTCCCAGCCACGTTTGAAACAGTTTGGAATTTTTTTAATTAGTTTTTATTTTTATTTAGTTTCACTTTTAATTTTTCAAACCATCTTATGGCCTCTTGACAAGGGATTATTTTTGTAATAATCACACAGGACGTCTGTGTTTTTAATCTCATAAGAATGACCATGTCTGTAATTGGTGGAGTAAAAATTCCTGAGCAACCATATTTCAACGCACACAGAGGTCTGTAGGTAATACTAATCCTCTGTAAATTGGAATCCCTGTAATTTAGGGTTATTTTGATGTGTTTTTTGTGCTCTGTGAGGCTTTTTCTGGACCTGTTTCTGATTTTAAAAAAATCATAATCTAATCATAGGAGATTGTCAACAAAGTTTAGACACACAGTGTCTCAAATACAGTTTTAAGTTTTAATTTTGTTCACTTTTTGTCCAAAAAACCCTCAAGGTATAATGATGGTATACATTTGTTTACCCTGTTGAATCTCATATCAACACCACTGAACCATCACCTCTTCAGCTTTCAGATCATTTCATAACTGGGTGTGTTTTCAGTCACAAGTGTTGAGTGAAATCTGAAGTCCTGCAATGTTTGGACTCATACTTCTGAGTTTCCAAGGTGCAGCCTTGAGTACTCTCCAAAGTAAACAAAAAGTTTTTATCTAATTCAATAGGCTTAAGTAGTGTTGATTGTTAAATATGTACAATGGTCATTTTGCAATTGGGGTTCCTGCTGGTTCTTATAAAGTCTTAATGAGTCCTAAGCTACATTGTTTAAATCTGTTAAAAAAAACAAAAAAAGTTTAAGTGAAACGGGACATAGCATCCACACAGTTTTCTTTGAAAAGACAGCAGTTGTTTAAAGCTGGATGTCACATCCTACAGCACCTCTAAAGTGGATGACTTATTCTTTATCAACATGCAGAACTGTCTTTCTATCAGAGTACAAAGTGACCAAACCAGTTCTCACCCTAAACCCTGCCAAGGAGTGCCACCTGATTGCACATGGGCTAAGTCCAATTATTTATTTAGTTCTGTCAAAGGGAGATTAATGGGTGTCATATCTTATTAGATTCCTCTAGATTGTTTGTAAGAATAAATCTTTTTTACACTTTTAACCACCCTTTAAAAAGAGGCACTTCTTTCATCTTACAGAATAGGATAATGAAAATTGAGAACCAATCAAATCAAGACGTATTAAGCTACTAACCTTATTTACTTTTTAATCCACCTCGCGTTCTTTCTTCTTTCTTTACAGTATCGACTGGAGACTTACACCGAGACCAGGACCAGCTCCTGGCAGTATGAACCTTACAACGGTAAAACATGAATATGAACTTAAAAATCAGTGCTCACATTTTCTCTTTTTCGTGATTAACAAGATTTTTAACCCAGTTTTTTCCCCACTGGTATCACCAACCTTATTCCCAGCCCCTATGATACTTTGCATGAATTATGGAAGTTACTTCTGCCCCAATGCTAATCCTGATTGTTAGAGTTATTTGGAGATTGAATTATGTAAATATCATCTGTTACACCTGAAACAGTGTGGAGGTTCAGGATTCAGAATTAATTGCATTGATCACGATTAAGGTCTAATATTGGTGCACTAACTCCATGATTAATCTCATGCTTTATCGTCCCTTTCAGCACACTTTGGTTAATCAACGTCAGGGTCTCCCAGCAGCCAGAGTGATGTAAATAAGTCCACCACTGCTCCTTAATGTCTCATTTCACTTTAAAATACTCACTGACAGCTCAGTGGACAAGCCTGAAGTCATCTGAACCATGAGTTATCAAACATTTACCTTTTCTGTATACAAACAGGAAGTTAGTTGACCGCAGCTTAAGACAGTACAAAAATCTAAAATGACTATAACATTTCTAAATGAACCACAAAATAGTGGTAATTTAAAGGGCACTAAAAAGAGTGGGACTAATGACAATAAACTACAGAATCTCTGATAAATCATAATAACCTTTTTACTCCTTTCACAGCCCTAATTATTATGGTTCCCCCTTAAACTGGACAGGAGAAAATGTAGAAATAGCTTACATTAAGGCACACTGGTAAATTTAGCTAACTTTATTAGCTACACGTCAATATTCTCAAAGTAATGAAGAAGATTTTATTTTGTTAAAGTAGCTGGGACACAGTCTTATATACTTCAGAGAAGATGTAGAACCCAGCTAAAGCTTCAACATGTCTCTTCAGTTTGTGTGTACGATCTCCTTGGCCGGCTCTTTAGTTGAGTGTATCTAAAATTCTGTATTAGGATTTAATGTCAAATTAATATTAAAAGAATCACATCCCAGTTTTATTCACTCAGTGTATAGCATATTTCAAACATGTTTCCATTACCATTACCTTAATCATCTCCACTCTTGACCTACAAGGACTAAGATGGATAAAACCCTGCAGTTCAGAATTACCTAGACATCTGCGGGTTTAGTCTCTTTGCTCACAACAATTGTAGAAGAAATATTAATCTTACTTATATTTTAAGAGAACAATTTCCAGGTTGGAGCTGTTGCTGAGCTAGGAAATGCCTTTAAATATTTTTTGTTGTTTTGGTGAAATGTCCCTGAATGACAGCAAATATTAAGTATGGTGAAACAGACCTAAGAAGAAAAATTTGGGTGACAGAGAATGACTGTGGTTTGTCACAAGCAGCACAAAGCATGAATGAAACACAGCAGTCACAGTGGCAGCTCTGATATGTTTAAACAGCAGTGTGAGTGTTTAAACCAAACATTTGTACAGTAGTAATTTTAGTTTTCCTTCAAACAGGGCAGCCGGTGGACGGTCCTCAGTACGGTATGAGCCCTCCACCCTGGGACATTCCTGTAGTGTTACCCGAGAGATTCACCGACAGGGTGGAGAAGGTGCGGGTGCCACACTCATCTTTCGTCAAGGTAAAGATGTTTTTCTTTTTCAGACAAAATGAGCTTTGAGCTGTTAGGATTTTTGTGTTGCATAACACTATTGTTTGTGTGTTTGTGTTGTAGGTTTGTCACAGTTGTCACGGCTGTGGGAGAACTCGCTGTAGTGCGTGCTTTGGTAGAGGCCAGGTAACGTTACCTGTTTGGTTTATTTATTGAATTAGGATGGTGCAAATTAATCGACATATCAACAAGACACATAAACGATATGATGGAATAAAAAAAAAGCTTACACCTTTAGTATTATTTTGAAAGAGCAGACTAGAGTACTTTTTGTTGCTGATGTTTTCTTTTCTTGTATCTTTTCTCTGTCAGTTCCTATAACTGATTGTCAAATTATAGTCAAAGCTGTAAGGTGTCTGGTCAGAAGTTGGAAACCTCCATATGACATTGGGAGACTTGAATTTTCCAAAAACCATGGAACACAAAGCTGAGTGTACCAACTGAGCATGAATAGACTCGACTTTAGCTCCTATATCTGACCCAGCTATCACTGACTTCAAGATTAAAGTTTAAAGTGTAACATGAAACTGTCATAACTCCACCCCGTCCTGTTATGTGGGAGGCAGGTTGCTGCTCAGTTCAGTTGGGTTATGTGTGCCAGAGGGTCACAACCATCAGTTGGCTCTCTCTTTGTATTTGAATTGAAAAAAATTATTTGTTTGAGTGCCGGTGTGTGGGAGAAAATCAAAAATATGTTATTTTACCTACCCCCCCTATTTGTGACTCCCACCTGTCCTTATTTTGGGTCATTTTTTAGTTTATGTATCATTTTGATAGACTTAGTGGGTGGCAGTGTGGAAACATAATCCCCTGCCACCTTTTAGAAATCCTAGACCCATTTTTGTTATCAAAATCCATTTTGTTTATTCATGCAGTTTTTGTTAGTTTCCCCATTAGCGGGGGGGGGGGGGGGGCAACAGGGTGATGATTCGCAAAGTGGCTCCTCATGTTACCCATATTCCCCATTAAGTGTGTCACCACAGTCTGGCAGTGACTGCATATTGTTTCATTTCTCAACATCGGGAGACCAAAATGCTTCCTCACGTCTGATTTAAAAGTTGCTGGTGCCTCCGACATCTCACTCAGTCCTCTATTGCCACTTGTTGCATCCACTATTTTCACTTTGTTAGAACAAGCCAGTAAGTGGAGCACAAAGGGCTGATGGTAATTATAGTTCCCCCTTCCCCTTATTTGGTTCCAATAAAACAATGACACTTTTTGTTCTGAAGACCTATTTTTCAAACTATCACATGTCTGTTATGACATTGAGACACTTCTATCACTGCAATTCTGCAAAATTAACAATACCATAACATCTCTAGTCTATACACTGCCGCAGCCACCACTAAATCCCTGGTTATGTCCTGCTTGTTTGGTTATGCCATTTGCTTGCCTTTTTGGTTCATATTAGATTGGATAAGCCCTAATTTTTAAACTAATGTCTACTGCGTTCTAGGCATCAAAGTTCCAACCAAGCAAAACTCAGACAGAGGCCTAGCTGGTGCATGGGGTAAAACTTTAAGTCAGACCTGTGTTCCAGTTTGGCTCAGTTGGTGGAGAGGGTGCCCATATATTGAGGCTGTAGTCTTCAACGCCTTGGTCACAGGATCGATTCCAGTGTTTCTCTTTGTCTGTCCTAGCCAATAAAGGCATAAAAAAAAAACAAAAAGAAAAAACTTCAGTCAGTTAGTTTACTACCAAATTTCAGCCATTAACAACATTTAAGTGTTTGTTTTACAGCCCTCACAAAATATTTCTAAAACCAGTTCTGCATAGAAAAACGATTGCATGCTGTAAAATGTTGCCTCATATGTTTAGGTTATTCCCATTTGTACTCAAATCCTCATCTGATTTTGCAGAAGCGTGTAAAGCGGAATGGGAAGCGTGTTAAGAGAAGGTGGGAGTCCAGCCTGCTTGTTCTTTTTCTTGTCTGTTTGACTGAATTTCCATGTTGGTCTTGCAGAAGCGTTGCACCTTCTGTCATGGTCATGGTCATTCTAGGAATAGACGCTGCACGTCCTGTCATGGTAGAGGTCGTAAGAGGTGGGAGTCCAGCCTGTTTGTTCTTTGTCTTGTCTGTTGCTCTGAATTTCCTTCTTCGTCTTGCAGAAGCGTTGCATGAGCTGCCATGGTAGTGGTTACAGAAATAGGCCGGGCAATCACAAGAACTCTGGGAGAACGCGATGTTCTATGTGTCACGGGAGAGGCATGAAGAGGTGAGAGGAGACCTGAAAACTCTGCCGATAAGAGTCGAGATAAAGAGGAGTAGACAAGAGTGACTTATTTGATTTATGATCTAACACTACAGACTGTGCCGTGAATATCTGAACATTTCACAGTAAATGTCAAAGCTCTGTGCTCCTGTCAAATACACAGATTCAGCACTTTCAAGTTAAATCTCTGATGTGGAAATAGCTGTTTTTTCCCTGAAAATATTAGCCTAAAAGAGGGTATCATCAGCATAAAACACAATATTGAATATTTAGTAAGAGCTATTTAGCTAAGCACAAGTAAATGCACAAGCAAAAATTGATTACCGTAATTTCCGGACTATAAGCCGCTACTTTTTTCCCATGCTTTGAACCCTGCGGCCTATACAATGATGCGGCTAATCTATGGATTTTTACATAGATTAGTTACAGCTAACGGCCACTAGGGGACCTTCTAAATCTATGGATTTTACAGGTTACGGTCCCCCACCTTTAAACTCTATGGGCTTTATGGCCGGTCCACGTCCCCCACCTTTAAGAGGCGGGCTCCCGCAGGAAATGCTGGAGGCCGGAAAAGAGTGAGACAGGCAGTTCGCGCGAACAACAAAAGCAAAAGTGGAACCAAATGCAGTACGAGAGACAGAACGAGAGCAAGACAGACTTTACGAGAGCGAGACAGTTTGCGCAAAGGATGTTTTCACGAGCTGCTGCACGTACCCTTGGCGTCAGTGAATCAATGGTGAGACGTTGGAGACGCCAACGTCAAGAACTGGCTCAATGCAAAAAAGACGAAAAAAGCTTTCAGAGGTAATAAAAGCAGATGGCCCGAACTTGAAGACTTTCTTGAAGATTGGCTGAACACACAGAGAGCAGACGGCCGAGGTGTTTCCACCGCGCCACCGTTCCACCTGCGGCTTATAGTCCAGTGCGGCTTGTATATGTACACATTTGGTTTTCCCCTAAATTTAGCTGGTGCGGCTTATATTCAGGTGCACTTTATAGTCCGGAAATTACGGTAACTGGGGAATAGAAAGTGATCAAAAAAGTATACGGGATACAGCACCCGATTAAAAAAATCCTCTTCGCAGCAATAAGATCAGTGTTGGTGGCTAATAAATACCTACAACCAACCTGATGGTAAAAGAAATGTTATTTACTCTGAAGATCCTTTTTGTATTGAGGGTATTCAGAAACAAACCACTGGCTTGCAAAGAGATTTTTCAACAAAGCAAAAATCGCATTGACACATCAGTGTGCTTTGTCTACTTCTGCTATAAATAATGTGCCGCCTTCTGGTGTTTGGTGATTACTACAATGCTGTAAACATGGAGCTTAAATGATTATCTCAGAGATCTGTGGACTTGAACCAATTACATGCTTACTAACAATCAGGGACCCCACCTCTGTTGCATGAAAGCACCTAAATCCTCAATGCTTCTACACTGTAGCTTTGCAGCAGGTGATCTGGGTTTTTTTGTGTGTTTGTTTTGTGTTTTTTTAAATGCATGCTTGGACAGCTTTGTGTTAGTTCCCTCTCTTTTGCTTGTTCTACTTCTGTGTGAATACAGCAACAGGGTGGGTCTAGATTTTTTAAAAAACTTTTTGTCTCTTCTCCAGGTGTATTTCCTGTCATGGCCATGGCTTTAAAACCTGCACTGTTTGTCATGGCAGCCAAAACCTGCTGCATTTTATCCTGCTCACAGTGACCTGGTATGTTAAAGATGCATACAAATAGTACACCTTTCAAATTCTCTGTTATCCATATCTCGTTATTTACCTCTTTGTGTTGGTGTTTTTTCTCTAGGAAGAACAATGTGGAAGATTTTATTCCAGACCGCCAGCCTGACTTTCCTGACAAGAAGTTTGAGAAGGTGACAGGAGACCCCTTCTTTGTGGATGAGAATGTTCTGGTGAGAAAAGAAAAAACATTTTCTACAATTAGGTCCACTCATCAGCTGCAAAGTTTCAGTGGCACATTAACAGACTTTTTAATATGTACATTCCCTCCTTGTCCTGCAGGTCTATCCTATCCAGGGCTTCCCTGATGAGGAGATCTGTGCTGTTTCTAGATCAATGATAAACCAACATCTAAATAAATTCAGCTCTACCAGCCGCATCCTGCAGCAGGTACAAAGTAACAAACATCAAACACCAAGATACTGACTTGTTCAACTGTCATTAATTACAGTATGTGATACAGGCTTACAGTTTTACGAGCTACAACCAGGGGCCTTGTTTTCAAAAGCATCATGTGGCTTTTGCACCAGTTAGACCAGTCGAAATGACATTATCTGATTCTCAAAATGCACTGAGTTAAACTCTTCCCCAATGGTGCTGCAGAGCAAATGGTGTCTCTGTGCTGCTGCTGTTTGTGCGTGTGTAAATGAATGATTATCTTGTTATTTTGGGAAACATTGCTAACCTTGCAAAGCCAATGGATTGTCCAGATTCCATGTCTGTCATTAGGGTGATCCATGCTGCAATGCTCCAATGTTGGATTTGTTCCTGGTCAGAGAATAAATGGGAACAAATCAGCAATCAGTTTGCTGTTAACTATTTGTATGTGGAGGCAGGATGGCTGCTGTGCATCTGGCTCAAGATGGAAGAGGTGTGACAGTCAGAACAGCAGCAGAGACAACAATGACAGGAAGTTTTAAGGCAAACTGTTAAACCAAATCTATATTTCTCCACATTGTTATAATGTGTTATTGCCTCAGCACAGAGACAAACAAGTCTGTTGAACCAGCTGAGGACAGATAAATTAGAAGTTGATGTTTTAACCTGTAAAATTGATCAAAATAAGATCTCCGTTTTGGTTCATCCAGTGACTGTAGAAACTGGTTTTAGCCGTACATTTGTGGCTATTTGTATTATTTTGTTTTATATTAAATGTCTAATGAGTATATTCCAACAAGTATGTTGATTATGTTGCATAACGTAAATACCCAAATCATCTGGCCTTGGAAACAGTCATTGAAGGGGATATTTGTTAGCCTTGCAAAGCCGATAGGTTGCCCAGATTCCATGTCTGCCATCAAGCAGATCCATTATATACAGTGGCAAGCTGATATGCTTGTCCCGGTCTCAGTATGATCGGACCAGTCACTGTTATTTGAGAAGAATTGGGCAGTGGCTACAGGTGTGGTTTTGTTTAAGGGACTACAAGCCTGTAAACAATGGTGGCCAGTGAAAAGATTAGTGTGAATGCAGCTGTAGCAGCAGTTTGATGAAAATTGGAATTTCTTTATTTAAAGAAGAGCAAATCTTGCACTTGAAACCTCCATTGGTGGAAATTTTGATTTGCTCTTCTCCTGACCGATTTAGGCATGAGTGTAATTTATCAACTAGCTCCCCAACTAGCCAAGTCAATCTCCAGACTTGAACCCTATAGAGCATGCATTTTACCTGCTAAAGGACTGAAGGGAGTAATCCCCAAAACAAACAACAACTGAAAGAGGCTGCAGTGAAAGCCTGGAAGAGCATCACAAAAGAAGAATACAAAAGTTTTGTGATGTCAGTGGGTTACAGGATTAATGCAGTTAATGCAAGAAAAGGATTTCCAACTAAATATTAAGTCTTATTCTCTTTAATCTGTTTTAGTCTATCTGTTCCAGTACTTTTGCTCACCTAAACATGTGGTGTTCTGTTACAAATAAAGCTATCTCCTAAGTTGTTCATCAGATCACTAGTAAATACCTGGAACTAAAAGCTAAAATGTTGATCTATTGTCTCATATGTATCTTTTAATTTCAAACCCAAATGTTTTTAGTCTACAGTGAAAATAAAGGAATTGGGCCAACTATTCCAATACTTTTGGAGGGGACTGTATATGAAGCTTTAGCAGTTACTATAATTTTTGCTGAATCAGGCCTTTGGTGGTAGTTTCACTCTATTGTTAACAGATAGTGCTCTAATTACAGCTTTTGTAGCCTTTAGCTATTTAGATGCTGAAAGATGTATCTCTAGGACATGTCATCAGGGATGTGACCTGGGGTCATCGGGTGTTTTGGGTCTTTCAACATGAGACACCCTCACCCAAGTGACCCAGCCAGGGTTGATCAGACTCCAGGCTTGTGTCCCAGCAGTATCTGTCCACAGATCAACCCTCTTTGTCCTTAGCCAGCTCATGGCTTTTTCTGCCACTAACTGTTGTGCCCAGCGATGTAAATGCCCTGCAGAGTGAACTCCCTGCAAAGCACCCCACCTCCACAGGTTCGCAAAATCTGCAAGCCCTTCCTTTGGCATATCTCCACCTTCTCACAGTACTTGGCATGCGACCTCTCATTGGTCTTGTCCATGCACTCACAAGGGTACAGCTTTTGGTCCTGGCTGTGGATGTGACATCTCACCAGCTCTCACAAAGGCGATCCTGTTGAACTGGTGGTGGACTTTTTAGGTGCTGATGGCTTTCTTCAGAAAAAGAAAGACTTGATGCCAAATGTGTTTAAAAGACTGAATGATGAAAAGTTGTCTAAAATCTGCCATGACAGAATTGCAGTGAATCTTGTAATGAGATGTTACTATTTAATGCATAATGTTTGTCTGTTTAACTTCCCTAAATATAGCTAGAAACTGATTAATTTAATGACTTTAATTTTCTGTTTTGCAGCGTCAGACCATTGAGCTGGTGCCCCTGACTCATGCTTATTACACCTATGGTGGGAAAGACTACAGCTACTTTGTCTACGGGACGGAGAAGAAAGTGTTTGCTGCCAAATATCCAACAGCGTGCACGATTTTATAAGACACTACCTGTGTGTATCCCTTTCTTTGTGATATTTTCATGTGTAATTTTTCAGAAAGGTGGGAGTCATAAGAATTTATACAGAGAAAACAGGCAGAAAAACTAAGCTATCTCTACATCATTACATAATTTACTGAAAATCTATTGCAGTGATGTTAAGTTTGTTATTTTTAATGTGGAATGTTTTGTACTAGTGTTTGTACAATATCCATCATACATAATATCATATAGTTACCAGTATAACCTTATGAGTCTGCAGACATCAGTGGTTGAATTTGTTTTAGAATTCTATATATTCTATCAGCGTTTTGACGATAAAAACAACAAATTACAGAAAAACTTCTTCATGGATCAAGACGCATCCAGAAAAAAACATAAAAAACTAACAGGAACCTTACTGTTAAATGTTAACACCTTAAACTAATTTATATAAAGTAATTTTTATAGCCAGTCAGTCATTAATCTCACTTTAAATGTTTATAGCTGAGTCGTGGCTGTTTTATGTGCCTTAGTGAAATTTAAGAATCTGAAACCTTTTTTTAGAAAAAAAGGAAAACCTTGCATTCTGATGCACCTGAAAATTAATTGGATGCTTCACATTTGGCCTAATTTGTATTTTTTATTTAGCAATGAAATAACCCAAAGATGTCATGCAGACCCCATGTAATCCATCATAATACAGAATAATCTGCATGTGTACTAACAGCTAACACTACCTCCTTGTTATCAGATCAGACTGAAGATATTCACCGGCAAATGGTGCTTACTTATGGGCATTTTGTGCCAAAATATTTCACATCCACTTTACTGCCAAATTCTGATTGATAATCTAATAATCTCGGAGCTGATTCAGAGACATCTTTAGTGCTCTATTCAAAACAGATCCATTGGACAAAGCCATACACTGACAAATGTCCTCTGCTTTTTTCTGAACAGCTGCTCCCAGCCGTTTCTGTGGAAAAAGTCTGGTTTCTTTTGCAGTTTTATTAGTTTGATGAATCACTTTTAAACAGGGTTTGGTCGCATACAAGAGAGCAGTTAGTTTTGCCAGCAAAAGAAGAGAAATATATTGGCTGGAGCCATTAAGTGTCATCTAACGGCTGTTTAACTATGTAATAATCACTACAAACAAATATATTCCCTGTGAATTTAGATAAGTATATAAAATCATTATCAGACAATAGTGTGTTGTGAGCATTTACTGAAATAGTAAATGGACTTAGCTTGTGTAGTTCTTTCTTAAACGTTTGACAGCGATGGTAGAGGCTGCTATGCAAATATTCCATTAGCATTGAATCATTCCATTCAGACGCATTCATACATTAGTATGCAGCACTGGGAGAACATGTCAAGGACAATAAAGGCTAAATGGGAGGAAATTTAAAGGCTGCAACTGTGATTGTTTTTGTTTTTTATATAATTTTGAGGTTGTAGAAGTTTTCATCTTTGTTAAAGGTTTCTCTTGTTGCATCCATATGTTGTTCTGTGCCCATAAATGGTGCCTCTAATGATGAAACAAAGCCTTAAAACAGATTTAGGACAAGGAACTAACTCTTAACAGCTTCAAACCAAAGTCCAGAATGAAAACTACACCTCCTCACTGTCAATGTTGAGCTTACAAGCTATAAACACCACCTGCTGTCACAGGAGTCACTAGATGTGTAAAGTAAATACCACTTTATTGAGACGCAACTGTTTTCTATGTCTGTTTGTTTCAGTGCTCTTATTCTTTTCTGCTCAGGTTTCTTTGTTACAAAAGCCCTAAGCGTACACACATCATGCATTCATTTTTACATCATTTTCTATTGATAATGAGTACATTTGGGTTGTTTTCTTCTAAGTTAAAAGCCTCAGTATCAGATAAAAACCAGCATTTTTAATCCTGATGAGAATTAAAAAAGAGTTGATTCTTTGAAAACCCTCCAAAATGTGTTTATCACAGACTTAAGGGGGTTTAAAGGAGTGTATAGATACGTGTCCTCAAAGGGCTGCTGTACTTTGTATAAATACATCCCTAGTTCCAAAAAAGTTGGGGCGCTGTGTAAAATGTTAATAAAACAATGCAATGATTGCCAAATCTCATAAACCCGTATGTTGTTCACAATAGAACATAAACCACACATCAGATATTGAAACTGGGACATTTTAGCAATTCATTAAAAACTGTTACGTATTTTCAATTTGATGCAAGCAACACATCTCAAAAAAGTTGGGACAGGGTGACAAAAGGCTGGAAAAGTGAATGGTACTAATGAGAAACAGCTGGAGAAGCAGCTGCTGTTAGAGAAGCAGAGTCTCTCTCAGAAGTAAAGATGGGCAAAGATTTGTAAAAAAAAAAAGCAAACAAACAAAAAAACTATGTCTAAAACCTGTGGAACATTTTCAGAAAAGTGTTCTTCGGCGTTTATTTGTGAAGACATTGAATATCCCACTGAATACAGTCCATACTGTCAAACGATTCAGAGAATCTTGAGAAATCTCTGAGCAAGGGGTTTACATTTTTTCAAAATATTTTTCATGGAATGATGAAATGTCTCAGTTTCAACATCTGATATGTTATTTATGTTCTATTTTGAACACAATATGGGTTTATGAGATTTTACAATCAAAGCTTTCTTTATTATATACATTTTACAAAGCGCCCCAACTTTTTTGGAATTGTGGTTGTACACAATCCATCCAGATGCTGATCTTCTTCTTAATGACAGTAAATTTCTACGTCTAACATTGTATCTGCTTTGGATCAAGGATATAACCATTTTGAATTTTATACATTAAATCTTTTATAGATTAGTGGGAGTAACACCTGAATATACTCACCATGCTCTCTGAACTTTACTCCACTTTTAGAAGTCTGTTTTAAATTTTTATTTTATTTTATGTGACATAAAACATATTCAGTGAACATGTCTCCAATACAGCAGTGGAACAATAATAAACTTCCTTTAAAATACCATCTTTTTGTCTTGGTCTTTTTACTGAGAACTTAAAAGCTCCCATACTAAAGCTGCACCTGTGAACACAGTCTGTCACCACTAGAGGGAGCCATGGTCTCTAAAACACCGGCATAAAGAAAGCCTGTAGGTGCGTTTGATGACATTGAATTTTTGGGAAAAACAGCAACTCAGACTAAAACTGGACACAGCCATTAGGTGTGATATAATTTTCTTAGGCTGCCATTAGACAGAAAACTTTCATAGATACAAAAATTAGTAAGGTAGGAAAAAGACAACAAATGCAGGCTGAGGAATTCATTTTTTTGGCCTGTATATTACGGTTTTTCAAGAGTGGTCTCATGTACAGTGATGAGTTGGAGTTTTCTGCATGACTTATCACTGCTATTGCTATAACACACAATAGCTATATCTCATCCCCTCACATCTCCAAACATAAAACATTTACTTACTATACTACATTAGTGAACATGAAGCTGTTTCCTGTCCTGAATTTTGATCATCCTCTTATGGAGAGATATGATGGGTTTTAATGTACTTGCTGTTGTTTGTGACCAGGTTTTAAAACATCATTAGAAGATAATAACTGCTTGCGTATCAGCTGTTGCTGACTGTTTAGAGAGAAAAGGTCCTATATGAAAATATTCCCTGGATAACATGTTTACATTTCTAAATCTATGAGACAATGAGTATTGCAGATATCAAAACACCACAACAACGTTTTCTTTATACATTTGTTTATCTATTTTTAATTTGATAGATCCTTTTATGTATTTATTTCCATGTGTGCACAATGAGCACTGTGCAGAACTTTTAGACAGGTTTGGGCCAAAAGATGTGGCAAGTAAGGACAATGTGGCTTTTATCATTAATTAATTAATTATATCTTTTTTATTGTAGGGGACACTGCACAGTAATAAACGTGGACATGTTAAAGCGCCAGATTGTAACTAAAGGCTAATTTCCAACTGTAAAGTTTTGCCAGTTTCTGAGACCTTGAGACATTTTTTCATTATTATGGTTAAAGTAGCTTTTTATTGCAAGAAAAGCAGATAAGTGAGTAGAAATATTAATAAAACATTTAAATTCACCCATTATCACAAAAAACAAGTAAAATAGCCTAAATGGCATGACATCCATTCCCGACCCACTGAAAACTGCGCTGCGACCCACTTTTGGGTCCTGACCCACCAGTTGAGAACCACTGCTCTACAGAATGACTGGGCACAAATTCCCAGAAACACTCCAAAATCTTATGGAAAGCCTTCCAAGAACAGAGGAGGCAGTTATCGCTGCAAAAGGGGGTCAGCTACCTAGCTAGAGTACGTGTATTTAGATACAATGTCATTAAAGTCACTGTGGTCAAGCGGTCGAATACTTTTGTCCATAAAGTAAATAAAATCATTGACTAATATTGGAGGTTGTCGTAGATGAGAAGTGGGAGTTTCCGAGCAGCCTTTGAACGCATCACGGCAGCAGCGGCAGGTTGTCTCTCCGCCGAAGGAGCGGCTCAGCTCAGCTCACGTGTGTTCAGTGTGTTTGTGGATCCTCCAGGTGATCAGACAGAGAGCTGGCATCGACCTGTCCTGATTTTAGAGCTGAAGAGGATTTACTGAGAGTCCAGAGACCATCATCAAACCCAGACTCTGCTCGGTGAGTTCTGCTGCAAACTTTTTCTTCTCACATGTTGATGCTGAAGCGCTTCTTCTGCTCCGGGAGGATGATGAGGCTGGGATATTTACCGAGTTTGTTAGGAGGAGGTTAATATTTGAGGGGGGGATCTGTACAAAAGGGAATCATTGTCTTATCTATTTCACTCACATTGCCTACATTTGTAAACTCTCCATGAAATCTCAGGTTTGTTTCAGTCAGGATGAAGCTGGATGATCACATCTCTGATGATCACCTGACTTCAAGCGTCTTGACTTTTATTTACCCCAACTTTTTGTATTAAATAAGGCTGCAGGTAGTGATTGTTAATTAGGCCTGTTTTTGATTCAAAATGCCCCTCCAATGTCCCAGTGTTCCGCATGTCCATGTTGATTTTTGCTTCATTAACTTCCAAAACGAAGTGTTCTTTACATAAATAATGGATTCAAGGAGCAAATTCTTAAACTGGAATCACTAAATCTGATCTAATGTAGCTTTAAGAGATTATCAACTCAATTTGAATAAGTGTTCTCTAGTTTGAAAGTTAACTATGTAAAAGAGCTCTAGAATGATTTAAAGTTATTTAGTGTAGCTTTCGGTTCAAATAGTTCACAGCAAGAGACAGAGAAAACGTTCTGCTTGGATTTCCACTGATTTCTGTGGTCATTGAAAAGTTTCCAGGGTCCTTGTAGGAGCATTTTTGTCATTTAAGCGTTCCAGGTCATTAAACTATTTGGTGGTTATCACTTAGTTCCAGGTATGGTCACTTTGACAAAGCAAGGAGCCATATATTAGTGCCTGGTGTAACTCACCAATTGCTATTAAGGCATTATGGGGGGGTTGTGAGGGTTTCATGTGTGTCTTTTTGAGTTTTTTGGGTCGTTCTGATGTTTCTAGAAGTCCTTGAAAATTCTCTCATGGTCACAGAGGGCTTTTCAGGTGTCATCTTAACATATAATGAGAGGTTTTGTTGACATTGAGGTTTTTAAAGAGATTGTTTGTGCTTTCCAAGAGTCACTGGGGGTCTTCTAATGGGCCTGCTTGAGTTTGAGAAACTTTTGTGGTGGAATAAAAATGAAGAGGTTGTTTCAGGTGTTATTCCTCCTGTGCTCCATGTCTCAAGCAGTCCTTGAAAAGGCCGTTGTGGTGATAGGGTGTTTCCAGGAGTTATTATAGGATGTAGTGAGGGTGTTTTGTAAATATTAATGATGTTTAAAAGATGCTTGTTGTTGGTTTGATGGTAGGTTGGCAGTTTCTGGGTCCGGTGCCCTTCTAGAGGAATTTTTGTCACATAAAGGTCAGGGGGGTTTTTACGGAGTTTTTATGGTCAATATGAGGTTCTCTGTGTGTTTTTGTAGTTCTTTAACTGCTTTCTTAAGTCTTTGAGAATGCTGTTGTGGGGGAAAGGTCTTTGGAAATATGTCTTTGTGAACATTAAAGATCTTTCAAGGATGAGAGTGGAGGTTGGGTTGCCATCAGGAGTTTCCAGGAGTCCTTTTGGAGGCTGCTGTGGTTGAGAACCCTCCATGAGTTTTGGTGGGATGTATTACAAAGGTTTTTTTTTTTTTTGTCTTTAGGAGCTTTTGTGGTTATTTTAATGGTGAAAGGAGGTTGTTTTTAGGTGTTGGTTGGGGATAGAATGGGATTTTTGTGAATTTTTGTGGACATTTGAACATTTTTGGAGTCCTTGAACATGCAGCTGTGGTGTTAGAGTGGTTTCCAGGAGTTATTATAGGATATAATGAGGGTTTTTATAGACGTAAAGGATGTTCTGAAGATGTTAGTTTGATGACAGATTGATAGTTCCTGGGTCCTTGGAGAAGATTTTTGATTCCAGGTCATCATATAAATATTAGGTGGTTTTTGCTGAGTTCCAGGAGGGTTTAAGAGTTTTTAAAGGCCATTTTGATAAGACAAGGAGTCCAAATAGTAGCTGGTGTAGCTCACCAGTGACTTTCCAGGTGTTATTTTTGGGATATGGTGAAGTTTTTTGTGTTTTTAAGAGTTTTTTTTTTTGTTTAATGTGTCTGTTGTGGTCATAGACAGATTTCCAGGAGCTATTGTAGGATGTGATGAGTCTTGTTTTTGGACATTTAGGATGTTTCAAGGATGAGTATAGAGTTTTTGGTTGCTATCAGGAGTCCTGATGGAGATTGTTGTGGTTACTGAGGACTTTCCATAACTTATGCTGGGACATATTAAGAGCTTATTTGTGTTTAGTGGCTTTTTAATGAGATGAGCATGTTTCAGGCGTTATTTGGAAAAAAAAAACAAGTTTTTTTGTGTGCTTTTAGGTGTTTTGTAAGCATTGTAATGTTTCCGTGACTCCTTGAAAATGCCATTGTGGTCATGATGACTTTGTAGGAGTCACTGTGTGATATTAACGGGGATAGCTGTGTTTTAGGAGCTTTTGTAATCAGATGATAAAGAGGTCATTTCAGGTGTTAATTTGGTATTCAATGAGATTATTTGTATTTCAGTAATTTTGTGGACATTGTAATTTTCAGAAGTGTCCCTAAGGGCTTCCGTAGAGGTTTTCAGGAGCCCTAATGGAGGCTGCTGTGGTCCTTTAGGACTTTCCACGAGTTATATCACAAGCTTAGTTGTGTTCTAGGGCTTTTGTGGTTGTTTATGGGGTTTTAATGGGATTTTTTTGTTGTGTTCGGTGATTTTTGGTGGAATTTTTTTGGTAATTTTTCCCTGAAAATGCTGTTGTGGTCACAGAGGGTTCTCCAGTACTTATTCATTTAAGGATGTTACAGTGTTGTTGGTTTGGTGCTACATCAATGGTTGTGGAAGCATTTCTGTGTTTTTAAAGGTTCATTATGAAAATATTTGGAGGTTAGCTCTGAGCTACAGGAGGGTGTTAAGGATATTTTGTGGTGATTTTGATATTTCAAGCAGACCAGGTAAAACCTGCTGTGGTCACTGAAGACTTTCCAAGAGTTAATGTGAATATTTAGGATGTTTGAGCTGCTTGTGGAGAATCTGGCGTCCTTAAGACATTTAAACAGACAGTCATAAGGCCTTGTAGTATCTGCTGTGATCATTGTGGACTTTCCTGGGGTTAAAGTGGAGCAGATAATGAATTTATTATTATTTTTAAGTTGTTTCTGTTTAGTTTAAAGGTGTTTCAGCAGTGGTTCTGTTCTGGCTGGATGTCTACTGACCTTAATAAGGCATTTTCAAGTTTCCAGGTTCATTTTAGGATTACTATGTGGTTACTAAAGGGATCCATGAGGGTTTTAGGAGTTTTGTGGTCTGTTAAATAATGCATGGGTCTGGTCGTTGAGGATTCCCAGGAGTTATTGTGCGCTACAGTTGGGTTATATATGTGTTTTAACTGTTTTTGTAAACATCAAGGATGCTTCATGTGTCCGTAAAGAGGTGTTGGTGGTCATTGAATTTTTTAAAAATCTCCCAGAAGCCCTTGGCAAAGCTGCTGCGGTCACTGAGGTCTTTACAGGAGATATAGTGGATGTAAAAAGAGCTTATTTGTGTTTTTAGGAGTTTTTGTGGACATGTTATTGTTCCCAGGAGTCCTTTTAATTACTGTTGTGGCATCTGAGAACTTTCCAGGAGTTTCCATGGATAGAATTATATTGATTTAGTTTTTTTCTAGGAGTTTTTGTGGACTTTGAGGATGTTTAGAGGATCCCTGAAGCAGGTCTGTTTGCCGCCAGATGTTTCCAGGAATCCTTGCAGAGGCTCTAACCATCAGTGCAGCCACATTTAGAGGTCCTAAAAGACTGTTGGTGTTAATTTGCATGTTTCCATGACTATTTAACCCTTTAAATGCTAGCGCGTCACCGACAACGCGCTGTTGAAGCACACTTTGCATGACCATAATTGCATGACTGTTTGTATTATCAGAAAATTCAAACAGTTTCTGAAAGCTGAGAAACTGTGCTTCACAGCCAGCATGTGGTTATTACTGTAATTTCCCATTTTCTCACTAAGATTCTAGCATAAAGTTCTCCCATTTTCTGTGTTTTTTCATTTTAAACTGTTAAAACACTCTTAGCATGCAGTAAAATGTGTTTTATCCATGTTAATTATTTTTCCGTTGTCGAGTTATGATTATAAGGGTTTTCTCCATTTTTTAAACTTATTCGGCCAGGAGCTCTTCGTTTTAGCTGTCTACAGTCTCATCGACAAACCAGAAGTCCCAACATGCAGTAAAATGTAAATAACTGCCATATATTAAAAGTTCTGAGTATTGTGGAAAAATGGGCAAAAGCACGTACTCACAGGATATTTTCTGGGCCTTTTAGTCCAGAAATTTAGGTTTTAAAGAGTTAAAGTGGCTCAGTAAGCTTGTGCATTTGTTTTCACATGAAGAACATTAAACCTGAAACAATGAATCAGATTGTGATTAGTAAAGATTGTCTTGTTTACGTTCCGGTGCTGGGCTGTTGGTCGGGGATGGTTAATACTCAGAAACATGGAGCTGAGTTTACTAAAGAGCGTCCTGTGTGTCTCTGCTGTGAGTAAACGTCCCCCAATTGTCCCCGTCCTTTCCTGTTATGAGTTCGACCCCCCTCCACAATCTGAGTGGACTGCTGCTGTTTCCTGTCCTGTGTGTGTAGATTGTTGTTTTCCTGCTGCATTTTGTCACTGGGTCTCCTGTGCTGCTGCTGCAGTCATGATAATGGAGCGATGCTGAACGCAGCCACCTGTAGGATGTTTGTGTGTCACATTCACTGAAGTGCTGCTATTAAGAAGAGATTTTAGATCACCGTAAAGGACTTCAGTTTATCGGTTTCATGTTACTTTTACCTTCAGTGCCTTGTCATGTCAGATCAAGTATTTCTTTCCTCGATAAGAAGCTGAACATTTCATAATAAAGCATAAAGAAACTATCATTTTAAAGAATCCTAGCAAGCTTCTCAAATTCCCTCTGACATCTTAAATCTCAATTTTCTTCATTTTACATCATGTAAGGTTTAAAGTGGTAGTTTGATTTATTGGTAATGAATAAGTAATCAGACAGCCTTTAGACATCTTCACCATCAAACCACTCTACTCACAAGAAGCCAGTGATGTTTATTTATTGTTTATGGAGCTCCTACTTTTCCATGTTCTCTCAATCCCGTCTTGCAAAATGCAATATGATTTAATTGATAGGGACACCAGATATAATGCTGTTGCAGTATCCGTATACATTCCCAAATCCAAAAAAGTTGGGACGCTGTGTAGAATGTAAATGAAAACCGAACTCAATGATTGTCAGATCTCATAAACACATTTTATTCACAGAAGAGCAACATATCAGATGTTGAAACTGAGATATTTTACTATTTCATGAAAAATATCAACTCATTTTGAATTTGATGGCAGCAACACATTTCAGTAAAGTCAGGACAGGGCCGTTTTAACCACTTTTGTTTGTTTAAACACCACAGCCTATCTGAGTATTGTTGCTGACCATGTCTATCCCTTTATGACCACAGTGTACCCATCTTCTGATGGCTACTTCCAGCAGGATAATGCACCATGTCACAAACCTCAGATCATCTGCGGCTGGTTTCTTGAACATGACAGTGAGTTCACTGTATTCCAGTGGCCTTCACTGCCACCAGATCTTAATCCAGCAGAGCACCTTTGAGATGTGGTGGAACGGTACATTAGCATCATAGATGTGTAGCCGACAAATCTGCAGCAGTTGAGTGATGCTATCATGTCAATATGGACCAAAATCTCTGAGGAATGTGTCCAACACTTTGTTGAAACTATGCCAAAGGTGTAAACTAAGGTGTACCTAATAAAGTGGCCAGTGAGTTTATGCCTGGCTGGCTACAGTAGCTTGTTTAATCCAGAAACACTCAATGCTGCCTGCAGTTATGTCCTGTGATGGTCAGTTCATGCTCTTTCAAATTTACTGTACAAGGGTACAAGAAAGCAGACAGAGACTCATCTTTTGAAGCTGTCTCAGTACGCTTGTTTGGTCCACACCAGAGTTTGACTGACAGCTTTCACTCCAGCACAAATGAACTGCATTAACTCAGCAAACAGACTCAAGTTGTTTTACTCAAACCACACTAGTTTGGTGTGAAAACGCCTGTGAACTTCATGAACCTGCAGGATTTTGATGCACATCTGTTAGAACCTAAACACGATCTCTGTCTGAAATCATGAATAAATGGTTTATGTAAGAGGCCTCAGTATGAATGATCCTGCTGAGTGGATCCTGTTGAAGCCACTTGACTTCCTCTCCGTCAGACTCTTCAGTGAAGAGAGGATTAACACAGCTTTATCTGAAGACAGCTGCTGAGTGAAGAGTGTAAATGTGGGGAGCATTAAACATACAGAGAGGAAGAGAGCACCTTACTGATGAACAGAAGCACACTGACACAGAAACAGAGATATCTGATCCTGCTGCAGGCCTTTTACTCATGTTTATAGATCCTACATGGAGTGGATGAGCGCCGCACTTCACTCAAAGACCGAAACCAGCAGAGACTCCTGATAAAAGTCTTATCTGATGTCTGCAGACACAGACATGAAGTTCAAAGCTGCAGCTCTTTAAACTTTCAGCACTTTCTCCTGTTTGGGTTTTTGTTTCTGAGGAGGGATGAAATCTGATTTATGTTTGGAGACAGAGTTAAAGGGAGGAGTCGTCATGTTTTAGGATCAGAAAATACTGAGAAAAGAAGGAAAAGCCCACTCCCTCACTGACACAAACTTTTAATTATCACAGAGCAGAATTGTACGAATAGAAAAATAAACAGATGGTGATTTTTAAACACTTCAATTTTAATTGCTTTGTGACTAAGCTTAGTGACTAATTCATGATTGGTCTGCCCTCAAACATCTCAAGAATTGAATTAAAAAACAAAATGCTGCCAGTGCTCAGTTAATCTGCAAACAGGAACACTGACTCTTAGTGCTTCATCAACATTTTTTCTTCAACTTAAAGTGTTTAGAAGTTGTATAAACAGACTAAGGTTGAAAACAATGGGGTTTAAGTATCCCTTAGTTATTTAAATGATCTGTATCTCCAACAAGCTAAAGCTAAAGACAAAAAAAAACAAAACAAAAAAAAAAAAATGGCACATCGTCAGCTATTTTTTAAACTTAAAGCAATTGCAAGTGAAAAAGAGCAGATCTGAAAACTGGTGTTTCTGCACCGCAGCCTTGCCAATCTGCATTTTACTGCTCCATGCAAGCATTTGTGATAACTGTCACTGAGTCTTTCATATCACTTTGAGGAATACTGTCCCACTCTTCTTTTCAGAATTCTTTTAATTCAGCCACATTGGCAAGCAAAGCAGCTCCAGACCATCACACTGCCACCACCATGTTTGACTGTTGCTACAGTGTTCTTTTGATGAAATGCTGTTGGTTTTACTCCTGATGAAACGGGACTCACACCTTCTAAAAAAGTTCAAATTTTGTCTAAAGAATATTTCCCCAGAAGACTTGGTGTCATCAGGATGCTTTTAGTCAAATGTGAGATGAGCCTTTGTGTTGTTCTTGGTCAGCAGTGGTTTTGGCCTTGGAACTCTTCCATGGATGCCATTTTTGCCCAGTCTCTTTCTTATTGTTGAATCATGAACACTGACCTTAACTGAGTCAAGTGAGGCCTGCAGGTCTTTAGATGTTGTTCTGGGTTCTCCTGTGACCTCCTGGATGTGTCGTTGATGTGCTTGTGGGGTCATTTTGGTAGGCAGGCCACTCCTGGGAAGGTTCACCACTGTTCCAGGTTTTCTCCATTTGTGGACAATGGCTTGCACCATGGTTGACTGGAGTCCCAAAGCCTTTGAAATGTCTTTGTAACCCTCTCCAGACTGATCAATGCCAATGACTTTCTTTCTCATTTGTTTTTGAATATCTTTAGATTTTGCAATGATGTGTTGCTGATTGAAATCTTTCGGCATACTTCACTTTGTCTGACTTTTTCTGTTTAAGGGACTTCTGGATTAAACAGGTCAGGCAGTAATCAGGTCTGGGTGTGGCGAGTGAAATTAAACTCAGCTTTCAGAAAAAATGTGGTTGAACACAGTTAATTCATGATTCAACAAGGGGGCAATGACTTTTCACATAGGACCAGGTAGGTAGGTTTAGATGACTTTTTCCCCTTAATTAATGAAATCATTATTTAAAAACTGAGTTTTGTATTTACTCAGGTTATTTACATCTAACCAAAAATTTGTTTGTTGATGTGGAACATTTAGGTGTGACAAATATGCAAGAAATCAGATGGGGGCAAAAAATGCTCTTTATAATGCTAGGACAGCTAACCCGCTAGTGCCTTGGTTCCCAACCTGGGGTCCGGGACCCCCCAGGGGGGGCGCCAAAGATCTCAAGGGGGGGCGCGAGGCTTTGTCTGCTTTGAGGCTGCCAAAAATAGATGTGCAAATATTGACTTAAACCATGCTAAAACAGTTAGTAAGTAGTTTATGCAAGGTCTTTAGATAACAAAAGCGTTCATAGACCTCTTTTTAGGGTTTTATCATTGACAATTGACATTGACAATTCAAATCTTTGTTGATTTTTGGTGTCAATGTGTCACTTTTTCTTCACTCTTGGGTCCTGGGGGGGCTCCGCTTTTCTTAGGTGCATGTAGGGGGGGCTTCAAGGAAAAATGGTTGGGAAACACTGCTCTAGTGTGTACTAATGTCTCTAAATTTGACTACTTATGTGTGGTAATTTGTACATTATCAGCAAGGATTTTGTGGAATACATTTTTTAATACCATTACATTTCCCCAAAGTTTCCCCACAGTATATGGTATTATTACCAGGTGTTTAAAACCAATACAAGAAGCAAGCCGAACTAAGTTCTCGCTAGCATGCATGTGCAAGCAGAGTGTGCCTCTACAGGAGTTTCATTCAATCCTTTTACAAAATGCTTCAGGTCTTTCAAAAAGCAGTGAGGGACGCTGGAAATGGTTTATAGATGCAGCATCTTGTTTAAATGTACTGCAACAGTTAAACTGAATTACATTAGGACAGATGGCAGTATGTAGGAGTGGTGAGCTTCATACAGCTTTGGGAAGCTCATAAAACGTTTACAGACTTTTTCTGGCCCAAATTTACAAACAATTACTGATTAAATTAACCTACATTTCTGATAAAATAAAGGATAAGTAGATTTCTATTGCCACCTTTAGATCAATATGACTATAAGGTTCAGTTTCATGGACTGGTCTGGGGTAGAGTTTGGTTCTAACTGTTGTTTTTTAGCCTGCTGGATTCACTTCTGTGTCTGCACACAGCCCTGAAGTCTCATGCCCTTATATGGGCATAAAAGGGGTGTTTCTTTATGTTATTTAGGAACACATGCTCAAGCTTCCAGCATTCATTCGTTTAAGAACACATCATCAATCTGATGCAGGATTTTACTGGGAACTTTCTTAAAATCAAACTTTTTTTTTTAAGGGTTTTTTGTTTTTTTATTTGTGCTAATGCTTGATTCTGTGTTTTTGCCCAGTTCTGTCTCATTGCTCATTTATTTTTGCACACTTTGAAAATTAAAACCACATTGATTCGACTGATCAAGGGTCTACTCAACCAATGATCCAAACCACTGACTTCTAAGAAGCACTTGTGCCTCTGTTGCTTTCAGCATGTGTATTTGTTTGTGAATACTTTTGTTCTTTTATTCATGCCAGTTTTAATTGAGGGATGTAATTCATATCAGAGTGTCTGCATCATTTCTGTCTGCATCTCCAGAGAGGTGTAGTGGGATAGACATGTTGGCAGACAGATGATGACTGAACCTGAGAGCTGTCAGGTACAGGAGGGTTTCTCTGACCTCAGGGAACATTTATGTATCGTACCAAATGTTTCCTGTAGTCCGATCAGACGTTGTCTTCCTCTGTTTTATCCTCGAACAGCTTCTTAAGTTTATCTCTGAAATCTGTGTCTCATTCTCCACGGATGAACGGCGTGTCTTCTTTGAGGTTGTACCCGGGTTAGATATGCAGGTCTGTTTTTCATTCAGGGTTTGACGTAAGTTCTTCCTTCATCTGACCTTCTCATGTGAATCACTGCTTTAACAGAAGGAGGATTATTCTAGCTCCCTGAGGCACAAATGTTCAGATAGAGTTTGATGTTTTTGTTGAAGTGGGTATCAGAACATCCATTTCTGCTCTTTATGGTTGCTGTGTCTAGATTTTTGGCATTTTGAGTAAAACAAATGCACCATAAATTAAATATTTATGTCCATCCCTCTGGCACAGCAGTCTTTATTTTCCATTTGTCAGTACTCATGTTTGCCTCGTTCTTGTGAACTTGGTACTTCAGAAAATCCTTTAAGAAATGTCAGGGTTTTTTAGGGGTCCAAGTTAGATTGTAATGATCAAATTTAAAAAAAACCATAATAAATCAGTCAATCAAAGTCAATCAGAAATGGCACACCAAAGTCAATTAAAGCAGGTGTAATCAGAGGACAAGAAATTCTGAATTAATGATCTGATCTGAATTGCCCCAAAGAAACCATAAACCAGAGTTAAGGGGCGTAGTCCAAACCCTGAAAAGCAGCCATAATCTTGCATATAAGAAAATGGAAAGCACACCATGAAGCAAATGAACCTTGCTGATCACTGGTCTGACAGAAACTTCTTCCCCTTGCCATTCTTTCACAAAATGATGCAACTCTTTAAAAAGAAGCAATCAAACATTGTAATGAAGCTTGGAACTAACACTGTTTTTACCTTTCTCACCTCACATTGCCTCAGTGTTATCAGTTTTCTGTCAGCGCCCTGTTATTATCCCTACAAAACTCAGCTAGAGAATTTATCATCATGTAAACAGGCCAAGCAGGACAGGCCTGGAGCCCTTCACCTCAACTACTCCTTCCTGCTCCCAGGGCTTTCCCAGCCTAGTTAGGATAAATATTCCCTGCAGCATGTCGTGGGTCCTCCTTGGGGCTTGCTACCATAGGACATGGCCAAAATATTTTCCCCTGAGTCAGGAGGCATCCTGATAAGATGCCAAAGGCTGCTTGGAGGCACAGTGCCAGTCATTTTTGGTCTGTATTCTCAGATCATACCCATAGGTCCATTAATCTGCTACTGCAGTCTCCATCTGCATCTCAAGACCCCAAAAATCTTCATGTTTCTGTTGTGGTTGCTGCTAATTCTAATCCTAGGGAGAGAAATCTCAAACAAACAGCTCTCAGAACTGTGGCTGTTCAAACTGGGAGGTAGGGACCATCGTTCAAACCACTTCACATTTTCCTACAAACCACAGTCTCCAGCTTCTGCTGCATCCAGACATTTATTTGTACTTAAATCAAGATCAGAGCGATCATAAGACAGGCTTGGCAGAGCTAATGTACATGTTCATTTCAGATTTTCCCAAAACTCAGAACAGAAACATCAAATCAAAGATGCACTTATCCCAAGTAAAACCATCCATCCATCATCCATCCGTCTGTCCGTCCGTCCATCCATCCATCCATCCATCCATCTAGCCATCCACCCATCATGTAAAAATGTTTATTTCTATTTTAAAATTGAAGATTTTAATGGAAGTGTAAATGGGACGCGGCTTGGCTCTGGCCTTTAGGGCCACTCAAGGAACTGCAGGTTTTTCTCTGCACTGCCCTTTGTTTTTACATAAGTTGTCTTTGAATATGCACACCTCTTACTGCACTGATTTTCCTGGATTGTTTTGTCACTTCCTGAAACTTCAGGCTCCAAGATTAAGAGGTGATATGGTCACAGCTCTTGCAGTTATACAAGAACTGCCTTGCATTGGTTTTGGTGCACAGTATTGCAGCAATCTAAGTCAACGAGTGGGACAATCAAAAAGCCCATAAATCATGATAATACTGGTTCCCATGAAGCAAACTGATATTCGTAAAAGGAGGAAGGGGCAGGTCTACTGTTTTCAGTCAGAATCAACATTTCTCTGAGGATCGAGAGCTGGGCTCAGCTTCCTGTCCACCACCTCAACATAAACTTTCCAGTCCATAACCTTTCCTGAGCTTTGTGGTACCCAAATAACTGGAGCATTCCCTCTGGTCTCCTGGGAACCACCACAACATCTGCAGGTCCACAGACACGTCCTACTGACCTCAGAAACACAAGGCATTCAGTGAGACACCCGGTACGCATATGATACATGGTGCAATTTTATTTATAGAATCCAAGCTGACTGTGTTTTTGCAAAGGGGTGTTAGACAGGCTTGATAATGTACTTTCAGTTTTATAGTACACTTTTGTGTTTAACAAGACATTGGAAATGTTTAGTTAGGGCCCAAGCACCAACCTAGGAGCGAGGACCCTGTTGAACTTGTGGGTGTTCTCAGATATCATTATTTTGGCCCTTTATGACTTGTTTGGGGAGCTTTAACATGCCTAAAAAGCCCCCAAAACTTTCTAGAAAATTGTCCCCAGTGAAATTTTTATCTGATAGTGGAATTGTGCAAGTCCATAGCACAGTGGCCCCACAGGGTCCAACAACACAAAGCAGAGGACTGTGTAAGAGCTGCATTCATGAAAATTGGTACATAAATGTTTGTCAAGACAATCAAAGAGTCTCTTAGGAAAATCCTTAAAATGGTCAACTTTTGGTCACATATAGGCGTTTTCACTAGTTCAAAAGTTTCACAATTTCTTGCTATCCCCAAAGGATTTCATCTGAATAACTCAATTTTTTCCCTTTTCTTCATTACGTTGGAGATCAAAAGTTATCAAAATGTCGAGTTTTTGCCACAGGGTGTGGCCATGTTCTTACAAAACTGCCGCTGTGGCTACATCCAAGCTAATCATTTCTCTCAGGTGATGTTAGAATGGACTGTGAGATTGACAGGCGGATTGGCGCAGCATCAGAAGTTTTGCAGGCGCTGTACTGTACCGTTGTTGTGAAAAGGGAGCTGAGCTTTTGCTCATTGCTCATTCACACAATATTTTGAAAGCGGAGTTTAATTTCACCTGCCACACCCAGATCTGATTACCACTAGACCTTTTGAATCCACAAATCCCTTAAATCAGGGGTGTCAAACTCAATCACAGCAGGGGCCAGATTTTAGATTCAGGACTAACCTGAGGGCCTAACAGGGTCACCTTTTTAACCATAAACTGTCAACCTCATTTCACCAGTAATAAAATATGAAAAAAAACTTAGCACTGATAAATAATTTTGACATTTAAAAAGTTAAAAAGATAAGTTTAAAGGCTTGCAGTCTGAGAAAAGTAAATTTGTTAGTTCATAAAGGTTAAGAGCAAAACTGAAGTTGAAAAATAATGTTTTTTTAATGGCAAAAAAATGAGAAAGAAAGTCAAAATCATGCGTTTAAAAGGTCAAGAAATGAAATAAAATTCATAATCATTAAATAAAAAGTCAAAATATGATCAGATTTTAAATTGTGAGTCTAAAAGGTCAAACTATAGGATTATGAAGTCAAAGTTTGAAGTTGAAAATAAGAGATAGAATACAAAATAATTGGTTTAAAAGGTCAAAATATGACTTAAAAACGTAGTTATGAATCCTAGAGCTCAAAATGTTAAATGTGAAGTCAAAATTATGAGTAGAAATGCTCATAGTATGAAATAAAAAGTCAAAATCCTAAGTTCGACTCCTAATTAAGAGATGCAAAATTGAAATATGGGATTAAAACACAGATTTATTTCTTTTTCCCACATTCCTGACTTCTTATCTAAAAATTTTACTCCTTACTTTTTCAGATTTTATGACTTAACAAGCGTGTCTTAAATCATCAAGGATGATGGGCCAGTTATAACAGAAATATGAGATGATCTTGTGGGCCGGATTTAACAGTTCCATGGGCCGGATTTGGCCCCTGGGCCTTGAGTTTGACACCCGTGCCTTAAATAGAACCAGTCTGACAAAGTGAAGTAGGCTAACAGATCTTTAAAAGCAGGGGTCAAGTTTGGAAAACAGCTTTTTCTTTCTTTCTTTCTTTCTTTCTTTTTTTGCAGTGTTCCAGGTCAAGTAATTACACATAACTCTACAGTGTATTCATAAATAATTTTCAAACTTCACAGATATAACCACACATTGATCCAGATTACATTTGTGCATCAATATCATTACTTTGTCACCGCGCCTGCTTCTGACAATTGGAAATTTTCTCCTTCAAATTTTTAATTTTTACCTTAAAAACCCACTTTAATCATTCAGAACCCCTAAAACCCTTCAACCTAGGCTTATGATTTTGAGCAGACATAGATCACCATCAGTCCTACAAAAAGACCTCTTGGAACTATGCATAAATCCCAACAGGAGGTTGACCACCTTTCCAAATAAGGTATTTTTGATGCTACCACTTGAATGCATTATCCTATGTTCTTTAACATTCTCTGAAAACACAATAGAATGATAATGAACACATCAACATACAAAGAACTTGTCATAGCGCCCTCTAATGTCAACAGGAAGTGGCACAAATGTGGCATACCTTCATTCCTTTTACTGAGCTTAACCTATGAGGCTCTGATTTGAAGGAAAGGCCTTTGTGTTTGTGCATCAAGGTTGTCAGCAGCACAGAAAAACCCTGAATTAGAGACTGAAAAAAATCTGCACCTCCATAGCGTTTGCAAAAAAGTGATCTGCTGCAATACAGATACTAGGCGTTTTTTCTTGTACAATATTTTAACTTTTTTTGCACATATGTTGCAACATTTTCAGACAGGTCTGTTTCTGACATTCTATTCATCAAGTCAAGGTTAAGATTTGGACCACGATGATGCAAATAAACCTCCACTTGAGTTTATTTATGTTAAAATCTTGTGTTTAAGAGTTGGACTCTAACCTGTGCCATTTTTCAGTGAAGATAAATCTTTAATTGGTGGGAAAATGTGACTTCTTTCACAACCAGACCTTCAGTTTGCTCTCGGTCCCACTGTCATCGCTCATTTGTCTAAATCACTCCAGCAGACTGCTCCTCTCTTTGTCCAGAAATAATGTAAACACTTTCTAATGGACACACAGCTTTTCCCATAGCTGTTTTTAAAAGATCTTTTTGAAAACCCAACCTACTGTATATTTACTCTGGGAAAATTAATGTGCACAGATGCTCCCTTTCAACAACACTCCGCCTGACATTAACGCTCCTCCCAGGCGTTATTTCACTGAGCTGTCCTCTCAGACTTCAGAGTTTTGGGGCTCCGCTGAGGAAATGTAAGGTTAAGTGTCCTGTACAGTGATAGCACACGAGTAGCTGATGAGGGAGGAGAGGAAGGTTATAATTTCAGTAAAAGAACCACCCAGTAGTCATAAATCAGCAGAGACTCCCCCACCCCATACCATGTGGCTCCTGAATGAATAAAAGTGTCTGTTTTTTTTTGTTTCTTTTTGTTTCATCATCTCAGAGTTAACATCAATAAAAATCAAACACTCCCAGTCATGATTAACATGTCACATTCCCTGAAACCACGGCAAAGCACTCAGAGTAAAATCAACAGACTCACTACACTGATGAGGAGCCCAGAATAACATCCTCTTCATCCTCCAATGATTGAATAAATCCCCTCTTCCTCCAGCCCACAGTTATTCAGCTCTGGGAGATTCTTATGTTTGTAGAGCTGGACAAAAATACACACTTTCACACACACAAACACCTTTGTGAGGCTGAGAAATTCCCCACCCTCCATCACACAAACTGCACACCCCAAAGATAGACAGAAAAACAGAGACAATAAGACTGAAAACAGAGTCCACTGAGGACTGCATGTCAGGAATTACAGTTCTACAACCAGCTCATGTCAATATTCATTCACTGATGGAATTTCTACAGACTAGGCCCATGTACTGAAAAATTAACTTTGGTATCTACACCATTTAATGGCTCTTAGATATAGAATTTTTTTGCAGCCATGCTTATCTGATAGGGTCTGGCCTAATTCAGTGGTAGCATCATTCAAAGGACCCAGACATTGCAGCCTTTATAGATGTTAAGACTGATCTGGAATGACATTGATTAGGGGAAAAAGGCATCCAAACCTGGGTGAAAAAGTCATCGCCCTTAAGACCTTTACACATAAGGGGTGACGCAAATAAACAGCATGAAAATAAAAATAATTCGATGGCAAATTTTGTCACGCCTTTTTATGCACATCAGGAGCCGTATATCATTATGCTTTATGCCACTTTCTGCCTTTGGTTCACAAGTTGGTCCGCTTTGCTTTCACGCCTCAAACGAACCGCACCAGGGTTTGTTTGGAAGCAAACCGAGACCCTCACTCCCTCTCCCATGGATACCATTTTTGCCCACTGTCTTTCTTTTGTTGAATCATGACCCTAACTGAGTCTAGTGAGGCCTGCAGGTCTTTAGATGTTGTTCTGGGTTCTTTTGGGATCATTTGGATGAGTTGTCGATGCGCTCTTGAAATAGTTTTGATAAGGTTCACCACTGTTCCAAGTTTTCTCCATTTGTGGACAATGGCTCGCACCATGGCTGACTGGAGTTCCAAAGTCTTGGAAATGTAACTGTTTCCAGACTGATCGACGTCAATGACTTTGTTTCTCATCTGTTCTTGAATTTCTTTAGATGGTTCGATGATGAGTTGCTTTTAAGGATCTGTTAGCTTACTTCACTTTGTCAGACTATTTAAGGGGTTTCTGGATCCAACAGGTCTAGCGGTAATCAGATCTGGATGTGGCAGGTGAAATTACACTCTGCTTTCAAAAAAATGTGGTTGATCAAACCTAATTCATGATTTACCAAGGGGGGCAACAACTTTTTCACACAGGGCCAGGTAGGATTTGATGGCTTTTATTTCCCTTTAGTAAATAAAATAATCATTTAACACTGCATTTTGCATTTACTCAAGTTTATTTGTCTGTTGATAAAATGTGTTTGATAGTGTGAAATATTTAAGTGTGAAAGAAAAAGGGAAAAACTCTGAGTGACAGCAGGGATATCTACAGATTGATTGAGAAACAGTTATGATTCCTAAAGATGCTGATGGCATTGAGCTTTCATAGCAGAGTGCAGGATCTGCAGCTGTGAGTCAGATTAGCGATCTGTCTGTCACTTTCTCTTAAATGTGAAGAATAAGATTAATGTGTCTTTCACTCAGGGATTTTCTTTGTGTTTTTAACACATGAAAAGTTGAATAAGACCAGTCTATAGTGTATTGAAAGATTGCTTATTCAGCCAGAAAGACAACAGAAAATGCTGCTATTAGACTTTATGATACGGTCAGTATCAACATCTCTGAGACCCGACCCTACATGCATGTCCAACATTTTTTCATCAGCATCATTAAAAGGTAATTCAGTCAGTATTACTATTCCCCTGAAGGTATTTTCTGTTGTTGTTTAAAATAATGCTTTAAACCAACATATATCATTGTGAATGTGGCCTTGGCCTGTTGAGCTCTATGTGTCTCTATAGGGTTGTTTTTTTTTTTACTTTGGTTGATGCATTTATGCTCCAGAGCTGGGAAACTTCTAGACCTCGCAGTAACACCAGCATGTGTGTGGTTCCTGAGTGAGGATGTAGGGGAGGCTGTGCGATTATTTCTGATCTAAATGACTATTATGGTTGAACCAGCTCCAGGCTTGAGTGTATCCTCCAGACGATGTGCATTCAGAAGGCTCCTATTGTAGTAAACGGTCGTTAGGATGCTCAGTGTGTGTTTTTTGTTGTTCCTTCCTCCTCTGCTGTTTCCTGTCTGTGTTTGTGTGTTTGTGCATGAATAAAACAGAACAACAGTAGACACAAAAGCAGGCAGAGGTACAGGAAGAAAGTGCTAATCAGTACAATTATGATGTCTGTAAAATGTTGGTTTTTGATTGTGTGTCTTTCTAAACTGAAATCATGCAGATAAAATGAAATGCCATCTAGCAGACATTCATGGTGAGAGAACAAGAGGACTGACAGGGATCAGACCTCTAGTTGTCAATAAATCACTATTTAAAGCTTAATTTAGGACTTAAATTCATGATTTCTTTGGTTCCCTATGTGCAGTGGTGCTGGCAGGATGACGGCGTGAGAGAAACTGCTTATACCACACCAAAACAAAACCCCAATATGTTGAATTCTAGATGCTCATCACTCCTGGGTCTTCTTTTCCGGATTTTTCCATTTCTGATGCTCCAAATGTTTTCTATTGGTGAAAGATCTGGACTGCTGACAGGCCAGTTTGACACCTGGACTCTTCGACTGTGAAGCCATGCTGTTGTGATGGATGTGGTATGTGGTTTAGCATTGTCGTGCTAAAATAGTCAATGCCTTCCTTAAAGAGGGTTGGTTTTGATGGGAGCATATGTTGCTCTAAAATCTCTATCTACTTTTCAGCACTGATAGTGCCTTTCTAGATGTGTGAGCTGCCCATGTCATAGGCACTAACGCAACCCCACACCACCAGAAATGCAGGCTTTTGAACCGTGCACTGATAATAAGCTGGATGGTCCTCTTCTCTTTAGTCCACAAAACATGGTGTTTGTATTTCAAAAGAGAATTTCTTTTTTTTTTTTTTCATCTGACCACAGAACAGTTTTCCATTCTGCCTTAGTCCATTAGTCCATTAGTCCGTGATCACATATGGCTTCTGTTTTTTTATGACCTTTAACTGTCATTTGTGGATGACACAGCCAGCTGTGATGACAGACAGTGATTTCTGGAAGTGTTCCTGAGCCCATGCAGGGATTTCCAATACAGAATCATGTTTATCTTTAATGCAGTGGCCCCTGAGAGCCCAAAGATCATGACCATCCAATATTGACCTTTGGCCTTGTCCCTTGTGCACAGACATTTCTCCAGACTCTGTGAATCTTTTGATGATAATACATACTGTAGATGGGATATTCAACATCCTGGCAATTTGACATTGAGGAATTTTTTTTCTGAAATTGTTCCACAAATTTTAGCTGCATTTTTTTCACAGATTGGTGAGCCTCTATCCATCTTTACCTCTGAGAGACTCTGCCTTTCCTAAATGTTCCTTTTTGTTGCGAAGTGCTCCCCCAGACATTTTTTTATTTTAAAGATTTATTTTTGGGCATTTATTAGATAGAGGAGGACAGTGGATAGAGTCAGAAACAGGGTCAAGAGTAGGGGAGAGACATGCGTTAAATGACCTCAGGCCGGATTCGAACCCGGGCCGCCTTTAACCCCTATGCCACCTGCTCCCCAGACATTTTTTAATTAGTAACACTTTTCCAGCCTTTTGTTTCCCCGTCCCTACTTTTTTGAGATGTATTGCTGCCATTAAATTGCAAATGAGCTCATATTTTGCTTGAAATGGTAAAATGTCTCAGTTTCAACATCTGATTAGTTGTTTATGTTTTATTGTGAATAGCATAGGGGTTTATGGGAATTGACAATCACTGCATTCTTACTTTATCTACATTTTACACAGCACCCCAACTTTTTTGGCATCAGGGTCATAGACCATTTATATGAATCTTAGCATTTTCATGCAGGACATGGAAGTCAAACACCATGCTGCAATCAGCTGACTGCCATCTTATTATAAGATAACTCTCACAGCCAATCACAGCTCATTCTCTCAATAAGGTGATCCATTTAAATACATCTTCTTCCTCACTGATGTCTGCCTCATTAATGCCATATTTCTGCTGGCAGAGCTTCACCTCCTCCACCCCAGCCTCCTCCTTTTTAGCCTTAAGCTGTTGTTGTATGGCATGTTCACTTTCTCCTACTACAAAGTAGACTGAGTTAAATTTCCTTTCATTCAATATGCATTGACATAAATGTTTGTATCTAAATGGGTTTTTTTTAGCCATGCACTACCTGGAAAGTCAAAGTATGCTGCTTGGCTAAACCAGTGAGCATCTTTGAGCAGAGCCTTTAGAGAAGACAGTTTAATAAATTATTTGGCAACACAAAAACATTCAGCAATAAGGCTAAACTTATCAGCCACTATAAACAATAAAAAGCCTGATGATAAAATGTTATTGCACTAGATTCCTACATATAAGAATTTGATCTTTTAATGTTCTAAATGTCATAAATGTGCTGAGAAATAGTGAAAGCCAGGGAGTGGTACTTTATTTTAGTCCAAAATTCAATTAAGGGGAAGTACAAAGTGATTGTCAGTGAATATCAACGTCTTTGCATGTGAGTGACAGACACAGAGATGAAGGGCGGACCACCCAGTCAGTCTGACATCGGAGTCTCTGTCCTGGAGGACGTGACAGCTGAGCTGAGCAGGGTTTATCTGTCAGACGCCTCACAGGACGGCACAGTCTCTGCAGAGGACGCCGCATAAGACTGAAGGTCAGGACACAGCCAGGGTCAGCGGCCTGGTTCTGCTGAGGGGCCTGGCAAGACAAATATGAGGGATGAGCTGTGACATGTCCTACTAACCACAACGAAAAACATTTTGATCCTCTCTGGCTGCCAAGTGCTCCGTTCTCTGACTGCCAATGGTGATATCAGACAGAACTTGTAGATTAATGGAGGAAATGTGAAAACTAACAGCATGAAAAAGATTCATCATTGTCAAAAAAGAGCTGAGTCACGTCTGCACCTGTGATCTGTGTATAACTTTTACAGCCCTGGTTCACTTTGACATGTTTTAGTCCAGACATGAGTTCATATGTGTAAATACTCTTCTGACAGTCGCGCTGTTTTCACAGCCAAACTTCAGCTATAAATCAGACTGTTTGTTTTGAAAGTTCCTGATGGGTTCACAGTAGTGAAGACGATCACAGATGGAGGATGTCAAAGTCAGTCTGATTTACTTTTATAAACAGAAGTTACTCTGGAGCTGTAACGCTGAGAAATATTAGCATAAGAGTGAGATAATGTGCTTGTATTATAAATGTGATAACAGTTCATGATGAATGTTTCTGAGGCTGTTGTGGTTTATTTATCATTCCGGTCTTGTAGAGTATCTTCACTGTGAGAGGAGGCTAGTGCTGCCAAATTAAACAGACTGATAACCACCTGCTGCTATAAATCCCTCAGTGAGATATGAATTGACTTTTTATGTTATCTGTACCTCTGCATATTCTTAAAAACCCCTCAGCGTGTTACCATCTATTTGAACTCGGCCCATCTGGCAGGATCTACCTCGGTCACAGGAGCTCCTCAGTCTCCTCTAAGCCAGTGTTTCCCAACCTTTTCTCCTAAAGGCCCTCCCCTGCTCATATCTATATTATAAGAAAGCTAAAAGCCTGTCCCAGCTGTCACACAGAAATGGGTGAATCCATCTGCTTTGCAAGGTTAGAGGAACAGGTTATTCGTCTGCATCAGGGAGAGTTTGGCTCAGGAGCAGTGTGTTTTCTGGGTTGTACATCTATAGGCGGATACTTCTGTCCAGGCTGTTCTTGTGAGCATGATATGTCAAGAATCCTGTGAGGGATTTTTTTCAAACTTGGAATGAATGCTCACTCTGAATCAAGGATGAAATGAATACAATACAGTTTGAAGATATAAGGTCAAGGTCGGTGATGTTTCAAGGATATATTAATGTACAAATGTACAGTTGGACCTAAGTGTGAAATGATTAGAATTTGGATAATGCATCAGTTTGGTCCCCATAAACTAAACTCAATCTGTAATCATTGGAGATTTACATTTTGCACCAATCACACCACTACAAAGACCACCCCTCTTAACCGAACGCTGTTCTTTCACTGTCTGAAAGTTGTTTAAGCTTGTGAAGCAAATGAATTTGCCAGTCAGACAAACAAATCTTGAAAATGCTTGTACCAAACCCAGCACTGTCGGGACCAATCAGCATCATTTAAGGAGAACAAGGTGGTAGCTAAAGGCTAAAGTTGTACTGAAAGCTGTTTGCAATGGCTACAGCTGGTGCAGTAATTAGCTTGGATGTAGCTACAGTTACAGTTTTGTCAGAAGTGGACATTTAGTTATTAAAACAATAGCAGAGACCCACACTGGAAGCTTGTCTTGGCAGAGATGTTTTTGCATGCCTCTTGACCAGACTTGGCATACATTTTAGTGTGCCAAGAGGCTCCACTGTTAAAAACTATGGCAGCGGCAGCCTGTCAGCTCAGGAGTAGCACATGTGTGCAACCTCATTTCCTGTTGCTGCTCTGATTGGCCTGTCATGAATGTGACAGGCTGAAAATTCCTCCAATCATCTTTTTAGAAAAGCCCTGCCCTTCCCAAAGCTTTCCATAGGAGGAGGTCTGGGTTTATTTACCTTAAAAGCTTCTCTACAGGTTAAACTGTCTGCTTCTATTTTTAATTCCTCACTGCGATAGAAAGAGAACAAAAGAGCCCAGAAACGTGACCTCACCCCTCCTCAGAGCATCTGCCTGTGTGGCTTGTGTATAAGTTGGCACACAAACAGCCCCCCTCCCTCCAGCAGCTCTATCAGACTCTATTGTGTTTGTCTGCTTTACTAATTAATAACCTCTTATCAGTCTGAATAACAATCAAGTTTTTCTGCAGGCCAAAGGCTTCCTTCCTCTCTATAAGCATCTGAACAAACCTCAGGGATGGCGCCAAGAGACCCAAACACAGCGTGCACCCACTCAGAAATTAACCCTTTCTATAACTGAATAATGTTAGAGTATTATGGCAATGATGAGTTTGTTTAAACGGATGCAGATGATGACAGAAATTCATAATATTATAAATCTGAAAAGAGAGGGGATTGCCAGATGCCTTAAAAAAACTCAGAATATTTTATAAATGATTTCAAACTGTATATTTTACCAATTTTTGTAAGGATATATGGATAAAGCTAGTAAAACGTAAAACAAAAACACCGTCATTTGGTGAGATTTATGCTGAAAACAAAGTAGTGTTCAAAACTGCTTCAGGCTGGACCCTTGACAAACCCAGAGCATGGCCCCCAGCAGCTGTGATTAATTGATATCATTGCATGTGTGTTTTATAAGTAGCATTGGTGCTAGTGTCCTGCCTCACTGTCACCTCATTTTGAAGCAGAAAAGTGTGTCAAACTATTACTGGGTTCTAATGGGGAAGTTTTTGCTTGTGCCACTTATTAACCACATTTCCCACACAGTTTCACAACTATAATTTGCCACCTTTCGTCATTTTTTGCACAATTTGGACAAATTTTTGCCACTTTTTACCCATTTTTTCCCATATGCACTAACTTTGCCAAATTCAACCTGTTATCATCACTTCCTCCCACTTATTTTTGTCATTTTTAAATCTGTTCTACTGCTTTTCAGTCTGTTTTTGCACTTCTAAACTGATTGTTGATAGTTTATGACTATTTTTGCCTCTGATGACTCATTGTTGCCACTATTTATGCCCTTTTTTTGCCCATTTTCCTCCCACAGTTAACCATTTTTTTGCCAGTTCAAACCATATTTTCCTCTTTTAAATGCCATTTCACTGTAATCCCTTTTATTTCCACTTCTATTCCCATTTTTTGCTTATTTTTGCCACTTGTATCTAATTTCTACCACTTCTAACACATTTCTTCTACTTTCAGAATTCAGTGTCACCACCTTTTCTGCTAATTCTTACCCTTTTTTTTTTTTTTTTTTAAAGATTTATTTTTGGCCTTTATTTGATAGGACAGTGGATAGAGTCGGAAACAGGGGAGAGAGCGGGGAGAGACATGCAGGAAGTAGTGCCACGGGCCGGATTCGAACCCGGGTCGCCTGCGTATATGGCATGCGCCTTAACCACTCGACTACCTGCGCGCCTAATTCTCACCCTTTTTAACCCATTTTTGCAATATTTAACTCTTTTTAAGTCCGTTTTTAAGAAAAAGGATTTATATCTTAAAGAAGGCTACTACAGGACAAATGAATAAATAAAGATATTTGTTGCCATGATAAAAGCAGCCATTATTCACTTTGAATTTAAAATGTGGATATCACAGCTCAACTTTACAATGGACCATGACTTTGCTGACCTCCGTGGTCCCCCAGTCTGGCTGGGCCCCAGGAACCCCTCCCCTTAACCCCCCTTATTGGCAGCCTTGTCTGCACGTGACAGTTCTTGATTATGCATGGCTGTTTTCAACCATCTTCAGGTACAGTGGGGGTCCCGCCTCTCTGGCACCTCTATTTTAGGGGTCGTGGGCTGAAAAGATTGTGAACCACTGCTCCAGACCTCTAAGCTGTCACAAGATTAAAAGTAAATAAATAGCTGCAGATGGAATGGGAATTACCCCATCTGCATAGCACAGGCCTAGCGTTTGCGTTTTAGCTCCTGTGTTTCTCAAATGAATTCATCACTCATACAATCCTTCAGTGCATGGAAACTGCAAACCAAAACACCCTGAACATAAATTTAAACACAAACATGATTCAAGTCTGAAGGAATGAAGTCTGGTTGCACTTTTTGCCCACGCTACTGTACCATCAGTGTTGAAGATTCTTTGTTTGCACGCACATTCACAAAAACACAGTTTGCAGCTGTTTTACAGATGTCTGTGATGTATCTATCCAATTTTGATGCCAAAACTCTCTGAAAAATGTCCGACAAAGCTAACACAACTGATCATTGGGCTGGAAAATGTCCTGTGATGTTAAATCTAGGAGTCTGTTTACTTCAATGCAGAAGTCAAACAAAGAAGTGAGCTAAGAAAGTTGGCACACATCGGTCTTATAAACAAACATTAGCGTATACAGCTCACATATTAACACATTTACACTCAAACATTCATCCACATCTCTGCTTATTTTACAGCTCTCACATGCTGCTAAATATCGTCATCATGTCCTTGATTCTTCTGCACACATTGTATATCACCGTCTGCAGCCTGCTCCACTCTGTTTGGTCTATATACAAGGATGAAAATAACACAGAGACATGTACGCTGGCTAGCAAACATACTGTGCATGTTAACACTCGTGCATGAAAATGAAAGGCTTTGTTTGACTTTATGTCCTCAGGGGAAAAGTTTATTTGACTTTGAGCAGGACAATGAGGTTCACATAAAGGGCTTTATTTTGGAGGCCATTGTTTCTGAATAGGAGGGGGCATGTGTGCCTCTTTCTTTGTGTTTTTATGCTTTATTATTTTTTCCAAGTATTATTTGTTTCTGTCTCTGTTCTCTTTTTATTGATTTGACTTAGCTAAATTGTATTTTTGACTGAACACAAGCTTCTTTTAGAGCACAGATTTAGTAAATTTATCTCTGAGTTTTTCACAGTCTGATGTGTTGGTGGTTGAATAATTGACTGATCTCTTTATTCCAACAGCAGAAAAAAAGATCCTACCACAAACATGAAAAATGTTTAACAATTAAAAGCATTTGTTGTGGTTATGTTTGTGCCCAAAAACTAAATGGTTTAATTTTTCTGTTTCATGTGGGCTCCCTGCTCCATGTTGAACTTAGACCCTGAGAAAAAGTCCAGTACAGTTTGACTGGTCCATGTTTAAGGCTGGGCATACGCTGTCCAACCGTATAAAAGTTGTGGTGGAAAGTTGACTCATGTACGGCTGAATCACACAACCAGAGCTCAAAATATTTACACTGTATAATTGGATTGTCGTACTTGATCTGACTGACCATGACCTGGCATCAACAGCTGGCCATAAGGATTACTTTGAAAAGTTCCACAGAGGAAGGTATTAGTCATAAATATCAACATATGTTTAAACATTTGCCATTTAAATGACCTGGTCTGTTCAATAAAACATCTTCAGTATTAGGCAGCAGTCTTCACTGGGTCATTTCTGTACTTGTCTTCATCTTTGTAAACAGATCTGTTACTGCCATGATACTGAGGTATTATTCAGTTATAGTAAGGGGTTCATTTTTGGGCGTTTGCCCGCTCTGTCTGGGCCCATTAAGCTGGGTGTCCGCTGTGCAATTTTTAGCCGATTCAGACACAAATTTTGAATCGCATGACTCACTTAAAAGTTGCACCATCCTTGGGCGTGATGGTGCATCACTAGTCTCACAAGGTGTAGGAGGACACACCAGCTGACCGCAGCCAGACCAGCTGCTCCAGACTGGTCAGACGGCAAGTATGATACTTTGGTCAAATGACCGAGGACGCCCATAATGGAGGGGGGATAAAGGGGAGAGTGTTCTGAAGACCAGCTTAACTGAGGACCCATGGATGTCAGCAAATCATGGTCCATTTTGAAGTAAAGTTGTAATAATATTTTTTAAACTGAATAATAGCCTCTGAAATCAAAGCAACACATTTTTTTAAATTCATGCTGTAGTACAAATATAGCCTCTTTCAAAATGTAATGTCTACAACACATCATGTTTTTAATAGTAATGTTAACAGTGTGGATGGGCACATTGAACCAAATGATTAGAAAATTATATCAGACTTCACCAGGAAATGATTTGCACAAATGTCACCGGGAAATTAAAGTAGAAGAAACTGAGATGACTTTTTTGGGAAAAGAACTGAATAATTGAGAAAAGACATGAAAAATTGATGAAAAGTGGCAAGAAAGGGTTAAAATTATTGAAAAAGAATGGCATAAATGGGTTTAACCCTTCAAAGCCTGAATACACAAATTAGAGCCAGAAAATTCTCACTTTTTGGAACTGAATTGTTTATTTCACTTTCTACTGAAATACAAAACAAATCAAACATTTCCATGAAATTTAACATATATATTTTTTATATCTCATTTGAAACATTGGGTGTTTTTGGTAGCTGATAATCCACTTGGGGGCATTTTTATCATTTATCAGACTGTATTCAGAATTTCATTTTAGTAATTTATTGATCATATTGATTACATAGAGGTATCATAAAAGTATGTATCAAATATGATATAACAGACTTTAAGGGGTTTGAGCAGAAAACATGGGCAAAAACTGATAAAAAGACGTTGCAGAAATGGGCAAAAAGTTGCAAGAAAAAAAATGCAAAACTGGGCAAAAAGATGTAAAAATGGGTTAAGTGGCAAAAATGGGTACAAAGTGACAAAAAAGAGTCATTTTTATCCTGTTTTTGCCCCTTTTCAGTTATTTCTGCCACTTTGATTATCTTTGACCACTTTTGCCCCATTTGTCCATTTCTGCAACATCTTTTTGCAACTTTTTCCTACTTTAGCTGTCTTTTGCCATTTTTTTTGCCCATTTTACCCCATTTGTCGCCATTTTTGCCTCTTGTGATCGCATTAACAGTGTGTTGTAGGAACAGCACAATGTGATCCCTCTGACATCAATTACTACTCCCACTGACTCAATATTTTTACAGGGTGGAGTTTTTCAGAGTGAAATGCACACAAGTACGTAGCTTTGGCCACTGCAGTGCATCTACAATGTTGACTCATCCCTGCAGCATAGCCTGGGCTTTATGGGTGGGATAAATCATTTGGAGCTGACGTTCATCACATTTAAACAAACTTTTTCACAGTCTACATTCAAAATTCCATCACAGTGTTTCTCAGTCTATTCACACAATTACAGCAACTTCATTCCAACATATATTGTGTGTAGAGATAAAGTTCTTATTTTGCTTTATAGACACTTTAATAAATCTGTGAAAACATGCATCATGCATTCACTTCATTTAGTAAAGTCTATGAAGCCCCAGCAAGCCATCAGCCACCCCTCATTAATTTACAGATGCATATTTTTGTGTTAGTATTCAGCAACATTCTGGTAGGCTTTATGTGAACCAAGGTTGGATTATTTACTCTTTTCTATTTCCAGATGCTGAATGGCTGGAGGTTAGAACATCTCACTCTGCTCCTGTTAAACTTACATTAAAGAAAGTTAGATACCAAAGCTTTGCTGGTATGTCCTGAATGAGAAGAACAACTTCTTTATGCAGTTCTAGTCTAAGTAAGGCATTAACAGAATGCTGCAGCTGGCTTTTTAAATCAACTGCTTGTTTATCACCATTAAATGGATTTAGTTGATAATAAATGCCTCAAATTATGTTGAACTTTCTGGAAACATGCCTGTTATGAGATCACTCTCATGTGGAAGCTGTAACCCCAATTTTATAGAAACTTTCACACTTTTTTAGTGCAACTCTTTGCCACTTTTTAGATTTATTGTTTTCCAGATGTTTTGATGTGTTTATTTGTTCATGATTAACTTGTTTTCTCTCACTTATTTAACATTAAACTCAATCTTGGGTGCAGTCAAACACTTAACTTCAAAACAGAGCATTTACATTCATTTTAGTTCCCTTCAATTTTCTGTAATCTCTGCATCCCATGCAAACACAAAATGCTTTTGGAAGAATCTTCTGATGGAGCAGATGAAGTGGTTTCTCTTTCTCTTTGAAAACAGGATAAAGAAAATTGTTTTAACCCAAAATTACTGTTTTTGAGTAGTTTTCAAAGTCTTTAAAGCTCTTTTTCACATCAGTGGTGGGGGTGATTAGAGGATGGTTAGACAAAGAGATTGATCATCATGTCAACAACAGACATAATGTACGTGTGTGAACAAAGAATCTGCAGCATCCTAATGTGTCATGCAAAAGAAAGGCAGTAGATGATTGGAAAAATGACACTCATGCTCCCTACACTACCAGATTTAGTGCAGACATTACCCTGAGGATCTCTATGCAGCAGGCAAAAGAGTCAGATAGGTTTAGCTGCTATTAAAGTAACTTTCCTACCCTCTGAGTTTTGTTCCTTCTCGCTCTTTTCTGCCTGAATTTGCCTTTTTTTATTTGATATTGAATGTGTTTCTAAATTTTTAAATAATTTACAGTTTATCAAACAAATTGTATCGGTAGACAAAGATAACCAGAGTAAATATAAAATGCAGGTTTTTAAAAGATAATTTTGTTTATTGTGGGAATAAAGCCATCAAACCTACCTGGACCTATGTGAAAAAGCAGATGCTCTTCTTATTGAGTCATGAATTAACTGTGATTAATCACACTTTTGAAAGCTGAGTTCAGTTTCACTAGCCACACCCAGGCCTTGTCATCGACATGTATCAGTCTACAAAGAGTTGTGAAGACATTTCTGAGGCTTTGGGACTCCAGTCAACAATGGTGAGAGCCATTGTCCACAAATGGAGAGAACTTGCAACTGTGGTGAACCTTCACAGGAGTGGCCATTCCTCTGTAGTGATGTTAAAGACTCATTGCCAGTTATCACAAACGGGCGAAATAACCCGTTTTTAGGTGGGACAAATACGCGGGGAAAAAAGAAATCAGGAAGGGGGGACATAATTTTTCACAGCTCTGTATGAAACAGTAATTTGGAATCTCTCCTGATTTACTGATGATACTGTTTGTGGAGTCTTATCTGGAGGCAGAGTTCTCCTACAGGGCAGTGAGACGCGCCCCATCCTCACCCAAAGTACGGCAGTATCCTCACCCATTCATTCTTGATGCTCACACACCCTCGCATACTGACTGAAGCTTTATCATCTCTCTGGCTTTGATGTGAAGAGCTGGTATCCTCCCTCTCTGGAGTCTGTATTGTTCCAGAGGTCATAAATTTAGATCTGAAGCTTCAGCTGGCGAGGCTGCGGCTCAGTACTTTGTTTCAGTTTTCTTTTTAGATTTTCTTTTTTTACATCATGTTGTAACTGTAAGGGTTGGACCTTTTTTCCTGTTCCATGACTCTCTGCTTTTGTTACTTAAAACTAAAACACAGTCGTAATGCATATTAACTACAGAATCCTTTAATAAATCAATGTAGAACTTCTACTTTCTTTACTTTCCCTTTGCCTTATACTTTCAGCTGTGGTCAGGCCCGCCCACAGAGTTGGCTGGACCCCTGAAGAACTGAGAGAACGGGCCCTCCAGGTGTAATCTACTGATGATGTCAGTGCATGTGTGTTGGATCAGTAGCATTTGTGCTAGCATCCTGGCTAACAGTAAAAGAACACCCTGTATTGTCATTGCACAATGTACAACGAAATTTGCTGTGCTTCATGTTACAGCTGAACGTGTGTGTGTGTGGTTCAGTGTTGAAACCATTTATAAGTGTGACTTTGAAAGCATTTTTTCCGTCCATAATCACCGCATCATTTCGCATTTTTAACCCATTTAAGGCACTTTTTGTAATTTTTTGCCACTTTTCACCCATTTTGTGCCACTTTTTTGGAACTTTTGTTATATCCTATTTTTGCCCTTCGTCACTCTTTTCTGCAACTTTTTTTCTGCTTTTTGGCCCTTGTTGCCCCTATCTGCATTTTTTTTTCTTTTTTTTTTTTTTTTTGAAATTTTCTGCCACTTTTTGCCCATTTTTGGCAACAGCTTTATGCAACTTTTGCCTACTTTAGCAGTCTTTTGCCATTTTTCACCAATTTTTGCAGCTTTTAACCGATGTTGTCATTTTTTGCCAATTGTTGCTGCTTTTCAAACATTTTTTCTGCTCTTCTCTCATTTTGTGCCACATTTTGCCAATTTTTTCCAGTTTTAACCTGTTTTTGCCCTTATTAACCCATTTTTGTCATGTTATTCATTTTAACCACTTTTGCCCCTTTTTGCCCTTATTTGCATGTTTTTGCCCATTTCTGCACCATTTTTGCAACTTTTGCCTATTTCAGCAGTCCTTTACCATTTTGCCCATTTTTGCTGCTTTAACCAATTTTTGATGCTTTTCACTCATTTTGCGAACTTTTAACCCTTTTTTTGGTCAATTTTTGCCACTTTTTTGCTGATTTTTCCCATTTCTGCAACTTCCTGTTTAACACGTTTTGCCCATTTATGCCATTTTAATTCTATGTGTTGCAGTTTTTGCCCTTTGTTGCCACTTTAACACTCTATCCCATTTTTCTCCATTTTAATACATTCTTGCCAATTTTCAGCCATTTTTAAATCTCTGGTCATAGTACTTCTATTATTTTCCAAAAAGATTGTCTCAGTTTCCTCTACTCCTCTTCTTGGCATCCTGTGTGCACATTTTTACCTAGCTATAAAGTCTGACATTATTTTCTTAATCATTTATTTCAGTGTAACCATCCACATTCTGATCGTCACTGATAAAAATGTATTGTTGTATGGAAAAAGGTTTACATGTTGAAAAAGTCCATAATGTGCTACAGCATATATTAGAATCTTATTTTTGTTGCTTTGATAAGAGTGGTTATTATACAGGTTAACAATATTATTATCAAAGATTAACTTTACAATAGGTGGTGATTTTGCTGACCTCCATGGGCCCCCAGTTTGGCTGGACCCCACAAATCTCTCCCCTTTATCCTCTTATGGCTGTACCAAAAAGGCTAGATGCATTATGTGTCTTACCTGCGTCTGTGTGCGTCTGTGTGCATCTGTCCACATGACACAGAAACTTCCTCTTTAAAACTTCAACTTGTGTTTTAAAAATGTAGTCGAATACTTTCTAGTTTCCCAGAGTAACTTTATTTGCTTCCTGCTCCTCAAATCAACAGAAACAATCTGAGCTGACCGGTAAAGTTTAATGTCAGACACTTAAATCACACAAAAGCTGCTGAGTTTGTGACACTTTTCCCACCTTGGATGTCGGAAGAAACAAGTGAAGTTTTATTTTTATTACGGCTGTTAAAGAGCGTCTCTAACGTTGTCTGTTTTCCCTCAAACATTGTTAGAGCCGCGGTTTCAGGATTATTTCAGCTTTACTGCTTCCTCTGATCTCTCAGAGAGTAGGTGTGGATTTTGATGAGCTGAGATTTAACGTGAGCTTGTAGCATAATTTACTCATCCACATCTGACCGACTATCATGTTTTTGTGCGGGAGAGAGAGTGAGTGTTTGTGTGTGTGTTTGTCCAGCTGTGTGTGAGTCTGTGGGAGTTTTCGGGGTGTATCTGGTAATTGCTGTCTCAGTATCAGAGCAACGAGAGATAAGGAGGCAGTGGGGGTAGATTAGCTCTCTCTTCTCTGTTATCTTATCATTTCAACAGAGATTTACACTGCAGATAGACAACATGGAAGCACACACACCTAAAAAATTGTGCTGCATTTCTCTGGTCGCTCAGTCTTGCATAAGTCAACATTCAGCTCCCTTAGGCCGTACACTCCTGAAACATTCAAGAACATTTGAGAACAGCCAGCTCATGAACTGTGGTTCCCTTCTGTTAAAGAAGAAACACCCACAATGGTCAGTGAAATATCTTGAAAATGACAGAAGTATTAATAAATAAAAATTTACAGAGAATTAATGAAAATCAGACATTGCTTTTGAATTGTGGTTCAATGGAATCATTTTAAAACAAACTAAGGAAACTAGCCTGGACAAAAATGAAGCTCCAGTTTTGTCTCATTAGTCCAGAGGACATTCTCCCAGAAGCTTTGTGGCTTGTCAACATGCAGTTTGGTAAATTCCAGTCTGGCTTTTTAATGTTTTGCTGTCAGCAGTGGAGTCTTCCTCGGTTCTCTTACATTAAGTCCACTTTGGCTTAAACAGTGACGGATGGTGCGATCTGAAACTGATGTACCTTGGTCTTGGAGTTCACCTCTAATCTTCCTGGAAGTTGTTCTTGGCTCTTTGGTTACCATTTCAGTTATCTGTCTTTTCAATTTGTCATCAATTTTCCTCTGGCAGCAACGTCCATGGAGGTTGGCTACAGTCCTATGAACCATAAACTTCTGAATTATTGGGTCAGCTGTAGTCACAGGAACATCAAGCTGCTTGGAGATGGTCTTATAGCCTTTACCTTGAACATGCTGGTATATCATTCTCTTTCTAATCTCTTGGGACAACTGTCTCCTTAGCTTTCTGTGCTCCGTGTTCAGTATGGTACACACCATGATACAAAGAGCACAGTGACTACTTTTCACCCTTTAAAAAGGCAGACTGACTGATTCAAGTTTGAAGACACCTGTGATGATAATTACAGGACACACCTTAGTTTAACATGTCTCTATGGTCACATTATTGAACATCTTTTTTTAGATGTACCATCAGTTTAGTCCAGGCCAGTTTCATTAGTGTGTTTTTTAAAACGATCGACCACAATTCAAATTTAATGTCTGATTTTCATTAGTTAATTTTCAGTGAATTTTTTATTTATCTTTACTTTTGTCAGTTTCAAGTTATTTTAGTGACCATTGTTTGTGTTTCCTTCTTTAACAGGAGGGTACCAACAATTTTGTCCACGTGTATACAATGGCAGTCTATAGGAGCCACACTAGGAGGCCATAAGGTGTAGTGCACAGATCTCTCCAGTAGGTGTCACAATTGGGTTCAGGTAGATCACTTTTAGGTAGGAACCTTCATTGAGGTGTCAGGTGTTGCTACACGGAGGAGCACATACAGTTTTTTGACTGCCACACCGGGAAACACTGAGTGATAAGTGTGAATCTTTGAATGGGAGTTTATGGATGTATTGGAATCTTACATGTGAAGAGCATCGAAGACCATGGTTGGATTACAAATAAATCTTCCGTTAAAGAAAGAGGATATTGGACTGTATTATTTCACAAGACGCTCAGGAACGGTGCCATGGTGAGCACATCAATCAGTCAGTCAGTCCGTCTACGTAGCCCTCAGTGACTTTAAGTTTAGACTTAGTCGGTATGATAGGGTTTAGTTTTTTGTCAGCCAGTCAACAATGGCTGCTGGTGAAGCAGCAGGGATGTAGCTACAGCGGCAGTCTTACCAGATCTTGGAAACATTTCTTTTTTAAAGTAGAGCAAAAAGCCCCACTGAAAGCATCTCTAGAAGAATTTTTTACACCACCAACTGGCCTCGGCATGAGTTTTACCCACCAATAAGCTCCATTCTTTGTAAACGCCAGTGTCCATCTGCCAAGAGCTGTTCATACCTACTACCTCATTTGTCTTATCGCTCTGATTGGCCCATATTGAATGTGACAGACAGAGCATTTGTCCAATCATCTTCTGAGATTTTTTTTGAAAGTCCTACCCTTTCCAAATGCTCTGTATGGGAGGTTTCCATGATGACTGTGAAATGTATCTCATGCAATGGATATATTAAACTGTCATCTAGCTTGCCAGGTTACAATATGACTTCTTGAAAATAATATGGGTTTCTTACAAATGTCACCAGCCATCATCAGAGCTGTTATGAAGTAAAAAATGTAATTTTGGACAAATTTAGACAAAGGTATGAGAATGTAGATTGTGAATGATTTCTAAAGAACAAAATACAAGGCTGTGTTGTCCTGTAACACAATGATCACATTCATTGTGCACCACTCAACTCACTTCCCTCAATACAAACCATTGTTTAAGAGAAAGAGCCACCCTATAGTCTCGAGTGAGTTTTTCAGCAGTTAAAACTCACTTTAAATTCAAAGGACTATAAAGTTATTTACTTCAGATAGATGTCATTGGATGCAGCTTGCCAATGAACACAGTTCAAATTTGGTTTCCACAGTGAGGATGTGAGTGATTCCTCCATTTAGAAGTGAAACAGCATCCTGCCTGTGCTTTCTTTGAGGTCTCTAGTTTGGTTTCCAAATCGTGTAGTTGTGCTGTTTGCTTGTCGATGGGGGTTTGTGCTGCTGCTGATCAGAGTGACAGCTGTCAGGAGGAATTAAAGCAGCTTTCTTTATAAACAGAGCGAGAGAGGCAGAGGAGGGGGATGAAGATGTGGAGGAAGAAGAGGTGAAGAAAAGTGAGGGGGACACAAGTCTTGAAATTTAAGCCTCACACATATTCAGCTCTTTGTGTCCGTGTGAGCTGAAGTCATGAGGGTCGTCCTGTGTGTGGCTGCCTCCCTGCCTGCTCGGTTGTTTTTTTGCTTGGTTGGTCCCAGTGTTCCCAGCAGAACCAGTGAATAGAAGCTCCTTTCAGTGCTCACTAAGATGCCTAATGAGGGGGGACTACTTTCTGTCTCGCTGTGTCAGTCTAAAGGTCCGCTGAGGGTATGTGTGAGGGTTCGGTGGGTGGTTGAGTGTGGGTTCTTGGGTGTCACATAGCAGACTGACAATAATACTTAGAGTTACCGATGGATTATCCCTGGATTAAAATCTTTGTAATTCACTTTCAGCAACTTTTATAAGCCTCAAGGATAGTAATTGTTTCAAAATTAGACAAAATTAACCTCAGTGAATACCTAACTCAGTTTTTAAAAAATTATTTCATTTATTAAGAGATCAAAGCCATCCAAACCTACCTGGCCCTACGTGAAAAAGTCATTCCCTCCTTAATCTAACAACTGGTTGTTCCACCCTTGGCGCCAACAACTGCAAGCATGCATTTGTGATAACTGGCAAAGGGTCTTTCACATCACTGTGGAGGAATTTTGGCCCACCGTTTTTGCAGAATTGTTTTATTCCAGCCACATTGGAGGGTTTCCCAGCATGACCGGCCTATTTAAAGTCATGCCACAGTGCCTCAAGTATGATCTAAGTCTGGATTTTAACAAGGCCACTCAAAAAACCTCCATTCAGAGGTGGACTTCCTGGAGTGTTTGGGATGATTGTCCTGATTCATAACCCAAGTGCGCTTGATCTTGAAGCCATGAACTGCTTCAAGATTTTCAGGTAGAGAGCAGAATTCATGTTCCACGGTCCAGGTCCTGGAGCAGCAAAGCCGCCCCAGACCATCACACTGCCACCACCATGTTGGACTGCTGGTATGATGTTCTTCTGATGAAATGATGTCAGTTCCACTCCAGATGTAGCGGGACACACACCTTCCAAAACTTCTGTCTCGTCAGTCCACAGAATATTTCCCAGAAGTCTTAGGGGTCATCAGGATGTTTTAAGTCAAATGTGAGATGAGCCTTTGTGTCCTTTTTGGTCAGCAGTGGTTTTGGCCTTGGAACTCTCCCATGATGCCATTTTTGCCCAGTTTCTTTCTTGTTGTTGAGTCATGAACTCTGACCTTAACTGAGGCTGGTGAGGCCTGCATTTCTTTAGTTGTTCTGGGTTCTTTTCTGATCTCCTGGATGAGTCGTCAGTACACTCATGATTTTGGAAACCCGATAAGGTTCACCACTGTTCCACCAAGTTTTCTCCATTTGTGGACAATGGCTCACACCATGGTTGACTGGAGTCCCAAAGCCTGGGAAATGTCTTTGTAACTCTTTCCAGACTGAAATGATGTCATGATTTAACAAGATGGTGATGACTTTTTCACACAGGGCCAGGCAGGTTTGGATGTTTCTTCCAGTAACAAGTTAAATCAGAACTTAAAAATTGCATTTTATTTTTAATCAGGTCATCTTTGTCTAATATTGAAAATTTGTTTGATGATCTGAAACATTTAAGTGTGGCAAATGTGCAAAAAGATTAAAAAGAAATCACGAAGGGGGCAAATCCTTTTTCACTGCTCTGTCGATAACTCAGATTAAATAATTAGTGTCACATGCTTCGTCATGCTTATTTTGTCCACAGTTTGGTCATTTGTGGTAAATTGAGCACACCCGCACCACCAGGCTATAAACTCAGATTGTTCATCAAAATATATCCACCAAGTTATTGAACTCATGAGAGGCATATACCTGCTCTTACCGTTCATTAAAATGTAAGTTATTACACCTCTCTAACAGTTAACGCCTCAGTTTGAAGACCCGATACTCTCGTGTCTTTAAATCAAACAGATCACACCCTTATCTGAAAGCAGCTGCTTGTAAATCTAAATCTTATTTTACTTACCTTCTCTGCATACCGGCCTTTAAAGGTCCCCTCAGACTGATTGGAATTTCTGCTTCAGCCCAGTCTGAAGACTTATTGACTGCTCAGGCCAACATATGGACTCCTGTGTTATTGTAATATGTCAGAAGTGACTTTGGCTCATTTATCTGGGTCACGGTCGATCATTAAAGAAGCATTCCACTTAAAGGTCATAAATAATGTTCCCTTTGTGCAGATTAAACATTCAGACTCTATACAGATCAATAGTGATCAAAAAATTCTTAAAATAAGGCTGAGAGATTGAATGTTTGGCTTCTTAAGACTTTCTACATGCTGCTTTAGATGGTTTAGGACCAACAGGGTTATAATGCAGGTTTAAACACTAAAAAAGGCATGGATGCATTTCAATAATGTGGAAAAGCTGTTAAAAGTATCCTTTACAGTTCACTCCTTCAGCCTTGTAAAGCAGATGGATTGGCCAGATCCTGTGTCTGTCATCAGGCAGATCCATCTTGCAAAGATCCAGTCTGAAATGTTTCTACCTAGTTAGAGAATCAACAGACCAACCAATGCCATTTGAGAAGATTGAGGTGGTAGTGGTGGGTGTGGTTTAGTTATACTACAAACTGATTAACAATAGTGACTGGGGAGGTGATTAGCTCAGATGCAGCGATTGTGCAAGTTTTATCAGAACTCATTTTTTAAATTGGGTCGGGTATGGGAGCTGGTTCTGCACTTTTCCGCATCAAACTTTGGACCTATAGTCCTCTGGCCTCCTGATGGCCATCCTGCAGGTCTGCTCCAGGCCCATGCCCTATCTCTCCATGTATCCTCCCAGGAGATCCCTCCAGCTGGATCAGGCCCAGGAAGCACAGCTGTTCCCGTATCCAGCAGCTGATCCTTCCCATCCCTGGTCACCTGAGCACGTCAGCGTTAGACACACGGTTGTCACAAAGTCGTCACAAAGGAGTCCGCACCTCTGGCAATCAGTCACATCCAGGCCTCACAAGAGCCTGGATGTGACTGAAAGACATCCACATTACCAGAAGATACCACACTGAAAGCTTTTCTTGGTGAAAAATATTTCCTCTATTCTCCAAACCGACTTTGGCAAGAGTCTAATTAACCAACTGGCTCCAATGATAGTGAACAATGATTACAGCTGCTTGTCAAGCTTGCATTATTAAATTTACAAATCCAGGTTTGCACAGGTCCACTAGTACATACGTCATTTTGCTCTAAATAAACATTATAAATGTGAGACAAATGTGAGATCCCAAATATGCAACCAAGATAGATGTTGAATGCTTTGGAATAATTTGCAGCATTAACACAGGGTTATGTTTTTTTAATGGATGAGAACATTTAATGTTAAGGGGTCCTCCCTCAGTAAATATTTAATGGAGTACATGAGGATGGAGATGATCATGTTGATGAGCCAGGCCTTTACTCTGAAAGCAGTGAATGGTTTAAAGTAGTGGGTGGGGATTGTCCCATTCATACACAATGACTCTGACGTACACACTGAGTAAAGAAAATTTTTAGGATAACTTTGGAAAATTTCTGTAATTTGTTACAAGCAACTGAATTAAGTTTATTCAATTCAAGGTAAGACATTGCATGAAATAAACTTGAGTTGCAACTTATGGCCGGCTCAGACTACACAAATTCAGCCAGATTTAAGCCCGACTGCAACATAGTAGCTCATCGTCATAACTCAGGCCCGATTTAGAGCATCAGGAACGACAAATGGACTTGTAGTGTGATATAATTAATGACACGTACAAGACGACCCACAACCATGATTCAACAAGACTAGCATGTCAGAATTTTTCTTACATCGTTGTCTAGTTTGACACCCTGACCTAACGTCAGCGACGTGAATCCTGACCTCTACCTGCAGGAGAGTGTTTGCTCCTTATCTTTGCATCATCATTTACGAGATTTACAGATTTAAAACTAATGTGAATTTGATTTTATTCAGTTATCACATTCATACCTTTAGTTCTATCTGAAGGAGAGCCAGTCCATATTGTCCTCCTTTTGATCCAACTATAACTGTTATCCATAATCCCATCCGTAGTTGTTTCTTATGTTATTTTTTTTACGAGCAAAAGACTGCTAAAATCACACGGAGCGCTACTGTTGCAAAGTGATTGACACTCTTTGGCCCACCCCCCGACAACCTGTGATGGGCTCTGATGCAGTTGAGAACCACTTGTTTAGATTGAGAGTCCCCTGGTGGCAGAATTCCCATTCCCCTATGTTTAATCGCAAATTTGAGTGTTTTGAAACTGCAAATGAAGTTTCAGGCTTCAGAGTTGACTTGTAAATGTCTATTGGGGCCACACCATCTAAGCAGTCATACATTTCTTATTTGTTATATGCCATTTTTCCACACTGTAATCCACTCATTTATTGTTCCATTAAGTATAAAGGGATTTATTTACTGACATTATGTTAAGTATAAAGATAATTTAGGGCTTTAAAGGGACTTGAACCTAACTGTTGGGGCCTGGTCCTCCTAAGGGACAATTTTTGTTTTTGGATAATCAAAATATTTTGATGCTATTTTTCATTCTGGGCTCTTATTTCCTATCAAAATGCTTGTCTTAACCATTAAAAATGTTTTTAGATGTGTACACCACTAACTGATGCACACCATTTTATGACTATGTGAGGCCTCACACAGGTCCAATTGCCTACCTTTTCTTACTTGTTTAAACTGCCTCTGAGGCTCAGCTCAAACTTGCAGCAGTCAACCAAAATTTCAAGCACAGCAGAAATTCATCTGGCTATAAAAATCAGGTCATGACTGGCAGTCATGACGCCCTATACACTGAACGACTAATGGTGTGAAAAAGGCTGATATTTGGCTTAAGATTCCATATTCCACAGAAATAACAATGAACTGTTTCTCATCAGCTACAGGCAGGGCATTAAAAGACAGTGTTAAATAATTTAATTATCAATTTAAAAAACAACATTCATACACACCCTTCAGAAGCCCAGCTCACAAGCAAACACACAATCAATGCAACAGTTTCAGCAGCCAAGTGCAAAGATAAAAGTAAAGCGCATTAGTACATGCAAAGTGTAATTTTCAGGCCTGACTGCAGAATGAGTCATGCAACCAAAAATCCAGGTATAATTCATCTTGTGTAAACCCATTTTAACCCATATTCTGATGTTTTGATAGAATTTCAGCAGAGTAATGACTCAGATTAGATTGTAGATTTGAATAAATGCCATCAAACTCTTTGGTGAATTTTAGATATAAAACCCACAAGCAAAATAAAACAAGATGTTGAGTTGTAGCACAGCTGCCTTTAATCTGAGCAGGCAGCAGTAAACACATAGAGTAAATACCATGTGACTAATGCAGCCTCTTTAACTGGCAGACAGTAATAAATACGGGCCTTTATTGTGGACCTTTAATCAAAACAGAACAAATTTGTAGTCCAAATAGCATTATTGGTCCAATTCATTACAATCCCATACAATAATAGACCTGATGAATGCCTTTTTAATGAGCCTCAATCTTCAAAACTGCTGAAAGGTTGCCAGGTATCCAGCTGTACATCCCCCCTTTTCAGACTCAAGTTTTGCTCTGATTGATGATTAGTGTTTTTAAAAGGTAGCAGCAGGTTCCCTGGAGTTTTTTTTTACATGCGCTCTCAAAAAGAAAAATATGTGGTAGACTGGAGTTTGTGGAGGGAATAACAAACCTGGAGTCCCTGCTGGTCGGCTCTTTATACTCCACCCTTCCCCAAACCCCCAAAGGCGGGGGCCAGGACATAAAAGCAGCCATCCATCTGAGCAGACTGTGCCATACATCAGTCATACTGCATAGAAATGATTAAAGGCACACCGAGGAAGAAAAAGAGGCACATGCACATCAGAAAGAACACAGAACTTTAGAAATATGCACAAAAATGCCAAATCAGTGCAGAAATGTTTAAAAAGGTATTTTCTTCTGATCAGTGGTCGTGCCTCTGACTGTGTGCAGCCTAATTATGTTGTTCCCTCATTCCCACAATAAGGAGCAGTTTCCCTCATCCAGCCTCATTCCTGTGATGATGAGAAGAAAGAATGAAAGAAAACACAGGAACAAAATGCTAACAGTTCACACTGCACCTGTATTCAGATCTTTAAGACTGAAGCCCGAAATAAATGCCAAGTAGTCTTTGTGCAAACACAGAATCAAAGCGTAAAAATATTTAAGGGCAAATTTGAGAAAGAAGAAGAGAATTTAAGTGGAAAAAACTGACATAAAGAGGGAGACAAAAGACAGACAATGACATCACATAAAGCAAGTCTATAAAAATGAGTTTTAAGAAGTGATTTAATAGATGTCACAGACTGTGCAAGCCTTATCTCCTCAGGCAGGTCGTTCCAAAGTTGAGACGCCCTGACAGAGAAGGCCCTGTCACCTTTAGTGTTAAGTCTCGACTTTGGAACAACCAGGAGGCCCCCGCCCAAGGATCTAAGGCTGCGGCCTGGCTCATAGGGAGTTAAAAATTCTGTTGAGTGGCTTGGAGCCAGACACTTAAGTACTTTAAAAGTGATGAGTAAAATCTTGAAATTAATTTTAAAACGTACAGGGAGCCAGTGTAAGGATACTAAAATGGGGGTGATGTGATACAGTTAGAAGCCTAGCTGCTGCGTTCCGGACTAGCTGTAAACAAGAAGGGTTTTTATTGATACCAGAGAGAGAAGAAAGTTATGGTAATCAAGTCTGGTGAAAATATGTGCATGGATGACTTTGTCAAGTTCTGACTGGCTTTTAAGTATTGTTTTTGGCTGACCACTGGGGTCTGTCCCTGTCTGACTGACTGACTGACTGAGTGATGCTACTTTGAGGGCCTAACATAACAGAGTTGCATTTGTTTGTACTGAATTCTGTTGGTAAACCACTGTGTTAACTAGAGCCATGCATACAGAATTGTGCTATGGGTGGGGTTTACTTGTGCTGAAAGCCCTCTAATGGCTGCCTCCACTGCTGTAAATAATCATACATAGCTTTAGCATGGCTTCTGTTTAACCAGAACTGGGTCGTATTTCTGTATGACAAAGAATGAAAACAACCCTATTAGCTTTTCATGTTGGGAAAAATGTTTTCACTCCTCTGCTGGCCTGCTTTGGCATGACTATGTGATAGCTGAGTGGGAAAAGGTAACTTCTTGTGGTGATTGCGATGCAAAAGTAAGGTCTGAATCAAATATTACTGGCTGTGGGTCTGATGTTTTCTGAGAGGGTACTGAGATTGGACTGTATGAGCTGGAGTTTTGAATGTTAAAAAGTATTATTTCTGATTTTGAGTTGTTGAGTTGAAGAAAATTCTGAGCTATCTAGCAGGTGATATCATGTAGTCTAAGATTCTAGGTTCCTCAGGTCTCAGGGGCAGGTGTATCTGTGTGTCGTCTGCGTAGCACTGAAAGGAGACTCTGTGATTCTGAATTATTTGGCCAGGGCAGCATATAAATAGTAAACAAAGTCAGAACTAAAACCAAACCTTGCGGGACACCACAGGTAGGAATAGAGTTAGAGGAGGAGTGATTACCTACGATGACCGCAAAGATTCGCTCTAAAAGATAAGAATAAAACCAGCTAAGAGCAGGGTCCCTGATGCCCAACCAAGTTTATGGCCCAGTGAAGACATGCCAGTCTTCATCACATTGTTTCTGCCATGACTTAAAAGCAGATATGAAGTTCTAAGCTACAAGAAAGTAGGATTTTTTTCACAAGATGTTCAGAGAGTCCAAATCTCTATGTACCAAACATGTTGGCTTATTCCTGATATGACAAACTCATCTAAATATCTTGTTCTTGAAGATGAAGAATTATTCTGTATCACAGGGAACTTTTTAATCATATCTTTGTTTTGGACAGATTGTTTTTGTGCCTATCTTGTCTTCACTCTCAAATCAGGGCACACTCTGTCTAACATACTGATAAAACCATGTCAAATATCCTCCATGTGACAGATGATAGGATTTAAATGTTGTAAGCAGTTTCTCAGAATATCGTAAACAAAAGTCTGTGCCTGTTTGTCCCGGACTTCCTCGAACACAGCGTCCTCAAACTGAGGCCTGTATGACTGATAAATAACAGGCTGCAGGTGTGTTTGTTAAAAGGATTTTTCTCTCTCATGATGTGCTTGAAGAAAGCGAAACAATATGTGACTAACTTGAAGGACATGTCGGTTGTGTAAGAGTTAAGATGCCAGTTTCCTATCTGGAAGTGAATGACATCAGCTTTCTTCCTCTTCCCAGAAACCCCCAGAGAGTCAGAGAGAGAGTTTCCTCCAGGCTGTGCACAGATAGAGGCTGAAGCAGTGATGAGAAAGAGAGAGAGAGAGGTTAAAAGATAGTTTCCTCTTCCCAGAATTCCTTGCACAGAGCGGCTCAGTTCCCATAACGCTGTTTGTTTGTCTTGACTTGCCGCTCCGGTCGTTCTGGTGGAAAAACGAGACATGCACTTGTCTCGGGTGTGTCTCCTCTTTAACCTCAGAGTCTTTTATGAATTAAACCAGTGTGTTGTTTCATCCCATCATTATTTCATATCCACATTCTTTGAGTTGGTTTTATGAACTCTGGAACAATGAGGCTGAACCATGTTTTCCTAGCTCGCCGGGCTGTGGCGTGTTGAGAGGTTAATCCTGGGTCAGCGCCGATTCAGAGCAAGGACGTTGATATGAAGTCTGACTTCACACCGGGGCGAGCCTTTCTGCTTCAAGCGTCTGTTAGAGTCTATGCTGTTACTCACTCAGGGGTTTTCCATCTGAATCTGGAAAAAAGTGCAAAGAAACTCGCTTCTTTTCAACCCTCCATGATTGCAGGTTTATCAATAATTTGCCTTCATTTAGGATTTAAAAAAACTTGATTTATGCTTTGTTTTCCCTGTATTAAAAAGATGAATAAACAGTTGCTTTTTTAGTTCTTTCCAGGATTTAATCCTTTTCTGACATGTGAGAGATCTACAATTCCCTTTATTTATACTCCAGATCCTCTGTTGACCTAAATCTGATTTACACACTAGAAACAATGACTGGAAAGCAGACAGAGTCTCCAGGGAGAAACTAATGATGACTGGAAAAATGTCTGGAGGCAGTGTTATGAGTCCAAAGGACAGACACATTTATTGAATATCTTATTTCTGCCTTGCATTTAACCCACTTTTTATCGTATTTATTCCTGATAATTTAAAATAAAAACACCCCTTCTGAAATCTCATCTTTTTTGAAAGAGCATCTTTTATCCAGGTCACATTCCTCCTGAAGGAAACTTTGGAAAATTTCACCATCACCGTCCTTCTCTCTCTCTTGTCCTGGATTCAAGAATGTTGTTTTGCTTTCCTGCAGAGAGTCTGACGTCTTCCAGGTCGACTCTGAAGTCACATGTCTGAGATTTCAAACAGGCCAGAGCATCAAATTCTGTTACCTCAGGAAGCAAAGATATAAACTCAGAGACTCAGATGCGAGTTTTCATGCAACACTCCATCTCATCTGGACCTCAGTAAATTTGTTGCAAAATCGTCCTCCATCATTGGTTGTGTAAAAACATTTTCCAACGTAATAGTTTGGGCTTTAAAACTGGGTAATCAATCAAAAACATTTTTCATTACAACATTAAAGTATAACTCTCAGACCAAGCTCTGTTGCAATTGGATTCTACCATCAGAATATCATTTCAGATTAGTGCACTGTCTTTTTGCAGCCTAGATTAGTGCTTATCTAACTCTACAGCCCTAAGGTCTTTGCACACTGAGCCCATTATTTTCAAATGCTTTTTTCAGATCCAAATAAAGTCATGCACTTGAATCTTGCACACTGATTGTGTTGCATCTTATTTGCATTCACTGCAACAAAACTAATCAGTGCAGATGAGCTCTGTCACTCCTTTAAAGCCACTCTGGATCCATTCATTCTCAAGGAGATCTTTACACAGCATTCACTCATGCATCATAGGGCTTTTTAATTCAGTCTCTGTCATTATATGTGATAAGGCTACACACTTTTGCCTTTATCTGTTATATTTCCATGGTTAATATCCACATAATACACGGGGAAATAACTGTTTAAAGTGAGGTTACAGTGAGTGAGCAAGGAGGAAGCAGTCACCCATTTTAATAACTTGGACTGATGCAAAAATTCACATAAAATTAAATCTGTTCCAAAAAATAATGACAGATGAAAATTTTGGCGTCAATGTGTAAACGTGATTAGAACAACATGAGCTTGATTTTCTTTCTTATAGTGAAAAGAATTCTTACAACAAAAGGACTCAGTGTGCAAAGGTGCAAAGAATACGGCTTCTAGATTCAGTGTGTTAATCTTTCCAGGTCTTTGATATGCTCATAATCTAAAAGCAAACTTGGCAGAGGCATGCCGTATTACACACAGCCTGTGTGTAATACGGCATGCCTCACTGACAACAATATACCATGATTGCTTGAATTACATTTTCACCCTGATGTTGTTCATGTCCTTTTACTCCAAAAATTCACCATAAAGGGGAAATTTTAACAGTTTGATGGCATCCTCTGTGACATCTATGTTCCAACAGGTGGGAGAGGAACAGAACAGTGCCGATGTTTTGGGGATTTCTTTTTTTTCTCTCTTTTTCTTTGGTAACAACTTAGAAAAGAGAATAAAAGGGGCGGTTTTCTTCAGTGATAGGTTACTTTTCTAAAAAGGTTTAACATTAGACAAAGCTAATTTCCTGGGCTTTCATGCTCCACAGGAACTTTGAGACATATTGTAGTCATTACACTGTATGTTAAAATCAAATATGAGGTAAGGTTGTTTACAATCATGTGATCCTGAATGTCAGGAAGTGAGGGACAGCCATTAGGGATGAATGGGAACAGAGGAAAGTTATTACTTCACAGCTCTGAAAAGATCTGTACGCTGCAATAATCATCACAAAATTTCTACATCCACTGAATACACTTTACAAAAAAAGTGATTTTAACCACAGTTTAACAGACTTAGCTGGCATTGAGATGGCTAATATCACAATTTACTCAGTCCTAATGATCCTAATGGTCCCCAAACAGATGAAGGCAGGCAAGAGTCTAGAGGAGTTTTGTAGTGAGCTAAGAGGCTAGCTGATCCCCTTTAATGTTAACAAAATTCTCATTTTGTCACAAACATGATTTTAATTGAAAGGGTGATGTACGATCAACCGAATAAACCTTCTGAGGTGAGAGACCAGGTAAAGATGTTCCAGTCATGAACAAGCCTGTCCTAAGAAATGGCTCTTTAATGTTAGCCATGTGGACAACCATGGCAAAACCGTACTGAACCAAACTGGTTCAGCTTGGTTTATGCCGTACACAAGCCGGGTGTGACATCGCTCGTCCAGGCTTTAGACGGTGGACTTTTAAAATCCTGTCTGCTGCTGAGTTTTTAACTTTTTACAATGATTTGCCTGTGTATTTGAGTACTTCGCTACAACTGAGATGTTCACAACTATGATTGGCACAGTCATGAACAGCTTTAAACATGGCCTTTTGGTAGCATTTCTGCCATATACCTCCAGGCCACCGTAGAATGGAGATTTAAAATTGGTTTTTATAACCTGAACTGGCATGATGATTCATTTTAAAAGACTGCAGCCATCACATAATTGCATAAAACCTTCATATTTATAAAATAAAACATCCATGGTGTTGAAACACAGATCTACTTTCTCAGGAGGAGGGATGCACGCTGTCTTGATCCTCTGGGAACATGTGTGTACACAGATGTATGGAAATAATAAAAGAAAGAACATCACGAGACAGTAAATCTCTCTTTTCCTCTGATGTTAAAGAGGCGAAACTTTTGTTCTTTCATTCAACTGGCTCCATTTACCCAGTAAAGGCTTTATTGCTGCTGAACTCTGAGAACGTTCTCACAGCTGCTGAATAGAACGGCTCATTTGTAGAAGTCACAACTGCTCTGTTGTTAATTTGATGGAAACTTTTTTCATCCTGCTCTGAGACTTTGTTGGTGTGTCATAACTCTTAAACATCTCTGTCTTTTAAAGAGGAGTCTGAATACATTTTGTTTTAGATTAAAATAATACTACTAAAATCGTTCATAATTTAATAATAATATCTTGAGGCCATGCACTAAATTTCCTGAAGGATTTCAGAGCTTGAATTCAAACTCTGTAATGTCAGCGTGTTCTTGTTCCTTTGAGGCAAACAAATAGTAGAAATGTGAGCATAGAAAATCGATTCTGAGCGTACCTGGAGCAGGAAATGATTTCACTCCATACTGGGATCAGTAAAGTCCCTCTATGTGTTTCAGGTAAACATGTTTTTGGCTCTTGTGTAGAAAATGTGTGAAACTTTAGCAGTTCAGGGATGTCATATAACCCAACAGGCTCAGTTTGACGCACGTTGTGCAACCTGCTTCAGTATTCATTTATGTGAATCATTCGTGCAGCTTTTTACTCTGTGGAGAGAATTAATGCAGGATTTTTTGATCCAGAGTCAAGAATTAGATTTATTAAATGGAATTTAGCACAGCAGGAGAAGAAAAATGATCTGCATGAGTTTGTTAGGAGAAAGAAGTGTCCTGCAGGTGATAGAGGCCTGCTGAAGGTTGGTTAGCATGTACTTTAATGTTGAAGTTAAGTTCTTATATTCATCCCACTTAAGATTATAATTGACAGCTGACACACGCTCACACAAAGGTCGCTCATCAGGGGGGATGAAGGGGAGAGCTTTCTGGGGCACAGCCAGACTGGGGGCCCATGGAGGTCAGCAAAAGCATGGTCTATAGATAAGTTAAGCTGTGGCCATAATATTTTTAACCTAAATAATAACCACCAAAAATGTTATTTCAAGCTGTAGCACAATATAGACTTTCTAAACATGTAAACCCCTTTTCATGAAATGCATTACCTTTTTATCAGTGATGTTAACAATGTGGACGGACACATTAAACTTAGTTATTAGAAAAATAATGTCAGATTTCATAGCTTGGCAATAATGTGCACAAATGTCAGGATGCCAGAAATTAAAGAAGAAGAAACTGAGACAACTTTTTTTGAAAAAAAATTATTGTGAAAAAATACAAAAATGGATGAAAACTGGCAAAATGGATTAAAATGGTAAAAATGGCATAAACGTGTTTAAAAAAGAAATTGCAAAAACGGGCAAAAAGTGGAAGAAATTATGCATAAAAGGAGCAAAGAGGGGCAAAGAAAGATGCAAAAATTGGCATGAAGTGGCAAAAATGGACAAGAGGCCAAAATGGTCTCAAAGTGGCATCAGTCGGCAAAAATGGTGGAGTGAAACAATGGGCAACAATAAAGCAAGAAATGGGCAAAAGTGGAGCAAAATGAGCAAAAGATTGCAAAAATGGGTGAAAAGCAACAATAAATTTGCAAATGTGGGCTAAAAAGGATTTTAAAAAAGGCAGAAATGGATATAAAAATGGGCAAAAAGTGGCAAAAATGAGCAAGAGGCCAAAATGGGCAAGAAGCATCAAAAAGTTACATCAATGGGCAAAAATTGGGACAAAGTGAAAAAAATTGGCCATAACGTAGCAAAAAACGCGCAAAGAGTGGCAAAAATAGGCAAAATTGACTAAAAAGTGGCAAAAATAGTAGAAAAGCTGCAAAAAAAAAAAAATTGCAAATATGGGCAAGAGGGCAAAAAACAGTCATAAAGTGGCAAGATTGAATGAAAAGCAGCAAAAATGGCAAAATTTGCAACAAGTGGCAGAAACTGGCTAAAGTAGGCAAAAGCAGCAAAAATTGGTTAATAGTTGCAGAAAGATATGGCAATAATGGATGGAAAAAAAGTGGTTTAAAAGTATGAAAAATAAATGATTTTAACATTAGAACCCCAAAACAGTGGAAACACTTTTCAGCTCTGACATGAAGTAACTGTTAGCTAGGATGCTAGCAGCAGCTGCTCCAACATACATGCACTGATGCTACCAATAAGTCACACCAGGGCAGGGCCTGTTCTTTCAGTTTTTCAGGGGCCCATCCAACTCTGTGAGTGGGTCTGTGTGGCTAAAGATTGTTTAAATCCCTTTACTATATCGCCATTATGTAAAAGAGAAAAGTGAGTGAACAGCAAATTAAAGCCTTTGTAAACAGTGGTGAAATCTGTTCAGAGCAGCTGCAGTGTACACATGAAAAGTAGGGACAGTGAAGATGTGGCAGTCAACACAGTAAGTCCACTGTTCTCCACATCTGTACAACATGTCATTGTTACTACACCAAACATGACTGCCAGAATAGCTGCTTACCGATCATTTCCAGTTTAAGTTGACATGAAAAACCTGCAAAACCAGATGGAACAGGATTGGGACTGATCACTCTGTGCAGAGGGAGAGAATGGAGGCAAAAAGAAGGGAGGGAGGGAGGCAGAGAGCTTCACCATGCCTCTGTTTACATTTTAGGTGGCTGCAAACAGCTGAGATTCACAGTATCATAGCTATTAGAGCTAAGTGTTGCACTGTTATCTTTAGTTGTTTGTGATTCTGATGGTGTTGAAAACATGGTGGTTAAAACACTCTGCACATACTCCACATTTTCCTCCTGTTACATAAGCTGCACATCACCACAGCTCCAGACTCTGTCTCTGTGACCTTTAACCCAGGGTCATTAAACCAGGACTGCTGTTATCCTCTGCTCTGTCACACAGAACCATATATCTTAAAGGTGTTTTACATCTGTATAGTCAGGTACCAGGGTGCTGGATGGCTCTGAGGGGCCTCAGGGCTGGACCTCTGCCCGAGCTGTACACCTGCTCTCTGGATAATGAAACAAACGGCCTCCTCATGTCAAACACTCACAAATAAAGTTTGGCACAAACTGGCAAAATGAAGGACTTTTGATTCATGAAAACAGTTTAGGGAAAAGGAAATCACTTTAATCTCTTTTTATCCTCCTTTGTGCCAGAAGTTACTCAGAGATTAGCAGGTCTTTCCCAGATAAGACTGGCCCTATTTTCTCAATAAGTACCTGAATGCTTTGCCTGAATGTGTTGCTGCTGAGGCTGATGGGAATGTGATTGGTTCTGCAGATGTGTGGCCATAAAATAAAGCACAGAAGAAGTAAATGGATCATTAAATCATTCCTGAGTGAGGCAAATTAACTGACAATTTATCAAAAAGCTTGTGAGACGCTCCAATGGTTAGACTGAAAGAATCAGTTAGCATTAGGAACCATTAAGTCTAAAGATATTTCATCATGTTAATCATGAGAATGAAGAAAAACTTTAACTTTTTAGTGGCTTAAAATGACTTTGTTTTACTTCTTCTCAATGAGACTAAGTGCCGTGTTACGGTTGGAAGCTATTTTAGATTCGGTCTTAGTCTGAAGATGAAATAGAAAACTAATTTGTCACATTTGAGTAATTTTTTTAGTCTGTATTTTTCATCTTAGTTGGTTTCTTTAAATGTATCTCATCTGCCAAATAATCTTCTCTGTAGCAGCAAACACAGTCATCCAAGTGGTGGTTAGAAATCCGCAGTCTCACGTCATCCATCCTGCTGGTGAGGGAGCAGGCAACCAGGAGAAAGATGCTTGGTAGGGCAGGTTTTATGTGGGGTCACTCTTAACCTAGCCTGCAGCCCAGCTTGTTTGCCTTGCACAGTGCCATCTCTGCCTCCTCCCCACTGGCTGTAGGTGTCGTGCTGCTGCGCGTCCTCCTCCTTTCAGTCTCCAAGCACCCTGTTCTTCGGATAATCGCCGTCGAGAAAGATGTAAACTGCATGGGCACGCTGTCAGTTCTGGTGTAGGGGTTTGTTTTGCTGCTAGTGATGGAGCGCCGGGCCGCTGCGTTCATACGCGCCGCCCCATGCTACCTCAGTAGGTAGCATTCAGTAGCCTCAGGCAGTGTTCCATGGCACTTACTGACAGCAGTTGTTAGCTTTTCAGCTAGCCAGGAGTTGAAGTTGAGACTGAGGTCTTGTTTTTCAACTTTTTAGGGTTTTTCTTGATGGAAATTTCCCGTTCTTTCTCTCAAAGTTATCCTGGACCATCCATCTCCGTTTTTTTCATAGGTTTCAACAAATGTTGTCAACTTAATTGTGAAAAACACTACAGGTCCAAGATATAATTTACGAGTGCATCTTTCTTGTTGTCAATTGCTCTGGTTGCCAGCCATTTATTTATTCATCCTAATACAACAGGAAACTAAATCAGTGCAAAGGGAATCATGAGGAGGTCAGATGGGAGCAGAGAGATGGGGGTCTTCCTCGGCTGACATCGTTGTGAGACTAAACCTTGAAATAAAACTCAAAATGATTGGTGAATACGTTGAACAGCTTGGTAGGACTGAGACTGATTAATCCCTGTAAAGTGAAACTAAATCTGTATTTAGGTTTGTTGTATGATAGGTCATTATGTTATAAAGCCCCAGGTCAAATTTCAGTCAAATAAAACATCTCTGAGTTTATAAAATTAAGCTTCAAAATCATAAAAATGAGGCAGTAAAATCTGTTCCAGGATGGTGTGGGTGTGTCGGTTGAATGAGCTAAAGCCACGCCCACTCAAGAGAAATACAATCCTCTCAAATTAAAAAAACGCTACAATCTGAGTTGAGGAAAGCCCTCATGCCTCTTGACCTTTTGTTGACCTTAGAAGAAGAGACAAAGTCCGTTTTCTGTCTCAAATCTCTGTTACGATGCCCTAAATGATCCATAGACCACTATGGCTGATAGATTTGGCAAAGCTACCTCACAATGAACAAAAAAAAAAACGGCATTTAACTATTAACTTTCAATAAAGGCAGTGACATCAGCTAACAACAGACTGGACTGAGATGAACTGCTCTGTGATTTATATAGTAGTGATAGAGGGGCGGGGTCATCCCCCACTCATGACATCATGAGCCCACATACTGGCCCCGCCCACATTGAACCCAGCCAGGAAAGAGGTGAAAAACTTTCTAACAGTCTAAATCCAAAGTCAGTCACATGTAGATCTCAGTGTTTTCACATGTTTACAGAAACCATATTCCAACATTTCTAGAGTGTTTAAACAAAAACTGGATTTCACTTTACAGGGTCTTTAATACTGTATGTTTACTGTATTCTTGCTCATTCATACAGCAGCGCTTACTATTCTTTGTACTCCTGTACATCATGATATATCTTTACAGCGTTTATTAAGCCAAGAAATATAAAACTGTACCGTACAGTTGATGGACTTTATTGGGGCGAAACTAGCCAACAAATGCAGAGCTATAAATCTGCTCAAAGCAGTAAGATGAGATGATATAAACAGTTATGAAAGAGAGAAAAAAGCAAAGGGAACAGAGAAAAACAGAAATAAGACGTAGAAAGGAGGTGCTGGCACAGAGTAGCAGAAAAGACAGAAGTATAAAATATGTTGCAGTGAAAGGACACAGTGGAAGAAATAAAAAAACATGATGTAAATTAAAGGGATTAATCAATGAAAGGTTAAAGAAGTACTGTGGAGAGTCATAGAATCAGGTCTGCTGTCGTCCAGTTATAAATCAGAGATCTGTCTGTTTAATGAGATTTTTCAGCTTCCCGCTTGAGTGGACGGCCACGTTTTCACTTCATCCTCCTGTAAACACAATAAAACTCCTCAATCCCTTAGGCAGCAGAGAGAAATACTGGGTTTGACTCCTCACAGCTCCCCGGGGAGACGGAGGTCACAGAAAACATTTGAAGTATTCGGAGGCTCTGGTTTTACAGGCAGGTCAAAAGAGCAGACAGTGTAGACAGTGATGCTACAGGAGCACACGGTGACTCCCATCATGCATCTGATCACATTTTTCACAAATGATCCTGAATCTGCTCACTCTGACAAGTGGCACAAACAAATGTCATTGTTTCATTGTGAAAAAACTGGAATATTAAGACCATTTTATTCCTTTTCATATTAAATACAGAGGAAGTCCATTTTTGACGTTAATTCAAGCTTTATTTAAACAAACTTCTTCCTGCTCTAACATAGGAAGCTTTGCACAAAGAGTTGACTTTTGAGAGTAAAAACAGTCTATTTCAGGACGGCCCTGCTGGAGGATGTGGGTCAGAAGGTCACTGTGATACAGCGTCTCTGAATCTGTCTCTTATCAAACTATTTTACGTGTCTCTTCCTTCACCATATTTCCCCTTGAACGCTGCCTTCACCTCCTTGCTGTCTCTGCATTCCTGTATCTATCCAGGTCAACATGTCTACTCTGGAAAACAGGAAATGTTGACTAAAAGGAATGAGTCATACCATGTCTGACTATATATGAACGTGTACAATTATGTAGGTCCAGACGTGGCTGAAAACCTGGATGTGACACAGTTGTGCTGTTTTGTTTACTTATTGTTCAGCTCCGACCCCTGTGGTCCAACAGGAAGACAGAATAAAGATAAACGAGCCGATTACCATGGGAACCATTTTCACAACAATCATCCACCTTGACTCTACGCTCATTTTTACACCTGATGCAGTGCATTGTGTCTCTGCTAATCATCATTTTTCCTCCCAGCAATCATGTGGTGTAAGACTGGCACCACACTAGATGGTTCTGAAGTCCTAACTGATGTTAAAACCATAATAAGGACAATTTCAACAGGTTTTTAACATTATCCTTCTGAGACCCTGCATGTAAATATGAGGACATTACATTTTGACTTTCCAAAAATATAAAAAGCATTCAGACTTTTCATAGAAATACATTTTGAAATACATTTGTTTTTTTAAATTGTGCCAGTTTTCCAAATAAGTTTAAATAACTTGCAGGGATTTTTGGGGAATTTGTTTTAGTATTTTCATGGAAATTTTAAGGGACATGTTTTTGTAGTTTGGAGAGCTTGATTTAAAGTTTTGGGGGGATTTTCTTTAAAATGTTTAAGTACTTTGATGGGAATCTGGGGACATGATTTGTTAATTTTGAAGATGTTTTTTGGAAATTTTGGGTGGAATTCCCTTTGAAAATCTTCTGAATTTTGTGGAAATTTGTGTCGATATGTGTGGGAACTTTTTGGAAATTTTCCATAAGTTTTATGCAATTTTGGTGAAATGTATTTGTTATTTTTGGGGGGAATCTGATAGGATTGCAGTTTGTGTTTTGGATGGAATTTGCTTTGAAATTTGAGGAAAATTGCTTGAAAAATTCTGGAATTTTCTTGGATTTTTGGGGAAGTTTTTCATTTAAATCTTTGGGGTTTTTTAGGAAATACCAAGCAGACATATTGATTATTCAGGTAAATATGGCATTTTAAAGAGATTGTTTTCACAGAATTTTTCACTTAGCTCTTGGAAATTTGAGGGGATCATTTTTAATATATTCTAGAAATCTCCAATAATTTTGAAGAAAATTTTCCATGACCTCCAGAGCAAGTTTTTGTGGTCTGTTATCAGAATAACGACAGCACCTTATGTCTCATGACTGATATGATTCCTGATTCCTACATTTCCCTACAAACTGGTTGACAGACGGCCAAAATGAAAGGTCAAAACCAGGCTCAGTGATGTGCTCTTGCTTCAAAAACAGGGCCTTCTGGAGATGAAAACTACTTCCTGTTCAAAGATGAGGCTTAGGTTTCATACTTATTAAGTCCCACTTACCCTAAATAAGTGAGAGAAACTAAAAACGCATAGTAAACAAAAGCCAAGTCTTAGGTCATAACCCCCTGGACGTATGCAGTTAAGTTTTTGTAGTTACGATTTCACAGCAGAGATTCCAAAGACGAGATCTCACAAAAACCCACGTGAACAAATGTGACTTTGGATACTTTAAGTTGCTTGGCCTGCAGAAGGAGGGAGTCTGGGATGCCTTCATCCAGGCAGTTTGGACACTCACTGGCACGCATTGAAGCACTGGTATAAATGACTGTGGTTTGCCAGTGAGCAAGAAGCATGGCTTCTATTTACCCATCCTCTGCAGATGGCTAACATCTGGCTGCCATGATGTGGCAGTAAAAAACAAAAAGTGAGGAAAAGAATATCAGTGAAATCCTGACTGAGATGAAAGAATCAGAATCTGGTTTTATTGCTTAGTACATTTTCAGGTATAGGAATTTGACTCGGTGAGTCATGCTAAACAGAAAACTGAAGGAGAATGAAAGACTCTATAAACTTAAAAAGATTATTATAGAAAAATTCAGCTGCAAAATAAAAATATAAAATACAATATGAACATCACAAAAGTATGTACGAAGGTTTAAAAAGGAGGAATTGAACAGTTGTGTAGGTTTACTGGTGATTAAGTTGAAGTGCATTTTAGTTATAATGCGTAAAGTCCATAGAAATGTGTATTATTTTTGTCTGCTGGGCTGGGCTGCATGGTGGGACAGGGGTTAGTACTGTTGCCTTATAGAAAGAAGGTCCCTGGTTCACTTCCCAGTCAGGGCCTTTCTGTTTGCATGTTCTCCCCGTGCATGCATGGGTTCTCTCTGGGTACTCCGGCTTCCTCCCACCACCAAAGACATGCTCTTTAGGTTAACTGGTGACTCTAAATTGCCTGTAGGTGTGAATGTCAGTGTGACTGGTTGTCTGTCTCTATATGCCAGCCCTGTGATTGACTGGCGACCAGTCCAGGGTGTACCCCACCTCTTGCCCAATGACAGCAGGGCTCTGGGCTCCAGCCCCCCCCCACCCCGCGACCCCCAACGGGATAAGTGGTATAGAAAATGGATGGATGGTTCTAGGAGTTCAATAAGAGTCTGTGGGGGAGGGCCAGAGTAATTTTCATGATGCTGACAGCACAGGGAAAGAACCTTTTATTATGGTGGTGGGGTTCTGGTCCTGATGGACCTCAGCCTCCTGCCAGAGGGTAGGGCCTCAAAAAGTCCATGTCAGGGGTGATGGGTCAGCTGCAATTTTACCTGCATGCCTCAGAGTCCTGTAGGTGTATAGGTCATGGAGAGATAGAAGATCGCAGCCAATCACCCTCTCTGTAGAGGGCATGATACGCTACAGCTGTTTCTCTCCCTCGCTGTGGCTGCAGTGCAGCAGACTGTAGTAGATGATGTGAGGATGGCCTCAGTGGAGGCTGGTGTTCAGCTCCCACTTGAGGTCCTGGGTGATGAAGGTCCTGAGGAGGCAGAAAGGATCCTCAGCAGAAACTGGGAGTCACAGATGGTTATGGGAGCAGGGGTGTGAGTGGCAGCATCCTTTTTAGAGTCTACAACCATCTCTACTGTGTTCAGAGCATTGAGCTCCAGTTTGTTTTGAGTGCACCAGATAGTCCATCTCCCACCTGTAGGGAACTCATCTCCACTAGAGATGTCAACCACAAACTTGAGGTGCTTGACAGACTGGTGACAGGAGGTGCAGCTATTGGTGTACAGGGAGAGCAGAGGCGAAAGAACGAAAGGAAAAGTTGATATACTAGTGCGTGACTCCATACACAGACAATTCCTGCTCCTCCTCTCTTAGAATACTAAAACTGAAACACTAATTGCTCCACTCTGCAGGCTTTAAAGATAAATGATCATTGAGTTTGCTTCAGTTATCAGTGATAATGAAGAAAACTGACCCCTAACCCTTACCACTGACCTGTGTGACCCACAGTTGACCTTAAACACACCCAAAAATAACAAGCTAATTATTTTTAGTCTCCTAAGTGTCAGCATCCGTTTTACTCTCCTCATTCTGAGTGTGTGATTTTAAATCAAACCAGCAGACAGATAGAGGAAGCTCACCAAGAACTTCCTTCAGGAGTTTATTTAAAAACTCTCTGCAACAATCTCCACAGGACAACAACACAGAAATACAAATGCATGTTCACTGATGTGCACAGACATATTTAAGTGTCTTCTCTCTTACCGTCATAAAGCTTTGTTGTCTCTACCTTTTGTTTGTCAGATGAGCAGAGAGGAAGAGGTCGTTTGTTCCTCTTCAGTCTCGGTGTCGATTCGTCTGAGGAGGTCATTTCCTCCTGTCAGGATTTAAACACAGACCCTGACGTAGAACATATGATGTTATCAGAGGTGATTTATCCACTACTGACAGTGTTTATGGAAAGATTTGACCAGCAATTTTTTTTTATTTATCCACCCATGCTTTTAATACAATGACAGTTCCAAAAAAGTTGGGGTGCTCTGTAAAATAGAATGAAAACAGAATGCAACGAGAACCAAACCTCATGAACCCAGATTTTATTCACAATAGGACATAATCAACATACCAGATGTTGAAAATAAGACATTTTAAAATTTCATGAAAAATATCTGTTCATTTTGAATTTGATGGCAGCAACAAATCCCAAAAAAGTAGGAGCAGGGCAACAAAAGGCTGGAAAAGTAAATGGTACTAAGCATTTGCATCCAATTAGATTACTTGGCAATGGTTCAGTAACATGACTGGGTATAAAAGGAGCATTTTAGAGAGGCAAAGTCTCTCAGAAGTCAAGATGGGCAGAGGTTCTACCATCTGTGCAAAACTGCATCTAAAAATTGTGGAACAATTTCAGAAAAATGTTCTTCAATTTAAGATTGTAAAGACTTTTAATGTCCCACCATCTGCCGTCAATAATATCATCATCCTTGTGCACAAGGGACAAGGCCAGAGGTCAATATTGGACGCTCATAATTTTTGGGTCCTCAGGGGCCACTGCAATAAAAACAGGCATGATTCTGTACTGGAAATCCCTGCATGGGCTTAGGAACGCTCCCAGAAATCAGCGGCTGTCAACACAGTTGGCCGTGCCACCATGACAGTTAAAGCTGTATCATGTAACGAAGAAGCCAGATGTGAACATGATCCAGAAACACCTCCATCTTCTCTGGGCCAACAATCATTTAAAATGGACTGAGGCAGAATGGAAAACTGTTCTGTAGTCAGATGAATCTAAATTTGAAACTCTTTCTAGAAACCCCAGATGCCATGTCCTGTGGACTAAAGAGGAAAGGGACCATCCCACTTGTTATCAGTGTATATCTTTCCAAAGCCTGCATCTCTGACGGTATCGGGTTGCATTAGTGGCTATGGTGTGGGCGGTTTACACATCTAGGAAGGCACTATCAATGCTGCAATGTAGATAGAGTACTTAGTGCAACATATGCTCCACTCCAGACAATGTCTCTTTCAGGAACGGTCTCGACTATTTCAACAAACCAGCTCTAAAGCACATACCAATCACAACAGCATGGCTTCACAATGGAAGAGTCAAGGCACCTTACTGGCCTGCCTGCAGTCCCCTCACTAATAGAAAACATTTGGAGCGTCATAACATAAAAATCCAGCTAGAATCCTACATCAGAAAAGAATGGGACAACATTACTCTCCCAAAACGTCACTATTTGGTCTCCTCGTTTCCCAGATGTTTACAGACTGTTGTTAAAAGAAGAGGGGATGCTACACAATGGTAAACATGGCCCTGCCCCTACTTTTTTGAGATGTGTTGCTGCCATCGATTTCAGAATGAGCTGTTATTTTTTATTATTTTATTATTAAATGATAAAATTTCTTAGTTTCAACATCTGACATGTTGTTTATGTTCTAATCTGAATAATATGTGGGTTTATGAGATTGGGAAATCATTGCATTCTGTTTTCATCTTAATTTTACACAGTGCCCCAGCTATTTTTGGAATTTGGGTTGAAAACAAAACAAAACAAAACAAAAACAGTTTGTTATCTAACTCCTGCCCTATTCAGTGTTGTTCAGAATCTATTATATTCTGCTTATTCAAAGTTTTTTTTTTTGTAAAACAGAAACAGCGTAATTTGAATGTATTTTGTATTTCATCACCCTGCACATTTCCTCTTTGGCATAAATCAACAAACTAACCTTCAATTTTTCCCCTCCAGATTCATAAAAACAAACAACATGAAGGTTGCGTCACAAAAAGAATAATTCAGACCACTATGAGGACATTTGGATGTGTGGATGTAATCTGTATTAGTTACATAAACTGTGAAAACAATAACCAGACTCAACAAGCAGAGCACCAGGAAAATGTGACACTAGCTGGGATTTAAAGGATATGCTTTTAATTTGAAAGGGCTTATCCCAAGGCTACCATGTGGCAGATAAAAGGTGCAGAGTTTTAAAGGTTGTTATTAAGTCTTTAGTCACTCAGAGTTGTTTTGAAGTCTGTTCGTGGTATCAGACTTTATTATAGGACACAACAGAACAGAGTGTCCTTTGAAGGTTGGAGCATTAAGTGTGACAGGAATAAGAAACAAAAAGATCTGGTCTTCATGAAATTCAGCTGCGTAGATAGAAACTGCTCTGTTGAAAAACTGAATGCATTCTTGCCATAGCTCTCCTAATATTTGACTTGAAACAGTCAAATTTATCTAAATATTTGTCAGGACTGTTTTGAGTTTTCCACGTTTAGCGAGCCTCAGTCTCAACGCCGGACTGCAGTCTGGATGAGAAAGTGGAGCAGCAGCAGGTTTAAACTTCTTTCTCTGCCTTTCCTCTCTCAGCAGGCGTCTCTCTGACCTGCTGAGCTCTTTAAAACCTGCTGACATGATGTTAGCCAGACAGCCACCATGACAGATTATGATATATTATTATACCATAAAGTGGTTGGTTTGTCTTGGAGCTATGCTTGTCAGCTTGGCTAAATATTGCTGTGCCTTTTTTCATGCCACCTGGAATAATTTCATGGCAGTGGTGAAGTCGCAGTGGAGGTAGAAAGTGTTTCCATTGTTTCATTCTTCTTACAGATGGATGTTTAGAAACCAAAGAATAGAACCTTTGTTTAAGCTGACTTTCAACATTTCTGGTGTTTTCAAACATGCACAAAACTGCAGAAAATTTCCCCCAAAACGGTTGATGTTTTCACCCTGACATCTCTCTGACCTTCTCCTGTTATAAGTTTGTTCTGAGAGCATGTGTGAGTGCTGCAGGAAATCCCTTAATGTGTTAAGGTGATGATGTTTAATCCTGCAACTGGTGCCATTTTTCTGCACCTGTTTACAGTTTGCAATAAGGGTCTGCTTCAGGCATTCACATATGCATTTAATAGAACATCTTCATTGACAACCTGGTATCAAAACTGTCTTGGCCTCCCTTACATACATTAATGATCATCAACTGGAGGCCCAGGTGCCACACCAGTTTCCCCACAGCTTCCCATCCAGCCCCCAGATGATTATTAAATTCAGAAAATTCAAAAGGCAACCCTTCAACCTGGCGGCTGATCAGACTAGAAACACACTAGTAGTTCTGTAATTTGACATGATAAACACATACTTATTTTTGTTATCTTGATTGAAGTTGCTGTTTTCACGTTAGTTTTCCACATAAGGCTCTTTAAGAGTGCAATTTCCCCCGAACCTTCACAGAAAATCTATTTCCTGCATTTGTTTCTGGCCCATCAAGATACAGCGTATAAGCTTCAATCTCAGTTGTAGACTTCAAAGGGCTTCAGAAATATGGTGCTAAAATATCTCAATCACCCCCTTGTGGCTGGTTGCAGAGTAGGTGATAGGTAGTAATCTCGTTGTTAAAGGCTTTAAGTTCCATTGATTTTGGAAGGAATTAATGTTTTTGCAAGAATATGTTAATTAGACAGAAATGTTGATTATATTTCAGTTTATTTCAGTGTCCGGCCCCCATAGTGTTGGTCAAGAAAAAAAACCAGCCCTTGTGTAAATGGAGTTGATGACCCCTGCCATACATCATGCTCAGTGCAGTGAATATGCTGGTGATAAGAACGAATGGGGGTGAATTAGACATCAGCCTTTTTCTTAATGTTGTCATAGACAAGCTTACTGTATTTAGCAAATAAATTGTATTGGCCCTGATTAGATCAAAATGACAATTAAAGATCAAATATTTTACCCCTTTAAGAGAAATGTATATTGGTCTCAAAGGTCCCCAAAACATGCCTGCGAAGTTTGTTGCTGTAAAAACGCTCCAATATTGGATTTTTGCATGTCTAAAAAATGCTCTGTTTCAGCCCTGCACAGAACGAGCTGTGTCTGTAGCTTTAAACTTTAAAGACCCTGTAAAGTGAAAATGAATCTGTATTTAGGTTTGTTGTATGACAGGTGTGTTATGAACCCCTGAATCAAATTTTAATCAAATAAAGCATCTCTAAGAATATGAAATTTAGCTTCAAATTCATGAAAAATGAGGATGGTGTGGGCATGACCATTAAATGAGCTGAAGCCACACCCACTCAGGAGAAATATACAATCCTCTCAGATTTAAAAAATACTACAATCTGAATGTTGACCTTATGATCAGACTGCAGCTGCCTCGCTCTGAGCCAGATGAGAGGCAACGTCTGTCTTCTGGCTCCAATCCCTGTTATGATGCTTTAAATGATCCATGGACGAAAAAAACAGCATTTTACTGACTGTTAACTTTCAATAAAGGCTGTGACTCCGCCCCTGACCACGTCCCTTTCAGGAAATGGACGTGGCTTAATGGATGTAGCTCTCCTGATCCTGAGAGGAGGATTGGGTTGTAATTGTGAAAAAGACAATAGACATGCTAAGAGATGCACAGCAACTACATTGAGATATTTAAAAAACACTAAAAAGTGTTAACAAAAGCAATAAAAAAGACTCAAAGGACATGCCAAAAGAAAAAAAACTCCAACAAACAGTTACAAAAAAGGAGCTGTGCACTTACAATAAAATTTAGCAGCCCCATAAAACCAGGTCAACCACAGAGATCTGGAATAAGAAAAAGACACAAAGACATGCTTTAACATTTATCAAGATTTCACTGAAACTTCAAAATGTGCTTAAAGACTTTATAGATCTGTAAAACAACCACAAAGATATAACAGCCGCTCAGAGAAAATAAACATTTTTTTTTTTTTAAGACTTTAACCTAAAAGACGATAAAGAGTCAATTCATGTGCTAAAAAACTCAAATGAGATGCAGGATGATGTTTAAAAGACACTAATCAAAAATGAGCAAAATGCATTTCACAGTGGCACTGATAGCATTAACACTTTTGAATGGACACAAAACAAACATATAAAGATACCCCCCAAGTTATACAAGCCTTTAACAAAAGATGCAAAAACCAACAAGGTGAGGAACAAAATGTTGCTCTTTGTAGTCGTCTTGAGCCCCTACATGCCTGTGACCAGGGTCTGTTCTGTCATACATCCTCCATGTTCAAGACACTGACAAGCTCCCGGTCTCTCAGCAGCCTCTTTACACTTCCCTTCCTCAAACTAAACTCTTAAAATTGGCCCACTACCACATTAGTAAACTCTACTAAAATGATGAATTGACCTGTTTCCTCCTTGAACTATTCCCACATTAACACAGTCACCCAGTTTTCCCTACAAATACAGTTCCCCTCTGATTTATTCAGGCGTCAACAACCTCGCTAAGGACATGTTTTAAACTCAGAGGGAGAAAGGAAATAAGTCAGAACAGCCAGACAGTGATCCATGGTTTATTTGGTTTACAAATGTGCAGTGATTGAGTTAGACTAGAAGTATGATTGTTTAGTAATGTCTCCAAAAAACGGATCAGTCCCAGATGGAGTTTGATTTCATTATCTCTGAGTACCAGAGTCATCCATTGGTTTTGGAAAAGCAAGTTAAACAAACTTTATCCTGTGATTACCTCTGGTGTGATATCAATATCAAATAAAAGCCAACACTTTCATTTTTTAAGTACGACTGAAATCAAGATTACAGTCATCCAGACAGCAGTGTTTTGGCTTCACACCTGGTTTGTTTGTTGAGGTTGGTCTCAAATTAAAGGGTGTTCAGTCTTAGACCCTGTTCATTTTTTTATACATGGACATGCCGATCCAGCTCGGCTTTAGAACACAACAACCAAGCGGAGATCCTTAGAGGAGGTAGTCTCGGCTTGCAAAACAGCATCTGGAACATGTAATTGGTCGTCTTGTCACTCTCCAGCAGTTGAAGTGATGATACAGCTACCTGGCAATTCTGACTACAGCTGATAGTACAATAATAAGAATCATTTGCAGTCCAGGAGGGTCTCTGCACAGCTGCTGGTGCTCCTGCACTGGTAAACAAAAAAAGCAACAGGCTAACATTACACCATGTCAGGAGAGTGCTACCCTGGTTTGGCCTTAACTACTACTGGCTCCGCCCCTGGAATATGATTGGTACAGCTGTTTTCTGCCGTAACCCATCAGGTAGTAGAAAATGAAATATTTCTTGTCAAGATGTTTGTTTACGGAATTAACATGGTAGCCCTGCCTTGTGCTGAAACTATGTAGTACAGTCAAGCACATGTTTCATGTTCAAATATGGGCCTTATTCATTATATTTCTAGAATTTGCTGTGGGCCAATCAAAATTGTACCGCTGGCCCTATGTGGCCCCCGAGCCATAGTTTTGACACCCCTGTGCTAGATAGATTGTCTCATATGTCCATTGCATGGATGTATTTTACATTCATTATTTGGAAATGGAGTCTCTTTTCAAAAGAGTTTTGAAAAGTGATTGGACAAACATTTTGTCATATTCATGACGGGCCAATCAGAGTTAAAAAAGAAATGGAGGAAGTGGGCATGTGCAACTCTTGTAAGTAACATGAGCTTAGCAGGCAGGTGCTGGGTGGTGTACATAATAGTGGAGCTTTTTAGTGGATAAAACTCAGACCAGTCAGGAGAAATACAAAAACAACCTCTCCACTGAAAAAGGCTCTCAGTGTGGCTTGAACTGCTGCTAAAGCTACATCCAAGCTAATAGCTTCATCAGCCCTGTAACTATTGTAAAGTCAGGCCAAGGCAGGTCAGAAGAAGAGCGACAAACATCTTTCCCTCTAAGAAACACTTTCAATGCTGTTCTCTGCTTTTCCTGTGATAAAGAAATACGACCCATTTCAGATAAAACTGCTGCTATACTATAGCTACATCCAAGCTAATCGCTGCACTAGTGGCAACTATTGCCATCATGTTCAAGCAACCCCGCCTCCATAGCTACCGCCTCAATCTCCTGAAATGGCACTGATTGATCAGGTCCGTTCTCAGACTAGGCACAGTCTGGAATTTTGCAAGATGGATCTGCCTGATTACAGACATGGAATCTGGCCAATCCAATGAATTAACAAGGTTTCTTGAATGAGCAGAACAAATGCATCCTTGCTTATTTTGTTATGATAAGATAAGTAGCTCAGCAGGTCTATCTTCAGTGAAAACTAAACAATTGAATGGCCATGAAGAACGCCAGTGAACATTAGTTAACATGGTCCTACATTAAACCATAACACCAGTGGAACGCTGAAGGCCCTTCTCCTCCATGCACTGATTCACAAGTTTGTTAATGTACAAATTTTTGTGATTGATTCCAGACATTTAATAAATCAGTGCGGCATGTGATCTCCTCATTGCCTCAAGTCAACCAATAATTCATTTTGTTGGTAAATGTACTGATGAACAAGCATTTTGGAGGAAATTACACATGAAATATTTCTCTATGTGGCAGGAAAAGCAGGCTGCAATAGGGACAACCCATCTCAAGCGTGAGCTTTACTGTTATTTCAGTTTGACCACAAAAAAACCCAACAGAAAAGTACAGTCATTCAAACACGCTATGGGTGTGCAAGCACCTTTAGTTTTCAGTATCTCTGCAGATAAAAGGCAAATATAAAAGCTGTTTTCTGTGTGGGTTCAGTCTTTTCTAGTTCTCCGTCTGTCTCATTGACTCTTGTTTTTGTTGTAGGGGTGGGGCCAAAGTGCACTTAAGTTTGTGGTTTCTTGAGAACAAGATGAGTAAACAAAGTCATCATTGGTCTCCCTCATCTTGAGTTCAAATGAGATTATCTTTACTGATTCAATTTACTGGAATTTGTTGACACCTTTTTTCCTCTTAAATGCACCACAAACAGGTCATTTGTGTACCTAGACAACCCATATATGTGTAAAACAATCATAATGCTATAAACATGCATCCAAAGGAACAGCAGAAGCAGATGCTAATGAATGTTGATGAGGTTTGCTTTTTCTCTTTTCTGATTTAACAGGACAGGAGTCATCAGCTCGTTTACAGCTCTGTTGGAGCTCTGAGGCTCAGACGGTGTGTAGCTCAAAGCTAAACAGACATCCTGGATTGTTCTGGGGGTTGTTGCAGATTCAAGCTGTGTGTCCCTGGTCTGATGATTTACAGACTCCAGTTCCAAAAAAGTTGGGGCGTTGTGTAAAATATGAATAGAAACAGAATACAGTGATTTGCAAATGCTTTTCAACTTTTATTCAACTGAAAACAGCACATAGACAATATATTTAATGTTTACATTGATATACTCTATTGTGCTTTGTAAATATGCACCTATTCTGAATTTGATGCGTGCAACATATTTCAGAAAAGCTGGGACATGTGTTAACCGCTGTGTTTCATCATTTTTTCTTACAACACTCTACAAGAGTCTGTGGACAGAAGACGCTAACTGTTGGAGATTGAAAGTGGAATTCTTTCCAGTTCTTACTTCATGTACATCGTAAGTTGCTGTGGGGTTCCTTTTTTTGTGCTTCATTCTGCTGCACACATTTTTAAAGAGAGACAGGTCTGGACTGACTGCAGCCCAGGCTAGGCCCTGCCCTCTTTTAGTGTGAAGCCATGCTGTTGTAATTCTTACAGAATGTGTCTTGGCAGTGTCTCGTTAAAATAAGCAGGGTCGTCCCTGAAAAAGACTTGTCTGGATGGAAACATGTTGATCCAAAGCCTGTATGTACCTCTCAGTAGTAATGGGGCGTTCACAAATGTATATGTTAGCCAGGCCATGGACACTAATACAACCCCCACCCTCACAGATGCTGGATTTTGAATTTTGGATTGATAGCAATCTGGATGGTCCAGTATTTCCAAATTCAAATTTAAAGGTGGACTTGTGAGACCCCAGGACACTTTTCTGCTCAAGGTCAGTCCATCTCAGATGTTCTGGTCCAGAGAAGTGGATGGGGCTTCTGAATCTTGTTGATATATGGCTTTGGCATCTCCTATTTTGCATCTTAATGTATCTCATTTCTCTTCCTCATTTGGTGAAGGTTTTTAATGCAGTGCTGCTTGAGGGGTCAAAGGTCATGGAAAATTCTGTGTTGGTTTCATCCTTGCCTCTTGTGTGCAGAGATTTCTCCAGATTCTCTGAATCTTTCGAATATATTGTGGACTGTAGATGGTGAAATCTGTAAATTCTTTGCAGTAGAATGTGGAAGAACATTGTTAATAAACTGTTAAACTATTTGCCCGTATTTTTTTTTTTTTTATTTAACCCTTATTTAACCAGGAGAAAACCTCACTGAGATTAAAAACTTTTTTTTCAAGAGTGCCTTGGCCAAGACAGCAGCATTGAACAGTTCCAGACAGACAAAAATCAGTCATACACAAACAACATAATATAGAATATGTAGTCCATATGCAACAAAGGTACACACACTACAATTTCAGCAGCAAATATAAGTATTCTGTCTTTTATATAGTCTTTCACAAATGGAATAACCTTGCACTGTCATTGAGTCACCTGTTATGAAACTGTTCCAGTCTTATCCAACCCATGTCCTAACTTTTCTGGAAACTTCTGCAGGCTTCAAATTCAGAATATGTGTATATTTCCAAAAAACAATACTGTTCATCACTGTTAGCATTAAATGTCTTGCTTTTGTGCTATATTCACCTCAATATAGGTTGAAGGAATCTGCAAATCATTGTATTCTGGCTTTATTCTCATTTGACACAACTGCTTAACTTTTTCAGACTTGCATTTTATAAAATATTCGCACAAAACTTAACAACAAAACAGCAGAGTTGTTAAAATGCCGCCATCAAATAATAAAAGTTACAGACTGACATTGAAATCTGGTCAAGATGCCAACATGGCTCTAGCTGAATTTTTTGAATAATGTCTCTCCCCTCTCTTTTTCCTCTTGTCAGCTGCAGCCCAAGTGTGATGTGACCAGTTTGTCTTCAGTCCATCTTTCCACATCACTGAGGATCAATCAGAGATGGCAGCCATCTCTGCTCCAGCCCTGCAGACAGCAGGAGGAGGAAAGTTTCTGCACATCCTGTTGGCGTGCCTCGCCTCACTGCTGTGTCTGCAGCCTGCACACTCCGGCACCGGTCCAGATGTCAAAACCTGGAGCCAAACGGGCCCTCGGCTGCAGCTCTCACACTCAGGTAGGGAACACATCAACGGAGAAATTCGCCACTCTAAGCAAGGAAATAAATAATGTGAGAACATGGGAACAACAAATCTGTCTCAAGTCACGCAGGGCAACAAAGTCCCATTGTCAGCTCTTCTCTGTGTGTGGGATTAATCACCTTAGTTACAATGCAACCTGTTTTATAATGGATCTACCAAACAAAGTCTGGGTCTTATTCAGTTTAATGGAAGACAATGAGTCTGACTGTTGCTGTAATAATGGAACATGTGTTTGACAACATGTCCAAACAGTACACACGCATCAGATGGTTCAGATGGGAGCTTTGCAAGATGGACTTGCCAGTGAGAAACACAGAAACAGGAGAATCCATCAGCTTTGCAAGGTTAACTGGTGTATAGATTTACCCTACCTAACAGCTTGTGCTCTCTCATGTCATGGATATTGAATGTCCAGCAAAAAAAATTACATTATAGTCTCGTTTTAGTCTCCTTGATGAAAGGAAACTTACTTTACATCAGAGTTTTGTCACAAAGACCTTGGATTCATGTTTTTATAATCGTTTTAGTCCACGAAATCAACACTGTGTGCCAGATCTATCTTCAGTGCCAACTGCAGCCAAAATGCATTAATCCAAGTAGAGCAAATTGATCCAGAAACCAATGAAATGTGCAAAGCATCGGATGAACTTCCAAATACAATGCAACGCACAGGCTCCTGTTAGTAAATCATCTCTGTATCAGGTATTATGTTTCATCCTGTGGCACGAGATACAGATCACCAGTTGGTCAGTGGGTAACAGTTACTTTGGCCTTGTTGATAAGGAAAAGGTCCCTTTTGTGGTGGGAAACCCCAGAGTTGGACATAAAACCACACAAAACATAAGCTTTTTAACTTTGTAATCTACATACTCAGCAATAGAGGCAATAAAATCATGAAATCATGCCAAAATGAATGGCAAATCAACCCCAGAAGGGCAAAATAAACAGCTGTTTACATATTCTCTCTACATGAAATGTGGTTCTTCTGCGATGCTGTCATCTAAAGTCTGCAACGGCTCAAAGTTACGCTCGCGCAACACTTTCAGTGGCCAATAGCACCTGCTGTCGGTCGGGGCAAAGCACTGGAAACTAACTCTGCATAGGACTTATGTGGATTTTGGGGGTAAGAAGAGGAGTGCTCAAGAGGCTGGATACATGTAGATCTTATCATCATAATCCAGGACACTTTATAGGTGGTTTGGTACATTTTTTTCAGGCTAATATGTTAAAACAGGAATAATTTCTAAACTAACAACCCTGTTTTAGTTTAATCTTTGTTAATAAAATAGAAGTTTTGATTAACTTTGACTGCCTCAACTCATTCTCAGACACTGCGTGAGCTATTAATATTTGCTGATTTTAAGAGAACCCTACATGTTTGTTTTAGGTGACTGATTCACTTGAGCTGTACACGTTTGATGAAGTCTTAATATAAAGTATAGAAAATGTCACGGTTTTAAAGCTAGGAACCCAGAGTTGACTCTTCTGAGTTTGAACCCTCTGAGGCTGTTCGGCCTCAGAGCCTAAACTTCAGGGAGTTTAATTTCAACAGCATGAAAGAGACAAAAGACAGATTGACTTCCATTTTTATGTCTACAGTTAATGTACTTTTTATTGCCTGTAACTTCACCCATTCAATTTACATTAGCTGCGCTCCATTTAAACTGCAGCATTAATCACGAGTGCCATTCGTCATAGCTTTAGAATGAACATTTGTTAAAGATCTTTTTTCAGTGGATTGTGGAGAATTTTAGGCTACTTGCGTTGAGTTTAGTGAGTTTTCACATCAGCAGAAATTCAAAAATAGCAATCAGAAAACTGAGCAGAAACTTTGTGAATGTGTCTGTCTACAAAGTCTTAACCCTGGATAAAGTATGTGTTTCTCATACTCTCTCTCCTCTTCCTTATTGGTTCAGAGCCTATCAGTTAACAGCCGAGCCTTTAACTCCGAATCAGAATCTCCGTCAGAACCAGTCACACTGATGAAAGTGTTTCCCTGTGGCCTGATTTTAGTCCGGTCAAAGTTTTCTCTGTTACAGTTGTTTTCTCAGCGGATGTGTCACTGTCAGAGCTGGAGAGAACATTATAACACTATCATAAAGATCAGTGAAGTCATGTCTCCATGTTCAAAGCTGTAACTGTAGAAATGTCATCCAGCATACCAGGGAATTATTTTCCTCTCCTTCCTCTGCCTGAGTTTTAGTGTGAGGTCTTAGCAGAAGCTTTTTCCGACAGTAAAACACTTGAGGAGATCAGCAGGGAGGATAGAAAAGGGAAATTTAACAGATCAGCAACATGGGAGGTGATGCTGTGTTGATGAGCGCCATGGTGCTCGTAAATGGTTTGCACTGCATCAGTTAGATTAATAAGAATTAACGGGATTACTGTAACTGTAGATGTTGAGACTCAAGGTTATTTGAGGGCACAATTATTTTACTTGTTAACCTACATTTTTTAAGGTTTCTTTACACAGGAAGCAGCAGCTGCAGGAGGTTGTTTATGTTTCCACAAGCTTACATTGTTAAACCAGTGATTCTTTAGAACTAATGTCATTTACTCTTACAGTTGATGTCCCATACTTCCCCAAGGGCTTCCTAAAGTCCAGATCAACTTCTAGAAGAAACTTATTGAAGGCTTCATTTGTCATTATCTCACTTTTATAATATATTATTTAGAGAGAAAATTAATAACAAAACTCTACATGTTCTTTATTATCTATAGGTAAGAAGTTCAATCGCTACAAAAGGGATTTCCTCCATACAAATAAAATTCCATTTGAAACAATGCTACAACCCAAATTCCAAAAAAAAAGTTGGAGCGATATATAAGGTGAAATAAAAACAGAATGTATAAACCCATATTTTAGAACATAAAATAGAACATAAATGACATATCAGACATTGAAACTGAGACATTTTGCCATTTCATTAAAAATATTACCTTATTTAGAATTTGATGACAGCAACACATCTCAGAAAAGTAGGGACAGGGCCTCTCATTGAACAGCATCCTCTCTTCTGTTAGAAAAAGCCTGGGAAGTGAGTTTTCAGAGATGAATGTTGTCCCATTCTTGTCTGATGGAGGATTTTGGCTGGATTTTTCATACTATGATGCTCCAGATGTTTTCTACCGGTGAAAGGTCTGGACTGCAGGCAGGCCAGTTCAGCACCCGGACTCTTATCGTGAAGCCATGCTGTTGTGATGGATGTGGTATGTGGGTCAGCATTGTCTTACTAATATATCTAAGGCCTTCCCTGAGATATACATTGTCTGGATGGGAACATTTGTTGCACTAAATCCTCAGTGTACTTTTCAGCATTGATGGTGAGAGATGCAGGCTTTGAACTGTGTGCTGATAACAAGCTTGAGGCTCCCTCTCCTCTTTAGTCTGCAGGACATGGCATCTGTGGTTTCAAGGAAGAATTTCAAATTCAGATTCATCTGACCACAGAACAGTTTTCCATTCTGCATCAGAGAAGGCAGCAGTGTTTCTGGATCCTGTTGGATGGATGGCATGGCCAACTGTGCTGACAGACATAGATTTCTAGAAGTGTTCCTGAGCCCATGCAGAGATTTCCAGTACAGAATCATGTTTGTTTTTAATGCAGTGGTCACTGAGGGCCCCATGATAAAAAAACATCCAATACTGGCCTTCATCTTTGTCTCTTGCTCAGAGATTTCTCCAGATTCTCTGAATCTCTTGATGATTTTACAGACTGTAGATGGTGAAATATTCAGTCTTTGCAGTTTTACAGTGGTGAACATTTATTCTGAAATTGTCCCACAATTTTTAAAGTCAGTTTTGTTTTTTTACTGATTGTTAAACCTCTGCCCATCTTTATTTCTGAGAGACTCTGCTTCTCTATAATGCACCTTTTGTGCTTTTTTAGTAGCAAAAGGCTCCTTGAGCTGTTTTTATTAGTAATACTTTTCTAGTCATTTGGTTCCCTGTCCCTGCTTTTTTTGAGATGTGTTGCTGCCATCAAATTCAAAATGTTGTACATGCAGTGGTAAATAGTCTCAGTTTTTACATCTGATGTGATAAAATATGTGTTTGTGAGACTTGACAATCATTACAATCTGTTTCTATTGACATTTTACAAAGAGCCCCAACTTTTTTTGAAATGGGGATGTAAAGGCCTTTATTATAGCATCATGAATTTCACATTACTTACCACCACAATATGCTCTTTCTCAAGGTCTAATTCCCAAAAGATTTCGTGTTAAATCTTCACATAACCCGCCCATAAAGTTTGTCAGCTTTGTTCTGTTCGCTCTCGTTTTGCATCAGCTTGCGGAGCGGAGCTGTCAACAACTTCATTCTCTGCTTTTGCAAGAGTCACACTCCCATGCTGATGAATAATCCACTCTCATCCCTGTCCAACAGAACAGCTCCAGACCATGTGCTTTCAGTACGATAAGATTCCCTGTGGACTTGTTTGCAGAGATTCAGCAGAGATAAGAGGAGTACAAAGCTTTGTTTTTTAATGTGCCACGCAGATGTCTGTGCACACTGAAGCTTCTAGAAGGAGCCTTAGAACACCAAAGCCTCTATGTGACCCACACAGCAAATGACAACATTTTTACAAGACTCATAATTCATATATAGTGTCATTTTCCATGTGTGTAACCATGGGTGCTAAAAGGAGTCAGACAGATTTCATTAGAGCATGCAGCAGAAATGACCTTTTTAACTTGCACTTTTGCAGTCTCATGGTCAGAGATACACTTGGCTGTTAAAAGAAGGCAGGATGAGAAATCAAATGAAGACAATGGTGATTTTATGCATTTAATGTTGCTGCAGTTACTCAAAAAGTACTGCATTATATTAGGGGCTCACTGCTGAAAGTTAGATTACGTATTATCACTCCAATTCACTGTCACTTAATCGACCATAAAAATATAAGATTAAAATTTGCATATGCCCACAAATCTTTACTGTAGAACCTTCACAGGAACTCTCTTTAGTATCTTTAACAAAACAAGCCTAAGTGTGCTTTCAGTGGAAACTTTTTACCTGTGATGTATGGTTTTAGTGTCTACAGTGGAGTTGTTTCTATCTTGACCACAGTCAACACTGTCTCGTCACAATCTTGTCCTTTCATGTAGCAAATTCAGGTATCATGAATATCTCCAAGCTTTGAAAGATGTCTGGATTTGACGCTGCTGTTTTTCATTTACTCCTTCATGAACTTGAACCAACCTCACGTGGGTAATGCCAGACGACAGCTGCATAAACATGCATGAAAATGAGCGTTTGATTCGTCTTTGCTCACGTTTTGCAGATAGAAGAACAACTTGTAGTCAGAGGTATAACTAAAGGAAGTGCAGACAGTCTTTAGTTACAGTTGAATGAAGTTTGCATGTGAATGTCTCAGATGTTGTAATCCATAATGTGAAAGCATGAAGTGCCCATGCTTTCTAAACAAATTTTTGTATCAAATGTGTCAGTGGTGCTGATCAGAGGCTGTTTTGAGGACAGTTTTTAGGTGTTTTTGTGCAGGGTGCCATCAGTTGTCTGTTGCGTTACATACAGCCTTACAGAACAGGTACGTGCACACATAGAAATCAAAAGGGGCTTGAGCACCTGCCCTCCTACTTCCAGAGAGAAAGTGCCCTTTTCTGATGCTTTTTTTTTCCTGGAGAGTTAAAAGCCGGTGATACAGTCTTACGTTGTGTTATTTATAGCTGCCATTGCCATTCACTCTTTTACCCTCTAAGCCTCTGTGCCAAGCATGTGACTAAAGCTGTGACCACCTAGTTGCAGATTCATTGCATGACAAATAACTTTAAGACTTTCCTGTTCATGGAACAACTTTACTTCTGTATCAGAGTGTTTCTACTGCTTGTAAAAATGCGTGATTAAAGCCAAGAAAGAGACAGTTTGATTTAAATAAGAAAGGAGCTCTTCACTCTTTGAGACCTGTACGCAGACGTAAAACACCAGCAGAGCCATCCGCCCTCTTTGAGTCACTTCTTTTTACGAATGCTTACTTCCAGCTTGGCAACCACCAACAGTGGTTTGAGCCAGCGAGTGTTTCCTCTCCAGCGGTGATTAGTTCAGGCAGGCTGGCTTCATTGTGTGCTGGTTAGTGAGATGTTTATCCAGGCAGCAGTCTGCTGAATGAATGAATGAATGAGTGGATGAATGAAGCTAACGAAGCAGTGACAATGTTGTTCTTTACAATTCTGCTCAGGTTTTTGTGTTGAAGTGAGAGGGGAGGGTCTGAGAATGACTGCTGACACAGTGACGGTTTTATAGAAGACAGACGGAAACACGGCATGACTGTCAATGAAACAGAGACTTGCTAAATGTCTGAAAGTCCTGGACACCAAAATGCTATTTGGATGAATTATTCAGTCATTTCCATGTTTGGTTCAGCCTATAGAAACCCAAAGATAAGCTGTTTTCTTACTGAAGTTTCACTCCAGGCTGTTTAATAGGAACTCATTCTTATGACATCATTTGATTTCCATCACTGCTGACAAATGTAAAATGTATTTGAAGCTCACACCATATAGTCTGTTTCATGTATCTTTTGCATGGAGATATTTCACATTCATCTGGGAAAGCTCCCATAGAAGGCTTTTGGGAAGGGCAGCACTTTGCAAAAATTAACAGAAGGTAATTGGAGGAATGTTCTGTCCATCATATTTATGATGGCCAATCAGAGCAGCATGGCAAAATGAGGTTGTATGCATGAGCTGACAGTATACTGCTGCCATAGATGTGAAAGGCGGAGCTCCTCTGTGAATAAAATCCACGCCAAGGCCGGCCAGCAGACATGCAACAACATCTTCTCTTCCAGGACAAGCTTTTGGTGTGACTCTGCACACTTGTTTGAAAAAAAAAATGCGGTCTAGTTCCAATTGAACTCCCACTTTCCTGCAGTTTCCGCCGCAACGATTGCAAACCTGTGCCAAAGCAGGCCAGAAGATGAGCAAAAACTCCTTTTCAGTCATGAAAAGCTTTCAGCTTAAACAGAACTTTGCTCTTGTTTAATTAAAGTAATGTAGACCGATTCTGACAAAACCAACCCCATAACTATGAATACACTGCTTATGTTGCAACTACATCCAAGTTTATCACCACACTGGAGGCAGCCATTGCAAATGGCTAGTATAACTAAACCCCGCCCATAGCTGCCGCCTTGTTCTCCTTAAATGATGCTGATTGGTCTGAAAACTGTTCGGTTCGGCACAAATGTTGTGGATTGGAGGTTTTCAAGATGGATTTGCCTGATAACGGAAATGGAGCGAGGCAAATCCGTCTACTTTGCAAGGTTACCAGGAAGCTTTACTGGTGGATTTTTGACATTTCATCAATAAAACCAACAAACAAACAACTACATTTTTCCCACTGACTCAGATAGGATTAAATCTGACTAACAAAAAGTGATGGCACAGTTGGATAAGAATGGGCAATCTAAACCTGGTATTAATCCCTGATAAAACCTTGGGTTTGTGTTGAAAGCCTTGAGTAGGAGTGTGTTAACTTTGGTACAAAAATTAGGACCATCAAGACACCGGCAGAGAGCTGGATTTGGACTGTAGGGACAAAGGCTAGTTATTTGATGAATAGTGTAGGGTGTAGTTAAGGAGCTAACACAGTAAATATTAGACTTGGCATCAACTCTGTTCCTAATGAGTAGTTATGAACAGCTCCGTCTGTTTGTTTCATGGTTCCTATAGTATCAGCTGTTTCAGTTATGAAAATGTCAAAATTTGCTCATAAAATCTTCAAAACTGATCCCAGAACACAATAGAGAGAGGTGGTATCCTGTTTATATAGTGAGGGAAATAATGAATCTCATAAGGCTGTTTTCTATGGCAGCATAATTTTAAAGCAAATAGAAAATTCCTGATGTGTTATGTCTCAGACTCTCATATCTTTATCAGAGAAGCTAATATAAATTTTCTTTTATGTTTTTGAACTAAGGGTGAGATAGTTTGTACCACATCCTTTTAAAACATTTACTTGTCTTCATTTTGCAGCCATTATTTTCCCTTGAGTGCAGGTGACCTCCTTGTTCCCATTTTCCATAAATAGCCCGTCGTCTCTTGTTCTGCAGCAGATCTCATGATGTCATCCCGATGATGGATAACGTGCTGAGAGAAACATGTGCGTGTTTGTCTGTGGTATTAATGTACTCACGGTAGCGGTAGAGCGGTTTTTATGGCAGTAAAGTGATCAGTAAAGTTCAGTTAATGAAGTAAGACGAGGCTCTCTCGCTGTGTTTGTAGCTGCAGGATGAACTGTAAAAAAGGACTGTTAAGATTTTATAAGGTGGATACTCAGACAGGAGCTTCAGGGGCCAATACACACAAAAATACACAATGACACACACACGAGCAATCAAAAGGTGCTTCTTGATATGCAAAATGCTCCAGTGTTTTCAGTTTCCTTTAAAAAGGCCTTTTTGTATTTCATCACCAAAGCAAGGCAAGTTCATTAACAAGTTCATTAAAAGAGTGCAAATCGCACATGCAGCTGTTTAAAGTGCTTTACTGAGCTAAAAACAGAACATTTTAAACATTAAGAGGAAATATAGCAAAAAGACATGGAAATATAAAATGCATTCAAGTGTAAGCCCTGTACCCCAGTGCAGTAACCGTGCTTTGTGCTGTAGCATTAGCAAGAAACATGCTTTACACATTTTGATACACATTTAAATATGTTGAGGAGCAGACCCTAATCATACATGTTAGGTCTGATACAAAACAGAAGTTTCATGTAAGAGTTGCAGTAACTTCCTGTGAAACAGTGAGATAATGAATTGCTCGCCTATAAAGAAATGGCACAATTGTGTCACTTCTTGTTGCCAGTAGGGGGAGCGACAGCAAAACTATGAAATTACCCTGTTACTGTGTAGAGGGCAGACCTTGATTAAACATGTGAAATTTGAAGTGAATCAGATGTTTCTTATGGGAGTTACGCCAACTTCCTGTGAAAATGGCGAGATATCAAAATGCTCGCCATTGGCAGTAAGGCCTTTAATAAGACTTGTCAGTGTTGTAGAGAAATGTTGAGGCCTTTCTATCTAAATCTGAGCTTGATTTGTTAAAGGTACAGTGTGTAGAATTTGGAATTTTAGTGACATCTAGCGTTCAGATTTTAGAATGAGCCGATCTGTTACCAAAACATCACATCACTAAGCGACGAGAGCCTGTGAAGACCAAAAAGGATCGTGAGCTGGACATCATTTACAGCAGTGACGAGGTGAGGATTTATTCATTCGTTTTTGTAACCATCATTTTTATAGATTATAGGTCAGTTGTAAGCTCCGCCTGCCTTCCAGGTAGATTTCAGGACCGGCGGGCAGTTTCGTATTTAAAAGTCGTGTTTCGCTCTTTCTGTCCCCAAAACATTGCCGTAGACAACATGGCGGTTCATTATGTCGGCCTACGTGAGCGCGATCTGCAGTAATGTAAAGTTTAAAAGTTTTTTTCTAATTTTGTAAAAAGAAAACAAAAGTTTTAACATACTTCACATAAATATATAAACATTATATCCCATTTACACCGTTTCTGTTCGGCGAAATGCTGCCAAATTCTACACACTGTACCTTTAAACTCAGTAATTTTAATGAAGAAATGGCCAATTGTGTTACAATTGCCAGTAGGGGGCACTATGTGATGTTAGCATGTGGGTGTGTTCAGTGCGATACTGTTGTCTTGTGAGAAGGAGCAGAACATCACAGAATATTGTTTTAAAAAGTTAGAGTAAGTTTGAGTCATTTGGCACCATCAAAAATGTCTTATTTTGAACTAGAGATGAAGCTGTTGGACTTCCTGTTTGGATTTGGGTATGGGTCCAAGAGGCTTTTTTGTAGGTCTTATGATGACCCATATGCAGATGAAAAATCATAAGCCTGGGCTGAATTGTGTGCAGGGGCTGAATATTTTAAGGGAAAATGTAAAAAATCAGGGGTGGGAATGTTCAATTGCCAGAAGGGGGCGCTGTGACAGAGTAATGATAAAGATAAATAGATGTATTCAGGATCAATGTGTGATCATCCCTGTGAGGTTTGGTGAGGATGGACATAAGCCCTAAAAGGTTATTTAGCATTATTGATGTATTTTCATTGCAAAATACGTACAGAAAGGTAGTTCAAGTTTGGGTTCAATCACGGCCCAACCCCATTGCTGAAAACTCACAGTTAGCACAGTTTTAGATCTCCTGGTTGTCTAGTATGAACAAAAAAAGATCCAGAGTCAATCAGCTGAAACCCCTCTGACTAGATTGTCAAAATATGAAACTTCTGAATTGCCCAAAAATGCCAAAATTTGCCATTTAGTTTTTTATAGTCTGTTTCCTGCTCATTTTAGAGGATGACCCCAAGAGAGGGGTTTTTTTTTTGGGTGCAAAGATTTTCATGCATGTAACTCTTAACCAGTCCCCGATCTCTTAACGGGGCCCCTGTTAGGCCTCTGCTTGATAGACTTGCACAAGTCCAAGAAAATACAAAAATTTCTACTGGGGGACAATTTTCTGTAAACTTTGATGTGTTTTTCAGCTCCCCAAATTAGCAATTCGTCTGGCAGAAAATGACAGTTACAGCAGGGTCCTTGCCAACCCCAGGTCAGTACTCAGGTCCTCATAAGACAAAAATGAGAATTCAAAATTCAGAATATATTAAAATGGGGTGCAGATCACCTATCAGTTGGGTTGTATCGAAGCTCCTCCTCCAAACAGATATTGCAGGTTTGAGTCTCCTTTCCTGCAAATCATTCCCAACTCTTTCTCCTACTCTATACATGAACAACAGAAAAGCAGATAGAAATGGGGAATTGCAGACTGTTATGACACTGATAAACTGAATTAAGCTGTCACATTGCATGCTGTTTAGTCACACTGTAAGAGTAAGCAGTTTTAAAAAGAAATGTTTTTATCTTGGACTTAATAGTCCTCAGAGTCAGGCATTTGGGAGATTATTCCAGGACCATGCTGCATGATAACCAGTCATTACCTCTTTATGTTTTTCCCATATTCACTATCTTTGTGCTCCAACTCTTTTTCTCTTATTCTCACAAATGCACACTCTCAAAGGGAAATTGTGTGCGTCACAGCTGACCTGATGTCTGACCTGAGCAGGAATCCAGAGAGACCAGCCCTCATCCTGCAGGGAGACGCACTCTGTTAGCCTTTAACCTGACCACAGAGTCTGTGCAGCATGCACACATCCAAAAGTAAACACAGAATAAAACAGAGAGAAAGTACAACTACCACCTGGCAGATACAAGCCTCTGCAGGGTATAATTCCTGGGCAGTGAAAGTACTATGGTGTGTCAAGAAGAAGGGCTAGGGTGTTTTTTTGTTGTTGTTGTTGTTGTTGTTTTTTTTTACTTTAACCTTGAACTCCAAAGTTGGATCAGTTCATCCTCGAGTCAGAGTGGACATTTCTGCAAAGTTTAGAGAAATTCCCTCAAAGCATTCTTGAGATATCAAGTTTACAACAATGGTCCAGACAGATGGATGGACAACCTGAAAATATTTTGCCTCTGGTCCTTGCTCTCACCAGCACGGAGGCATGCCAAGAGATGGACAGGCCTCTTAGATATGCTTGAGAGCTTTTTACCTGTAACTTGTTTGCATGTGTGTCTGCATCTTTCCAGTCTGCTCTTTATTATCTTCTGGCCTCTGAAAAACACATTACACACTGCCAACCATCCATCATCTCTAACATGGTCTCTCTCACACCACTGACACATGCAGGAGCAAGTTTTGGCTTCCACTTTTACAGAAATTTATTCAGGACAACACAAGACCTCGCATGCTTCCTCGAGCCTGTCAACCTCGTGGTAAAAAGTCATAAATATAAATGTGATCACGCAGTTAAACACATGCAGGTGTACTTTGTTTTTTTGCTGATTTAATGCAGATATCAGGTCTAAAAATCTCTCAATGTGCTCCAAAATATTAATTAGGTTTTGGTTTTCATCCATCCAGTCATCCATAGAAATCTACAGCTGAAAATGTATTCAGTGGTAGAAACAGATTCCCTGACGTTTATGATGGCCGTTTTGTAAGGGAGCCAAATTAAATACAACAAACGTTGTGGAAGATGTCAATCCAAGTTTATTTCTCAAATCTTTGGAAAACCACACGAGAACCAGGTCTGTTTTTATCATGATCCCCACCTCATGTTTCTGAAAGATCAAATGTGAACTGTTGCTTGGTTGCAGATATTACCACAAAAACACTGGTGTTGTCATTTGTTATTCATGTTGAATTCACGGCTTCTAGTCAAGGTTGAAGTGTTTTGTTTCTCCAGAAAAGAGCTCATTAGTTAAGGGCTTAACAAATACTGGAATGGACAAGTCCTGACTGATTGGACCAAATCAGGAAGTGAACATGGATGTCTGTGTTTTAACCTCCAAAGGTCACTGTTTCAGCCCGTTTACAATGTTGGCTGACAGATGGATGATGCCTCTCCACCTCCTCCTGTAGTACAACTAGAACTCCGACCAGGTGGTTAAAGGCCTCAGAAACCTTGGTAGCTATTGTCGGTGTTCTTTTGTACAGTATGTCTCTCTGTGCTCATGTTAGTCTAGAGCTATAGATCCAGAGATGCAACCCAGGGGGTCTCAAGACACTTAGGAGGTCCCAAGATGCCTTTCAAAAATAGAACATTTTATGTTTTGTTTTTTTTTCCTATTGTTGTAAAAATATACTTTTTTCTGCTCCTAGCCTTTCCTAAAATTAATTCTGTAGGATGAGATAATTTCAGTCAGCAATACTCTTGTCAAACATTTTACCATTTTAAGCGCATGGCTCGAAAACCCGAAATGGATAGATACATTTCTGATGATGAATGTTGAATATAATAAGAACAGTTCAAAAGAAATTAAACCATAGTAGCATGAATCTGAATATGAGGGAGCAACAAGCTATAAAGGAGGAGCTGGGGTGGAGGAGGTGAAGCTTTGCCAGCAGCAGCCTGTTTCATCAGCAGTAATGCAAGCAGGGATTAGTGAGAAGTACGTCATGTTTAACGCTGTGTTGAGAGAAAGAGCTGTGATTGGCTGAGGGAGCTGGGAGGCGATAATTAGGATCAGCTGATCACAGCTGGGTGTATAACAAACGTGTCCTGCATGAACTAATGACAGACTTCATATTGTGTTTTTTAGGGTGCAGTGCTCTTATGTGTTTTCTTATGCCAGTGTTGGAAAAGGCTTATAAATAAAGATGTGCAGCAGATCAAGGTTATTATAGTTCACTAAAACTAACTAAATAACTAAAACTAAAATTCAAAAATCTATTTAGTTAACTGAAACCAAAAAAACTAAGCTTTACCCAAAAATGAAAACTAACTAACACTGTATAGTGTGCAAACCTAACTAAAATTTAAAAAAGGAGACAAAATATTCTTAGTTTTAGTCTTTGAGACAACCACACTGATTGGCATCCACACACAAGTCTGGGGAGAGTAAAATAGCCTGATCTGATTGGTTAAGACTTCACACATTGGGAGTTTTATGTCTGGAGTTGTATTCAAACATCATCATTAAGTAAATAAAATGATAAGTAAAGAGTAGTTGTTTTAATATTTTTTTCAAAATATATTACACTCACTCAGCCCTGACATCCATCCGTAAAAAAACTAAAACTAACACTAAAACTAATAAAAACTAAACTAAAATGAAGCATTTTTACATAAATAAAAACTAAACTAAACTAACAAACCAGCAGTAAAAGCTAATTGAAACTGAAATTGAACAAAGAATAGTAAAAATAGAAACTAATGAAAAATCCAAAACTATTATAATCTTGCAGCAGATACATAACATTATATACTCTGTCAGGGTCGGCAGTCTCTGGCGGTGTTACTTTGGGGTCCTGGGCTGAAAAGTTTGGAAATACTTGATCTAGAGCAATTAAAAAACAATCTGAAAGCAGTTGTAGTTTTCACCTTTAAAAAGAAGGAATAGGTAAGAGGCTACAGAATGGTACAAGGTCTCTGCATTTTCAGTTTGCTGTAGTGACCTTTGACCTAACCCTGTAAATACCCACCTTTGGACTAGGACTTGGATTAATTTACTCTAATGCAGGACTACAGTGAGGCATAGAATTTATTACAGTTTATTTTTCATTTTTGGCAAACACTAAAATCAAATTTGACTTTAAAATGCTGAGTCTGTGCAGCCCTGACTAAATCCTTCTTAAAACCTTTCAGAAGCTTCCAGTAGTTGTGAAATCATGCATGCTCCTGTGTCAAAACTCCACCCGTACGATTTTCAAGACATGCTGTACCAACACCAAACCGTATTTCAAACTCAGACATCAGAGTTCAGAACCGGCTCCTCCTCAGGCGATGTATAGCTGCAGGATGTTCATAGTTGTGACTACATTTAGAAGTCAAACGTATACGTCTAACTGTGTCAGTGCATGTTTGGGTTTATTGTTTCAGCGATGGACGTCTGTGTCAGTTTAGAGAAGATTCAGCCTCTCTGATGAGACTTCTTCCTGCTGCTGTTTTTTTCTGATGGGACGTTTGACACTCATGTGGAATAAATCCAAGATAAACACACTGACCTCATGTGGGACTGGGATGGGAAACTTCTATCACACACACACACACACACACACATAAAGGTACACAGAGTGATAGCAGTGACAGTACAGAGCCAATTGTGTGTTATCTCTCACACACACTTTATTTTGATAGCTGGTCACTCAGACGGATATAAAAACATGACCTGGTGCACTAATGTATGCACTCTGGGTACGTACAGATATCCAATTATCACAGTGACAGCTGAACACATACACACACCTCTTATACACACACCTTTCATACACACATGCATTTGTCATTGTGTTTATTACTGTATAAACTTTTGTTAAAGTTTCGTGTGTTGCTTTAGGGAATCTGTCAAAGTTGATTTGCTTCATTATGAATGACAACTTCTGCAGTAACGCTAGATTTTTACTGAAATACAGACAGAAATGTGACCTATTTGTGTGTGAGGTAGAGAAAAAAACAGAGAGAAAACAGAGAAAAGGTTAGACTCACATACTCACTGAAATCTGACCTTGCTGTCTCTGTATGTATGTGTTTAGAGCAGCCCCTGGAGGTGTCGTACCTTGTGGTGTCATGCCGTGAACCTTGACTTTTGACCATGCAGTAAATTAGAGGGAAAAGGAGAGGCAAAAACCAGAAGGCAGAGAGAAGAAGGGGTGATGATGCAAAAGAAATAAAGATGCAGTGAGGAAAACATTCTGCAAAGGTTGTTTCCTTAGGGTCGTGAAGAAAAGGAGGAGCTAGAAAAGAAGGAGAAGAAGTAGGGATGGATGGATGACACATGTGGTAGAGGAGGTTTCCTGATGTTAATGAACCCGTCAACCACCTGAGACGATCCAGAGCAGATAGGAGGTCACAGAGGGAGTACTGCTCTTAATTAAACAGAGGTTTCTCAAGGTTGAAATCAAGCAGGAAACTCTGCTGATGAAAAATGAAGCTGATGCAGAACTGAAAAAACCCTGCAGTTTCTTTAGGGTCCACTCAAGGCTTGATGTTATAGTCAAAGAATCCCTATGAGGGACCCCAAAAATGTCCATCTTTAGAGCATATATGAGCAAGCATAGCCTTGTTTAAAAACAATCTCAGTAGCTCATTTCTTTTTCTTTAAAACTGCATGAAGCTTGGGTTTTATTAATCATCAGCATTGATTATTCTAAGGTAAAGTGTTGTGAGTAAATTTAGAATGATAATGAGTGTGATGGATTTAAATGACATATAAACATATAAAGTAGCTGTTTGCCGGTGATTAGGTCTTGCTAGGCTAAGGTATTCCTGACCCTGAAATTCCACTTACTCCTGCTGCATCGTGTTCCGGTTGTACAGCACCTGTACCCACTGAATGCATTTCTGGTGGGATGGGCAGTGGACTGCAATCCTGAGAGAGAGAACTATGACCTCCAGCTGAAATAGTATGTAAACAACAGATAACTTTGCCTTTCTAAAGCTGATTAGTGTTGGATGGTACGTTAGGAGGTTAACCTTCTGAAGACAGCATTGTCATATACAACAAATACAGACACATGTTAACCAAAGTTAAATCACTTTTGAGCCATAAATTGCAGACACTTGTTTTGAAAGCCCTCCATTATGCTGTCCTAATGACGCTATCCATGCCCTCATAGCACTTACAGAATGTTTTCTAGCAAGCCTGGAGCTGTGAACTTCTGCAGTCTTCAAAGATTAAATCCACAAGACTGCTCCAATATTGGACGTCTTTTTATCCATTTACAATCCGTATCTCACTCACTGGACTGTGATAGTCTAGTCACAGCCTGGACTGGACTGGAAAGCCTGGAAAAAGCCTGGACTGGAAGCTTTTCCAATGTCACATCATGCTTTGTAGAACAGAGCATGTTCACAGACTTTGAAATTGGAGAAGAGAGCCTGAATGACTCATAATAGAGAAAAAGACACAGAGAGGCTGTGATGTGTCCCTCAGAGTCACTAAATTTTAAAGAAAGACTTCAATTCCTGAGAGTACAAGGACTTCTTTTGAAAAAAATGTAAATGTTTTAAAGACTTTTTGTCTCAGAATAATATTTTTTTCAAAGAGATTGAAGAACAAGTTCATGCAAAAACAACCCATAGTCATTAATGTTTACTGTGTTTAATACATAAAGATCTTTGACTTATAATTTCTGACTAGTTTTTTCTTTTGTCTTTATAGTCCCTAACATCTTTTGAATTCCAGTGACATTGCTGCAGCACACACAGTCTTAGTGCCCAGGTTGTCCTGCAGAAAAGGATGTTTAGAGCTTGACTGTGTGCTACAAGCTTTCAAAGACAAAACGTCCAGACCAGACAAAATGGTTAAAAAACAGCTGAGGGCTCATAGGGATAAAAGGTTTAGGTTCTCTAGAAAGGATGTGTGGTTTCCTACCTTAGTATAGGTGTCATGTTACCTCTGTGACCCTCTGAGCAAATGATGAACTTTAGCTCATGCTACAGGATGAGACGTGATGTTAAAGTGATATGATTTTGTATCAGGTGTCTGTGCATTGTGTTGTATTTTAATGAACAGATGCTTTGTCTTTCCACCTTTGTATCAATCAGCTCTATGTGGATTGACGCTTTTTGGAAGCGGGTGGTGCTGAAATTAGACCTGGTTTATATCTCAAGAAGAGTGATTCGCTTCAGAAATAGACCAGAGCACGTGCTATGGAGCTGCACAGATTGACTAGAAAGCTGACGGTGCAGCCTTGTTGGGACATGGTGGCCATCCACCAACCATCCACCACTCCATCCATCTGGACCATCTATGGTTGCACGGTACTCATCAGTAAACAAGATTGTTTGAAAATAGGTCTTCATGTATTTCTGGGTCCACTGCAATCTGCTTGTGAGCATTGGTTAGGGGTGACTGAATAGTAGGTTTATGCATGACTGCAAGCCTCTGGAGGATCCTACACCTTGAGGTTGGTGGGACTCCAGAGACACCAGCAGCTTCAAATACCTGTGTTCTGCTTTGTAATGGCATTTTAGCAGCTGATCTCTTGGGGAAAATTGAATTTTGTGCTTCTTTCTGAATTAAACATTACAGTTTTTTTAATGGTTTTCTTGGATTATTCTCTCAGGGTTAAATTCTATTTACGGAGAGTAAGGCATAGGAGGGTATACATGAACACACTGTTAGCACACACTGATGCTGGTTATCGTCGCACAGTTGGGAGCTGACAGACTCTCGATCTTTAAGTCGTTACTAGATAAGGCTCAGAGGAGACAGATAACAGCTGATTAGAGCTCTTGTAGGTAGATCAGCTACATAGCATGGCTTATATCACCCTCACACAAATGCTCTCATGGTATCCTGAAAGGAGGCTGCCGTACTCTGTTGTTCTCACAGTTTTAACCTCTCTGATGTTTGTCAGGAGCAGAGAGAGAGAGACGACTCGTCTCTGATTCTGCATGAGAGCAGTGTGAGTCCACGCACACACACTAATACACACTCTGCTTTGCTTGACTTCCTCTGACACCTCGCTCTGTTTCAGTCCGGCTGTTTAGTAAACACTCTGTGACTCTTCAACCTCCTTAAAAGTTAGTCATGCATGAGTTTGAGTGTGTGAGAGTGATAGAGGGAGAGTTAAGACACTCTAGGCTTGTGTCCAAATCACACATTTATTCCCTACACCATACCCTGTATAGGGAGCTGTCTATAGTGAACTATATATTGTACTCAACAAAGCAATACAATGAATGAAAAAAATGATTGCTAGAGTGAAGACAAGGCCCAGGTTCAAGCCCAACCAGTAGCTTCTTACCCACATATCATTCCTAACTACCTCCCGGTTTCGAATCTATTCACGACTCTTTTCTGTAATAAAGGCTTAAAAGCCCCAATATACTGGTTTTGTTGGAAAATTTTGTTGGAAAAAAGGTTTGTGATAATCTTAAGTCATGGATAGTGATGAGGGTGATGGAGAAGATGATGGAGAAGAAGAAAGCAGGGACAGAGAGCAAGATGAGGATGATGGAGAAGAAGGCAGAGCCAGAGAGGAAGATGAGGATAATGGAGAAGAAGAAGGCAGGGGCAGAGAGCAAGATGAGGATGATGGGGGAGAAGAGAGCAGGGTCAGACAACTGGACTGTATATGCCAACTGTCAAGTGAGAAACAGAAATGGTGCACTTTTGTCCTGGAGCTTCTTTTATTTGCTTTCTTTATTGAAGGTTTTCCCACTATCAGATAATTTAAATGAAAATTTTACAAATAACAGATTACTTGAATATCAAAACTAACGTATCATGTTACTCATTACAAAATAAATCAAAAAAGTTATCTGAGTGCTCTAATGGATTATCTGTAGTACGTTAGCCACTGACAATGAGTGCAGACAACAATTCTTATATGGACAGCACTACAGTGTTGCAGTCACTGTAGGGTGCACTTTATAGTGAATGTGGTGGGATTTCAGACAAAGCTAAAGGCTTGCAACCACATATTAGGGACAAGAAGATAACTTAAAACATGGATAGACAAATCTTTTTTCATCACATTTATCTTTAATGACATGAAAGTTTTTGAGACCAGATGTGTCAAGATAATTTGCATTGAAAAGATCAACATGTACATTTATTAATTGGTGGTTCTAGGATAGCTAGGGTAGAAAAAAGCTAACAACGCTCATTCATAATCAGTCAGGGTACTCACACAATAAACAAGGTTTTTTTTTTTGTCGGTGTTAAAAATGTGGAGACAATCATAACATCCATGCTGCATTCCTGCAGTGTTCTTCATTAATGAGCAGATATTTGAACAGAGTGTAAGAGTTCAACAACCTCTCGGCTGCTTTCTTATAAACAGCCTGATACAAGGAAAATAACAGAGTTCAGTGTGCACTTCTAAATAAAATGTCCTTAATTCTCCTTTTGCCTGCATGAGTCCCCAACAGCAAGACTCTGCAGACCATACCAACGATGACAGGCTGATTTAAACAACACAAGATGGAATAGACTGGAACGCTCTTCTGCCAGTTAAAGAAAATCAACCGGCATCTGGAACTTCTTGTTGCTTTTTTCCTCTTGATCCACCCATACTGGATCGTGAACAGTCCCACCACTATCAATTTTGATTATTTGTTTACATTTTACATGACCTCCAACTTTTATTTTTTAATGGGGTGACAATAAACACCACCAAACTTTTCTTCTTACTCTACAGAAGTCTTTACGTTGCATCTCTTTTTGCCTGTATGTCTTCTGTACCATTTGCAAAGGAGTTAACACTGCTATCCTATGCATGCAAGCAATATATGTGATTAATGTTAAGTGCTGTCAAAGGGAAAGTATTTCAACCAACTATTGCTCCTAAAGCTTGTAGCTGAAATCTTCCGTTCCCACAAATCTCCCTCAGCCTGGGTTCGACACACAGCTTTAACCTTCAAAAACGTTTTTCATTCTGCCTCTGTCCACCGTTTCTTCCTCCTACTCTTTCTGCAAATGTTGCAGCAATAACTGGAAAGAATTATAGAAGCACATTTTTAACCTCCAGAGCAGCGTTGCATTAGTTTGATGATAGGGAACTAAATCTTCAGTTTTCTTAAAAACAATGAAATGTGTCCTCGGGCACTGATTCCAGCAGAATTGCTGCTTTCTCTTAATGAGCATGTAAATGTGCCAGTGGCCATCTTGGTGCATATAAACCCAAAAGGCCACAGTGATTCTGGAAAAAGAACGAAGAGAGTGGCAGCATCTTTTCTGTGACAGGAAGCGTCGAGTTTATAGGAAATGTGTTCCCAATTTGTTGCACACTGCCTGTCTTACAGCACCTTGTAGCATAAACCTAAACATCACTTCCTCTCCTCTTCTTTCATCTACATTCACTAATTACAGTGTTTAGATGCTGTTTGTGCACTAGTTCATGTTAAAGATGTAGTTTGTTCAGTGAAGTGCTAGTTTTGGTTTTGTGGCTGCAGTGACCCTGCAGAGATAAATCAATCTGGGTTGGCACTCCTCCTCTATCTCATGATGTTCCTGCAGTTTGTAATGTTGATTATCTCCCAGGCTGTTATTTATCTGTTCTGCTGATGTGGGTCATCACCTCCTGTCATCTGTATGCTGTGGTTGTAACACTGTGATGAATCAAACTGCAACAGGAAACGGTGAAAGCATCTCCGCTTATCACAGAATAATCTGCATTTGCATTTTACTTGATAATTCTACTCAAATAAATCTTTCCCCTTTTTGATTATCAACCTCTACAGATATGGAGTAGCTTATTTCTCTGACTTACTAAATATCAGCTGAATATCAAACTAAATATCAGCTGGACACGTGTGAATTAACCATCTAATAACTGAATTATGTCATTGTGACATTATCTGCTCATCATGATCATGCCGAAGTTTAAAATTTGTCAGGAAGGTGGGTCAAGCATTGTCAATTATAGCTGGAAGAGCTCTTGTGCAGAAGACAAAATCAAAGAAGAAACAGGTCTTGGTTTGTTCCTCTGTATCCAGAAGAGGACAATATGAACTGGCTTTCATTCAAATAGAGCTTAAATGTGACAGCTTTAAGAAAATAGTGGTATAGTTTGTTGATAAAATCTCTTAGCTTCATTGTTAAGCTTGCACAGAGGAAGCTACTGAATGCAGACTCCTGAAAAGTGCAACACACTATCCAGGGATTATTGAATGTCAGCAATTCATTTTGTACATGCACCCCTCCATATTTCTTATTGTGTAAAAGAGTATATTCAACAGCATGAGCACTGTGAAGCTGGCTTTAGCTCTAAGTTATTGAAAGAAGGAAAGAGAAAGAGTGAAAGAGTACATCACACTGGCAGGATAAAATACAGACTTGGACTCTGTGATCGTCATGCCTCTGTATGTTGTTCATGAGTTCTACATTTTTGGTCCTAACAAACTGGAGCCCTCTGAAGATGATTTCTGGTTTTCATTTCAGATCTAGGTTTGGATCTGGTCTGTAGGTTTGGACGCATTTAGACATGGTTGGCTATTTGGCAGATCAGCTGTATAACCTACATTTATTACAAATATGTTCCTAATTCAATGTATGTTTGCTGAAGACTTTATCCGTTCTGAACTTGATAAAACATTTACCCACCATTTATTTTGATTTAATGCAGCGTCCATGACATCAGCCTTTTATGTAAGTGAGGCCTGCAGCGGTTCGTACATGTTGGCAGCTAAAAGGTTATTTTGTGTGTTTCATTTGTACTGGGTTGAAACATGGCGGTGTGCCTGTGGTCTTTAAATGTCACACTTTGGCAAAGAAATGTCCTATGTAAGGGGTTTTATCCCCAGAGTAAAGCCTCTGCCAACAGAAATCTAACTTCATGTTTGTGCTATAACAGCCCAAAGCTTTGATTTTTACCCTCATTTAACCTGAATAAATTTGATTCCCATCTGTAACTGTATGAAATCAAGGATGTTTGCATGTTTTTACATCTATATTTACAGGTTTAAGACAGTCCACAGCATAGGTTCATACAAAAATACGCTAAAGTGAAGCCTCTGTGTAACTTATTATTTACAGCTAAACTGAGACTCACCAGAAACAGATGCACATTTCAGCCCAAAGAAAAATATTCACTGGCTAAAAGTTAGGGTCCTTTCACATTAAGGACTGAGGCTCAGATCTGAGTACAGTTGACCCCAAAGTCAGGCTCATTTGAACCCAAACATGCCAGACTTGGGCACTGAGTCCATGTCCCCTTGAGAAGGTGGTCTTTCTTCACGGTTCATGTGTGCTCAAAAATGGTCCACCACAGTGTTAATTTTGACAGCACTTTTTAAATTTGGTTTGAGTTATAGTCTTTTGCCAAAAATAGCTTTGATTTTTAGTCATAATTTAATCATCTAAATTGTTTTAATTTTAGTCTGGTTTTAGTTGACAAAACTTCTCAACATTTTAGTAGACGAAATTTACAGTAAATTTAGTCAACTGATTGGATCTCCCCCGCATCTCATCCCACCTTCCCACACAGCCAAAGTAGCTGTGATTGGATATATGCCTAACTTGCCCCTACTTTCTACATGATGAAATCAGGTCTGATTGGATAAAGTCTCTGTCAAACAATTTCATCTCGTTTTTTTTTTTTTGTTGACTAAAGTGTCAATTAATTTCGTTTTAGTTTTTGTCCATGTGCACTTGTTTTTATTAGTTACTGTCCTGTTTTTGTCAAAGAAAAAAGGCTATTAACGAAAACTATAACGAAAATAATTAGTCAACAAAATTAACGCTGGTTCACCCATGCAACCATGCTTGAGTACGGGGTACTCCTAAGTAAGAAGAGTACCAAAGACAGTTCTGTTGTTTCCTGCCTCATCAAAAATCCTTTTATCTGTGCAGAACTGGTCTGTCTTACAAGCTGAGCTGCACAGTAGATGTAAAAGTAGTGAAAGAGCTGCTGTTTGCCATAAAAACTTGAAAGGTCCATAGAAGCACTCTTGAATATTATGATGTCAAAATTAGATTTGCATGTATGAACTTATGTCACAATAGAATACTTAATAAGTAGTTTATTCATAGGACAATCCACTGATAGTTAGCTTATAGAAAACAAACTAAGACTGTGCCTGTGTTCCTATAGGGCCGTATATTGGTATCAGATGATAGCGGATATTTTGCTTGATTCTTGCAGATAAAGCTTGCTTCACATAATTCTGCACTGAAATGAGATCTCTAGAACTGAAGCTTCATGAATCTGCCTTTCTGAAACAGCAACAAAGCCTGTCAGTGTTCCTGACATCAGTCACCTGGCAGGTTAGACTGAGATTAATCAATCTGAAATAATAACAGCCGGGTGGGTTATTATCCTCCAGCAGCAGTTTGGATTTTGAGGTCCTCCTAATACGGTAACCTGATATATGAAACACTGCAGTTATCATGTCGAGGTTCAAAGGGAAACTCTTCAGCTGTGATTTAAAGCTCTGAGCCATTAAGAGAGAGGACAGAGAGCAGCTGAAGTAAAGAGGACATGGAAAGTGATGCTGATGCCTCTCTGGACACAGATCAAAGACACTTAAACTATATAATGAGAAGAGGAATAATCATCAAAATGGCTTTTTACACGATTAAATGTAAGCATGCAGACTCTTAGAGAAACTGCAGGAAGGACTGAGTCGGTGCCAGGATTTAAAATAAACAGTGAAATTATTCAGAAGTATGTTTGAAGGAGCATAGTTTGTGTGGATGGAGAAATAGAGGCTGACTTTTAAGAGATATCATCACTCTCTGTCCTCCAGATAATCCCTCTCCTCATCCATCCTCTCTCTCCTACTTAAAGAAGAAGAAATCATTCCTTCTATGATGTACCATACAGCTGATTCACACACGAAGCAGCTGCTCAAGAGAAAAATGCTTGATGCATCTGTGAAAAATATGCTTCCAGGGAGTCTGGAGAAGGATTGCAACAGGGCTGAAGTATGAAGAAGAGCTCTGCTCTCAGTTTCTGTCAAAACATATATTTTCTATTCATTTTTTCTGTTGAGGTCCTGGTGGTGAATTCCAAATCAGGATTAAACACTTATCTTAACTTCATTAAGTCAACACTTCTAAGTTAAGGATCAAAGTATCTGCTGGTAAACTGTATGAGGCCGGTGTGAGTGTGGCTGAGGTTAGCAGTACTAGCACTGTTGTCCATAAATGCCTGAGCTGAATGTGGTTAAAGTCTTTTCATAGTTTTTGACTTTATTTCTCAAATTTTGTTCTTGATGTCTGGTTGGATTTAGAGGGGGCAGTGATAGCCTGGAGTTTTTAACAAAAATGATGACAAACAGTTTGATTATTCTGTAGGGGAGCAGTACTCCTGAGCCTCCGCCCTTGCTTGCAGCCCGGTTTTCTAGTTTGCAGATGATATTGGCTTCCTCAGATGCGGACCTCCAGCACGCTCTGGATCAGTTCTGAGCAGAATGTGAAGCGGCTGGTATGAGAATAAGCATCTCCAATTGGAGAGGATTGGTGCAGGGTCAGCAGTTTTGCAGGCGCTGTACCATACCGTTGTAGGGATAAGGGAGCTGAGCCGAAAGGCAAAGCTTTTGATTCACCAGTCAATCTGTATCCCAACCCTCACCTATGGCCATGAACTCTGGGTAATGACAGAAAGAATGCGATCTTGGGTCCAAGCTGTTGAAATGAGATTCCTCAGGAGGGTGGCTGGGCTCAGCCTTAGAGAGAGAGTGAGGAGATAGGACATCTGAAGGATCTGGAAGTAGAATTGCTGCTCCTTCATGTTGAAAGGAGCCAGTTGAGGTGGTTGATCAGGATCTGATCAGGATGCCTCCAGGGCGCCTTCCTGTGGAGGTCTTCCAGGCACGTCCTGCTGGGAGGAGACCCCGAGGCAGACCCAGAACTCGCTGGAGGGATTATATATCCCATTTGACCTGGGAGCGCCTCGGAATCCCTCAGGAGGAACTGGAAAATGTTGGGGACATCTAAGTTGTCTTGCTTTGAGCAGAAGAAAATGGATGGATGGATGGTTTGATTATTGATCATTATTAGGGTACAAGACTACATTTTTTTTTAAGCTGAGCTGCAGAGCAGTAAACCATATTGTGTCCTTGTGCATTTGAAACAGTGACTGTGAAACAAGTAAGCAAAACATATAACTGCATCAGCCAATACAACACCATTGCATCTACAAACGGCTAAGCCATGGGAGTATTTCAGCCTCCGTGCTGCAAATTAAAGCAACAAACTTCCTGCAGACAGCACAGAGGAGACTTATCGGTCTGCTCCAGGGCTAAAATTGCCACTATTTAGGACTAAGGCCTTTCGCTTTAACTTGTCAGCAGTAAGAAATCCTGAAGTCTTGCTGAGATGATGCTTTTTAGGCTGCATACACAGGTTAGACTAACATCTGTGCTGGTTAATGGCAGCCATCAATGATTGTGAATGAAGTAGACATACTTCCTGTTTAACCTTCTTATCGTGGGAACATTTTTACTTCTTCTAGGAACACTGTCAACGTCTGTAACTGTAGGAAGGACTTTTTATTCAGACACTTCAGAATTAAAAAAGAAATCTAAGAGAGAGAAAAGAGGTTATAAAGGAAGACGTCTAGTCTCAGCGAATGTGGCACTTGTTTCCTGTCATTAGCTATCCCACCCACATGGAGAAGGGAGATTTTCTTCTTTGTCCCTTTGGTTTTCTTACAGTAGATCTTGTATTGTTGCTCCACTGAGGAGGAAAAAATAGAGCAACCCCACCAGACCACAGAGTGAAGTAATGGTGGGAAATGGAGGAATTTAGAGGCTGAGATTTTGTCAATGAACCTGAAAGAAGGGTGGAGGTGGGTGGGCTGAGGGGCTGTGTGGGAAGCAAAGAAAAAACAAAGAGGTTGAAGGAGTGTGTAAAGAGGGGAGATGAGTATTTAAGAGCTATTTTTTTAATTTACAGAGCACTGAAAAAGAGTCATTTGCTTTCTGCCACAGATCGACTGAAGCCTCAGAGGAAGAAATGCAGCTGCTCGTTTATTTTAACAGAGCTTCATTAGTAGTGAAAGTAGCTTTCCCATCAGCTGTGCTTTTCACTTATTCAGGTGTATTATTATTATTATTATTTTTACACCTGAATACATTTACTTATAATCAAGCAGCTTCACACCAAGCCAGCAAGGAGCTGATGACAGTCAGCAAAACCATGGCCGATTGTACAGTTAAGCTGTGATAACCGTATCTTATTTTTAACCTTGATAAAAAAAAAACATCTCATCAAAGCAGCAAATCTGAATTTTATTAGTGAATTAATAATTTAGTACCATATTGTCTTAAAAATTTGAGTCCCTTTTCTGTGGAAGGGCACACTGAAGTAAACAATTAGGGGCGCAGTTGTAGGCTTCATATAAAGGCCTTAATGCACACAGGATGCTGGGAAAAAGCAGAGAAAACATTAACATTTTCAATGAAAACAACTAGAATATTGTGAAAAGAACTCAAAAATAGCTTAAAATTGGTAAATACAAATGGCATGGGCAAAAATGTGACAAAAATGGCAGAAAGGAGCTAAAATGGGTAAAAACTGGTAGAAATGTATAAAGAGTGCCAAAAAGTGGGCAAAATGAGCAAAAAGTGAAAATTTAGTGGCAGAAATGTATGAAAAGTGGCAAAACAGGGGCAAAAATGGGTAGAAGGGGGGCTAAAATGTAAGTGGCATAGATGATTAGAAAGGGGCAAAAATGAGCAAAACCAGCAACAATAGGATAAAAGTACGAAAAAGGGGGAAAAAAGTGGCAAGCTAGTAACAAAAACTGGTGAAACGTGGCAAGAATGAAAGGGGCCAAAAATAAGACAGAAAAATGAATGAAATGTGGTAAAACTGTGGAAAAATTGGGCATGAAAGTATCATAAACTGGCAGAAAGGAGCTAAAATGGGTAAAAAAAATGGTCAAAAGTGATCCAAAAGTGGCAAAAATGGGTTAAAAGTGCCAAATTAGTAGCAAAAATTGGTGCAAATTTTCAAGAATGCTGTAGGAACTACACGGTGCATGGTTCACCAGCCTGTTCGATGACCATGTCTGGCCCATGTATTTGAAAAAATGTCTGCAGAGAAGTTTGAATCCTGACAACTGAAGTCTGAATTTCCAGCTTTCTCATACAAAACAATGTCTGATTAAATCAATTTCAGCTTTGTAAGGCCTTGTTGGGTGGAAATGTGTTTTATTTTGATTTCTTCTTTGGTTGTGTGACACTTTAGACCTATGCTGAAGGCACAGTGTGAGCATACTGATGTACAGCTGGCCTTCAGCTGCTGACTGTGTAAAAATGTCAGCACCTTAAAGAGTTAAGAAAGTGTTTCGTCTTAAACTATGACTGATTCCAGCAGACAGCTCACATCAGGACACAAGACTTAAAACCATCCCTTTTTCTCTTCTTTTTTCAGTATGAGGATCCGCTTTATGGGCAGAAGGCTGCCTTTAATTTCAACTGAAATCTGTGCTATGATGAAAGATGAATTAGGTGCAAAGTGTAGAAGGCAAAATGCCGCTATGTCTCTCTGAAAGCGTGTTAAGATGTTTGTCATCACTTTACTGAGACAGTGGAGAGCTGGAAAACATGCTAAACGGCACTTCAGACCACCAGGAGAATAAAATAAGTTTAGTGCAAATGTGAACCAAGAAATGCTTTTTCATCAAATATAGCATGACAGAAAAAGCTAAAAGGTTTAATTAGGAAATTATCTGGACAAAAAAGATGTGAAAACGAATTTAAGTCAAGCTTCTTGCAGACAGGAAGAAAAAAATGGAAGTTTAGAGGACAGGGAGTTAGCAGAGTTTAATGTTACACTAGCAAATTAAACCAACCTTTTAAGTCACTGATACTCTGATTCTTTTTATGCTTACTGACCCAAACTGGTCTTTGACTTCCTCTGGTGTCCGCTAGCTGTCTGCTACTGAAGCCGTTATGAAAAACAAACACAGTCTACCTCCCAGACCAGGAAGCGTTTAGACTGGATGAAACATGAACCGTCTTTGAGGGAGAGACTCGTCCAGCTCCAGTCAGTCAAACTTTATTTACACGTTTCCACAGAACGACCACGACTGAAACATGAGATCTGGACTGAAGCTAGCAGCTAGCACTGTAGTGGGTGAATGTGTATTTGAACTTCAGAGGTGGAGAGCTTTATTCAGGTTAAACATGGGGATACGTGTTTGAAATGTAGAAATTTAAAAAAACCTAAGCATGTAGAATCAGATGTAGATATCAATGAGACCTTTGCCATACCAAATACAACACATGGGGCTGTTTGACCACCTGACTGAGGCAGGTAAATGTTTAAATGGTCTTAAATAGTCAGGATGTGTCCTGTCAGCTCTGCCAAATAGTTCACTGAAACAACAAACATCACAGAAACAGAGCAGCTCTGTTTCAGACCTCTACAGGTATTATGTGTTACTCGATACATTGCTTGTGTTTCTAGGAAAACAGAAGAGGCAACCATCAAGAGTTTTTGAAGGGTAAACTAATTTTCTTTCTTTCTTGATGAACGCAGGTTTCTGCAGGAGTCTGTGCAGCTCCATCTGAGCCTCATGGCCTCTGCTTTAACACTTCGACACTCAAGTTTTGGTTCAGCAAAAGGATGCAAAAAGGTGAAGCCTTTTTCTGATGTTTCATGTCTGATCAGAGCTTGGATCAGGCCCAGAAACTCTTGCTCAACCCTATTGAATCCTGTCTTTTTGAATCTGGCCCATACCATCTCAATAACTGTGGGCTTTAGCACAGATTTTTTTAAGAGCATCAGTCTCTTTATCAGCAGCTGCACTGGTGAACCGAGTTGCATTAGCAAGTTTTTTTTTTTATTAATTATAAGGAAATTTTCCTGAACCTTTCAGCCACAGTGGTCTACAGGTCATTAAGAGTATCATAAGAGAGATTTGTGCCAGAAAACAGTAAATTTAATCCCCAACTTCTGTCTCTGATTTGGCACAGAGCCAGGCAGCTGAGCATTTTAAAAAAAAACCTGGTAGGATAATATTCTCCTGAGTGGGCGTGGCCTCAGCTCATCAACCGAGACGCCCACAACACCCTCGAGCAGATTTTACTGCCTTATTTTCCAAGATTTTAAGGCCTAATTTTATAAACTTAGAGATGTTATTCATTTCTGAAATTTGGCCTGGTGATTCATGACACAGTGATCTGTCATACAACAAACCTAAAATAAAGATTTTTTCAACACTTTACATGGACTTTAAAACCTGAAGCGGCATAGTTCTGAATTGATTACACTGTATCCTCGCAGCATGAGAGCATCAGATATTGTTGCGATGCACTTTCTGCAATTTTAGTGTCCCCTTGTTAAAACTATGACATCTGGCACTTTTATTCTGAATGCAGAGAAATAGATGCATGGTGAGCCTTTGACAGAGGACACCTTTGATCACTCAACAACCTCTGTTTAGTGATAAAATTGAGAGAAAATCAAGGAAATCTTCATGATCGACAGTCCAGGTGACTTGTCATCCCCCTTTAGCCTTGTTCTCTGCCTATACCAACAACAGAGCGATAGAGAGGAAAACAGGAGCATGAAAATACAGGATAGTGCAATAGGATACGAAATGATGAAGCTGATTTTGTTTTGAGTGGTTGCTTGAATGCATGCATTTAGAATTCACTGCTGTTGTAAAAGTGTGTTTGGATAGCCTGGTGAATTAGACAGCCATTGTAGGAGTAGTGTGCCAAAAGTTGATGTTTTTAAAGCCCTTTTAAGCAAGACGCATGCTTGACGAAAAACAAATACTGTCCTTAACCTACTCATTCTCACTTGCACAAAGTCCATTTGCCTTTTGGAGTAAACTTTTAAGTGTTCTGCAACTGCAAGGAGTGCAACTGCAACGAAAGAATGAAACTTACCATAAAAATCAGGGTTTAACCTGCATGCTTTATATACGGAGAGAATGCTGCACAAATCTCAAAGACATTGAGTGATCTCAGACGTGCATGCATGAATAAGAATAACATGAACGTAAAAAACATGGCACTAGTGAGAAGCCAGGGAATGCTGCTAATGTACTCATGCACAAATGGCAGCATTTGAAAACATTGAGGATGCTGGAACTTTGCAAGTCTCAGAAATGCTCTAATATATATGTTTTATGAAACCAGTACATACTGTAGATTGTAGTAGTAGTAGCAGCAGATGGGACCCACTTTTTATTCTATCCAAGCACCTCTGTTTTACTTATTATGTCAAATATTCTCCTTAAATCTGAACTTTTACATATGTTTCTGCCAGAATAACAGCCCGCTCCAAAAATGCTTTTACTTAACATTTATGTTTGGGTTTTTTAAACTGATTTCTAGTTTTATGCAGGCAAATGAAGGTTTGACAATCCAAGATGTTTTCCATTCATTTCAGAAGCAAATGCTTGTGTCCAAAACAATTTTCTAGAAACTGCTTTTATTTGATTCCAGACCCTGAACACTAGCTATATAGATTTTTCAGTACAAAAAGATTACACATATCTGTAAAAAAGCTCTAGTGTAAGTTTTCCTGATGGCCTGTGATGTGGTTTCTGGTGCTGTCCGGTCGGTCAGTGAAGCCCCCAAACTTTCTGTCAGAGCTCACAGAGATCCAGATGTTTTCTGTGCAGTGAGAGAAACATCTGCCAGCCGACACACTGCAGGTTACACTCTTTATTTCCCCACACTCATACCACATGTGAATGTGATCTATAAAGCAGAGGCGTTGTCTGTGTTTTAATGTGTTTGGTATTTGTCTGGCAGTGATACTCAGAAATCTGACACGGAGCAGACAGGAATGTGAGACAGGTGAGGAATCCTGTCAGTTTTTATCTAATCACGGTGTCTTTATCTAATAGCAGCCCTCCCCTCCCTCTCAGCGTGGGTGACAACGCCCTCGTCTTCATGTGAAACTCTAACAAGCGCTGTGATTTGCCAAATAAACTAAACTTGCTTCACTTCATTGACTTGAACTCAAACACCTCTAGGGAGAAAAATAATTTCCTCTGAAGATGTAAATCTCTCCTGGCTTTTTGCTCCCTTTCATCATAAACAGACGTATATATCACATATTTCATATCTGATTATTGTTCTTGTCAACTTTTCCACTTTACAGGGGAAATGTTAAAGAGGAAATTATACTTGAACATCATTCATAAGGAGCTGAGGTTTGGATCTAAACTCTGCAGTAAGAAGGAATCATTCATGCTTGAAGTGAGAGATTTGAAGCGAGACATTTACATAAAGGTTTGCACAAAAAGACAATTTAGATTGTAAGTTTAAAGTTATTATGAAATCAAAATAGAGGTTTTTATATTTGCATATAGCTTGTCCCATACAAGGAAGAATCTGCCCAACAAGACACACAAAATTGTGAGTTTTTTGTTTTTAGGAGATAGTAAAAGCCTTAAACATTTTGCCAGTATAGCTTCAAGGCTGATTTATTCTCTGTGCATCCTGATGAATAAAACCTACTAGCTGTCTGTTAAGAGTCACTCTGCTTGTTATGAGGTGCTGCTGGGTTGCATTTCACCAGGATTCTTTATTAGGTATCATTTCTTGTGTGCATTCTGATTTTTTTCTTGCAGACAAACAGGAAAGATTGATCTAAAAAAATATATACAAAGCAATAAGTAAAAAGAAAGAAATCAAATGAGCATTAAAAGTGCAAATGAATGAGAATTTCATATCTATTTCAACCACTTCTGGTAGAAATAACTCAGACTCAATTAGTGAAATGGGACCAAAAATTTTGAGGTTAATCTGGAGAGGAAAGAAGCCCAAAGTAAAATACACCACACTTCAAACTCCTAAAAATGAAAGAGGGATGGCGTTACCAAATCTCCAGAAATATTATCACACTGCAGCATCGGTTAACTGGGGTGATATGTGACACAAGATGGAATAATAGCCACTCCTTAAAGCTCCAGACAATCAATCAATCCATACATGCAAAAATCTGCCCCTCCACACAAACACCTATAAATATAGTGGCTAGTGGTATAAAGATAATCCGGTATGGATCAGTTAACCCATCTTATACATCATAGGTCTGAGTGCAGCGGTCCGCGGAGCCCTGGATCAGTAAGAAAGAGGCATGGATCGGTCTTTGGGCCGGTTTTAACGTCAGAGATCGGTCCACTGAGGCTCTGCAGTTTGTTCTCATAGCCCGTTCCAGCAATCTTTGGCACAGCGTCTTTAATCTCACGCGACCCGCAGTGACCTTTTACCTTTAAATGAGAGTTCTGTTCGCCGTAGGTGCTCGCTAGATAGCTGTATGAATTTCACTGGTCATCATAGAAAAGTCTTTTAAGTACAGTTCTGCACCTCAGAAATCAAGTCATGCAGACTTCATATGATAGAAGGATATCTTCTGAAATGTCTGCCCATCTGTGTGCTTCAGGGAGAAGTTATCAAGAACTATGGCGGCTTATAAATCTCACCTGTTGAGACCGCAGAGCCAAAGTTCAGCTAAGATGCTAACGCTAAACATAGCACAAAAAGACCCAAAAATTAACACTTTTATGGTTAAAACTCAGGGGAATCCTCAATTATCATTTTTACAACCATAACGTTGTGGGGAGTAATTGATTTGGTGACAGAATCACTACGCCTGAGCCCACTGATTGATATTAAACAGGGAGGACTTCACCAAGCTGGAGATCAGCTGATCTCCAGTGTGTTATTTCAAGAACAAAAACAATCAAGAACGGTCAGATACACAGAGGAGAAAACGATGTTTTAGCGACATGTAGACTAAATACTCACATTAAGAGGAATTATGAAAGGAGAACATTTCATGTTCAGAAAGCTGTTTTTATTTTACTGTTTTCAATATTATTTTAACCCCTTATTCTCCTGTACCAGCAGACACATGGCGCTCAGCTCTGTCTATGCAAATCTTATGACTGTAAATTAATTTAGAAGTTTGTGCTTCTTGGGACATTTTGATATTTAGTTTTTACTGTTAGCAGCATTAATAATGCCAAGGAAGTTACAGGGACAGGAGGACAAAAATGTACAGTATGTACCAGTAAAAACTTATTTTAATATTAACCTTCCAACTTACTGTCAAAGTCAGACACCCTGGCATATCTGTGATGAAAACTTTCTTATACATAATTTCAGAATGTTTGCACGAGAGGCCTGGCATTTAGTCTCTTAAATAAGCTCAAAATAAACTTGGATTATTGTGGAATTATTTTGTTTCCCCCTTTTTCTAATTTTTGTTAAAGCAAAAATGATTATGATTCCATAATCATTTTGTAGCTGATCGAATCAGACCTAACTGAATCAAATCGGATCGGACTGAATCAGTGAATCAAATCATAGCTTGTGAATCAAGACTTAAATCGAATCGTCCTGCATGGAGAGATTCACACCCCTAATAGTGGCTGCTGAGTATGTTTTAAGTCCCCTCAGTTGTAAGGATCCTCCAAAGTTGCTGTCAGACTCTGACCAGAAACATTTGTTAAGGTTTAATGGCTTCATTGTAGCTCAAACTAAAACTCAATCATGGTTTATTATAAGATAATTAGCTGCTTCTGAAGCCTTAATAGATGCCAGCTGCTGTTTTCATGTGCAGTCGTTACATATTCTGTGGTTACATTTTAATTTGAAAGGTTTGGAGGAGGAAATGTTCTCCTGAAGACTTTAGCTGCTGTTCTTGGATGGTTTGGACTCTGATCAAACGTGTTCCACTGAAGTGACGATGAGCAGACCTAGGAGCGGCGAGCAGATCTCACTGAGGGTGACGTCTGCTGTGAGGTGTGTTGTAGTGAGTCATAAAGGAGTGTGTGTGTGCTGGAGTATAGAATATATCCATGTATGTGTGAATGCATTAAGAATAAAAGCATCCAGATGATTTGTATTGTTTTGTTTGGATTATTTTTGTGTTATGTGTGCTGTTTGTTCATATTTCTGGATGCCTGTGTGTTAATCAGAGACTCTGGGGCATTCAGAGAGTGATGTAAGAAGAGATAATGATCTGTAAATCTTTGACTTCATGGTGAAACAAAGAGAGACTTAGAGATATCCAAATATGGAGCGAGTTTCTAATGTTCATGGTTATTTATTTGACTTTTTAATGATGTATAAACCCTCACACTGACGTGTTACAGTACAGGCAGAGAGCAGAGCTGCATATGTTGTGATTTAATCAAACCTGGCTCACAGTGCGGCCCCCCCAGGCCTTTATTTAATGATCAAGGTTTTCCATTACTGAATGAGTCATTTATGGCATTGGACTGCAAAAACTGTATATATTTGTTCAGTAAAATGTGGTTTGTTTGACTGTAAAAGTCCGGAGGAGCAAAATGTTGGCGCTAGATAAACCACTGCATCAGCCAAAGAGAGCAAAACACAAGAAAAAGTGTAAAATGGGCATACAGGAGGGAAATCTCCAAGGTCATTAAGACCCAGTTTAGAAAATATTTTTTCCTGAATTTCTGCTGCAGCAGTCAGTCTCTGTTTCATCATTTCTTTTTGTTCTAAAGTTTGTGAGCAATGTGAGCAGGGGTAGCTGGTGTAAATAAACTAGCATGTCAGAGCCCTCCATGTCTCGTACAATCAAGGTTAGAAAATCATTCTAAAAAAATTTCAGCACATAGTTTTATATTTTATTGGAATTAATGGGAAGCAACCAAACCTAACAACCAGAAAAAAGAGGGCATACCTCTTAATGGCCTTGCCCATTCAACCCTCACCCTGTCTGTCCTCCTGATGGCCATTGTCCAGGCCTTTTCCAGGCTCATGGCCCATCTCTTCCCCTGAGCACATCAGCATAGGACACATGGTCCTGCCAACAATACCAAAAATACTTCGAGAGGAAGTCATCACTAAGGAGTCCAGCTGCCGCCTCTGGCCATCAGTTAGGCCGGCCACACACTACAGGATTTTAAGCCCGATTTGTGTCAAGATTTGCCTCCCCTGACTATCCCCTGAATATCAGACATGTTTGATATTTACGATTTTAGGTCTTAGTGCCTCTGACAGAGTAGCCACAACAACCAATGAGAGCAAGCAGACTGGGTAGCGTCACCAGCCACATCATGTGTACTTTCACCGCTCCCACCATAAACGTAGCTGTACTTCCAGGATCTCATCCTGAGTCTTCCCCTTGTTCACGTGATCAGCCGAGGTCGCTTGTAGGTGTATGGACAGTCTGGCTGAGCTGTGAGTGTGGCCAGCCTTAGCGACTATGCCTTGCAAGAGTAATAAGACCAGGAGGACCAAAGACTGAAGGACTATGGCCTGCATGCTCAGAGCAGGACTTACCAATATCAAGGCAGCCACCTGCCACCTGAGTGCCAGCACCAACCTGTTTGTTGGGTGTTCATCTGCTAGACCAGTGATAAGTGTACCCACCCACACTAGTCTCCCCACAGCCTGGATGCCTCACCTCAGACAAGCTCCCCTGACACCATGAGAATGATTCTAGAGAGAAGTCACGTTCCAGGTACCAACTCGGATCAACTGCCTTAGATTGAGCTGAAACAGTTGGCACCTGGTTGAAGTCACCTCAGCACCACCAGCAATGTTTATCCCTCCTAATCAGCTTTTCACCTTGCCCTGTTGCCTTTATATGATTCACAGCTCCTCTAACTCTAACTAGGGGCAGAATCTGTTAGTGTCGATGTATTAAAAAAAAAATGAAATCAACAAACCTACAGTCATTTTCTTCTCAGAGAGTAGGAAAAACATGGTGGTGAGAATACTCCATAGTTTAAATTCTGGGTTTCTGACGAGTGGCACGCTAACTGTGATGTTCTTTGTTTTCTCAAAACACTCCAAAAACAGTCTAATGACCGAGCGCTCATTTTCTCAGTCACGTCTTGTTACGCTCTAATCAACAGGATCATTTCCACGAATCGCTCTGAGAACTCGAGCTCAACTAGGCGTTAAGGTGTGTGTGTGTGTGTGTGTGGTAGAAGATAGAGAATGGACTGGATAATGGCAAACATTTGTTAAAGATTTTAGACTGAACAAAAGCGCTAAGAGAGCTGGGTGTATGCCGAACACCTGCACAGCACACGCACAGCTCCGTGATTGTGTGTAAGACTTTTCTAGAGAATGAGAAACAGCAAAAAAGGACAGAGACTTTTTAAAGGTTTAAGATTGAAAAACAGAGGAGGGACTAGAAGGCTCTGTAATATCTGTGTGTGATTGATTGTTCTCTGATAGACACTGAAACTTGCAATCAGCGAGCTCTGTAGCTTAATTACAAGAGTGTGTTTGAGAGTTAATGCTTTGAAGGTGTTTGGCTTTATAAGACATTAAAACCTCAGATAAACAGGAAGATCTCTGAGAATTTTACTGCTTTAGTACTGCTCTGACATAAGGCCTTTTAGAGGAGGAATGTTTACTAAATCACAAATTTAATGCTGCTGCAGAGAATATTCAAGAACACCAAATCTGTTCACATCAAAGACTGGAAGTGACCATTCAACGATCAGTTATATTAAACTTATCTACAGTGGTGATTTGAGATTTATTCTCGAGGGGGAATTCCTCAAAGATGGACCAAGATTTATGTCTTAGTTCAACAGCTTAATGCTGACACAAAATAGAAACTGCTAGGGCAGCACTACTAGGGCTGTCAACAGGTCAGAATATAACACTTTTAAAATATGCATCAGTTATATGCTATTTTGACCTTTGAGGCACACTGTAGTTAAGCTACTGCATTCATTTTTTTAGTTAAGGGATGCTAAGGTTGTTTAGTTCAGGGACTTGATTCGGTTAGGAACTCAAATTGCAGCATTGTTGCACTTTCCCGTGGTTTGATTCACATTCACATTGCTCTTGGTCAAACAAACCAAACCGTGCATTTGTGGCGCGATCATCCCAAACAAAGAGCAGTGAAGAAGAAAAGGAGAAGATGAAACCACAAATCCATCTCCTTCTACCTGTCTTTTTTTCTGCATAAACAATGAAAAAACACCAAATTTATGCTGTCATGGGGTTTCTGCTTTTGCACAGAGGCATTACAAGCAGCCAGTGAGCTATTTAGCTTGTCGTTCTTCAAATGAGACAAATAAATCAGCACCAGAGAAAAATGCGGGCCAACATGTGAGCAAAAGACTACGACGTGTTGCTATGGCTACACAGACACAAAGCGAGGTACTGACATGTACTTGAGTGTATTAAATCACAGATAAATCCATAAATCATTAGACTTTATGCCACTTCCTGCCTTTGGTCCACAAGTTGGTCCACTGTGCTTTCACAATTAAGATGAACTGCACCAGAGTCCGTTTGGAAGCGAACTGAGACCCTCCATTTTTAAGCAGAGCAGAGTCCACTTGTTTGGTCCAGAGTTCATGTGAGCTTTCACAACACTCCAAACAAACCAGACAGGGAAAATAGACCTGAAATCGTTTGAGGTGGACCAAACAGCTCTGGTGAGAATGCACCAGTCAGCTTCTGAGCATCTTTACGAGCAACAACTCAACTGCATCTTTGGTGAAAAGTCAGTGTTCAGTTGGCTGAATGAAGAAGCCAAAGGCTTCTAGATATATCTAGATATCATGAAGTAAAACATGGCAGTGCAGGGGTTAGCGCTGTTGCCTCACTGCAAAAGGGTTCCTTTTTCACCCCCCGGTCTGGGCCTTTCTGTGCAGAGTTTGCATCTTCTCCCTGTTCTCCCACCACCAAAGACACGCTTGTTAGGTTAACTGGTGACTCTAAAGTGGCCGTAGGTTTGAGCCTGAGCGTGCCTGGTTGTTTGTCTCTATATGTCAGTTCTGCAATTGACTGGTGACCAGTTAGCCAATCACAGTGCACCCTGTGTCTCACCCGACAAGCTCCAACTGTACTGTAAATTGCTGCATGGGCTTGGGGACACTTCCAGAAATCACTTTCTGTCAAAACAGTTGGCCGTGCCCTTAACAAATGTAAGTTAAATCTGTATCATACAAACAAGACGCCATATGTGAACAGGATCCAGAAATGCTGCGGTCTTCTCTGGACCAAAGCTCATTCAAAGTGGATTATAGAACAATGGAAAACTGTTCTGTGGTCTGATGAATAAAATTTTAAAAGTCTTTATGAGAACTACAGATGCTGTGTCTTGATAACTAAAAAGGAGAGGTACCATCCATCTTGTTATCCTGGCATAGTTTAAAAGCCTGCATCTCTGATGGTATGGGGTTGCATTAGTGCCGATGTAAGCGTTGGTTTACACATCTGGAATCGATGCTGAAAAGCTAAGAAATTGGTATTTTTGTCGCTTTGAAAAGAGTGATTATTCAGATTAAAACTGAAATGTGCCTATCATAGTTCAACTTTATGATGGACCATGACTTTTCTGACCTCCATGGGCCCCCAGTGTGGCTGATGACAGTGGTCATCAATCCAATGCTTCATTTTTTTTTTTTTTTTTTTGCTAAATCATCACATAAGGAACTTTTTTCATGATTTGTTGCTCTGGAACTGATTTCTTTTAAAATTAAACTCATTATAAAAGTTCAAGAAAGAAAAAAAGGAATTGCAGAAAGAATGTGCAACAGGAAATGACTAAGTTTAATAAAATGAATGGAGTTGGAGTTCCTCTTCTCTTGGGTTTTTCTGGGGGAGTTTGAATTGTGAGAGCAGACTGGGTGGTCAGGAGGAAGAAAGGCTGACGAACAGACTCAGTGGCCTTTCATCACATCCTCTTTTGACATTGACCTCCTGCCCTGACTAATCCTGACCCCTCTGACACATTTGATGCAGATCTGCATCAAGATGTTCAGAGGTCATGACCTCATGTCATATGACCAATCAGCAGAAATCCAGACCACAGCTGATCCATCAGGAGTGATCAACAAAAATAAAACACAAACAAACCGCAACCAGACTCACTGGCCAATCAAATCCTCATCACAAGACTGGCTGCTTTTATGCTTTTTATCTTCCAATTCTCTCCTTCAAACTCACAGCCCTGATTCTAGCAAGGGAACACTTATTCTTTATACATTTTAATTCACTTTTCAAGAAGACTGTGAGGCTGTAGAAGTTATCAAGGAGACTAATGGCAAACTTTAGAGCAGAAAATGACTGATTTGAATGCACAATGGTTCTGCATGATGTGAAGCATTTGGTTTCCTCTCATCTTCAGAGTTATTTAACCATGTCTCCCTCAGGGAGAACGCTCAGAGATATCTCCTGTGTAGCTGTCTTTCATTGAGGTGGTTTATTTCCTGTCATCATCATTTGATAGATGGGATCTATAGGGATCAAGAGGCAGAGCCAAGCAGGAGGTCTATGGATGAAATACAGTTTTTTTTTTTTGTCTTCAGATCTGCCGTATCTGTCAGTACCTACACTGGCATGAGGATCCAATATAAGCTTGTTTCTTACTGGGTCATTCTTGGGAAAGTAACTGTTAAGGTTGGACAAAACAAGAATTAAAAATGTGGATTTAGACCTGTCAGCCCATGTTTTGTCCCTAATAGTTGGTATGTAGAGGTTTTTCATGAGTTTAATGGTTGAGATATGACCTTCTTTTTATTAGTTATTCAACCTCTTTGCTTTGAAGATCTGATTACAGGCCTATAACTAGGAGTTTTAAAGAATCCCCCTCACTTAACCTTGCAAATCCAATGGATTGACCGGTTTACATACCTGTCAACAGACAGATCTGTCTTGCAAAGCTTCACGGTGATACTTTTGTTCCTGGTCAGTGAATGACCAGATCGTTCACTCTCAGATTCCTCATATTTTGTCTGTGCAGTGATCAGCATGCAGAGCGCACCCTGATCCATCTTCAGCACAATTTCTGCACACACAGAAAGACCTTTAAGGTCTATTTTCAGCTGAGGCTATTGGGAGAATGCATAAATCCATGTAGAGCAGATTAACCCAAACAGGGACAAGCATCTGGTCATTTTCAAACACGTCAAGCTGAAGGTCATCAGTAGGTCAGAGGGTCACATGATGCCATGGATGAAGAAAAGCTGCTCGTTAAGGTGGAAAACAGGACTCTCATTTATCTAGAGAACATGCAAAAAATGCAGACTAATATCCAAGTGATCAGCAAATCAACCTCAGAAAGGCAAAGTGACCCGTTGTTAACATGCTACTCTCTCTTTGGACTTGTCATAACGTGGCCTTGCAATCTCCACATCAATCTGTAGCTGTCTTGTGATCTTATGATCTCTCATCCCCAGCTGCACGTTGCTCCAGAAACGTTTCATGTTGGTAAATGCACACCATCAATCAGGGCAAAACAATGATGCACACATAGCAGATGAAGGAGTTTGTGGAATCTGCAGATCGGCATGATTTGAGGAGAAAGAGGTGGTAGCGGGCGTTGTTCAGTCACAGCAACTATAAACCTGTTAACAATGGCATCTTGCGAGTCCATGCCTGGTTTTTGGTGCATGAAACAAGATTTTACCCTCCTTGATCAGAAGATGAGCAGAGCCTCTTCAATTTAAAACCGTAAATATTAAAAATATTCAGTAGTTATGATCAGAAATCCTGCTATGTAAGTGGAAAACAGAGGACAGAGGAGCATGTAGTCTGTGGATTGTTATCTAGACTGGAACAACAGCCAATCATGAAGCAAGCTGTCTAAAGGAGGAAGCACAACAAACACAGCCATGGTAGTAAGAGTAAATTTAAAGCATGAAGTTTAACTTATTGATTAGTGATAACAACAGGAGTGTATACGACAAGTCCTTTAAAACACAATTAAACTGATGTGTTGTTCAGAGCTGCAGCATAATTTGAGTTCTGCTCCCAAGGCAGCCCTCTATCTAAAGGACCAACATTTTGTTGATATTTGATTGTTCATAGTTTGACACATACTCTGTCAATGTATCTGTTCTCCTTTCCTTTATGTTATTGCACTTGTTTTGCAGTTCAGTGCCTTGTTAGTCACTCTTTTGATTCATGACGTAGATATAACAATAATGAACTGGAATTAATTGATGTGAAGTTTAAAACAAATTTTGAAAATGAGGGGAGAAAGTGCAAAATGCCCCACTTAAAAAAACAGAACATCCTCATTCCACAAGGCTGGCTGCAGGCCTGAGTTGGACATTGTATGAAATAATGGGTAACATGATCTCAGAGGGATGCAGCTCTGTGTGTATGGCCTGTGTGCACACTTACGTACATGTGTTAGGAGATCGCCTCCGTGAAAAATGAGGTGTGGAGAAGTCATAACTCCACCAAGAAAGTGATACAGAGACACTGTTTGATCTGATTTCAGAGGGAGCTGTGTTATGGGCTAAACCTAAACTCTGTGTTCACAGAGGGATATCATTTACAGTTGAAAATCCTCTGGGATAGTTTACAGATGAGCCTTTATGTGGTCATTTTTGACTAAGCAGGTAATTGTGACAAAGGTAAAGCTGCTCTTCCTTTACTTTAAAAAACTGAAGGTAGCCAAAACTGAATGGAAAAGACTGCACTGTCTCAAATGATCTGAAAAGATAGCAAAGATATTTCTCATTTTTAAAAAATCCACATTCAACTCATGGAGCCAAGTGTTAGTTTATAAAGGACACAGTAGTCATACCTCCAGCTGTGATCAGCTGAAAGCCGTCTAATCCTAATTATCACCTCCCAGCTCCCACAGCCAAATTAGATTTGAAGAGATTTATTTTTCAAAGGAATTTTGATTAGAAAGACATCTATTCTCTTCTTACACCATGTACAGAAATATTAAGGATGGAGAGGCCCCTTTCATATTCCTCACCTTGAGGATATTTAAAACCAGTAAAACCATTTTAATGTAGGTTAAGATATGCAAAGTTACTGAATAGGCCTAAACTAACCCCTGACAAGACATTTTCAGGATGTTGGGGAGACCAGTCAGATTTCAGAGTGCCCTGTTAAGCCTCGGCTACCACTTGCTCCGCCCCTGAAACGTTACTGCTTCTGCTATTTGTTGCTGTAATTCATCAGAGAGTTATAGTTATTATTTTGGTCACAAATGTGGTCGCTATAGTCACAAAAAAACGCATAAATACATTTTTGTCAAAATGTTTGTTTACCTGATTAACATGGTAGCACGGGCCTGTGCAGAAATTCTGAAGTTCAGTACAGTCAAGCACAATGTTAATGTTCACATCTGGGACATTTTTTGTTTAAATCAAGTATTTGCTGAAGGCCAATCAAAAATGGACTGTGGGCCACAATTGGCCCCCAGGCCCACGTTTGGACACCCCTGCCTTAGGATTTTAGTGATGAAGAAATTATATTTGATGCTAACTTTTACATCACTGTATCACCTTTCTGTCTTGTGGGTCTTGTTGGGGTCCTCAGATTTCCACAGATGAAGGAACAGAGACTCCAAGTAAAGAAGAGCAAGAACCACTGACCTAAAGGAATATCTAACGTCAATGCTTTTTTGTAAACGGACAGATTTTTCTGTCAGTGGGATCCCCTCAGTCCTGGCTTTATGTTATGTTTTTAAGTGTGACCAAGAGTGATTAATGGCTGTATGTATGAACCTGACCACATTGCTCTGCTGCTGATGTTTCCCATGATTCTCTTCATTTTCCTTGCACGGCTGGCGAGCAGAAACTCTTGTGTCAGCTGTGATGAAAGCAGTGAGGACGTCAGAGCTGCTGTGATTTATTTCCTTTTAAATGTTTTTCACTGGTGCTGAGTTGTAACAAATGTGCCATGCTGCATTCAAAGACACGACTTCTTTTAAAGCCACAAAGCGGTGTCTCTGTTCACATTAAACTGGAGATCCTCAGTGGGGGGTCTGGATGTCAGGACGGTCTCTCCCAGTTTCATGGTTAATTTCCTGCACTCATTTAGGTGATTATTCGCAGCATGGGCAGGTCAGCGGAGCTGACTCACGGGGAGGTTACAACGGCATGAGAACTCAGGGAGCTTCAGGGTTAATTAGTGTTTTTACTCAAGTTCACATTTAAAGCCAGAGTTCACGGATTTACCTACAGTCGACCCGGATTCACCAAATCTGTTACAGATGGAGGATGAAGGTTTTTGAATAATGGAGTCCAATATAAGGTCTGACTTCTCCCATAGAAAAACAGTTTTATATTAAAGAAGCTAGCACAGAAAGTTGTTTGATTGTGTTTTCAATTTCCATCGGACACATGTGCGCCCTATTCCATCCGTGCCACTCACTCTAGAGCTAATCGAACCGTCTCTAGACAAACTCAAGCTTTTGCAGCAAACATCAAAGTCCACCTCTGTGCATTCAAGGCTTTACTCAAGATCTGTGCCAAGGCTCATTTTCAGCACAAGTCAAGTTGAACCGAGCAGATCAACCTAAACCTATCAGGCTAGAGAGACTGGTTCTTATATCTACTGCATGGGATATGTTTCACATCCATCTGTTTCAAACTCATCCTGGAGCTGGTTGAGAAAAGAATGAAAGCATCTTTTCCAGCAGCAGCTGCCAAACTTTTTCAGTCAGGCCCCATTGGCAGATGAAAATATTTTCAGGCCACACCCCTCACCGTACATATCAACATGTAAACTCCACAATTTTGTAAAAGATAACATCAGTTTTAAAAATCCAACTCTCTGGAGATGAACAATTCCTTGAAACTAAAAACTTAGTGAGCATCTTTTAAGAGTTAAACTCTCAGTTCTGCAAGAATTTCAGTGACTTCTGTTGGCTTGTTTTGTGCAGATCCTCTTGAGTCTTGGGAGCAGCTGTGAGACAAACACTCTCAGTTCATTTTCAGTGCACGTCCATATTTTGTCTTTGTTGGGGCAACTGCAGAAAAACCTTTCTCACACAGGTAGGATGCTGCAAAAGTTAGGAGTGAGGGCTCCTACCTAACAGTGGGTACTACTTTTCTTCTCCTGTCCAAAATACAGACAGTGTTTTGGAATTGGGCATCAATGAGCTGACCCTCTTCTGCAGTGTGCCACTACATCAGAGCCATTGTTGACAGGTTTGCAGTATAACTAAATCACAACAGCTACTGCCTCGATCCCTTCAAATGACGCTAATTGGTTTGGTAATTTTTCAGAAGGGGCACAAATTTTACCGACTGAAGCTTTGCAAGATGAATGTTCCTAATGACGGACTTGAAATCTGGCCAATCAATCAGCTTTGCAAGGTTAGGTTAACCTGAAAAGGAAGTCTGATGGGGGAATGCATGGAACATCCAATCAACTTCCAAGTACAACACTTTGTACAGACTGCTGATGCATATCCCATTCATAAAACTACAGTTAAACCTCAGCAGGTGAGTTTGCATGCCATCGGCAGAGAAAAGCCATGATGCAGACAGATCAACTTGCACAGGGCTGCTTTGGGTTTTAGGAGTTAGCATGGAAAAGCTGAAGAAACATGGACATACATGTACGTAGCGTGCATACGTGTAAGTAGCCCATTTTAGGAGTTTAATCCAAAGTCCCTGCTTCACTTTCACCACAGTCTTTGTAACTTCCTGTCACTGGCATAACTAGTCCACCTCAGTCTAAAGCTGTATAACCTCTACAGCTGGCAGAAGTGAAAAAAATTAGAGGTCATTTTTAATGTTAAATATTAAAAATTGAGAAAATAAAAAGAAAACAGTAAGCTTAATCAGCACAGAAGACTTTAGCCAGAGCAAACATTTTTGGACTACATTAATGCCATTATTATGGAACTATATATCTTTCAGTGGAGATGTATTGCATATTGGAAAGAACCGCAGTCCTTTTCCCTCCTCGCTCCGATTCTCATTCACAGCTCTGTGAGGCCGAGCGGACAGCGTTACAGAGTAAACAGAGCGGTGAGCGAGCAGCAGGCCGAGGCTGAGTTTCAGGGTTAATTTGCTCTGCTTGTTCAGGTCGTTTTCTGCCTGCTTTAACCCAAATCCCCCGAGAGACGAGAGGCAAACGCTCTGCAGGCAGACTGATGAACTGCTGCTGGTACATGTGTGAGTGTGTGGGTGGCTGTGTGTAACTCAAGCGTGTCCAAAATATGCAGCCTGTGGTCCATTTTTGATTGGCCCCTCTGCAAATTCTAAACATTAAATGAAATATGGGGCTCGTGTTAGAACATAAACATTGTGATTGACTATTCTGCACTCCTTAGTTTTAACACAGGGCCGTAGGCTCAACACACTAAGAGGAATACAGAAATGCCCATTTGCATCACTTCCTGTTGGCAGAAGAGGGCGCTATGATGAGCTGTTTTCATGTGGGCATGTTCAAAGTGATACTGTTGTGCTACCAGAACATGCTGGAGACCATAGAATGATCTCCCCCAAAGTTACATCAGTTTTCAGTGAATCATTTTCCAAAAATAGGCCTTATTTTGAAATTCAGGTGAAGCTGGTGGACTTCCTGTTGGGATTTTGGCATGGGTCTAAGCGGCTTTTTTATAGGTGTGGTTAAGATGCATGTCCTGACCGAAGATCATCTGCATAAATTCAATGGTGTTTGGGGGCTGAATTTTTAAAATGACAAAAGAGTAAAAAGGGAAAGTTGGCAGAAGGGGGCGCTGTTATGGATTTATGATGTTGATGCATGATTTGATAGACTCTCCATGTGTAAAGTTATGGACAATTATTGTAGTTATTACACCATGTTTTTGAAGAGGTTTTTGAAAGAAAATTGATTTTTTTAGGTTTGGCCCTGGTGAAAAGACCTGCATTTGATAAGTTGATATCTCCAACTTTTCTAGTTTAAGGAAAAACCAGTCTGGTGTCAAGCAGATAAGTCTCCTCTGAAAAGTTTGATCAGATGCGAGGACTGTAAATTTGCAGAAAATCGTCAAAAAATTGCCAAAAATTTGAAAGTTTTTAGTTTGTAGTGCGGTTCCTGTATATTTTAGAGGATTGCCCCAGGAGAGTTTTTTTTTTTTTTTTTCTTGGTCTTGACCTGATACATATGTGTACCAGTTTTCATGGCTGTAGGTCTTACCTAGTCCCCTATCTCAATTTTGGCCCCTGTATAATGGATTTCCACAATTCCACTATCAGACAAGAGGTTCACTTGGGGGACGTTTTTCTGTGAGGGCTCTGGGACTTTTAGGGCATGTTAAGACCCCCCAAAACAGGCCGCAAAGTGTCGGAATACAATAATAGGTAAGAACACCTACAGTTTCAATAGGGTCCTCGCTGACCCTAGGTCAGGGCTTGGGCCCTAATTATTACTGCACTGGCAACCAAAATAACAATAGATCTGTAACACCCAGTAAGTGGCAGGTAGAATCACACTCCTTTGCTCTGCTTTCTGAATCTTTTCAAGGTCAGATTCTCAAATTATATCGCTCAAATCTTCTTCAAGCACCCACTCGTTTAAAGTTTGTTAGCTTTGTGCAGTTTGCAACATTTATCCTGACCAGGGGTGGCCCCATTGCTAGTCAGGGCCGATAAGGGTCACATAAAACCACCAAAAATGTGTCCTCTCTGTCTCTCTCTCAGATCTGAGGAATGGTTCGATGGTGTACTGGGAGGGCGGAGTCAGCGGTGGATACCAGGTGTTGTTATTGGACGAGGATCAAGGATGGCTGTTGGTTGGAGGGAAAGACCACATCTACCTGCTGAGACCTGACAGTCTGGATCAATCCACGCAGACGGTGAGACAGTAATCACATACCATACTGCATGCATCAACATTTTACACTCCAAAGTTAATAATAAATCTGTGAAACCTTTAAATCAAAACAGTACTGTGAAAGGACGTTTGTTTCTGTTTTTGTCTGCTCTATCAGATTTATTGGCCCGCTGCTAAAGATCATGTGAAGCACTGCTTGATGGCAGGGAAAAGCCTGGAGGTAAGAATCTGGCATTAAAAATGCTCAATAAAAGGCAAAAAGGAAAATCTCTCATTATCCATGGGGCTCTAATGTAAATAGGATTAGGGGTGGAACTTGTGGTAGTAAAGTGGAAGTAGGAAAAATGTTTTTCTCCCAGTGACTAACCTTACCACCAAAGGGAGTCATTAGCTTAGTGTCATTATAGAAAACACATTTTCCTCACTCAGTGGCCACGGTCAAAATGGGGAACCATATGGGAAAGTCTCAACCAAAATTCATCCTTAAGTATCATTGGAGCTAGAATTAAGGTGGATGTACTTTTTATGATGACAATTTTAAAGAATGCATGCTTCATCCTGGTTCCTACCAGTCTTTCTCTTCCTCTAATTGAAGTTTCAAGCTACGGTTAGCTTATCTCACTTGAACCTGAGGACTAACAGTTGGCTGTCCAAGCATCCGTAGAGGTCAGCAGATTGAGCCCTTTGTGTAATCCATGGGAAAAATGATCCATAAAACCACCAATTAAGACTTTTATGAGGGGTTGTGGTCCATGAGTGTTTCTTGGCTGTGTCCCATACTCTCCTGGAGTCTTCACTTGCCAAAAACAGTCTGTAAAATAATTCACGTGAAACAATGAATTGCTGGTTTTTATACTTTTTGTGTTTTATTGTTTTGTCACTCTCATACTGTGCATTACACGATGATCATCTCCTTTTTCAAGTCTTTGTGCAAATCAGAAAGGGCAGGCTGTTTTGCATAGCTTCAGATTTACCATGCATCTGGTGTTAAACTTCTTATTTCACTATCAGCAAGAGAGCTTTTACAGTGCAAGATGCCTGTGGCTCTGCACCATTTCTCAAATTAGTCATGCTAAAATCTGATTAAATATGATAATCTATTGCTTTATTGTCCTTGCAGACAGAGTGTGCAAACTTTGTGCGGCTGCTGCAGCCTTACAATAAGACCTCCGTTTATGCCTGTGGGACCGGAGCCTTCCATCCACAGTGTGCATACCTGCAGCTAGAGCTCAACACAGAGGTAAGAGGGCCTTCCTATGTTCATGTATTTATTTAATAACTCCTCAGCAACTATTTGTTTCACACATGCTGCATAAAACATGTGCTGAGGCATTTTGTATGCCAATGAAAAACATCTTTTGGTCTCATTTTAAATGTAAATTTACCGTGCAAAACAGCTGTTTCTACATTTATTGTGTGAACATCCATGGATACTGAGTTGAGTTGTTATTATTGTTTTTGTAAAGAGTGCTACGAGTTTCTTAAAAGCTGGGATGCTATCAGTAAGTTTTTAAAGGCCTAAAAATGTGTTTGGTATTTGTAAGCAAACTTTACCAGGAAAACTGCCTTCATAAACTAAAACTAAAGGTAATCATGTCAAACATACAGTCCTGATTTGTTGTATTTATCTAACAAGTTTGAGGAGGAAAACCTTTGCTTCTATACAGAAAATAGGTTGTTAGATTGTGATATTTTAGATGAAGCTGAAGTAAGGATTTCTTTCTGTTTGAGAACCTAACCTCCTAAATACCAGGAAAAAAATATTATCCAATCACATTTTTTTAAATTCCCCAATCTTTGTAAGGTAATTAGAATACCAAATTATTTTTTTATATTTTTGAATAAAATGAAAAAAGGTTTTATTTTAAAGATATTATGTGTATACTACAGTGGACATCGGAACGCCATACATGTGAAACTGAACCTCGATCGCAATCAGTTAGTCCTAAAGAAAATACCAAACAGTCAACATCAGAATGAGTTGAACATCCACATATCTGTCCATCACCACTTTTTGTTGTGTTTTGCTCTGCTGTGCTTATTTGGTATGATACTTTAAAAAGCAATGTCCCCTTCTTGGAAACACAAAGGAATACCTTGCCTTTCGTGCACATCACATACACTATGTTTGCTCTTGCAGCCGGATCTGCGACATCTTAGTGCATGTGTTTCATCCACCTGGCTCAAACACCACATCTTGATCTTCTTCATCAGACAACTCAGTATTTGAGTGTCCATCAACAATTCACAGTAAAATTCTCTCTGCTTCTGAGAATGGCTCCCTTTCTTGTCATTTGAAAAAAAGAACAAAATGGAGGAAATAACTACAAATGACCACTACAGAGGACATTTTTTAAACACTTAAATACTATGCTTAGAATACAGTTCAAATAATTCAGACAATGATTTAATATGTTGTTAAGAGACTTATATACAATATACCAACAACATTTCAAGCCAAAATCTGCTCAGTAAAAAGTATTATGCATGTACTTTTCCTGTTCCCGTAAAATGCGCTTGCGCTGATGGATGCCATTTTCCTTGATGAGAAAGAGAAAGGTACCAAAGCCCCACCCCTTCACATCTGGTATCATTGAAAAGCACTAAATGTCCTCTGTAGATGGCAAAAGGAGTTAATTCAGTAGTATGCTGTGGGTGGGAAATATTCAGGTTTACAAATGTCTTCCACAGAGGACAAATTTGAGCTACTGGTAGTCAGTAGGCTAAGAAAGATACATCATGTTTGGTGTCTGTTACTCAGAATCTGAATGTAAATCACTCGTTTTAGAGCTTCACTTTGGCAAACAATCATGCAAGAAGAAATCTATCAAATAAAATAGAATTAGTGGGTCAGTCAACTCTTTACACTCGTGTTTATCGTTCATTTAAAGTTTGTGTGTGGTCTCCTTCTCTCTCTACTGTAGAGGCCACGGTTCATGATGTCTAACACTGAGGAGTCAGGCAGAGGAAAATGTCCCTTCAGCCCAGGGGAGCCGTTCACTGCCAGACTGACTGGTAGGTCCCATCCAGTCCACCCACACACACATGAGATGATATATTAAATCATTCTGTGTCATTCCATAGCAGCCGTTTTCATATTTCTGGTGACACTAATGCTCTGTAGCATACAGTCCCTCCTCTGTGTCGACCCTCGTAGCAGATCGTCCATCCAGCTGTGTGGTGTGTGGTCTGCGTCTCTTATTTCACATTCTGACGTCTGCTGCTACCCCGTATGACATTACAGACATAAAACACGTCAGACACACTGGGCTACCCTGCAAAATCAGCTTTACTGGGTTTTTTCCATTTCAATTCTTGTAACAGTGTCAGAAGAAAGACAATATCATTGCTCTGGTTACAGCAGATATATAACAGATAATGTTAAAGAGATCTAGTTCCTTCAACACACAAGAAGACTTTGTAACAACTTTCAAAGACTTCTAAAGTACTCCTAAGAAGTATTCATCCCCTTGGATGTTTTACCCTTTTATTAATGTTATAAATTAATCGCAGTCAATTTAATCTGACAATTTTGATAAAATACATTTAAAATATGTACGATAAAATTAGTGACTGCATAAATATTCAGCCCACTGAAGTCAATATTTAGTAGATGCACCTTTGGCTGCAATCACAGCTCTGAGTCTGTGTGGATAGGTCCCAATAAGGCTTGCACATCTTGAAAAACTGCTCAAGCTCTGTCAAGTTGCACAGGGATTGGGCATAAACAGCCCTTTCTAAATCCAGTCACAAATTCTCTAATAGATTGAGGTCTGGGCTTTGGCTCGGCCACTCCAGAACATTCACCTTTAAACCTTTTCAGTGTAGCTTATGCTGTATGCTTCAGGTCATAGTCTTTCTTAAAAGTAAATATTCCCCGAAGCAATAGTTCTCTGACTGAATAGACTGAATAAGATTGGCCTCCAGAATGTTCCTATATTTTACTGCATTCATTTAACCCTCAACCTTCACAAGCCTTTTAGGACCGGTTGCTTAGAAGCATACCCACAGCAAGATGCTGCCACCACCGTGCTTTCCAGTGGGGATGGTGTGTTTGTGGTGATGTGCCGTGTTTGCCGTCTTGCCAGATGGCCAAATGCACCATTTTGATCTCGTCAGTACCAAAGAACTTTCTTCCACTCGACCATGGAGTCTCCCACATGCCTTTTGGTGAACTCTAGTCCAGATTTTATTTGAGATTTATTTTTGTCTGTCTCTTTGCCACTCTCCCATAAAGCTTTGACTTGTGAAGAACCCAGCCAACAGTTGCTGTATGCAGAGTTTTTCCCATCTCGCCTGCTGAAGCTTGAAACTCTACAGAGTAGTCATAGGTGTCTTAGTGGCCTCTCTCACTAGTCTCCCTCCTTCCAGAAGCGCATTTGTGAGGTCACACACTGATGTTGGACGAGAAGGCCTGGCTCTCAGTCTCCGTTCTAATTCATCCCAAAGGTGTTTTATCTGGTTGAGGTCAGGCCAATCAAGTTCATCCTCACCAGACTCTCTCATCCATGTCTTTATGGACCTTGCTTTGTGCTCTGGTGCACAGTCATGCTGGAACAGGAAGGAGCCATCCCCAAACTGTTCCCACAAAGTTGGGAGCATGGAATTGTCCAAAATCTCTTGGTATGCTGAAGCATTCAGAGTTCCTTTCACTGGAAGTAAGGGGCCAAGCCCAGCTCCTGAAAAACAAGCCCACACCATAATCCCCCCTCCACCAAACTTTACACTTGGCACAGTGCAGTCAGACAAGTACTGTTCTCCTGGCAACCGCCAAACCCATACTCATCCATCAGATTGCCATACGGAGAAGCATGATTCCTTACTGCAGAGAACGCGTCTCCAATGCTCTAGAGTTCAGTGGTGGCGTGCTTTACACCACTGCATCACACTTTGCATTGCACTTGGTGATGTATGGCTTGGATGCAGCTGCTCGGCCGTGGAAACCCGTTCCATGACGCTCTCTGTTCTTGAGCTAATCTGAAGGCCACATGAAGTTTGGAGGTCTGTACCGAATGACTGCAGAATATTGGCGACCTCTGCGCACTATGCGCCTCAGCATCCGCTGACCCCGCTCCGCCATGTTTTGTGGCCTACCACTTGGTGGCTGAGTTGCTGTTGTTCCCAATCACTTCGCTAAATTTTCCCAATGGAACATTTAGGAACGAGGAAGTTTCACGGCTGGTCTTGTTGCACAGGTGGCATCTTATCACAGTACCACACTAGAATTCACTGAGCTCCTGAGAGCGACCCATTCTTTCAAAAATGTTTGTAGAAACTGTCTGCATGCCTAGGTAGTTGATTTTATACACCTGTGGTCATGGAAGTGACTGGAACCCCTGATTTCAATTATTTGGATGGGTGAGTGAATACTTTTGGCAATATAGTGTGTAATGATATGAACAACAGATGTTTTGCCTTCCTTAAGAGATAGTTATTGGAGCATGCGCAGTGTTTATGAGCCTGATGAGCTGTAAGTTTACAGACAGCTGTACCTTTAAGATGTGAATGAATGAAGTTATCTTTATTAAAGTATTTCTCTTCCAGTAAACCTGGCGTATTAATGAAGAAGCCACTATACAAATATGACATAGTGTAGGTATAAAAATGAAGGATTGTTAAATATCTTGATACCATAAATCAGAGCACAGAGGGCATGGTTAAAGTCCAATTTCTTGATCTGTGTTTTTAAGCTGTGTATAGACATTATAATGTCTTTATTTTGGACTCTGACATGATTTAAAATAGCTGTTGCTCAATCATTAGAAGAGTTATTGCAGGAATGGAGCTGTGCGTTGGGAACATACTGTACTGAATATGGTCTAATTGGACATGTTTAAATGTCTCTAAGGCAATGTAATATGAGTTGTGGGATGTTATACTGAATTCAGGGTATAATGAAATAAAGATGTTCACAACAGCCATAAAAAATAGGCTAAAAATGTGGACATTTATGCAACAACAAAGGTTAAACATTGGCAGAAACAGTATAAAATTTGAAATTAACTGACACCATCTTATTAGAGAATTCTTTAACAATGAGATCCCCTTTAATGCAGCAGTACAGTCGTCTAGCATCATTGTTCTGTCTTCGCATGCATTTTTGTAGCTTCTGACTAAAGCAGTGAGGAGTCATTAGAGCTGGCATGAATTATATTCTTATCAAATCTACATTCACTCTGCCAGAAACTTGAAATTTGATTCAGTGCCATGAGGATACGTCAAACTATCCCCATGTTTTTCTACATGCACATCTGCACAATTGAGTCGGCAGTTGTTTAAGTTTTATTCTGAGTTGCTGAGTGGAATAAAAGTGTGTGTGTTATGTGAACACACAAAGACAGAGAGGTGCATGCATTTTTACTTAAATCAGCTCCTCTGGACCATGATGAGGAAAACAACTTTGTGCAATGTTGCAGGGAATTAATCACTCTATAATAGCTGTGAATGTTGTCATACTTCCTTTACCGGTCAGATTATGAGGCAAGTCCCAAAAGGACGAAAGGATTTATCGTTCTGTTTAATGCAAACATTGTTAAAGGCTGTATTAAGTTTTCTCAGCAGTGGTGAGAACAGATGCACTTTTAATCTCCGTTTTCTTTCTTCCTAGATGGTGAACTGTATTCAGGTACTTCAGTCGATTTCATGGGAGCCAATGCAGCGATCTTTCGGACCTCTGTGCAGGGCAGCAGTAGACACATCCGGACTGAAGCCTATGATCAGAACTGGCTAAATGGTGAGAAGCTTCAGTTCCCTTTAGAGTCTATTCTTTTATAACTTAAGTGTTGTGTCTATGAAATATAAAATTTGGATTTGGTTCCAGCGTGTTGTGTCACATCAGTATTGATTTATAAAACCTCCTTCTTGTAGAGCCGGAGTTTGTGAGCTCCTTCTCCATCCCGGACACCCACAGTCCTGATGATGATAAGGTCTACTTCTTCTTCAAGGAGAGGGCGGTGGAGGCAGAGCAGTGGGACAAGAGGGTGTACAGCCGTGTGGCTCGAGTCTGCAAGGTAAGAGATGGAAGACAGACACAGGTTTAAATATAGGTTAGACAAAATGAAAAGAAAATGATGTTTGGGACACATTGTATTCAGCCCCTACATGAAGTCAGGACAAAGTCAGTTGAGCTGATTTCCTCGATTAGGTTTTTCCAGAGCTTTGGTCTCAGTGAGAGTTTACACTCCCCTCCACAAGTACAACAATGAGGCCAGTTCCTTTATTTTTGCTGTAGATTTGACATCAAAAGATGAATATGAGACAAGAGATCAACATTTCAGCTGTTATACATAGGTTTATATATTATATATAGCTTTTTTAGTCTGGATCTGATTTACAACATATAAGAGAGCTTTATTTGTAACAGTAGGCCACATTTTGGGGTGAGTGAAAGTACCGGAACACATAGATTTAAAACAGATTAAAGTGAATAAGACCTCATATTTATTTACTTAAATTATTATTTGCAAATCCTTGCCCATTTTTGCAACACCATTTTGGGGCTTTTTGTGCACTTAAGCTGCCTCTTGCCTTTTTTTCTTTTTTCTTTTTTTTGCTACTGTTGTCCATTTTGAGACTTTTTGCCGCTTTATGCCTATTTTTTCCACTTTTCACCCGTTTTTTGCCACTTTTTTGAACAACTTTTTTGCCCCTTTTTGCATCATTTTACTGCATCTTTTTGCTTACTTAAGATGCGTTTTGTCCCTTTTTGTCCATTCTTTCTTGTGTTTGTTGTACTTAACGCATTGTTGCTGCCATTTGCCCATGACACTTTCTGCCCATTTCTTGCCACTTCTTGTCATTTTTTTCCACTTTTCACCCATTTTTTTCACTTTTACCCAATTTTTAACTCTGTTTTGGGACTTGTAGCCTACTTTTAACCACTTATGCCCCCCTTTCGTTGTCCATTTTGCAATTTTTTAACACTTTATGCCTATTTTTGCCACTTTTCACCCATTTTTCCCTATTCTTTTGACCACTGTTTTGCCCCTTTACTGCAACGGTTTGCCTATTTTTCTGTCCATTTCTTGCCACTTTTTGTCAGTTTTTCCACTTTTCACGCCTTTTTGCTATTTTAACCCATTCTTGCAACTTTTTGCTAATTTTTTGTCTTTTTTCACAATTATTCAACTATTCTCTATGTGTCCCCAAAAATTGTCTCCATTTCATCTGTTTTATTTTCTGGCATCCCAACATTTGTGCACATCATGGCCTAGCTATGAAGTCAGACACTGCTTTCCTAACAGTTCAGTGTGTCCATCTACACTGTTTAACATCACTAGTAGAAGCATATTATTAAAATGGGTGTTATGGGCAGCCTTGTCCCTAATGTGTCAAAAAAAAAACACTGAAATAATCAAATAAAGCTTCTTCATGCCTTTTCTTCTGTGAAGAACCTTTATTCAGTAAAACTCACACCAGACAGGGTGGTTTTATTTCCCTGTTGTGTGATTGCCTCCACCTTGTCTTTATATTTTCATTTGTCTGCCTTCATCCAGAATGATGTTGGAGGCAAAAGGAGCCTGATCAACCGCTGGACGACCTTCCTCAAAGCCAGGCTGGTCTGCTCTGTCCCCGGTCCGTCTGGAGTGGACACGCAGTTTGATGAGCTGGGTGAGACTAACCGTCATTCCTCCTTTTCCTTCCTGTAGCGCTGCCTCTTCACACCCTCGTCTGTCATCAGACTCATTTCACTGATATCATGTCCCTGCTGCCCTCACTGTTTTCTCTAACTTCATGAACTTTTATAAAGGAAAAAGTTTGATAAGCAGGAGCTGTCCCCTCCCTACTTTTCTCTCGTCTTCCTCCAAGTTGTTTTTGAATTAAGGCCTAAAACAATGCAGAGCAAAAGCCAAGTGCTTCTTGTTATCATAAAACTGTGCCAAATCAAACAATCAATTAAGCCATGGTGTTTTACAGAGACTGACAAGGTAATGATAACATGGTTAACAAAAACAGTTTAAAAAGTTGTATAAGACACTTGCAGGTTGGAGACCCCGGTGGTGACTGCACATTCCCGTTTACTTTCACTGTAAAGCAGGCAGCCAGGTATGAGGAAACTAAAGAGAGTTCTACTGATTTGACTATCTTTAACATTAAAATATTTTCTAAATGCTGGGTTTGTCAACAAGCAGGATGGAAATATTTAGTCATATGTATACGACAGACCACAGGCTTTCATTATAATCCTGCAAGGTGTCAAAAAGACCAAGAAAAGGGCCGGGATGAGGAGAAATAGGAGAAGTTTTAGAGTTATGAGTTAACAGGGGAAGACATGGCAGGTCTCATAGTCAGAGATTAGCATTAGCATAATGATGTAGTGTAGGGACATCAGAATGTTTATTGCATATCAACAAATAATTAAAAGTAGGTAATGAATCTGATGGTTTGTGTCCTCAAAAGACCAGATATCAGTCTACCACAGTCCTGAACTCTATCATATCACCAGAGAAATATTCCTCTTTTAAAAAGAACATACTAAAAATAACCATGCTTTTTTCACTCACCCCCTCTCCCCCCCTCACTTTTTTTACTAAGACGCCATCATGTTCTTTGTTTTTCTAGAGGACATCTTCGTTCTGGAGACCAAAGATCCTCAAAATCCGACTATTTATGGAGTCTTCAGTACATCCAGGTGAGAAAACATTTTACCACACTGTCATACTCCATAGAGATCACTCGTGATCACTAAAAAAAATTAAAAATATCATTGGAAACTACAAGAAGCTAAGCAGATAAGTGATAGCATACAGCAGAGAAACATTCATGTGTTTGAATGTTGCATGGGAAGCCAGACCAGTTTTTAGAGAAGCACCTGACTGCAGACATCAGACATCTGTAAATGCATGGATCGTTAGCGTATCTGTGCATGCACACTTGACTTCCACTGGTGCATGTGCCAGCAGAATTATTTGCTGCCATCTACCACTTTACCCATAGCTTTTGGAAGTGGAATGATAGCAAGAGACAAAGAAAGGTTTTTAAAAGAAAGAAAGAGATTGATGTAAAGGTTTTGTTAGCGAGGTATGGCTGTAAAAAAAACAAGTAAAATGCTGTGATATATATATATATATATTTTAAATGTATTTCTCCCCGATCTTCTCCTCTTCTACATCAACACACTGCTACATTCAGGTCTTCCACTGATCAGAGCAGAGCAGTAGGTCTTCAGTTATCTCTGAGCCTCTGTTGTTCTTTTCCTAATTTCTGACACAGACATGTTCTTTAAAGCACAGATTTGATCTTAGAGAAAAGGAAAAAGTCACATGGTGCTAGATCAGGTTAATAGGGAGGCTGATCAAGCGCTGTGATTTCCTTTTGGGTCAGCTGTACTGAGTGAGCAGTGTGAGCTGGCGTGTTGTCTTGATGAAGACTGAAACCATTTCTCCACAGTTGTGGTCTCTTTCTTCTTCTTTGCATTAGTGTTGATTCACTGTCGACCTTTCTTGAACCCACTCCTGCAAAATGATACCCTTAATTTCAAAGAAAACATCAGCATGGACTTGAATTTGGACTTGCTTTGTTCTTCATCCTTGGTAACGATGGAGTTTTCCAATGCTCTGACTACTGTTTTGTCTCAGGATCATACTGGAAGAAACAAGTTTCATCACATGTAATCACTCCTAAAAATGTGGGTTTTCTTTCATTTGTTCCAAAACGTCTCCACCAGTCTGCTTGGGTTTTTCCATTTGATTAGGAGTCAGAAGTTTTTGGGCAACTTTGGCACACGCTTTTGTCATGTTCAAATTTTCATGCAAAATATGTTGAACTGTCTCTTTATCAATGGAGTCATTTTCTCCTATCATTCTTATACTGCGTTGTAAATCCTTTACACTATTTGCTCCACTTGTTGAATGTTTTCAGAAGTTTTAGATGTGCATGGCACCCAGATCGTTCATCATCTTGGACACCCTCTCTGCCTTCACTAAATCTTATTTCCCATCATTAATGTACAGAAAGATACAGGTGCTGTTTCGTTCAATTTCACCAAAATTTTCAAGTTAATGCAGTGCTTAAATTTTAAGCTAATCATTTTCCAATACCTTGGCAAAAACACGTGCACTTCAGTCAGTAGCTCCTAGTGCACTAAAGACATGAAAACTCATTCTCATTATTTAATAGCCATAACTTGTATGTGAGCTTTTTGAAGAAACAGAGAGTAAAATTGAATATTTTGGAGTTTAATGAAGTTCATCCTCTTCTTTTCCTTCTTCTTCTTCTTCCTGTGAGTTGCAGTTTTCCCACTCACTCTGTCATGGGTTTGAATATGATATTACTCCGTCTGATATGCATAAAATTATTTTATGATATGATCACAGTTTTCACAAATTATCATGAAAAAACGAGGCAGTAAAATCAGCTCCAGGATGGTGTGGGCATGTCTGTTAAATAAGCTGAAGCCACGCCCACCCAGGAGAAACACAATCCGCTGCTACAATCTGAATTGAGGAAAGCACTCATGCAGATCTCTGTTATGATGCTTTCAATGATCCATAGACCACTGTAGCTGATAGATTTAGTCAATTTACCTCACGATGAACAGAAAAACAACATTTAACAGATTGTAACTTTCAGTAAAGACAGTGACATCAGCTAACAACAGACTGGACTGAGATGAGCTGCTTTGTGATTTTGTATTGTAGTGTTAGAGGGAGGGGTCATTCCCCACTGTGGGCTCGTGACATCATGAGCCCACATATTGGCCCCGCCCACATTAAACCCAGCCAGGAAAGAGGTGAAAATTTGTAATAATCTCAATACGAAACTCAGTCACATGTAGATCTCAGTGTTTTCACATGTTTACAGCAGCCATCGTCCAACATATCTAGTGTGTTAAGACAAAAACTTTGGATTTCACTTCACAGGGTCTTTAACGAATGACTCATACTGTTTAATTATGTTAGTTTTATTTGGGGAAAATTGTTCATTTTTGTTACTTTTCTCAAAAACATTAAGGTAACTTTGTTTTTGATTGCCACTCTTAAACATGCAGACTAACACCAGGGCCGGCACGTGCACGCCCAGTGGGATGCAGGGTCAGGGGTCAGCTTTGGATGGGTGTCAGGGTCAAAGGTGAAGGGGTCCAGCTGGTTGTGTTATTGCAGTCCTGATCTTATAAAGCAAACCCTCCTCTTTTTTCTGTGCTGTCCTCCCATCCCTCCTTCCTTCCTCTCCTCCTCTTTCCCCTCCTCCTTTCCTGCCCCCTTCACCTGATGCACTTTTCTTCTTAGCGTCCTTTTCCCCTATATTCACGAATCCTGATTTTTTTACCTTGCTAATTTCTGTTTGCAATCCGTTGTTTTATCTGTCAAACCCTCCAAACCTCCAGGTGCATGTTTCTAACTCTAACACCTTCATCATCCTCTCTTCCTCCTGCAGCTCCATCTTCCGTGGTTCAGCAGTCTGCGTGTACTCCATGGCGTCTATTCGAGCTGCTTTCAATGGACCGTTTGCTCATAAAGAGGGTCCAGACTATCGCTGGGTGGAGTACAAAGGTCGGATCCCCTATCCCAGACCTGGAACTGTGAGTAAAAACACACACATGCAACAGCTTCTTCAACAGCTGACACATCCACATCCCAATCCTGCGAGGTTGAGGCTGCAAAAGAAATAAAGTAGGAAAGCTTCAGAAAACTTTGTAGATAAAAGTAAGCTTAAAGGATGATTTTTGCATTTTGGTCGAGCTGATCTTGTAGGACTCAGGTGATGTTTTGGCCACGTGTTTATTAAAGTTCACACTCTATAATTCTCCACTAATAAAGCATTGATGGGATGGTTTTTATGTTTGTGTGAATAACTGAGGATTTCCTGTGAGATCAGACTCTGAAGCTCAGTAATGAAAACAAGCTGATGAAGCTGTGAGAGGGTTAAACTGCAGTGATTTAACACCCCAGCAGTGGACTCCTCTGGGAAGCTTCAACTTGTCAGGAAGGCGGAGGTTTTAGTGTTTGAGTGTGTCAGGTGTTATTTCATTCTCCCTGCAGGGGAATTCAGCGCTCTGTGGAGACGTTTTGCATCATGTGGTTGATTGCAGCAGAGGTCAGGCATGTCAGAGTTTGTGCACGTGTGTGGACGGAGGGGAGGCAGGTTTGGGCGAGGCTGAAATCATGCAACAGAGACAAGGATGCCGCGGTCACAGCCTCTGATCACTGACCTCTTCTTTTCAACTGGTAGTGCTGCACCCTTAAGTCAATAAAACAACAATTAGAAGATCCTGGGCTCGCTTAAACTTTGTCTTGTGGACGTCTCTCCTGACATTTTTGGCTCTGCACCCTTTAAAAGTACCAAATGTTCAAGTTTTACATCTAAATTTGTTTCAAATGGAGCACTAATGACCCACTAAGTAGATCATACCCTGTGTACAACGCCTAGAATCCTCCAAACAGGGACTGGGATTCAAAACTGACCTGTGGCTGACTTCTTTTATGTCTTTTCTCAGGCTTTCTCCCATCTCCTACTCTATTCTTTCTGATCATTAAAAGCATAAAAACCCCTTAAAATAAATGTTCATATTTGAAAAAAAATCTACATTTTGATGAAACCATTGAGGCAAAAATATCCTATAAACAAAAGTGTAAAAAATAAAAGAGTTAAGAAAAACATCAGAAATTCATCATGAAATGTTTTAAACGTCAACTTCAGTTTGGATCCTTCATTGTTGGCTTTATTTCTAAAATACTTCAAACTTGGAACAGCCATTTTTGCAGAAAACCATCATGAAAGGTGATATTTTGAGAATATTCAAGTGGGGGGAAAATTATATATACACCCCTCAACACATGAAGTTGCACAATCTTTTGGACTTGTCCTGCAGATCAAGTGTAAGTGCATTGGGGAGAAGAACTCAGCACTCGATTGCTTCTGCTAGATGTTTCCAGAAACCTTTAAAAGGGTTATTTCTGCACAGACAGAGATGTCATCACATTAAATATTCAGTTCTCACAGCTTTATATTCCCCTGTTATTAATGACATTTCATCTAATGATTGTCCAGTCTTCTTTTTCAGTATTCCACCTGGCTCAGGACACAGTTATGTTTATCAGTAAAAGATAATTCTCATGCAGGAATCATACAGTGTAATTTTACAAATTTTCATGATGATAAGAATACAGAAAAAATAAAAATTCTTGGCTCAAAGAGCTGTAAACTGAAAGAAATAGAAAGCACTGAGGTATCTGCAGCCACTGCTCTGGATCAGTACTGCTCTCTCGCTTCAGCCTACCTCCACCCCAGGTTCCACCTGTAGGCTCCAACAAGGGTCTGAGATGCATGTGATTAAATCTGCGGGGAGTGATGATGCCATAATAAATGCATTAACAATGACAAACATAAGTTGACTGAAATGATTAATTCATACAGGACAACTGCAATGTGATAGGTCAATGATAAGGGAGTGCAGCAGCCCTATTGGATAGATCTTTATGTTCTGGGAGCAGGTGAAACTGAGAATATGAGGGGAGTGCATGCAACAGAGAAATATAATGAACAATAACACCAGCATGCAGAGCATAGGTTTGCAAACTGAAGCTTTACTTGATTAAAAATGGCCACCAGGCTGTTTAAAGAAATTCAACATGTATAACAATATTTCATAAAAACAAAAGCATACCCCACATTTTAGATAGTTGGATCAGGTTCTTTTCCACACAAATGTTTCTGCCTTTTGATTGAATCTAGCACTGAATCATCTGCATCAATGTCATTTCACTGCATATATTCTCAAAAGCCAACTTTTCTACACTACTCTTAACCTCATACACTTGATGCGTACAATTAATCTGGCAATGACTCGCCTTTTCTGACCATTTCTCTTGTGAACTCTTGCAGTGTCCCAGTGAAACCTACGACGCTCTGCATAAGTCCACCAAAGACTTCCCAGACGAGGTGGTGAGCTTCATGAGACAGCACCAGCTGATGTGGGAGCCTGTCATGCCTCTGAGTGGCAGGCCCATCCTGACCCATGTCAACTCAACCTACATGTTAAAGAAGGTGGTGGTGGACCGGGTGGACGCCGAGGATGGACCTTATGACGTGTTACATCTGGGCACAGGTGAGAGGGGAGGTGGGGTTGACTTTGGACCACAAGAGAATATAAGAAAAGAGGAGAGAAAGACTGGTAGAAATAAAGATTCTCTTAAACATAACTGCAGGTGTAAGTTTAGGGGGAAATGCAGTCGAAGGCTAAATAAAATGTTTAATTATACTAAAGCTTTTAGAATAAAGAAACGAAGCAGGGTGGAGAGAAGAACAGAAAGATGATTTTGCTTGTGATTGTTTTAAATGAGGCATATTCAGGCACAAAGCTGGAGAGTTGCTTCCTTAAAAAGGCAGAAAACGTCGGCACAGATCATGGCCTTGAGAGCATGGCGGGTCAGCAGACAACTACCAGACAAAAATGAGTACAGTCTTCCTCACACACCCGTATACTCAAACAAAACTACGTCATGAACATTAAAGTGCCCGAAGGTCAACTGAGAGCAGCTCATCTGTTCATTTGTTGAGTGTAAACTCGAAGCGTTATCATTATCTCATAGAAACACTTCTGGAGGTGAAAAATGGCAGATCTCTTTTTTTTTTCCCCAAAGCCACACTTACGACGGGGTGACTGGGTTCTCAAGTGTGTCTGGTCTGTGGAGGTGAGCATATGTGTGTCACCAGCTGTGTGTGTAGGTATTTGTGTGTTTGACAGTGACCGGTTGTGTGTGTGATAAATAGCGGCGGTTATTTAACTGCTGGTGACAGGCTAAGGGTTCAGAGGTGCTCCCACGGCTCCATACATCTCCTCTAAGTGGATTCCTCTCCAGCATCTCTCATCTCCCCATCAACTGCACATTTACCTGCCTGATTAATGCTGCTCTGCTCTTTTAAGTGCTCTCACTTTAACGTCAGATGACCAGGAAGAATGTCTAGACTCATCTACCCATCAGGGATAAGTCTTGATGCCTGATAGATAATCTGTGTTCTGTGTTATAAGTAGGGTAGGTAGTGCGATCAGCCACGTGCTTACTTCATGGTGGTTTATTCTAAAAGTAAAATATAACTCTGAAAAGTGGGCAGGTTACTCTGAGGTCACAGTGAGCTGAGTTGTAGCTTACTGCAGTTTAATGCACATGCTCTTCCTTCTTATTGTGCTGGTCTAACCCCAACGTTTTTTTTTTCCCTTTAATTGTCCGACATTAAGGTCTGTATGTGACTTACAGGTGCATCTCAAAAAATTAAAATATCATAAAAAAAGTTCTTTTTTTTCCAGCAGTCTGTGGTCCTGCTGGGGGGGTTAAGTCCAGGCTGCTCTGATAGCAGATCTTCATCTTGTCTGGATTGTCGAGTCTGGTGTCTCTTGTCTTCTTCTTGACATTTCCTCAGAGATTCTCTACGGGGTTCAGGTCAGACCAGTTGTCTGGCCAAACACAGTAATACCAGGGTCAGAAAACCAGTCTCTGGTAGTTCTGGCTTCACTGTGGACAGATTTCAAGTCCTACTGGAAAAGGAATTGAGTATCTCCATAAATTTCTCAGCAGTTAGTAGCTTGGAGTGCTCTAAGATCTCCTGGTATGGCTGACAGTGTTGACTCTGGACTTGATAAAGCACAGTTGGCCAACGCCAGCAGATGGCATGGCACCCCAAACCATCACTGACTGTGGAAACTGAAAACACTGGACTTTAAACACCTTTTAATCTGGGCCTCTCTGATCCTCCTCCAGACTCTGGAACCTTCAGGATTGGCTCAACACTAGGAACTCAACACCTGTAGCCAATTTCCTGGACCCCTCTGTGTGGTGGCTCTTGATCCACTGACTCCTACCAACTGCCTACTCTTTTCGAAGCTCCCCTAAGTTCTTGAATCCGCTTTGCTGAGCTCATCCCTGTTGATTGTGCCCCTTTTCTTCCCACACTTTTCCCTTCCAGTCAAATTTCTATGAATATGCTTTGCATAAACTGAAAAAGTGAGGGAGAAAAGCTGTTAAAAAGGCACAGCTATTCTCTTAGCTCTTCCAGGTGTCACTGTATGCAATGGGAAGTGAAGCTGCTTACAACACAAATCAATGGGAGAAACCAAACCATGGGCTAGAAGAGAAACCTTTTAATTTCTCTTTAATACCACAGACTGAGTTACATACACATACAATAGCAAAACATCCAAAATACCAGTACTTTAAGGTGATGTGTTTTTCTTCCTGCAGAGTGTCAGTCCCATGTATCTGTCATTCAAAAAGCAATGAACCCATAACCTTTACTAACTGAAGGTCTTTAATATTAACCTGAAGGTCAGAGTAGCTCTCTCATTAAAATTCAGATGTTAAACCTGATGACCCCAACGATAAAGAAGTTTGACCCTAACTGAGTTCACACAGGATGGTAACTAATGTTTAAAAAAGCTGGAGGTTTAATGACCACTCATCTATTAACATTTCTGAGCTCTTCACAGAGAAACATTTAGCCTAACAAGACTCCAGTGAAACATTTGAAGAAGTGGCATGGCTGACTCTAATAAAAACAGCCCATTATGTTGTTAGATTCACTGTTTTTTATCAAACACTTAAACACGGTCACTGTCCTTGAACTCTCTACAGTCAGGCACCATCTCTTCTTCTCTGCTGGGGGGATTTCATCATGTAGCAGGAAAAAACATAAACAAACATTATTTCATCATCTATAAACCAGCTGGACGCTGAAGAGACTCTTGATTTTGAGAGTTAAAGTTGAAGGAGGGCTTAGTTTCATGCAAAAGCATACACGCTGTGCAAAAACCCTCTAAAAGTAAGTGGTTATCTTACAAAAAATATCCCAGTAAGTAGGAAACTAGAGTCACAAAAGTATTCAAAAAATGTGGATTCAGTCAAATTATCTTTAATTTGTGATTATCATTCGACACCAAAGTTTCTGTCTTTAACTACTGGTCTAATGGTTGTCAATGACACTAAAGAAAATCTCAAGTCATATATTGCTCACCGCTGATAACTGGGAGAAGAGGGGTTATCTGCTTTATGTTATCCTGTTACTAAAATCCTCTTTCAACAAAAAAGCCAAGACATTAATCCATGACTGCAGACAATAAAAGTTCAAATACAATAACAAATTTGGTATTCAAGTATAGAAAAACAGCTACTTTGAACTCATTATTTTGTGAACAGTGCTCTTGTCTCTGTTAGAGTTGGGTCAGAAAACACGCCTGCATACTTGACATTTTCTCAGTTTCCACCAAATAAAGCAAAAGTGCTGTTTACTTTCAGGAAATGTATTTTAAACTGAGTGTGTCTGAGTCTTAATACCTGTTTTCTGCAGGTTAGATCTGGTTTGTCTTGCAGATGTTGAATGATCAAATTTACAGTGTTGATAAGCTCTTCACAGTCCCATACATTATGTTTAAAAGAGGCTCTTTGTCTGCAGCTTTTGGATGTTTTCCAGCCTTTTAAACTCACTGTTCTTATAGTTTTTATTTTGGTTGAGACTTTAAAGTGGAGCTTCTCCTGTGGACGACAGACAGATAAAGAAACCAGGTTTTTATGTGATTCTGAAGTGAAACGTTAAATGTCTAGAGAGCCCAGAGACATCTGCATGCATCATGAGTGTGTGTAGGGGGTTTTGTTTGACAGACTCATCTATAGACACACACAGGCATAAATACACACACAGACAAACACGGGGAAACATGAACACTACACGCAACACAAGCAGGAGGTTTCCCACAGAGAGATTTCTGAGGTTTATGAGGCTCTGGAGGCATCATGACATTTTACGTGTATTTTAGCTCTGATCACATGTTCAGTCAGTGTGCTTGTTCTTCATACAATGTGTTGGTTCACCATAGCAGTTTCTGTGTTTAGTTTCTGTAATTTAAAAAAATGCATAAATTCCCTGAGGTTCCTCCTGTCTGTGTCTGGATTCCCCTGGCACTACAGTAACCACTATAGAATGTGGGCTCTGTGGAAACAGTATGCAGAGTATTTGGTGACATTTAAACAAAATGTTAAGTTCAGGCCAGAGATTTGGGACAAGTACAAACGTACAACTGTTTGCAATTGAAGGCTTTGCAGATTCTGAAAGTCTGGGTGGGGAGAGTGTCTTCGCCCCAAGTGGATGAGTTCAAGTACCTCGGGGTCTTGTTCAGGAGTCAGGGTAGAAGACACCACAAGATTGACCGGTGGATCAGTGCAGCATCTGCAGTATTGCAGACATTGTACTGCACCATCACGGTGAAGAGGGAGCTGAGCTTAGAGGCAAAACTTTTAATTTACCGGTCCGTCTTCATCCCAACCCTTACCTATGATTATGAACTATTGGTAATGACCGAAAGAATAAGATCATGGGTTCAAGCGACTGAACTGAGATTCCTCAGGAGGGCGGCTGGGCTCAGCCTTAGAGAAAGGGTGAGGAGCTCAGACTTCCAGAAAGATCTCAAAATAGAGCCACATGGAAAGGAGCCAGTTGATGTGGTTTCGGGCATCTGATTAGGATGCCTCCTGGTCGCCTTGCTGTGGAGGTTTTCCGGGCACATCCAACTGGAAGAAGACCGCAGAATCCCCCAGGAGGAGCTAGAAAATGTTGCTGGGGGGAGAGATGTCTGGGTTGACTTGCCTAGCCTGCTGTCCCTGCGACATGACCCCGGATAAGTGGAGAAAATGGGTGGGTGGGTGGATGTCAGTTCACACCCCTGCAACTGGAAGAGAGTGACTTGCATTCACTCACTTTAAAGGGATTTATTCCTGCGGTTACTGCACAGTAATTCTATCTTTACAAGAGGACAGTACTGCATATTGACATGCTGTGAGCTTGCAACCTTAGTCTCAGAGCACTTCTCATTATTGTTCCTTGTTGCTAGGCTAAAAATGTTGACTTACATTTTTTTTTTTTTGACAGTGTCTTTAACTTTTTAAAATACACACATGGAAAAATTGTTAGTTTACTTCTGTGAAAGAAAGAAAAACCCACAATGGGCACAAAATAACTTGAAACTGACAAAGAAATAACAGATAAACTTTTACTGAAAATTAACTAGTGAAAATCAAACATTGCTTTTGAGTTGTGGTTCAACAGAATCATTTAAAAAACAAACTAATGAAACTGGCCTGGACAAAATTTATGGTACCTTTAACTTAATATTTTGTTGCATAAACTTTTGAGGCAATCACTACAATCTAGTGATTTCTGTAACTCTGTAACTCACTATACAAAGAGACAACCAAACTTATAGAATAGATTTTAGATACTAAATGTACTGACAGATATGTAAATGTTCTTCTCTGTCTCTACAGATGATGGGAAGGTGGTGAAGGCCGTGTCAGTCATCAAAGATAACGGGGAAATAGAGGAGATCATCCTGGAGGAGATGACCGTATTTCAGGTGAGATGCAGGAAGTTTAATGAAAGAAAGCTACTGTAATTGAAGGGTGAGGCACTCAATAACCCGTCAGTTTCTCAGCAGAACTTTAAAACACCTGACTAAATGACACAAAAACATGCCTTTTGTCTGAAATGTGGAGTATGGCGTTCAGCTACAGCTAAGGTCATCAACATTTTCATTACTATTCCACACAACGTGTTTCAGAACAACGCTATCTGAATTATTTCATTGATCAGTAACATTGAAAAGTACCAAAGGTTGTAAAATTACAGCTTTTTCTTAGACAGTTGTAATGAGAAGGAACGCATCCATCAACTGGAAAAGCACTCGGAGAGCGCAGACCTCCGCCCTTAGCCCTACCTCCCAACAGTACGGAATCCTTTAAAAAATTCCTGGATCCAGACAGTGATCCGGATCACTCCCAAAATCTAATCAGTTCTTCTTTATGCCATGTCTGACATTTCTTGAAAATTTCATCAAAATCCTTTCACAACTTTTTGAGTGATGTTGCTAACAAACTAACGAACAAACACACAAAAGAACAAACTCACCTGATCACATAACCTCCTTGGCAGAGGTAAAAACTACAGGGAAACTCCTGTTGGCAATGTTTCAGTAAAGAAGGCTTCTTTTCTTCAACTGTATTGTTATTGAGGCATTGAATCAGGTGTTGTAATCGATACTACTCTGGTACCAAGACAGTCCCACCCCTAAGTCCCTATCTGTTTTACCTGAGTTCTTCATGTCTGACAGGTCCTTGTAGTTTATTTTTTCCATGTACATCATCCCACTGATCCTCACAGGTCAGACAAACACACGTGAAGCTTCACAGGACTTTTATGGCTAAAATCACAGAGCTTGTTTCGGTGTCTCCCCGTGCCCTCCTGCCATGTGATGCTCTCCTCTTGGCCTTTACATGCAGTTTCCAGTGGAACATATTTGTCTGGTAATACTCAAAACAGATAGCAGGGCACATTTTTCCCAAGGTCCTCTGTGTAAATAAGTCAAAACAGAAGAAGAAAGCAGAGAGAGGAGGAAAAAGGATGAAGGAAAAAGCCCAAAAACAGAAATAACAGTCAGACAGAGAAAAATGGAAATACAGAGAAGAGGGGACAGAAATAGATGTGAACATGTGGAGGAGAGGAGATACTGTATTTTTAGAGCTGGGTTCTAGTTATATATAATTCTAAGGGAGTTTGGATGACCTGAACTGAGAGTTTTTCTGAGATGATCAGGTTTGATCAACATTTTCAAAGAAACTCGATAGAATCAACCGGATCAAAATACAGAACAAATCAGTTTTACTGTTCTGGGCTGAAAACAGCACACTGTGTCTGCAGTGGGAACAAGAAGCCAAAGTGTATGACCTTTAGTTAAAATAGAGTGTCAGTGTTTAATATTACCAGCCTTTAGTGAATCTTTTATGAGGGTGGAAGTGTTTACAACCCTAGCGTTTATGATTTCACTGAGTCTCAATTTCAGCTGTCCAAATATGGCTCCTCCATTTTTTCATGCTGAAAATGCTCGAAATTCTACACCAAATAAACTATCATAACATTTAGAACTACTATTCACCAATAATATTTGAGTTTTATTATCTTATCATGGTTAGTTTGCTGTTAGGGCCATTTGTTTGGACATAAAACTGCATTTTATGAGTTCTGAAGGAAACAGGAAGTTTGAGATGCTCTGGGTCACTGCTAATTGGTCAGATGGTGTGATGTCACATTCTGGGACATTAATCTTCACTGATTGGCTGAGAAAATTATTCTTGTTCTATGGTATCACAGAGGGTTAAGGGGAGGACATGAAGGTCAGCCAAAGTGACCATGTATGGTTCCTTGCACCATAAATGGCTAAGGGCAAAGGTGATTATTAAAAGTTAAACCCAAACGTTTTAGCCCTCAAAATTGTGTTGTTTTTTTTTCAATGTGTCAGTTTGCTGATGAGAGAAAGAATTTAGCAAATGATTAAATTCTGCGCAGCTTTTCAGAAAACCTTCAGGTTTTCAGAGGTGGAAAAGGAATACAACTACCATACTCAAATATATGTACAGTTACACTGGGTCAGATTTGTTTAGGTTAAGTTAAAGTTCTGGTTTATAAATCTACACAAGTAAAAGCAAAAAATACTTAATATAAAGTTTAATTTAAGTACTGAGTGAAGTACAGGGAAATATGATCTTTCCTTTTAGGCAAGATCAACCAAAGAATAGATCTCCAACCAGGATGTTCAGGTAAAGTCTCACTTCTATAATAAAGTTGAATAAACAGCAGAATTGACAGCGTTTATTAAACTCATATAGAGTCAAATGTAACACTTAAAAAGTGACTTTATAAGTCCACACTGCACAAAGTGAAATTGTGTTTTTGAAAGTGTTAAATATTTTACAATACAACAGAGTTGCAAAATGGATCTCCTCCAGCAAGAGCAAAGCAGAGAGTCAACCTCACGAAAAATAAGCACTATGCATCTTTTAGGAGCACCTTACGTCACAGGCATGAACTCTAACTTAGTGGATAACTTCAATCACAGTACAAATTCATCTCACATCAAAACCAAACACAATTTAACACTCTGCCTAAGGGCATGATGGGGAACCCATGGCTTTATTCTCTCTCTGGCTGTGTCAGAAACCACACACTCATTCCCTATTCCCTATCCACTATACAGTGAGCAGCATTTAGTGGGCTGTATAGTGGACTCAACTGCAAAACACAAAACGATTTCGGACACTGCTCCAGCTGTGGGTGATGATGTCACTGCCATCTCACAATTAATACAATTCATTTCTATGACAATAGATGATGATCAAAATTAACGGTGAATACTGATACTAAACATAGCAAAATTTAAAAAACAAATAAAAGAACGTACAGATAAAAAAAGTTTTGTGACTTTAGTGGCAAAATAGTAGAAATTGTGCGTATAGCACTTATTTTTGCATACAGATAATGGTCATGGGGAAAAAATAAAGCTACTTTTTTTTTTAATCCTTAACATTTTCTTACAAACCAACCACACAAAAGCCTAAAAATGTTTTAATATGTGTACCTGTGCTACTTTTGTTCATCCATCATGTTTGAGAGCAGTAACCACGATGCATGATGGTAAATATTGCTGGGCTAGTGACCATCGGTTCTTCACTACTTTTCACAATGCATTGTGGGATAGAATGAGTGCACTATGTAGTGAATAACAATGCTCACTCACAATTTCGGACACCGCTACAAAATGGTGTATTCACTTTACAGTGCATCATACAGTGCAGTGGTTCCCAACCTTTTTTTCCTTGAGCCTCCCCAAGACAAACATGAAAGAAGATACTTTGTGGCCAAAATTAACACAAATTTTAATATTTTTTTGTTTGAATCCAAACCAAGTAGCCCTAAACACAGAATCTTTTACCCAAAAACCACTGTATGAATAATTTCTAAGTGCTATACCAGGATTCTAACCTGACATGCCAGATGGATTTGTTTCACACATCCCATCGGGGGTCCCCAGGTTGGGAGCCAAGGAAATAGTGAATAGGAAGTGATTTCGGACACAGCCTCTATGTGCTGATGTAGTCTACAGAAGTGTAAAAAGTGCAACAGTATTGTACTCAAGTAAATGTATAGTCACTCTTGTTCAAACTTACTTAAGGAGGAGTAAAAGTTCTGAATTCATAATGTACTCCAAGTACCCAAGTACTCAAAAAACTTAATTACAGTGACTTGAGTAAATGTAGATACCTTTTCACCCCTGTTTTTTTTTCAAATACTTCAGTTTTAGATGGTATTTTTGGGGTGGCTTTAGGTCTAAATGGGTTAAGGAGAATAGTCTACTACTCTAAGAATAATTTCAATAATGTTTTCAGGCTCCTGAAAATTGATCTGAGCCTGTCAGATGCAAAAACAAGAATTATTAATGTATTCACCACTGAGGGTTACACTAAAGCCAAAACAGTTTCACAACTGCAGACTGAGGTAATGTACTGGGGCAGTCCCATTTTCTCTTGTTGTTGTTAAAAGAGACTGCATCCATTCAGCCTCAGTTTTAGAGCAGTTTTCACTGCACTGATGTTATTGATTGTTGGTACTCAGGGTGACTTCTTCTATAGCCTTGGTAGTGATTGTTCAGTCAGTTTAAAATGTTCTGTGTGCTTAAAATTTTCTTTATTCAAGGAAAATCCCCAAGACACATAAACCAGTGTGAAGGAATCTTATCCCAGCACTGATCTTTTTTGAGTAAGCATGTTGTGAATGAAGCACAAAAAACAGCCAGTAATGAAGAGTGTTTTTGCCTTCAGGACAATAACTGCTGAAAACACTGAGTTGTTTTGGTTTTGCAATGAAAATTGAAGTTGCCATCAGACAAATGGGAAAATATGAAACAGGTCCAAAGTCTACTACTGTCCAAATGTTGAAAAAGAAGGTTTCAGGTCATTAGAATTTCCTGTAAAAAGGAATTGGAGGAAAAGAAAAAGGAGAACTTAATCAGGCGTATTAAACCAGAGCACAGGTGACGGGAAGTTAGAACAACCGAAAAACCACAACATGTGCATCAGTCACAAACAAACAGGATACCAGATGCACATTGTCTATTTTCTTATAACTGATTTTAAAACAGGAACTGAAACCATTTCCAGCAGCCTGATCCAAAGATCAGGGACGGGATGAAGCAGCTGGAACAGCCTGCACAGCCAAAAGAGAAACATCAGTGTCTATTTCATCATTTTCTATCATTTAAAGTCTGGATCTGAGCCAGAGGAGGCTGCTGTGCTCCTTGACTGGGTTTCAAAGAGGAGGCGCTTGGACGGTTTGTCAGCTGTGACAGGACACAGGAAAGTCAGATACCTTTACTCCTGCCCTTCGTCTCCTTTATCTCCTCCTCCTTCGTCTCTTCGACCCCTCCGCTCCTAGCAGTCGGGGGTCATTAACTCCCTTTGTGAAATACTGAAACAAGTCAGTGAGCCAGAAAAATGGAGCATAGGGGTAATTTAGCTCTCAGAGGAAAGAAAAAGACTCATTAGATTTCTAATCTCAGTAGCTGTGCTGACCTCAGAGTCAACCACAGTGTTTAATGTAACTGTGAGACATTCCTCAACCTCTGCAGGGCTGAAATACTACCTCTGTTTGAGTGTAACACCAATGGTTTTTAAAGCTTACTGTCTTCCTGACATTATCCCAAAGCTGTCTTCACATGGTGGTCAAAGTTTAATGTTTCAGTGTTGGACTCGGTTAAGTAGAAGCAGTTTCATGCTCAGTTTCAGAGTCTTTACGCATGTTACCGCTACCATCAAAAATGTTTTGAATTATTAGTTCTACTGTAAAGTCATCTTAATGTGTGCTACACTGGGGTCAGAAACATTAGTCCCTGCTGGGACAGTAAGGCGAATCAAGTCATTTCTCTCTGTATTTGAATGAGTCATATCATGTTGTGTCATACCAAAACATATAATGTTGCAGTTTTACCCCTATGGTATTTTATTTTATGACATTGCGTGTGTCTTATAACATATTATGTTGAATTACAGTGAGGCTGATTGGCTCTCGGTCTCTGCTCTAATTCATCCCAAAGGTGTTCTGTCGGGTTGAGGTCAGGACTCTGTGCAGGCCAGTCAAGTTCATCCATACCAGACTCTCTCATCCATGTCTTTGTGGACCTTGCTTTGTGCACTGGTGCACAGTCATGTTGGAACAGGAACAGCCATCCCCAAACTGTTCCCACAAAGTTGGGAGCATGGAATTGTCCAAAATCTCTTGGTATGCTGAAGCATTCAGAGTTCCCTTCGCTGGAAGTAAGGGGCTAAGTTCAGCTCCTGAAAAACAAGCCCACACCATAATCCCCCCTCCACCAAACTTTACACTTGGCACAATGCAGTCAGACAAGTTCCGTTCTCCTGGCAACCGCCAAACCCAGACTCGTTCATCAGATTGCCAGATGGATAAGCATGATTCGTCACTCCAGAGAACGCGTCTCCACTGCTCTAGAGTCCAGTAGTGGCGTGCTTTACACCACTGCATTATACACTTTGCATTGCACTTGGCGATGTATGGCTTGGATGCAGCTGCTCGTCCATGGAAACCCATTCCATGAAGCTCTCTATGCACTGTTCTTGAGCTAATCTGAAGGCCACATGAAGTTTGAAGGTCTGTAGTGACAGACTCTGCGGAAACTTGGCGCCCCCTGCGCACCAAGCCCCTAGGGTGGTCATACGACTGGCTTTCGGCCGGAATTTCAATGCCTTGTCCAGCGTTGTATGTTAACTATGATTGAGGTAATATTTATACAACGTTGACCAAATATGAACTTTACCTGGCTGTCACATTTTATTAAATTTTTTTGTAAAGTCAAATGCAAGAGTTGTCTTAGGATGAAATGTGGAATCATTCTCTCATGAATGACCGTCATGTGAAAGTCAAATTTTTGGCCATTTTCTTGCAGGCAGAAAGCTAGAAGTTCCTTGTTTTGGCTTTAGTGTTGATCTTTTTTTCTTTCTTTTTTTTTTTTTTTTTTACCTAGTACTCAATACTTTTTAAAATGTAGTGAAGTACAATATTTCCCCCAAAATGTACTTAACTAAAGTGAAAGTAGTGATTTTGAAAAGTACTCAAAAAAGTGCAAGTACATAAAAAGCTACTCAATTACAGTAATCTGAGTAAATATAATTAGTTACTCTCCACCCCTGGTATTGTATGATACCATGTCATATCATAATGTGTTGTATTGTGTTGTGTTGCATCATACTGTATTTTATTGCATGCTGTCATATTGTATTTGATCGAGTCATATTGCATCATTACATATTTTATCATATTGTATCGTGTTGTGTTGTATTGTATCATCCACATCAAGTTCTATCCCACTTCATTGCATCCCATTATGTCATAATGTGTCATGCTCTATCCTACTGTATTTTGCCTATCATATCATGTTGGATCTAACCATATCAAATTCTATCATGTCATACTTTGTCGTATTGTTTTGTATCGTGTCGTGTCAAATTGTATACCGTATATGTGTTGTACATGTATTGTATCTTATTGTATTACATCTGCTTGTATTGTGTCATAGTGTATCTTATCATATTGTACCTCGTATTCATCCTGTAAAATGTTTTATTGTTTATTGTATAACTTTTAACTAAAGCTATCTGTTTCAACCTTTTCTCTCCCAGAGTCCCACTCCAGTCCTGAGCATGGAGCTGTCGACTAAACGAGTAAGTCCATCTGTTATATGTGTCTGATCTTTTTGACCTTTTGATACTTCTGTTATGTATTAATGGTATGTCGTATTTACTTAAATAGCTTGTCAAGCTTTAGGTGATCAGTTTAAAAGTCCTGTAAAAACATATTAAAATGCTAAAGATGCTTCAAGATGCCTCAGAGAAAAATGAAAAGCTGACTAAAAATGAACTTTTTCATCAGATGATCCAGTCTGTATTAGAATAAATACATAAATGTTTAAGTATGCAACTAATACAATGTGAAACGACCATCAGAGACATCAGTTCCAAAGTTTTTATAAAGTTAGAGATCTGTTTAGCTAAAATAGAAGTCTCTTTACTCCAAAGACTAGAACCTAAACTCCACTGACTCATTTCTGTCATCACTATTCATCTCCTTCAGAGTTCTGTAATTGTAAAAGGAGTTATTATAATTAATGAGTCTGTTTTTCTCCATCTCTTCTCCTCCTCCACAGCAACAGCTGTATGTCTCCAGTGAGCTCGGTGTGGCCCAGCTGGGGATGCAGAGGTGTGAGTTATATGGGACGGACTGCGCCGAGTGCTGTCTGGCCAGAGACCCCTACTGCTCCTGGGACGGACAGACATGCTCCCGATACTTCCCCAACAGCAGGAGGTAAAAACATGAAGGCTCATGGAGGAGAGACGCAGTAGTTTTTTCAACTAGTGAAATCAACACAGTTCAGCCCTCAGCATCCTATGTTCAAGAATATGGAAGTCCTCAGTGGAAGTGCTTTAATATATTTAAACTACTCAGTCTTCCAGTACCAAGTGCCTTTTCTTACTTGATGCATTTTACTTGAATGTGTTACCTGAATTTCCTTTGGTGAGCGTTGAACTCACCCTGTCTATCGGGTGTCGGTGTGGATGTCTAACAGCTTTGAAGCTCCATGCATGCTGCGACCAGCTCGCTCCTGGTCGACCAATGTTGGCCGTCTCATGTGGCCAGCCTGCTCATTCGCCAGTGTCCATTTAGGTTAAGGTGTGCCTCCAAATCTGTGTCAAAGACAAACAGTACTACTGAATCAGTCTTTGATTTGTCTCTAGTGTAGTGTATTTATGTCCTTCAAGCGTATCGTCTATCACGCTGCGTTCCATTTACCTTGGAAATCGCATGTCGGTACTGGCAATGACTTCATGTTCATCTGAACAAAACGGGTTTCCCAGTTGTTTGCATTCCTTTTGTCACAACCACAATGAGTTGGAAAAACGATGGATGCTGCTAGTTGCTAGTTGTGAGCCTTTAAAACAACACATTGCTCAGTACTTTATGCATTAGAAGACTGTTGCTTCACACTATATGCAACCGCAGGGTAGTGCTGTGTCTACTATTTCTGTAAATGCACTGAGAAACAGCAAAAGGTTCTTTAAACAGGTTAAAATCACAGCTTTTACAGCACTTAATGCTTTGTGCCACCATGTTGTGTCATCAAGTTGGGGTGCCCTGTGAAAGAACAAGTTCACAAGTTGTAAATACGACTTGGGGAGGCGTTTCATTTGGCGTTTCATTTGCCAGCACCTCCACAGGTGTACCTAATAAAGGCTGATCAGTCCAAGCCAACACCACCACTGTGTGACATCAGTCCTGGCCCTGCTTCTCTCCGCCTACCACCCACACCTGCAAGACTACAGGTGTACTCTACAAGACACTAACACCAGATTAAATCCTTCAAGCAGTATCATAACATTATGAACAGGGATAAAAAAAAATAGGGGTCTGTTTGCTTCAGCCCTTCTTCAGGTTGAGGTTTGTGCTCTCACAAACTGGCCTTACATTTCTAAAAGACAATCCAGTGGGCTCTCTCATCCAGAGAAGAAACTTCATCCAAGCAATCAGTTTGGCTCAAATAAAGACACAGTGCATATCAAACTGTTTGTCTTTTACAACTTATAAGATTGCACAAAGTGACTTTTTTGCTTAAGTTTCTTCTTTGGATTTTCCTGTGAGAATGAGTCCATTAAATGTCTGAGGTTACTGACAGTGGTAGCAAAAGTACTGAGAGACAGATTTAATAACCAAGAAGTCAGTACAAGTGAGAGGGGCTTCAAAATTGAGATTGTTATTGCATATAAAATGCTATCATTGGATGCATTCCCTTGCAATCTTGGTCGATACGACCACTTCCTCCTTGAAGCAAACAAGGTCAGCAAATTAAAGTGTCATAGTTACAAAGAAAATATGGTGAGCTGAACGGCAGTTCTTAATATTTCTTTTTTAAATCGGTTGATATGGATAAAATAACTTTAATATCCACACTTTCATAGCCAAGGGCAACTTCTGCTTCGAGATATGCCTGCCACAAGATATTAGGTTTTGTATTTTCAGTCACTCATGTCATAGCTCCACAGCCAGTCCAGCATTATATCCCAGACAGAAATATGAGGGTACTTTAAGGTGAGAATGATGATGGACATGGAGACTTTAGGATATGTTATCATTTTGAGGACATAATGCAGAGAGGAAGGGGAGCAGAGTCAGAAAACGACAGAGGGAGGAGACATGACGACACTCTTTACCCCCGCTGAAACAACAATCTGTATTTTCATAGCCTGTTTTTGCTCCACGGTTCCTCATTCATAATCACAGTAGCTTCATATTTTCACCTCAGAGGAGCCGGCAGACGCCCAGAAACAACAGAGAGGAGGTTATAACACTTTATCTAAAGGCAACTACACAATCTACGCTGTCAGCTGCTGTTTAACTGATGAGTCTGCTGTCTCTGAATGCACACACATACTTCATACGCATGTTTACCTACAGCAGTCACAGTTTTAGCATGTTTGTGGTCACATAGGTCAATATAGATGATACATAACAAAAATGATGCAATGATTAGATTAATTACACAACAAACATATTCTAAAAATGTCTCCTTGTGTTTGTGTGTTTTAGGAGGTCGCGGAGACAGGATGTAAAGTACGGAGACCCCTGGAGTCAGTGCCCAATCACAGAGGATGGTGAGGATTTCCTTTGTGTTATATGAATAAACCGTCTCTGTTTTAAAGTTTTCCTGTCTGCAGTTACATAACGTAGAACATGCATGAGTAGCATGTGCTCAGAAACACAGGATATCCATGAAAATATGCACACTTTGATTTATCATGCATGAAAAAAGGCTATACATATTCATACAGCCTCACACAGGCCTGCCCATAGAACTGGCTGGTCTCCTAACAAGCCCAGAGAACAGTCCGTCCCCAGTCTTGATTTACTGCATTGTCAACGCATGTGTGTTAGATCAGTAGCATTGGTGCGAGCATCATGGCTACAACAGTTGCCTGATGTGGAGTTCAGAAGTGTGTTAATCTATTATTGGGTTCTGATGTTCATAGTATTTGCTCATCTCACTTTTTAACCGCTTTTCATCCCTGTTTCCAGTGATTTTGTCACATTTGTTTTCACATTAAACCCATTTTTGCCACTTTTAGCCAACTTTTGCCACTAGTAACCCTAATCACTACATTTGCTGTCAAGTTTTTACCCCCTTTTTGCCACTTTATGGCTACTTTTCACCATTTTTACTGCCCATTTTTGCCAATTTTAGCCAATCTAAACCATTTTTTGCTATTTATAATTGATTTTTGCCACTTTAACCCATTTTTGCCTTTCTTGTGGAACTAGACAGGTGGTTCCCAAATGATGTGCCTTTAGGCAAGCCATGTTCAACCATTTGTCATAAGAACAACAGCTGCAAATACTGCTTTTCAGCATTTCTACCAGCCATTTTTGGCACCTTTTTCCTTTGTTAACCCATATCAGCTGTTTTATCCCTTTTGGCCTCTTTCAACCTTTTTGCCCTTCTTTAACTACTTTTCACCACTCATTGCTGCCAATTTTTGCTACTGTTAACCCAAATTTCCCTCTCATAGCCCATTTAGCTGATTTAAACAGCTTTATCTTTTAATGGCTGCTTAATCCCTTTTTGCCCCTCTTTAACCACTCATTTCTGCCAATCTTTGCTTTTTTTTAACACAGTTTTGCCACTCATAACTCACTTTTGCCACTATTTAACTGCTTTTCACTCATTTTTGCCACTTTACGCCAATTTTTACAACTGTATTTCCCTGTTTGCCACTTTATAACTCATTTTCACCATTTTAGAACCACTTTCCACCATTTTACTGCCCATTTTTGGCACTTTTTTCCTTACTTAACTCACATCAGCTGTCATATCTCTTTTTGCCACTTTTAAGCTATTTTTCCACTCTTTTACCACTTTTCATCATTTATTTCTGCCGATTTTGCTACCTTTAACCCAGTTTTGCTACTCAGAACCCATTTCTGCTGTTTTAAACTGCTTTTCACCACTTGTTTTTGCCAATTAAAAACACTTTGCCACTTTGAACCCATTTTTGCCCATTTTTGCCTTTATTCTGCAATTATCTATTATTATTGCCCTTAAAGTTTTTTCAGTTCCTTTCTACTTTATTCTCAGGTCACATCTACCCATTCACACACTGATGGAGGAGGCTATGTAAAGCCAATAATACACATTCACACGCCTCTGATGCAGCAGTGTGAAATCCGTATTCCTACAAAAAATCCTACTACAGTGATCCTACTGCAGCAACGCTGCTCAGAGAATTCTCTGGAAAACCGCACGCAAGATCCTTCAATTGATAATTTCTGGTTCATAAGCCAATCACTGAATACAGAGCCCTGGAAGGCATAAGGGAGGGATTTTTTCCCCTCTATTGATAAACATACAGAGAGTTTACTTCAGGCTTAACACAGCTCTGAAATTTAAGCATGACAGGACTCTGTACACAAGCATGTAACCATAACCTGTGTTTAATGTACAAATAAGTCCATATACAAGTCAATCATTTTACATAAATAGTGATAAGATAAACCACTTTAAAAATAATTCTCATCAACCTTTAATGAATACTGTGATTTCATCACTGAACTGCACAGATCAAAACACACTTCTAAATTCTTTTATCACTTCTCTTTCTGATGGGTGAAAATATGGCACACTCTAGTGGTTTAACACTGTAACTGCTGTTTTCTCTGCCTCCTCCTTATCTATAATCCCTTCTTTTTTATGTTCACAACTGCCATACCAAAAAAGACGGACAGTTTTTATTGTGATTTTTCCCCTGTTGCAGATTCAGACTCTGTGGAGGTGAAGTCAGTATACGGCGTGGAGGGAAATTCTACCTTCCTGGAGTGCATTCCTCGGTCATCACAGGCTGAGCTGAGGTGGACGGTGCAGCATGCAGAGAATCAGCAGCAAACTCTCAGTCACACTAAAGAGGTCAGTCCAGCACTGGCTTAGCTGAATAAAATAAGATCAAAAACAATCACAGACTCATTGAATGTTTACAGGGACATTCTGTTACAGTTCTGTTATAAGACTGCTGAAAGGAATAAGTGAATGCTTGACCCCATCCCCCAACCATCCCCCTTCCATTGCCTTAATGTTTGAAGCATCAGCACAGAAGTACCTTCTAGGCTTCCCCTTTAGTGGAATAATATGACAGCATGCCCTATAAATGGACACCACATGATAAATTGCCCTTGAGGATGCTCGCCTAGTGGCTAATACAGGATAAAGGGCCCTTTAGGTTGCACAATCAGTGGAAAAAACATGATAGATTGCCCCTTAAGTTGCCGACTTAGTACATAAAACATGAAAAGTGCCCTAAAGGTTGCCTGCTTAGTGGAAAAAACATGATCAAGTGTCTTTTAGGTCGCCTGCTAAATGGACAAAACATGAAAAAGTACCCCTTTTAGGTTGCCTGCATAGTAGAAAAAACATGGAAAAAGTACCTTTGAGGTTGCCAGCTTAAAGGAAAAAATTATAAAGTGCAGTTTTGGCTGCCGTCTTAGTGGACAACATGTGATAAAATACCCTTTTAGGTTGCCTGCGTTGAAGAAAAACATAATTTAAGTGCTTTTAAGTTGCCTACATAGTGGAGAAAACATGGTAAGGTGCTTTTTAGGTTGAGTGCTTATTGGGCGAAACATGACAAAGTGGCTTTAGATCACCCACTTAGTGGACAATACATGATCAAGTGCTTTTAGGGTACCTGCTAATGGACAAAACATGAACAAGTACCCTTTTTGGTTGCCTTTTTAGTTGGCAAAACATGATAAAGTACCCTTTAGGTTACCTGCTTAGTGGACAAAAATGATAAAGTGCCCATAGGGTGCCTGTGTAGTGGACAAAACATTAATAAGTACACTTTTAGGTTGCCTTCTTAGTGGACAAAACATGATTAAGTACCTTCTAGGGTGCCTGTGTAGTTGTTCAAATGCCATAATGCTTTGCAGACCAAACATGATAAAGTGTTCTTTAGGTTGCCTGCTTACTGGATAAAGCGGATAAGGTGCTCTTCTCGTTCCCTGCTAAGTTGGCAAACTGTGATAAAGTGCATTTAGGTTGCCTTCTGGACAAAACATGATAAAGTACCCTTTAAGGTTACCTGCTTAGTGGCCAAAAAATGATAAAGTGCCTATAGGGTACCAGTGTAGTGGACAAAACATGTTCAAAGTGCCTTAATGTTACTTACTTTGTAGACCAAACATGATAAAGTGCTCTTTGGGTTGCCTGCTTACTGGATAAAGCATGACAAAGTGCCCTTTATGATGCATGGAGAAAACATGTTGAAATTCTCTGTTTGGTGCCTACTTAGTGAAGGAATATGATAAAGTGCCTTTTAGTTGGCTCTCTAAGTAGGCAGTACATAATATAGGGCTAGGCACATGTTCAATAGTGGGAAAATTGCAATGAGGCCCCCTAAGCTTCTTAGTCTAAAGCTTATTTTCTTACATTCTCCCTTGTGTATTTTGTGAAATTTGTCAATGGTGTATGAATTTTCTGTTGTTGCCTCTCAAATATCCTGGTGCCACCCCTGGAAGCAACATAGATCACAATCTACTTTTACAAACTTTTGGAGGAGTCGCTGACAAAATTCTGAACTTGCTGAATGTTAGATACGGACAAGTTAGTTGTTTTTTTTCTGTTCTTTTTGAGAGGCTGTGTGATGCTATGTATGCTGTTACTAAGAAATCTTTTTGGTGTCTACAGTAATGGTTTCCACTGGTCTAGCATCAGGACCCAACACCACCACGATCCAAATTGCAACCAGAATTGTCAGTTTAAAAAAACTATATGATCAACAATGGAAGTGGGCAGAACCATTTGTTTAAAAAGTGCAGAAGTCCTGAGAAGCTGTGCATACATCCATTTTCTTTTTATCCATTTGCTGGTTCCAACATGTAAATTATGGTTCCTCTTTTTGCCACTCTCTCTCTCTCAGCTCCCTCAGAATGATGACCACCGATCCATCCACATGAAGCGTGGACTGCTGGTTCAGCGCCTGGAACTCTCTGACTCAGGTCTCTACACCTGCGCCAGCCATGAGCACTCCTACAGCCAGGTTCTGGCCCGATACCGTGTCCACGTCATCCCCAACAACAACCTCCACCAAACCCGTGTCCACCACAACCACAGCCCAAACCATCACATGGCAATCGGACATATTGGCCCAGCTGGAGCCGGGGTTGCTGGATTCCTGGGCAGGCCGGGTCCATCTTATCCATCATCTGCCCTTCTGCCTGGACACAGGAACTCGTGGCTGCCCCAGCATCCTCAGCAGCTTCCTCTGAGGAGCTACAAAGACCTTCAGATGGTCGGGACCAACAGTCTGAGTGTGGACGAGTACTGTGAGCAGCTGTGGTACCGAGAGAAACGCCGGCAGCAGAAACTGCGCACCCTGAAGCTGAAACAGGAGAGCAGGAAAGCCAGGGTGAGGAGGAACAACCCTCCTGAGGTTCCTCTTTAGTCTCCTGGAGATTTAAAAAAGACAATGGACAACAGATCCTGTACATGCAGAGGATGAGGAGAGGTTTCACCAAGACTGTTTGCTTTTTCTGCAAATAATGCTAGCTTGTAAAATGAAACCAACCATATGGGATGATTATAGATGGAGTTGGTTTTTATATATGCTGATAATTCTGACATTTCAACAAAGCTAAACTTGAGAAAAGTTAATACCAGTCATCATTATAGTTTAGGACATAATGTGTTCCAAGATTGACTAAAAATGTTTTGTCACCAAAACCTGGCTTGAATGTTGACATCAGGACCTGATTGTTCCAAAAGTTTAATCAGGATAAGAATGATGGTTGGATTTCAAAACACTTGTGTTTTCTTCCAAAGAACGTGATTCAGGCTCAAATTTACTATTTTTATCCATATTCTGCAAAAGGTATTGGATGGTCTTACAGATAACTAAACCTTGTTTGCCAGTACTTCTGAGGGTATTCCATACAACTGATTTTTTCCAAAGGGGCCGTTAAAATGCACACAATGCGAATAAAATCCTTTCTTACTTTGAAACCCTAACCCGATATGCTGCACAGACTGTTATATTCATTACATTGGATATGATTTACATTAATCTGGGAAACCTCCCATGCCAAGTGTTTAGGAGTGTTCTGTCTTGTCAAAATAATTACTAGCCAGAGTGATAAGATAAAATGAGGTTGTAGGCATGTGCAGCTCTGGTAGTAACATAAGCTTGTTTGTAGATAAAGCTCATGCCCAGGCCAGTAAGGGGACGTGCAAAAACATCTTCCCGCCAAGAAAAGCTTTCAGTGTGGCGCTTCGCTCTTCATTCAATAAAGAAATTCTGTCCAGATCTGATAAAAAAGTGCCACTAAGGCTACATCCGAGCTAATCGTTCCACTGGCAACCATGGTATACACCAGCTTACAGTACAACCAAAGCTGTGACTCTAGCAAACTTAAGCTGAAGCAGTTCAGAAGGCAAGTGGAAATATCTTTTCTGTCATGATAAGCCGTCTCTGCCTTACATTTAATTAAAAAAAATGTGGTCCAGGTCGGATAAACTGTAAGCTGCAGCTACGTACATCTGAGCTTGTCATTACACAGATGGCAGCCATTGCTACCGGTGCAACTAAACCCTGTTCTGGCCTTATTCTCCTAAAATGACAGCAATTTGTCCAATGCATTCTCAGACCTGGCACAATCGTTTCAGATTGGAGCTTTGCTACATGGATTTTCCCGTTAACAGACATGGAATCTGGCTGATTTATCTGCTTTGCAAGTTTATTGATATCCTAATGTGTACCTCATCTGCTTTTGCAACAGCAAAAGTCTCAACCTTCATTGTAAAACTGCTGCTTAGTGGTTTGTTAGTTTTGTAGTTTTCTTAAATTTTGCCCCTGTAACCTGTATTTGATTGCCTGTCTAATCCCAGTATGCAATCCTTTTTTCTTTTGGTGAAACTAGATCAGATATGCAATCTTAATAACATCAAATCTGTTGGATTATTTTTGAACAACCAGGTCCTAGTGTTTGAATTTTAAAATTTTCAAAATTAGAAGCTGATATTGTGCTTTTCATCATTGTATATGCCATCTTGGGACTCTTTAGGGGTTAAATAGGTCAGCCCTATTTTATGGACGGTTACGTTTGCTAAGTTTTCCAGTAAAAAGAGATATTGTTGTATGATCAACAGAACACTCAGTAAATGCATCTCTACTGGTCTCACAGTTCAGTTTGATCCTAGTCATCCCATAAATAATTCAATTTGCTGCATTACAGTGGGTTGCATCTTCAGTTTACCATATTATTGCATACGGCTATTTATTCATCGATAAGTGGATGATATGAACTCTCTTTTTTTATTACTTGGAAAAAATTTCAGAAATCAATATCAACACAAATGTCATTTCATTCAAACCAAAATAAATGAGCTGTATAGGTCCAGCCATGGCAGAGGAGACTAAAATAGTCATGCTTTTTAGTAATGCATGTAACAAAGAGCCAGCCCAAGAAAAAGCTAGAATTAGTTGTTTCCCTCTTCCGTCTTAACATTAACATTCCATACTTGACATAACATTTACCTACAAATATTACTTAATATCAACCAATTTGCAAGGCCTGAAAAGTGTAAACTAACTTCTTTTTTGCAGTGTTGTGAAAGAGATGAGACAATTCAAGTGTGGTGTCATTAATTTAGGAGTGTCCACACAAGAATCCCTTTTCTGTCAAAGCCTTTAAGATTCATTTAAGGCTGCTAGCTCTGCAGAAAGACATATTGGACATGTGACATTAAATTTTATCAAAACTGCTAAAAATTGACTTCCATAATGGTGAAAGTGTATCAGGACCTCAAGTTGTTTGCCCAGTAAACTGCTCCACATTTACATAACTGTTAGATAATAACATGTATTTATGTTGTTGCTGAAATGTTATTCTCATTTACAACCATAAGCATCACACCTACCAGAGTGAACTGTTGCCTCAGTGGAAAACGCACACATGCCATGGACCCTGCTTGAGAGAACATGTTATGTATAGCTTTATTCATTCTGCCATGTAACTAATAATTATTATTATTACACCAATGTATATTAAAGAACTCTATTTTTGATAGTTTTCTTTCTTGATATTCTAGAAATTAGTATTTTCTGAATGTTTATTATAAAGTGTTTTTATAAGCAAATGACTTTTTTTTACCTTTAACTCTAATATGTTTTTTTTTAGATCAATGCAGTTTGTGTCATTCTGTTTGTGAAAAGCCACTAAGTGACATAAAATAAAAATATTAAACCATTCAAGGTTGATTTCATTGTGCAAAGAAAGCCACCCACTCAGTAGTTTGGTTTTATTTTCCTAATGTTAAAAACAAAACACAAAAAACACAATATGTTCTTTCATAAAAGGCTACTATTATTAATGGAAACATCAGTTTTTCTTGGAGTATATGTAGGAAGCTTGGAAATCAATTGATTGTTTAATTTGGCATAGATGCTGTAGGGAGGCATTTTTTGTGTATAAATTGCAGTTTTGGACCTTTGTCATAGAAAACTGTTTTGAAATTTAGCCCATCCTGCAAAATTTTAAATCTTAGCAAGTGTATTTCCATAAGAAGATCTTGGATATGAGTGAACAATTTATTCTACAAATTTGATGAAAGAGAAATGTGCATGCCCTGACCCTGATATTTCATGATGAGCTTGGAGGTGGCTGGGGTGGAGGAGGGCTGCGGTGTTCAATGAGACGATAGGCTGGCTTTGGAGGAAAAGACGACAGGCTTGAAATATGACAGCTGCATGATGATTGGTCTAACGAGGTTGTAGCAGAACCTGATCAGTTTAGTTCTTAAGAGGGTAAACGCCCAAAATCAGCTGATCACCACAGTGGAGAGAGGAAATGGAAAAAGGGAGCAAAATAAATAAGTGGTGACCAAAGGTGGGTATGAAACAGTCTTCATGCTTGAACTTTTGCTGAGATGCATTTATCCAATTTTTAGTCCAGAATATCTATCCCCTTATTTTTAAACTGCATTCATCTGAAATTTTGAGACACGTTATAATATAAGATACCAAAAGCAGAAAAAGGTAAATAAATAAACAAAAGTCCTGAATCGTACATAATAGGCATAAATCTGTCAACATAGTAAGCACTTCTTCCCTGTTGAATGGCGTGAAAATGAGATGTCATAACCAATCTTGATAACTACATTACATCTGAAGTTAATTCAAAGCGATTCGAACATTTTTTTGCTCTCTGTCTTGAGATAAGATGTTATCTGGACTTGTAAGCTTGTAGCTTATATTGAGTATCACATGCACTGATGAGTTGTATGAAAGACATTTTTGGTGTAACTGTGGATTAAAAATGTGTCATAAACAGTTAAAAAGTAATTATTCAAAGTCAGGAGAGATTGGCCACTTCAGCTGTTTAGCCATTTGATCATGAGTAACATTCATGGTATAATATAATAAAAAAAAAAAATCAGACATTAATTCACCAAAAAATAATTGTAATTATAATAAATAGGTGTAATATTGGGAAATTGCATTTTGACAATACAAATTGGAAGAAGAAAAGTTGGAATAATGTAATGAATAAATGTTAAATGGTATGATCATTGTAATAATTGTAGTGGTGATATTTGGGAAGGAGGAGCTTTCTTTCTTTCTTTCTTTCTAAGACATACAGTCAAGCACAAAAAAATTGATTAACAAAATAGAAAGAATAAAGCAAAAAGACAAAAAGTCAATTTTATGGACATTAATGCAAAAACAGAAAACAAAATCATTATCCTATCTAATATGGATAACCCATTTTTTGTATGTTAAAGGAATAATCCTCTTACCTATGCTTACATATATAAACTCATACACTTAAGGTCACAGTACATAAATGATTTGTAATTACCTTTTATAATTACTGTATATCTCTTTTTTGAACTTTACAAAAGACACAAACAGGTTTGTGAGCAGACAGACGGGGGATTCAGGAAACCCTAAATTGACATGCCAGAATATTTTTTTTAATTCTGTTTTCCATAACAAGTTCTAAATTTGTTTTTTCCTTGATGTTCTGAGAACACATTAACATTACAAAACCAGATTTTCCCACAAAAAAGTTAAAAAAAAAAAAAACTTTAAATCTAGAGAAAACAATCAGAATATACTTGCTATCATGGAAAATCAGAGTGAAACAAAATGTTTGGATGCATGTCGACTCAGACTGACGTACATCATGATTTTTTAGCTACAAGTGTTTTTTCCAGGCACACCTTCGTGGCCCACTACAAAGGTCCCGACCGATTAGTTGAGAACAGTTCTGTACTTGGCATGTAGATTGGAGAGATTCAGTAAAGCCAGGAGGGGGCAGTGTTGTGAAACATCATGAGTATCAGTCAAACCACCAACGAGGAAGAAGTCAACGGCTGCTGCCGCACACTCACTCATGTTTGAACTGCTCTAATGGAAACGCAATCGATTGGAAAGTAGTCAAAACCTTGAACTGTCGTCAGTAGCGAAGGTAACATATATTAACTTAAATCTGTGTACGTTTATTTAATGCTAACAGTTCATATTTAAAGGAACACCACGTATTTCTGTCAGTTAAGCTTTCTATCTTGGCTAAGATAGTTAGCTACCGTTAGCTAGCCTCATCCTGCTGACAGGCATGGTTCATTGACTCTAACTGTCTGCCTGCTGAGTTTTCCACTCAATGAACGACATTGTTAACGGATTACCAGTCCGTACAGATATCGTTCTGTTTCCACAGCATGCATTTGTTTCAATAGTTTTAGTATGTTTCTGCTAAGAGGCTAATAACGTAGCTAGGCTAGGTTCCGTTGCAAACAAACGACAAGTAAGGGAATTAAATCAGTTTTTATGTGTTTTACACGTCCAGGTAGGATCCAAGAGGACTGTACTTATAAAGAAATCAACACAAGGGTCCTTCATGGCTGCTCAAACACTTCAACAGCCCAGTTTCCTACTGGTAAGTGTCTAATCATGTCTGTTTCTCCCCACTGCCCTATCATTTATAACTTCCAAGCTCTTTTTGCACTTTCATACAACATTGTATTCCTTCACTACTCTGACATGTTATACTTGTTGCGTTTATTCTTATTTAAGTCTTTTTTGTACATTTTACATTTATGTTTATAGATATTTACTTATATATTAGTGCAAGAGCAACTTTGCCTACTGAATATCTCTGGAACTAGTTATTTCTAATTCTGGTTATGATATATTTATCCTTTAAGGCTTAAGTGCTTCTAATAACATATCACTTATCAAAATATTTCCCTGATTTATATTTTCAAAAACACTGGATCAAAACTACATAACCTATACGATATGAAATCTTGAAAAAATGGTAGTGCAGTCTCATTGTATAAATATGCTGCTTTTTTATTAACAAAACAGAGTTGTAAAAAATTAGACAGTTAAAATGAGCTTTTCTACTTTATGAGTAGTCATCAAACAGAAATTACACAGTACTGGATAATGGGAATTTCTGTCTCTGTTGCTGTGATATCAGAACAGGCGTCTACATGTATATACATTTGATTTTTCTTGAATAAAAGTTAAAAGTCTGGTATTAAGACTGCCTTACTTTACACTGATATATTGAAATTTTCTTGTCCCTGTGTTATCATTGCTCCAGGCAAATCTGAAAGCTGATTCAACCACCAAACCTCTCCTTCATCGATGCCAGGATCTGGTGAAGATTATTGATGAGTATCCTGCAAAGGTATGGTTAGAATCTCCATATTTGCTGACTTTATTTCAGTGATACTGGAAAACAAGTTAAAAAAGTAGAGAGGAGCAAAATTGGTTGTTAAAGCTATTTCAAAATTAACTTTGACATGGTTGATAAGGTTTCTGCCATTCAAGGGGATTTTTTTCCTTTCCACAGTAACTCTGCTAAATGTTGTTTATGCTGAGCTCATGGTGGACTAATGTTTGGAGTTCATTAATAGCATATCAAAGAGTATGGTCTAGACTCGCTCTCTTTATGGTGTCTTGAGATAAGTGGCTATGAATTGGTGCTATAAAAATAAAGCGATTGATTGCTGTCCTACCGCAGTGAACTGCGGCAGCGTTGTTCTAACACCATTTAGTTACTTGTCATTCTTATTATTCATCACATTTTGTTTTGGCATGTTTATTAGCTTGAGATATTTAATACCTAATGCCACTAGATTGGTACATCATCACACAACATAGCAGACTCAGTCAGCTGCTTGTCTCTTGACAGGATATAACAGAGCGGTACTGACCTAACCTTCATGTTAAGAGCTTGTTACAAACAGAGACAGCTGCTCACTTTTTGACCTCTGAGTTTCACTTTGAGTCTTTACTTTCTCCTTGAAGGGAATTTGTAATTTTCACTCAGGAGGAGATAAACACTGTATCTAAAGATTTACAGTGACATTCCAATTGGTGCTTCAAGATTTTTGTCGTGTTCATGTGTCAGTTTGTACAATTAATTAGATCCTTTTGTTTTAAAGATAGTTGTGTACAAGAATAGCACATTTCTGCGTGAGAGCAGCTGTTGTAGCTTAAGTGAGTGAAGCAAAGAAACAAAGAATGAGTGTTAGACAGCATATATGCAGTTTATGTGTGAGGGACATTGTTCTCTGCAGTTTCAGTGTCAGTTTATCAGTAAAACTAAGACTACAAAGATACTTTAAAAACATCCTTACACTCATCATTGTTTAAAATGATTATCGACTATGTCATGTCTATATCATGTACCTGTACTTGAGAATGATCATTCCATGCCAAAGCCCAACTCCTCCATTCATGCGAGGGCTAAGGAAGTGTACCATGCTTGAGTAGCTTGGGGTATGGAGCAAATTCCTACTGCTCAAACAAACCAGACTTCAGGGTCAGGTTTGGGACAAATTACAACAACATTTGCAACGAGTAATGTTTTCATTCAGGTCTGGCTGTTTCACTGTGAGTTGTTTCAACTCAGTTGCCGTACACAACAGTAAATTGTATTTACAGTTTTTTCTTACATGTTTTCAGGAGCTGCACTTGATCTTCCCCTGGTTGGTAGAGAGCGTGTTTGGCAGTCTGGATGGTGTCATCGCTGGCTGGAACCTGCGATTCCTGCATTCACGAAGCAATGAGTACAACATTGTTATGGAGTTTCTTAACCCCAGGTAGTTCAGAATTATCATGAGCAAACTAAAATCTGCCCAGCAAAGAATCAAATCAAACCTTGTTTCTTATCTGTTTTTCTTTTCAGCGGGCCGATGATGAAGCTTGTGTATAAACTTCAAGCAGAAGAGTACAAATATGAAATACCTGTCAATTATCTCCCGGTAAGAAAATTTCTACTGTCGCTCTTTCCACTTGCTTTTGTTGGGTTCTGGATAAATTTGTTGAACCAAGACTCCTTTACTGTTTAGTACTCACAACACAGCTTAGTGTTTGTGTGTGTGTTTTTAACCCTGTTGATCAAACAACTCCAGCAGAACCATAGTTTTTCATTCTAGCAGACAAATTTAGATTCTGAGAGTTAATCCTTACCCTTTAATCCATGGAGTATAATCACAATGTAAACATAATATTTTAGAATCATGAATTTTGATGTGAGGGAGAGTTTTTTGAGCTTTAAATTTAAATAGTCTGAAATATAGTTAATCAAATAATACAGAGAATTAATTCAGTTGTAGCTACAGGGCTCAAAAAGCAGCCAAGGGACATCCCTCACTGAAGGTTTTAAAAGACATAACCTTCACATGTACTTTACTCTCAAACATAAAATGATAAGCTTCTTCCTAATTGTGTGCCCAGTGATGTTCTTTTTACATTTTGTATTGTTTGCAGTAACAACAGAACTGTAGACAGAGTGTTCAAAATCAGCTCAAGAGCAACTCTAGAACTACTGTTTGGTGATAAAAGCAGAGTGGGGTCAGAAAGAAAGGCTTGGTGATTCTGAGGTATGGACATGAGGCCCCTAACCTTGCCTTTTACCTGCATAAATCTGATCAGTTCATTCTTCAGTCTAATTGGGCACTGTTGCAAAGTCAAAAGGAAATCCCTCAAAGCCTTCTTGAGATATCACATTAACAACAAGGTCCCTGAAGGACACCTTGACAACCTGAAAGCATTATTTGTCAGGCATTTTCTGGCACAAAGGCATAAAGATAAATCAGAACAACTGATGTTGGTGTGACATTTGTCTTGTGTCCCTTTTATTAATAGTAGACAGTTAAGCTCATAAAATGTAGTCTAAAAGTTAGGATGTTGTGTACAATGTACATTAAAGGGGAGTTAACATATCAGATGCTAAACATTTGAAATTGTACAGCTTTTGGAAAGTTAAATGCCTATTTTGATTACTGCAAAATGTTTGAAGAAAGTTGAGACAGAGGGGAAAACAAGCTGTAAAATGTTGAGAAGAAACAACTGTGGGAACATCTCAATGTCAGCACTGCTAACTGGCAACAGGTCAGCAGCATTATTGGGTAGAAAAGGAAGGTAATATGTCAAATATGGGTTTTCAGAGCCTTGCAATACATCTCATTTTGTTTTTTTTAATTTTCATTTGACACAGGTATCAAATATGTAAAAAAATTAAGTTGTGTTCACCATAACTATGATTCGACAAAAGTTGTGTTTTATATTTGAATATAAGTAAAAAGTTTTGAGTGCCTTTCTATTTTTAGGTAGGGGATGATACCAATCATCATCAGATGTCCCTTCATCAAAATAAAACTTCCCCTCCTTTTATGTTGTATTGAAAGCTTTTATTTAAAGTCAGCAATATCCTACTCACTTTCACTGATTGTTTAACACTGAATATTATTATTTTTTTGTGTATGTGTCTCAGGGTCCTGTGAAGGCCTGCATCCAGGAGGGGGTTCTTCCTGATTGTCCTCTTTTCCACAACAAGCTTCAGTTCCCTCTGTCCGGTCTGCTGACTCTGAACCTCGCTCTCAGTATCCTTTCCAACACAAACACCAGTCTGTCTTGTTTCTCTTGAAATTCTGGGAAATGCTTGAATTTCCATGTTTTTTGTCAAGGTTTGAAAAGTCCCTGGATTTTAAAAGTCTTTATGCCTCGTAATAAAAATAGTGATAAGTTATAAGAATAAGAAATAGAACAATTCAGAGGGTCTTTCACATAAAATAACAAAAATAGTTGTATGTTTTGTCCTTTATCTACAGACTGCAATTGGGAATCATGCTTTTGATACTTTAAAATTACAGTCAACATAGAACATTTTTGAAAGGTTGACCTGAAACCTTTAGTCAGAAGATTTTAATGAGAATTTAAAGAAGCATATTACTAAATGTATAGTCAGATAACTGAACTGTGATGTTAGATTATTCCTTAATGTTCTTCAGATCCTTTTGAGTTTTATATGTTCAACTTTGCCTATTGTCTCATCACGCCAAAGGTGAGTTTACCTGCAGCACCAGCAAAGTCTGAGCTTGGCACCGCAAGAACATTTTAGAGACAAGTCATTATTGCCTGCTAAAACTCCTTGAGTTTACACAAAATTCATTTGTCTTATTATATCTTTTGGGTGGTTTTGTCAGAATTAAGTCATCACAGGAGGGGTACCTTTGTTTTCTGAAATAAATAAACACAAGCTCTCTTTCTATTTTCAGAATCACCCTCAAGGCTATCATGGCAGCTCCACTGACAGTGCCTACTTTGTGCTTGTGGACACCTACCTCAAATACTTCCTCCCCGGTGAAGGAAATGTACCCCCGTCTCCTTTCTCTGACTCCAGAGGGTCTGTCACTGCACCTTCACCGAGGTATTTATAGAACTACATTTTGTTGAAATAAAGATTTATGGTGATTAGAGTTGTTTTGTTAGTTGACAACTTCTATATGAACTTGCCAAAGAAATCCAGGTAAAGGTTGAACAATGCAATCTTTTTATGATTTCACTTTCTCTTATTTTTAATTCCACAGATCCTCCAGTGTTTCTTTTGCAGGTTATGGTGTCCATAGTCCCAGTCTCCTTAAACATCACATATTTCATCAGCCAACAGTCAACGCAGACCCGTCAGCTCAGGAGATCTGGAGGACTGAAACACTCTTACAGGTAAGACAAACTGAGGATTAATATAATTCCAGCAAGGCAGGCCCCCTCCCTCCTGCTTTCTCTTATCAGCCATAACATCACTCTTTCAGTGCTGCTTCTTAGATTTATTAGCCATAAGGTCATAACCATTTAAGTTAGATTTACCATAGATACAATCAAGTGTGAAACAATGATAAATGATCACGTGGAAGACACAATTTCTCATGGAATCGATCTGGTTTTAAGAGAAACATTGTTTATTTGCAGTCTATATTTACAGTACTACATCACCCACGAGTGTCACAGCGTTGTTCCTTATTGGCTAAACCCACCTTTATGTTGAAACTTCTGTGTTTGATTCAGGGTTTAGTTGCTCTCAGGGTTGGCGCGGTTTCTAACAAGTCCTAAAGCTGACTGTTGAAATTTAAGGCCATAAAAAGTCTTAGAAAAGTCTTAATTTTACCAGTGGAAGGTCCTAAATTTTACTGGAGTATACAGTATTACCACCTGGTGTATATAAACCACATTGTACGATCACTTGTTTAACGTGAAATGTGGATTAAGTTCATCAGTGCTTGGTGGTTATTTTAGTGTTCTGTAGCATTTTATAAGCTCCCTGTAAGATTTCAAATAAAAAGATACTTGTGCCCTATAAAGAGGATCAGCACTCAGTGAAGAAATCTCTAATCCGTTACTATTTGCCTCGACAAGTCAACTGTGCAGAACAATGGGTAGTAAGAAAACCGCACTTCACCAGTGTTATGAAGTGGGAACCTAACCTGGCACGCCAGATGGATATGTTTCACACATCCATCTGGTAAACCGCTCATGAACAGCATTTGGGAAATGACAGAGCGTTTGAAAAAAACAAAACTTGGAGGGTGATTGGATGAACGTTCTGTCTGTCACACCTTTACGGGCCAATCAGCGCACGTAATGTAGCCGCTACCGAGCTGTGCCCATAGATATGGGGACGTATCCATATCTATGGCGGCGCCCTTACCGAAGGACTAAACTCCATAGAGCTGTGTAACCCGAACCATGGCAACTTTAAACATGTCAGTACACGACTTGTTTTTGAAAAGAAAACAACTCGATGCTGTTCTTTGTTCTTCTTTTAACGAAGAATTGTCATCAAGTTTTGATAAAACTGGCGCTTTAGCAGCATCCACGCTAATCTCTTCCACCATGATTGCACCGGTCTCTTGTTGTTGCTTGCTTACATCACAACTCTTCCGCACCCGAAAGTACTGCCCCTCGTCGCTGATTGGTCCTGTCACTTTGTAACCGGGCCCAAACAGTTCAGATGGGAGCTTTGTGAGATGGATTCGCTCGTGAGAGACACAGAACCGGGCGTATCCATCTGCTTTGCAGCGTTAGTGGGAACCCTCCTTTGTCAGTCTTTCATCCAGTTAGTCCCATGACACCTCCAGAGGACTTAACAGTGATCTCCAGCATCCCAGAGCCACCCCCCCTCCATGCCAGCTCTCACCACCCACCATGCCAACACAGAGACATCATCTTACCTACCTTACTGCATGGCCCACACAGCCTCAACAGCATGCCACCTTCAACAGACCCAGGCTCTGTACATGCAAGCTCCAGGCAGTGGCAATGCTAATACTACCTTCTAAATATGTGTTTTTCTTAGATGTTTGTGGAGATCTGGCTCCATCACTACTCGCTGGACATGTACCAGAAGCTTCAGTCTCCTCAAGTGAAGGTAAGAGAATCACTTAACCCTCCTCCCCACTGCACTGCAGCACTGCACGGCTGGCTGTGACTGGCTGACCACACCACCCACCCCCACCACCCACCCACTGTGACCCCCACACCTCCACCATCCCTTGTTTCACTCATAGGATTTTCTCTCTAAAATGATGTTTGATTATTTTAGTTACAGATGAGCTTTGTCTTACATTAAAGCAGCTTCTGTGGATGATTAATGAAAAAATAGTTTGAAGATGTGAAATTAGACAACTTTGGAAAAAAAGCGTCAGACAGGCATCTTTATGTAACTGTGTTCACACTGTAAGCAGTCAAATTTCCATACATCTACAGGAGTGTTGAGTATGCAGAATATTTTAAAAAGGCACGGGAAATATTTGCAGGTGTTCTGCACTGACAAAGACATTCATGACCTGATGAAGTTAAAAGTTTACTCAAGTGGCTTGCAGTGTGAATGCACAGCACACAGTCCTGTTCCCACCTTTAGAAGCAGTATTTTTCTGCCTTATCTTTGAGATATTTAAGTTCCAATCAGAGCATAGCTCCATGCAGAGCAAAGCTTCTGCAGTAAGGAACCTTGCATGTGTTCCTGGTAATAATGCTTTTGCTAATCTCTGTGTTGTTTGCATGCTGCATGCCCCTAACACCAATGTGATTTTTGATGTTCATCTGTGTAGTAGCACATCAAACACCAACATAAAGTCACAACACCGTGAAGCTCCTGGTGATTCTGCTGTGGAGGGTGCACAGGGGACTGTTTTCTTCTGAAGCAAAGATCTGTAATCATTTTAATTTCAAATGTCTTCATCCAGAGATGCTCTATACTACTGCATTTTGAGAAAAGAATTTGGATCACAGGAACCTTTAGATCAGCCTTTCCCAAATTTGAGTCAGCTGTGGCCCAGTTTGAAACCTGAAAAACTTCTGCTGTCCTATAAAATCCTTGAAACAACCATAATATTAGACATAAAGTCTTACTTCCATGTTTTTTCATAAACAGAGATTTTAGAGCCACCATTACCTTTCAGAGACATTAATGTTACTGGTCCTGTACATCAAGCAAAATAAAAGATGAAAATGTGACATGTATCCTCTGGCTGTGTTTTGTTAGTTCAGAGACTTAATCACCAACACTATAGAGAGCACTGTTTTAGTTGAATTATTGTAAGTATGGTTAACTCTACAATCCCATCATGTCAAAGTACCATTGTAAAAAAGTCCCTCTCTGATCTGCTGCAGGTTCTTTGGATCAATAGTAATATGTTTTTAGTGTTTCCTTAGACAAAAATATAACCACTGTGAATGTCTGACAGTTGCTAAAAAAGTAGAATGTGGGCATAAAGATGCAGGGATAATCAGTCAGAGAGAAAGTGAGTAAAAACAGTTCTTATTTTGATAATACTTTTGGTCTCCACTTTGTTTTCTCTTTACTACTCACATCAGAGCTTGTCATTATAAAGTATGCATGCTCCATAAAGTTTACCCATGTAATACATGGAAAATACAGAAGGTTAAATATACTCGGATTTTTTTTCTAGAAATATTGAGAATACTATAACAGGTCCAATAAATATGAACTGCAGATGGTATTTATCTACACCAGTGGTTCTTCACTGGTGAGTCGGGTCCCAAAAGTGTCCCTTGTGGAGCTGTTTTCAGTTGGTCACAAATGTGGAAGTCTATCAAATGCTTTTGTTCTATCATTTAAGTTTTTGACAGCCAATTTTGACAGTCCTTTTCAAGCACATTAAATACAGAATCTGAATATTAGAATGATGACGTATTCATCATGATTGCAGTGATGCTTGCCCAACCTTTAAAAGCGGTCACAGTGAGACTTTATACTGGTGTTGATTGTCTCATAAACCTACACAGAACATACAGCGTGCCTTTATAAGTCCCTTCAGTTCTATTTATGCTTTGACCATCAGCCTTTCCCTCATATTACATGGTTGGTATGTTGTCAAGATGCAGATCACATGCTATTCACCCAAAAAAAAGTTTCCTCTTCATTTATGGTGCAGCGATGTTGTCTGTACTCTGATCCAGAGCTAAAGCACTTAAGTGGTGTCTGTAAATATATGATTAATGTTACTCATAGCGTTTTTAAAACAGAAGACAACAGTTTAAAAACCCATGGTATTTTCCAAACATAAGTGAATTCCTTTCTATTTGTAGAATCATGCAAGAAAGGAAACTCAACAAACCTTTTTTTTTTTTTCATTTTTTTCTTTGAATCAACTTTAAGATACAGCTGTTGTCCAAAATTATGTTTTCAAAAGTATCTTCATTTATTTCATGTATTAAGGCAGCATTACTGTGCCATAAGTGCTCAAAAAACTGTGAAATAACCCTTTAACTCCTTGTGTACTGACCATTGTTCTCCATAATTAACACCAGGCAAGGGAACCAAACGGTCTCACGTTAAAATATACTAACATGTGTTTAGTGACATTGTCATGTTCTGTGTCCATCCTGTTAAAGAGTGAAGTGAAACTGCAAGATTTTGACCAAGTTTTTCTTCAGTTAGACCACCCCAACTAAAGTAAAAAGATTTTTATTGTAAGGGATTTTAGTAATTTAAATGTCTTGCAGAATAACCCTGAAATAAAATTTGACTAGGATTGTTTTGACATTTTACCAGTGCAGTAACAAACTCTTACAGTTTTGAGTCCACTCTGTTGAAAATGTAAATCACTAGGGATGGGAATTTTAAAAAATGTTTGCAATCAGATTTTTTGATTTTATTTTTTTAGATTTGAATTAGCTTGCCCTTTTCCTCCTGTGTCACTTGATATCCTTTAAAGCAATTTTAGCCTGAAATTTGCTTATTTTCCCCTGTAATTGGCTCTTTAGTCGCCAATCAGTGAGGAAGCTGTGATTACAGTAATTAGCAAAGGATTGCAGTAATAATAGGACTAATGAGCCCTGGAACAAACATTAAAGCTTTATCCTTTTTGTTAATGGCATATGAGCCACTCATACCAAGCATGGTACCCAAAGAGAAAGACTTGCATGAGATTTCAGCTGCTTGTCAAATTTTTTTTTAATCTTTTGACAAACAGCCTGTTTTGACTTCTGTGAAATGATTCCCATCCCTACGGTCATGTGATCCTGTTTGTCTGCAGTGTAGGTCAGGCGTCTGCATCAACCCCAGCATTAAAGCATTGTGTTCCCACAGTCAACATGTTCTTTTTGTTTGTCTCCTCTCCTGTTGTCTGCTCCTTTCTTCTTGAACATTTTTTGGCCAAATGTTTCTGTCTGGTTGCACTCTCCTTTTTGCTGCCTCCTTTTCTCTTGTTCTTATGTAAACCTTCCTGCTGCCACCTTTTCCTTTCCTTCCTCCTCTTCCTCACCCTCCCTGGTTTCCCTTCCCTATGTCTTCACTTTTCCTTCTCCTCCACCACCTTGTGTCATTGTCCCTACTCTTCCTCGTCTTCCTCTCCCTCCTGGTGGTTACGGGTGAACAGCTGGCGCTGCTGCAGTACCGCCTCAGTATGTCCAGCATGCCGTGCCAACCCCACGCCCCACCAGGCTCTGGGACCCTCCACACCTACCAAGTACTTTTACCTTTTCATTCACCCCCGCCCCTCTGGGGCCTCCTGGAGGTAAACCTCAGTCAAATAAGTCAAGAGTCAAGGATACTTCTCTCATGTTGACAAACACGGTCGTCCCAGCATTCCCCAGTCTCATACTGACAGGTATTAGATGAAGATTTTTAGATTGTTTCCTGATTTTGCACACAAGGTACATTCTTTTTAAATTTCTTTAGCCTTTCTTAAAAATGCAGTTGGCCATTATGAGGTGGAAGTAAATCAGGATGCACAATAACTGTTAACTTGCAAGCATAATAAGACAGCAGTCAAGACAGTTTTTGGCTTTTTATGTTGGTCTTATTTTAACCAAAGATCAGGGAATACACACTTAAAAATCTAAAGGTTTAGGCTGGCTGTTAGGGCAAGAGTAAATGTTTTGATTTAGTCAGTATTTAGTCCTGAGATACTGTAGTTCAAGTATAAGAAAAAAAAACCCTTTTGCTTAAATTTTTGCCAAACTCATTCTCTTTACTTTCCTACAAGGCCCCCTGTCTGACTGTAGGTTGTGAATTTGTGCAGAGAAGTATCCTTGACGGGAAAAGTAATCCTGGAATGAAGCTTTGGAGTTTGAATCTTTGAGCAGATTTTTGCTGCTTTGGGTGTGGTTCTCTTTGCTGTTGTATGTTTAGAAAGGCATGCTATGTTACACTGAGTCTGGTCTGCTACATGTTCTGTTACATGTTTATATGGTAGATAAATGTTCATTCTACTGACACTGCTCTGCTTAAAATGCAAAAGTTACAGCCTTTATGCTACGTTGCGTTCAAGGAATCATTTAGTGTTAAAATCTCATTTTGTATTATTAGATTTAATTCATACAGAATGTTTTTGCTGAGGTAATGTATTTGTTTGTTGGCATCCAGAAGACGAAGCATTGCATCCTTTTTACAAAGCAGCTTGGCTATAAGGAGCACTGAGGTCCCACCCTTCTTGTCTTACTTAATGGAAAAATAATAAGAGTCTTACAATTTCATAAATCTTAACTTTAAAAATGTTGCAATTTAGAAGTTAATAATATGAACTCTAAAATGAAACATTTTATTTATCAAGATAATATGTCAAATAGCTGACTGCTGTGACCTGATCTTAAATTATTTTTTAAAAAATTGATTATTTTTTGGGATAAATGTAAAGTGTTTGGTTGCAGAGAAAATACTTGTGCCAGTGTAGAAAGGTGCAACCTGAAGTTATTTTACTGAAATAAGTGGAAACCACATTTATACAATACATTCAGAAAGTATTCAGTCCCCCTTCATTTTCTCCATATATATACATATATATATATATACTACAGTCCAAAAAAAACCTTTTATTCTCATTAATCTACACTCAGTACTCCATGATGACAAAGTGAAAACCTAATCTTCAACTTTGCAGATTTATTAAAAATAAGAAACTGAAATAAATATCCCATTGACATAAATAATTATAACTTTGCAAATACTTGAAATTCAGCTCAGTTGCTTCCCATTTCTCTTTAGTGAGATGTTTCCACACCTTGATTGGAGTCAGCCCTTGGTAAAAAGCCTGCTTTGACTTTGCAAACAACACTATGTGAAAGCCAAGTGTGCTTTCACGTGTTTTGCAGCCACTCTACCATGAGCCCAGATGTAGCCTTCCACAGATCTGTTCCTTGCAACAATCCTGTCCCTGACTCTGCGGGCAGTTCCTTTGACCTTATGGCTTTTTTTTTTTTTTTTTTTTTTTTTGCTCTGATAATCCTTGTCAGCTGTGAGGCCTTTTATAGAGAGGTGTGTGCCTTTCCAAATCATGTCCAATCAATTAAATTTACCCCAGGTGGACTCCAGTCAAGGTGTAGAAACATCTCAGCAAAGATCAAGAGAAACGCGAGGAAGCTGAGCTAAATTGGAAGTTGTTGCCACAGGTCTAAATACATTTTTAAAATGCAAAAATTTTCTAAAATTCTGTTTTCGGTTTGTCATGATGGTTGATGCACTGCAATGCACTGTAGATGAATAACACACTCAGTTTGCTTGCAGCAACTAAATGTGATTTTGAGAATTAGCAGCAGTTATTTTACTTCTAAAATTTGTACAGTGTACTGACATTAGTCAGTCAGTAAGAAGCACCAGTACTTCTGACTTTAATTCTAAAATGTTAAAAACAGACAGCAAACCTATTTTTGGCAAAATATTAAACTTTCTAATGGACTCAGTAATTTGTTCCATCTCTGTAAATGGCTATATTTGATAGTGAAACATTCATAGGTGTGAGGCCTCTGTGCTCTGCAAATAGAAAATGCTCTGAGCTTTTGGTGATTGATCGGCTGCTTTTGGACTGGGATGCATCATGATTGGCTGCTTTTTGAAACCTAGAAGTAATTGGTTATGATGTTTGGGTGTAGCACTTTGTGACTGGGTGTCTTTTCAGGAACCCTTCAGTCCAACAGAGGAGCACGTGTTGGTGGTGCGTCTCCTGGTGAAGCACCTACACGCCTTCTCCAACAGCCTGAAGCCCGAGCAGCTTTCGTCCTCACCTTCAGCTCACTCACACACTCACACCAGTCCCCTGGAGGAGTTCAAGAGGTCAGTTACAACATCTGATACCTTTGACTTAATAATATGGCAGAATGATACTGGAAAACAAGTGACAGTGGGACAGGTTTTTTTAATAAGATGCATGCAGCAAATTTAGTGGTAAATTAATTTTAATTTGAATTTACAATTACAGATTTTTTCTTATCTGGGTTTTGAGACATTTTTGAATTTCACTGAAAACGCTGTAGTATAAATGCCAAGCTGGTAAGTGGCGCTGTAAAGCTGTCATGGAAATGCAAAAAAGGGAAGAGAAGATCACAGAAAACTGCAACAAATTTTTCCTAGTTGCCCTTCTAGTTGTCCTCATGTTGGATTTAAGAACATAGGTGTATGTTGTTCGCCATGGTGGTAAAGGAGCATCAAATTTAGCTGTATAAGCTCAATAGCCTCTGCAGCATGAACACAACCCTGTAATTCGCCATTGTTGTTTTGGTTTGACATGCGCATGTGGCGTAAATTACTAATGGGTCCAAAACTCTTTGGGGTATCTCCAACATAGACTGAAATGACAGTTTACATCAACAAAATTATGCAGCTGATTCCAGTTTTTTGTCTGACATTATGAAAGTGTAGAAAGTTCTCTAACTTAGTGACAGCTTTAACATGACATTGTTTAAGACAACCAGATACCATTGAGAAAAACAATCATCTTGACACTTTCTCACTCAGAAAAGCCTGACACTTGCTTTAAGATTTTTAAGATCTTAACCATGCTTGAAAATGGGAGCAATATTACACTTGACAGTGGATAATGACAGCCAACTTCTCTCTATTAGATTCATTCACCAACACCCAGAGTCTCTACTCTAAAACTTGAACACTATCACAGTCAAACACTACTATAGAGTACACAAGCTGAGTGTGGCTAGCTGTTTGATACCTGCTACATCCATAGTTGCAACGGTTTTGGTCCAGCTCTTCTCTCTGTCAGATGGATTGTGGTATGTTGTGTGGTATTGTGGTATGTATATTCTACTTTTTTAATAGTTAAACTGTTAAGACTGTTTTTTCAGTTCAGGTATTAAAAATGATCTTAAAAACTCTTAAATTTAAATGTTTAAAACATGGAGGATGCCTGATGGCATATGTTTTGAATTTATCATCATGGCTGTGGCTGTTTGTTGTGTTTCCCTCCTTATTCAGTCAGATTGCTTCCTGATTGGCTATCATTTTGTCACTTGACAGTTCAACAATCCACAAAGTACCTGCTCAGATGTCCTCATGTTCCCCGCACACAACAGTTCTACTGATCATAAATACTGAACATGTTTAATATATATATACAATATCAAACTTAAGTCACTCTGATCGTCTTCTGAGCAGATTCGAGAGTGTAAAATCATTCTTAGCACACCTCACACAGGGATATCTAGTGAGAAAATCTTCAGAACCACCATATAATCAGGCTTTTGCTTACTTTGGTTGAAGGGGTGGAATTGGGCCAAAAAGTGGCATGGTTATCTCATAGTGTGTACCCTGCTTAAACTTGTGTAATGATGTCCTAGTACATTTTCAATTCTATTTTTATTCAGCTAAAAAATACCAGTGTCTACAGAGATGAAGTCACTGTTTCCAAGTTTAAAATGTATTTATGTAGGGATACTTTATTTATCGAACACTTCAAATTACAATCCCAGCTTATCACAACTGAAAACAAACTCTTTGAATTGATGCACTTTACTCAGGCACATTTTAAGCTTAGCTTATGTTGAAGACATTAGAGCCAATTTTCCTATTCTACTTTAGTAATTCCAACAAGTTTGGTACCCATAAAATTCATAAACCAGGCTTATTAGAAAACTATAATCACATGTTTATATTTATTGGCTTTGATGTGATGCTGTGTAAAGCTATGCTTTATGAATTTAGACCTCAATAACCTAGTAGATTCTTCTCCTGCCCACAGAGTTGTAGTGCAGCGATTTGTGCAACAGAAACTTTACCTGTTTCTGCAGCATTGCTTTGGTCACTGGCCTCTAGATGCCTCCTTCAGAGCGGTAAGTCTCATCCTTTAGTTTGGATCCTTAATCTCTCCTGTTTGAGCTTTACTCAGTCCTTTCTAGCACTGACTTCAAGCCATTTTTGTTCAACTAAGTTGATGTGCCATTTTATTAGAGTTTGCAGCTCTAAAAACACTCTAAAAGCACTCTTTTTTTTTAACGAAGTGAAATGGAAAAGCATTATCTCTGTGTTTAGGTATTGGAGACGTGGCTGAGCTACATCCAACCTTGGAGATACACAGGAGAAAAAACCAATCCTCAGCCAGACCAATCCAGAACAGTGCCTGACAAATGGTTAGTCTAATATCTCTCACTGTATTTGAATTTAAGATGACAGTTTTTGAATTATTTCCTAACAAACCCTTATTGAAACATCAGAATAGCTCTGTAAGAATAATCTGTATTGCAATACTCATTTAGATAAAAAAGTTAATAAAGCAGGAGAATATTGAATATTTCAAACAGCAATTTATGTAATTCTCTGTGCATGCTGAAGCTCTTATGTCCTGATGGGATCTTGTTTTTTCACAGGGAATCTTTTGTTCAGGAGAACCTCCTCATGTACACAAAGCTCTTCCAGGTGTTTTTGAACAGAACCGTGAGGACGGATCTGGTCAATGCCAAAAACGCTCTGATGGTCTTCAGGGTGGCTAAAGTGTTCGCTCAGCCAAACCTCGCTGAGATGATCCAGAAAGGTAAGGACAGAAAAAATGAAAACACATGCTGGGCAAAAGATGCTATCAATGATCTGGCAGTTCTATCATGCTGGTTAATTTTGAGGAAAGGACAGCCTTTTATTGATGACTTTTGAAACAGCTGCTTCCTGAGTTGTATATTTCCATCAAAGTACAGTGCCAGTCTGAAACGGGCGTAAACTGTTCAGTAAAGCAATCAAAGGGTCACAGAGTAAGTATTAAAGAAGAGAATATAGATGACTTTGTAGATGACTGTTCAAAACATAACAAATGCTAGGGATTTTTTTGATTGTTTTTACAGGCTCTGCAAAGGTGTATCTCTTATGTTTAATGTCTCTTAAAAGTAATTCTCTCTATACAAAAACAAAACATGGAGGTTAAGATTTTCAGGTTCACTTCAGGCTGCAGCATACTCACGTTTGTGAAAAGTTGATCTAGGATATTGAAACAGACTAGAACTGAATCAAACGTCCATCACCAGGAGAGCAGCTGTTTCTGGAGCCAGAGCACGTCCTCCACCATCGACAACCACGCGGCTACCTGACGCCAAACCAAGGAGGCAGCTTCCTGTCGTCACGGCAAAGAGTGATGACAGATGTGGTGTTCAAGGTAAAGAGCCACGTCTACGCTCTGGAGGGTCAGGACTGCCAGTACAAACAGATGTTTGGTACTGAGCTCAGAGGAGGGGTAAGTGTGTGGTCAAAAATTTCAGAAAGCTCCAGCTACTCATGAATTATTGAGGTCCTGATATTTTCATTGGTCCCTTTTTCAGGTCATGAAGTTGATACAGATAATTGCACAGGCTAGACAAACAGCCAAAAGGATTTCTGATCACTCCAATGAGGTGTCAGCAAACACTTCTTTCCTATCCTGGTTTGGGATGGGCTCTTCGGATCATAACAACACGTTCGCCGGGGCCGAACCTGAGGAGAGCGGGGAGTGTTTGAAAAAGACCCACGAGTTCCTGGAGAGGGCTTTGGAGAATCTTTGCCAAATCTTCAAGGTAAGATCTGTTTGTGGTTTTGTCGTTGATTTTATTTTCTCCCAGTTTTATCATCCTTGGAAGTAAGTGGTCTTTAGTCAGAGTTTAAATTTTACAAATTTGCAGTTTTTCCCACAATAACTCCAATAGTTGGGGATTTACCCAGATGTCTGAAAGTCAAAGTTTTCCATATAGGCCCTTACTGCCAAAATTTTATAAACTTATTTTTTTGTGTATCTAATACTTTCAGGATTAGTTCTCTCTCCAAGCCTACAGTAAGTCCTACAAATTCAAGAGGTAAAAATTATTGATATAACCAGACCTTTCTTGCTCCAGTTGGCAAAACAGTTCATGTGAAAAAATTCAAACATTTACATGCTAATTAGGGGCTGGTAACAAAAAAAAACAGTACATTTGAATTAAAGGTAATGAAACTTAAATTTCATGTGTTGTGTCGCCAACAGAATGTGCTAAAAGTTTGGGGGAAAACTACAGCTTCTCATCTATTCATAATAAACCCAATTTTGAAATATTAGAAGAACAGGATAAAATTACTCTAACATTGCACATTGTAGAATGACATCAGCTGGGTATCTCTAAACAAACAAAATACCATTCACCACATTCCCACATGCAGATAGAATAAAGAAAATTATCCAGGGAAGTCTTTACTGTTGCTCACCAAATGTTATTTGATCAGTGTTCATATCCTTTTCCTGTTCTGTATTTTCTGTTTCTTTGTCTCCCAGCTGAACCAGGGCCAGCTGACTCAGCTAATATCCAACCTGAGTTCTTCCCAGGACGATGGAAGCTCCAAACAGCTTCCAGACTGCATCCAGAGTGAGAACGGACTTATTCTGACTGACCTGGGCAGGAGGCAGGTCAGTACCAGAGGAGGAGGGCATGCACTGGAAATGGCAGCCAAGCTTCAGAAATTAAAACCCTGTTTCTGTGTGTGTCTTTTGTGCAGATTATAAGTGGACTGCGCAGGTTCGATATTCACTACCAAGGAGACCCAGAGCTCCAGCCCATTAGGAGCTACGAGAATGCCCTGCTGGTCAGGCTCTTCTACAAGATCTCCTCTTTGGTTAATGAGAGGGTGAGTCAGATCTGTATACTCTGGTTTTAGGGCCTACAAGTTTTCTGATAAAGCTTCTTTAAGCTGCTGCATGATGCATGGACAATACTCCCACTGTGGCCAAACTCTTGTAACCTGATATCCTAGATAGACTGTTACATATTTATTGTGTAATAAATGTCTTGCATCCATGTGGGCTCATTGAAAGTGTTTGTAAAGGGCACAAACTGAAAAAAAAAAAAAAACACCCTGTCTTGTGCGTTATGGGTTGATCAGAGCAATGAACCATAAGAGTGGGCATGTGCATCTCCAGACTGACCTCACCACAGTAGCCACTGTGGTTTCTAACTGTTATTGGAGCCAGTTGATGAAACAATGTCATGTTAATGTTTTCCTTTTGTCACCCCCTGCAGTTTGGAGGTCACATGAGTGCACTCTGCTCCCGCCCAGACTTCCTGGGTCGTCTGGGTCGTCACTACTTTGCTGATCACGATTCAGCAACCAAACTGAAGCACAGCCCAGTGTCCCGATGGATGCTAGAGAGGAACCGACAGCCAAGGCTAAGCCTGCGTCCGCTGGCCAGCTACAGGACGATACTGATGCTGCTGCTCTTCTACATGTTCGGAGCGCTGCTGTCATTTGGCCCCATATCCAGCACACTGCTCATCCTCACAGGGGGATTTCTGTATGGACTCTTCATGACGCTTTTTGGAGACAAACTGAAGACACATTAACAAAGCCACAGGGTTCCCATGAAATTTGCAGCTTAATTCAGAGATCACTTCTACAAAAATGCTTTGTAAAAACAGATGCAAACAGTTAAAAACCTTTATGTTTTGTATTAAGGGCTATAAGTTAATTTGTTTCATACTTGGCTAACCCAGTGGGGATATCTTCTTGTTTAAAACCCCACAGAGATGCCATCAAACATCTAAAACCCCATAATATTTCAAGTATCTGTGCCCATAGCTGCCGTTTTTGCAGCATTTCATCACACACCGAGCACAAAAATTCCCCAGCTGTTTTGTGGCTTTGCCCACAGCACTCTGAGTTTAAAAGAGTTTAACTTTTTAAACAGTGCTGCATTCATTAATGCCACTTCTGCCTTAACTGACCGATCAAAAGATGGGTGGGCCTTATGATTTCACCTTTAACCCTGTTTACATTTTGTATTAACCATGCAATTGGGGCATTTGAACCTCAAAGGACTGCACTGTAGTATGTTCAGCCATACTATGCATGTCTTCAGTGATGTATCAGCACACCTGCCCACCTTTTATGGAAACAACAGGCCCTCCATCATTTCTGTGGCTCTCTTACCATGGCTTAATATCCTGACATGCTCTACATGATGAGTTATCACAGTTGAGCCAGTTCTTAGAGCTGGCTTCTTTTGTGAACAGCAGAAGCTCGTAGTTTTCTTTTTTTTTAACCCATTTTCTGCTGTTGTTTTATCATGTCCTTGAAAACAAGAAGATATTACGCTTACATTTATAAAAGACCCTGAGGACACTACTGAGGGAAGCAACAATAAACGCTGGTGAGAAGTGCACTAAAATGAAGGATGTAGGCTAAAAGGCTAAAGGCTGGCAGTCATGGACACGCCCTTGGGTTAGGGTAGGGGACACGCCCTCATACTCAAACTAAAGGAACAGCGGCAAAATTGGCTCAAACATAAATTTTTGGATCTCTTGTCATGACTCATCATGTGACAACAGTTGCCTTAATATGTAACTTTTTTCTGTAGAGAATCGTTGAGCTTATTGAGTGCTACAGTGAATTAAGAAATCAGAGTCAGATTGGATGTTAGTCAGGCATACTCCTTATATTCTTATGTTTTAGACTCTTAAGGTTTAGTAATGTTTTAGCAGTCTCTATTCAAATGTTGCTTACAGTTTCAGCTTTTCATGTCTAAGGAACGGCAGCTTTTTGAATTCTGTGGGAACCCTGCTGGCAGGAGTTTGGCAGCTTTTTGTTCTTAATGCTTTGACTGCTTTGCTGTAAAATGTGGTCCATATAACTGTAAATAAAGATGCGAGTGTTGATGCTTTTTTGTTTTTCATCATGATGCAGGCCAACACATTTGAAGTACCAGATGGAATAAACCTGCTATTTTTCTGAGTAAAAGTGGAATATGTTTTGTCCATAATAGTTAATAAACTGTTGCACTTGTTTATTGTTCTCTAGGTCTAAATAATTGACTAAAAATGTATCAGTTGCACCCATCATAGATGGAAGACAAATACTTGAACCCGTTAAGAGGTATTTTAATGACTTATTGGGTAGGAATAGTGGGAATTTAAGCATTTTCTTCTATTAGACCTCATTTAAATCTGCAAATGTGAAGTTTTCCAGACCTGTTGAATCCAGAAATCTCTTAAATAAATTAGAACCAGTCTGAAAAAGTGAAGTAGGATCAAAGTCCTCAAAAAGCAACACTTCATAGCACTATCTAAAGAAATTCAAGAACAGATGAGATACAAAATCACTGACATCTATCATTCTGGAAAGGGTTAATAAACCAGTTGTAAGGTTTTGGGACTCTAGCCAACTATAGTGAAAGCCATTATCCACAAATGGAGAAAAACTTGAAACAGTGGCGAACCTTCCAAGGAGTGGCCAGCCTACCGAAGTGACTCTAAGAGCGCATCATCGACTCATCCAGGAGGTCACAAAAGAACCCAGCACGACATCTAAAGAGCTGCAGGCCTCACTTCACTCAGTTAAGGGCAGCATTTATGATTCAACAATAAGAAAGAAAATCGGCAAAAACAGCATCCATGGGAGAGTTTCAAGGACAAAACCACTGCTGACCAAAAAGAACACAAAGGCTTGTCTCACATTTGACTGAAACATTTTGATGAGCCCAAGTGACTGCTGGGAAAAATATCCTGTGGACTGTTGAGTCGATAGTTGAACTTTTTGAAGATATGCGTCCAGTGACACCTGGGGTAAAACTGACAGCATTAATGGAAAGAGCATCATACCAATGGAGGTGATAGTGTGATGGTCTGGGGCTGCTTTGCTTCCTCGTGATCTGGACCACTTGCTGTGATTGATGGAAACATGAATTCTGCTCCTTACCAGAAAATCCTGAAGGGGAATGTCTGGTCATTCACTTTGCCCAGCATATGGGTTAGGCAGCAGGAAAATTATTCCAAACACACCAGCAAGTTCACCTTTTAAAAGCCAAAAACAAAATGACGGTTTTGGAGTGGCCTAGTCAAAGTCCAGATTTAAATCTGATATAGATGCTGTGGCATGACTTTAAACAGGCCATTCATGCAGGAAACCCTCCAGGGTTGTTTTATTAAAGCAACTCTCCAAAGAAGAGTGGGACAGAATTCCTCCACACCAATGTGAAAGACTTGTTGCCAGTTATTGCAAATGCTTGTTGCCTAAAAGGGTGGAACAACCAGTTATTAGGTTTAGAGAGCAATTACGTTTTCACATTGGGCTGTGTAGATTTCATTGTCTTCTTTTTTTAATAAATGAAACCATCATTTAAAAACTACACTAAATTGTGTACTTGGGTACGGTTATCTTTGTCCAATATGATGATCTGAAACTTTTTAGTGTGACAAATATGTAAATTAATAAAAAATCAGGAAGGGGTTGAATACTTTTTCACAGCACTTGACACACTAAATTTATACATATATAATACAACAAACGAATCTAATTTATTTATTTATTAATTGATATCTCTACAATATATCTAAATGAGTAACTACATCTCATCCTGAAACAGTGGATTAATTTTGTAACTACTTCAACAGCATCTTTTTTCCTTCTCACAAGCGATTCAGGCCTCATGGTTTTTACCTCTTACATGTGAAAAAACAAAACGTACGTACATTAGATAATTATATCTAATATTAGGGTTAACATTTAATAAGATTTGATGGGGTCCGCTTTTTATATTTGTATGATCAAACTTATTTTATTGTTTTTTCATGTCTTTTTTGTATTCAACATTTACACTTTTGATGGAGACTCCCAAAAACATAACTTCAGGTCATGGTGGTAATTTTTTCATCTAGAACAGTGGTACTCAACCTTATTCTACCAAGGAGCCACATTGTCAAGAAAAAAATTCAGCGAGAGCCACAATCCAAACCCGAAATGTAAGGTAGATAATAGATCAGTTAATCTGTAGTTGAAATGAAATAAAACTGTGGATTTGTGGATAATTATGAGGTTAATTGGGATGCAAATGTCTTTATAGAGTCAGAAGAACCAATCTGTCACTGATAATAAGCATATATTTTTTTTATTTATCACTGACATCAGGCTAAAACCTTGTATCTCAATTTCTCATGATTCTCATTTGTTTTTATAAATCATATTTACATCATTTTATAAATTATAAACTTTTTATTCCCTGAAAAGTGATCATTTTGGAGATAACAGTGTCTGGCCCAACACCAGAGTTATGAAAGTTCACCTGGCCTTAAGATTTTTTAAGATATTAGAATGAGCTGAGTTTGATCTCTGAGATGCCTTTCAAAGAAAATGATGAACGATGGCTGGCTATTTGGGTATTTTTATCTCACATTGGGGTATTTCCTGGAGTTCTGTGGCTTTATTAACATAACAGAGATCCTTTCTAATTTTTTCCACTCATTATTAATCCTTTAGTTAAAGGGGGAGGGGCCTCATATTGGTCTTTGCCCTGGGCCTCCAAATGACTAAAACCAGCCCTGCCTCACACCTGCAGCTCTCCAGACACATCGTAACACCCTACCTCCTTTTGGAGCGTTGGTTTTATATTTCTGCTCTTTTGACAATATTTATGATCATTAGTGCATTAAGATCAAATAAAACACCCACGTTTGGACAACTTCCACTAGATATTTATTACGTTATCTCCACGTGTGATCTTGATGACGCACATCGGCGTAATTGTCATAAAACATGGGTGTGAGAGAGCATCGACAGGTTATAGCTGGAGAAAAAGTTAAAACGAGGAAATGGGAAGCTTCTGGACAATCCCGCCGGATCCATCCTGACACAGAGCTTCATACAACACACGCTCATGCGTCACAACGCTGAGCCAAGTTGGAGAGATGGGGACCAACTTTGTAATTCTGTGTCTGTTATGACCTGTGAGTAGGTCACAAACGTATGCCTTTATCTGTTATATTTCCATGACTGATATCATGGAAACTACGGTGTTAAAGTCAGGTTTCAGCTGCGCTGTCAGCACGAAGATCGACGCGCTTTCATTAATCTATGATGTTGAGATCAGTGAGCGAGCCCACTGGCTACAAGATTTTTAATAGACTAAAAAACCTCCTTGATAGTCCATGTGTGCAAAATGGAAAAGGTGCATCTGTCTGCGTGTGTGCGCTGAAATGCAGGCTCATTTTCGTCATTCACTGCCTTCAAAATTCTCCGTCATCCTTTAAAAAAATCCATCAATGACGGAGAATATTAACGCGACCTCTGCCTCAATGAATGAGCTTACCGAAGACGCACCACCTGCGGACTTCCTCTGCTAGTCCATAGGCCAGACCCCAAAATTTCAGATATCTGTACCACTGAGGGTGGCAAAGGTTTGCAATCATTTTTGGAAATGTCCATGTCTCTAGTTTATATTTTGGTGTCATAGCCTTTTCTGAGTGGTGGCTCAGTCATAGTTATCAGCTCATCAACTCATCCACCCCCTACTGAAAATGGCCATTTTCACGCTGGTGCATATTGTGCTTTAGGCTCATGTTAAGGACATTTGTCAATGATTGTTCATATTGTGTTTGGTATCATTTTAAAGGGCCCACTCTAAGCTTTCATTCAAACCCAATTTGAATTCTTTCTGACAAATAATGAGGGAACAGCAGCTTTTCAAACAGTCATGGAAAGACATTTTTTCACAATTTTCGCCTAAATTGTTTTCTATCTTTTTGGTCTGTGACAACTAGGAACATCATGGACACAAAACTTAGATGCTGGAATATTCACATAGATGTAAGGATTGAGGAAATGCATCATACAGCCATATTATTTCATTGTGAGCCATAAATTAGACCAATACCAGGTTGAATTCTATCAAATATATGCTCCTAGTCCAGGTAGATGGTGATTGGTAGGCTATGTGAGACAGCTGAGAGAAATCAGTGTCATTTGTACCAATATACTTTGGTAATTTTGGATTTTAAAAACAAAATTTATTTTCCTTGTTTCATAAAAAACTGAAAATAACAAAAAATAAAACAATAAACCGACAATTATTGTAATTAAACATAAAGAATATTTCACTTAGTCCCACAGTGATTGTGTAAGGACACATTACTCTCAGTTTTTCTGTTAGAACGTTTATTTTCTGATTGTTTCTTGTTAGAAAAGTGTGTCTGACTGCTAGCAGAAGCAGCTGAGGGAATCAGAATCAGTTTATATGGTCAGGTGTGTGAACACAAACAAGGGATGCGACTCTGGTTTACACTGTTCTCCATGTTCAACATCTAAATAGACAAACAGGAGGACAATATGGAATAATTACTGACTATTTAAGTTGTCATTTTACCATCAGTATATATTTTTATTCTAAGAGTTAAGCTAATTCCTGTAATTACTTGTCCAAGCCAGTTTTTTAATTGTTCATGTTACTGGAAAGCGGTGCTCTATCTGACAGAGCGGAGGAGTGAAGGGTACATGGCAAGAAACCTCCGTATGGATAGATACATTTATGTTAATGCATATTAAATGCACTAAAATTATTTAAAGAGCAATGAACCCATAGTAGCATGAATCTGAATCTAAGGGTGCAACAAGCTTTATGCTATAAAGGAGGAGGCTGGGGTGGAGGAGGTTAAGCTTTACCAGCAGCAGTGTGGTGCATCAGCATTAATGCAAAGAGGAATTAACTGAAGGTACATCATATCTAACCCTTTTTGACCTACCACAGAACGCAAAAACAAAAATAAAATGAAACTGTGCCCAAGTTGCAAAAAGACAGCATGTTTATAATAATTCAACTATTTACATTTGTGCAGTCAAATTTCTAAGTGTGCCAGAGACTTTTGAGCATACATATGTTTGCAGAAAGCCATGCTTAAACAATAATAAGTGCAACCTGTGACCTGCAAGAAAGCAACATGATAGGTTTGTGCAGACAAAATGTCATCATACACCATCATATACATGTAAAGTAGGAAGTGTTGTGAAAGGCAGCGGTCTGAAATATAGCATATTGTTTTTGATGAGTGCCCTTTTTACTACATTTCTGCAAAAGAAAGAAGGATATTTCTAAAAGGAAACAGTACTCTGGGACACACTGAATGTCTGATATGACATTGCAACTCCTCTGGTTTAACATGCAAAAATAAGTGTTGCTCTATCCCATTTAGTTGCAATTCTAACCACAGTTAAAGATAGATATGCAATGGGAGCACCAGTACTCCCACAGGTCTTAAAGGACTCCAAATAATATTGTGTGTAGAGAAAGAACTGTGATTGGCTGGGAGGGGATAATTGGGATTAATGAGATAGAGATTGAAGACTGGGTTACTGCAGGCAGTGGTAAAATCTCTTGATTCAAGTGTTTCCACAGCAGGGAGAGGAGAGCTCCCAGCCAATCAATCAAACTTAGATTGTTTAAATGTGGTATTCTACAATTGATCAATTTAAGGCTAAAACTCAATATTTTTAGATATTTTTTAAATATGACATGAAATGGGATGGATTGGTGGGGCAATCTGAGCATTTGGGAGACATTGCATCACTCTGCTATGAGCTGTACCTGGACAGCTGTACCTGGATGGTTGTTCTCCTCAGTGGCCCCAATGCTCCGCAGGATGTAGACTCTGTAGACAGTGGCTTGGAAAGCTCTGCAGCCTTCTTCCACTGAGTGGTTCAGTCCTTTCCACATGATTCCAGCAATCCTCCAGGAATCCCCAGTACTGAGGGCATAGTCAAATTTGTTTGGATGAGCTGTCCTCTAAAAAATGGCAATAAAGTTGCTGCAATATGTGCTGAACACTGATAACCCCTGGCCATGATGAGTGCTGTTTGAATTGTGGAGAATTAGTGGAGGCTGTTGTTTGTTATGGCAAAAGACCTCAGCAACTTCCTTCAGCACATGGCCATGGCAGAAATGTTAGCAGAACCCCCCCCCCCCAGGGCCTCCAGGTAGCTTCTCAGGGTGAACTAAGTCTCTTTCTCCAAGCAGAGCACATAACACCATGTACTGGACTTGTCTAAAAAAGCTGGAGGTTTGCTAGGCTAGGCAGAATTGCCATTAAGAGCTTGGATTATTGGAGTATTATGCACTATGGGCAGATGCCATTCCATGTGAGCCTGCACTGCATTGTACTCTCCCATCTCATCCAAGCCACATGATGCTTCATGTTTTCCATCCTGATGTTCTTGTTCTGCTGTCCTGCTGCTCTGACCTCTTCCTGGTTAAACAATTTCTCCCATTTCCCTGCATATTATCTTACTGGGGTATCAGAAAGGTACTCACACCTGATCATTGACCACTGCCACTAACCCAACCATAGCCTTGTGCCTCATCCTTGCCTTTCCGGTCTCCAGACACCACTCCATTTTATGCTTGTATGAATTCCAGTACCAGGAAATTAGACTTTAGGGTTTTTGGAGTCTCTGTATTGCCTCTGTGGTTTGGGATGACCTTGGACTCTCCCATAAGGCTGTTAACAGGAAACTACCAGGATGTAAGTCTTCCCTTACAGAGACACACTGCTTGTGCTTCATGGGAAAGCTAGCCACCTGTGGAGGTATATTCTGATCTTTCCCTCCATCATATCTACTTTTTTGATAGGTACAGCATCAACTATGAGCCAAAGGAGCTGGGGCAATATGCCATATTAGTATATCCACGACATCAGTTTGCTGATCAGTCCTGACCTGTACCCATTGCTGAGCCAAGTCTCCAGATCCTTGATGGATTCTGATTGGTGACTGCGGCCAAAAAGTTGAACTAAACTGTTGAATGGTTTTTCATTAATGGATGGGGTTTTGGGGACATTGCCAGATTTCAAATATTTTGGTCATAAACTGGATTTAGTTTTTGAATCTCTGCACTCAACTCCTCATCAGACAAGTACAACAACAAAATACTGATGGTAAAATGGCGACTTAAATAGTCAGTGCTTATTCCTGGTGATAAATTTGTCTATTCAGATGCTGACCTCTGAGAACAGTGTACACTGGTAAAACTGGCGTGCACACCCAATTTAGTATTCTTTACATGGGTAATCTTAGTAAATCAGGCCCTTGGATTACGCTGGGAGTGTTCATGTTAAATGCTCTGCAGATTGTTAAAAAAATGCAAACTAGTATGTCTGACATTGAGGAAAGTAAAGTTATTCATACTGTACTGATGTGGACATGTTGGTGGTGCTAACTTTCACTCCTCCACTCTGTCAGATAGAGCACCGCTTTCCAGTAACATGAACAATTAAAAAACTGGCTTGGACAATTAATTACAGGACTTATCTTAACTCTTGGAACTAACTGATGGTAAAATGACAACTTAAGTAGTCAGTAATTTGTCTATTCAGAATTTAAGTTCTAGAATTGCCTGCTACATGTTGACATGCTTAGTTTCTTAGCCTGCACCAAAGCACTGGATGTAATAATTTGGAGAGCCCCGCTGTAGCTGCATGCGTGCTTCTGTGCTGTGAAAGCTCTGAGTGTTGCTGTTTGTTTGTGGAGGCATGTTTGAGTACGTCGTGCACACTTGCCGACCAATTTTCGCTCTGTCTCTTGGGGGTGTTAAGGTTAAGATGAGTGTTTTGCGCCCCCTGTCTGTCGTGGATTCGTGGCAGGACGTGAATGTCCTCGCTTGGCATTCACAAGGTGGAGAGTTCGAGACCCGACTCTAAGCGGTATAAATAAGTAAGTATTCTTCTTATGTTGTTTTTGAAAAGAAGAGACTCACTGCTGTTCTTTGTTCTTATTTTAACAAAGAAACGTTGTCAAGTTCTGATAAAACTTGCGCTTTGGCAGCATCCACGCTAATCTCTTCCTCCGTGACTGCACCAGCTCTTGCTGCTGCTCTTTAAAGTCATGACTCAGCTGTGCCTCAAAGTGCTGCCCCCCCGTCGCTGATTGGTCCTGTCACTTTCGTATCGGGTCCAAACGTTTCAGATGGGTGCTTAACGAGGTGGATTTGCCAGTGAAAAACAGGGAAACGGCCGTGTGTATGTGCTTTGTAGGGTTAGCTTTTCCTCAATCCTTACATCCATGTGAATATTCCAGCATCTATGTTTTGTGTCCATGATGTTCCCAGTTGTCACAGACCGAAAAGATAGAAAGCAATTTAGGCGAAAATTGTAAAAAATGTGTTTCAATGACTGTTTGAAAAGCTGCTGTTCCCTCATTATTTGTCAGATAGAATTTAAGTTCTAGAATTGCCTGCTACATGTTGACATGCTTAGTTTCTTAGCCTGCACCAAAGCACTGGATGTAATAATTTGGAGAGCCCCGCTGTAGCTGCAGGCGTGTTTTTGTGCTGTGAAAGCTCTGAGTGTTGCTGTTTGTTTGTGGAGGCATGTTTGAGTGCGTTGTGCCCGCTTACTGACAATTTTTCACTCACTCTCTCTTGGGGGTGTTAAGGTTAAGAGGAGTGTTTTGCGCCCTCTCTCTGTCGTGGCTTTGTGGCAGGACGTGAATGTCGCTGCTTGGCATTCACAAGGTGAAGAGTTCGAGACCCACCTGCAGCCGTTGACATGCATTGGTCCAATCACTCTGTGATTGGCCTTAATTTATGCCTCACAATCCAATCATATGGCTGTATGATGCATTTCCTCCATCCTTACATCTATGTGAATATTTCAGCATCTCATTTTTGTGTCCATCATGTTCCTAGTTGTCACAGACCGAAAAGATAGAAAACAATTCAGGCAAAAATTGTGAAAAAATGTCTTTCCATGACTGTTTGAAAAGCTGCTGTTCCCTCATTATTTGTCAGAAAGAATTCAAACTGGGCTTAAATGAACGCTTAGAGTGGCCCCTTTAAAATGATACCAAACACAATATGACAAATCACTGACAAATGTCCTTAACATGAGCCTAAAGCACAATATGCACCAGCGTGAAAATGGCGATTTTCAGTAGGGGGTGGATGAGTTGATGAGCTGATAACTATGACTGAGCCACCACTCAGAAAAGGGTATGGCACCAAAATATAAACTAGAGACATGGACCCTTCCAAAAATGATTGCAAACCTTTGCCACCTTCAGTGGTACAGATATCTTGTCTGGCCCATGGACTATAGGGGGGGGCGCAGCTCCCTGCTTCATGTCTTCAACAAAGATGGGCTTCATAGGCTCCATTATAAGTGACTTTTTTTTTTTTTTTAATTTATTGATCCGTTTGAACAAGTCAGTCTTTCTGGTGTAATTGTGTGATTTGATAGCCTTTACCATCATAACTGTGCACAGTTTGTGTTTAAAAGTGATTTGATAAAGTGAAAGCCATATATTCTATCGACTCATTCCACAAGCCTGACAAGTTTGGGATTCTCTCTCTCTCTCTCTCTCTCTCTCCCTGTCTCTTTCGATTCCAAGGTGGCACGCGGAGATTGCCTATTGCTGTCTTTTATAGCATGCTTGACCTTGCAGCAATCAATGCATGGGTGCTGCGTGAAAAGTGAAGTCTCCAGACGGGACTTCATATTTCAGCTTGCTGAGGAGCTACGCGCGGAATGGATGGCGTTGAGAGCGTCCGCGCGTTGTCTTCCCAGACGTGCCAGCGGACACCGACACAGAAGCACAGAGAAGGATGACCTGAGCTGTGATAGCTAACTGTAAACAGAGCAAAAATTTCTGCAAGTGCATCAAGTGTGGGTCTGCAGTTTGCGGGAAACGCACAGCCAGGGTGCTGAATGTTTGCAGGAAGTGTGCGTAAAAAAAGGTGCGGTTGATTTGTGTTCACCTGATGCGATAAACGCCCTGTTCTAACGTGTGGTTCTGCAACTGTTCATTTTCTGCAATTGATCTTATTAGATATTGTAGCTGACATGAACTGACGGACCTATTTAAGCTGCGGTGTGTAATATTTGTCAGATTTCAATAGTTGGATTTTGCTCTCCATTTGCTATGAAATATGTTTTTTGGCTGCATGAGTGCAGGTGTGTGTATACACACGTGTGGTGCAAAGCATCGTTTTTTTTTCTTTTTGAGACTGGTGACATTTTGTACATTGTCCCTGGCACAAATAAACTTCATAAACTAAACTTCATCTTGCAAGTAGCATGAAGCCAAAAAATCTGGTAACAATAAAACATAATATATTGTAAAATATATTTTTCTTGTGCATATTTCTATGGCAGCATTGAAGGGAACAAAAGACATCCATTTTTAAAAAGAAAATAATAATTGCACGGGTTGCCAGAGGTAGCACTAGTGAAGTGTGTATCCCGTTCTAGAATTGACTGCTACATGTTGACATACTTAGTTTCTTAGCCTGCACCAAAGCACTGGATGTAATAATTTGGAGAGCCCCGCTGTAGCTGCATGCGTGCTTTTGTGCTGTGAAAGCTCTGAGTGTTGCTGTTTGTTTGTGGAGGCATGTTTGAGTGCGTTGTGCCCGCTTACTGACAATTTTTAACTCGCTCTCTCTTGGGGCTGTTAAGGTTAAGAGGAGTGTTTTGCGCCCTCTATCTGTCGTGGCTTTGTGGCAGGACGTGAATGTCGCTGCTTGGCATTCACAAGGTGAAGAGTTCGAGACCCACCTGCAGCCGTTGACATGCATTGGTCCAATCACTCTGTGATTGGCCTTAATTTATGCCTCACAATCAAATTATATGGCTGTATGATGCATTTCCTCCATCCTTACATCTATGTGAATATTTCAGCATCTCATTTTTGTGTCCATCATGTTCCTAGTTGTCACAGACCGAAAAGATAGAAAACAATTCAGGCAAAAATTGTGAAAAAATGTCTTTCCATGACTGTTTGAAAAGCTGCTGTTCCCTCGTTATTTGTCAGAAAGAATTCAAACTGGGCTTAAATGAACGCTTAGAGTGGCCCCTTTAAAATGATACCAAACACAATATGACAAATCACTGACAAATGTCCTTAACATGAGCCTAAAGCACAATATGCACCAGCGTCAAAATGGCGATTTTCAGTAGGGGGTGGATGAGTTGATGAGCTGATAACTATGACTGAGCCACCACTCAGAAAAGGCTATGACACCAAAATATAAACTAGAGACATGGACCCTTCCAAAAATGATTGCAAACCTTTGCCACCTTCAGTGGTACAGAAATCTTGTCTGGCCCATGGACTATAGGGGGGGGACGCAGCTCCCTGCTTCATGTCTTCAACAAAGATGGGCTTCATAGGCTCCATTATAAGTGACTTATTATTATATTTTTTTAATTTATTGATCCGTTTGAACAAGTCAGTCTTTCTGGTGTAAAGGTGTGATTTGTTTGTTTGCAGAGGCATGTTTGAGTGCGTTGTGCATGCTTACTGACAACTCCTCACTTGCTCTCTCTTGGGGGTGTTAAGGTTAAGATGAGTATTTTGCGCCCCCTAGCTGTCGTGGATTCGTGGCAGGACGTGAATGTCCCCGCTTGGCATTCACAAGGTGGAGAGTTCGAGACCCGACTCTAAGCGGTATAAATAAGTAAGTATTCTCCTTATGTTGTTTTTGAAAAGAAGACGACTCACTGCTGTTCTTTGTTCTTATTTTAACAAAGAAACGTTGTCAAGTTCTGATAAAACTTGCGCTTTGGCAGCATCCACGCTAATCTCTTCCTCCGTGACTGCACCAGCTCTTGCTGCTGCTCTTTAAAGTCATGACTCAGCTGTGCCTCAAAGTGCTTCCCCCCCCCGTCGCTGATTGGTCCTGTCACTTTCGTATCGGGTCCAAACGTTTCAGATGGGTGCTTAACAAGGTGGATTTGCCAGTGAAAAACAGGGAAACGGCCGTGTGTATGTGCTTTGTAGGGTTAGCGTTTCCTCAATCCTTACATCCATGTGAATATTCCAGCATCTATGTTTTGTGTCCATGATGTTCCCAGTTGTCACAGACTGAAAAGATAGAAAACAATTTAGGCGAAAATTGTAAAAAATGTGTTTCAATGACTGTTTGAAAAGCTGCTGTTCCCTCATTATTTGTCAGATAGAATTTAAGTTCTAGAATTGACTGCTACATGTTGACATGCTTAGTTTCTTAGCCTGCACCAAAGCACTGGATGTAATAATTTGGAGAGCCCCGCTGTAGCTGCATGCGTGCTTTAGTCCTGTGAAAGCTCTGAGTGTTGCTGTTTGTTTGTGGAGGCATGTTTGAGTGCGTTGTGCCCGCTTACTGACAACTTTTCACTCACTCTCTCTTGGGGGTGTTAAGGTTAAGAGGAGTGTTTTGCGCCCTCTGTCTGTCGTGGCTTTGTGGCAGGACGTGCATGTCGCTGCTTGGCATTCACAAGGTGAAGAGTTCGAGACCCGCCTGCAGCCGTTGACATGCATTGGTCCAATCACTCTGTGATTGGCCTTAATTTATGCCTCACAATCAAATTATATGGCTGTATGATGCATTTCCTCCATCCTTACATCTATGTGAATATTTCAGCATCTCATTTTTGTGTCCATCATGTTCCTAGTTGTCACAGACCGAAAAGATAGAAAACAATTCAGGCAAAAATTGTGAAAAAATGTCTTTCCATGACTGTTTGAAAAGCTGCTGTTCCCTCGTTATTTGTCAGAAAGAATTCAAATTGGGCTTAAATGAACGCTTAGAGTGGCCCCTTTAAAATGATACCAAACACAATATGACAAATCACTGACAAATGTCCTTAGCATGAGCCTAAAGCACAATATTCACCAGCGTCAAAATAGCAATTTTCAGTAGGGGGTGGATGAGTTGATCAGCTGATAACTATGACTGAGCCACCACTCAGAAAAGGGTATGGCACCAAAATATAAACTAGAGACATGGACTCTTCCAAAAATGATTGCAAACCTTTGCCACCTTCAGTGGTACAGATATCTGAAATTTTGGGGTCTGGCCCATGGACTATGCGCTCTTCTCTTTCTCTGTCGAGCGCATCCGACAGTAATGATATATGGATTTAAAATAGGCCTAATAATCATTTAATTTAAATTTGGAAATTAAAGCCTGTCTTCTTCGTGTGGGAAGCAGATTTATTGATGTGACTTATCATAAATCTTTACCAATGACAGTGTTTACCTTCAATGTTTTTAGCGAGCTGCGGTTTGAGTATCACTGATCTAGAAGCTTAAACCAAAGAAATTGAGCGGATTACAACAACAAACTACAAATCCCGTCAGGACGTTCGGGTCTGTCGTCATCTAGCGTCGCCTGTTGACGTAGCGTGCTGCCGCCGGGAGAAGTTTGAAATTAAACGTGAAACTTTTTATTCCTGAAACGGTAAATGTCAGCGTTTGTGAAATTTTCCTAACAAGCAGAATTTTCACCTGAGACGTCCTAAAGTGAGAAGCGGAGCTTAGAGAAAGCTTATCTTCAGGTGAGTATCGAGTTTGTATTGAAATCTCTTAGTGAAGTTGTTAGCTGGTGCTGTTGGTATTTGACTCTGACATGAGGCAGTTGGCTGTCAACATGCTGCTGTCTCTGCTCGCATATTTTAACGACGGTAACATGAATCAGAGGGAGCAGAGGTGTCGTTTTTAGTTCTGTCTCGAGAGGAGTATACCGAGGGAAGCGTCATGAATGAATAAAAGTTAGCTCAGTTTGCTAACTGTCACCTTCTTCCCGCTGTTATGGTTAGAAGAGTGACCGTGTTAGCTTGTCACTTCGAACTGAATGCGTCATCGATACAACAGAAGCCTAAAGATATTAAGTGCGCTAAAGAGTCATTTAGAGATTTAATAAACATGCAAACTTATTCTAATCAGGTGAAAGCTGAAAAGAGGTATATTCTTTAGGTCACTCTCATTCTTTAACATCTGTTGTAACTACGACAACCGGAGATGCTTTCGGCTGAACGACACCAGTGAACTCGGTCACTGTTTGTACCCTTACACCGTTAGCTGAGCTCACAGAGAGCAGAGAGTGTTCTCAGAGCAGCGGTTGAAGAGCAGCTGTCCTGACCAGGAGACACCTGTTACTGTGGATCCACTGTCCAACAAAGGAGCTTTTTAACACTTTCAAAATCCATCCATACTATCTTTAACAGCCTGTTCAAGAGGTTGATAACTGTCCCAGCACAAGCAAACAACTGTTGTTTTGATAGGAATCCAAAACGATCAGACGGGGAAAAATAGTTGTCAAAATATCTGGTTCTTTATCAGTACCAGAGGAAGAAAAAGTACCAGACTGTTTACTCAAGTAAAAGTACAGTTACTGTGGTTAAAATTGACTAAAGTAGAGGTGGAAAGTAACTAATTACTCAACTTTCTGTTACTGAGTATTTTTTGGTACTTGTTCTTGATTACTTTGAGTACATTTTGAAATCAGTACTTTTAAATCTAGTAAGTAAGTTAATCCAGAGTAACTTTTACTTGAGTACTATACTGTTGTGCTTTTTCCACCTCTGCTGACTACACAGTATCACATAATGAGAGGCTAATTTTACATCACATCCAAAAACAGCTGCTGACTGCTGGAGTTATTTTGCTCATGTTTCTGGTAAGTCTGAACGATTTGTGAAAATAATCTAATTGCAGTTCTTTCCCACAATATTGTAATTTAATATGCAATAACATAGAACACACTACCATTACTTGTACCAGATTTAGGCAAGAGAATAAGTGCTTGGAGTAAAAGTAAAGACTAAAAACTAGACTAAAATGTTTTGTAGTTTTTGTTTACTAAAATTACACTCAGACTAAAAAGGGTGAAATGACTAAAATGTAACTAAAATTTAAAGACATGTAATCAAAAGACTTGGACTAAATTTAAAATAGCTGTAAAAAAAATTAACTCTGCCTTTGACAAACTGGCTACATGGGACACATGTATCACTGATGCCTTTTTTCCCAAGGTCTTAAAATTGCCTCAGTGAAGTTCTCTTTATTCCACTGCCCTTTCCTCTGTTCATCAGGCAGAAATGTCTACACCAGAGGAATCATCAGACGCCCCCTCATCAGCGGGGTTGTCTTCAGCGTTGGCTGCTACGACTGCTACAGCTCCTGCGGCTCCTACCACGGACCTTCATCCCAAGGAGGAGCTCAGAAAGCTGCTGACTGAGTGGGAGGAAGTGGCGCATGGCACCACAGAGCAGCTGGTGGCCATCCTGACTAAGTCAGCAGTTTTTTACTGTTAAAAATCTATGATCTCGATTTAATTGTTTTACTTGTTAATGACTGTGTGTCATGTTTCTACAGAATATCTGAGCTGATTGAACGGGACACAGAGATGTATTACAAAGAAGATCCTGATCCATTTGATGACCGGCATCCAGGTCAGAGTCCATTTACACAAAACCTGGAGCTGACTAAACCTGAACTGTACCAGTTGTTTCTAAAACATTTTTTCAGTTTCTAGAGTTTTTTTGACTGTTGTATTTTATTTTTCATTCAGGACGAGCAGACCCAGGCTGTGTGCTCGGACAGCTCCTGAAGATGATCTTTCAGAATGATGAATTCACTAACGCAGTGAGAGCTGATTTATGTTTTTTACTGAGTGATGTGGTTTGTAAGGTCACACTTTGACAGCTGTGTTTTAAATTTCATAAGATTAACAACTGTCATTTAAAAACATAGAACATTTTTGAGGTTTTCATGGTTTATATCGATCCATATTTTGACAGGTTGTTAACAGGATGTAGGAAACAAAACATTCTAATAATATTATTATTATTATTTACATACCAAAAATAGTGGGAATGTGCATCAGTCTCTACAGTGGCATCTTTTTCTCTCTTAAATAGTGTTAACAGAAAATACATGAATTAAAACGATTCATTTAAAAACTGTTTTTCAGACTCTCAGCTTTAAAAAAAAAAAAAAAAAAAAAAAACTGCTACTAGTCTGCAACTGTAGTCTGAGGTTTGGATTTACAAAATATTTTTTTTGACTTTTGCCTCCCCATGAACCCATGCAAATGAGTCAAAAAGAGCATCTGATTCACAAAATACAAACAAAGGGTTGCTCCCCTGACTGCACTGCAGAATCAGCATCACTTTGCACAGGTGATGTTTACAGTGAGCATTTAAGCACGTTTGAAAAAAAAAACTGGCCCTCCTTACTTAAGTCAGCCTTGCTCAGAGGGTCACAGAGGTAACAAGACACCATGGATGAAGAATTTCAAAGGTGGAAAAGCACCCAATTTAATATGACGCCACACATCCTCTCAGGAAAACATAAACACCATTCACTGATTCTTGGGAATTTGGATAAAACAGGTTTTAATTTTGAAAATAAAAGTTAGTTAAATTACAAAATCTGAAGGTATATCATTATAGACCAAGGTCTTGGCTGCTCAGCAATGTACCGGTACAACCTCCTCATTTTGTATTTTTGTTATAAAATAGGCGTTTTTCCAGTTATTATTTTGTTTTTGTCAACACCAAAAAGTCATGTTTTTTAATTTAACAAACATATTTTAGTATTAAAAGAGACTATTACTCTAATAACTCAACAGCACTGAAGAAATATATTGTAAGCATATTCATTTAAAACAAATAAAACTCCCTCTGACTGTGGTGACAGTGGCCTCATTACAACATACAATTCCAAAATGTGTACCACTCAAGTTAATGGCTTCTTGCTTAACATATTTATTTAACTATTTGGTCCAAAAAATAACAATCTTGAGCACTGTGATAAACATTTTTCAAGGAATATAAGGTACAATGAAGCAATATCATTATTAAAAGTACCCCATCCCTCTATAATCAAATATCACCCCTAGGATGGACGATATGGAAGAAATATAGGAGGAATTACATAAAGTTAAAAAGGGGTTAATGAAACATTACAGGTCATATTGGTATTTATTGTGATCAACAACTTTATTCTAGCCTTCATTTAGGACCATTTGGAGGTTTTTGTCACTACCGTCAGAAAACCTGACAATGGTGACGTCTGAAATTTACAGAAGCTCAAGTGATCTTGAAGCATGCAGTAGAGCTGAAGGTTGGAAAATGGGGTCCTCAGGAATGTAGTTGACCTTGTAGTTGCCTGATTTTATTGCTTTTTATAAATACCTGATGGTGATGACGAACATGTAGGACACATTTTGAGCAACCACATAATAATAGTAAATATTGTTAAAAACTCACTGTTTGTTGTTTTTAATACATATTATAATGTACTCTTTCATGTGGTAAAGATATTATTCAATTCAATTATTACTTTTTGTTTTTTTAATCAAGTTGAAATGATTATCTCCTATCTAAGGACAATTGATTTTGTAGGCAGTTGGCCAGCATATAATCATTAGATTAATAAAAAATTAAAAAATAAACCTTTAAAAGAAGCTTACATATGTGCAAAGGATCCCCTGATTATAACCTTGATTCTTTTTATTCATAAAATTGTTATTAATTTTCAACAGAATGAGTACTTTTCTTAGTGGGACATGTTTTTTTGCCAAAGTTTTAAGAACCGGTGCATTATTGTTTGTTTTTCCAGCTGTTGGACATCTACATAATGACCAGCAGAGAGCTGAGCCTGAACACAGCCGCCTGTCGTCTGTTTCAGAACATCATGCCTGGGCTGGAAACCTCCGTCGTCTTCCAGGAGAAGGTGAAACTTTAAGATATGAATTAAAAAATGACTTTAAGAGGGATCTGCTTTGGTAGAGTGTGCACAATGAAGGGATGAGTTAAATAGAAGATGTACTGATTATTGTCTCCTATTTGGTCAATTTGGTTTTTATGTTCTTATTCTTTCATTATTGTTATAAGCTGTTACTGAATCACCACTGTGTTGTATGTGCCACAGGAGGGTCTGGTTAATATGCTGTTCACCTGGGCTCGAGAAGCAGAGCGTCCGCTGTGCATCTACAGCACAGGCTTGCTCGCCAGAGCCATGAGCGATCAGGAAATAGCAGTCGGCTACCGAGAACAAAACGCTCAGCTGGTGTGTATCAAGAACACAATTTCATTCACTGTACTTTCCTACTGTTATTTTTTAAAATGGATTTTACTTTAATGTCAAACAACTTTAAGGGACTTTAATTTGACTTTTTACTGCCTCCATGATGAAAACCTGTCAAGTACATTAATCTTGCCTGCGTGTGCATTTGTGTTGGAAGCAGATGAAAGACTGACATGGAATCTACATTTTAATCTTTTTATTGTCTTGCCTAAATATCTGCAGGTATAACAAAAATTCAGTCAAAATTATATTATTTAAAGAAATCTCCATCTGCTTTAATTTCGGTTAAATTTTTTATTATGATTTTGGCTTTGTTAGGGCCTGTTAGGTCTGAATATTTTGGTAAAATAATCTAATTGCAGCTGAAAATGTGCTAAATGCAAAGAGTTGGATATAAATGGTTCTCATTTGTCACTAAACTTTCTTTGTCTTTCTTGGGGCAGATTTTTAGCATTTCTTTCTAGAATCTTGAAAACTCTTCTTGATCCTTTATTTCCTTTGAACTTCCAGGTACCACTAATAATTCAGCGACTACATGAGCTGCAGCGTGATGAGGTCAATAGTAACTTTAAACCCATTAAGACACCTCAGAATCTACCTCAGGACTCTCAGGATGAAACAACAAAAACCTCAAGCCCTTCAGTGGACCAGCAAGAAAAGAAGGAAAGGGAAAACAAGGAAGAGAGGACAGATAGAGATGGAGAAAGTAGCCGGCCAGTGTGTTCAAAATCTTTGTCCCAGCTTGGATCATCTCTGAAAAACAGCAGCGGTTGCAGCAGCAGGAGTGGACCCAGCTCCACTAGACTGCTCCCAGACTTTATTTACCAAGCAAGCCAGGAGTCAACGTCAAGGGAGGCGGAGGACAGGCAGGGAGACGGAGGAGGGGGGAGGATTCTGACAGTGAAGGAGAACGGAAGGAAGGCTAAGCAGAAACTCAACTTCACCTCCTCCTGCAGGACCGAGGGGGAGGTGGAGAGAAAGGAATCAAGGGACCAGCCGAGCAGCAGCAGCACCTCCTGGTCTGAGATGAGCTCCATCATGATTGGTTCAGACTACCGTTTATCGCCGCTGAGCTCAGCCATGGAGCAGAGGCTCATCCTGCAGTATCTGACTCCACTCGGAGATTACCAGGAGGTGAGATATGCCCCTTTTAGTTCAACAAAACATATCAGCATGCTTTTAGTCGGCTGAGAAAAACACCTTTCTGATGACAGTCAAACACAGTTAGTCATGGATAATGTTCAAGGAAGGTTTGACGCAAAAATGTAAATGCTTGATGGATAAAGGTTTCATGACTATCAGATTATTTTCAAGAAGAACTCCTTGACTCCACACTTCAAATCACTCAGGCATTTCACTCTAAAGAATATGCCTCAAACTAAATTTAAAATAGATGCCAAAATCAACATTTTTGTGTGCAGCTGTTGGAGGAGACTGGAGTGTTTATGGGCTGAACTTTTGGTGCAAAATAAATAACAAAAAGAGAAAAAATCATTTCAAAAATTCACAGCATGAATATGAAAATTCTACTTTGAACAGATATATGTTGGCATTTATGGCCGCAAAACCACAAAACAATGTTTCTATTTCACATTTACCTGATTGCAATCCTCTAAAACCAGCTGTTTGTGACTTGCTGACCTGAATTTCAGGCAACATAATCAGACTGCTTGATTTGAGTGGTTCAGGAAGCTGTGACAGTTTCCAGAGACATTCAAAAACGATCTTGTCGCATAGTTAGTCTTTGGTCTGCACTGAGCTGTACAAATTCAGTCAACTGCTTAAGGGCTCACTCACACAAGGAAATCCAGTTTGATCCACCTGCATAATTGCTCTGTATCACACCCAAGCATGGTGCACTTCCTCACCCAAGCACGGATTTAAGAGTTGTGCTTCAGCATGGTTTGATTGCTCATGCTCAAGCACAGGACACTTCAGGCTTATGCAGTAAGAGGGTATTTTGCTTTGGTTCTCCCCTGGGAAATTTTGAGCATCCAATAATACACTCCTTGCTATCTGTTGAATATTTCAGCAATAATTATCTGAAAGAAAAACTGAGCTATCAAATAATAATTAACAAAAGTTCATATATAAAGCTCTTCACGTTGACAGATTTGAACTGTTATTTTTCATATGGTTATTTTTAAAACAAGAAGTTTAATGTAAAAGACAAATCTTGAGAGAATTGTGTTTACAGCTTTAAACACTTACAGACTTTTAGAATTTCGAACCAAACACTGTGAGTGGGAGAGATTTGAGCTGTACAGCAGAATTTGTGAGCACAAGACATGACATTGAGAATGTTGAACTATGCCCTCTCATGTAGCTGATTATTATGGTGCTAGCCTTGTCTCATTGACCTCTAATGTTTGTCTCCTCTGCAGCTGCTTGCTGTTTTCATGCAGCTGGACACCCGGTCATTACTGATGAATTACATCGACCTGAGGAAGACTAGAAATGTCCAGCTCACCTATGATGCACTTCTGGTGAGACTAACGCCCTTAAAAGCCACAGAAAACAAAGGATATATTAGGAATTGTTGGCATTCATAATGATTATTAAGCTGACAAAACGTTTTATCTTGCATTCAGTTAAAAAAAAAGGTATTTTTCAGTCAACATGCTTTTGATTCCAGTTAGATGTTTTATTATTCAAACAAGGAAATTCAAATATAGTATGGGTAAGTAGTATATAGTAGCAATTTGCTGCTTTTTTATGTGTTAAGAGATGAGGAAATTTAAGACGGCATCAGATAATGACAAATCTGCCCAGAATTTTTTTGATTTACTGAATTCTCCATGTTGTGGGATGTTTCTTTCCTTTGTATTAGGTTCTACAAATATTAAACAAACACAAAAGATTCATGTTTGATCAGCTTAAGGAAAAACAAAACACTCTCTTCAGTGATTATGTGAATGATGCACCTGATTTATGTTGACTCGTACCAGCTGAGTTAAAGACAAGCCATGCAGTCATGCCATCCCTTAAACCCTGCCCTTCAGGGGTCCAGCTCCTCCCAGCAGAGGAGCGTGTCTGCATGTGAAGGATAAGCAATGTTTTTGTAGGTGGGGCTGAGATGAGCTAAACAAAGATTAAAAAGACTACTTTAATCAGAGGAGTCCCACCTTTTACATCACAAACATTATCTGTGCCCATTTTCTCACGATAGACCCCAAAAGACATGTTGTCTACGGGGGTTTGGAATGTGCGTTTTGAAACAGGAAAGTGGAAAAAAGTGTATGATGTGCAGAATTCCTAAGTAGACATACATCCATATATTTTATTTAATGTAACTTTGCCACAATAACAATATATTCTGGTTGTTTTCTTGAAATCTTTACTTATTTATAATTCTACCTTGGGACATCAAAGCTAGATTTCCCATTAAAGCCCATTCATTTCTTCAGACCATCTCTCTTACATTTAACAATGTTGTCACAGGAAATGAAGTTTAATAAATTGTTTTGTATGCATGTCTTCCCTGATGTGATGTTAAACATTTATGTTTTGTTTACTTTATTGGACCATCTGTTATGTCCAAATTTAGGCAAAAAAAACCCCAAGGTATCCACGGGGTCTTACAATGTATTAAAAGTTAATCAATCAAGGCAAAATTAAAGCTTAAAATTGTATTGAATAGTCTTAAATGCAAGACCATAAAGTCTTAAATATTGTTCTTATTTTTAGAGTGATCTAGAGAAGTTGTAGACTTGAAAATGCTTTCAAATCAGAACTAAAGAGAATTATAAGTTTCCTGAAATTGACATAAACATTGTATTTTGTTCCTAAACCTAGATGTATTGCTGAATTTTAGCTTCAAATGCAATGCAAAACATATGAATATGTACCTCTAGCTTGTGGTGATGATGCATACCCATTATCAACCCAATTTATTCATTAGTTTAAAATTTCATGTGTTTTTTTAATCAGATTGTAAAGCTCTGTCTCATTTTTGTAGTATCTTGCCTCGCTGCTGCTTCACAAGAAGTTTGCAGCACAGTTCATCGCTCATGGAGGAGTACAGAAACTTCTGGAGATCCCGAGGCCTTCTATGGCAGCTACTGGAGTTTCACTCTGCCTGTACTACCTGGCATACAATCAGGATGCTCTCGAAAGGGTATGACATAGAGACACAGCATTTAAGACATAACATGAAGATTAGGTTCAGACTCGAGCTGTTGCTTCTTGTTAGCGCTTCATTTAAGGTTTTGGCGTCCTGTTAAGAGTTAGAATTTCTTTCTAAAAGTCAAGTCATCAACGTTGCACTAACATGACAAATAGAGGACTTGAGGTCTTTTTTTTTCGTTATTGTAGCTTGTAATGATAGGTAGTCTTTTTTAAATGTTATGAGTTGTATGATAAAGTAAGGCTGAAAGCTAATGTTAGTGTTTTATTTTCAGTTGAGAGCAGAAAGTCAAGGTTTATGGTATAGCTCTACATCACATTAATCTGTTTTGGATATACTGATGCGGTAAAAGTTTTGCTTTAAAATAAAAATTGAGGCAGATAAACAGACATAAAATGTTCTTTTCCTGTCTTGTTTTTATTTCGATGTATTTTTAGGTGTGTACCCTACAGGATGGCGTATTGTCAGACATGGTAGCCTATGCTCTTTGGCTGCTGGAGTCATCACACGCTTCAGGCGTCTGCCACGCCACCATGTTTTTCTCCATTTCTTTCTCCTTCAGAGCCGTGCTGCAGCTCTTCGACCAACAGGATGGCCTGCGCAGGCTCGTCAACTTGGTCAGCACAAAATCTTTTATCCTTTTTCTGTCATTGTTATTATGCTTGAAAGTAAAGCAAAGTACTTTTTATTGATACTCTTAAATTCATTGTTATTCCAAGGTTCCAAGGTGTTAATGCATTTTGACGTTTTTCCTTGTCTCTCTGTAGATCAGTACCTTAGAGATCCTTGACATTGAGCACAGACACTCCATACTGGGTGATGACATGGTTTTCTCCAGTCGACAGACAGCCAAGCACACCTGCATGGCCCTGCGCAGGTACTGCAACGGATAGATACATTATTTAGTAGATGGATGGATACAAACAAATGAATGTTAAGTCAGTAGATGTTTACTGGATCCTTTTGTCTCTGCTTTGCTACTATTTTGGTGTACCCCAAGGCTTGATCCTCAGTCCTCTTCCATTTATTTTATTAACTGAAAATTCATTTTGTTCGTTTGATTTTGTAAGATTAAAGTAGCAGCTGTCATGAGCTGGGTGTCACATAAAACCCTTGAACTTATCTCTGACAAAACACAAGCCTTATATTAGACCAGAACGGTAGAGCAGTTTCTGGATGCTTAATTAAATTTTAAGCACAGAGAGGAAATATTTATTTGTTCTAAAATATAAGATAATACTTTATTGATCCCCAGAGGGGAAATTCTGGATGAGGGATTAAGTTAAGGGATAAAGGGATAAAGTTCTAATATTTTTTTCCCAGGTTGAAGGCTGAGGTTGTTACAAACTTTCTTTTCATTATTGGACTTAATAGTCTTTAGAAAGTAGCCAAGGATAGTGCTGTGTTATATTTTTTTTGATATTCAACAGTGCTTAAAATTGCAGATTAAGACTCGGTTCCATTTTCAACTTTTACACCTTTCATCTGAGTACCCTCTTGCTCCTTGAATCAGTGTTAAAAGGTGTGGAAGTAGAATAAATAAGACAAACCCTCAAGCTCCTGATATATCATCAGTAGTAGTCAACAATACCGGACATCTCTAGGGTGATTTTTTTCTTAAATGCTTGTTTGACTTCAAAATGACTGAAATGCAATGCAACAGAATTAGATTTTAACACCAGATTGTTGTCATAATCTTCAAATCTTGCCAAATCATTCTTGGAGAATTCCCATCACAGTCAATGCGGAGTGTGCCTCTGGAAAATGTCTGTTTGAGGGACTAAGTAGGCCTTGCACTTCACTCTGCCCCTCCACTCTGGCAAGAAACAGGACGTCCTGCCTTCTAGACATGAACACCTAAAACTTAGGAACAGTGCTGGGTGGTAGGGGCAAGGGTTGTATTGGCATTGAACCGCTGACTTGCATATTTCTCTCTAGTTTTCAGTTTTAGACTAACTTTTTGTGATGAATTTAACTTCTTCACTTGGTGCAGATGGTCTAAAAATCTTTAATCCCCTTTGCTTGATGCTTAGGATTGCTTCATGGCTTTGTAGATCTACTTATTACACCTGTATCTGTTAGTATTTTATATGAATTCATTACACCAAGCACTATTTGGTTCTAACCAACATTTTTCAGGTACTTTGAGGCTCACCTGGCTGTTAAAGCTGAACAAGTGAAGCAATCCCTGCACACATCAGGAGGCACCATTGTTCCCCAGCAGCCACCTTTCAAGGTATTTAAAGAATTTATTATTATACAGTTTGTGCAGAAATGTGTGAAGTAATTTGTTAAAAATACAAATTACTGATAATATTAACATTTAAACTCAGTTTTTATGTGTGGCTTCCTGTTTCCAGGCGTATACGTACACTAGAGAGCAGATTATCGAGATGATGGAGTTCCTCATTGAGTGTGGACCGCCTCAGTTCTACTGGGAGCCCGTGGAGGCTTTCTACAAGCTTTCCTGTGTCCCTTTAATGCTGCAGCTTATATCCTTAGCCTGCGACTGGAGGACTTACTACGGCAGGTAGTGTTGCATTCATATGTACATCTTCAGCAGTTAATGGGACAAACTCAGTCACCTGCAAAGGCAAAAAATGCTAAAAATAAGTCACTCTTTCATGATTTTATAGCACTCTCTTTTCTTATCCATCAAGTTTGAATACATTTTGATATATTTGTAGCTTTAGTCGGTCACTGAGTCTCCTCTCTTCCTTTCTTATTTGTCTTTCCAGAAGTGACACGGTACGCTATGCTCTTGACATCCTGGCCATGTTGGTGGTGGTACCCAAAGTTCAGTTGGTGTTGGCCGACACTGTGGAGGTCCTGGATGAAACAAATTCTCCTGTTTCCACCGTGGGTCAGTAGAAACTTGTTGTCACTTTCATTTCTGCTAAAGGATTGTCCTGATGTGTATCACTGTGTTTGTTCTGCAGGTATGAGCATCATTCTGGGTGTTTCAGAGGGTGAGGTGTTCGTCAATGACGCTGAGATCCAGAAGTCTGCTCTCCAGGTCGGTACATGGCTTCAGTCAGTGACTTCATATGTTTCCATACACAGACCTATTTTATTTAAATTTCTCAGGAGTATTCCCATTGAGATACATAATCTCTTTTACTAGAGAGTCCTGACCAGGACAGCAGCTTGATAAGTCCCACACATATGACAAAAACAGATCATAGCAACAGAGGTTACATAAATGAACAAGTCAGCAGCTTTCAGTAGAAAAAACACATGCACACACTGGTCAAATTTTCCCTAATTTTAGCTGTAATCTCCCAAACTAATACAACACTCTAGGTTAAGATGACCCTGTATCTCAGACCAAGATGACAGAGCAAAAACACTAAAAGTTTCTACAGTCTTAGCAGTTCTGTTGCTGTGCTTACTAGGGCTGGGCAATTAATCAGATTTTAGATTTAATCGCAATATGTCCTACAGCAATTTTCAAATCGAAAAAGGTGAAATATTACTTTGACCTAAAATATGTGTTAAAATACCAGTTTAATTCAATTTTTGTGCAGCAGAGATATGTCCCACCCATCATGCAAACATTTAAATGTCATTTTTTAGAATAGCTTGCAAAAATCCAACTTTCCTTATTTATTTTTTTTAATTCAAAATAAGGGTGACATAAAAATGGTCATTCCCTTTAATGCAACTAATATAGAATTTTCAATATAAGTCAAAGTAATTGCAAATTGGAAATTTTCTCAAAACTGTTCTGCCCCAGTTAAATATATTTAAGTTTGTTCTAGACTGATTTATTGCATGTGTTGGAGGAAAAGCATTGGATGAGGAACTTAAAAATTCCCTCACTGGCCAATTAAAAAACAAGAACTTTTGAGACTCATGATACCAGCTTTATCAACAACAGAGGAGAAAACAATCTCACTGAGTTTAAAGCCTGATTCAGACAAAAGATTTTGGATGCAATAAGATGCTTTTAGAATGGCGCTAGCAAAAGTTGCAGCAGTCTGAACAGAGCCTTTGCAGCTGGAGCAAAGCTGTCTGATACAGTTGCCAGTGATTCAGCCTGTCAAGTCGCAGACAGCTGGCAGGTAAATAGAGAAAAGGGGAATATGAATTGGATTTTGAAAGTCGACATACTCCATTTTGGTTGGCTAAAGCTGTGTCTTTCATTTTGAAAACGATTACATCTATCCTTCTTCACTGATTGTCATGATAATCAACTGTCATTAACATTGTTGGGTGGCAGCGAATATGAGATAATCCATGAGAAATTCAAGGCTGTAGGAGTTCAAATTTGTCCATGAAAACTAAACTATTCTCAATCATCTCATCCGTCGTTATAACAATCTATTCTAGCAAAGCATTTTTGTGCTTTTACACCGCGTTCCACATTATTATGCAAACAACGTTTTTCTCTGATTTTCTAAATATCAATGCAAATGACAGTCAGAATATTTTTCAACTCATCAGCAGTTAGAGTATAATTCAAATGTTTTTGAACAAACTTCATAATGATAACTATTATTTAAAAAAAAAATAAAAACCTCAAAATGCACTTTTCCACATGTTCCACATTATTAAGCAGGCCACAGGTTTCAGCAATATGGGACAGAAAAAGGATCTCTCTGCTGCCGAAAAGTGTCAAATAGTGTAATGCCTTGGACAAGGAATGAAAACATTCGATATTTCAGGAAAAATTAAGCATGATCATCGTACTGTGAAGAAATGAGGAAGGTTTCTGACGGACAAATACATCAGTTTAAGAGAGCAGATGCTAAAATGCCATTACAAAGCAGCAAACAGGTATTTGAAGCTGCTGGTGCCTCTGGAGTCCCACCAACCTCAAGGTGTAGGATCCTCCAGAGGCTTGCAGTCATGCATAAACCTACTATTCAGCCACCCCTAACCAATGCTCACAAGCAGAAACGGTTGCAGTGGGCCCAGAAATACATGAAGACTTATTTTCAAGCAGTCTTGTTGACTGATGAGTGCGTGCAACCCTGGATGGTCCAGACGGAGGAGTGGTGGATGGTTGGTGGATGGCCACCATGTCCCAATGAGGCCGGGACGTCAACAAGGAGGGGACGGAGTCATGTTTGGGCCGGAATCATGAGGAGAGGGCTGATAGGCCCCTTTAGGGTCCCTGAAGGTGTGAAAATGACCTCGACAAAGTATATAGAGTTTCTGACTGACCACTTTCTTCCATGATACAAAAAGAGAGCCGTGCCTTCTGTCGCAAAATTTTCTTCATGCATGACAATTCACCATCTCATGCTGCAAAGAATCCCTCTGTGTCATTGGCTGCTATGGGCATAAAAGGAGAGAAACTCATGGTGTGGCCCCCATCCTCCCCTGACCTCAACCCTGTTGAGAACCTTTGGAGCATCCTCAAGCTAAAGATCTATGAGGGTGGGAGGCAGTTCACATCATATCAGCAGCTCTGGGAGGATATTCTGTCATCCTGCAAAGAAATTCAAGCAGAAACTCTCCAAAAACACACAAGTTCAATGGATGCAAGAATAGTGAAGGTGATCTCAAAGAAGGGCTCCTATGTTAACATGGAACTTGTCCTGTTCAGATGTTTTTGATTGAAATAGCTTTGATTTCAGTAAATATGACCCCCTGATGCTGCAATTTCTACAAATGACCATTTTCAGTTCTTTACAACCTATAGATTGTTTTAAAAAGCTGTTGTGCTTAATAATGTGGAACAGTGCATTTTGAGGTTTTTATTTTTTGAAAAATAATTTTTGTCATTGTGAAGTTTGTTCGAAACATTTGAATTATACTCTAACGGCTGATGACTTGAAAAATATTCTGACTGTCATTTGCATTAATATTTAGGAAATCAGAGAAAAATATCATTTGCATAATAATGTGGAACGCGGTGTATGTACCAACATTTCCCTGCTGTGCTAGGACACGTTGGTCCGTGAACGCCTGCCTCCTCCATCAGCAGCACATCAGGCGGTATTGTAGTGCAGTATAGTGCAGTACTGCGGTAATGTACTGTAATATGTACTTTACCAATGTAATGTACTGTAAAAGTGCAGTACTGTCCCTGTTGTAGAGACAGATTTATTGTGCAGTAACTTCTGAAATACTTTTAAAGTGGCCTAAGAGATTGTGAGAGTCATTGCCATGGAAACGATACATCATCTCCTTCAAGTGCAGCAGTGTGAACTGGCAGTTTCTAATCAGGAATTTATTCACATCGTCGAACTTCCTCACCCAGATCAGCTGTATTAAAATCATATCCAGATAAAAATAAATAAAGACAATGTATGTTTTAAGGGGATTTAATAAAAGAAAGGCTACTGATGATGACACTGAAGTAGAAAAACAGTGATGAACAGAAGACATCAATAAAACAGATTGCTAATAAAATGGGATTGATGTAATGATGAAAATAATTAAACCACAGTGACAGATGGAAATGAAAAACATTTGCAACAAGAATGGGATCAAAAAGCAATGATTATTGTTGTGACTTTTTTCAGACACAGGTCTGCGGTAGTTTTTGGTATGTTATCGTTGATGATGACTTAATTACATTGATTACAATAAGAACAGTTTATTTTAAATGCAACTTACTCAGGCTAAATTTCAAATACTTTTTATTAATTATTATTGTAATTATATTTCTTTGGGTTATGTTAAAGTAATTTTGTATGAGTGTTAAGTGAGTATGTCGGACGGGAGTCGACAGTGTTGAGTGGTCTCATATCAGAGTCTGCTTAGGGCCTCACTTTGGACAGGAGCAGCCCTGGATGGGTGCATGTAAATGATGGGTAAATGCATGTTTTCTGAGAAGTGGCAAGAGGAGAAGGTTTCAAAGCTGATGCTGGGGCTGATACTTGTTAACATTTTATGGAATTTTGTATAGAAAGCAGCTCCACAGTGAAGATTTTACCAAGTATAATACAAGCAGAGTCTGTTAATGTTAGCACTGCTAGCATCTCAAAGAAAGCTTAATTTGCTGAGTAGAATAACTGATACTATATGCCTTTTCTTAACTATGGAGTACAAATTTTTGTCTATTGGCTCAAAACTTGTACATAAATGTGCCACCAATGTAGAGTAACTGGCTAGGAATTGAAGATGCATTGGGGTCTTGAAAGAGGTCTTCAGATGCATTAAATTTGATGCCAGATTTTCTGTATATACCTTTATCGACTTCTTTAATAGAGTGTAATCATACTGACTGGTGCTGTTCGGAAGTCATACTAGCAACATGGAACGTAATTCAAATCCTTTAGTCCACTGTGTCTGTCTGATTGCTTTGGCATTTGAGATTGATTGCTTAAGAGATTAATGCTTCTCTCAAAATAAACACTTCACTGCTACGTTGATTATTTACTGTAGTAACATATCAGTGATTTGATTTATCCCAAAAGAGATACAAAATTTGGCAGTGTTTTAAGTTATTTTCCTACCCAAATAATCTGTTTTTTTTTTTCACCAACTTTATCTCCATTTCTCATCACATCTTCTCTGCTTTCACACCCCAGGTCATAATAAACTGTGTGTGCGCCCCAGACCAGAGCATGACCACAGCTGGTGCTTTCCCCGTCACCCCACTGAGGTCATCCCTGCACCTGAAGCAGCCCCCTGCCCCCCATAACAGAGTGCTGGTCCACATGTGGCAGGTGGTGCAGAACAACAACGGCATAAAGGTAAGAATCAGTTAATCATGACTCAGTGTTTAATTAGTAATTACCGACTGTGCCCTAGGCTGTTCCACTCTGACAGCTCTTTCCCTCAGGTGCTTCTGTCTCTGCTGTCGGTGAAGATGCCAATCACAGACGCAGATCTGATCCGAGCTCTGGCTTGTAAAGCTCTGGTTGGGCTCTCTCGCAGCTCAGCGATCAGACAAATTATCAGTAAACTGCCACTCTTCACCAGCAGCCACATCCAACAGGTGAGTTATACTGGAAACCTTTTAGGTAGAGACAAAATCTTTTAACTTCAATGTGTGCACATTGAAAATAAAAGCAAAAGTCAAAATACAACTGAAGACAGTTCTACCGTGCCAGCCCCTTGGCCTTAAGGATGGCAGTGCCAGTCAGTGCACCACTGCTTTGGTCTAGACTAAAATATCTCAAGAGTTAAAACGCTGTAATGAATAATAATAGATATTTGTAAATTCCAAATAATGCCCACTGAAATGGTCTTTCTTGGTCTGTTCAATGCAGAATAAAAATAGAAAAAAATGAAAAAAAACTGGGGGACTTGGATCAGCTTTCAATACTGACACTAACTCAAATAAAATCTCAGCCTCCAAAGCACTCATGTTTTTGTCCTTTTCATCTCCAGCTAATGAAGGAGCCAGTGCTGCAGGACAAACGAAGTGAGCACGTCCGTTTCTGCAGATACGCTGCTGAGCTGACAGAGCGAGTGTCTGGAAAGCCTCTCCTCATGGGTACTGACGTCTCACTGGCTCGTCTCCAGAAGGCTAATGTAGTCGCCCAGTCCCGGATCACCTTTTCTGAAAAGGAACTCCTCATACTGATCAGAAACCACCTCATGGCCAAAGGACTCAACGACACAGCGAACACGCTTATAAAGGAGGCCAATCTGCCCGTAACATCCCTCTGTCCAAACTCCTCCTCCTGTGTCACCCCTCCCTCCTCCTCTGTGATCCCTAGGACTTGTAGGTTATCTCGGGTTGTATCCTCTCCTTCAACCTTAACTACAGGCTGCTCCACAACTCCACATCGCACCTCCTCGTCTACCTCAGCCCTCCCCCCTCCTCCACCCCCATCCTGTCATTCCTCACCTCAGGGACAGAGCTCACATCTGATGGGCCGGATTTTATTCTCACGGGAGCGACCAGTGACCCCGTGCAACTCAGGGAGAAAACTCAGGGCTTTGAAACAGAAGTCTGACCATGGTGCTTTCATACAGGTCAGTTAAACACTTGATTTAATCATTTATTTGTTTGATTATTTATCCAAGCCGAAATCATTCAACATCTGTTACAGGACACTAAATTGACCAACCATTTTTTACAATTACTTGATTTGAAGTATTTAGAATGCAAATATTTCTATGCCAAGTTAGTCTGCTTAAGCCATTAACTGTTCTAGAGAGGTGGACATCACCTCTTGGTTTCAAAAGGCTTATCTAGACCACTGGTTCCCTACTGATCAGACATCAGGACCCACTACCACCTCCTTAAAGGTCACATTTTATGAAAATACACTTTTTCAGGCTTTTCACCTTTCAGAAAATATGTGCTGAAACAAGCCGTTCTCAGATTTCCCATGATGATGTCACGTGGGGAGTTTGCACTGCTCTCAGGTTTAGTTGGTTCTCCCCACTTGGAGGAAAGTTCTGCCCTCCTTTCCTGAGCCTCCTCTCAGCTACTGGCTGAGGGGCGGAGTCAGACAGCTCATTAACATTTGAAGCCACAGACACAGAAACAGCTCAGTGAGGGGTTTGTAGTCCTGCAAAAATCCAATACTGGTGTGTTTTTTTTCATCAACAAACTTCACAGGATCATTTTGGGGACCTCTGAAACCAATATAAACTTGTCTTGAAGGGGTAAAATACGTGCCATTTAAGAAAAACTCACAAAGCACATTTTTCAAATCTTGAACCAATTAAATTTAGAGATGTAGAACAGCAAGTGGGTCAAATTTACCAATTATTTGAGTGCATTGAATTGACCCATAGGAAGGCACATTTCATCAAATTGGCCATTAGAAAGTCAGCATTATATCTTATTGTCCAATAGGAGGGAAGATTTTGCAAACTGACCAATAAGAAGAATTTGATAAGCCAGTAGGAAGGCATCATTGAATCAGCTAATTGGATGGCAAGTCTCAACAAATCAACCATTCAAGGGCAGCACTGAATTGGCCAATAGTAATTCATCATTGAAGTGACCAATAGAAAGGCAGGTTTACATGGATCAACCAATAGGAACTCAGTATTCTATGGGCTAATGAAAAGACAGTGCTCATGGAATGAACCAGTAGGAAGGAAGACTTTATCAAATTGGCTAATAGGAAGGTAGCATTGAATCAGCCAATGGGATGGCTGTCTGTGATTTTGACGAACTTTATCACAAAAATCACCATCAGATGACCTTACTGACTTATAATATCCTAATTCAGACAGCTGCAACCATCCCCAGCAAGGTTCCAAAATGGTCACTAATCTTTACCATGGCATGATAGCTATCAGTAATAAAAATAAATGTTTTTAGCAGCTTTTCTCTCTCATGATGTCATAAACATACTTTTGACAGAAAGAATAATAGTCCCCAGTAAATAAATCTTGTAGGGTACTGGTTAAATTGAAATGAAACTTTCTAACGCTCCTTAAATGATGGACCATTCAAGGAGCAGACAGTTCAAACAGCTGGCTCCTTTAGACATGAATCAGAGCCCACTACTTTTTGAAAAGAACTGATTTTCCTTTGATTAAATGTTTGCTGTTGTAAAGGACTAAAAAGGGAAGATGGTACCATGTGAAAAGCTTTTTGGGAACTGAAAGATTGTCTCTTATTCTTGGGCTGAGCAAAATAGTCCAGATCTCTGAAGAGCTGCAGTTCCCAGCATGCTGAGTGAGACTGGAGGAGCAAAAATAAAGCTGTGCTTTTTGTTTTCTAGTGGAATACCGCATATCACATCAGTTGACATGGCAGTCTTCAGTAGTGCTAGTAGGTGTTAGGGGTGAGAGAAAAAATCGATACAGCATAGTATCGCGATATATCATGTCGTATCTTCTGCCAAGTATCAATTTTTACCAAATTATTTGCTAATATGAACTGAAGTCTATGATACTGGATAAATAGCATCAGTTGCTTTGATAATACTGTTGCGCTCTTTGTCCAGTGAGGTCTGCAAAAGTGACGGTCATACAGCAGGAGAAAGTTAGTACAGCCTATATGGCAGCAGGGAAAGGACATTAGGAATGCAAGCAAGGCACGAACAACATGGACATGGCACATGGGGTTTGCAAGGAGTACTGCATTAAAATAAAATACTGCAGTAATACAATAAAAACAAAGAAAAGGCTAATGCTAAATCAGCATCAATACAGCAGTATATTGCAATATATGGTACCACAATACTCTGTGTATTGCAAAATGTTTCATATTGCAACAATGTCAAACTGTGACATAAGTATCGTGATAATATCGTGTTGTGGGGCCACTAGTGATTCCCACCTCTAGTAGGCATTGGGTCTACACAATCCAAAGTCTGGCTACATGTGGTCAGTGTGATTGCAAGTGTACAGTCCTCAGACACCAGGCCTGATTCTTCTTGAAGAGAAGGTCTCAGACACGGTTCATGTGGACTTTGGCATGAAAAAATTGGACATGCGAATGCAACCAAAGAAAGGCGATTCAGACCACCTTTCTATGCAGAATCACCTCTCAAACCATTTTCAGTACTCATTGAGGTGTGTTGACACAAAACATTAAGGATGACCAAATGGTAACCAAATGGCCAAAACTGATATAAATTACTAAAAATGTGTTGTATAAAAAGGGTAAAAAGTGTAGCAGCATGCAGTTTCCTCAACCCTCTGGTCCTTAACTCCAGCCCTCATCATGTATAACAAATGTGAATTCATTTTCAGAATTTTAACCCTTTAAATGCCAGTTTAGTGCCACTTTTAAGCGGGCGCACTGCATAAACAGATGGCTGTTTTGTTTACTTACTGCTCTGCAGGGATTGGCTGCTTCTTGGTTCCAAAACTTTTTATGATGCAGACAGGGTTGCAAAGGTCATGTTGGTGAAAGGAGATTTTTAATCACCTTTTATCTTTTCACTTCAAAGACATAAATCAAAGTAAATGACGTGAGAAACATTGACTATACAGACCAAATCTCATTCAAGGTATGTGCACATGCACATACTTTGAATGCTCAGTAACTTATGAATAAAGAGAGGCCATTTTAAAATGAATAATCTTAGTCTTTAACCCTCTAAATTGCTATAACCCTCAAAGTAGCATTTTGCACCATATAATGTGAGCTGTTTTATGGTAGTCATTGTGGCCTACAAGGGCTGTAGGAGGGAAACTAAGTTTTTTGTCTTCACAGTGGAAAATTCTGTCAACACAGTGTGGACTTTGAAATTCCAGAATTCATTAAAACATGAATATATTTGTCAAATGTCATCATCTTAGCAGGATCACTGCCAGAGTGAGAGCAATTATACAATTAAAAGCCCTAAAAGGGCTCTAGGTGGGCCTGAGGGTTAAACTTGCATTCTCTCTAATGTCCAGCAGCAGTGGTGTTACTGGAAAAGGAAGCTGATGTATTGAAACCAAGAGGAAAATGACTTTACTCTGATTTGATTTACTGTCTCAGAAAATATTTTTACCATTGCTGAGTTATTTGGCTAACATCTAATTTGGTGCCTTTCTTCATGTTGTTTGCCTGATAATCTCCCATAATGGCTACTTTGTGTTTGCATGGCACCTGTGAACCCCCTTCCCTTTATTATCTCTGTAATATTTTTCAAAGAGTTAACTGGAAAAATCAAATATTTCTTGTCTTAGGAAATTGCTACCCTGATGATTCTCCCCAAATATTGTTGCTTGTGGACCTAAAAACTTGAGGAAAATTGAATTAAAGCCATGTTCACTTTTTGTAAAGTCTGTTTAGTAAGAGTGGTATTACTAGCAGGATTTTAAACTGTAATATGATTGTAGTAAAAATCAAATGACATCGATCCTAGAGTTGGAATCATGGCAACAAAAATAAAGGTCCTAGCCAACTGATATTAAGTAATTTCTTGCTTTCGGTTACCACGAAATAAAGACTTTGTGTTTGGTTGCAATAATCAAAAGACTGAAGGCTCTGATTTCCTTTGTCTTTTAAAATTGATAGTTTTTCTAAAATTTAGGCCCTTCTTGATACTAGCCATCATAGAAATAACGAAGATTGAATTGTAATTAAAAATTCTGACACTGTAAGGACATGTTGTTCTGCCCTGCTCAGACTCCAGCTATGAAGAAGCAACTGGAGCGACACCTCCCATCCCCTCCAACCCTCGACAGCATCATCACAGAGTACCTGAGGGAACAACACGCCCGCTGCCCTAATCCTGTCACCACCTGCCCCCCCTTCTCCCTCTTCACCCCCCACCGCTGTCCTGAGCCAAAGCAGAGGAGGCAGGCGTCACCTAACTTCACCGCTCGCCTGGGAAGCAGGGTGCTCTACCCCAAATATGGAGGTGTGGACAGAGGGTGTCTGGATAGACATCTTATATTTAGCAGGTAATGAAGAAGACATTTTAGAATAAAGCTCTACATTAATGTTGTTTTCATGGGCTGTCTTTTTTTAGTTTTTCAAGTTTAATCCAAGACAAGTAAAATCAGCCTAACAAAATATAAACCACATATAATCCCCTTAATCATTCTCTCATCTACCCTTTTTTTAAAAAAATCTCTGTTCAGGTTTCGTCCGATGTCGATCTTCCATGAAGGCGGCTTCACCTGTTGTGCCTTCTCAGCCCGTGAGCGTTTCCTGATGTTGGGAACATACTCAGGTCATGTCAAGTTCTATAATGTTTTCTCAGGACAGGAGGAGGCCAGCTACACCTGCCACATATCAGCCATCACACACCTGGAACCTTCCAAGGTACGTTTGCATTCACGCATACATTCACTCACTGTACAACATCAATGGTGTGTTGGATCACAAGCTAGGCACCAATTCAATACTTATCCAGGGATTTATCTCGACTTTAGAGAAAACAGCCTCTCTCAATGAGAAGAATTGTACTGAAAACATATATCAGTACTTTAAAGTTTGTTTTGTATCAGTGTTCAAATGTCACTACATAAAAGGCAGGGGTGGAAGAGTACAAGTATAGTTACTTTGAATGAAATTAACTTGAAGAGTAACTAAACCCCAAAGTTTCAGCTGAGGCTCATCTGCCCTGGAATAGGCAATCATGTGATCCTGAATGCCCTGTTGGGGTTCAGTAAGTGGGGGAAAGCCATCAGAATAAATGGGAAAGGAGGAGAGTTAGTACTTTACAGCTAAAGATGAATCTCTACACTGCAGTTATAATCAGAAAATGTCTACATACACTGAATACAACCCCTACACTTTACAGAAAAGCTATTTTTACCACAGTTTAACAAATTTTTTGGCATTGAGGTGGTCAGTATCACAAATACTCGGAGAATGATTGGATGAATGTTCTGTGTCACATCTTTACCGGCCAATCAGAGCAACAAAAAATGTGACGTAGCCGCCACCGAGCTGCTGCGCCCCTATCGAAGGAGTAAACACCATAGAGAGCTGCAATGTGAACCAAGGGGACTGTAGACATGTCAGTACACGACTTTTGTCGTTTTTGAAAAGAAAGCAACTCACTGCTGTTCTTTGTTCTTCTATCAACAAAAAAATGTTGTCAAGTTCTGATAAAACTTGTGCTTTAGCAGCATCAACACTAATGTCTTCCACCATTAATGCACCAGCCTCTTGTTGCTGGTTAGCGATGTACCTTAATTTTCCTATTTGACAGCCTGAGTGGACATTTGAATCTTCTTACTACAGACACAAATATTCAATATGTGACCATACATCCACAAACTCCAAGACAGAAAAACATCCTGACAGTGATGTCAGGAAGTCACAAGCAAACAAACTTGATCATGCTTATTTGATCTTGTTTGTGTTTTCAGGATGGAAAGTTACTACTCACCTCTGCTCCCTGGAGTGAACCGCTGTCCGCTCTGTGGACTGTGGACAGCGTCTTCAGCAGAAAGTAAAACTCTCTCATGTATGAGTTACTTTGGCCATGTTTAGGCTATGTGGTGTGAGATATTTCTAAAGTGCTTATTTTCTCCCAGACAATCATTTGAAGACGATCACTATGTGGAGTTCAGTAAACTCTCTCAGGACAGAGTCATCGGCACCAAGGACCAAGTCGCACACGTATGTCACATGTAGTAACTCACAGAAGTTTCTTTTCTTCAAGCTAATGATCTTCAGTATTACACTGTTCTCTAGATAAACTCTGTTCAAACTCTTTTCTCGTATTTTCTGTTGTTTTAGTGTAATTTTTTTCCTTTTGTGTTGTAGATTTACGACATCCAGACGGGTCAGAAGACACTAACCCTGAATGACCCCGCCCTGGCCAATAACTACAAGAGGAACTGTGCCACCTTTAGTCCTACAGACGACCTGGTGCTAAATGATGGCGTGCTGTGGGATGTACGGGCATCTCGGGCCATCCACAAGTTTGACAAGTTCAACATGAACATCAGCGGGGTTTTCCATCCTAACGGCCTCGAGGTCATCATCAATACAGAGATCGTATCCTCTAATCCACGGTGGGCAACTTTGGTTACTAAGAAGGTCACATTTCTTTATTCTTACTGCCAGAGGGCCATTTTTTTTTTTCAAATTTAGGATACGCTCAATTTAATAATTACAATCATATAGAAATTAATGTAAGGAACACACACACAGCTTTCATCAGCTGTCATGTTTTAGCCATTTAAAGATGATTAAAATGTAGGCATACTTGGATCCTTATTCAGCATTGTTGTATTGGAGTTGTAAGCCTTAATAACAGGTATCAGTGGGATCTGAGGACTTTCCACCTTCTGCACACCGTCCCAGCTCTGGACCAGTGCAGACTGGTCTTCAACAGCAACGCCACCATCATGTATGGAGGTATGAGCAGCTCTTCATCCTGTGTCCTGTGTCCTATGAGTGTGCATTGAGCTTGTCTTCAATTGTGTGCTGTTTCAGAAGTTTCTCTTTTTATTACCGACACAAATCTGTTAAAACATGTTTTGCTCTGTCGCCAACAGCAATGCTGCAGGCCGATGATGAGGACGATGCTATGGATGAGCAGATCAAGAGTCCCTTCGGCTCGTCCTTCAGGACCTTTGATGCTACAGACTACAAGCCCATTAGTAGGCTGATTGCTTTTGTTATTTTTAATCACTGGTGTGGCTATATTATTTTAACATTATGGCATAAGAAAGAGAGAAAACCAGGCACTCCAAACACACAAAAAAATTATTATATCACATAATGACCAAATCATTAAAGCACCCAATTTTGATTTACTATTGAAGCACCTTAGTCACACTGAGCAGCCAGGCAACCCCCCTCCTTTGTTATTTATGTCATAAAGCTTGATACATTTAAATTGCTAGGCTGCACTTTGTGTACATTGCAGAATTAGAGCTTTTAATCATTGACACTAATTTACATTTCACAACAATTTGAATTTAGATAGATAGATAGATAGATAGATAGATAGATAGATAGATAGACAGATAGACAGACTTTTTGGTACTTTTTAATTTATTTAAATTAGGCTCATGCAATTCTTTAGGTGTTTTTTTTTTAGGTCTTTGGTTAGAAAGGGAAAGTAAATATAATGTGACAATTTTATTCCCCTGTTTTTCATTATAACATAAATGGCCACTGCAATTTTTTATTTGTCTTGTTCTTTAGTTTGTACCTCTGCTCTGAATGTTCTTTTATTTTAATTTTTAAGCCACTGTGGATGTGAAGAAGAACATCTTTGACCTGTGCACTGACAGCAAAGACTGCTACCTGGCTGTCATTGAGGTACTTTTCTTAATCTTTATCTTCTCAGTGTTCATCAAGTTTTGCTAGTTTTTGTGGCATATGCTCTGGGGCCGTCATTGAAATCTAATGCAGCGGTTCCTAACCCTTTTCCTTGGAAAGCCCCTCAAAAATCAACATCATGTGCTGAAACACATATAAGGCTTTTAATTCAAGGCATAAAAATATAATTATACACCAACACATATCAGGTTGCAGCTTACTCGTTGGAGCCTTAAATCATGTTAAGTTTTACTCACCTATACTGCAGCTAGCCACGGGGGGGGGGGGGTATTATATTTTAGTGACATATTTCTGGTGCCGTTGTGTTGTTCATCACTGAGTCTGATGCTAATATCCTGTGTCCTGATTGGTTAAAAAAAAAAACCCATGCAGGAAAACAGGCTTTTGTTTTGAGTCTCAGGCAGGAAAACTTTCTCATAGAGCCTGAAGCCAGAAAGTTGACATTATCTTTGCACAGGAGATACTTGGTGTGTGTTCTTTACATTAAAAAGGACTTCATCTCCTGGTATCTGCTTTAATGTTTTTGGAAATATCGGCATATCACATATCGGTAGAATTCCACTATTGTCCATCCCTATTCCTGATAAAAAAAAAAGGTGTTTGCAGAATTTAAAAAAGTATCAAAGCTGTCAAATCATCTTAGTTAAAATTAAGGCTTTTAAAAAGTATTAAAAAGTCTTAAGTGTAGGACTGTGTGGTCTTAAATTTCGATTTTGGGATTTCAGAATAATCTAAAGAGGTTGTAGGCTTTAAAATGCTTTGAAATCAGAATTAATGAGTATAACGGAGATCTTGAAATGGGCAGTAATACCTTGTGTTTTTGTTCTTAAAACCTAAATATATGCTGCTCTACTTTTTAGCTTTAATTGCAGTGCAAAATCTGTAAATACTGTAGGCACTTCTAGATGTGGTGTAACTACTTTTAGGCAACTTAATAAAAAATGGTAAAACTTTTTCTAGTCTAAATCTTATCCAAAAAAAGTCTTATTTGCATACTGTAATTAGAAATACTGCCTGCATTTTTTTATTTTCTTACTATCAGCACAAAACATTTACATAAGTGTGTTGCTAACAAGGTTATTATAGTTATAGTAAGCTTACTAAAAAATCAAAAACGCAAAAATCATTTTAGTTAACTGAAACTAAATTAGAACTTAGCTTTCAAAGAAAACGGAAGCTAACTAAAATTAAATTCTGTGCTTAGAAACTAACTTAAAAAAATAAAATTAAAGACAAAATCATCTTAGTTTTAGTCTTTGACAGCAGCATACTGACTGATGCCCAAGCCTGGAGAGAGTTAAATCCTCTGATTTGATTGGAAAAGACTTCACACAATGGTAACTTTTGGTCTTGAATTGTAGACAAACATTAAAATTGAAAAAATAAAATGAAAAGTGATGAGAACCTTTTGGATCTAACACTAAACCTAGTAAAAACTGAACTAAAATGAAGCATTTTTGCAAAATAAAACTAAATAAAACGAGCAAACAGCAGGAAAAACTAATTAAAGCTAAACTGGACTGACAACAAAAGGTAAAAAAATGAATAATAAAAGAAATTAGTGAAAACCCAAAACTGTTATAACCTTGGTTGTTAATGTAATGGATTAGAAATTGAAGATGTGATAATCTTAAAATGTATGATGTGGGTCTTTAAAAGGTCTTAATAATTATTACATTTAACGTCAGACTTTCTGTGTTTACCCTGTAATACAACTCTTAATCGTAGTTGTTATTGGAGATGCTTTACTGCTGTAGGGATTGAAAAAATCAACATTTCACAACAAATATTTTCTTCCTCACATTTTCTAAATTCAGTTATGTTCTTTGGGCTGAATGGGAAGTTGTTGGGACGGGGTCCAACAGTTCATGATCCCTCGTCTATAAATTCATGAATCAGTGAAAAAGTTGCAACTATCTAACAGCAACTACTAACAGCCGAGATCTCCAGTTTAAAAATCCTGTAAAATTAACTGCATACTTCTTTTAGTAATTGATGAAGATATGTTAGAAAAGTTTGTAGTCTCTACCAAGGGAAATAGTATAAAAACAGTTCCCGATGATTTTTTTTAAACTTTTGAAAAGCAAAAACTTGGTTTTACTCATTTTTGTAACACAACACAGAGTTTGTTGTTGTTGTTTGGTCATTTGTAATATAACGATTTGATTTTGCTCTCTGCAGAATCAGGACACGGTGAGCCTGGACACCGTGTGCCGTCTGTACGAGGTGGGCCGACAGAAACTGGCGGAGGAGGGAGACGACGATGATCAGGTCAGATACACAGAGCTCAACAGGTGTCGGTGGTGTTTAGTGAAAGGTGTGTTATTGATCATTAGATGTCTGTCAGAGCAGAGTGTAAATTTAAATCAACAGTTACAGGATTGCTATTGAAGCTTGTTCTTGTTTACTTGTGTTAGGACTGCATACTAAACCTTTGTTTTCGTATGAACCATGATTTAGAGCTCCAGTTAAAGAATTTTAAACTTCTCTGAGCAGAGGGAGACAGAGGGTGTAGAGGTAGAATTAAATCAGGATGCTTCCTTGCATAAATAATACAGGAAACACCATAAATGTTATTACATAAGAATATTAAAAGTTAATGTGGTTTATGATTTCTCTTTATGTTATGCTCCTCCAGGATGATGACCAAGACGATGACTCCTCAGACACCGATGATGACGATGATGATGACGACGACGATGATGACATGGACACGGTCGGACTCATGGAGGCGCTAGCCGATGACGAGGATGCAGAAGAAGGGAACCAGCAACACTCTCCCACAGACCAGGAGGTAACAAATTTAACCAACCACAGCTGAAATTTACAACACAATTTAGTTATTTCTTATGATAGGTTACAAAGCATGATGAGGACCATCTTTACTTTTTTAAACAACCTGCCACTGTAACACCTGTCTTATCTTTGTAATTCAGCACAATTTCACGAATTACATTCACTAAAGCACAACATTTCATGTAGATGGACATGCCCCCGATTCTTTAGACAGACGGCTTTATGTCATCAAAACAGGGCCCAGTGTGTCAGTGTTGCACATAATTGATCCTTTCCTTTTGCCTGGTAAATTCAGTCTTCGTCTACCACCGTCTGATGGTTGTTGACGAGATTTGCAGTAATGTTTATTTTCTCCTCTCAGATTGCAGATCTTCTGGGCAGCGGCAATGATGATAACAGCAGTGATGACAACGATGACGATGACTTTGAAGACTCAGATCATTCATTCAGAAGTGATGAAGGATCTTCCATATTTGACCCTGAAATCTCATGTGAGTAACAACGTTTGTCTGCAGGATCAAATGTGCAGTTGGATTTGAAAAAGGACAGGAGGTCTCTCTTGAAAGTTTATTAAGGCAATTCCAGATTCAAAGAAACTTCTAGGGTGCATCACAACAGAGAGCCACGACCTTTAAATACACTGCCTGGACTGCAGTTTTTATGGGCTTCTTAATTCAGGAAACGTTACTAGGACTTGGTAGTTTTTAATTTTTTTAGATGTATTTTTGAGCTTTTCGCCTTTAATATTATTTTAAAGATAGGACAGTAGATAGAGCTGGAAACAGGGATGAGAGGGTGGGGAACCTGGGCCGCCCACGAACATGGGGCGTGACCTAACCACAAGCCTGCACCCCTGGCAGTGCGTCTGCACCAAGAGAAGTTTTTCTGTTATTACAACAAAACAGACTAAAACTCAAAGACATAGAAAGCGATATGATTATCCTAAAACAGCCTAAAATACACCCGTGCCATCCAACGCTGATCCCTATTAGGCATCAGCTCACTTTTAGCCTCAAGGGTCCATTTGAAGAACTGCATGTATTCAAATGAGAAACATAAAAAAAATTGCATTGCCTGTAAATTGTATTTTGTTTGTTTGTGTCCTCCTCCTAGACTTTGCAGAGCCCTCAGATGATGAGTTGTCTCAGTTTCTTCGTGCTCGCAGCAGCAGCTCGTCCCCTTAACCCTTCAGTGAGATGATCCTCCCTCTTCTGTCAAAATGGACTTTATTTTCCCTTTTAACCTCCATTTCTCCTTTAACAGGCAAGAAAACTGTGAATTCACTGAAATGTACAAAAGTGTTCTAAAGGATAAGAAAAAGACTGATTTTATGTCTTTACTCTGAGGAGAGGCTGCAGTGATGACTAATAAATATTACCCACAGTTCATGGAGTGCTGATGAATACACTGATCTTTCAGTAGCCTTATACAGTATTTATAATGCAAAGTATTTCTGATCAGTCAGATTGTTTAAAGGGGAAATCACATATCCTTTTCTGCTAAGAGAACTGGTTTTCATATTTACAAGAACAATTTTGTTAGTCAAAACTGTATTGAGCTCACAGTTTTTCATAAACACGACTTAATAATGTTTCCCTTTTCTCTAGACAATAAATAATTCAGGTTTAAGCTGATTGTTGTAATTTAGAGCCAGAAATGTAAACTAAATTGTATTTAGTGGGGGTCCCTGATATTGGATTGTTGCTAATGTCCAACGTGCTGCTATTTACAAATTTATTTCACTATTTAAAATTTAAGGAGAAAGAATGAACAAAGAAAGAGGTCCGCTGATGGAAGTTTGTCGGTCCTGCCTGAAACTCCTCAAACTTCTTCATACATGTTTACAGCTCATGTATGGGTTGAGAATATAAGCAGAAAGGTTTATATCTGCAGATATCTATAACAGACTTTCTAATCTGCTATCTGCTAATATCATGCCGATAACATCTTTAGTATTTAATCCATTGGCCACATTTGATTCTGGTAAAACTGAGCCCCTTAGTTTTTTTTGGAGAACATGGCAGCATAAAGAGTATAAAGTCTTTAATCAAAAAAAAAAAAAAAAAAAAAAAAACAACTACCAGACTGTTGCACACATGGACACCAGTTACTTATTTTTGAACCTGAGTTATTGATGAATCTTTAAGCTGATGGGTGTGGGTGCTGCAATCTTTCTTTCCTCAGCTTCTGCTGCTGTCAGCTGACTGTGACAGCTGCTGATGAAGGTACTTTAATCATACAAGCTTAACTTTCATTAGATTTTATGGAAGAGATTTTTTAAACCAATGTCTAATATGTATTTATGATATACAGAATAAAAACTAGACCGTCCAACACATATTTGCAAAGTAATACTGTTGAATTAAAGTTATTCTACATTTTTATTCAGTTATCAATCATTTATCAACTGAACAAATGATACACAGAGTCAGCATCAAAATACAACACAATGCACGGACTCCTGATGATAAATCATCACTATATCAACATTACACCTCATCCTGTGGCACAAGCTGCAGGTCATCAAGAGGTCAGTGGTTCACAGAGCTACTACAGCTCCACCCAAGAGAAAAAAACTAACTTTAAAGGTGGAAAACCACATGAAGCCACACATCCTTTGTAGAAAACCTTAATCTTTTAATTTCCTAACACACTTGTCTATGCAAGAAGCCAAAAAATCATGGAATCGTGTTGAAATCAACAACATATCAGCCAAAAGGCTAAATAATCCAACGTTTACATACTTCCCATGGGAACTCATAGACCTCCTATGATCTTTGGCTCTTTCATCTGAAGCCACCCTTGGCTGTGCAACACTCTAGACACCTTTCCAACGTTAAAGGTTGCTCACCTTCAGTCAGAGAAAAACAGCAGATTGTAGATAGTTGGAGGATGTGGAAATTGGGCTTTACAAGTCCGGGACCGCTGCATCAGGTTTGACTTATGAAGTGTATGTTTGTGCCACTAGAGGGCATGATCGCATCATTCATGTGTCAGACCTTAACTCTGCTAATTCAAAGCATTTAAAGAAACTACTTAGAAACACCTTCTCCTCCAGCCTCCTCTGAAGAGTATCTCAGTCCTCTGTGTGGTCAGTGAATCTGTTTTCCCCCTTTTTCTTCATCCAAAGTTTGTTACTATGTTAGAGCACATGTTCTTCCTAAGGTCCTTCACAGGCTTTTATGCAAATGTGCAACTTTCACAGCGAGACGCCACTGCGATAATGGCAGCTCCCTGGATTTGTCTTTATGTCCAATCACAGATCTGTTTGGCTCCTCCAATCTAAATGCCAGTTTGCCTCCAGATTTTGCAAATTCCTTTATTTTAACATCCATAATCAAAGGGGAAATCTGTGTTTAAACCTCTGAAACAGTCTTTTCTTGAAGAGGCAGTTGATTCTTTATGTTCCCAGTGTTTATGCGATAAAACCAATAATTTGAGTCTTACATCTGTTGCATTGCTCACTTTGAGCCACTTTTCTCATTGATTCAAATTAAAATTAGCCCTAAAAATCTGCAAAGAATGTTTTTGAGGGTGACCCAGATGTGGAAGAGTTTCATTTTTGTTTTGGACTTTTTCTTTTTAGTAATTAAGTTTAATTTATTGTGTTGTGTTTTGGTTTAATTAATTTATTTTTCTTATTTTAAAGAGGTTTAAATCTTTTATGTTTTGGGAGATATGTAAGGAGTTTTGAATCATTATTGATGCTTTTACAGTCTGTGGCCTCCAGGTATCCCATTGTTTGGTTAAAAGAAACCGTGAAAGCCCAGGCTGAGCCTTTCAACTGAAAATACATTAAAATTATGTAAAAAATGTTTATTTAAAGCCTGCAGAGCTCTTAGCAATTTAATGTCAATGGTGTTTTCACTTTGAGGGAAAGTAGTTTTTGGTGTTTAAAGCTGTGCTATGCATGAGGAGTGTCTGATGTTTGGGGGTTTGTAGCAGCTGATAATCTCAGTCAGCAAGAAAACTGGAATGAAAATACAAAAAAAAAGTCATTAAAGTATATTTGTATTATACTCTGTAGTGGCTTCGACTTCAAATGTGACTTTAATTGTGAACATTTTCACTTCATTTGATAATATCAGCTTTAAATGTTTTATATGAATCATAATAAAGCAACAATTTCATTTTCATGTGCATTAAAGGTTTCAGAAACATGCTGGGAGTGTTAAAATTCAGATTGTACAGTATTTCTATTTAACAGTTTGTTTACCTCATCATAGAGAGCCAACCTTTGGCTTTTCTCTTCCTTAATGGTCATTAATACAGCCTTTATTAGGGATGCACCGATACCACTTTATTTTGAAAGTGTGTTTAATTTTATCAGGTGTTCCCCAGCCCTTCTCTTGACAGTTTAGCACTGAGCATAGCTGTAGCCTGCTCTACTGTTTCCGTCCTCGTTCATGTTAAAACTTACATGGCTCTACCTTTTCCTCCCTGCTTCAATAGCGAGAGGCTAACATCATGTTGATTTTATAAGTTTTATGAGTGTGAGTAACAAGGCTGAAGAACTTGATTTTTTTTTTTTAGATTAACAACCAAAGCCATTTTTCAGCCCTCATCAGTTTATCAGAGCTACAGAATCTATATCTCACAACAGATTTTGTTTATACACAGTCTAATTTGTATTTGTTAATAAGATAAACAGTCAATTATCCATTATGCTATTTCAGCTTTGCTAATAAAAAAAAACCTTCACTCTTGTTTGAATTCCTGCCTCAAAGTTTCATCTTTTCATTTGAAAATACTTGAAGTTAGGTGCAAATGTTGAAACATTTAAATGTCCCATTTTGGTGGATGTCCATTTTTTTTTCTTAATAAATAGACCTTAAAAGCTGTTTACTTTTGCATGAGTTAAAAAGTGAGCCAATAAATTTTAAATCTTTAAATGACAAAAGAAAAGTCTTGTCTCTCAATCCAAGTGTCAGCAGTGTGAGAGCAGCCCAGAGGGAGACTGGGGAGGGGGTCAGATGGTTGTACCAGGGTATGGATACAGGTTGCCCAGTGTGAGTGCGCCCTTATGCCAACTCTTAAGTTCACCTGGACTGTTGTCTTATAAAGGGGAAAACCCCCTGAAGGGACAGGAAAGGATGGGTAGAGCGTCTCCCAAAGAAAGTCGGAAAAGAAAAAAGGTGAGCCAGTTAAGGTCCTGATAAATGCTCTACAACTAATAATAAATTAATTGATAAATTCTAATAATTCTTAAAAAACACTTGTTACATTACTAACTGATTTAAAACTGCCCCCTGATATATTTCAAACTGACCCGCCGTCAAAGCAAATCATAAAATGTTATTTTGTACGTAGTCCGGACACTTTTTGATGAGCAGATAAGAGCTAACGCTTAACTCTGGTATTTCCTCTAAGTAGCCTTATGTGCCTTCAAAATAAAGTCATATTATAATTATAAGATTATATTAAATGATCACTATGATAATAAGATCATATTATAAATGATGATGTGATAGGTTATTAGACGGCCTTGGTAGAAGTTGCAAAAATTGTTTGTTCCCCTCCCATTTGTGTTTTCGCGTGTATGGGCTATTCTGTCTGCAAATGATGTAATCACGCACACTTATGGACCTGTTCCAAATGCGTGTGCTAGGGTCGCCAGGAAGGACTCTGCCCTTGCCTCCTGAAGGACCTGACTTGGGAGGATGCTTCTGACAGAAGAAGGATGGACTTTGAGGAGCAGCTTCTGTGAGATTGGACCAAATACTTTCAAGGCTGAGGGTAGATACGAGCTCCACCTGCTCATTTGGACTGATCCTCCTGACAAACTCATGCTGAGTCACTGTCGCAAGATACCAAGGTGTTTGCAGTTGAAGTTTTAACACTTTTGAGTAAAACTGACCATGATCTTTCCATGATCGAAGAGCCAATGTTGCCGCGGGATCAGCTGACTCTAATGAGGCTGGACAGAGCAGGGGAGACACACAGGTAAGGCCGACTGTAGCCTATAAAATCTAAAACAATCAACACAGCTGTTCTACAGCTCCTCTACTTTGGCTTCACTCTGTCTTTTTCTTCTGCCTGTATGGCAAGCCGTTTTAACATTTAAAAGTTGAGTTTTAATATCCAGAATTAACATTGTAGATATCAACAATGTCTTTCTGACTAGTCGTAATTACATTTTGAATAGTCGGAATTTTAATTCAAGATATCTGTAATTCAATTTTGCCAAGTCAAAAAGAACATTTCAGACATCTGTAAATACATTCTGCCTCTCCACAATTGTCATTTCAGATATCATTTTGACTAGGTGAAATGACATCACTTTTGCCATTCATGTGTATGGGGTTTGTAATTAACGGCAGTATGAATGCACTGTTAATTGAAAAAAAAAGGACAATAGCAAGAACATAGAACAGAGTACATCAAAACACAGAACAAGGCCAGCAGATCAATCTCTCATTTTGCCTAGTCAAAATTTAATTTAAGATATCCAAAAAGGGACATGTAAAGGTCTTAAATTGAGGTGAATTAAAGATATCTGTAATTCTAATTCTGCCTACTCAAAATGTAATTACAGATATCTTGAATTGGAATTACAAATATTACAATTCAGTTGCAGATATCCAAAATGACGTAGATATCTGTAATTACAAACCCCATACACATAAATGGCAAAAGTGACGTCATTTCGCCTAGTCAAAATGACGTTGTAGATATCAGACATAACAGTTGTGGATAGGCAGAATGTATTTGCAGATATCTGAAATCTTTTTGACTAGGCAAAATTGAAATTCAGATATCTGCAACACATATCAAGTCTAGCTTTTTTTTCTCAGTTTTGTTTATTGATTTTATACCATACACAGAAATGCAAGGTGTTTAACGGCAGTATGAATGCACTGTTAATTGAAAAAAAAAGGACAATAGCAAGAACATAGAACAGAGTACATCAAAACACAGAACAAGGCCAGCAGATCAATCTCAGGAAATATACAGTGATGTATATGAGTGTAGAAACTTAAATATACACACATTCTGAAGTAAGTCATGATGAGCAAATAAAGTGTTAAAAAAGAATATTCGTTACCACCACAGTAACATCCTATCCAAAAGAATTAGTGATATGTCTACGTGTTAACAGAAAGGCGCAGTCTTTTAACATAGTTAAAGAAAGTGCTCCATGTTTTCTGAAATGTTTTGGTCGACCCTTTTGTGACACATCGAATTTTTTTCTAACATAATAAAGTGCAGAACATCTTTGAGCCATGTGCAGTGAGAGGGAGGAGTAGGGGACTTCCAGTGTAACAAAATTCGGCGCCTGGCCAGAAGAGTATCAAATGCCACCAGACCCGCTTTGTGTTTAGGTAACTGTAGGTCAAAGGTTGGAACCCCGAAGCAAACTGTTATAGCAGTAGGTCTGATTTGGACATCTATACTGTTAGAAATTGTATGAAAGATTTCCGACCAAAATTTTTGTAAGGCAGGGCAGGACCACAACATGTGACTATACGTTGCTGGAGCCCGGCGGCACCTGTCACAGGTGGGATCATAATTTCCATAAATCTTAGCCAATTTAACTTTGGTAAGGTGCGTGCGATGTATAATTTTACATTGGATTAGGCCATGCTTAGAGCATATTGAGGAGGAATGAATTCGGCGTAAGATCATCTCCCATTGGTCATCAGTAATTAGTTCACCAAGGTCTTCCTCCCATGCTCTCCTAGCATTTAGTAAAGCTGAGGGACGCAGTGAGAAGATGAGACCATATAGAACAGAGATAGTACCTTTTGCACTAGGTGCAGGTCTTAATATTATGTCAATGGGAGTGGAATCAGTCAGATTGGGAAAAATGGGATTTCTGTTATGAAGAAAACTACGTGCCTGCAAGTATCTGAAAAAGTGTGAGTTTGCAAGTCCATATTTCCTAGACAGTTGCTCAAATGATGCTAATACATTCACTATATACAAGTCTCTAAATGACTTGATATCCAAAGAGGACCAGAAGAGGAAACCTTTGTCCAACAAAGAGGGAGGAAACACTGGATTATCAGCAATTGGAGCTAATAAAGACAAGGACTGTAGGCCGAAATGACGTCTAAACTGGTTCCAAATTCTGATTGTTGTTTTGACAATGATGTTATTAGAATAGGGGGACAAGGGGAAGTTTAATGGGGCATGTGCAAGAGCTGATAGAGAAGCCGGGCTGGAGGAAGAATTCTCCAAAATTAGCCAAGCTGGGGGCGAAGGGAGGTTATTAAATCGGACCCAGTGTTGTAGCACTCTAAAATTGGCTGCCCAATAATAGAATCTAAAATTTGGTAGCGCCAGGCCTCCAGAGGATTTTGGTCTTTGTAGTAAGGTTTTGCCGAGTTTGGGAACTTTCCCATTCCAAATAAACTCTGATACAATGCTATCAATTTTACAAAAGAATGAATGCGTTAAAAAGATAGGAAGACATTGGAACAGGTATGAAAATTTGGGAAGTACGTTCATCTTAACAGAATTTATTCGTGCAGATAGGGATAGAGGTAGAAGTGACCACCTTTCAAAGTCTAGATGCAATTTATTCAGTAAAGGCAAAACATTTTGTTTATAAAGATCCTCAAACCTATCTGTGAAATGGATTCCAAGATATGTGAAGTCAAGCAGAGAAATTTTAAAAGGCAAAGTATGTAAAGGAAATGTACGAGCTTCTGTGTTTAAAGGGAACAGTACACTTTCTTCCAGATTAAGTTTATATCCTGATATTTTACCAAATGATTCAAAAGTTTCCAGGGCTGCTGGGACGGAAACAGAGAGATTGGATACATACAAAAGCAGGTCATCTGCATAAAGAGAAGTCTTTTGCTCCACACCAAATCGATAGATACCAGACACAAGGGGATTTGATCTGAGGGAAATGGCCAGTGGTTCCATTGCTATTGCAAATAGCAACGGACTCAAATTACAGCCTTGACGAGAAGAGCGGGAAAGAGAAAAGTATTTGGAGTAGGTGTAATTTGTTCTGACTGAAGCTGTAGGGGATGAATAGAGGAGTCTTACCCATCTGATAAAGTTTTTGCCAAATCCAAATTTCTCCAAGGTGTAAAAAAGATAACCCCACTCTACTCGATCGAAAGCCTTCTCGGCATCTAGTGAAATCATGGCTTCTGATACTGAAGAAATTGAAGGATTGTACATGACATTGAGGAGATGCCTAATATTGGAAAAGGCGTGCCTATTTTGAATAAAGCCAGTCTGATCAGGGGAAATTATTAAGGGAAGAACAGTTTCTAAATGCAAAGCTAATAATTTAGAAAGGAGTTTCACATCAACCTGTAATAAGCTTATTGGACGATAGCTTCCACATAACAGAGGATCCTTATTCTATTTAGAATTAATGAAATTGTGGCTTGAGTGAGTGTACTGGGAAGTTTAAGGGAATGGAAGGATTCATTAAACATGTCAATGAGAAATGGTGCAAGTTTGTTAAAAAATTTCCTATAAAACTTAATGGGGTAGCTGTCTGGGCCTGGACATTTACCAGATTGCATGGCATGAACAGCTTTCTCAAGTTCTTCTAGTGTAATAGGCTCATCCAGTTTTGTGGCTAGTTCAGGTCCAATCCCAAGGATGTCAAGTGGGGTAAAGAAACTGTCAAAAGCTGTGAGATCGTCAGACTATTCACTAGTGTAAAGAGAGGAATAAAATTGTTCAAACTGTTCGTTGACTTCTTTGGGATCTGTAGTTATACCTCCTGTTGATGTTTGAATTTGTGCTATTTGGTGTGAAGCTGACTCTTGTCTTAACTGATGGGCTAACAGCTTACCTATTTTATCCCCTTGTTCATAGTATGTACATCTGGACTTAAATAATAGCTCCTCTGTACAAGTGGTAGAGAGAACATCAAATTCTGTCTGAGGTAAAAGTCTCTCTTTATATAGATCTGGTATTGGAGCAATAGAATAGATCTCATCAACCTGTGCAATCCTTTTCAATATGTCTGCCTGTCTCCCCCTTTTAGCTTTTGATTCATGGGCACAGAAAGAAATAATTTCTCCATGCAAATATGCTTTTAATGTCTCCCATAACAATGAGGCAGAAATACCAGGAGTCTTATTAACTTCCAAAAAGGAATCAATTTGCTGAGAGATAAAATCTACAAAATCTTCATTGGATAGTAGACAAGTATTTAGACGCCAAGGTGGTCGGGTTAAGTCACATCTTTGAAATTGTAGTTCCATCAGAACTGGAGCATGATCCAATATGACAATGGCATCATAGGAACAAGACAAAACTGATGGGATTAGCTGATTGTCAATCAGAAAATAATCTATTCTGGTATAGGTGTGGTGCACCTGAGAGAAAAAGGGGAACATTTTACTAGTGGGGTTATGGAAGCGCCAAGGGTCTGAGAGTGAATATTCTGTCATAAAAGACTGAATGGTCTTTGCTGAACTTGAAAGGAGAATATTTTTAACTGAGGAGCGGTCTAATTTTGGGTTAAGCCAGCAGTTAAAGTCTCCCCCTAAGATAAGGTGATTTGTGGACAGGTCAGGTATGGAGGAAAACACAGTTCTGAAAAAGTGTGCATTATCCGAGTTAGGGCCATAAATGTTAAGCAGAGTTACCTGAGAGCTATAAAGTTTCCCTGTCACTTGTATAAATCTACCATTTGGATCAGAGGAGATTTCAGAGCAAATAAAATTAACAGACTTGTGAATAAGTATTGCTACTCCTCTAGATTTATTCTGAAATGAAGAGTGGTACACTTGTCCAACCCATCTCTTCCGCAACCTAACATGATCAGCTAATCTAAGATGGGTTTCTTGGAGGAAAGCAATATGAACCCCTAAATGCTGAAGATGCCCAAGTATTTTACTTTGCTTGATTGGCTGGTTAAGGCCTTTACAATTCCAATTGCAAAATTTGATCACTCCTCCCCTCTGCTGCACAACTCTAGGTTGGTTCATGATGTAAGTAAAAGAAATGTGAAAGGTGATTAAATAAAAAGATAACACTCTCCATCATCACAAAATGGTATTGGATATGTAACAAATGGGTAAATATAGTGTAAAAGACAGATCTGAAAAGCTTCTATTGTGCTGCGGCCAAGCTCCTAACAAAACAATAGGAACAACATCACTCAGAGGAAAACGTAAACAGGCCCACCCCCCTCCCACCCCTGCTAAAGTGTCTCCTGGACGCGCGCATACCCCATGGTTGCTACAAAACATTAACTCACACCTAAAGAGTTCCTGTGGATGAGGAAAAACTCACACTTTTACTTTTACTGAAACTATGTGACAATATCAAGGTTTTTTTTATCACCTCATATATCCCAAGGCTGGGTAAAACATACCTTCAACTGGCCACTGATAGTGAACTTGCCGGTATCCCTAAACAGGGCTTGTAGGAGGGACCCCTTTTTTAAGATTATTGTTTATGAAGGCTGAAGCGGTGGTCGGGTCCTCATACGTGTGTGTGGTGCCGTCCTACAGAGTTATTTTTAGGACCGCAGGAAAAAGCAGAGCAAACTTCACACTGGGACAGGCACGTAGTTCGCGCTTCACTCCTCCAAATGCAGCTCTCTTCTTCGAGACGGCAGTGGTGTAGTCTGGAAAGATGGAGAGCCTCTTACCCTGGAAAGAAAGAGGAGCTTTGCAGGAGGTCTCGCTGGCTAAACGCAGAATCTTGTTCTGTTCCTGGAAGAAGTGAACTCTGATGATAAACGGACGAGGGGGGTCCCCCTCCCGGGGTTTAACACGTAGGGCACGATGGGCTCTGTCAAGAAGAGGTTCCTCGTCCAGGTTCAGCAGGTCTTTCAATAGCTGGCTGACAAATTCTGTGGGGCGCGGACCTTCTGATCCCTCGGGGATTCCCAGCAGTCAGAGGTTATTCCTTCGTGATCTCCCTTCCAGATCCTCACACTTGTCAGTTAGCGACTTCACCTCCGCTTTAAGCACACTTACAGTTGAATCAAGTGAGGTGAGCTGGTCGCTGTGGTCACTCGCCGCCTGCTCCAACTGTCGGATAACCTCTCCGTGCTGACTCACATTCTGCAGAAGCGACTCAGTGGCACTTTTTAGCTCCGTACGTACCAACTGGATTTCAGCTCTTAAATTAGTAGCCAGTGTGTCAATTTTGTCGCAGATGTCCCCTTTCAGAGTGTCCAGCAGTGACTGAAAAGCCCGTAGGTCAGAGTTAGCCATATTAGTGCTAGTGGCTACTTTCAGTGGCGAGGGTTGTTGAATCAGTTGGGAAGCTATGCTGCGGCCTGCTCGCACGGTGTAGATTTTGGGTTTAGCCCAAGACATAGTCGATTAAAAGTCCAGAAAAGTTCAAAAAGTGTATCGACTTAACAGCTTTAACCAGAATAGGGCATGCAGTGTCCAAAATAATCGATTAGAGATGATTTATACGTGAAAATTGTTACGTAGCCACAGAGCTCTAGAAAGCACGTCTTACATACTTGGTGTCCTTCTCCGCCCTTCCCAAGTCTAGCTTTTAAATGTTAGAATGGCTTGCCATATCCGTGAACTGAATACACAGCGCGCACCCTCGAGTGATGCATGCACCTCCAAGGGTTAACCTACGGCTCCTTCCATTGAACTCTACACTATACTCAGATTGACTGACAGGCTTCAGAAGCGCTGCAGTAAGTTTGGTACATTCACTGACATCAAGGAGAACTCCCTTACTGTCATAACTGTCATTTTACATAACCAAACAAAACAATTAAGAATGCAAACCAGTCTGTTAAGATGGAGTTAAAAACACAGCTAACATAAGGAAAACCAGCTCAAATTATATAAACCTGCCCAAGCCCATTGTTACCAGCACAAGTGGCTGTGAAACTGCACAAGTGGCCGTAAAACCATAGCGTAAAACCGTCCAATTGGGTGGAAAACCGCCCAATCTGGCAACAGTGCCAAGGGGCGTTTTGGTTTTGTTCAAAGGCTGAATTTCAATCTCCTCCCTAAACCCTGAGCCCTCATTGACTGAACTGACCGCACCTGGAAAGTGATTGAGTGAGTGAGTGAGGCTGCAAGGGCTTGAAGTGGTAGAAACAGGAATGGGACAGCCCTTTGTTTTTGTTGGCATTTTGTAGAGCTTAAAACAAAGATAAAAACAAGCGTGCCTCGCCTACAGACTTGTTTTCTCCATGTATGAAGGCTGTTTTATATAATATACTTACAGAAAAAAATACTTATTTTTTGTAATGTCCACCCCTTTTTGCACCTTCCATGTTTTGTTTACAATTTCGCTCTTTTCAATTCACTTTGATAGGGTTTACTGGCAGGCATAGGCCGGATCCCAAGTCGCTTATAGATCGGTCTCAGATCCTATGGATTCGCTCGAACCAGAAGTAGTTTCCGATCCGCCATCTTGACGGCTGTGCCAAAGCCCTTACAGGGTTTTAAAACTCAAGCCATAAGACCGAGGACTGAGATTTGAAGACCGATGAGCAAAGACACATCAGAGTAGGCTTCCCGGAACTCTTTTTACTCAGAAGCACGCCCCCTTATTGGATATCTCTCCCTGATTGGACGCTGCTACACAGTGGATGTCAGTGAAACTCTACAGCACCAGCAGAGATAAATGATGGAGAAGAAACAGAGTTTATTACAGACGATAAACGGACTCAACGGACTCTAAACAGTATATAAACATCAAGAGTTTAAAAGGCTCAATAACTGTTGGGCTGGGATTTTAAAAAGTGTTTGAAATAAGCATTTACAGTGAAATATTGGGAATAAATAATAAAATCAATAAAAAAGAGTGAATCAGTGGAGTTTAATATTTGATTAGTTTTCTGATTCACCTTCAAACATCAAACATGTTAAAAGCTCATAAATTCTAAAGATTCAGATATAAATTTCCTTTTCCCACCAAACATCGACAGCATGTAGAGGATTTTTTTCTACATTCAGTCCATCATAGCCTTAATTTAGACAAAAGATAGTCGTAGGAAAGTGAGCCATGTTGTGTCCGTCTAATTTAGTCCAAATTTAGCCCAATAATAGTCGTTAAAAAAATAACAATATTACAGCGACGTCTTTATAGAGAGGTCTTTGTAGAGACATCTTTTCAACGACCTGAAATTTACTGCATTTCACTGTGTACTTTTCTATTAAATCTAGACGTTGTTTAGACAGAGTGGAGACGTTTTTTTTTAACGTCCTTACCAATATTTTTTTCTAAGTGTTATAGTCTATTTAGTTATTTCTGTTTATTAGATTACAAAAAGAATTAAAATCAGACAGCAGCAGTCTGTTTGATTTTAAGAAGAAACACGTTTAAATCATAGCGGTATTAATAAACTTTCTATCAGTCTGATAGCGTCAGGTTTGATCAACCTTCACACTGAACAATTATGATAATTAATAATTTGGTAATATAGCATTTGCAGGTAGATAGAGCCCGCATGCTTTTTTATATCAAAAAATAGTTGCAGTGACATTAAAAAACGTCTCCACTCTGTCTAAACAATGTCTAGATTTAATAGAAAAGTGAAAGGTGAAAAGATGTAATTTTCATGTCTTTGTAAAGACGTCTCTGTATGGTCGTACTTTTAACGACTATTATTGGGCTAAAATTTGTCTAAATAAGGTGGACAGAATAATTTAATAATTTTCTACGATTATCTTTCTTCTTGATTCAAGATTATGACAGACCGAATGTAGAAAAAATCTTTTAAATGATGTTTTTTTGGGGGAAAGGAAAGATTTATATCTGATTCTGTTGATTTTATGAGCTTTTAACATGTTTGATGTTTGAAGGTGAATCAGAAAACAAATTAAATATAAATTCTATACTGATTCACTCTTTATTATTGATTTTATTAAATATATTCTCAATATTACACTGTAAATGCTTATTTCAAACACTTTTAAAATCCCAGCCCATCAGTTCATGAGCCTTTAAAAACTTCTGATATTTACTGCAGGTTTCTCTTCATGCAGGGATTTTCTGATCCCTGTTGCCGACATCTGTTAATTTATGGAGACACAATCAGCTGTTTCTGCCTCCTGACAGCTGATTGATGATCAGCTGATTGATGGTCACCCGGCACCGTCATCATAAACTGACGTCGCTTCAAGTGACGCTGCGGAGGTAAGGACGTCCCATGGACGTTAATCGTCGGTCTTATGGCTTCAGTCTTCCATGTCGATTCCTCGGTCTCTCCATGAGTCTTTGGTGGGCGGAACTAAGACTCAAGCCTTATAATAAGAGAAGTGAGACGCACCCATAGGTATCATATATCATACGTCACAATGCAATGAACTTGGTGTAATTCCCTCACGCTAAGTCTGCAGAGATGCCCACTCACGGAAAGGGTGCATGAAGGGCTCAAAAAGTCAGCGAGAGATCCCTCACACACTTTATGATTTGACAGTGGGACAGCCCTAAGCCCTCACTGACTTTGCGGGAGCACGCCTCAAAGTCAGTGTGTGAGTGTGGACATTGGGATTAGGCCATACTACATTTCCCATAATGCCAAGCCGCTTTGCTGGATGGCAGATATAGATATTTCGGACAACAAACAATAAAAAAAGTGAACCAATGATAAAACAGCCGATACAGTCGGCCTAAAGAGGAACGCCCACAAAACGTCACATCCGGTTTGCACAGAGGGGGGAAACAAACCGCTTTCCACAATGCCGAGGAACTGTTGTGTACCCCTTTGCACAAAAAAAAGTAAAAAAAAAATCCAAATCTCAAGTTTTGTATTTTACCAAATCGAAGCACAGAGCCGAGGAAAAGAACGCGATGTTTTCAAGCGATCCGGCGGGAGGATGAATTTTGTCGCCTGTGGGATCCAAAATCTAAACGTGTGCGTCTGTAGTCAGCACTTCATTAGAGGTATGACACCGTTATGTTCTCCTTATTTAAACAGTGTTAGATTGTTTCGTAATTAACATGAATGTTCAATTACTAGTTTTAAGAGAACTTAACTACTATGTTATGCGAGCCACCATGCCTCGTTACAAAAGCTAACGAGTATACAGCGTAATTAGTGTGTGAAGAAGCACAACTCCGACAAAGCCGCTTGTAAAAAAGCGATGTGCCTCCAGGGACCGATAGTTTTTGAGACTGTTGTGTGTGTAAATAGCAGCTCATGATGGCCATTGTGCAATAACAACCATTGCGTGGTGCACAAATTCACTAAAACGTGCTAGTTTCCTTATCAGTCATTGAAACTATGTGAGGTTTAATTCATCAGTAAACTTGATTTTGCCTCTTGCGACCGCGGCCGGACCCCCTCTCGCATCCAACAGAAGTGGTGAGCAACAAAATAAATAAATAAACCGGGAAGTTAGTGACGACGTTACTGTGTTAGCAAGAAGCAAAGCTAAAATGGCGGCCGCCGGACAGCGAGCTCTGGCTGAAAATCCCTTTGCTAACGCGACCAGCTACTCTAACCCGTTCATGACAATGACTGCAGTAAGTGATATGGAAATAAAAACGGACTCTGTGAGTGACAGAAAGATAATAAAAAGACAATACAATCCCTTCTTAAGTGAAGGAGAGACTGTTTGAAGTGAAACAACAAGCAAGTGGAATGTATCATATGCCAGCTAAGCTACAGTTTTCAAGCACAAAACCCTTTATTAAAGATCGGGATAATTACTGCTTCCAAGACTGTGAGATTGACACACAGAGTAAAGCTCCATGCCCACACGTGTGTTTTCAGCAAACCTGTGTCCAGCCATCAGAGCAGTGCAGTGCAGTTCTGCCATCAAGTGTGACTGTAGTGACACCATGTGGAAACCCCTTTATGTCTGCTCATGCAGGGAGCTTCATTCAGAGCACACCAGCCCCCCGCAGCACCCAGGCCAACACATACCCAAAGCTGCATACCTGTTGTAACACTTCTCATGATGACAACTATGGACATGTAACAGAGAAAAGTGACATTAAAGTGAGCCAGTTAAGGCGCTCTCTCCCCAAATATGAGCAGCCTGAGTCTCAGGCCCATCCGGCCCATCTTCTGTCTCACCAGCCTGCTTCTGACAGCGAGGATGACTGTTGCCATCGAGAGAGAGTCCCCACCTTACGACTTGGCCAGTACGATGGCACAACTCCATGGAAAGAGTTTCTGCACAGGTTTGAGAGCTGTGCTAAGGCTAATAACTGGTCAGAAAGGACAATGGCTGTGCAGTTACGGTTTTGTTTGACGGGCGCAGCTGGGGCCATCACCCACAGAAAACCCCGGTCATCTCAGTGGGATTACTGCCGCCTTGTGGAGGAGATGGAAATTGCTTATGGCCCATCATCTGAGTATGCTGCAGCGGTGGCCATTGAACTCAGACAACGGCTCCACACACCAGATGAGGCTCTACACGAGCTGAGAGACGACATATATGGACAAGTGGCAATAGCCTACAGTGATTGAACTGAAAATGAACAGGACGCCATAGGTGTTGAAGTCTTTACAAATGCCCTGGGTGATGTTGAGATTGTGCAAAAACTGTTAGAGCAACAACCTCGCACTCTAGCTCAAGCTTACGACATAGCCCACCACCATGAGACAACCAGACGAGCTGCTACACATGTCGCCACCCTCAGGCCCCCAGGTGCGCACAACATGCCTGAAAAGAGACAACGTGCTGTTGTGGTCAGAGAGGGAAAAGGGGATGAGAACACAGAGACTGTGCAGCTACCCCAGCCACTAGCTACAAGCCAAAACCTTGTAGCTCCTGCCAATCACCAGCTTCACAGAAAAGCTTCAAAAACAGTAAGTGGGACGAAGTCCGCTGTCATAACTGTTCTGGCATAGGTCACATGAAGCGAAACTGCCCTTCACCAAAGAAAACAAGCACATTTCAAACAAAGTCAGCCCCACAAGAAAGTCTAGACTCCACTGTGCTACACTTCAATGCTCCCAGTCAAGAAATGAGCATTCACATGCAGCTACAGGGACTGAATGTTTGTGCTGTTTTGGATAGTGGAGCACGGAAGAGTGTGTTACCCCTCTGTCATTACAACACCATTCACCCCGATGCACGCCCTCCACTTCAGCCATCAATTGTAAAGACTCTGCTCGGTGTTGGCCCTGGTGATGTGCAGGTACTTGGGGAAGCAAATATACCAGTGCAGATAAACAGCAGACAAGTTGATGTACATTTCCTGGTGGCTGACATTGCTGGTGATGAGGCCCTTCTAGGTCACCCATTCCTGACTCAAGCCCAAGCACGCCTTGACTTCGGCAACCACCCCATTGAGCTGTGTGGAGAAGACGTGCCCTACTTTAAAGCTACAAGCAAGGTAAAATCACATGCAGTTAAGGTGGCACGGACTGTGATGCTTGAGGCTGGGCGTGAGTATGTGGTGAGAGGCAGCTCCACCATTAAAGAGCCTTTTAAAGGAAAAGTGATGCTGAGCCCCCCTAAAGGGTTCGTTGAGAAACACAAGGTACTGGTTGCCAGAGTCCTGCTTAAAGACCAGCCATTTAAAACTGTACCTCTCCGCATCTTCAATCCTGGAAACACCGCTGTCACCATCAAGCAAGGAGCAATCACAGGGTTTCTCCAGCCAGCCAAAGCTTTAGAGACTGCCCCAATACCAGTCAGTCCAGAGCAGCCTGACCACCCAACCACTCCCCAGCACCTTCAGGAGCTCTACAACCAGAGCTCAGCTGAGCTCAACAGAGAAGAACAGCAACAGCTGGCACAGCTCCTTTGTACATATGGCAGTGTTTTCTCATCAGGGCCTGATGACCTCGGCCGCACAAACCTGGTGTAGCATGACATCGTGACCCGGCCAAGTCTCCCAATCAAGCAGCCTCCTCGTCGGATGGCATGGGGGAAGCAAGAGGATGCTGACCAGCAGATTCACCAGAGCCTGGAGGCTGGTTTAGCCCGCAGCAGCCACAGCAGCTGGGCTTCACCCATAGTGATGGTACGTAAGAAAGATGGAACTTACCGCCTCTGTGTAGATTATAGGGCCCTGAATGACTGCACCATTAAAGACGCGTACCCGCTGCCCCGCATTCAAGACACCCTTGACACCCTCTCAACTGCCCGGTGGTTCAGTACGCTTGACCTTGCTTCAGGCTACTGGCAAGTTGAACTAACCCCCAGAGCTCGCAAAGCAGCAGCATTTTGCACAAGAAATGGACTGTTTGAATGGAATGTTATGCCCTTCGGCTTGTGCAACGCGCCAGCAACATTCCAATGGACCGCCCGATGGACCGTGTCCTGGCTGGCCTGCAGTGGGAGACCTGCCTGGTGTACCTGGACGATATCATCGTGCTGGGCAGGGATGTGCCAGAAATGTTGCAGGGGCTCAGTCAGATCTTTGACAGGCTTCACCAAGCTAACCTGAAGTTAAAGCCTGCTAATTGTTGCCTCTTCCGCCGTCAGGTAGCTTACCTGGGTCACATTGTTTCAGAAGAGGGTGTTGTTACCGACCCCAGCAAGGTCTGGAAGGTGAGAGAGTGGCCCACACCTACATCAGTCCAAGAGGTTCGTCAGTTCTTAGGCCTAGCGTCTTATTATAGACAGTTTGTAAAAGACTTTGCTACCGTAGCTGAACCCTTGCACAACCTGACCAAGAAATACTCCCAGTTTCGGTGGTCCATGGAGTGTCAGGAAGCATTCGACAGGCTGAAACATCTGCTGACAACAGCACCAGTCTTGGGTTATCCCCTAGACCAGGGTGACATGATTCTGGACACTGATGCAAGTAATGTTGGCATCGGTGCAGTTTTATCACAAGTACAGCAGGGCAGGGAACTTGTGCTGGCTTATGGGAGCCGTAAGCTGTCCAAGACTGAACAGAACTACTGCACCACACGGCGAGAGATTCTGGCAGTGGTTGAGTTCACGTCACACTTCTGGCAGTACCTCCTGGGACGTCCTTTCACTGTACGCACTGACCATAGCAGTCTCCGCTGGCTTACAAAGATGAAAGAGCCAGAGGGGCAGCTCGCTAGGTGGCTCGAAAAACTCAGTGAGTACAACTTCCAGATCATCCATCGCTCAGGGAGGTTACATGACAACGCTGACAGCCTCTCCCGACAACCCTGCCGCCAATCCTGCCCCTGTAAACTGCCAGATCCCTCCTCTTCCCTGAAGAACATCAGACACCAAGGAGTGCAGTGTGAGTTGGACTCTGTCTTTAACCAGGCAAAGCAGAGTCCAGTGGGGGTAGAGAGACACCCTGCTTCAACCACAGAGAGATTAGTGGGGGTAGATAAAATCCCACAACCTGACACAGACAGTTTAAAACACACTGAAAGAATCCATCAGGTTAAGACCAATGAGGCTGCACTGTTTGCTAGTTGGTCCCCAGAGGAGCTGAAACAGGCCTGGGAGGCTGACCCAGACATCGCACCAATAAGGGCATGGATGGAGGCCTGTGGAGAGAGACCCTTATGGACTACAGTCTCACCATGCAGTCCAGCCACAAAGACTTATTGGAGCCAGTGGAAGCGTCTCTACATCCGGGATGGGATTTTAGTCAGACGGTTTTACTTCCTGGATGACTTCCAGTTTTACCTGCAGGTGGTACTGCCACGTGCCTTCCAGCATGACATCATGAGGCAAATGCATGAAGGACCGGTTGGTGGGCATTTTGGTGTAGATCGAACTGTGGCTTGGCTCCAAACTAGATACTACTGGTACCACATGAGAGAAGATGTGGCCCTCTGGTGCCGAACCTGCACCAGCTGTGCATCCAAAGCCAGGCCTCAAAAGACACCTCAGGCCCCCATGGGAACTGTCAGGGTGGGTGCCCCTATGGAACGCATTGCCCTGGACATCATGGGACCCCTAAATGAGACAGAGCGCAGAAACAGGTATGTGCTTGTAATACAGGACTATTTCACAAAATGGGTGGAGGCTTTCCCCTTATCTAACGATCAAGCAGTGACAGTGGCTGATGTGCTCGCCTCAGAGTGGGTGTGTCGCTTTGGAGCACCTCAAACAGTGCATAATGACCAAGGTCGAAACTTCGAGTCTGAAGTGTTCCAGAAAATGTGCACGCTGTTTGGTATTGAGAAAACACACACCACACCTTTTCGACCGCAGTCAGACGGCCAAGTCGAAAGATTTAATGCTACTCTGCAAAAGATTCTGGCTACAACAGCTGAGCGCTGTCATTGGGACTGGGACCTTATGATCCCCTACGCTGTCATGGCTTACAGAGCAACAAGGCACAGTGCCACTGGTTTCCCCCCGGGTCATTGACGGATAAGACTTTTCAAAAGGTCAATTTTAAAATATTAAAAATAAGGATATATTTGGCTATTGTTCAAACATTTGGAATGTAGTGTACACATGCATTTATGCGAAAAACTCAAATTAAGAGATTTTAGTGTTTTTAAAGTTGAATTAATAGGACACAGCCTTAAAAAAAGTCATTTGGGGCGACCATGATTTATCTCAAAATTAATATATTTATTTAGCATTACTAACAGTTTAACAAGTATCAGTAATTAAATAAACACCTTAAGAAGGCCAGGGTTGAGTGCCCTTTCATTTTTTGTAAACCATGATTTTATAAGTTTATTCTATAATAGCAGTGTCTCCCTCGTAATGCAGTTTCAATAGCAATTTTTGCTCTAAAACCCATAAAACTGATTTAAAATGTATACAGATAGTATCTACTTAACCATAGTATACCACTGATGAACATTTGAGCCAAAACTGATGGATATTCTGTTTTGACTTTGTACAGTTATTGCCAATTGTTGGTTACCCCACATGACAGATAGTCGCCCCAAATGATGAAAAGGTAGTGAAAAGTCTATTTAAAATGTACACAAAACAGTTCAGACAAAAGTAAACTGAACACACTTTTAATTCAAACAACATTTCAACAATTCAGCATTCAAATATTACAAATGATAAGAAATAATTTAAAAAGTTAAAGTGTAACACACATTACATGTTTCAGGAACTTGTTCAAGAACAAACATTTCACAAATGAAGAAGGGTTAAGTAGCATCACTTTTGTGGACCCTGGTAGTCACACTAGACAGAGATGAACAATTTTGGTCCTGTTCCATCATATCTGTAAGTCCATAGGTTTCTGTGAGAGAGAGCAGCAGACAAGTTCTAGTCAACAACATCAACCATAGAAAATATTGGACTGCTGTTGGACATTCACTGCAACCATGCACCGGCGCATGGAGACGCTGAGCCATTATGCAGTTATTTGGGTGAAAAAACACCCTCTCCATGCATATTGGCCTTTCTGCATTAAACATCTAATGATGAGGTTGGTAAAAGCACAGTGTTAATAGAGTAAACATCAGTCTACTGTCTGTGAGAGATGATGGAAATGCGACACAGTCTTTAAGATGCACAAACTTTCCAGAGATCAGGAAAAAAATCCACCTCTGTGTAATTATAAAGGTTGATAAATGCATGTAAATAAAGTAGATAAACATTACTTTGACACTGCTGTTACTAAGCCATAACTAGGAGTCAAATCAGACTGAAGCTCTCAGCTGTTTGTATGAGGCACCGTTGTAAATGATGAAGATGTGACGAGTGTTCTGGTTGTTTTCTTGGACTTTTCCTTTATTAAGGAAGGAAACTTTGTGAAGGTGGTGCTTAAATAAACATGTAATATATTACCATTCCTTCAATTAAACACGCTGTTGCTCCGAGTATTTATCATGGATAGTCAGAATCCATGGAATGCAGGTTGGATTGGACACATCTGCTGCGGTGGACACTCAAGGACCTTCTTTTTTTGCGCTTTATTTTTCAACCACAGGGGTTACCCCTTGGTAAATACCTGAAACAAGATACTGCAAACCATACCTTATAACAGGGCAAAACATGCTAAATAGTGGACCACTCCTTTAAGTTCAAAGAATTACAGAAAAAGTCATTCTTAATCCTACAAACATGACAGTTTGAAATACAAATAAATAAGATATACTGTATGTTACCTAGAGTTTTTTTTTTACCTTGCTCTTTTCCTGGCAAGATATTCTGCTCTTGCTGCAGGGTCTGAGGCTCTACCCACAAGGAGATGAAAACAATATAATGCTGTTTCGTTTTAAAAAAGTTTTCTATAAATACGGAACCACTGAAAACGACTGAAAACGCTGTAGTATATATGCCAAGCCTGTAATGCTGCCACGGAAATGCACCAAAAGAGAGAAGAAGAAGATCACAGAAAACTGACACAAACTTTCCTCTAGTTGCCCTTCTGGTTTGTCTCCGTGTTGGATTTAAGAACATCTGGTGTGTGTGCTTTGCAGTGGTGGTAAAGAAGCATCAGATTTTGCTGTTAAAGCCATAACGAGCTCAGTAGCTCTCTGCAGCACGAACACAACCCTGTAATCCACCATTATTGTTTTGGTCAGACGTGTGCAGGCGTCTTAAGAGAGCTTCGCTATGTGTGATGGAATCGTTTCAAGAAAGATACAGTTGGCTGTCCACACGGAGATGAAACAGTGTTCGTTTATGGATTTGTGCACTCAGGGACCTGGTTTCTAAAAGTAGCGTTTACAGTCACTCAAAACGCTGTTTTCGTGTGGATGAAATGCCGATACAACAAAAAACTTTGCCGTATACTCCTGAATTGGTCTCCGTGTGGACGGGGCCTGAGTTGAGCTGCTGCCTATAGCAAGCCGTCTTCTCTTTGCTTGTTAATGATGCGATCTAGAAAATAGGTTAAACGAGTTAAACATGACTAATACATGTACAATTACCTTAACAGAATGTCATGCTATACATCTTTTAAAATTTCTCTCATAAGATTGTACAATAATCAAAAATAAATAGTTATTCCTAAATAGGAATGGAAAATGACTGAATTTAGAAAAATATATGTTAAAGTAAACAAAGAGTTATGCTTAAACAATGAAATTTATGTATATAAACCATGTATAAAATATAAATATACAGAAACTACAAATACAGGACATATATTATCATTAAAAACACCTAGCAGTGGTCGCCCCACATGATACTTGGTCACCCCACATGATGTTTTCAAGTTCACTCAAATATTACAGGCTAACGGTTAGCTACAGAAACCAAGCTAGCTACTTTTTATGATGTGTCTATATCAAATTTATCATCAAAATAAAGATTTACAGATCAAACTTATAATTCACAGTTTTGGGGCGGTCACCCCACATGATAGCCAAAAGTGGCCCGTACATTACAGCAATTAAAAAACAGATTTTTTTGCAAATATGAGAGAGACTTACTAACCTCCCAGATGTTTTGCTGGGTCCCTCACATGTGTCTGGATGATGCAATATCTTGTCCTTGAGGTAGTTTCAAAATAAAAGTCCCAAAATTGTGTTTTCTTGATGGTCGCCCCACATGATATTTCATAAAATGAAAATCTGGGGACAACATTCGTTTTTATATTATGACGGAAATAAATGTGCAAATGCTTCAGAATTTTTTCAGTGAATGCAAAACATGTTAGAAATTATGCCAAAGAGGGCAAGGGATATATTTAAATTGATTTAAAGTTATTTTAAACCGGTTGTTCAAATAGAAGTCAAGGGGGGACGGTCGCCCCACATGATGTTTTGACACTTCAGATAGCAGAAAAATGACCAATAACTAACATTTTTGGAGAAGTTAGAGTGGCTCCATATATGGGAAAGGTACAAGACATACATGTTATCTTTTTATGTATTTTGACGTTTTTTTTAATGGATAAAATTCCGTGGGACAGAAAAAGTGAGTGTCACATCATTGACCCAACCCCAACTTCATGATGTTCGGCCGAGAAGTGAGCGAGCCGGTGGACCTAGTGGCTGGCCTTCCCCCTGACCCTGAAACAGCTCCCTCTGCTCCTGAGTACGTCCAACAACTCCATGAGCGGCTGGAGTTGGCCCATCAGATCACTAGAGATGCACTTGGAGAGTCAGTGCAACGTGCAGAGACAATATGACAAGAACTGTTGCTGCACTCACTATCAAGTTGGAGATCCTGTGTGGTATCTCATTAAAGGAACAAGAAAAGTCAAGAACAAAGTCAGGAAGTTTCTTCCGTCATATGAAGGTCCCTTCTTCATCCTAGGTCAGCTGCTTGACCTTGTTTATCGTATCCAGAAAGGCCATAAGACCAAAGTAAAAGTGGTTCATCATGACCAGCTGAAGCCCTATCGCAGCCGTGACCCCTTGGACAACTCCTGGGCTCTGCAACACGCTCAAGCCTGGACACCTGTGGAGGTGTCCCCTCCAGCGTTGGACAAGAGTGCTGCCGACCAGGACCTAGGGCTCTCTGGACTGTTCTCCAACCCCACCACAGAGGAAACTTCAGCTGACACTCCACCAGACCGAGCCGACGAGGAGGCCTCAGTGCATACTCCATTTGATCCAGCAGAGGAGGACATCCCTGACGACATTCCACCAGTTCCAGCAGGGGGTGCCCCTGCTACACCTGACCCAGTTCTCTCCACCTCTCCTGACCTGGACTCCTCCTCTACTGGGGACCTGCAGAATAGTGGGGGTAGTGCAGCAGAGCTACCCCGTCGTGTTCATCGCACTCCAAGGGCCAGACGTCAACGAAGACCCCCGGTTTGGTATGGTGAGTGGGTGGCTCACTAAGTTCATGAGTTAAAGACAGTTGAAAGACTCACATTAAAAACAAAAGGGTTTAATGTTTAGTGATGTCTGCTAATGTTCATGCAAACTGAAGTTTTAAATATGTTCATGAGAAAATGAAAAAAAAAACATGAGAAGTCATAGGGGTTGAATTTATTTGGCACTTTTACAAAAACAGTATTTCATGTGTTAATGAGAACATTTACGCTAATGCAGTTCGTTTTTATAAGCGCCAGTCCTCTGTTTAGAGCACTTGTAAATTCATAACAAGTGAATTGTGTGCTGATAACACTCTTCTTTGACAGGTTGTTATGCTCTGCTTGTTATATGTAGCTTTCAGGATGGACTGCTACAGGTAAAAAAAAATTCTCACTGAGAAACTGCGCCTATTTCCACCCATGATGGACTTAATGCTAAAAAAGTGTTTAACTGTTTAAGAGTATGAATATACTGTGAATATCCATGTGCTGGATTGGAATTGTGACTAATTGCCATCCAGAGTGGGGGGTAGTGTTATACTAGTAGCGTATGTCTGTCTGTGAATGGCTGTGTGCGTATGTGTGGGTGGGGCGAGCAAGAGTGAGAGAGAGAGCGGTAGCGGAAGATGCGCAAGTTGTGTATACAGTCTGAGTCCAGTCATGTCAGAGAGTGACTTTGTTTACACCGGAGAAGTTAAAGTGCTGCTTATGCACTGTTTTGAGCTCGCTGTGGCCGATAATAAAGACCCCAACTTCCTCAAGATACAGCCGGATTCCCTGTGTCTGCTTACCTCTGCTGCTGTTCAATATTAGGTGAAGGGAGTTAGCCCCGGAGCTAAGGATAGCTTTGGCCCTGGAGCAGACCACTAAGTCTCCCCTCTGCGTTCTAACTACGGTTGGGGCGCTGAAGCAGGAAAGGGTTGACACTAGCTTGGCGTTCACTGTTTCACCTTAATCTTTCTAACAAAATATTGAAGTTTTAAATTAGTATCGACGTTTCAAAACATGAAGTCTTTCTTCGGATGGATTTTCCTGACTTTATGGACATTGACCACCTCAGGTAAGGACGATGATTCTCAAAGATTGACTTTATGTTAGGTAATTAGTATATAAATAATTCATATCTCCTGTTCTGAACACTCTGGGACCAAATGATGCTATCTGCATTATAAATTGGTGTCGAATGCTTTACATTATTGACATATATTGTCTTGTTAGAATAAAAATACATTTATGTATAACCTGAGCTGAAACTATTGCGATTGCATTACTTGACACCTACGTAGGACAGGGTCCTGTGGTCAGTGAGTGTGTAGTTCTGCTTGGCTCTACTGTCAGTAGGAATAAGCAGTAGCTGCTAAGGGAAGGGAGAATAACAGCATAAACAATTAGCTAATGCATTTGTTATGGTACAGTGTTGTGTACAACAGTGAATAAATAGAGCCTTATAAAATCCATTTTATTTTTTCCCAAATTCTTTTTTTTTTTTTTTTTAATTTTCTTGAATTCTTTTTTTTTCTTTTAATCTTCAGACTAATTTAACCATCAGGGAGGGTGTCCTTTTTATGAAAATAAATACAATCTCCTCTAATTAAATAGAAATAACATTAAATTAGGTTAATTTATTGAATTCATTGACGGGCAAAAGTTGGTAAAGTAGGTAACAGTAAAATATCTTTACCATTATAAGATATTCATTAAAAATTGTGAGGATTTAGTTCTACTAGACCAGACTAAAACTAGCCAAAAAAAGCTCTTTGGTGAAAAAAACTCTGATGAAAATTACATTTAGTTTTTGTCAGGAAGACTCAAAATTTTTTGCAGGACTGTTGGACATTCAGAATCTATGATATTCCTCCACTGAGCAGAAAAAGTGTGCCTGTATTTTCACCGGTGTGTATTCATTCACCGGTGTGTATTCATCATAAAGAATAGAAAACTGAAGTATCACATTCATATGAGTATTCAGACCCTTTATTCAGTACTTAGTGTAACCATCTTTGGCAGCAATTGCAGTTTCAAGTCTTTTTCAATATGACATAAATCATTGCACACCAGGGCTGGGGAATTTTCTGTCATTCTTCATTTTAAACCTTTCAAGCTCAGTCAGGTTGGATGGGGACAGTTGGCGGACAGCCATTTTCTTGGTATCTCTACAGATGTTTGATAGAGTTCAAGATTTCATTGAAGATATCTCCCACTCAGTACTTTGCTCCAATTCTCTTGGGAACCTTCAGTGTGGTAGATTATTGTAGCCTCCCCCAGATCTGTGCCAGTCAACAACCCTGTCTCTGAGCTCTGCAGAAACTTCTTTTGACTTCATGGCTTGTTTTTTTGCTCTGATCTGCATTGTCAGCTGTGAGGCATTCTTTAGAGAGACACGTGCCTTTCAAAATCATGTCCAGTCAATTGTATTTACCACAGATGGACAAGGTCAAGGTGTAGAAACATCTCTGCAAAGATCCAGAGAAATGGGAGGAACCTGAGCTTAATTTTTTCAGTGTTTTAACAACAACTCTGAATACTTACTTAAATGCGAACATTTTAGTTTTTAGTTTTCATTAATTTGCAAACATTTCTAAAATTCTGCTTTCACTTTGGCCGCCCAGTTAAATTTTTGCCATTTTGGCATTTTTGTACTTTCCTGGTCTTCTGAAAGCCATTTTATACTGTATAAACACCAGCATTTGTGACTACTTTGCCCTCTGCCTTGGCTCCCATACACTTCCACCTCTTATCAAGGAATTCGAAGCTTGCATTAGGCTCATTTCCCTACTATGGACCTCTGTTTTTGCGAGGGATTGTGGGAATCATACACAAAATATTCTCTTCCCTCAAGTTTTGCTCTTCCAATGCAGAATAAATATTAATCCTACACTGATATTTAATATTTCTACGTTATGTCACAACAGCAAACATTTTGGAAATGAATGATAACTATACTAATGATAATAATGCCAGAAAATGTCAGCTACACATTAGACACTGAAACTAAGAAGTGAAAAGACAATATCAGAAAAGACATTATTAGGCTGATCAGATATGACTGTTAGAGGCTTATCTTTGCTGCCAGCAACTTTGATATGATGTTAGTTTTGGTGACCAGCTGTTTACAGGGTGGGAAGAAACCGGAAGGAAGCTTCTTCCTCAATAAGGAGCATTCAAATTGCATTGTCCATCACAAAACTCTCCCTTTCTCTCTCTCCCCTAAATGTAAAGTAACGGCAGAGATACTCAAAGACAAGTGAACTTTTTTGTGGTAGAGTGTCATGTTGGCCCTTTCCGCTGGCTACCACCACAAGTAAAATTCAGATTTGTTGGAAACACTGCAGTATTGAGTCCGTAGCATCAGGCTGCAACATAACAAAATTGACAAAACTGTATACTTTAGTTTCTGAATGCACTGTAGACCAGTGTCTGTTTTGGCAGCTATTTTTCATTTCATTCTTAGTCTTTAAATGAAATGCATTTCAGTTTTAGTCACATTTTTGTCATTTCTGTCCTTTGTAGTTTTAGTCTAGTTTTAGTCCATAAAAAGTCCTCACATTTTAGTCTTAGCTTTTAGTCCAAGCATTTATTTCCTTGCCTAAATCTGGTACCAAGCTTCTTCTACATGTCACTCATTTGCCGATGAACTTTTGTATGTGCTTGCAGAAAGGGTATCAACACCTAATCCTGTGTTTTTGGAATCTGGTACTGTGTTCTATGCACCCTGCCAAACCTGGGTCCCCAGAGGGGCAGAATCGCTACAGCTGTATTGTTTTTTTTTTGCCAGATTTACTCAAAGTGGAGAAATAGCACAGATTTGAGTGTCAGACGAAAGCTACAATACATTTTAGTCTAGTTTTAGTCATCTTGACGAAAACTAAACTTATTTTGTGTCAGTTTTAGTCATCACAGATCTATTTTTAAAAATACATAGGAAGGAGTGCTTCTAGGACTCAGTAAAAAGTTAGTTTGAGGTGCTCTCTGATAAAGGTATTCATAAAGTTGATAACTGGAAGAAAACTCCAAGGCACTCTCTTTAAGCATTAAAATGCCTTTATTTTCAAAGCATGGTCATGTGTAGACCTTTAAAACACACTTCTATGCGTTTGGGCATCAAGCCTTCATCAGGAAGTCAAGTTTTGACACACACTAAAACTATGACTAAAAATGTGTTTCCAGTTTTTTGACTTCCTGTCAAAAACTTGACTTCCAGAAAATAAAAAGGTGTGTCAAAACACTTGACACATATTTAGTCATAGTTTTAGTGTGTGTTTTTTGACTTCCTGTCAAAAAACTTGACACACAGGAAGTCAAAAAACTGGACACACATTTTTAGTCATAGTTTTAGTGTGTCAAGTTTTTTTGACTTCCTGTCAAAAAACTTGACTTCCTGATGAAGGCTTGATGCCGAAACGCATTGAAGTGTGTTTTTAAGGTCTACACGTGACCATGCTGTGAAAATAAAGGCATTTTAATGCTTAAAGAGAGTGCCTTGGAGTTTTCTCCCAGTTATCAACAGATCTATTTTTGTTAGAATTAGTCTAGTTTTTGTCATGGAAAAAAGGGTGTTGACACACATTTTTAGTCATAATTTTAGTCGAAAAAATTAACAGTTGTAGACAAAGCAAAAGATTATGAATGAGACATTTTATTTAAGGACTGTGATCGTGAACTTTTTCAACAATGTTTTGCATAGGTCATGATACATAGGAAATAATAAAGTAAAATTGATTTCAATTTTCACTTCTTGTAACTCACAGTACTCACCAGAAATGCAACAATTCTCAATATAAAATTGAACTGTTTTGTCCATGGTTCAGTATGCATGTATGAACTGAGAGTTTTTTCATATCATGACCTTCCTTTACACTCTTTTTTAAGTGACTCAGTTCATGTGGCTTCCTGAGAGCGCGGGATTTAGGAAACCCTAAACAGAAGTGAGCAGTGTCTAGTTAGACTAAATATGGGCATCCTAGGTTCAGCATACATATATGGACTGAGTTTTTTTTTTTTTCATATTGCCACAATGTGTCCATGTGCAGTTTTTTTTTAATAAAATGAAAGTAGCAATAAGTACGCATATCTAGATTTTCTCATTATACCTTTTCTCTCCTTGTATCAGCATTTGTCATACAGTAACAACAATCAGCAATTTAGGCAAATCTTTGGAATGTTAACCTTCTGCCTGTTACTGACTTATCCCAGCACTCTAAAAACTGAAGATGAAGATTAATTGCATGCAGGGGCAGCCTATTCAACAGCATTCTGTATTCAATTCCACAATGAAAATATGGATAACTATTATTACCATATGTAAAAAGATGTTATGGTGACATGGGTGACAGCTAAATGTGGTTGTAAGTTTCTGTCCTAACCTGAATCTTCTGCATTTAAATGTAATAACTGAAATATTCTTTTCCTTTCAGTGATGGCTCTCCCCAGAGTGGAGGTGAATGAAGATGATGATGCTGTTTTGCCCTGTTTAACCAGCCCTGAGGTGGACATAGAGTCAGCAGTGATTCACTGGAAGACAGGAGATGGCCAGGAGGTTTACTTTTATGACAATGGCGATTATTCTGGAAAAGGCAGCACAGGGCATCTTATACAGTTTGATGGGCGAGTCTCACATTTTCAAGATAAACTGAAGAATGGCAACGCCTCCATCAAGATCACAAAGACGAGAATAGAAGACAATGGAATCTACACCTGCATTCTCCCAAAACTGCAGCCCAGCCAAGAGTACCAAGTTCAGCTTGTTGTCAGTGAGTACTTTGTTATTCCTGAAAAGGTTTTTATCAAGATCTCCTGTTGTCATGTTTGGTAAGTTTGACCTAAACTGTTAATTAGGGCCTTAGCACCAAAAAATGCGAGGACCTTACTGGAATTTGAGTTGTCAGGAAAACAGAATTTAGAATTTAGGTCACTTATAAATATCAGCTCATATCTATACCAGCTTTATACACAAACCTGCCTAGGAGTGTGGGAAGAGACCATTATTTTAGAATTTGTAAGCCCTACAAAAACAAAGAAAAATCTGCTTATGTGTAATCAGTGTTTTTAACCTCCAGAAACCCGGGCTTTTGTCTGGAATGCATTTTTAATTTTTTCCTCTTATTTCAGTTTCTCTCCCTTATTTGCGATAAGTGGGATCTGATGGTATAAAAGCTAAGCCTTGTCTTTGAACAGGAAGTAGTTTATAACAAAATTATGTCTGCACATGAGGACAATAGGCTTATCTTACGGTACAACACAAAAGTATTATGTTTTGTGCATGCTGAAAGTCATTCTCGAAGAATATGTTTAAAAGTGTTAAAGATAACTGCTCCAAGACAAACTCATAACAGCACAGCAGATCTCAGAAGGACCCCATTTCTGAAAAAACACAGGGCCTGAACTTCAGTGCAGGATTGGGGGATTTGCACACAAGATATTGAATCCCTGCAAGTCTATGAGGCTCTCATAATGTGACAATAACCTGCAGAAAATTTTAACTTCACAATTGTTTTCAGCAGTTTCCCATGATATGTCATACCATAAACGTCTGCATGTTTGAGGATATTATAAAACACACTAAAAACACATTAATTTGGGCAGGTTTTAGCAGAGGATACGGTCCCTCAAAGAAGTCTGCAAGTGAGCCAGTGCACAGCCTATCCAGGTATGATTGTCAACATCATATCACCTTCCTCAATTGATAAACTCCTCCATAATCTCTCACTTTAATGTGCATGTTAAAGTAGCATCACATGCTCTGCATGCATCCTGAGATTTTTTAAATGTTTCAATAGTTGCCCACAAAAATCAAAAATCTAGTATTTCAAAATTTTAGAATATCACAAAACACTAGTCCGGAAAAGGATTTATAATACAGAAATGTCGATCTTCTGGGCAACTATGCTCATTTATGTCCTTCTGTATTGTTGTTATTGTTATTGGGGTCTTTCATCTTCATCTTGACATTTCGCCAAAGATTCACTATGACACCAAGAACAAGACACTTGTAGTCTATTTCCTGGACCCATCCTCATGGCAGCTCTTGATCCACTGAGTCCAGCTCAGTCCACTCCTTGTGAGTTCTTGAACCTGCTTTCTTTGATAATCCTCTGAAGGCCTGTCCTTGTTGCTTGAGCTGTTTTTTTTTTTTTGTTTGTTTGTTTGTTTGTTTTTTTAAGATTTATTTTTGGGCCTTTTCATGCCATTATTTGATAGAGGAAGGACAGTGGATAGATTCGGAAACAGAGAAGAGAGCGGGGAGAGACATACGGTAAAGGGCCACAGGCTGGATTCGAACCCAGCGTAGCGTCTTAAACCACTCGACCATCTGCACTCCCGATCTGTTTTTTTTTTTTGTTTTTTTTTGTTTTTGTTTTTTTATTATTATTATTGTCCACACTTTACCCTTCAGTCTAATTTCCATGAAAATGCTTTGATACAACCTCTGAGAACAGCGTGTTCTTTCAACAGTGACCTTCTGTGGTTTACCCTCCTTGTGGAGGGTTTCAGAGTATAGAGTCAAGACAGCAGGTTTTTCCCCAATATTGTAATATTTTCAGATAGTTAATTATAGTTTTGTGTGATCTGTAAGCCGAACCATCAAGATTTAACAAAAGTACTCTTGAAATGTTTCACTTTGTATGAGATAAATCTAGATCTAAATCTAAATAATTTAAATATGGAAATTTAACTTTCTGAAGTAAATCAGGGGAAATAATGAACTTTTACATTATTTTTTTGACATTCACCTGTGCAGTGGCTGCTGCCAGGGTAGCAATTAGCCCTAATGTAGCTGTACTAAAGTGGCAGTTTAATCAGAACCGGATCAAATTTCATTATTAAATAAAAAGCAAAGAGCTAGACTGAAAGCTGATCTTGACAGAGAAGATATTTTTTGCCCTTTTCTTTCGGCCTTAGCATGAGTTTTATTCACCAACAGGCTCCACCGTTCATAAACTATGGCAGAGCTCAGGTTACCACAAGAGCTGTGCATGCCTGCTACCTCATTTTGTCCTGTCACTGTGATTGGCCTGCACTGAATGTAATAGACGGGATGTTTGTCCATTTGCCTTCTGATAATTTTTTTGCCCTTCCCAAACACCTTGTATAAGAGGCTTTCCAAATAAGCATGAATTATTTCCCATTTAGTGGATCTATGAAACAGTCTGTCAGGTTACTTTGAGGTGGCTGCAAATACCATATATACAGTTGAAACCAGAAACCAGAAACCACTACTGTGAGAAGCTTGTGGAAGCATATCCACAACGTTTGACCCAAGTCATACAGTTTAAAGGCAATGCTACCAAATACTAATGAAATGTATGTAAACTTCTGACTCTCAAGAAAATAATAAAAAAAATGGTCTAAAAAATGATCTCTCTCATTATTCTGGCATTTAGCAAATAGAAATAATTTTGGTAACCCTAATTGACCAAAAACAGGAAAAGTTTAATCTGATTTAATGTTAGACGGTGAGAAAAAAAAGTTTATGTGCCTTTTTATATAGTGCATGTAAACTTCTGGTTTCAACTGTACATATTTATGTTCATACATAAATGGTATTATAATTTCTTGGAAAATGCAGAGAATAATGATCTTTTTTCCTCTTTTCCTCAAAACATACAAATATTAAGTGGCATTAAAAAAAACAGGCATTATTACAGTACTGCTTTCAAAATTACCTTTATTTTCAAAAAAAGTTTTTCCATTTTTGAAAATAAAGGTACATCTAAAAAGTGCAATAGTGGCATGTTTATAAGTTAAAGGCCTTTCTGCGGGCATATTTGTAAACCTTTACAGTTCTACCTAACACAAAAGTAATTGCAGCCTCCTGTGTGGTTAGGCAATTGCACAGCCTGACATCATGATTATTATCCGATTGATTGTGCAGCACTAATACGAATATTGAGTTCTGACTGTGTGTGTGTGTGTGTGTAGGAGTGTGGCAGTATTAATATAAATCTGAAACACTTTAGAGGTAAAGGAAGACAGATCTGACTTGCAATTTTCTCCTTATGTCACTCATGTATTGTTGATTAAATATTGCTCTTGTCTTCCAGACTCCATCTTCAAAGACAGAACAGGAGAAAATCCATGTGAGTGATGGTGTCTGTGTACTACAACATGATTCAAATATTGTGGAGCAGTACCTTCATGTTGACTAGTGTTTTTTTGCACACAGTCTTGTTGAAGGCAGACAGGTTTGGAAAATAAGCAGCATAGCTAACTAGCAGGTAGCTCAATAACTGGAGACTATTGAGCTACATGCTATCTTATCAGTTAAATTTGAGCACACTGATTTACCTTTATTTGGCTCTCTGTAGCAAAAAGGTTCAGACTATTGTTTGATTATACATGACATTAGGCTGGCTACACACTAGATGATTTTGAGGTCTTAACTAATGTCTAAAACAGATTTAAAGACAGTTTAAACAGATTTTTAACATCATAGCTTTAACATTGAACCGGTGCTAATACTGATGTTTTTTTTTTTCATTAAATGTTGCTACTTGTTTGATTTTTGTGATTTTTAACTTCCTTATCACTTTAGAGGTTTTTCCAACAATGGAAATCCACAGTAGAACTTCTTATTTAAACTTTTTCACTATGAAACATACTTTTAAAAAAAAGGCAGCATAGCCTCTTTAGCCTGTAATAAATCCCAGCCACAGAGATAAGCCTTTCTGTCTTGTTGCAACCTGTTTCTCTTCTCATCCAGGATTTGAGAAGCAGTGGTGGCATGCATACCAATCAGCTGTGTGCAGAGCTGACCTCTTGGGTTTTGTTTACCATCCTTATCAAAATTGCGGTCCTTGTACCTGGATCCCATAAGGTAGTGGTGCAGAGAAGTAACCTTGCAAAGCAGATGGATACGCCTGTTCCCGTGTTTCTCACTGGGGAATCCATCTTGTAAAGCTCCCACCTGAACCGTTTGGGCCCGGTTAGAAAGTGACAGGACCAATCAGCATCGAGGGGCAGTACTTTCAGGCGCAGCAGAGTTGTGACGTTAACTAGCAGCAGCAAGAGCTGGTGCAGTTATGGAGGAAGAGCTTAGTGTGGATGCTGCTAAAGTGCCAGTTTTATCAGAACTTGACAACATTTCTTCATTAAAAGAAGAACAAAGAACATCAGTGAGTTGCTTTCTTTTCAAAAATGACAAAAGTCAAGTACTTACATGTCTATAGTCGCCATGTTTTGCCTTATTCCTCAGTAGCTGCATACGCGCGGCTTGATAGCGGCTACGTCACGTGTTTTATTGCTCTGATTGGCCCGTAGAGCTGTGATAGACAGAACGTTCACCCAATCACACTCTTGAGTTTTTTTCAAATCCTCTGCCTTTTCTCAAACGTTTCCTATTGAAGCTTTCCCAGATGGATGTGTGAAACAAATCCATCTGGCACGTCAGGTTAGCAGATAAGTGGAGTATACTCAAATCAAATTTAAATCTTTTGCAAACAGACTTTCAATAAAGTAGTCTTTAGTAGTCAATGAGTGAAGTTTTTACTCTGTGATCAGAATCTACGTCCATGCATAAAAGGTCATTTCAGGGCTCTTACCCTGGGTATGAGGTCAGCAGCTGATGAATCCGGTGCACTCACTTTCTTGTCAGTTGTTCGAATGGAGATAGAAGTGTGATAAGAGTTTTTTAACCAAATACTGTGCACTTAAAGTTGCAGGGAGATCCTAGTCTGTGGCATATGTAGTAAGTTTGTTTTTGTTCCAAGAGGTTGTAGAGTTGAGACGTCCTGCCACAATCTTTATACCCTTATTCTCGACAGCATCTGCACAACCTGCTCACGTACTTAGATGACGGGAAAATGTTTAAAGTGCTCCACTAATGTCAACCATATCAAAGCTGCTGCGTGATGCAAACTTGGTGATCTAACCAGCCAGTTTGAGCGTGTGCACAGCAAAAACTTGTTAGATTGCTATTATTGCTTTTGTCATATTTCTCTCACAGTAGCATGCACTTCAGATTTGAACATTTCCACCTTTGACAAATACTGGCAACTGTCTACATGATATTTGAAATTCATTCAGAATTGCTCATGTAAAATCCGTTAGTAATCATATTCAATAATCGTGATATCAATATCAATCAAAATAATCGTGATTGTGACTTTTGCTGTAATGAAGTGGCTCCAGTTAAATTAGGAACCAATTTTATGTTTATGCCTATGCTCCCCTTGTAAGATCTGTACACCAGCGGTATCATAAAATGACTTTACGTCACAGAGTCTGAGACTCAATAGTAGTATTTATAAGCTAAAATGTTTTGGATTTTTGATCTCCAGCCTTACTCAGGACTATATCATAGACTTTTCGCCGCAACTTTTTACTAAACACACATTAGCAACCGACTTATGGAAGCTCTGCTACCCACTTCTGTGTCCCAACCCACCAGTTTGATTGTGTTTGCTGCAGCTCGCTCTCTTTTGCTCTTGCATGTCTGATCTAGAATCCTAAATATCAGCCATGTAGAATCCTGAAAACCATGTTTTTTTCTCCATATAAGGACATTTCGAAGTGAATAAATTTGAGGAGATCTTGATTTCTTATTAAGGAGTTGGTTTTTGGTCTTTAGGCCTGACTGGTTGAGAACTGCTGGTCTAGAAGAGGCATTGATGGCTGAGTAGTAAAGGACACCCCCCCCATGCACAGAGACTGGTGTCCACAAGGCAGGCATCTCTGTATCAAATTAGCCTTTGTCTCTTTTTCCACATGCTATCCTCTAATCTCTCTCCAGTTTCCAACTCTATCCAATGTCAAATTATTCCAATAAAGACATAAGAGCCCAAAATAAAGCATCCAGTGTGTAGCCAGCCTTAATGAATTATGACAGAATTCTTGCCCAGTTTTGATGAAGTTACTGATTCCTACAACTACCAGGACTTACTGGGATACCAACATGAAGTTCTCTATTATTTATGTGATGTTCTGACTCCACTGGGTTTTACAGACTATTCCTCATTTTTACATCCATCTCAAAATGTTCTTACTATAATCAATCAGTTAAATCAAACACATTTAACAGTATCTGAGCTTAAAAGGACATTGTGAATGTGAAGGTACTGTGTCTGTAATATTTGAATAATGACCAGTTTCTTGGTGCTAAAGTTGTGGCACACACATTGTAGTTGTAGAAATCAGTGACACCATCACTCAGGAGGATAAAAATACAAACTCAAAACTGAAAGATAAAGGATTTTCAATGGTACATAACAGTTGTCATTCTGGAACAAGAATATTTTGTTCATACAAGTAAAAGCATCCTTTATTTGTTGTTTACAATAAACTCACATTTTTTAACTGATCGTCCCAGATTTGATATACAGTGCATTCAAAAAGTATTCAGACCCCTTCACTTTTGTCATTTTTGTTAGGTTGCAGCCTGATGCTACATTTGAAAAGGGTGCAAGGGTCTGAATACTTATGCCATTGTGATATCTTGTTTTATTTTTTATAAATTTGTAAAATGTTCATTTTCACTTTGTCAAAATGGAGTCCTTGGAGTCGATTAATGAGAATAAAAATGTTTTTTGTTTTTTGATTTTTTTTTTTTTATTTTTACAGTGGCAATAGGCTGCAACATCAGAAATTGAAAACAGTGAACGGGGTTTGAATACCTTACTGAATGCACAGTAAACGGGCCCACCCACAGCATTGGCTGGGCCCCTAAAAAACTGAGAGAATGGGCCCTCCTCAGTTGTAATTAGTTGATTATACTGATGCATGTGTGTTAGATCAGGAACACTGGTGCTAGCATCCTGGCTAACAGTTACTTAATGTTAGGGCTGAAAAGTGTGTCAACTAAAATTGGGTTCTGATGTTAAAACTATTTATCTGCGGCATTTTTAAATCTCTTATTCCATTCATTATTGCCACGTCTTTTAGCTGTTATTAATCTTTTTTTTTTTTTCTTTTTGCTGCTTTTTGGCTACTTTATCTGCCTTTTGCCATTGTTTGCCCGCTTTTGCCACTTTTCACCCATTTTGCGCCACTTTTTGGAATTGTTTATCCAGTTTGAACCTGTTTAATTTCACCCATTTCTGCCCTTTTTATGTCATATTTGCATTTATTTTGCCTCCTTTTGCCATTTTCTGACACGTTTTTGTCCTTTTTTTCAACATCTTTTTGTAACTATTGGCTCCTATAGCTATCTTTTGCCATTTTAGCTGCTTTTTACTCATTTTTTGCTGTGTTTTGCCCATTTTGTCCACTCTCCCCCCCCCCTTTTTTGGCACTTTTGCCAATTGCTGCCACTTTTGTTCCCCCTGCCCTCTATTGTCCATTTCTGCAACTTCTTTCTCACACTTTTCGCCTATTTTAACCACTTTAAATCCATTAATGCCACTTTAACCCATTTTTGGCCACTGTTCATCCATTTTTGTCAATTTTCTACCATCCTGCAATTTTTGCAAATTATTGCATAGCTATGAAGTCTGACATTACTTTTATAATCATTTAGTTCACTGTGCCCCTCCACATTGTTAACACCACAAAAAAGGTAATATGTTTCATGGAAAACGGGTTTGCACTTTGAAAAATGTTACATTGTGCTACAGCTGAAGTTTAAAAACAATCATATTTGTTGCTTTGATATGAGTGGTTATTATTCAGGTAAAAAATATTCTTGTCACAGTTTAAACTTTATAATGGAGAATGATTTTGCTGACCTCCATGGGCCCCAGTTTAGCTGGGCCCCAGAAAGCTCTCCCCTTTATCCTCCCTTCTGGGCAGCCTTGACTGTAAATTGTGTTTTATTTTGCGTTTTATTTTTGAAAACTTGTTTAAACCACAGTACAGTCAGGTCCAAAAGCATTGTGACAGTGACACCATTTTTATTATTTGGTTTCTGTTTGCAAACCCAATGGATTTGAAGTGAAATAAACAAGATGTCACAGGTGTTTATACTTTCAGCTTTAATATAGGGGTTTCACAAAAATATGGCAAGAACCATTTAGAAATTATAGCCATTTTATTCAGAGTACCTCCAGTTATCTGGAGCTGAAAGTATTTGGTTTAGTCAGGAGTAGTTTGATGTCCAGGTATGATCTGTACCCTCCTTACTTAAAGACCAATGGAGCAGATTAAGGTCTGGCAATGATTACTCTAGTGGGCTGCCATTCCTTAACAATAAATGCCATATTTGTATAAAACCCCTCAAATAAATGTTGAAAGTCTTCAGTCCCATATAGATTGTTTTATATCAAATTCATGACTGGGGTGAATAGAAGCAACTCAGTACTTAAAGACCTAACTGTAATTCAAAGCGTTCAGAACATAGACCACATACAAGGAGTGGATGCAGCCTCATTGTTACTTTTTTAAATTTTATAGATTTTATTGGTTATTGTTTACCACATCTGTGCAACAGCTAAAATATAATGTCCTGTTAGCTGATCTTTGGTGGTAGAAAAACTGTCTGTTTCTGTTGAGCACAGTTTTTATATCCTAGTTTAGGAAGACAAAAAGGAATCACAAAACAAACATATTTGAGTGAAACTGGTCTTTTTTTGTCCATACTATCATTACAGTGGCATCACCAAAACCAAGCATCGAGGTCATCAGTCAGACGCTGGACTGGGCACTCCTGCAGTGTCAAGTTCAAGGTGCTTTTCCAAAACCTTCCCTGAAGTGGCAGGATGGTTCTGGAGAAATTCACCATACTCATGGAGAACCGCAGCCCGGCACTGGGGGAAAATATGACATGACTGTTCAAGTTACTGTGAGGAAGACCGGCCATTATCACTGTGTCCTCAGACAGGAGGAACTCAAACATGAGATTTCTGTTAAGACCTTTGTGCTGATACCAGGTAAGGTTTCTTTTTTTGGTTATTTTATTTTTTAATATGCATTGTTTACTCTGACCTGCATGTAGAGTCATTACAGAGTTGCATAAACCTGCTTTTCTGTTTCAGAGAAAGAGTGTCAGAGACAGGCTGAGGTTTCAAGCAATAACTCCAACGCTGGATGGTTTGTTGGTGGATGTCTTTTCGGAGTTGGATTGGTTGTTGTTGTTCTACTTTTGGCTCTATGGTTCATCCATCCTTTCCGTTTCAAAGGTAGGTTTAGAAAATGTTTCATATGAACATTGTCATGAATTGAATCTTTCAAACAACTGAAGCTTGCAGGAACTAGAAATAGCAGTCATCCATTCAAACATTCCAATAGTCATAGGCTCATTCAGGCCTCTAGAGGGTAAGTTGTTGAAGTGAAAATCTCAGAATGTAATTTAGTTTGCTCCCTGTTATAAGTGAGGGGATGAGGTAAGTGCAACAGTAAAACAAACCCAGGACTACTATAATAAATACACTCTAACATGAATTTAATCTTATCCGAGTGAAGCAGTATCTTTCAGCTCCAAGTGTATAAAGTAAACCTACAAACAAGAACAAAGAAACAAAAGAGAACATTGAAGTCTGTTTTGTGCTGCTCTTTCAGATATACACTGTAGCTACGCTGTAGTGACCTGTGCTGTTGTGAAAAGCACATGCTTGTGTTTTGGTGTGTTGCTTTGCTCGTCAATAAAAAAGAGGAGGCATCAGAGGAGGTGGAAAGTACTGCTGCTGAATCAGCTGAGGCAGGAGACTGGTGAATATTTTCATTGGTCACCTACTGATAGAGACATGGATTAGACCTGATGCTTATGTATCTATGCAAGTAGATTTGAGTAGCTGTATCACTGTCTCCAGCCGTTTGTCTCCTTCTAGAGTACAAACCTGTAAACAGTTGTAAGACTGGTGCAACCCAACAGTGCTACCCAGTTGATCAATCTCAGGGCTGGCAGTCTGGATGTTCGTTAAGTGTGAAGGCCTTTGTGTAGGGTTCAGGACTATGTGGACCTGTGTATATGGAGTATGCTATGATGTAGTTTGAATGCTGAAGTACAAATCAGACTTAAGGTTGGCGTACACTGCATTTTTCAGCACATTCAAACACAAATTTGAGTCAGATGACTCACCTGGAAGTTTGAGCACTTCCAGTGTGATCGTATGTCATTTGATGTGCAGCGTAGGCCAATTATTCCCAAAGCTGGGGTTGCAAGACACTGAGAGGGGTGAGAGATGCGAGATTCCTTCCAAGAAGTCAACTAATATTTTCTAAGGATTTCAAATGATATATTCTACCCATTATCGTAAAACGATATGCATAAACTTAGTTAGAGCTGTAGTCATTAGGTAAGATTTCCGCTGAAATCAGTGGAATGTTTTAAAAGGCTGCACATGGCTAATCTTGAATGCTCATGGCTGTGTACAACACCTGAACCACCTCTAGAGATGGCGGGGATCCTCAGTCCCTTGCCATACTATTTTTGGTGTTGCAAACTGTAAAGTTTGAAAAAAAACCTGGTGTAGGAGGACTCAGACCGACCAATTAGCTGCTCTCGACTGGTCAGATGGATTTCTGGCATATTTGAGATTTTGGTTGTACCACTACACACCCTTGCGCAGGGACATTTGAAAACTGTCAGTGTCTTGAAATACCATGAAACAGCAGGAATGCTTCTTTGATGCATCTTCCTTTTAATAAAGGAAACAGAGGAGCAGTAAATAGGATTTCCTGCAGACCTCCAGCTGATATTTGTAACTATTTAGCTGCAAATTGTGCTTGTGGTTTCCGTATGTGTAAGAGAGTCATGGTGAGAATGGTTATTGCTTTTGTAGACACCTGAGGACAAGAGATCTGACTTCATCACTGTGTATGAGGCATTTCAGATTTTAATTCCAAATTCCAATGATCTTTTGCACAGTTTGTCCTGACTTCGCTCATACAGTGTGAGCACATAAATCATGCGTGATGGTCATGCATCATCAGTGATTCAGTTGCACAGTGTGAGCTGATATTCCACCAAGACTGCTAGAGAGTTGGCATGAAATTGCAGAGAGCGGGCCTGGCTTTAGGGCCACATGTCCTCCAACAAGTCTGCTATCAGCAGATCGTCATTATTTAAAATCTCAGAGTACTAAATTATAAAAACAAGAGATTACATTTATGATTCAGACTAGAATCAAAGTTGATAGATACAAAAAAGAAAACAATTAATGAAAATTTATTAACTGTTTAAATGCAAAAATGAAGTTTTCTATCATTTTACCGTTTGTTTTTTACATTTGTTCCATTATATTAAATCTTGTCTTCTGTCTTTCTCTTGTTTGACAGTAATTAATGTTCTGTCAGAGCTGAATCCAAGACAAGACAAGCTGAATAATCATCAGAGAGATCAAAATGAGAGAATGATTGATCACCGTAAGTACACTCATGAAATTTATAAGAACAAGAAGAAGTCCTCAGAATTTTCTCAGTGTCTGTTGAACGATATCAATAGAAATCACAGTATATGGTTTATGTAACTAATTTATTTCATAATATCATAGCAGTAAGACAAACAATTATCTGGCCCCTCTACTTTTTTCACTGTAAATAAAAGAAGTGTTAAAACTTTTTTTAATTAAAAAATGAGGTGATCAATGGGGCCAGACCGATTGGGTTTTTGGGGGTCAATGTCAATACCAATATTAGGGAAAAAAATTCCATTAACTGATATATCAGAAGATTAAATTTTTAAATAATTTTTAAAAATTAGTTATTGAATAAAATAAATAACTGCTTCTGATCCCTTAAATATAGTTCAAAGATGTGTTACAAAGGTATAAATTGAAGACAGATCAAATACTTTGATTGCCAAAAAATTACTATCATCAACCAAATACTGTGCAAAACAGCAGTAACCTCCTGGAAATCAAGATATTGTTCCTGGTGTACACAACGTTGCACAGATGTGTCTAATGAAGTGGTCAGTGAGTGTATTTACAAATGACTTTTTTAATGAATTTATTGTTATGTTCAGGTAACAGGCAGGTGGCTTAACACTGTCATAAAAGTCACAGGTAAAATGAAATGTGCCTCTGATGTTCTCTAAACATGCATTCACATTTTCTCTTTAATCTTTCTGAGCTGTGAAGTCATAATGAATCAAACTCTGACCAGAGTGAATGTTTAAAGAAACATGCAAACCAAAGTATCAACTGTATCAAAATGTTAAAAAAATGTTTACAGACGAGACCAATGTTTGAACATATAGTTTAAATTTTTTTAATCCTTTTTTTATGGGGTGGGGGTCTGCAGGATAAATTATCTTCCCCTAGGGGAGGCTTACTTGCCCACACTTTGAAAACCCCTGCTTTAGTCTCTCTGCTGCCAAGGTAAATATGGATCATCTGGCATAAAAAAAGCCAGAGTGCCCTCTACTGGATGAATAATAGAACAGACTGAGACGTCACGTCCAAGCAGTGTTGTAGTACTCAAGTCCAGGACTCAGGTGACAGCAGAAGGTAAACATTCTGTGCACGCGTTATTTTGTTTGTTGAGCCCGTGAGACGACAGAAAAGAAAGCATGACACTGTGGAATTATCCCCATTATGATGGATTTTTGGATAAAAGGGACAATAACAGCATCCTGGAGAAATGTAAGTTTAAAAGCTCTGTTTGCTTTCATTGAATCAGCTGTGCAGCTGTTCCAATTACACACTGTTATTATGCAGAGCTTTAGAGTTATTCTGTCTACCTCTGTTCAGCTTGTATTCAGATTGTGATCATGTTACTGAGCTGTTAAGGTTTTCCTGCCTGTTAGTGGTGCTATTAGGCTGCAGAGATACAGATTATGGACAGTAAATTACGCTGTACATTGACATTAGAGTCAGCACATTCAAATGCAGACATGTGGTCATTATCTGTCGTATTTACAATCGACAATTGGAACAATTGGCTAAAGGATTTTAATACTAATTAACGTAACAAGTTACTTTTATCAGTATGTAACGCAGTAATCTGATGAATTTCAAAAGTAACACTACCCAACACTGTACACTTGAGCCTCAGTTTCAAAATTCAACCAGTTTCTGCTGCCAGTCAACAACACTGCAGCTTTAAAGTCAGCAAAAGGCTCAATTCATATTATTTCCATAATATGAATAAACAATAAGAGATAAGAACAAGAATTCAAAATAGGTGCCTTAAGCCCCAAATGCATCTAATTAACACACTGAAGCCAAAAAAAAGCACGTTCTTGTGATGTCTTCATAATAAAACAATCTGGTTGTTATGGTTGAGGGTGAAGGCAGATTTTTGCTTGGTCCAGGGCTCGGGTTTTGTCTGAGTTTATTTCTAGAAGTACCTGGTTGCTGGTCTGAGAGTCCCCACTGCTGTTCCTCAACTCATTCCTCAAACAACGCAGATGTGAGGAACACTGATGTGACAGGAAGGGTCAGAGATATGGATATGAGTTTAAATAAGTCTATAAGGGATCCAGAGGTTTTTGCCTTGTAAAACCAAACTTCTCATGAGTGGGATTAACACAGCTGTGCCCAGGAGGACAAATGTTTTCCCTGTGTAATTGCCCATCAGCCAAAAACACAGTAATCATATCTCATTTTGGTGAGCGACTCAGTTCAATCTCCTGACTGATTAAATCCCTCATTATTACAATCTGTAATGCCAAAATAGTATCAACTAATTTTATTTACATACGATTTGATTTATGTCAACAAGAAGTGAAATTGTGGTCTTGATCACTTACGTTTAAACAGGATATCATTTATAAATCCTGTGGTGTATTTAGCTCCAGGTCTTGTCAAATGATAAAAATTCCTCTCATAGCGATAAAAACAATTCTTTATAATTGAACATTTATTCCTAATATGGACACAGGCTGTCCTATGGTATGAGAAATGGCCATGTTTGATCTTGGTGCAGCACTAAAATGCATCCAAAATATGCACGGAGATGTGCCAGTTCATGACGAGTGCAGGGACATCAAGGGGATTCAGATAGAGTGGACATGCAGAAGATCGAATGTAGGGCTCATATGTATGTTTAGAGTCAAGTTTTTACTCAGCACGTGAGGGTTTGCAGCAGTGCGATGAATCTTAGATCTGGGCTCAGATCAGGTTTTGTGAACAGGTTGCTGTTTTAAGTCCATAGTCATTTTGAATGTATATTTATAATGAATATTACAGTCTTGTAGATTCATCATCAGTGGATTCTAAAAATGTTAAAATCTGTAAGAATTGTCATATGTTACAAGGTCAGCATGTTTTTGCCTGACCTTTTTAGATTATTTGCAAATAAATTATCTGTCTATAGTAGCTAATTAACCCTTTTGTGTTCAAACATTCAGCACTCAGTAAATGGTGCCTGCATCTAATATTGGCTCATGTCTCTTTATAAACATTACAGCAGCCTATATATCAATCGTTGGTCGTATTGATATTGCTAAAAAATTGTCCGGCCCACAGGACATCTTGTTGGAGCAAATCCGGCCCCCTACCCTAAATGAGTTTGAGACCCCTGAAATAGAGTCTTTGGAAGCACAGCATCACTTCACGGAGACAGTGAAATAAAGAGAAAGGTGGTGACGTAAAACATTTTAAGCTATAGCATAAGCTCAGCTTAAGCTGAGAAATAATGGAAAAAAATGAAAGAAACATCCAGAGCTAGGCTAACTGTTTGACTCTGCTTACAGTGATGTCCTTATTCTAGTAATTTCTCTACAGCAAACAGAAATCCCCCTCCTGGTTTTATACAGCTTTGACAAATATGATTGAACAAGCAACCAAAGGTTTTTGCTAAACAGCTTTTAATCGATAACACTGTCTGATCTTCTCTTTTCTTTGCTGCAGGTGCCGGTGGTTCATACGAAAATCCTGATTCGTATTCTGCATCAGAAAATGGCAAAACAAATGGTGTACAGATTACATAGTTGGAGGACTTTGCCATGTGCACAGAAAGACTTAAGCAGACACTTGGATTTATTCCTTTATGAAAGAGTCGCAAGAAGAAAGCCAAAACTGAACTTTTTGGCCTAAATGCAAGGCACTTAACCTGACACGCGAGATGGAAGGCACTTAACCTGACACGCGAGATGGAAGGCACTTAACCTGACACGCGAGATGGAAGGCACTTAACCTGACACGCCAGATGGAAGGCACTTAACCTGACACGCCAGATGGAAGGCACTTAACCTGACACGCCAGATGGAAGGCACTTAACCTGACACGCCAGATGGATGTGTTTCAACGTTTCAGCTTCAATAGGAAACGTTTGAGAAAAGGCAGAGGATTTGAACAAAACTCAGAGTGTGATTGGATGAACGTTCTGTCTATCACATCTCCACGGGCCAAACAGAGCAACAAAACACATGACGAAGCAGCTATCTAGCGGCGCTTGCGCTGCTACCAAAGATTACATTTCTACATTATAAAGCAAATTACATTTTTCTCTTATTTTCCTAAATATTAAAGCAAAACAGAGTATTTTTCAAGTCATCAGCCATTTGAGCATAATTCAAATGTTTTTGAACAAACTTCATAATGATAACCATTATTTTTTTAAAAATAAAAACCTCAAAATGCACTGTTCCACATTATTAAGCACAACAGAGTTTTAAAACATTTTATAGCTTGTAATGAACTGAAAATGGCCATTTGTTGAATCTGCAGCATCAGGAGGTCATATTTACTGAAATCAAAGCTATTTCAATCAAAAACATCTTAACAGCACAAGTTACATGTTAACATAGGAGCCCTTCTTTGATATCACCTTCACTATTCTTGCATCCATTGAACTTGTGAGTTTTTGGAGAGTTTCTGCTTGAATTTCTTTGCAGGATGTCAGTATATCCTCCCAGAGCTGCTGTTTTGATGTGAACTGCCTCCCACCCTCATAGATCTTTAGCTTGAGGATGCTCCAAAGGTTCTCAGTAGGGTTGAGGTCAGGGGAGGATGGGGGCCACACCATGAGTTTCTCTCCTTTTATGCCCATAGCAGCCAATGACACAGAGGGATTCTTTGCAGCATGAGATGGAGCATTGTCATGAATAAAGATCAGACACTTAATAATTGTGTAAAGCGGTGTATTTTACATAATGCAGTCACTGACTCATTTACTCACTCACATCACCAAATGCTATATTATATAAATTTTTTTGTGTACGGTAATGAATTTATTTCATCATAGTGGCCCTAAAAATGTCTAAAAATGCATAAAAAATGTGCACATGAATGATAATTTTATCTTAAATAGTACAATTAGATTCTTTTTGACATAATAAGTACAAAAAATTTTGTATACAAAGGTCTCTGATTTTTTCTATAAGTTTTACCATGTTTGTGAGAATCACCCTGCTGCTGCTTGTTTGCATAACGACACTGCCGAGTGTACTGCCCTTCGTAACTGATTGGTCCTGTCGACGGCTGACCGGGCCCAAACGGTTCAGACGGGTGCTTAACAAGATGGATTCACCAGTGAAAAACAAGGAAACGGGCATATCCATCTGCTTTGCAAGGTTACAAGGCACTATGTGTGGCAGAAAACTAACACTACACATCACCCTGAACACATCATCCCACCGTGAAACATGGTGATGGCAGCTTCACTCTGTGATGCTTTTCTTCAGCCGGGACAGGGAAGCTGGTCAGAGTTGATGGCAAGATGGGTGGAGCCAAATACAGAGCCTAAATCCATTGAGAATCTGTGGCGAGACTTGAAAATTGCTGTTCACAGATGCTCGTCATCAAATCTGACTGAGCTTGAGCTATTTTGTAAAGTGTATGTGCAAAGTTGGTAGAGACATACCTCAAAAGACTTGCAGCTGTAATTGAAGTGAAAAGTGGCTCTAGAAAGTATTGTCTCCAGGGGGGATGAAAACTTTTGCACACCACACTTTTCAGATTTTTACTTGTAAAAGAATACATTTGAAAACATGTATGTTTTCCTTTCACTTTGCAATTATGTGCCACTTTGTGTCGATCTACCACGTAAAAATTCCAATAAAATATATTTATTTTAGTGGTTGTAATGTGAAGAAATGTGGAAAAGTTCAAGGGGTATGAATACTTTTGAAAGCCATTGTATCTCCACTGTAAACAGTTACAGTGCATCCAGAAAGTGTTTACAATGCTTCACTTTTTCCAAATTTTATGTTACTGCCTCATTCCAAAATGGAATAAATTCATTTTTTTCCTCAAATTTCTACACAACACTCAATAATGACAATGTGAAAAAAGTTTTTTTTTAATTTTTGCAAATTTATTAAAAATAAAAACTAAGACATCACATGTACATAAGTATTCACAATCTTTGCTCAGTACTTTGTTGATGCACCTTTAGCAGCAATTACAGCCTCAAGTCTTTTTGAATATGATACCACAAGCTTGGCAAACCTATCTCTGGGCGGTTTCACCCATTCCTCTTTGCAGGACCTCTCAAGCTCCATCAGGTTGGATGGGGAGCGTCAGTGCACAGCCATTTTCAGATCTCTCCAGAGATGTTCGATCAGATTCAAGTCTGGGCTCTGACCGGGCCACTCAAGGAAATTCACAGAGTTGTCCTGAAGAAACTCCTTTGATATCTTGGCTGTGTGCTTAGGGTCGTCGTCCTGTTGAAAGATGAACCGTCGCCCCAGTCTGAGGTCAAAAGCACTCCGGAGCAGGTTTTCATCCAGGATGTCTCTGTACATTGCTGCATTCATCTCTCCCTCAATCCTGACTAGTCTCCCAGTTCCTGAAAAACATCCCCACAGCATGATGCTGCCACCACCATGCTTGGCTGTAGGGATGGTATTGGCCTGGTGATGAGCGGTGCCTGGTTTCCTCCAAACATGACGCCTGGCATTCACGCCAAAGAGTTCAAGCTTTGACTCATCAGACCAGAAAATTTTGTTTCTCGTGGTCTGAGAGTCCTTCAGGTGCCTCTTGGCAAACTCCAGGAGGGCTGCCATGTGCCTTTTACTAAGGAGTGGCTTCCATGTGGCCACTCTACCATATAGGCCTGATTGCTGGATTGCTGCAGAGATGGTTGATCTTCTGGAAGGTTCTCTTCTCGTCACAGAGGACTGCTGGAGCTCTGACAGAGTGACCAATAGGTTCTTGGTCACCTCCCTGATAAAGGCCCTTCACCCCCAATCACTCAGTTTAGACGGGGGTCCAGCTCTAGGGAGAGTCCTGGTGGTTCTGACCTTCTTCCATTTAATAATGATGGAGGCAACTCTAATCACTGGGACCTTCAAAGCAGCAGAAATTTTTCTCTACCCTTCCCCGGATTTGTACCTTGAGAGAATCCTGTCTCGGAGGTCTACAGACAATTCCTCTGACTTCATGCTTGGTTTGTGCTCAGATATGCACTGTCACCTGTTGAACCTTATATGGACAGGTGTGTGCCTCTCCAAATCATGTCCCATCAACTGAATTTACCACAGGTGGACTCCAATTAAGCTGTAGGAACATCTCAAGGATGATCAGTAGAAACAGGAAGAATCTGAGCTCAATTTTGTGTGGCAAAGATTGTGAATACTTATGTACATGTGATGTCTTAGTTTTTATTTTTAATACATTTGCAAAAATTTCAAAAAAACTTCTTTCATATTGTTATTATTGGGTGTTGTGTGTAGAACTTTGAGGGAAAAAATGAATTTATTCCATTTTGGAATGAGACTGTAACATAACAAAATGTGGAACAAGTGAAGCTTTATGAATACTTTCCGGATGCACTGTATATCACTGTCTGCCCCTTCGCACTTATAGCCTCTATTTATAATAATAATTCCTGAGGTATCACAGCCACCCTCTTCTCAGTCAAGGATGTTTTAGGATGGTGTCTTTCTATTAACATGCTGCTGACACTCCCTATCCAGAGACAGAGAACTCTGGATGGAGAGTGCTGCAGGCATCTGTGAGCCACTATCCTTGATCAGAAATGTCCTGGAGAAGTGTTGATAAGTCCCATTCATTACAACAATATAGAAAATATAAAAACACAAAATTGTGCCAAACACAGAGGCTTTATGAGTGAGAAATAAAACCAAAATTTTCTTATAGTGTACAACTTTTTCTGGCCAATTGCTACCTTAAACTCACTTAATTACATGGAGAAAGTTAGATCCGTCTGCTATGCTGTATAGCCAGGTTCTTCTGCTGTACTTGCTGTTTCACCTCGTGTTTGCTTTTGTGTTTTCTCTGGCTGCGTCATGAGCATTTTTTAAGCTATCATAACCGTACTCGATACCTGTTAAAGGAGGACAGCACTATAGAGCACAAAAGAGAGCTCAGGCCATAGTCAAATACCTGATATGTAGGATGTACACTATAAACATGGAGACAGTCATGGATGTTACTATAATGTTATGTCCAGAGATCACAAACAGAATAATTACATCAATAATCAATAGAAGCATCAGATCAAAGTGGTCAGAACACACATCTCTGTTTCTTAATGTTTTTATTTGTGCATGAACATAAAGCTCCTGGTGTGTCAGTTTGACTTTGCATAAAATCTGTCTCTAAAAAAAATTAATGTTGACCACTGTTAGTCCTAATAAGCTGCTGGAAAAAGTGAAGTATTGAATATTTTTGTGATACATTAATGAAGTGATTTTATAGAAAGAAACAAAACTACTTTGTTTTTGACTGTTGAAAAAGCATCCAGTGCTGAGAAAAGTATTTTTCACCCCCTTTCTGATTTCTTATCTTTTGCACATTTATCATCCTTAAATTTTTCAGATTATCAAACAAATGTTCATATTAGGCAAAGATAGCCTGAGTAACTACATAAGTCAGTTTTTTTTTTTTTAAGATTTATTTTTGGCCTTTTTTTGATAGGACAGTGGATAGAGTCAGAAACAGGGAAGAGAGTGGGGAGAGACATGCAGGAAATAGTGCCACGGGCTGGACTTGAACCCAGGTCGCATGTGTACATGGCACGCGCCTTAACCACTCGACTACCAGCACGCCTACATAAGTCAGTTTTTAAATGTTGATTTCATTTATTAAGGAAATAAAGCCATCATAACCAACCTGTGAAAAGGTCAATACCCCCAAAATCTTAAAAGTGGATGTGCCAACCTTGGCGAGAATGACTGCAAGCAAACTTTTTTAATAACTGGCAATGAGTCTTTCACATCACTGTGGAGGAATTTTTGCCCACTCTGCTAGCAGAATTATTTTATTTCAGCCACACTGGAGAGTTATCTGTCGTATGAACGGCCTGTTTAAGGTCATGCCACAACATCCCAATCAGATTTAAGTCCGGCCATTGACTAGGCCAATCCAAAACCTTCATTTTGTTGTTTTATGCCATTCAGAGGTGAACTTGCTGGTGTGTTTGGGATCAGTGACCCAAGTGTACTTGACCTTGAGGTCATGAACTGATGGCTGGACATTTTCCTTCAAGATTTTCTGGTAGAGAGCAGAATTCGTGGTTCCATCAATTACAGCAAGTGGTCCAGGTCCTAAAGCAGCACCACACTACTACCACCCCGTTTGACTGTTGGTCTGATGTTTTTTTTTTTATCAAATGCTGTGTTATTTTTACTCCAGATGTAACAGGTCACACACCTTCCAGAAAGTTCATCTTTTGTCATTTCAGCCCACAGAATATTTTTCCAAAAGTCTTGGGGATCATCTGGAGGTTTTTCTCAAATGTGAGACGAGCCTCTGTGTTCTTTTAGGTCAGCAGTGGTTTTGGCCTTGGAATTCTCCTATGGATGCCATTGTTGTCCAGCCTCTTTCTTATTGTTGAATCATGAACTCTGACCTTAACTGGGTCTCGTGAGGCCTGCAAGTCTTTAGATGTTGTTCTGGGTTCCTTCGGGACCTCGTGGGTGAGTCATCCATGCTCTCTTGGAGTCATTTTGGTAGGCCGGCTACTCCTAGGAAGGTTCATCACTGTTCCAGGTTTTCTTTATTTGTGGATAATGGCTCTCACTGTGGTTAGCCTGAGAAATGTCTTTGTAATCCTTTCTGTGCTGATAGATACCAGTGACTTTGTTTCTCATCTGTTCTTGAATTTATTTAGATGGCACCATGATGTGTTGCTTCCTGAGACCTTGTAACCTACTTCCCTTTTGTCAGACTGGTTTTTTATTTCAAGGATTTTTTTTTTATACAACAGGTCTGGCAGTAATCAGATCTGGGTGTGGCCAGTGAAACTGAACTCAGGTTTACAAATAATGTGGCCAATCACAGTTAAGTCATGATTCAAAGTGTGACAAATATGTGTAAAAATGAAAGAAAGCAGGAAGTTGGCAATCTTTTTTTTTCTACAGCTGTGTATATTTACGGAAGGCCAAAGACAAATAAAGGAAGATTGTTTGTCTTTGATTTATTTTAATACATCATGAATTCAAAGTACAAGGGGGAAAAGAAATGCATCACTCTTTAAACATTAAGTAGGGAAAATAAAACAAACAAAACATATATAAATATAGACAAATAAGACTAATATAGTAAATAAAGGAATGTAACATGAGAACTGTTGACTGTAAAGGTAACCATGGAGCCTCTTAGTCTGGTGGAGGAAAAATATTCATTTCAGTTTTTAATTTGCTGGCAGAACGGTTGTAATAGCTTTTTAGGTTGAGATAAGAGTCAGATACTATGTGCTCTAGGTTAAAGATTGGGAAAACAAGTTAACACTCAAAGACAAGCTTTAATTGTGTGAATAATTTTCTTTACAGCCCTGTTTTTCAATGCCAGTATTTTGAATGTGTGTACATGTGCTACATAAAGTTGTATTTAATGTTTAAGCCTCATGATCTATCTCGCTGTTTCACTTGCATTGCCTTTACTTTCACTTTGAAATCAGAATTATACTTTTTTACTTTTATAATTAAATATTTTATTGAATAAACAGCGTTGTTTCTTATTTAAGTTTTTGTGGTTGTTTCACAACAAGAGCAGCTGGTTTGATGTGTTCCAACAAAAAGCTGCAAAAGCAAGTGAAAATCAACTGGAAGAGTATTTTGCAACTAATTGGGTTAATTGGCAATTAATGCTTGGTTGATTTAATTGGTAAGTAACAGCACTGAGTATAAAATGTGTATTTTAGAGAGGCACAGTCTCCCAGAAGTAAAGATGGGCAAAGGTTCACTAATCGGCTTTCCCGGGCCTGATCCATCTCATCACTTGGTACCCAGGACCTGGCGGGTTGGACCAGACCTTGGAGGCAGCCATGTGCATCATGGAGCGGTCAGCTGGGAGGACACCAGGAGAGATGGCACGGGCCTGAAGCAGGACTGAACAATGACCATGAGGAGGCCAGAGCTGTACAGGACCAAGACTGATGCTGCATAGTCCCATACCTGACCTGACCTGCACACCTAACCAACCACTGTTTGGGTGATCAGGACAACACTGAAAGTGCCAATGATATGAACAAAATGACCAGCTTGCAATAGAATACATTTGTGTGTGCTTCAAATAAGTGAACCTTTTAATGTAGCTAAATCCCTAAAAGAGAAACAAAAAAATGCAATGGATAATCAGTATTTTGGCTTTTGCAAGCCATTACCCAGTCAAAATTTGAATATCTAAGGTTATTACTGGAATAATATGAATGGTTTTATAACAGATCAGTAAAGATGCCAGACCTCTATATCCCACAAAATATTAATGATGAAAAGAAACTAATGACATTTACTTGTTTTATTGACGCTGATGACGTCTGTGATTGGAGTGGCTTGATTCAAAGAACACGACACCTGTAGTCCATTTCCTGGACCCATCTGTGTGGTTGCCCTTGATCCACTGACTCCAGCCTCAATCAACTCCTTGCAAAGGTTCCCCCAAGTTCTTGAATCTGCTTTGTTTGACAATCCTCTGAAGGCTGAGCTCATCCCTGTTGCATGTGCTCCTTTTCCTACCACACTTTACCCTTCAGTCAGCTTTCCATAAATATTGTTAAAGATAGAGTCAGCAGTCTTCCCCATGATTGTGCTTGTACACTGAACCAGAGTAAGAGAAATAACTGACAAGAAACTAGGGGTTTTAAGCAATATTCAAATAATCTGAGACATGGATTTTTGATTTCTGTGAGCTCTAAACTGTTGTCAAAATTAAAACAAAAAAAAACATTGAAATATTTCACTTTGCATGTGATGAATCTAGAATATACTTCTGTTTGTTTGGTTTTTTTTGTAAATTTAATTAGGGAAAAAATGAACCTGTAAATTTCAAGCAAAGTAATCTAAGCGCTTTTTCTTGAGTGCATTGTATTTCTACATTTTCCATCTTTGCATAATATCCACTGTGCTTGTTAATATTTATGTTCAGTTGATGGAAACACGTTTAGTTATCATTCCCACTGTTGTCATATCGGGCCTGCCCCCTGCATCCTGGCTAACAGTTGCTTTATTTTAGGGCTAAAATTCTGTTGAACTTCTATGGGTTCTGATGTTAACATTATTTATTAGTGCTATTTTTAACCTATTTCAACACATCTTTGCCATTCTTTTTTTTGCCTCTTCAATACTTTCCTGATCCTTTTTGCCCTTGTTTTCCATTTTTTTTTGCCAGTTTTATCCCATTTTTGCCACTTTTTGGAACTTTCTTGCCAACCTATATTCTTCTTTTACTTACCCCATTTAGCAACATTTTACTTATTTTTGGCCTTTTTTGCCGTACTTTTACCACTTTTAACTCATTTTGTTGTTTTTTCCCCATTTACAAGGGAAATATTTTACCCTTTTAAGACAAGTTTATATTGGTCTCAGAGGTCCCCAAAACATGCCTGTGAGGTTTGTTGCTGAAAAAACACTGGTCCAATGGTAATTAACTGTCTGACTCCGCCCCTGACCACACCCTGTCAGGAAATGGATGCAGCACTCTTGATTTTACAGACACTTTGTTTTCCCAAAGTTTAGACTGGGATTTGAACCATCAATATCCAACACTTCAGTCAGCAGGGTTAACCTACTGAGCTATCCAACGTCTCAGCTGGTAGCTGAGAGGATCAGTAGAGCAGGATAGAACTCTCCTCCAAGTGGGGGAGGGCCAACCAAACCTAAGGGCAGGTGCTAAGGCCCCTGGTGAGGTCACTAGATGTAAAATCTGAGAACAGCTTGTTTCAGCACACATTTTCTGAAAGGTGGAGAAAGAGAGGGAATGGATTTTTCTGGTACTTGAGAGGATTGTGGACAGGCCAGGGACACATTTGTGTTAGAAAGGCCTGAAAAGGTGATATTTGCTTATGTCCCCTTTAAGCCACTTGTTTTTGCAACCTCTTTTACCACTTTGTGCCCTTTTTGCCACTTTTTAAACAATTCTTGCCAAATTCTGCCACTTCACTTGCCTGTTTTGACCCCTTTTTCTTGTTTTCTATCCAGTATTACCACTTTCAACCTATTTTTGCTGCTTTTTGACCAGTTTTGCCACAGTTTGACCACTTTCAACCATTTTTACTGTTTTTTTATGCTTTGTACCCATTTCAGCCACTACTTTTTGCCTCTTACAAAATTTGTTGCTGCTTTTTGCCCTTGTTTTACACTTTTTTGTTCCTTTAACCTATAGTCCTCTCCAACGGAACGGTGGGCCCAATTCCTTCATTTGTACTATAGACTGAAAACATTTAGGTTTGACCCAAAAAGATGAATATGACACAAGAGATCAACATTTCAGCTTTTATTTCCAGGTATTTACATCAGGATCTGATAAACAACCTAGAAGATAGCTTTATTTGTAACAGAACAACAAATTTTTATGTGAGTAAAAGTATTGGAACAGAGAGACTTAATATAGATTGAAATGACTTCGACTTAATATTTCATTGGAAATCCTTTTTTTTTTTTTTTTTTTGCAACAACTGCATCAATCATGTGACCCACTGACATCACCAAACTTCTTTTGTGATGCTTTTCCAGGCTTTGTTGTTTGTTTAGGGGGGTTCCTCCCATCAGTCTCCTCTGTAGCAATTAAAATGCATATAGGGTTTAAATCTGGAGATTGACTTGGCTAGTCTAAAACCTTCCACTTCTTGCCCCTGATGAACTCCTTTGTTGTTTTGGCAGTGTGTTTTAGGTCATTATCTTGCTGCATGATGAAGGATCTCCCGATCAGTTTTGTCATATCTTTCTTGAAATTTGCGGGCAAAAAGTTTCTGTAGACTTCTGAGTTCATTTTGCTGCAGTCATCATGTGTTTCATCATCAGTGAAGATTAATGAGCTGATCCCAGAAGAAGCCATGCAAGCCCAAGCCATGACATGTCCTCCACTGTGTTTCAAAGATGAGCTTGTATGTTTGGGATCATGAGCAGATCCTTTCTTTCTTCAAACTTTAGTCTTCCCATTACTTTGTTAAAGGTTCATCTTTGTCTCATCGGTCCATAAAACTTTGTTCCTGAATGTTTGAGGGTGGTCTCTTTACTTGTTGTCAAATTCCAGTCTGGCCTTCCTGTTCTTCTTGTTAATGAGTGGTTTGCATCTTTTGGTGTAGCCTCTGTACTTTTGTTCATGAAGTCTTCTATGAACAGTAGATGGTGATACCTTCAATCCTGCCCTCTGGAGGTTGTTGCTGATGTCACTAACAGTTGTTTTAGAGTCTTTCTTTACAGCTCTCACAATGTTTCTGTCATCAACTGCAGCTGTTTTCCTTGGTCTACCCATTAGATGTCTGTTACTGAGTGCACCAGTGGTTTCAATTTTCTTCAGGACATTCCAAATGGTTGTACTGGCTGTGGCCAATGTTTGTGCAATGGCTCTGATGGATTTACCATCTTCCCTCAGCTTGCTTGTTTTCCACCCATAGACAGCTCTCTGGTTTCCATGTTGGTTACACCTCTAACTATAAATGCAGTCTGCACAGACTAAACCCAAATCTGAGTGTAGACTTTCAGACTATTTATTGTTTGAATAATCAATGTAATGGGACACACCTGGGCAAACAAAACACACCTGTCAGTCACATGTTCCAATACTTTTGCTTTTGATGACATCTTTTGATGTCAACCCAAATGTTTTCAGTCTACTGCTGAAATAAAGGAATTGGGTCATCCATTCCAATACTTTTGGAAGGGACTGTATATTTGCTGCTTTTACTCATTCAAGCCATTTCTTTTTGCTACCGCTAACCTGTTTTGCAGATTTTTTAGGAACTTTTTTAGCACATGTAGCCCATTTTTCCCCTTTTGCCTATTTTCGCCACTTTTAATCACATTTATACCTAGTTTTGCCACTTTCAACCTTTTTTTGCTACCTTTACCCATTTTTGCTGCAACTTTACCATTTTTAACCCATTTTTGCCATTTTGCCAGGTTTTACGCTTTTGCCATTGTTTGGTTCCTTTCCCCCCCAAATTTTGCATTTCTACTTGATTTTCTGGCATCCTGATGTTTGTGTGCATTATGGCCTAGCTATAAAGTTGATGTTACCTTCCTAATAATTTAGTTCAGTGTACCCACCCACATCGTTAACAGCACAAATAAAAAAGTAATGCTGTTATAAGGAGTTCACATTTTTATTTTTTATATTTACCAAAGCATAAATGCATAAAACTATTTTGTAGCTTTGATAAGAGTAACTATTTAGGTTAGAAATGAAATATGGTTTTCACAGCTTAACTTTTCAGTGATTTTGCTGCCCTCCATCAGTCACCAGTTTGGCTGGTGGAAAGCTCCTCCCTTTATCCCCCCTTACTCCCCCCTTTCTGAAATACAGATAAGCATGAAAATCAATTCATAATACACATAACTACAAAATAATCAAGTTTATCACATCTTTATTTGCATTTTCATCACTGTGTTATTGTATTGTGTAGAGTTATATAAATTTAATTTGACATGTTTGACGTGTACAACAGCATTCCCCATTCTCCATCTTCCCCCTATGTTCCCCTGTTTTGGGTGTCTGTGCGCATGCCCAGATCACTATCATTCATTTGTGATCAGTCTGCTAATTCACATGCAGTGATTTTTGGTTAATTAAGTGATTATGAACTAAGCGAATATCAGAAAGGCTCTGGTCTTGTCGCCCTGGGACACTGTTTTACAAAACATCTTTAATCTCTGTTAAAGGCAGGAGTCTAAATGGAACCAGAGCCCTTTAACATACAAAATGGGCAGGACTTGTTTTTGTTTTGATGGGGCGGGACTATAGCGCGTCAAACGCGTCTCAGCCGGCAGTTCTCCAGGGTGACCGCGGAGGGACCGCTTCTTGCATTAACTATGTCAAAACCTGCCAAATGCAGAATGTCTTTAAAGGTCCTCCTCGCGTGTTCTCGACTGGCTTTGATATGGACCATTGCTATCCATGTACACGGTAAGATGTTGACCTATTTCTTCAGTAACGTGCTAGCATGAGGCTTTAGCTGAAGGTCACTCAGCCATAACTCCGGCCATATCAACAAGTTCCCATTATCACTGTTGCAGAATTTATCTTGGTCATGTATAAGTCGGACATTTGGTTTCAACGTTTACGTTTTTACGTTGAAACGTTTTTTCAACGGTGTCTTGTAAGGTGCGATATGGTTAAACCAAACGATAAGCTAGCCGTGATATCAACTGGTAATTGCTCCAAAGCTCTAATAATGCAGGAGAAAAATCTTTGGATCAATTTTTGATGATCTGTTATTGTTTGCAAATGTACTTGACTGATGTTACATTTTATTTCGTTGAGCACGTCTTTATTAACTGGTGATACAATATATTATTAATTCTACCGTTTACCACGTTTCTATTTATTTTTGGTATAGTATACGTGTATCTTTTATTCTGTCTTTATCTTGGTATTATGTTTGACCTGATTGATCGTACAATATAGGAATTTAATTTAACTTGTCACGTTTGAATGATACGGCCACCGTGGGACTCGTGTGCCGGTTTAAACAGTGACCGTGTTAACTGATGTCCCTCTGCTGGACGTTGAAGAAGGAATGCGTCTTTTTCGTTACCATACAACGCGCATCTGATTTATGCTTCTAGTAGTCAGAGAAATATTTCGATTTATACGCGTCCTTTAGTTTCTTCATGGCCCCCGGCAGAGCCATTGAAAGAGAAATTAGAATTAGAATGTCTATATATGTATGACGCTTAATTTCTAACTAATTTTTCTCTCAACTGCTCTGGCCCCCGGGGTTTCTTTCATGTGTGTAACCACGTCAGTAGCATAGCAGCTTAAGCTCTTGTATGTCACTGCTGTCAAGTGAGCCGGCGTTCGCAGTTGAATGTCCGGCCTCACGGGCATAGAGGGCATAGAGTTGTTCTATAGCTGTCTATGATAGAGGCCATGGTAGAGGATACGCGTTTACGTCACTTCTCCTCGGGACCACTCCTCTCAGTCGGACTGAGTGGCAAAAACAAACAAGATGGTGGTGCTTATGGAATTCGGGGGAGAAAACATGGATTATGTGATGAAGTTAAGGACAGTTGGACTCGAAAATGATCCGTACGAATGAAACTGCAAAAAAGAACTGGTCCTCTGATATTGAGACGTGGCTTAGATATCGGGTATCCTGACATTTATACGTAGCTGATTTCAACCGCAGGAAAATAAGTAAGGTAAATCCTGAAGACATACAAAACTCTAGACGCTTGGTCACATCCTCCTGAGACCCAGAGGAATAAAAGTTTTGCTTTTTGGTTGTTTTTGGCTGACCGCTGAGGGCAGCCCTACATATGGCATTGTCCGTATTGCAGTTGCAGAAAGCTTTCTCATGGCGGTGGGCTTGACCATGTTGTCCGCCGATTGCTGTTAGCTTGGATGTCGCTGTGTAAGACCGCTGTTCTTGTTTCTTCCGACCCGGACCGCTGTCGTTGAATCCGGAGCACAGCAGCAGCGTCACACTCCTCCTCGTCCGCTTTCAAGTGCCACACACAAACGCGACGCTCACGCACACACCTACACTGAAATGCACGCCAACATGTCGGTAGTGAAGACTCAAGCCTTCTACCTGCTGAGGGAAAAAAACTTTCAGAATACTGGAGGATAAAAAGCAGAAATTTCTCCTCTTAAACCTCCTCTCACCACAGAGGATTAGCGCGTCAGCGCTGTGTGTGTGTGCGCCGCTCCAGCTGTGTGTGTCTGTCGCCCGCGTGAGCCAGGGTAGTGCGATATGTTCAAAAAATATATTTGGTAAGTGTTCCTTTAATACTATATAATTATTGGGAACAAATAAATGTTAAAATCTCCACATTGGCGTTGTAAAGAGAACGTTGCTTAAACGTTTAGTGCGTCTTTATTTGCAGGGAATATGATAATATGATGCTGTTTATAGATAATGAACGGATATAAAAAACAATAGGAACACTAAAGTAGAAATTCAGCGTCATACATATATAGACTCTTACCTGTCTGAGATGAACTAGAAATGTCCATGAAACCTGCTGCAGTTTTATTTTAGAATAAACAGTTCATTAAGAGTTAGTGATTTAATTTTAGTATAAACTTACTGACATTAAAGACTTATAGCTGACAAAACATTTAATCTCCAGTGACTCAGTGTCTGTATCTACCAGTGAAGTCTGAGTTTCATATGTACACAGAGAAGAGCTTTATTAAGAGGAGAGACATGAGAGAGAGAGGACAGCATGTAGCTATGTACATTTAAGGTGCCACAATAAATCTGGCTTAAAAAGCAACAATAATGACAAAATCACTCTGCCCGTCAGGCATTTCAACAGGCATCCCAGATAGTTCTGGTCAGCCATATACAAGGTTTTTACCCAGTCTTGTTATGATAGTTTCAGAATTGTGGTTGAAAGAAACAAGTTGCAATTTTCTTTTTTTTTTCAATAACATTGTTTTTTTAAATGTTTCTATGGACTGTCCACTGTAGCAGACATCGAGTCTTGCTTGATACAGAATATAGTGATGTAATGTTTTGATACTGAATTCATTTTCATGTGGATTTCTTTCAAACATTCTTTTCATTTCACAAAGTTTAAAGCAGAATAAGACAGTTAAATGAAGAAAACACATCTGAATGCTCTTTTTTTTAGATGAGGGAGGAAATCAGCACATTTCAACTGTTGATGTTCTGTGTGAAATGTTGAAAAGATGCCAGCTAGCAATCAGGGCTACAATGTACACATATTTGGCTAAGGGTAGGTAGTTACTGGAATATTCTTACTGGTACGTCCCACAATAAACATTTGAACAAAAATGTAAATGTAGAAGACCATCCAAGAATACTTAGACTCATGACAGAAAAACTCTTTATGTTGCACACATACAGGTGCATCTCAATAAATAGTATCATTAAAAAGTTGATTTATCTTAGTAATTCAATTCAAAAAGTTAAACTCATATATTCTATAGATTCATCACACACAGACTGATATATTCCCAAGTGTTTATTTCTTTCACTGTTAATGATTATGGATTACAGCTAATGAAAACCCAAAATTCAGTATCTCAGAAAATTAGAATATTGTGAAAAAGTTTAATATTGGAGACTCATGGTGTCCCACTTTAATCAATCATCTAATGAACTCCAAACACCTTCAAAGGTTTCCTGAGCTTTTAAATGGTCTCTCAGTCTGGGTCAGTAGGCTTACACAATCATGGTGAAGACTGCAGACTTGACAGATGTCCAGAGGACAGTCATTGACACCCTCCACAAGGAGGGTAAGCCAAAAAACGTCATTGCTAAAGAAGCTGCTTGTTCACAGAGAGCTGTTTCCAAGCATATTCATAGAAAGTTGAGTGGAAGGAAAAAGTGTGGAAAATAAAAGGATAGTGAGGATTGTGAAATGAATTTGGGGATCTTCTCTTAAGAGTGGACTGCAGCTGAAGACTTCAAGAGCTGCAGGACCTGGACTATAACTGTTGCATTCCTTGAATCAAGCCAATCTTGAACCAGAGACAACATCAGAAGCATCTTATTTGGGCTGTAGAGAAAAAGAACTGGACTGTTGTGGTCTCAGTGGTCCAAAGTCCTCTTCTCAGAAGTACATTTTGCATGTCATTTGGAAATCAAGGTCCCAGAGTCTGGAGGAAGAGTGGAGAGGCACAGAATCCTCGTTGCTTGAAGTCCAGTGTGAAGTTTCCACAGTCAGTGATGATGAGGGGTGCCATGGCATCTGCTGGTGTTGGTCCACTGTGTTTTCTGAAGTCCACAGTCAACGCAGCCATCTTACCAGGACATTTTAGAGACCTTAATGCTTCCTTCTGCTGACAAGCTTTATGGAGATGCTGATTTCATTTTCCAGCAGGACTTGGCACCTGCCCACACTGCCAAAGGTACCAAAAGCTGGTTTAAGGACCATGGTATCCCTGTAAACTGGCCTGACCTGAACCCCATAGAGAATCTATGGGGACATCAGACCCAGCAATGCAGAAGAGCTGAAGGCTGCTATCAAAGCAACCTGGGCTACATAATGCCTCAGCAGTGCTACAGACTGATCACCTCCATGCTACACTGCCGTGCTACAGCAATTCATCCAAAATGAGTCCAGAACAAATACTGAGTGCTGAACATGTTCATACTTTTCAATAGTCCGACATTTCTGTGTTAAAAATCCTTTTGTATTGGTTTAAGTCATATTCAGATTTTCTGAGATGCTGAAGTTTGTGTTTTCATTAGCTGTAAGCCATACTTATTAAAATTAAAAGAAATAAGCACTTGAAATAGAGCTATCAGTCTGTGTGTAATGAATCTACAGCCCTCTGTTCCCTGATGTATTAAAAACTGGGGGGTAGCAAGTCCCGATGTCCACTACAATGGACATCAAATAAAAGTTGTGTTTTGAGAGGGGTAAAATTACTGTGGCTTTTTAAAAATCTTACTATAATGAAGTCAAGACTGTGATCTTAAAGAAAAAAGTTCATATTTAGCGACAGTAACATAATATCTGCAAAAAGTTGTCGACTTATCCCACTTGCTGCAATAAAACATGAAAGTTGAAATTTCCTCCGTTTTGAAAAGACAGTGTATGTGCTGTGTTGGCCACACCCCCACAAATTTGGTTTTAAAAGAGAGCCCAGGATGTCTTCTTAAAGGGACAGCAGGATTCAGATAGATTCTATAAATTATACATGACTTACAGGTCTCAGACTCATGTCAACTACAGTGGACAAAAACTGCCAGGTCTTAGGAGGATATTTCAAGGCATGACTTGTTGGTGAAATACACTGGTGCATATTCTGGTTGTCTGTGGACAGCCTTTTTTCCCTTTGTAAAAATAAACAGTCACCTAAAAATTTAAAAATACTAAACATTACTGTTGAAATACTTAAAAAAAATATGAAAATACTTTGTACATTACTGTGACATAACTAAATTAATAATAGAATAAATGTTAACAAAGTGTAACACTTTTCTGTCTTATCAATGAAAATCACACATAAGGTTAAAATTAATCTTAAAATTAATCTTTAGACTGATCATGTGATATATTGATACCAATTATTATGACAAGCTATTTTATCAACAGTTTTTGCCATATGCCCTGTATATGAATTAATGTTTACCTCAATCTGAAGGCATTACGGATTCACACAGATTACATAAAGCAAGCATGTTAACACAGTCTTGTCTATAAGGCTGTCCTTCACTCTGTCATTTTGTACCACTCAAATGAGACTCAAAGGCAGTGTTGAGCCCAGAATTGTATATTTCTGCCTCAACATTCTAATTACTCTTTAAACATGGATTCTCACATGAGAAATTTCTCGAGCATTTTCAATCTCTTTTCGGTTCAGCTGTTTCTTCCCTTGTGTGAATGGAGCTGTTATTAATTCTGCACAAAAGAGGCCAACACTATCCTCAGTTGTTAAACCTCGGTCAGCCAGCACCAAGTCCCCTGGTAAGAGCTTGTCAAGGAACCCACTATGTTCTGTAAGGTGTTTGTAACACGTCCACCCCAGACCTTAAGGAAATAAGGAACTTTATAGTGTTGTTTTGTTCGTAGTTGCTCCAAGTTTGAGCGTGAGCTTTCAAGTCAGAAGGACGCTCTATGAACTCTACAAAGCAGTCGATTATGTTTACACAGTTCTTTAAAATTGTCTGAAAACACATTGGTAAGCTGCGTCTTAGGTCTTCTTTCTCTGGCCACAATATCAGGGGATGAAGCCTGCTTGCCATGACATGTATCCAACGGTGAAAGACTCTTGATACTGTTGACTGGTGAATCCCAAAGAGGTAGCCTAAAAATTCCTCTGAGAGATTGAGGCACAGCTTCATCAGTGTAAGAAATAGTTCCTGAGTAGGCTTGAGGGAGTGCTTATCAGTAGCAGGAAAAACTGAAGACACATAACTCAACAATAACATGAAAGTCTTTAAACTGGGTAACCCTGTGAAAAATGTAATTTTGCTGTCATCAAATTGTGAAGCGTCAAGGGTACTATGTTTCAAATCAGGTTCTAGTTTGTGAACTTTATCTCTGAGTGGTTTACATTCAGTATTTAAAGATTCAATCTGTTGATATAATGAGGCAATGTCATTGTGTGTCTCCTCTGTCTGGACCTCAGTGCCTTGGACTCCAGTTTCAGTTTGTACCTCCGCTTGATTTGCATGTATCTCCTGCTCCAGTGCGGGACTTTGATGCAAGTTCAGAAGAGCTGTGGCAGCTAGCCCTCTATTTCTGTTGTCACATCTTTTGTCAGAAAGTTGTTGAGACCGTGCATATCTTTGTAGGTTGTTGACAGCCTGAGTCTGATCGGCGGTGGAGGTGAAACTAAATAAACGGCACATAGTCAGGGTGTAGGGGATCATCACTTTTTTTTTTTTCCTGAAACAAACATATACATGGTTTCATCATTACTCACAACCAGGGTACAAAACTAGGGCATGCAGACAAATATACACACATATACATGCACACAGACACAAACATACAGACACACACACACACAAACACACTTACAGACACACCTATACATGTACATACACACAGACAAACACACTATATATACATATATATACATATATATGTATATATATATACAGTGCTTAACAAATTTATTAGTCCACCTGTCATATTTGTCTCAGTGCCCACTCAGCATCATAAAGTACTTTAATGCTGACTCTTTCATTTTCAGTGATCTCTCAATGTTTTACCTTTTTTTTTTTTTTTAATTTATTTTTGGCCTTTTTGCCTTTATTTGATAGGACAGTGGATAGAGTCGGAAACAGGGGAGAGAGCGGGGAGAGACATGCAGGAAATAGTGCCACGGGCCGGATTCGAACCCGGGTCGCCTGCGTATATGGCATGCGCCTTAACCACTCGACTACCGGCGCGCCCATTGTTGTTTTACCATTTTGAACAGGAATGAGGAATTTCAAACTGAATTCACCTTTTTATACCCAAATTTGAGCCGGCTCATTTGGCTTCTCTGAGAAGTCAGAAATGAATCAAGCATAACATTCAACCACTAAAATGAATTTTTCTGTTCACGAATGGAAGTAAATAACTATAATTTGACATATTAATCAAGAAATATTCATGTGCTTTACTATTTTTTCAGTTTTTTTTTTTTTGTAAATCAGTAAATTTGAAAATTCATGGATAACAATTATATTTTAGCATTAAAAATATCATTTTGGTTAAGGAGCTTCTGTCTGCTCAGTGAGGAGTGATTGAAAACAGGAGAAAAACATAATGATAGCAGCTTAAATTAGGGATATTTTGACTCGATAGAGCTCTGTACTGTTTCCTGGACAGTGGACATTAATATGTGGTCATAAATAGAGTTCCTGACCTTATGTGGACCTGATTGCAAGTACAAAAAGCAGCGCCTGAAAGCTCACAAAAGCCTGGTTCATCAGTAGTGGATGTGAAACTGAATTAATGTAGAAGTTTTGTAATTATGAAGCTATTCCTTGTCAGTTCCTTGTCCACATTGCATTCATTACTTCTTTTTATTTTAATCTCTATAAAGAACACTCTGTGGTTGTTAAACCTGTTTGCAAAAATTTGGAGTGTACATGGAGATCAGTGTAGCCCAACTGTCTTGAATAATCCAGTTCAAATGCCATACTCTTTTACCATATGGTTGATTTGCTGAAATTTGCCATGGTCTGATTTCTTTCCATAACGGCTGAAACAATGTCTTTCAGGATCCGAAACCACACTGTTCGTAGAGGAGGACCAGGATGTGCTTTTACCATGCTCGCTCAGCTCCAAGGAAAACATCAAGGCCTGTCTGTTCGACTGGAAGAAAGATGGTCATAAGGAGGTGTTCATGTATGATTCTGCAGCTCGTTATGATCACTTTGCGGGTCAAGACCCACAATTTGTAGGTCGAGTCTCACATTTTGAAGATGAGCTGAAGAACGGTAACGCCTCCATAAAGATCACAAAGGCAAAAGTGGCTGACAGTGGAAACTACACCTGTAATTTCCTATGTCTACAGCCGAGTCAGACGTTCCATGTCCAGCTTGTTGTAGGTGAGTATTTTTATAAGATTATGTTGAAACTTTTTGTTTTCAAGATCTTCTGCTGTTATTTTAGACAAAATACAAAATTCTGCAAGAACTGAATCTTTAAAAGCTAATCAAAAGAGAAATTTAAGTGATTAATTTGTTGTGTTGCGTTGAGAAGTGGCCACAATTGTGTGCCAGGCTCTACAAGCATTGTTTGAGATCTGGCTCCTCAAAACCAGAGTAGTTCTACATGACTGAGAATACTTAACATTTATCACAGCTGCCTTTCTGCTATCTTCTTCAGCTCTGTCTCTTTCCAAACTAACCAGAGTATGTGCTGTGGCTCCCTCTCACCCATTTTACAGCAAGCCAGTTTCAGGGCTGGTTCAGAGCCGTTTGCCTAAACCAGCACCACCCATTATCTTACCCTTCATGGTTGTGGAAGCTGTCATTTTGTGAAAGGTGGAGGTACACTATGGACTGGTCACCGGTCAATCACAGTGCTGACATGTAGAGACAGACAACCATCCACATTTACATCTGTGGGAAATTCAGAGTCACCTGTCACCAGACAAGCATATCTTTTAGGGATGCACTATATTATCAGTCTGATATCGGTATTGGCAGATATTAGCTTTAAAAGGTAAATATCGGTATCGGCAGATATCAAAATTTCTGCCGATATTTACATTCAATATTTTGTCTGTGTATTTCAGCATATATCGACTGTAAATTTTGGCCGTATATACTGGGAAATTAGTGGAATTTTAGGCTGAACTAACAGACCTGTGTCAGTATAGGTCTATTTCTTTATTTATCCTCATTCTTTAAACTTTAAAATGTTTTTAAGGACTAAAATTTGTTTTCTAGGTCATCCTCAAACCTTAAAGTGTGTCCAAAGGACTGAAATTTCTTGTCCAAAGAGCATATTTAAATACTGGTATCGATATCGGTATCGCTATCGGCTAAAATGAATCTGTAAATATCGGCATATCGGATATCGGCAAAAATCCAATATAGTGCATCCCTAATATCTTTGGACAGTTGTAGAGAGCCAGAATATCCGGTGAAAACCTAAACGTACATCCAGGAGGAGGACAGGCAAATTCCATACAGATAGGCCCTTTCTGACCAGGATTCAAACCTTTTTGTTGAGTTGCACTAGGAAAAATAAATCCTTCATGTCAGGGTCTGCTTGCTCATCGACTAAAACTATGACTAAAATTTTTGTCCACTACCTGTTTCCATGAGTAGAACAAGACTTGCTAAAAATAGATCTTCAGTGATAAAAACAAAAGCAAAGTAAGTTTTTGATATGTTTGTGCTGGACTGTTAGACTTTAAAAACCTATGATATTTCTCCACTGTGCATGTAAGTTATGTCAGTATTTGCATCATTATAATTTAAATTGTTTAGAGTATTGATAGTGCATCAATATGAATTTTTTTTTACAGTACTGACTTTTAAAAATGCTTTGTTTGTACTGCTGCCTGTCACTCGTAACCCCTGTAGCTGTTCATGATAAGTAGTAGTTTCCTACCACAGTGCTCTTATACCTGATGTAAACAACAGAGGACTGATAGCAGTGATAACATCTTGTAGTAACAGTTGGGTTTAGCACTATTTTGATCCTGAAGGTGGGGATAAAAATGTATGTAGACTGTTTCAGGTTAAACACATGTACAGTGCATTCACAATGTAATAAGACCCCCTTCATTTTGACAGTTTTGTTATAACAGCCTGATGATACAGTCAGGGTTGCCAGGTCTGGGTGACAAATCTAGCCCAATGGCCAATAAAAACTGGCCCAAAATCAGCCTGAAACCAACCCCAGCACTGAAATTTAACATAAGCCGGTAAAACCTCTGCCACACCACATATTGCTTGTGTGCGCACGCAGATGTGCTGCTTCTGTATGTCTGTGTGCCAGTATAGCATAGTGGATCTTTGGTTGTGTGTCATGCTCTATGTTTTCCTGCTTCTCTGCTGGTTGATTTAGTTGTATTTGAGGGTAAAGAAGGTAAATAAAATAGTTTATTCTGCGTTGGATATTAAATACACATACACAAGACATCAAAAATATTCGGCGGGAAATATGCAGACCTGGCAACCCTGGCAACAGTTCGGGGAAAAAAAAAAAAATCTTTTTCTCTCAGTAATCTAAACTCAGTACCCCATTATGACAAAGTGAAAACAGAATTTAAATTAATTTACCAGAAAAAACTGAACTATTTCATTGACATAAGTATTCAGACCCTTTGCAAAAAAAGTAAAATTTAGTTCAGGTTCCTCCCATTTCTCTAGATCTTTGCTAGGATGTTTCTGCACCTCAATTAGAGTCCACCTGCAGCCCTCCATTGAAACAGACTATCTTGTGTTTTACACTAAGGAGAGGCCTCTGCCTAGCAACTCTGCCATAAAGCCCAGACCAGTGCAGGGCTGCTGTGATGTTGTCCTTCAGTAACTTTGTCCCATTTGCATGCAGGATCTCTGGAGCTCAGTCAGAGTGACCACCAGGTTCTTGGTCACCTCTCTCACTGAGGTCCTTCTCTTCCAGTTGCTTAGTTTGGCCAGACCACCAGCTCTTGGCAGAGTCCTGGTTGTGTAAAACATCTTCCATTTGAGAATTATGGAGTCCACTGTGGTCTTTGGAACCTTCACTGCAGAAGCCATTTTTCGTAGCCTTTCCCAGATCTGTGCCTGTCAACAATCCTGTCTATGAGCTCTGCAGACACTTCCTTTGACCTCATGGCTTGGTTTTTAGGGTCTGTTTTTTAGTGTCAGCCAGGATAAAGCTTGTCTGAATTCTCTAAATGTTGAGTAAAGAAGCCTCACTACATCCTTTATCGCCTTTGACATAGGAAGCACTGGACCATCTTTTACCAAGGGGGAGGAGAAAAGACAATCCTCAATTCTTTGTGTCAACTTCATTTACACTTGTTTACTGTTCATCAAAACAGGCCATCTATTTGACTGTAACATTACCTTCACTGAATTAAACAATAGAATTCTTTGTCAAACTGATGATCCGTGTGATAAATTTTGAAAAATAAGGATGAACAGAGGAATATTACAGACATGTCAACTATGTCGTCCAACATATATATTCGCTATCTCTTTTCATTTACATTTTTATCCTAACATTATAATCAATTGATCAGTCTATAATTCAAACTGCATATGTTTTGCTTTTTTTGAAAATATTAAAGTTAGTGCAGTGAAAGTCAATAAATCACCACCATATCAAAACAGGATTTCTAAAGTTTGGATGATGTTACATTTGGCATATCACATAAATGTAATTATGTTTCTCATCATAATTACAAAAGGAGTTTTTTATTCACAATTTATAGTTCTTTTCATTTAATAATGAGCTGAAAGAACGATAAACCAGAGTAGAATAATAATCAACAGCTTTGAATCACGAAAGAATTAAAGATAGAATGGCTGGATAGAGAATAAAATAATACAATTTAAAACCATTGTAGAAGTAGAAGTTCTTGAATATCATTCATGTAGTTGTACTGAGTGAAGAGAGCTCAGATTAAGAAATATTCATGATTCAATTATAAATATGAATTTGACTGACTGTAGAAACAGGCTGCAACATATTTTTTTTAACGCAAGAGGTCTGAATACTTCCTGAATGCACCGTATAACCCGTGATGATATTCAGCACAGGGCATGCAAAGAGGAGCAAACGGCTGCTTATTCTGCTAACATTAGCCTCATTCAGTCAACAATTTCACACCATAACAGTCTGAATTTGTTTTACTGTTACAGTGGTTTACAGAAAGTGCAGACTAGTCAGCTAAACTCAATTTTAATTTGTGTTCAAAAGGTGAAATTACTCACTTTTTAACGTCACTAGCTGGGGGGTTAGTGTGGCTAGGGCAGGGTTGACATGTAAAATTAACCAGGATGAATGCCATTCATAAATAGCAGAGCTTCAGCTAGTGGAAAAGCAAATTTCAGACTGACCAACCATGAACCGGCTCCGGCTCTAGCCCAGCACCAGTCCTGGATTGGATTTTGCGGAAAAAGTGTTACTTGAATTAAAACTGAAAGCTGTTTTGGTGATGTTGGTTGGGGGGCACAGCACAGGCTGTGCACACATAAGAAGCTAAATTTACAGCTAAGACTCTAAGTTCATTAATCACACAGCAAAACCTCATAGGGGTTTTCATGAAATGAATTTCTTTTATTCATTCATTTATTCTTTCATACATGATTACTGTTGGTTATCTTTTTAACTGTTTTTACCTGCTGCAGGTTTTATAGTTCCTGTGAAGACAAGTGTCCCTGCTCCTCTTGGCCTGCGATGCTTCTGCTGTCAAAAATAACATTATGGCCTCTTCTCTTGACTCCATCCTCTCTATTTCTGCTTTCCTTTACAAGCATCTAAAGTCACTATCTCACAAGTTTTCCTGTTTCCAGTCTACAAGAGCTCCTGTGTCTCCACATCACGTGGAAGTTGAGTTGTCTGCTCGCTCTCTGCCTCTAAACTCATCCCAGGTACAGTTTTTTAGAGAGTGATGAAATTATTTTTACCCATTGTTAGTTTGTTTGGCTGTCTTTGAATAGATGGCATTAATGTAAGGTAAAGGAAATTCTGGCATTGCAGCAACACAAGAGATGGTAACAATACAACAGGATTCAAAGTTAAAAAAAAAAAACTAAAAATAGAATTAAAAATAAGTTATTTACAATAGACAGTAAAACCAAATTAAGGTAACATGTTGATATAAAGTGACATGATACTCTCATGAGGTTCAGGATCTTGTTCTGTGTTGTTGGGATGTTAAAAAAAAAAAAAAAAAAAACCCCAGCAGTGACACGGGCAAACTCCTGCGGCAAATAACGTGGTCATAATCACGCCACCAGAAGCTCCACATCTGTAGCACAAACAGTCCGTCATGGTTAAATGTTCAGGATAACAACAGTTGGCATTAACAAAAATGGCAAGAGATTCTCCCTCTTTTTACTGCCCTCACCCTTGATCAGCTCGCACCAGTGTAAAGCCGGCTAGAATAATAACACAGCCTGGTGTAATTCTTTAATAATTATTCATAAAGCACTTTTCAAAACATGTTACAAGTCCTTTACAGAACATAAAACATGCACAGCAGATCAGAATAAAATCAGCTAACTCCATGGGAACAATTATGTTAATGCGCTTGGTGCATAAAACTTGATATGATACAAAAAGTGAGTAAAAGCAGAACCTTTAAAGACAGGTTGTATTCAACCTCTGCTTAAATTCAGGAATAGCCCTCGCATAAAGAAATTTTTTAAGTGACTTAAAGAAAAGCATAGGAAAGATTTATTCCCCTTTAGCCATGTCTCCATGAAGCAAAGCACTCTTGTAGACTCACTGACTGGTCACCAAGGCTGTCATTTCATCCATTTTGTTGGCATGTGATTTTATCATCCCCATAATGACCAATGGCACCAAGTTTCTTTCACTAGGACAAATATGACACTCTGCACCTTTAACTCTCTCTCCATTTAACTTTTGCACTGCAGTGTTAATTTCATCAGCTAACTAAGAGTAAGTTTAGTTTTTGTCCAGACAACCAAAACCAGACTAAAATGTAATTTTGCTTTCTTTGGACATTTAAAATCCATGATATTTCTCCACTGTGGGTAAATTGGTCAAAATATAGTGCATCTGTATCTCCTTTGCCTCTCAGCTGTAGACAGCAGGGACCCCAGGGCTGGCAGGGTGCAGAGAACACACTACCATGATTTTGTACCAGGTTTAGCTAAGAGAATAAATACTTGGACTAAAATTAAAGACTAAAATCTGAAGACTTTTTATGGACTAAAACTAGACTAAAATGTTTTTTTTTTAGTGTTCGTCGACTAAAAGTAGACGAAAACTAAAAAGGGTAGAAATGGCTGAAATGTGATTATAACTGAAGGGCATTTAATCTAAAAACTAATACTGAGACTAAATTTAGGCCTGACCAAAATGCAGCTGTGCAGACTACTGAACACAAAAATTATTTAAATTATTGTAGTTAAAAAGGAGTAAAAGACAGAACAAGATGTCAGAGCTGCTGCAAAAGGCTGCCGAATCTCTCAGTGCCAAGCATATGTATGTTTAGATTTGTTACCATCTTAGTGTGCATTTCACTCTTGAGTTGAACTACAGTGAGCACATTTTTTCCTGATGGTTATGTTTTATCTGCATCATCCTGGTCACAACAGCCGAATATTTGCAGAAAGCATTGACGGATTTCAAATGAATTTAAAATGACTAATGAGTGAATTATGGTCACCTTTTGTCCAAATTATGTTTTGCTGTTCCATGTGTTTTGTTTCTCTCAGACAAGAACACACAATAATTGCATGCTTTAACCATTGCACATTCACTTCTTCTCCATGTTTGCATTGTTGCATGCATGCAATATCACGCTTTTAATAAGCTCAAACCACACATTGCTGATGACCACCCTTTGCTTGTTTTTATTTATCTGATAGTTTAATTGTTGCTTTTAAACTTTTTAACTGTTAGGAAATGGCAGGTATTAGTCAGTGGAAACGTGTCAGATGTCCTGGTGTTAAACACAGGCTCTCCTCAAGTCAATGTTGGGTATTTTTGAGAGCCTATGGGCAGGAACATGAGGCTGCATACAGTTAAACGCTGATGAAAAATCAGCAAAACATAGGCGCACGTGAGCTTTCCTACATTCCAGGTGCCTAGCAACAAAATTCAGCAGGGTCGCCACAGCATCCTCTACCCCTTTCCTAGGTTGATACACGAATTAGAGTGGATCAATCACTGCCTGTGTCATAGAAAGCAGATTCTTTTTCACCATACGCTCAAAGCTCTTCATCACCACTGAGTTGAGTGCCACAGGACAATAATCATGTAATATCTTTGATGATGGTATTTTTGCCACTGGGACAATAAGTGATTCCACAATAAGGGAACTTTGTTAAGTGACAAGGACCACTGGAAGATGAAAGTGAAGATCTCACTTAAGAATGGGGAACAACATTTAAGTTGGCAACCACTAATGCCATCCGACCCATGACTTTTCTTTGCATTAGTCTTTTCAAAAGTGCTCCACGTGCTGATTTCATCTATCTGAATCTTACTGCTTACTTGAGCAGCCCTGTATTTAAACAGTTTGTCAGAAAAGTCATTAGAATCAAATCTCAAGTAAAACTGATTTAATTCTTCTGCTAAAGAGGAATCAGATTTGTCAGTGCTGTTCACTCTTTTCCTCTTGTCCTGAATTCCCACCATGGATTTAATTCTTCTCCAAGTGGAGCGAGAATAACCAGTCATAGGCTCATTCTGGTGCTTTAGTAAGCCAAGGAGGCTAACTAAGAGCCATTCTGTGTAGTAGGGAGACCTCTGCTGGACGTTTTGGGGTAGTGTTTTTAATATGTGCAGGTGCTGCAGAATTTGGGTTTGAACTCTGTGTAGCTTTGTATGAGCAGTTTATTGACATAGTTTTCTTACTTTGTATCTATTTTAGAAAACCACACTCACATATGCACACAGATGGAAATTGTTTAATTTGTTTTAATTTTTAATTTCTTAACTGATTGAGACCTTATATCAAGGTGTGCTCATTTATGAGGCAGCTTCATTACCTCGGCAAAATGGCCGAAAAAATAAAAGATTTCACTGACACTGAAAAGTGAAATATTGTAAAATACCTTTCAGATGGATGTAACGCTCTTGAAATGGCTCGAATTTTGAGACGTGACTACGGGACAATTGAATTTTTTGTGCTGACAGTCAACAAGGTCGCAGAATAAACTCATCAAGAATTAAAGGCAATAAATAACTGCAAAAGACATAAGAAGAATTAAGCGTAAAGTTACCAGAAACCCATTATCTGCCAGTGCTACCATATTCCACCGCTGTAATCTGCCCACAGTATCCAGAAATACAAGGTGTCACATATTCAGAGTCATGGCAGAGGTAAAGAGGGTTTAAACTCGACTCCCACTGAGTAAGATTCATAAGTTAAAGCATTAAAATTGGGCCAAGAGATACCTGTATACAAATTTCTCATCGATGTTATGGACTGGTGAATTAAGAGTGACATTTGATGGACCAGATTTATTACTAATGGAAACAAAGAACCACTTTGCCAATTCCTAGAAGATACTTCTTTCAGGCAGTGGTACAGGAAGGAGTCTACAGCATTCAAGAAAACGATCTTAATACAAGACAATGCTCCATCACATGCATCCAGGTACGCCACTGCCAGTAAAGAACTCAAAGCAGATGGAATTATGACCTTTACCTCCCTCCTTACCTGATTTAAATCCCATTAAGAGCTTGTGGGTCCTTCTCAAATGTGAGATTTACAGTGAGAATAAATGAATTAGTTGAATAAAATCTTTTAAAAATGTAGTTTTCTAATGATCATGCACAGCTATATTTTCCTTTGGGAAAGAAATAACTCCTTTTTCTGATTGCGCATCTGGATTTGAGGTGCAGTAATATGTAACCAATTTATTTTTTCATGAATAAAATTTATCCTGCTGAATACAGTTTGCCTAAAAATTGCACATGTCGTGTGTATATTGGGGATCTACAAATGGGAAAGTTAGGGCTGAATTCGATGTTTAAAATGCCAATTTTGCCTATGCAAATACAGATGTTTATTTCATTACTTCCTGTGGAGTACAACTCCAACTATGCAAATGTTTTTTGTCATGCTTAATCATGAAACCAAACCAGTTTGTCTAACAGGTGACTTATTCAGTCTTTTAAAATCAATAAGAGTCAGGTGTACTAGATGACAGCATTAAATTGATTGGACACAACAAAACAACTACTGACATCTGTTCATGTCACATCAGCAGGGTTTACTCCGGCTGATACTGATGTTAAACTGGCATATTGGTACACCCCTAATTAATATTTTTGAATAAGTTGAATTTATCATAGATCAACAGTTTTTTCTCATTCTTCTCTTCTTCTTCTGGTACTTGGCCCAGACAGTCACAAAACAAAACAAGAACTCTCATAAATATTCTTAGGCTTTGTTCACACTGCAGTTAAAAGTGACCTGAATCTGATTTTTTTTTTTGCTCACATGTGACTCGTATCTTATTTTTTCTGACAGTGTGAACAGCCCAAGTCACATTGAATTTGACCTTTTCAAATCAGATTCAGGCCACTTTCACATGTGGATCTGAATCAGATACGTATCTGATCTTTTAGAAGTTGACTACAGGCAAACAAAAAATAAGACCTGAGAAAAGATCAGAATTGAGCCCTAAGGCCTGCAATGTGAACATAGCCTAAGTATCTATATCTATATCTATATTATGTCAGAACAAGATTATATCATGACTGAAACATGCTTTGACTTTCAGGGCTGTATGCTGACCGAGTGGAGGTAAAAGAAGGAAGTGATACTGTTTTGAAGTTTCCCCTCAGCTCCAGGGTGAACATCCAGTCAGGGGTGTTCGACTGCAATAAAGATGGCAAGATGGAGGTGTACTTCTATGATGAGGGCCTTTATTCTGGTCATGGCCGTAATGGTCAAGATGACCACTATAAAGGACGAGTCTCACATTCTCAAGAGGAACTACAGCATGGCAAGGTCCTCTTAAAGATCATTGACACCAGGGTGGAGGACAGTGGAAACTACACCTGCATTTTTCCCCGTCCTGAACCAAGACGAGAAATCCATGTTCAGCTTGTTGTTGGTGAGTACTTCAACTGAAAATTCATCCCTCACCAGTTTTTTTTTTTTTTTTTTCTTTTTTTAAAAATCTCTTGTTCTCATGTTTGGTTAGTTTGACCAAAACTGTTCATGAGAGTCTGCGTACTGGAAGTGGTGCAGGAACTTTAATGGAATTAGAGTAGTGGAGTTATATTTGTGCCTCAATCCTGGGTGAGCAATGGGAAACTTTTGGCACAATACAATTAGATTGTAGCATCCAAGAGGTATATCTAACCAACAAAGAAGAATGAGAGAAATTCATTTCTTCTTATATTGTAAATATTTAACCTGAAAAGCCAGATGGATTTGTTTCAAACATCTGGTAAACCACTCATAGACAGCGTTTCAGAAAGGGCAGAGCCTTTGAAAAAAAACTCGGAGGTTGACTGGATGGACGTTTTGTCCGTCACATCATTACGGGCAAATTAGAACAGCAAAACGTGATTTAGCTGCTACCGAGGTTCACCACTATGGAGGAGTAAACTCCACAGAGAACTGCATAACGCGCCCATGGTGACTGCAGACATGTCAGTACACAACTTTTGTTGTTTTTGAGAAACTCACTGCTGTTCTTTGTTCTTTTTTAACAAAGAAATGTCACCAAGTTCTGATAAAACTGGTGCTTTAGCAGCATCCCTGTAATCTCTTCCGCCATAATTGCAGTGGTCTCTTGTTGCTGTTTGCTTACTTAAAAGCACTGCCCTTCTTTGCGGATTGGTCCTGTCACTTTGTAGTCGGCCCATATGGTTCTGACGGGAGTTTTGCAAGATGGATTCGTGTATCCGTCTGCTTTGCAAGGTTAGTCAATAATACAATTCTGGCTGATAACTACAGCATGTCTTCTGAGCAAGACCAAAGCAGAAACTTCTTACATGTGGCTGTGGTGTAGCAATTGGTCTTGCTCTGAAGACATGCTATGGTTAGCAACCAGGACATACTTCCATGATAGAAGAAAACTGAGCACAGAATAAATTCTTGTTTGCTCACCTGAAGTTTTTCTTTGCACAAGTTAAATTATCCCTCAAAATACAATTAGTGTGCTAGTGAAATATATTTATGAGCTTAAAGTTTCCCATTGCTTGCTCAGAAATAAGGCACAAATACAACTACATAGAGAGAGAGAGAATATGGAAAGCATGCAGAAAAAAAGACAGGTTAGGTTTGACACCGGGCCACTTGCTCTGAGGATGCAAGGAAAAAAAAAAAAAAAATTCTAGACCACTGACAACACATCAATATGGCAACAAAAAATACCCCCTGTTAGGGCTGGACGATTATGGCAAAAATAATAATCACGATTATTTTGATTGATATTGAAATCACGATCAATAAACACAATTATTCATTGATTTCAAAACTTGAGTATTTATTGAACCATAGCTTAAAAGAACAATGAAAAATAAATTAGTAAAAGTAAAATAATAAATATATATTGAATAATAGCAAAAAAAACAATAAATAAAATTAAATACCCTATCTACATGCACTCCTGTAAAACTTGCATATTGCAAATGCAAATTGTCCTACCATGTCCTACCCTTCTTCTCAACTAAAGGCTGCTGTTCTGTCACGTTTTTAATCGCTCACTCCTCGTATTATTGATCCACATACATCACATGCTTGCTGCAGCTGTGCACGCAACACAGGTGCATTCACGGTGCTTTTACAATGTAGGAACTTGCATACACACTGCGCGGCACATTGATTGTTTTTCTTCGATTATAATGTTTTTATGATCGTGAGAAGCCAAAATTAAAATCACGAATCAAATTTCGATTAATTGTCCAGCCCTACCCCCTGTGTACCCAAATATAGGATGTTTCATTTCCATTTAGCTCTCCTGTAGTAGAAGTCAAAATATTAGTCTATAGATCTACTCAAGTAAAAGTAGAAAGTGGATTATTAAAAGTTTACTCAGAGTACAGAGACGTTTTTGATAATGTGCATTTTGCAACAAGAGAATATAACTCTCCAACAAGATTGTTTATTATAACAATGCATGAGTCAATCAGTCTTTATTTCTATAGTGCCAATTTATAACCAAAGTTATCTCAAGACACTTGACAAAGAAACAGGTTTAAACCATCTTCGTGATGTATTACTATAAAGACCCAACCCTAATCCTCATGAGCTCAGCACCAGCAGGAATTAGCATCGTTACATAAATACACCTTTCCTTTAACAGGCAGAAACCTGGAGCAGAACCAGACTCATATTGACAATCCGAAACTGTGCTGGGGTTCAAAAGGGGCCTTTCTGTGTTGAGTTTGCTTCTTCCCCCTGTCCATGTGTGGGTTCTTTCCGGGTACTCTATCTTCCAGAGACATGCTTGTTAGGTTAATTGTTCGTTGGCTAGACTTGCCATAGGGGTCAGTGTGTGCGCCAGTCTCCGGATGACTGCCGACCAGTCCAGAGTGTAACCTGCTTTTGCCCAATAACAGCTGGGATGGGCTCAAGCCTCCGGGATAAGTGGAAGATGGATGGATAATGTTTGTAGGGGAAGCATTAGTAGGCAGATTTAGAAGAATCTACGAGCCACAGGGGCTGTGGAGCTCCTAAGAAGATGTTGATAGAACTAGAACATGAAGATTCACAGCAGGTGATGTGCAGTATTATGATAGGAATGCATACATGAAGAGAAGGAGAGAGAAGCTCGGTGTGCCGTGACCCTTGGCAGGCCTATAGCAGGCACAGGCTAAAGTTTGACTTAACCTAACCTTATCACCCCTGATGCTTGCATCTACCATGCCTAACTACTGAATCATAGTAGAGATTCTTTTATAAGCAGAAGTCCCCAGTTGTACAAACTATGGTTTGATCTTTTTTCAACCTTGTTGTCAAATGAGAGAGAAAACAAAGTTGGATTCTTAAATAAATATAAATATAAAACCTGTGCAGATTTTTTAAATTACAGCTTTTTACATTGAGTGGCACAGCTTCTCTCGTCTTAACAGTGGAGGCACATGACATTACTCAGCCAATCAGATGCTTCACTCAGGGAGTGAAGATTGTGGGTGTGTGAGCAGCCTGCAGCTGCAGAGACACACAGAGATGGAAGTCTCAGAAACACATCAGAGAAACAGAGTTAGGGAAATGTAGAGACACTGTGCTTTGAAATAAGAAAAGATGGCTGAGAAATGAGACTTTTTGATTAAAAATGGATGGACTATTATGTTAATTTTTCCCACGTCTGGATTAAAACCAACATACCTCATATGTTTCAACACATAATGATACGTCGTATGTTTACGAGTCAAAGCACACACCTTTGTACAACCACACTGACATCTGATTAAGGACAGAAAAGAAAACCTGAGAGACAGATATGATCAATGACATGATCATTACCTGACCATCAGTGTTCCATTAAAGTTGTATTGGCTTTAAGCCGACATATAAACCCCTCTGGGTCAGCTGATATTGGTCTTATTCAGCTCAGATTTAAAATGTTAAGATGATCAGTACTCTCACAAAACCTGGGAAAAGTGAGAGTGGGAAGAGAGAAATAGAGAAAAACATGTTAAAGCTGTTCAATTTTAATCGGTTGATTACAAATTTGCTTTGAAAATTAATATCTAATAAAAAGAGATGGGGAAAGTAACATTTCACATTTGACTTCTTTAGGAGCTGTCTGGTAGCCTTTTTTATATTTGAGTAGCCTAGAAAGCTAATTTTACTGGTTATTTTGTAGTGTAGTTTAATGATAATGTCATTATTCCCTCCGGTTCATAGAATATTGTTCCCATTCTTAAGCCTGACATAGTGCTATGGTCTGCCAGTCAGCGTGTAGTTTATTTCATAGAGCTGACAGTTAGTGGAGGATTCTGTGGAGGAAGTCTATGAAAGGAAGAAGCTGAGATATGCAGATTTAGGAGCAGAAGCTGAACAGTGGGGATGGAAAGTTAGGACTCGTCCAGTAGAAGTGGGATGTAGAGGGTTTGTAGCAAGGTCAGCTGTTTTATTACTTAGAGAGCTGGGAGTGCAGGGACAGAATCTCAGATGAAGCAGCTAAGGCCAGTCAGTAGATCTGAATGAGGAGGAGTAATGTTAACTGGGGGGGGGCACAACAACATGCTGGGGGGGGGGGGGGGCAGGGTTGTGCACCCTTAGCTCTGCCTCCCCCACCCTATTGCCAAGCATGCTCTCTCTTTCTCTCTCTCTCTCTCTCCCTTATCTGTCTCATTTTCCCCTCTTTTTTACTCTTAGTTATTGGTAATAATTGTTGTACTGCAATCATGAGTGGTGTTAAGGAAGGTAGGATCGGCATTGTCACTACCTGGAGCTTGCATGTACCGAGCCTGGGTCTGTTAAAGGTGGCATGCTGTTGAGGCTGTGTAGGCCATGTGGTAAGATAGGTAAGATGATGTCTGCGTGTTGGCATGGTGGGTGGTGAGAGCCGGCATGGAGGGGTGTGGCTCTGGGACGCTGGAGATCATTTTCAGCCCTCTGGAGGTGTCGTGGGACTAACTGGATGAAACACTGATGAAGGAGGGTTCCCACTTGACAACCCCTGTGAAGTGCGGGTTTCTTGCTACCCATCAGTCTGCACGGTTGACTTGTGGAGGCAAAGAGTAACGGATTAGGGATTTCCTCACTGAATTCTGATCCTCTTTATAGGGCACAAATGTCTTGTGTTTCATTCAAACTTGTTTTCATTGTTTTTTATGAACTGAACTGAATTATATTATATTACATGTTAGATGAAATTATGTTCTCTACCTTTACTAAAGGAAATTTAGTCAAACCACCAGACCTCAGAGGATTTTTGTTGTTGACTCCTGGTCGAGTGGTTAGTTGGCAGCTCAAATATAGAAGCTTGTATTAGAAGCAGCAGCCTGGTTCATGTCCAGCCCGTGGCTCCTTCCTGCATGTCTTTTCTCACTCTCTCTCATTAAAGTCAGAGACAGTGACAGTCAACAAAAACTCAGACACAGGGAAAAACATGGTAAAACAAAGGCAGAGAAAAAGAAAAAAAGATACAAAAAATAAGTACAAAGTGTGGTGGCCTTGAAGAGTAAAATGAATTGATGAGTGGGTAGCATATGAGTTCAAATAACTATTTATGAATTGGGCGGTGTGTGTACAAATGTAGCTGAATGAAAGTTAATGGCTGGGGTTTCATATGAATCATTATCTATGGTGGTGGCTCAGAGTGAGAATGGCTGCTGCTATTAGGGACTGGTTTAGATAAGAGATGGCGGAGTATGAGTCAATGAGAACTTTGTGGTCAGACCACACCACAGCATTAACACTTTTTATGTAGAACTGAAACCCTACAGAAGTAGACAGATCTGACTTTTGAAATGATTTCCTTATATCACTCACGTATTGATGAGAAAATATTGCTCTTGTTTGTCTTCCAGATCCCATCTTTAGGGACAGGACTGGAGAAAATCCATGTGAGTGATAGTATTGCTCAGTAGTTGGTTAAACTGTGTTTGTGGTGTTTTCTATGTTTAATGCTTTATATCTGTAACTCTGTTAGATGTGCTGCTGCCTGTCTTGGCTCAGACAGTCTGGAAAATGAGATTGTTAATCTCACTGAGGTTTTATTAGTTACATTTATTTAAATAAATAAAAATAAAGTTTCATTTTAAAAGATGTTAAAAGGCCGTTTAACTGAAAAATATGACTTTCTCATTAAGGGGTGCTGATTGTAGATTAACGTTAGAAAAAATGAATATAAATAATTGTAGCATGATGCTGCATCATAACAAAACTGACCAAAGTGAAGTGGGTCTGAATACTTTCTGACCACACTGAAACAGAAAATTATGGTCCTTTATATGCTGGATCAAATTTTTTTTTTTTGTCATTTCTACTAGATCAATGAAAATAAACCCTCACTCTAAATTTGCCATTGATGTTGAATTCATTAACACATTTGTAATGTCATCCAGCATTAACTCTTCTTCATAGTAACATGCAGGGATGGAAATTAACTGGTTACATTTACTCAGATTTCTGTCATTGAGTATCTTTTGTGATTATATATAAGTTGTGAATAACTTTATACATTTAACTTTTACTGTGGTGTATTTATAGGAAAGTATTGTAAACAATATTTTAAAAACATCAAGTACTGAGCAATAAATTTAGCCCTGAAAGCTGAATTGAGGCCAACAACTCATTGCAGTCAGCAGCACATCAAAAGACAATGCGTCCATAATGCATATCAAAACAGCTGTTGAATTGCACTTCAGGATAAGTCACATCTTAAAATAAAAACCTGGTTGGAGATTCACATTATCCTACTGTTATTGCACATTAAGATAAGATAATATTAGTGTAAAAGCTCCTTGGTTATCAAAAGTAGCTATACAGTAATTAATGCCCTGAGTGAACTTTAAATGTTTTTCTACTTTTACTTACTCTATAGACCAGTAAATTTACTCACTAACCAATGCTCACAAGCAGAAACGGTTTCAGTGGGCCCAGAAATACATGAAGACTCATTTTCAAACAGTCTTGTTTACTGATGAGTGCCGTACAACCCTGGATGATCCAGATGGAGTAGTGGATGATTGGTGGATGGCCACCATGTCCCAACAAGGCTGTGACATCAGCAAGGATGTGTCAGAGTCATGTTTTGGGCTGGACTCATGAGGAGAGAGCTGGTAGGCCCCTTTAGGGTCCCTGAAGGTGTGAAAATGACCTCGGCAAAGTATATAGAGTTTCTGACTGACCACTTTCTTCCATGGTACAAAAAGAAGAACCGTGCCTACTGTAGCAAAATTATCTCCATGCATGACAATACACCATCTCAGGCTGCAAAGAATCCCTCTGTGTCATTGGCTGCTATGTGGATAAAAGGAGAGAAACTCATGGTGTGGCCCCATCCTTCCCTGACCTCAACCCTACTGAGAACCTTTGGAGCATCCTCAAGCTAAAGATCTATGAGGGTGGGAGGCAGTTCACATCAAAACAGCAGCTCTGGGAGGATATTCTGACATCCTGCAAAGAAATTCAAGCAGAAACTCTCCAAAAACTCACAAGTTCAATGGATGCAAGAATAGTGAAGATGATATCAAAGAAGGGCTCCTATTTTAACATGGAACTTGTCCTGTTCAGATGTTTTTGATTGAAATAGCTGTGATTTCAGTAAATGTGACCTCCTAATGCTGCAAATTCAACAAATAACCATGTTCAGTTCATTACAACCTATAAAATGTTTTAAAACTCTGTTTTCCATAATAATATGGAACAGTTGAGTTTTTTTTTGTTTTTTTTTTAAATAACGGTTATCATTGTGAAGTTAGTTCAAAAACATCTGAATTATGCTCTAATGGTTGATGACTTGAAAAATACTCTGACTGTAATTTGCATTAATATTTCAGAAAATAAGAGAAATGTCATTTGCATAATAATGTGGAAAGTGGTGTAAATCTATCAGACTGTTAAAATATCAGGTCCTATCAGACAGTCTTTGGGTGTTTTACTGAAAGCTTTCTGTTAAAGTCTTTTTCATATCCAAGTAAAGAGACAAACAAACACATTTTAGTGAAAGCTGTCTTTTTTTGTCTGTACTATCATTACAGCTGCATCACCAAGGCCGAGCATCGAGGTTCTCAATCAGACTCAGGACTGGGCGGTGCTGCAGTGTAAAGTTCAAGGCGCTTCTCCAAAACCTTCCCTGAAGTTTCAGGACAGTTCTGGAAACCCCCTGTATGCTGAGGAGAGCCCGCAGCCCCACACAGGAGGAAAATATGACATGACCATTCAAGCTACTGTGAATAAGACCGACCACTACCGTTGTGTACTCAGGCAGGAGGAAATTAATCATGAGATCACCATCAAGACCTTTGTCTACATTCATGGTGAGATTTTTTCTTGTTCATTTGTCAAATCATTCATGTTCATGTGATTTTTGGCAACTTGAAACGATGATGTGTTTTTTTCTAGACAAAGTGTGTGAGGACCCTTACCGCCATTGGTTTGGTGTGACTGGATGGACTCTGGCTGTACTCCTCCCTTTGAGTGTTGCTGTACCGTACTTCATATCATACTGTATAAGAGGTACTTTTCTGTAACATACCACACTGAAAGCTGTTTTGAATTGACAGAAAATGGAATAAGGAGGTAGATACAGCTGTTAAATGTCTAACTGTTGTCTGAGGCACTTTTGGAGAGTCCAAAAGTATCTGAGCCTCCCTCTGAATCCCCTCCCTTTACAAACACAAACCTGAGTGCTTTAGAGATTTAAAAAAAACACAGTTAATAATTTTCAAAGCAGAGTTTTTTGATTATCAATCAATTAATTTCTGATTATCAATACTGACATTTTTTGTGATTGAAGCTCAGTCTATAAAATCAAATGCTCACATATGCTGAGGTTTTATTATTTAGAATATTTTCCCCCCATTAAAAAAAACAAAAACAAAATACCAAACAGACAGGGACAAAAAACAACTAAAACAACAAAACCCATGATCAAGCCAATAGAGCAACATAATAAATTCATCCAGATCCCACTGTTGTCAAAATTAAAAGTGATGTAGATTTTTCTTTAAAGTCAAAGTCCATATGAGATTGCACTGTATTCTGGGAACAATGCGGAAAAAATTTAACTATGGCAGACCACCTTGGTCTAGATAATTAATGGGAAAATCTAAGTCCGACCAAATGAATGTTGCTTGTTGCAAGGAGGAAATCAGGTACCAAAATATCCGACACATACCATACTGAATGTATAGAGTCGGAAACAGGGAAGAGAGCGGGGAGAGACATGCAGGAATAGTGCCACGGGCCGGATTCGAACCCAGGTCGCCTGCGTATATGGCATGCGCCTTAACCACTCGACTACTGGCGCGCTGTAACCATGAAATATTTAATGGGATTTTTGTTCACTGGTTTTATTTCGCTGGAGCATTAAGATCTTTTCATTGTTTTGCTTTCTGGAGCAATGCCTATGCTCTACTCTCATAACCTTGCGAAGCAGATGGATACTCCCGTTTCCTTGTTTCTCAATTGCAAATCCATCTTGCAAAGCTCCCATCTGCACCATTTGGGCCCGATTTAGAAAGTGACATGACCAATCAGCAACGAGGGGCAATACTTTCAGAGTCCTCATGTAAGCAAGCAGCAACAAGAGGCCGGTGCAATTATGGCGGAAGAGCTTAGTGTGGATGCTGCTAAAGAGCCAGTTTTATCAGAATTTAACAAAATTTCTCTGTTAAAGGAAGAAAAAAGAACAGCATTGAGTTGTTTCCTTTTCAAAAATGACAAAAGTCGTGCACTAACATGTTTACAGTCGCCATGGTTCGCATTATTCCTGATAACTGCAAATGCGCATCTCGGTCGAGGCTACGTTATGTGTTTTGTTGTGCTGATTGGCCTGTAAAGATGTGACAGACAGAACATTCATCCAATCACACTATGAGTTTTTTTCAAAGCCTCTGCCCTTTCCCAAACACTTAGTATTGAAGGTTTCCCAGATGGATGTGCGTCAGGTTACTACTCTCATGTTTCTACCAAGAACTCAGTCACAATGAATGACTAATCCAGGCTAACATCAGCACAGCTGAAGCTGACAATGCAGAAAGAACTTTTAAAAAGAAAAAATTACCAAATGTTAATGTACAAACTAAAGCTTTCAATATAACTTTAGCAAAATAGACCTGAGTGTAATTTATCCTCTTTGTCCCATTAAATTTATTCTTCTTTTTTACATCTATTTGACAGTTCTAACCCGAGTGAATCAGATTACCCGAGAAGTTGGAGGAAATCATAGATGCATCCCAGCTGATGAGGGTAAGTCCACTTTCCTGTAAGTGCAATGTAAAGTCTTAACAGCTTGAATCAGTCTTTGTTGAAGTATTATATCAGTAAAAATAACAATGAGTATCTGTCCACCTATTTCATTTTAAATTTTAAATATATTTCTAACAAAGCGCCTCTCTTCCTCTTGATCTGACTGATCAAAAGGCATTTTATTTCTTTTTTTTTTAAATCAACATTTATTTCTATTATTCTTTTGTCATACACTGCAGAGTCTGCTGTATTCAAACAGTCCAACAAGGACTGGTCAGCAGGTTGTTGTACTCAGAGCAAATTAATATTTTTCTAATATTTCTATGATATTACAAAATATGAAAAAGTCAAACTCAGAAATAAGATTAAAATCAACAACTGCTACAGCAACAAATTAAGGAAGAACTGACAGGAATAAAACACACTGTGCAGATGCAAAACAATTATTTTAATTCATTTTGTTATCCATTTTTTTAATCAGTCATCTGGTTTAAAAATATGACCACTCAAACACTGAGTCTATAGCCCTCATTCATTAAACCTGCGTAGAAACCAGCGCAGATTTGGGTGTAGTAATCGTCTTACAACAACTTCCACATGGGATTTATGAAACGTGTATCTGGCTGATCACAGCATAAGACCGTGCAGGTGTTGTTAAATGCAGCATCTGAAATCGGTCATCATTTATCTTCATGGTTCAGCTGGCGTTGCCCACTGAGTCTGTAACATATAAATATGTAAAGACACCTGCTCCCCTTTTTAGGGTGAGAATTTTCCAGGTCAGCGAAATAACAGAAATTAAATATTTGTTGTTTGTCAGCCTGGATAGTGGCATTAAAATGAATCAGAAACCGAACTCTAGAATATTTAATTTAGGCTAATACTTAATTTGTTCTGTTTGTTTATGGTCAACTCTTGAACATGCTCGCAAGGTTTAATAGTTTGGAGGTTTTTTTTGTTTTTTTACCAGCCACAGCGGTCTAAAAATAGTTCCTATTTAAGAAGCTAAACATTTAATTCATGTCATTCATCCTCTCAAGTTTCATCTTTTTCCCTGCATAATAAAAGTTTTGTTCTGCTTCAATCTCCCACAATATTGTCCTTGGATATCGCAGTGTACAACAGAACTTTTAGAATGACTAAATTCAGCCTATCTATTTTATTTTTAAAGTAAATTGATAAGGAAATGTTTGTTCATCAAAGATAACAGTTAACAAGGAAATCAGCTGAAAGCTTGCGCTGCTCAACATTATCCAAAAAACAATATTGCTCACATAGTTTATCAGGAGTTTGGTTCATGTTTGATACATTTTTAATGCCATAACACATCTTACACTACCAGACTCATGCTGCACAGTGAAACCACACTTACTTGAAAACATGCAGAATTTGCATAATGAGGCAAAATACTGCAAAGACAAAAACAGTAAAGACGATTTTGTGGTTCATTCACTTCTTGGAAAAAATAAAACACTGGGCTCATCCACCCTGACAGAGATCTTCATATACTTTGGTTATTTACATCAGCTCATACTTCATGGCCATGCTGAGTTAGTAAGAGTGAGAGCTCGCAACTTTCATGAGTGAATAGTGCATGATAGATCTGAATGCATTATCTCCAAAGTTTACCTCAAATTAATGCTTTTCTTGCATGTATTCTTTGGCATTTCAGAGGAATCATCTGTAAATGAGACACCTGCTGAAAAAAAGCAGAATGGAGATGTTTTAATACTATTACAAAATGACCTGAAAGTGAATGAAATGAAATGTGGTAAGTACACTTTGTATTTGTAAATACAGCATGTAAATGTTTCAGAGATCGGTCTTGATCAGAGGTTGAAAATTTTGTTTCATATGAAAAAAGGTTTGAGACTTGAGATGTGACTCACTAAAAATCTCCAGTTTTGTCTGATCTGTTCAAAGAACTTTCTCCCAGAAGCTCTGTGGCCTGTCAATGTGCGTTTTGCATAATGGCAAAAAGTTCAACTTAATGAACTCTGACCTTAACTGAGTCAAGTGAGGCCAGCAGGTCTTAAGATGTTGTTCTGGGTTCTTTTGGGACTTCCTGGATGAGTCACTGATAGGCTCTTGGAGTCATAGATGATGCCAGTAACTTTGTTTTTCATCTGTCACCTGTAACTTCATTAGATGGTGCCATGATGTGTTGCTTTTTGAGATCTTTTAGCCTCCTTAACTTTGTCGGACAGGTTCTATTTAAGGGTTTTCTGGATTCAACAGGTCTAGCAGTAATCAGACCTGGGTGTGGATAGTCAAACTGAACTCATCTTTCCAAAAAATGTGGTCGGTCCATAGTCAGTCAAGATCGTTCATAATTTACCTTTTTTCTTAATAAATGAAATCCTCATTTAATTCAGCATTTTTTATTTACCTAGGTTATCATTTTCCATTATTAACATTTGTTTGATTATCCAAAACATTTAAGAGTGGCAAATACCAGTGAAACAAAAATAAAATGGTTTTTGTTTTACTTTTGGGCCTTATTCTAAATATTCAGGGCTAACAGTAGAGCCCCTTGAGTTGCAAATAATGGAACCACCTATAAGAGATGGCAGTACAGTTGTACATTTTGTAGATATTTAAGGCTGATACATGGTTTATACTGCAAATATAGCGCCTGTCTCCATTGGCAGAAATGTTCATATTCTCTACTTTTGATAGTTTGTAATTAAACAAAAACCTGTTAAGTATATGAGGTTACACTGTGTGATATTTTTCTTTTCTTGTCTTTGCTGCAGGTTCTTCTGATCCACCAAACACCCCCGAGTTGTTGCCTAAATCAATCAGTGGCCTTCCATCTTAAAGCTTGTGGGTGAATTACTAACCACTCAAAATGTTTAAGATTTGGCAGCTAAACACCATGGAAATAGGCTGTCTCCTTGGCACTGATAATTTAATGTCCCTTTTATAACAATTGAAAAAAAATATAGTTATTTAGTGCTTAACAAATTTGTTAGACCACCACCCAGAGTAAGGTTTATGCCACAGCTGCCCTAAATTAACAGCACTGGTAATTACCAAAATCATTTTTTATGTTTCTGCAATGGTTAATACACCAATATGTAGAAGCTCTTTAACCCAAATTATTTTTAATGCTAAAATATGATAATTATTGTTATCCATGAATTTTCAAATTTACTGATTTACAAATAAACTGAAAAAATAGTAAAGCACATTATTATTTCTTGATTAATATGTCAAATTATAGTTATTTACTTGCAGTCCTGAACAGAAAAATGAGTTTTAGTGGTTGAATGTTATGCTTGATGAATTTCTGACTTCTCAGAGAAGCCCAGTGAGCCGGCTCAAATTTGGGTATAAAAAGGTGAATTCAGTTTGAAATTCCTCATTCCTGTTCAAAATGGTAAAATGTTTTTAGTTTTAGTTTTTAGTTTTAAACAAGTTTTTGAAATATTTCTAAAATATTTATGTTTTCTCGTTTTTATGGCGGATGGTCTAATTAATTTGTTAAGCACTGTATTTTGGAAGGATAAGAGGTCTGTATTTTATTTGGATGATTTTAAATGAATTACAAAGGAAATTAACAGCAATAATTTATGTTTTTATAAAGTTCCTCTAAACATCTACCAGTGCCTTTGATTACCCACAAAATAAGATGAAGAGACATTCATTTTCATTTGGCTTTTCCATGATGCAGCTTATTATTTTGTATGAAGGCAGCTGTGGATTGTTGAAGGGAGACATTTTTAAACTCAAGGACTGAGACCAAAAAGACAAATATTCTGAAAAATCATGTGTGACAACCAGCGACCTTAACTTCCTGCTTCTGCTCAGAAGCACACTCCTGAAGCTTACTGAAGGAGTGTGCAGACTTACTGCAGGAGCGTGTACCCAGAAGTGGTACAGTCCACCCCAGCATCTTTGGCCGGCCAATGGCAGCTCGAGAGGAACAGGTCTGCCATATACTCCTTACATTCTTCTTCTATGAACTGGATCACCCAAGGTCATCTCTCAAACTTCACCATCATCTTCTGGAGCTCTGCAGCATCTTTTGAATGATCTGTGGTAACGTGGAAGAGGCCAACTTGTGTGTGAGGGAACAAGAGGTCTCACTCTGTTGGAAAACTGTGCACAGAAAGTGATTGCAAATCTTCTAATTATTGATACTGAGACAGTGACTGGGGGGGGGGGGTATTTCTCTCTGTCCTATCTGCCATTACTGCCATTAGAGACTAAACACAGCTGCATGACATGGCTACCTTACTGAGCTACTGAGATGGCAGAGAAGACAGTATTGCGCTGTTGAATTATCTTCTTTGTCACTCAGTATCCCAACACAACTAAGGGAAAACATTATTGTAGAGTTTGCTAGTCAAAAAAACAAACAAACAAAAAAAGCTAAAATATCACATTGACATAAGCATTCAGATGCTTTGCAAAAAAAATGAAAACTGGAAATTTAGCTCAGGTTCCTCCCATTTCTATGAAGTTTTGCTGAGATGTTTCTACACCTTGATTGGAGTCCAGTGAAGGTGCTGTGCTAAATTAAATTGCTTGGACATGATTTAGAAAGGCACACACCGCTCTATAGAGGGCTTCACAGCTGACAATGCATGTCAGAGTGAAACTTAAGCCATGAGGTCAAAGGACCTTTCTGCAGAGCTTAGAGACAGGATTGTTGACAGGCACAGATCTGAAGGAGGCTTTAAAATGTCTGCTTCACTGAGGGTTCCCAAGAGCACAGTGGCCTCCATAATTCTCAAATGGAAGAAGTTTTGCACAGCCAGGACTCTTAAAAGAACCGGTCGTCCAGCCAAACTGAGCAATCAGGAGAGAAGGGTCTCAGTAAGAGAGGCGACCAAGAACCCGATGGTCTCTCTGACTGAGCTCCAGAGATCCTGTGTGGAGATGGAACAAAGTTCTTGAAGGACAACCATCACTGCAGCCTTCTACTAACCTGGGCTTTATGCAGAGTGGTTAGACTGAAGCCTTTGATCAGTGCAAAACTCATGAAAGGCTTTTTGGTTTCACATAGAATTTGCAAAGCCCAGTCAGCATATGGAAAAGGGATATTTTAGGGCTTTGTTATTATCAACAAATTAGCAAAAATCCTAAAATTCTGTTTTAGTTTGTCATGGTGGGGTACTGAGTGTAGATTAATGAGAGAAAAATGTTTTTATTATTTTTTTTATCAATGTGCTGTATAGAAGACTAACCAATTGGTGTAACAGGTCAGTTTTTCCCAGTAGAAAATGCCATTACTCAGCTTATTTTCTCAGTATGAAATGCAGTAATGTAGCAAGTTACTTTTCAAAATAATGATACTAAACTGCCTTTAAGTAAGTTGTATTTGATATAGCAGCTTTCACAGAACAAGGTCACAAAGTGCTTTACAGTCATTTAAATGCGAGAACAAAAAAAAAACAAAACACACCAAAGCGTAATAAAAATGAACCAAAACACATATTTGATGATCAAAAGCTAGTTTGAGAAGGTGTCTTAAGCTCATTTTAATGCAAATCAGCAGATGCTGCTGATCATAATATAAGAAGACGGTTCTAAAGAGACGGCGTTACAGTCACCTTTACCTTACTCACCTTTTTAGTTTTGTTTGAACCAGTGTCAATTCCGACAGCTATTTTTAATTTAAGTCTCAATTCTAGTTCAGGAAAAATAGTTCATTACGTTTTAATCACTGCTACAATTTTTAGTTGTAGTCTATTTTCAGCCCACTTAAAAACAATCAGTGCAATTTTAGTCCATCAAAAGTGCTTCAATTTTAGTCAAAACGTTCAAACATTTATTCTCTTAACCTGAATCTGGTGCCAAACCATACATGCAAAACCTGACATCCCTGCTCTCTACAGCTGAGAGGCAGAAGAACTACAGACGTGCTGTATTTTAACAGAATTACCCACAGTGGAGAAATTAATGGATTATACATGCTGAACAACTAAATTACATTTTAGTCTTCTTTTAGTCTCCTTGACACAATCTAAACATTCTTATCCTGAGTTTTAAATCTTTTTTAGCTCTTCTTTAGTCTTTTCATGGCAAAAAGGTAGTTCCCTAACATTTTTAGTCATAGTTTTGGTGTAATAAAAGTGTTCTGAAAAAAAGCAAAAGCAGCTTGTAAAGCGTGAACTCCTTGGATAAGTAGAACTTACATTCAAACCAGGCTGTTTGAACTTATGCAGAGCTGGTGCAGCCCAGTATGCATTCCTGTACCATGCAGTTGTTTCTGATACCTGAAACTGACAAATACTGCAGTCTTCACCCGTTTTAACCCACAGCACAAGTCTGCCCACATTTACATGTTGTTTCAGTCATAAGATTTTCCAACTCCAAACAAGTTTTAGGAAAGACACCTGCACCCAATGAAATGCCAAGTAAAGCACTTTAAAGTTTAACCATGTTGTAGATTTACACTAGATTAAATATTTACACCTAAAGAAAATAGACATTATCAAATCATAGCAGTTCTATTTGTCTCCAGAGGTTTAGGGAGTAGTATAAGCAATAGTAGAGTAACCTAGTGGGCTATGAATAAATATTTTTTATATGAATTTCCAGGTTTTGAAGGGAATTCAGTGAAGTGAAAGCTGTTACTCCCTATTTTCTGCTTTGTGTGAATATCAGTATTTATCAGTGCCTTTAAGCTTATTCATATTGATGCTTTTCTCTTTATTGTTGTTTCTGTTTCTTTTTTGTATTTTTTTATCATCATTTTGTTTTTCTTGGGTTGAACAATATTATATAATCTTGATATCTGTGTCAGCAGACATTTGCTTAAAAAGTGAATCATCTTTATTGTCAGATTGAAATCTCTGCCGACATTTACAGACAATATTATGGCTGGAAAAATCTACCTATATCAGATGTAAATATTGGCTAGACAAATAAATAAGGCAGCAGGCCCACAGACCTAAATCAGCTGAAGTGTGTTTTCAGGACTGAAATGTGTTCATATTCAAACTTTAAATTGTGCGTTTTTATGTCTGGACTGCATTTAAACGACTGTGTGGATACCAGCAAAGATTAACTTTTAAATGTCAGCAAATTGGTTATCAGCAAAGATCCAGTGTAATTTTTCTGAGCCAAAGTTGTTTGAATGTAAGGCTGCTAACATAGGAATGTTACAGTCCCATAAACTTTACTTGTGTCATTGTTATCATGTAATCTCAAGCCAAGGATGAACAAAGACAAAGATTTGCATACATTTTTTCATAATGTGTGAATTTATTAAATATCAATCTGTTTGTTAACTGTGTGTTATTTTTTTACCTTTAGATAAACAGAGATATTGATGAAAGTTTCACATTTTCACCTGAGCACCATCTGTTTTACTTAACCTGTCTTTTATTCACAAGTTAAATCTAATTCATGTTCTACTCTGATTCAAACTTCATAGTTTCTGATGAAAAGCTGCAGCAGAAACCCTGAAATAATTTATTTGATTTGATCAACTCAAACTTAGGAAATGTTGTCCTCTGCTCAGGCATGAATATCTCCCTCATGAATATGAAGCTTAGAAATTAATAAGTATCAGTGGAATACAAGCCCAATTCAAAAAAAGTTTGGGCACTGTGGACAAATATAAGTAAAAACAGAATACAATAATTGTCAAATCTCATCAACCCATTATTTTATTCACAATAAAACACAAACAGCATATCAGACATTGAAACTGAGACATGTTACCATTTCATGAAAAATATTAGCTCATTTTGAATTTGATGGCTGTAATACATCTCAAAAAAGTAGGGACAGGGCGACCAAATTGCTGTAAATACAGTAACATGAGTGGGTATAAAAAGAGCATTTTAGAAGGGCAGAGTCTCTCAGAAGTAAGGATGGGCAGAGGTTCACCAATCTGAAAAGCATGTCTAAATTGCCAAACAACTTCAGAAAATGTTCCTCAGCATAAATTGTAAAGCAGGGGTCATCAAGTACATTTACACAAAGGCCAGATTTAGTCTTGACAGAGTCTCTGGGGGCCAGACTTTCAAATAAAGAAAAATTAAATCAATTATTTGTTGTGATTAACATTATTTTATTGGTATTTGTATTTTCTTTCAAAATGCAGGACATTTTTAGGCATTACCAGTGAGATCTATCCTGATCTATAATGCTGTAGACCCACAGAATTGGCTGAAAGTCCCAGAGAATAGGCCCTCAACAGCTGTGATTTATCACCAATATGAACTCATGTTTCACACTTTTTACTACTTCACTGCTTCATTCTGCCATTTCTGCAACATTTTGGGCCACTTTTTGCTATTTCATCACTCTTTATCCCACTTTCCTGCCTTTTCACTACTTTTCTATTGGCTGTTTTTGCAGCATTTTACCACTTTTAACCCATTGTTGATACTTTTTGCCCTTTTTGCCTCTTTAATCCAACTTCTGGCCATTATTTAACACCTTTAAACCACTTCTCTTGCCTTTCTTATCCCCTTTGTGCCACTCCGTTATCATTTTTTGCCACTTAAAGTATATTTTTTTACCATTTTTCATTACTTTTTATCAATATTTCTGCCACCTTTAACCCTTTTTTGATCTCCTTTCCTTTTCTTTTTGTTGTAAAAAAACAAAAATAAAGGTGTTTCAATCAGCTATTTCCATGACACGACTTAGCTGAGGCAGTAAATTTGAAAAAAAAAAAATTTAAAAAGTAGTTCAAAACGAATTTGTGCCTTCAAAACAATACTGAGAATAACTATAAACTTTTATTAAACATAAAATCAAATAAAAATCGACAAAAATGTTATTTGGTGGTTGATAAGTTTCACGTTTCTCCATATGTTTATGCGGCCACACGCACGTCAATTGTTGTCATGGAAACGACGCACCGTAGGGTATATATAGGCCCCGAACCGTCTATTCTTCCCTTTTGCATATGAGACCTGAACAGTTGACGTGCAAATCCGAGCTGACCGAAGCTAACTTTTGGAAAGCAATCAGAGAGCTACCACAAACCTTGGACCGAGTTTCTACAAGCCTGAAGGATTTTAATTTCGGTGGAAAGCCGATCTTAAAATGAGCTTCAGCAGACCACTGGACGTTCACCTGTTGGACTTACTTGCAGGTGTTGCTCCCAGAAACATCGACGGAGGTAAGACAACTTTTAATGAAGTTAAATTTATGTAGCCTGTTAATCACTGAACAAGTAGCCTATTTCTTTTTGTACCTAATCCGCTTTACCTGTAGGCCTACAGGAGTTAGTGAAACTTGTAAAAACTGTAAGTTAGCTTATTTAGGTCTGTTTAGATAAATTAGCCGACTGACTTATAGAGATCAGTTTTTTACTCGACGATTTTTTTTCAATTTAACCCCGTTTGTTCCACTCATTGGATTTTTTTCAATATCCCGGGAAAAGTTGGAGGGAAATAACAGGTAACATAGTGATTTGAAAACATACTAATATGGTTTGAGCTCATTATTTTTTTTTGCAAAACCATAATATTCAAAAAGGGCTAGCTTAAATGAAGCTAATTTTGAAAAATGCTGATCTCTAGAACCTAGAACGCCATGATGTACTAGGGGATTTTGGGAAAATGCTGTACTCTGATTGGCTCTACTCTTTGGAACGTCATGACGCACAGACAGCAGCAAGTTGTCCTGTGTGGATTTACATCTGTGTTATTTTATCAGGAGTTAAAACAGAATCAAATTAAGTTTAATTCATAAGCCAGACAGCCTAAATATTTATTTCCAGTGGCTGTTCTTTATGGTCAACCTGTTAACAAAGACTAAATGTGTTCTCATTTCGTCCAAAATAAAAGAAATGCACAGGATTTGATAAAGGCCTGAGTGTTAAAGGGACATTTCGACATTTTTGAAGTTGGCCCACATGAGATACCTATAAGTAAAAGTGGCATTAGCCTCCAGTGATTTTTTTTTCTTTTTTTATTTAACCTTTATTCATCCAGATTAAAAAATAATAATAATAATAATAAAAAAACCATTGAGACTGAAATCTCTTTCACAAGGGTGACCTGGCCAAGAGGTCAGCAGCACACGTCATAATAAATAATACATATTCAAGAGACAGATAATACACAATTATTTTATGATTTTAGTGAGCATCGCTCCTTTAAGAAGGACTTGCTAGTTGTTATCACTGGAGGCTAATGCCACTTCAACTACTAGGTACTTAATACAAGCCAACTTCAAAAATAGTGAAATATTCATTTAACAGGCCTCTTTGTGTGCTGGTGGGTTAGTAGTGTGGTACAGATGTAGTAAGGAAAAGTTTGTTTTTCACTTCATTATTATTTGTTTACTTAAACACATTTAATGTTTGAAGTAAACGTGAATCTTCATGAACCATTTTGACTTTGTCGCCTTCAGTTGACGCACCTTTCATCCTGGAGCATCCTGTCGAAGATGGAATCCGTGAGGACGTCGAGGTGGCCCCAGTGGTCGCCGTTCCTGATGAAGAGCAGGATATAGGTGAGTATGAAGGTGAGTATGGTATTCCTTTTGCAGGTGAGGGCGAAGGATTTCCCATCCTCATCTCATCCGACGACTCAGATGATGAGACGGACGATGAATCTGATGATGAGGTCCAAAACATCCTGGACTTTAGAGCACGGTGGTTCAATGATGAAGACTGGGATGACGGGGAAGACTCAGGTTATGAGTCCATGTCTGAGGACGAAGAGGAGGAAGATGAAGAGGATTATATCAGACCTCGTTCCCCTCTTGAGTTTCCTCCGGTCCCCGCTGGACTTCCTGGACCTCCAATCCCTCCCCCTCCTCCTCCTGCAGGACCTTCTGTCTCTGCTGGACTACCTGCTCCAGAGGATTCTGTTCCGTCCACCTCAGGCCAGGGCCTGAAGAGAAGCAGGGAAGACAGCGCTGCAGCACAGGAGGGTGCGAAGAGGCAGAGGATGGACGAGGATGTGGACGATGAGCAGCCCTCCACCTCTGAAGTCAGCTCTTCTGTCCAGAGCAGAACCTGGTGCTGGCAGCCTCCATATGATGACAGCGACTCGGATTAAAACCGACGTCCTGTTTGATGGGACAGTTTGGGAAATTCCAAAAACTTTGTGTCCAGGAGGTGCCAGAAATCACCTTTAACCCAGGTTATAATGGTCCAGGATTTTTTTGAATTTTATTTTTTATTTCATTTCAATTTTAGGTTAGTAAAAGCTAGTTTACTATCACTTTAACGCCGGTTTGTTGGTTTAGTTTTTAGTTTGCAAAAATGCTTTGTTTTAGTTTACTTCTTAATAGTTTTTATGTTAGTTTTTTAAGTACACAATACAGTTTTAGTGTGTTTTTGTTTTTTGGCAAAAATACTTGTATGTATTTATTTGTTTATTTGTATGAATTTTTATTAATGTATTTATTGATCTATTTATCTATTTATTTATGTACTAATGTATTTATCTAGTTTTGGTTTCCAGGTTGATTTTCACACTCTCAATTTTCTTTATTGTGTTACTTTTTTAATAACCTTGCCGAAAGCTTTTCTGACATTGTTGGTGTGCACCAAGGCTGCCCATTAAGGGGGATAAAGGGTAAAGCTTTCTGGGGCCCAGCCAAAAGGGGGCCTACAGAGGTCAGGAAAACCATGGTCCATTTCAAAGTTAAGCTGTGATAACCATATTTTAATTTTTACCTGAATAATAACCAGTAATATCAAGGCATCAAAAATGTATTTTATTTATTTATGCTGTAGCGTGATGCAGAATTACACAGTCGCAAGGGGCAAAAAGGGGATAGCAGCAAAAATTGGTTAAGGGGAAAAAGGTGGCAAAAATTCGGCAGATATGCGTTTGTATCAATGAATCACAACAGTAGAGGGTGGATTCACTGGCTTTTTCAGGGACCAATTCTGTGGGCACGCCTGGTGACCACTCAGGTCAGACTACTTTTTAGAATTAGAATTAGACTATTATATGATTTTGTTGTTGAAATGAATGTTAGGATGCTTGAACCAGGTAAGGTAAGTAAGGTCAGCTCATCCTTTCCAAGACAGAGGGAAGGCTTTAAGAAGAATCAACTTCAGATATTTCTTAATTTCAACTTTAGCTTATTTAAAAATATTTGAAATGCACTTTAATTCTCTCTTTGTTGTATTTGTTTTTTTATTAAAGGAATAGACAACTGCATCAAACCAAGGAGGAGTTAGGATTTTTAACATTTTGATTTTAAATCTCCTTCATATCTAAATTTTGATTTATTGGCTCAGTTGTTGTTCTTTTTGTACTTTGTTGTGTCTTTCTGTTTTTTTCCCCCTTGTTTTTCATGCAGACACGGAGAGGAAGGCCCGCCACGGAGAGAAGCGCATACCCCAGACCAGATGAGAAGGATGGATGACTACAGGACCAGCTGGAGAGTGGTGGTCGCCTTTTTATGCAGACATCCAAGTATGTAATCCCCTCATTAAAAATCCTGGATTTTATTTATTATGCTGGTTTTATTTATTACTTTATATCCTACAGCAGCACAAATGTGTAGAAGTTTTGTTCAAATGTATTCAAACTTCTCTTTCTGTCTCACAGGACCGGGATCTTCTGTGTTTTTGGCATTCGCTGAGCAGCTGAACATAAACCAATGGATCGACCCCCTGCCCCTCTATTTCCACACCAGCACCACCCTCTTCAGCCAGCAGCCCAGAGACGAGGACCGCCCCAGCATGACCAGCACTGAGGATGCTTGTTTCCATGTGCTTCGTCGGTGCTTGTTGGTTTGGGACGCTCCTCACATATCACGAAGGAGTCTTTGATGCAGACCTGTAACTGAGGAGACAGAAGACTAAGAAACTATTATTTCCTGTTCCACAGTTCCTTTCCTGTCTCAAACCCTACCTATTCCAATTCACTCTGCATCATTTAAGAAATGGAATGGATTATAATAAAATTTCATCTGGAACAACTGAAGGAAAAGAATATGCTCAATAAATTAATCAGAGCTAAAGAATATGGAGGTCTAGTGGTTTCTAATCTCCAGAGCTACTTTAGTGCAACACAAATAAACACAATAATGATATGGTCGAATGAAAGACAAGCTCAAACTCAAACTCAAACGTGCTTTATTGGCATGAACAAATGTGTCATGTTATTGCCAAAGCATTACATAGAAAAATAAACACATTAAATTGATAAAATAAAATAACAGCATTTTTTTAAATAATCATGACTATATTATAGAACAGAGCAAAATAATAGCTATAGGATTTACATGTATGCTATTACATCTTGTGATTCAGAGTTAAACATTGAACAATAAATATATATGTAAATTTTGCATGTAAACATATTTACAGAACACTGAATTAATAATCAGAGTTTTATACTAAATAATATCTAGCAAAAAAACTTGTCTAGCTGTGTGACATGCTGTAACATACTCAGCTGACAGTTTTACTGTTGAAATTTCCTCTCCAAGTAGGATTTGAATTTGCCTCTTACTGGGGAGGGCAGCAAAACCTGGGATTATATCATTAAATTTGGGAAAATAAATTTCTCGAACTTTTTCATTTCTTGGACAGTTTATTTAAAAATGGATCTCTGTTTCCACCTCTCCTGTCTGACACTGTCTGCAGACTCTCTGAGATCTTCCTGTCCAGTTTTTCTTATGCCATACTGTTTCAATGGCAAGTTTATGATCACTGAGTCTGTATTTACTGAGTGTTTATCTTTGTTTGGTTTGTTTTATTATGACTAAGTATTTGGCCAATTGAAATCCTCTTTCTAGTGAGTTATAACATTGTAATTTATTTATGTATCCATACCAGTATCGTTAAAACCTTATTATGCATGGGTGAAAGGGACTACTTAAATTTGAGAGGACTTAATCAGTGGATAGAAAACACTTTGAAAAGCTGGAAAAATATATGCAAGGCTCAAAAAATAGATGAGGACTTACTTATCCTCAGAGAAATGGCATGGGACCCCAAATTTGAGCCCAATAAGACAGATAATGAACTGCAAATCTTCTTCAAAATGATCAAAAACATATTCATAAATATTTACCAATAACAGATATACATTCAAAAGTGAACAAATCAGTAAAATCAGGTTGCTGGAGGAAATGTGGTGAGAAAAGGCCAATTATTCTCACCTTTTTTTGCTCAGTATAAAATGAATTTTGGCACTCCATCATGAAAGCAATCATTACTATATTTGACATGAAAACTCGACCTCACCAAGTGCATATTATCTTTGAAAAGTCACCCCCAGAGTACATACTGAAAAGCTATGCACTGGAAAGATTCTGCCTTTTTAAGTGGCAGATGTTAAACTACTGATCTTCAACAAGTTTTGACATTTTTTTTACAATGATAAGAAACTAGAGAAATTTTAGATATTAAACATGATTCTTGATCTAAAAATTTTTTTTTCTTTTTATGTGCAGTTGAGATCTTCATCATCACTGACTAGACTTCAAACAACGGTGATTCTGTGCCTCTCCACTCTTCCTCCAGACTCTGGGACCTTGAAGAGTGGAGAGGCACAGAATCAGCGTTGCTTGGAGTCCAGTGTGAAGTTTCCACAGTCAGTGATGATTTGGGCTGCCATGGCATCTGCTGGTGTTGGTCCACTGTGTTTTCTGATGTCCACAGTCAACGCAGCCATCTACCAGGACATTTTAGAGCACTTCATGATTCCTTCTGCTGACAAGCTTTATGGAGATGCTGATTTCATTTTCCAGCAGGACTTGGCACCTGCCCACACTGCCAAAGGTACCAAAAGCTGGTTCAATGACCATGGTGTTATTGTGCTTGATTGGCCAGAAAACTGGCCTGACCTGAACCCCATAGAGAATCTATGGGGTATTGTCAAGAGGAAGATGAGAAACACCAGACCCAACAATGCAGATGACCTGAAGGCCGCTATCAAAGCAACCTGGGCTTCCATTACAGCTGAGCAGTGCCACAGGCTGATGGCCTCGATGCCACACCACATTGATGCTGTAATTCATGCAAAAGGAGGCCCAACCAAGTATTGAGTGCAAAGAAATGAACATACTTTTCAGAAGCCTGACATTTCTGTGTAAAATATGTTTTTTATTAATCTTTTGTAATATTCTAATTTTTTGAGACACTGAATTTTGGGTTTTCTTATCTGTAAGCCACAATGATGGACATTTCAAGAAATAAAGGCTTGAAATATTTCACTCTGTGCAGTGAGTCTAGATAATATACGGGTTTCACTTTCTGAAAAGTAAATTTTGTCTTTAACTTGTGATAAAATGTTTTGTGAAATGTGCTTGTTCTTATGCTTTGTCTTTGCTATAAAATCTGTTCAAAATGTGAAATAAAGACAACAAAGCAATAAATCATTATTATTTAATGTTTGTCATTAATTATGAATCCACAACACAGCAGTTTGTTTAGTGAGTAGGAAAAAAAAACGTGAGTATTTACATCTACTGTCATCCACGACACAGTTTATACTCATGCTAACACGATAAAGACTTTTATATACAAGAAAACTTCTGAGCATCATCAGCGTACAAAGAACAGCCGTCGTAGTAAATCACTCTCTGGATCATCGATGCAAAATACACAAAGAAAATAAAAAGGTCCTGTAGATGCCCTGAAATATTAGACAAAAGGAACAAGTTTGTTTGTAGTTTAGGTTTAAAAACATCAGAAAGAACAAGGCAAGACGAACACAATCTACATGTTTACAAGGTTCATCCTTTATGAACGTATAAATACACTCTGTCCTTTTTTATACACAGAAATCACCTCTGAAATTTCCTCTGTGCACTGAGTATCCTCTTCTCTTCTTCATCACAGCATTTACAACAAAAACAAGCACAGTCAGTTCAGTGGTTTTAGTTTCACGACATGCTCACTGCTTATCTAACCAGTGATTTAGTCTGTGTAAATTATCTGGAAAACAGATGAAATTAGCAAATTAAATAATCTTCACATGCTCCCTCCTCTTCATTTCTGCATGAGATTAGTTTAAAAAAGTCGATTTAAGGGACATGTTCTTATGTAGCTCTGCAAAAAATGTCTTTATATTAATAAGAAAACAGGAAACCTCAAGGAACAAAACCCAAATTAATAAAAAAACAGCACATTTTTTCAGAAATGTGAACTCCCTCTTAACAAGAATGTTCTTATGTATATTCAAGCAGGCTGAGGGTTGTAATCGGGATTTCTAAACCACCAGCAAACAGTTAAATAAGTCAGACAAAGCCTCTTTAACCAGTTTAAGTCTTAAAGTACTAAGAAAGTATTTATTTATTTGTATGCCCCCACACTGGTGATAGCTGATCCAGGAGGCCTTTTGTTCTCGGGTTGTTTATTCATACATTGACATTCTTGTGAACGTGATACCTCACAAATACTTTGAGAGATTTTCTTCGAGCTTTAGGGTTCAGCTGTAGAGAGAGCAGTTGCACAAATGCAAGACCCTACATGATTTTAAGCCCAAATTTGGGCCAGATCTGCCCCGTCTGATGGTGATGATGGGGAGGTGTGTCCTGAGTCAAGGCTTGTCACAGATGATAATTTGTCCAAGTAATCCTCTAGGATTACTTGGACAAATACCTGTTGAGGTTTCAAACGCATTACTTCACTGTTCCCCTACCAACTCAGCGCCTCCAGGAATCATAAATATCAAATGTATTTGATATTTTCAACAGCAGTAGTGTAGTGTGTATGGCTGGTGTAGCGATTAGTGCAGGTATAGCTGTAGTATCGCATCAGTTTTATCAGAAATGGATCAAATTTCTTTTTTAAAACAAGAAAAAAAAGCCACACTAAAAGCTTGTCTTAGCAGAGAAAATGTTTCTATATGTCTCCTGATGGCCTTTGGCATTAAATTTTGGCCATCAATAAGCTCAGCTGTCCATATATAACAGCAACGCCAGCCACTTGAGGTTAGGTTTCACCTGCGGCTGTGCATGCCCCACTATCTAATTGTCTCTTGTCACTCTGATTAGTTTAGATTGAATGTGACAGAAATTTTTTGTATCAAATGCTTTGTATCATAGATTTCCAAGATGAACGTGATATATACACACATGGACAAATTTGTCGGTACACTTCCATTAAAGAAAGGAAAAACCCACAATGGTCACTGAAATAACTTGAAACTGATCAAAGTTATAATAAATAATAATTCACTGAAAATTGACAAATGAAGATCAGACACTGTTTCTGAATTGTGGTTCAACATCAATATTTTTAAAAAACAAAAGGATGAAACTGGTTTGGACTAAAATGATGGTATACCTAGAACAGCTATGAAGTAATGTGACCATAGGGACATGTTAAACTAAGGTGCGTCCCAGGTGTCATCAAACTTGTCATCAGTCAGTCTGCTTATTTAAAGGCTGAAAAGTAGTCACTGAGCTGTTTGGTATCATGATGTGTAGCACGCTGAACATGGAGCACAGAAAGCTAAGGAGACAGTTGTCCCAGGAGATTAGAAAGAAAATGATAGACAAGCATGTTAAAGGCTGTAGGACCATCTCCAAGCAGCTTGATGTTCCTGCGACTACAGCTGAACATACTATTCAGAAGTTAAAGGTCCACAGGACTGTAGCCAACCTCCCTGGAGGTGGCCTCAAGAGTTAAAATTGATGACAGATTGAAGATATGGATAATACGAATGGTAACCAAAGAGCCCAGAACAACTTCCAAAGAGATTAGAGGTGAACTCCAAGGTCAAGGTACATCAGTGTCAGAATGCACCATTTGTCACTGTTTGAGCCAAAGTGGACTTAAAGGATGATTAACGATGAAGACTCCACTGCTGAAAGAAAATAGAAAAAAAAGGGGCTGGAATTTAACAAAATGCATGTTTTCAAACCACAGAGCTTCTGGGAGTGGTTTTTTCTTTCTTTAACAGAAGTGTACCAACAATTATGTCCATGTGTGTACCATGTAGTCATGAAACAGTCTGTCAGGCATGCAAGGTTAGTAGAACATAGGATGATAAAAGGAAAGGAGTGTAACAGAAAAACAATGAAGTCTATGAGTTAGTCAGTGTGACTGTACCCTCAGTAGGAAAACATGGGCACAGCAGACATTGCTCTGTGCAGGAAAACAATTTAAAAACATCCATGATCTGCTGAAATAAAACTAGAGAACATAAACTAAACAAATGTATTTCTTAAGGTCAGGGGGTCACGTCAGGGTGGCAGGGTACCAAAATAAAGGAACAAAAGCTATGTTGTAATGATCTGGTACGAGTTATAGTGAGAATGAAACCAGCATCAGGTCAAACAAAAGAGGCTTTTGATTGGCTGAATCTGCCATGATGTTATTGTTCTTCAGATAAGGGAGCTAAGAGCAGTTCACAGTTCTTATTTTTCTTTCTAACCAAAGAAGAGAGGAGGGAGGAGGCTGGTTATGAGATGGCAGAATAAATAATCAGAGCAGCAGGTTAAAATGACATTTCTAAAACATAAAACCTTCACAGTACTTTGACACTGGGATCAGAAAGATTCAACATTACCGTGTGATTCAAGTGATTCTTCCTCCTGAACTTAAAAAACATCAGTGCACATGACTTTTCCAGTGCTTCATGACTAGTTTCACCTTTGTGGATCGCTCTCAGTCTCTGTAATCACTGAGCATGCATATAAAACTGTTTATTAAAATATGTACAGGGCATTACCTTCATAAAAAATGGCAAAAGTGTATAATTATTATATTTTCTATAAATGCCATCCATCTGATTCCTTGCACATGTTTCACCTTCTCTGCTAAAAAAGAAAACCTTCACAAGTCACTGATGCGTTTAAACATCACAAGCTTTAAATGTATTATTTATAAACCCCAGAAATTACTGGATGTGACATTTTTCAGGAGCTGCAGAGACGAAAACCTGTGTTTGTGTCCAAAATCATCGACACATCAATCAGCTACTAATGCCTTTTTCTGCATATTTTACATCAGCTTCACCTTCAATCTAAAGTATAAGGACTAAATATAACCTATTTATATGTTTCCTTTTTTTACATTTAAATACATTTTTAAATTCTTGTTGGGAAGTTTCAACTTTTTCCTGGCTCTGTCAGACCCATTGTGTGAATTAATATAATGCAGAATTCAGAGCCTTTACATGTCTGTGGATTCTTGTTATGTCATTAAAAGCCAACTTGAAGAGGAACTACACCTCAGACAACTTCCTTTTAGCTAAAAAAGATCTATAGTTGGGGCCAGAATCTTGACAGTAAAGTAAAAAGTACAAAGGAATATGCATTTCCCTTTACAGGCTATAGCAAGTTTTTATTTTAGGCCCTTGCACACCAGACACATTTTCCTTGTAAAGGTTAGACTGCAGCCTGTTGCACCAGCTGTACCAAAGTTCTGTCTAAAGAGTAAAGTCCACACTAAACTCTACGTTGTTACTAGTTTAGTCTTAACTTAGTTTATGTCATTGTTTGGTTGCACCGTGGAGACATAAGGTTGGTCTTAACTAGGACAGCTTTATGTCCAAACAAAACAAAATATTGCTGAAGATATGACGTTTTCACTTAGTTTACCCAATCAGTGAAAAGCATTTTTAACCCCGTGTTTGATCCAGTGCTGCCTCTTGTGTCGAATTGTCTCTAAACAGGCTAACGGCTAAAAATAACTTATGCTAACTGCCACTAATCCTCAGAGAGCATCGAGTGTGGAAGAAACATTTGAATAAGAATTTTGCCCAGGTGATTATTAAATGCAAACATGTCACAGTGAACTAAGTGTGATCTTAGTATTATCATTATTTAATTTCCTCCTAGCCAACCTCGCTCTAAAGAGACCCATACTGATCATGACAGTGTAAGATAAAACACCACTGACCTTATGGTCTGTGTGTAATGGAAAACTTAATTTCATCTTCCACTCTAAAGTATCTCTGTTCACTAGAGATCATACAAAACACAGTGGGCTTCCCCAATGCAAATTTGGTTTGAAAATTGTGATGATCTCCTCATTTTCATGTAATTTATTCATGTTGATAATTTACATTGTCTTTGGTGTGCAAAGGCCTTTAGTCCAGTCTTCCTCATAAAAAAAAAAAAAAAAAAAAAAATTGAACATACACATAGTTTTTGTAGACAAATTTACACTGGGTTGAGATTCTGCAAACAGAGAAAGATAACCTCTGTTTCTAAAAATACCTGCCTATGTTTGGACTAGGTCTGATTCGGCTCTGGACTGCCATGGTCATGTAGAATCTAGTCCACATGACTGCATCTTGAATCAGCGCTCATGGCTACATAAACAACTAGATTTGCCAATAGGTTTGTGTGTGTTTGTGTCACAGACTAAAGGAGTGAGTGGACGCCCACGTCCCTGTCCATGACAGTCTAAAGCAGTAGTTCTCAACCAGGCTAACCTCAGGACCAACCAAAAGCAATCCAAATTTCCAAAGATTATCCACAGCTCATAATGTAATTGTATAATAAAAAATGCTGGACACATTTTACACCCCACTATCCAATAATAACACCAATAACACCTTTAGGAATAACCTCATTATTATGAGAAAAGCAGCTCTATTATTGCAAGAAAATAAGATAAATAAGCAGCTCTGTGAAACACTTTTGGGTTCCAACCCACCAGTTGAGAACCACTGGATTTAAGTCATATTTTAAATTGAAGGGTAGAAGCATCCTAGCTGACCCTCTGGGGTGTAGTCACTCTTAAAGTCTATGTTTTCAAATTTCTCTGTCCACAGAGATCCTCCCTTTGTTCTTATATAAATAACATGCAACCTCATAATAATCCCATAGAACCGTCTCTTCTTTAACATTCCTTCATCTGATAAAAAAATACGTGAAATGTTTTGTTAGACCTATTTTTTGGTGCTTTGATAAAGTGCAGCTTGTTTAAACATCTTCAGAGGGAGTGTTTTTTTTTCTTATAAAAAATGTTTAAATATTTGATGTTGGAAAATAAAATAAAATCAACAGCTGATCTGACACAGAGGGATATCCGTGCAACTTCAGGCTGGGGGTGATCAAAAAAAAAAAAGTACATTAACAGACATCACTATGAGGGATTCAGTGAAGGGACTGATAAAGTATTATGTCCTGATTAAACCAAAACAAACAGACCTCATACATGGACTCAGATATATGAGAAGGGCTGTGGTTAAGGGGGGGGGGGGGGGCGTTGCTGAGGAAAAAGATGATCTGAACCCCCATCTCTCGACTTTTACCTTCATTGATCAGGTCAGTTATTGATCGCCTGAGAGGAAACTTCCTCATTTCATCCTTCAGTTTTTCCTTCAGCCAATCTCCTTGCTTCTCTTTCTTTCCTCTGACAAAGTTTCTGATCTGTCTATTTCACTTCTAAGAGTTTCTTAAATCACCCTCTGATGTTTCACTCCTCGCTGATGCCATGCTCCCACGCCACCTTGGCCTGCTCCTCCTTGGTGGCGGCAATGATGGGCTGGGAGATCTTGCGTGGCATTGGTCGGGGAGCAGGAGGAGGAGGAGCAGACTGGGTGCTGAGGGGGTCTTCTTCAGGGATGCAGCCCTCTCTGAGGTAGGGTTTGGGGGGCAGAACCGGTGGGGGCTCATGGAGGTGGTAGAGTGGCGGGTGGTGGGGGAGGTAGTGTGGGTGGAAGTGGTGGTGGTAGAAATGGTGGTGGTGTTGAGGGTGCTGCAGACCATCCTGCTGCTGTGGTGGTTGTGGAGCTCCGCTTGAGGCCGGGCTGGGAACCTGGGGTTGGATTTGACCTCCTGCCTGAGCCGGGGTGACTCCTCCTGGGGCAGAGTGGCTGCGGCAGGGTGGAACTTTGACCCCGTCCAGGACTTCAGGCTCAGAGACACTGTACCTGACGGGCTGGTAAGGAGAGTCCAGGTCCTCCTGGTCGGTGGTCCAGGCCTGGCTGCTTGGGACAGACTCCAGGGTGTCTGTGCGACTGGCTGGGGGGTCAGAGGAGGAGGCGGGGCCACCAAAGTTGCTCTCGCTGAGGGAGGAGACTCCGGAGCTGGCGCTCCCTGACAAGGTGGAGTTACTGCCATCCAGGATGGACTGAGGACTGGTGGGCGAGGCAGGTATAGGGTGAAGGGGAGACTGGAGAGAGAGAGAGGGGGAGAGAGGGGAGGCCATTCAGGGTGTTAGCAGTGTCATTTTGGCATTATCTGAAATTCAGTCTTGCTCTTTAGATTTAAATGACTTTTAATTTTAGTCATTAGTCATTTTTAATCTTTACAGTTTTAATCTACGTTAAGTCAGCGAAAACACAAAACATTTAAGTCCAGTTTTAGTGAGTAAAAAGTAGTCACATTTTAGCTTTTAATTTTAATGGCTGCAATCACCATCTTTGAACTAATTTAATTGCCCATATTTGAATTAATATAAGCTAAAAAGAGCAGAATGGACTAAATGGTGGTGTGGCTGATAAGGGACAGTAGGAAGGAGGGAGAGGGCGTGTCTTACTCTCCCTCCCTACAAACCCTCTCCATATTTGAAAGGCATCTATTGAAACTCCTGGGTAGATGAACCTCAGCTGAGGTTTAGTTACTCTTTAAAGCAGAAGTACAAAGGAGACAGCAGACAAACATGAAGGATTTTTCTTCATCTGTTTCTCTTAAATCTTAATGGTTAAACTTACTGAGTCCACAGAAAAATAATATAATAAAACTAAAGTGCTAACTGTTTTGAGTATAACAACATTAAAAATAATCTGATAAGGAAATCTGGGATAGGGAAGCACACACAGACAGATTAAACAGTCTTATCTCTGCTAAATATTTCTCTGGCTGGCTTGTTAGGTCTAAGAAAATATAAAATATATTCAATGACTTAAATTCTGAGGATGTAGTTTGTGACTTTACTTTAAATGAACTTCTCTGCAGTTTCATTTAAAGTCATCATGCTAATTAAAGTCATGCAAAACAAGAGAGTGAAATTATAAACCATTCTGGCCACAGCGTGGACAAGAATGGACCAAAAACAGGCCCACAGACCAACAGACAGACAGCGAATCAGCAGTCAGAGTGAAGAGGAGAGGGAGGAAGAGGAAAAGGAGGAGGAGGATACCTTTCTTAAGGAGCGCGCGGGGAGAGCTGGAGGGAGGTCGCTGACCTGGTGGTGGAAAGCATCAAAGTGCATCGACAGGTGTTGGCCTACAGGGGGAGACACAGCAGGACTGACTGAGAGAGATGCACATACACTCACACACCCATGCACACCATAGACCGGATATAAAGATGGACGACAGAACAGCGCACCAGAAGTGAAACAAAAACATTTAGAGCTCCCCCTGCTGACTGGCTGCAGAATAGACCTTTTGTATCTGATGCCACACAGTCCTTTTGGCCCAGCCTTGCTTGGACAGCAAAAGGGGAATGCTACTCTCTGGATGTTAGTGCCAAAAAATGTTTACATTTTAAAATGTCACTATGAGACACATCTAAATCATTTTATGAAGTCTAAACTAGCATTTTCCATAGCAATGTCTTATTTAAGAGAGAAGCACTGAATGGGCTAAAGCTAACACTAGCAAACGCTGGTGTTCCAGTTTAAAAGGAGACCCTGTTTATTGGTGATTTTCAGCAGAATGAGGAACATGGCAAAGCAGATTGACTAGCAAGATTCCATTTCATCTGGCAAATCCATCTCGTAATGCTCCAGTCTGAAACAATCGTGCCACATCTGAGAACGGACCTGACCAATCAGAGGCACAAGCTATGGATGGAGAAATACTGGAAGTCGATAGCAATGGCTGCCAGTAGTGTAGTGGTTAGCTTGGATGTATGTAGCTATAATATAGTGGCAGTTACATCAAAACTGGATCATATTTGTTTATCAAATAAAGAGAATAAAGCCACACTGAAAGCTTTTCTTTGTGGAATATATGGTTTTGCATTTCTCCTGACTAGCCTCTGCATGAGTTTTACCCCCCAACAAGCTCCTTCGTTTGTAAACTATAAAAAGTGCCAGCCTGCCAAGCCCATATTACTTCTAGAGCACTGCTGGTGAATGCCTTTTTTGCATAGTTTCTAGGCTATTATGTAGCAAAGAAATTCTGAAAACTCATCTGGTGACCCCCCCAAAAAATCTCTTGCAGTGAATACCGACCTAGACTTTCATACATGCAAGGAGAAGGTGGAGACATGTTGTCCACCTTTAAACAACGGTCAATGATGCACACACACACCTCAGAGAAGAAGAGGAGGAGGAGAAAGAGGGTTTGGGAGAGGAAGAGGAGGGAGATGATATAGACTTAAAGAAAGAGAGGGAGGTAGAGGTTTTCAGAGAGGGAGAGGTCAGACTAGAGAGGAAGTGGAGGAGTGTTTGGGACAGGAAGTGGTTTTCTAAAAAGCCTCTAATTTCAAGTACATTTTAGTGTCAAATGTACTCAGATGAGGCTCAAATGAACAAAGTGGAGTGAACACTGATCTGCCTTTTATTTGGGCAGTGATAAAGTAGCTTGGATGAGGCTCAAACCTTCTCAGACACAGAGGGAATTATGACCAGAAGTGGGCACAGATGACCAAAGATTTAACTTTGTTAACTGTGAATCCGTTAACAGCAGTAAATCAGTTCATCTTTACTGGTAGAATCCAAAAACAACAAAAACATCAGCTTTGTGCACTTTCATCAGACTTGAGTTATAAACTGACTGTGATGACTCAAGATGACTACACACTCAATCCAGCAGGGATGAAATTTCATGAACTGTCTTATTGCAAAGGTGACATCCACCACACTACCACAATAGAAGTCACTGAGCTCTTCCAATTAGTGTCACAAATGTTTGCAAATGGAGACTGCTTGATTTTAAACACTCGGGCAACAGGTCTGATTGAAACACCTGCAATAATTAACAGGTATGGCCAAATATTTTCGTCCATATTGTAAATCTGTTGTGTTTGGACACACTTTTTCTGAAGTCAAATTGATCACCATGTTTCTTCACCAAAAAGATATCATATATTTTTATTTAAACTGGCCCTCTCTTATGAGGTCTGCATATTTCCTCCAGTATATAAATGTGAACTTAAGAAAAACTAAAGAGCAATAATAGCAGAATAACTGGAAAAAAGTCAAAAATGTGGAAAAGGAAAATAATATGGGTATTCATTTCATATTTTCAATTTTTACCCTTAAAACTCATCCATCCATCCATCCGTTTTCTCTGCTGCTTATCCCGTTTGGGGTCACGGGGGTGCTGGAACCTATCCCAGCTGTCATTGGGCGAGAGGCGGGGTACACCCTGGACTGGTCACCAGTCAATCACAGGGCTGACATATAGAGACGGACAACCAGTCACACTTACACCTATGGCCAATTCAGAGTCACCAATTAACCTAATGAGCATGTTTTTGGTGGTAGGAGGAAGCTGGAGTACCTGGAGAGAATCCTCGTGTGCGTGGGGAGAACATGCATGGTCCACACAGAAAGGCCCTGACCTGGAAGCAAACCGGGGGCCTTCTTGCTGTGAGGCAACAGCGCTTACCCCTGAGCTGCCATGCAGTCCCTTCTTTAAAACTCATTATTTCGAAATAAAACTCATATTTTACCTTTAAAAACTCATGATTTTGAAATTTATGTCATATTTTGACCTTTAAAACACATCATTTCAAATTTGTCATATTTTGATCGTTAAAACTCTCGATCTTGACTTTTATCTCATACACTGACCTTTAAAAAAACCCATGATTTTGACTTTCATCTCATATTTTAACCTTCAAAACTCATGATTTCATATATCTATGTATACATTTACATTTTTATTTATATCTCTTACATATGTGTTAATTTTAATTTTGTGTTTGACATTTTGGACTAATAAGGTTGACTCGTTATCTCAGATAATACTTGCAACATACAAAGTGCAGTTATTTTTTCATGTTTGTGGTCTGTAATGTTTCTGAAATCATAGATTTTTAAATCATCTGCTGCACCTTGTGTGCCCTCATTGATGCATTACAATTCCTGTTATACAAGTCAGTAACAAGTTTCATCATTTTTTATTTTCTGTCCCTCTCCTTCAAGGTAAGTATTACACATAGTTTGAGCAATTTAAAAATGAAAATGACATTAAACCCAATTTACCAGAAGTTTACAGTTTTTCAAACTGACTTGCATGTTGCATGTTTAAAGCTTGTGTGCCCAGCTCTGGCCATTTGTTACTGTAAAAAAACAAATCAACAATGTTCACACACCCTGCAGAGGAGCCTGAGTAAAACTGAGATCATTTACAGAAAAACACACACATATGCAGCAGCTGCAGCCATGACAGACAAATACAAAGAGAGACAACCCATGCACTCGCTCATCATCAAATAAAACACTCATACAGAGAATAATCGGTGTGTTCATACCATGAGGCAGGTTTCGTGGGGGGACGGGAGGTGCCATGACACTGCCCACATGAGCGGACAGGAATGGGAGGGCGTCTCTGGTACCACTGTCCAAACTCCAACTACTGGGGGTGGTGAGGACTGGTGGAGGAGGAGGAGGAGGAGGGAGAAGAGTAGACGGAGAAGTGGATGGAGCGAGGGAAGGAGACGGTAAGTGGAGCGTCTATTTAAATATAGTCCTGCACATCAGCGTTGGTGAGCATGCTCACCTTTCTCAGCCACAGACAGGTTTGGGTCACTGCAGGGTTTGCACGGACCGATCACCTGATGGAACAATGCTCGCTGTAGGTTTGTGGGCTAAAGAGAAAGAAGATAACATCAACAAATGTTTAGGAAAAGATCATGCAAAATAAAACATTTTATCAGCCTCTCTTTCTACTGATTATTAGTTTTAATCTTAGCAAGTTCATCAGGTTAAAACTGGCTACTGCTACTGAATACTTCTATTGGCTGATCTAGATGCAGGTGATTTCAGAATCAGAATTTCAAATACAAGCAATCTGACTTGGGGTTTGTTGCAAAACAAAGAAGAAGAATAAAAATCAAGAGGCTAATAGAAATATTAAGAGGCTATAAACTTCAATAGATTCTTATAGGAAAATATAGTAGTAAAATAAAATATAAAATGCAATATAAACATCACAAAAGTATGTAAAAGGTGCAAAAAAGACGAGACTGTACAGATATGCAGGTTTACCAGTGATTGGGCTATAGTGCAATTTTCTAAATGGCTAGTAAAGAGAAGAGATAAGTCCAATTTACATTAATGTAATGCATAAGCTGTGTTTCCACCAGGTGGTCCAGTTTGATTTATTATGGTTTGTAATGGTTTGGTATAGTAAATCCAAAAATAGTTTGCACCTGTTCCTCCACTTGGTTGGTAGACTACAGAGGGTGGTCATGTAACATCACAATCACTGCATGTCTGTTGTTTCAGCCACTGAGTCAAAAAGATTGTACTGGTGACAGAATCAGTAGTGAATAAGCAGCTTTATTTTAGCTGAAAACTGCAGTTTTAAAAACTACATCTTGATGATGTTAACCGTGATCAGTAAAGATCCACAGCTGATAGAACAGGGATCAGCAACTACATTTGCAAAAGGGCCAGTTTTCCCCTTGAAAGGCACTCTGGAGGCTGACTCTTTGGGCTCTAACAGTGAGATTGGTACCTATACCACAGCCAGCCACTAGGGGGCGACTGAGATATTTTAGCTGAATTTTTCCATGGCTGTCATGTTGTCTGTTGCTGGGTTTGATGCTAATATGCTGTGTAGTGATGAGTGAATAACCCAAGCAGGCAAATTGCACTCCCAAAACTCCTGAAGCCAAAAGTTTCCACCGAAATTGTGAGTTTTTTATCATGAATGGACTGATAAATGCATGTTCATCATGAATTCTAAATGCTACTAACAGCTGAAAGTGGGAACCCTGAAAAATGGATGAATCATAAAATCATTCCTGATGAACTGTCTCACTTATCAAGTCATTTAACAGCTGTAGAGAGTTTATGAAAAAAGAAGCACCCAAAATGCTATAATGTGTGTTTCCTCTGCACAGGTTCTGAATTTGATCATGGTTCTGGGCACCGGATGGGAAGATGTGGGGGGCCGGGTGTGGACCTCGGGCCTCCAGCTGAGGATCACTGTTTGTAGAAATGTTGGGAACCATAACGGTACGTTAATAAAGACACAGGATGAAGCCGAGCTATTACAGTAGATACCACAAGCCCTAAGGTGAAAATAGGTGAATATAACCCAAACTCAACTCTATTCTTCTTCCTCTTACCTTGAAGGAAAATTAAGACCTTAAATTTCAGCAGATCAGTCACACGATAGAATAATATCTGAGGTGGCAGGGTATCTACTGACAACAGATTATGTTTTAAAGCTGTCCCATGAATTCTGATTAACATGCTGGTTCTATATGGGAAAGCCTAAAAATCGAACATGTTTGTCGATATTCATCACAGATTAAGTGGTGAAGTGAAAGTATCTGATGCAGTATTTGAAAAAGTATGAAATCCTGGGTACGCTAGTCTTGTTTAAAAAAAGGGTGCAGCCCGAAATTTGCAGATGAATTAACAACCACAAAGCAATCTTTTCACAGGTTACCTTTAGTAAAAAGTGAATCACTACAAATGATCTAAAGCTTCATCACAAAACTTCATCATTAATTGACTTTAAAATACAGCTCTGATAAACAGAGCTGATGTGAGCCTTCAGGCTCTGCTTCATTTAGTTGAATTCCACATTACAAGCAGGAAACCTGATTTGAGGCCACATGTCAACGTTCACGGTCCAGGAAGCATTACAGCCTAAGAGAAGTCTGTTCATGAGGCTGACAGCAGAGGGGAAGAAACTTTCTTATGGTGGGGGTTTTGGTCCTGATGGACCTTAGCCTCCAGCCAGAGGTGACGGCCTCAAAAAGCCCTCGTCAGGAGTGAGAGGGGTCGGCTTCAATGTGGTTCCAATTTTTGTCAGAGAGAGTGTAAAAATATGAAAGTGTTTTTAGGTCATATCTGTTACCTGTCCGTTCTCGGTGAGGTTGGAGTACATGGCACTGCTTGGTCGGTCTCTGTGAGGCGGCAGCAGCATCAGCATCTCTCTGTTGTGTCGGTACTTATCCGGCAGAGACGGCGAGCCGACTGTGGACAAGAAGGGGAGAAAATGTATCAGATTCTGAAAAAAAAAAAAAAATCATCCTTGATCAAACAATGGAACAGGTTCTGAACAGTCTAAGCTGCTTACCTCTGATGGTTGAGGGGGCGGAGTTTATCATCTGAGAGGGTGCAGAGTGGGTGGAGCTAAGGCTGGAGGAGGATGGGCTTGCCTGTAGTCAGAATAAAGAAGTACAGTTATCATACCTGCCTCTGCTTTTTTTCAACTTCTACACATTTTAGAGCTAAGCTGTCAGACATTCAGCCGTTAACTGAACAATGGACCAACAGTTTTGTTTGGCCATGAAGGCTCTGCTCAAAAGATGCTCCCTGGGTTAGTCTTGAAACATACTTTTACTTTCTAGGGGGCGCAGTGCTAAACCCGTACATGTAGATGAAACAACACATTTAAATTTAATTTAGTGTCCATCCACTCCTTTGCAGCATTAAAAAAACTGCATGAGAAGGTTTTAAGAACAAATGTTCTTTATAATGGTTGAGGAATGTTTATTTCTTTCTCTGACCCTAATGGTGCAGAGAATAACTGACCTGCATGCGGTAGAAGTCCTCGGGGTTGTCCACCACCATCCCGTCAGCCAGGATCAGCAGACTGCCGACAGTCCCTGTCTCACTGGAGTTGTGAGAGGAGAAAGAGGAGGAGGAGTTGCGTATTGGAGTCAAAACAGCAATAGGACTGAGAGGAGGGAACCCAGGATTGGAAGTGGTAGAAAAAAGGAGGGGTAGAGGCAGAGGGAGTGAGCGAAGAGAAGGGAGGGGAGGAAGGAAAGGAAGCAAAGAAGAGGGTGAAGGATGGGAGGAAGAGGAGGAAAAAGGAGCCAGGAACCGTGCAAAATACAACCAAAGAGAAACAAACACAGAACGGCAAACAACCAAAACATGCATGAAGTTATTTGGTAAAAGTAATGCAGGAGTTTGCAGCCAAGATCATGCAAAAGGCAAAATGTTAGGTGAGAGAAAGAGTCAGAGAAAGAGAGAGAAAGAAAAATGGATGAATATCAGACAGTGACGTCAGCATAAGTGACGTTAAGGAAATCAGAGATCATTAATGAGTGAAGCAGCAGATGAAATCAGTGCTCAGAATAGTGAGGAAGAGAAAATGTAAGAATGACTTTAAAGAAACCCTCCTATAAAAGTCATGCTTTTGTCAAGAAACGTCAACATTAAAATAAGAAAAATAAGAAAACAAAACAAAAGTGACTGTGTTTGTCTGCTTTAAAATTTCAGCCTACCAAAGAGAATCTAAAGGACACTGATTTAGACCAAGTTTAATATCTAATGTCTGAGGATCCATAGCTGCAAATATGGCAGTTTGGATTAAGAGATCTGAGAGGAAAAAACAACAAAGTGTTTTCATTTTGAAAGGTTTAATAGACCTGAAATCAAGACTGAGTTTCACGAATGCAATGAGAAAAACTGAGGGCACCAGCAGGACATTAACCTTTAGTCTTTTGTCACACCCTAAACTGAGCTTTAACCCTCCTCTTCAATTGAATTTAAGCCCAACTGAATACAGTTATAGTGAAGCCTTTAGTCATGATGCATGTCTACATGAGCCCAGGGGTTTGTTTACAAAAATATCGACAGAAAGTACGGATTGCACAAAGAAGAGGAGTAATAAAAGTAGGAGAATTAAGAAGAAATTTACTATTAAATTGCGCAAAATTTTAAAGCAAATTCAATCCAAGACTTGGAATCAAATGACCAAAAATTAGCAAACAAATTATCCAAAAATTTCCTGGAAAATTATGTAAGATTTCCAAACAAAGTCCCACCAAATATTCAAGAAAAAATCCCCAAATTTCCATTGAAATTCAGGAAAAGTTCCATATAATTCAACAAACAGATACATTTCCAAAATTCCCACGAGAGTGCCAAAATATATTAATAATAACTTCCCCCCCAAACGTAAAATCAAACCCTCCAGAGTATCCAAACAACCCCCCAACTTTTAGTGAAAATTCTAGAAAATTTCAAAGCAAATTCCTCCAACATTTCTAGTATATAACTTAAACTTTGATGGAATTTCTGGACAATGATTTCAAAAATTAAAATGATTACTATGCTGCTGGAAATCTGCAGTGTAATGTCCTCATATGCACAGTACAAGTGACAAGTGTTCACACCCTTGGATGTTTTACTCTTCATTGATTTTATAAATCAATAATGGACAATATAATTCAGCTGTTTGACCCTAAAAAATATCACAAATTAAATCAGAATTCTAAGCAGTTAGTTTAATTAAATAAAAATGGACACTGTTAAATAAGTGACTGACTAAATATTCACCCCCTTTAAAGTGACTGACCTAATTCATAAGAGGTCCAGTCAACTGGTGCTAGTAGTCTCACAATTTGTGAAACAGGGATCACCTGAGTGCAGTGAGTGTATCTCAAGTGATTGTAGTATAAAGACGCCTGTGTCTGGAAGGTCAAGGCACTGCTGATCAGTATTGATCTGGCGATCTAAAGGGATCTAAAGGGAGTGAATAATTATACAGTCACTTATTTAACATAAAATATTTTTATTTCATTGACATTACTTTGTAGAATTCTGTATTCACCTTGAGAAAATTAGGTTTAATTGTTATATAAAGAAAAAAAATGACCATGATGGCTTTATAAAGTAATAAAGGTAACACATCCAAGAAGGTGTAGTTTTGTAGTGAAGTCAGGGCTAAGGTTCATGGTATCAGTTACAGTTAAACTTCCTTTAAAATTATAGAAAGTGTTGAGTAATCAGAGAGCTGCAGACTGGGGGAGAGGACTGCATCATCTGAGAAATTACTAAGGAGCTTGTGTAATATGGGCTATTAAGAAATGCCGTTTCAACATGTGCAGATTCAATGGACAGGCAGGAGTTTAAGTTTCAATGATGAAAGGAGAGGGAACTTTAAAAATATTACAGATGACTGCAGCAGCTGTTGCTCAATGAAAACAGAACATTTCTAATTTTAGGTTGATGACAAGGTGAATATGGAGAAATATGAGTGTATTGTTGTGCTTTGTTGTTTGCTGACCTGTGCCGGTGCATTAGTTTGAAGCTCTCTGGGCTCATGGGGCCATGAGAAGCCAGGATCCCTCTGTGGGCGTTTGCTTTGTCCAGACCAGGCAGACCCTGTAGAGAAACATAGAAGCACTGCTCTGAATATTCACACTGCCCTATCGGGAATCACACATGTGTTTTAATCAGACACATTTTTAATAGTGAGAGGAAATACTTAATTTGAAGAAGTTGGACCCTCTGCTATGACACGTTTACTTTTGGCTGATCAGAATGGGCTTGTATTTCTTAATTTGTGCATGTTTTTCTTTCTTTCAAGTTTCCCCTATGCTCTTAAGTTTGAAAATCTTAAAAAAACAGTCAATAGATAATGGACTTTTGTAAATATTTTCCTGCACTCACATGGCACAGGCTGCTCCTCATCATCTGAAACTGATCGATCAGCTTCTTGTGTAGGGGACGCATTTCTGGGTGCACTAGCTTCTCGTGCACAGCGAGGCCGACTCCCAGGATGTGGACCTAAAGATAAACATCAAAACATTAATGAATATATGACTGTAGGGGACAGAAAAATAACTCCTACCTTTTCATCTTAAAGTTTTCCATTCACGCTTTAATTTGGATTTGTTGCAATACACGTATACATTACCAGAATCATATTTAACATACAAACACCGGACTGATGTGCAGAGAAACGAGCAATGGACAGTAAGCTGCGTTATGTTCGAGTGTGACTCCAAAAGGAGGACAAATAAGCATCCGGCTTGAGGCTGCCCCGGACACCAAACAAGGCATTTAAATTCCAGACTGTCCGGCAAAAGCCGGACATATGGCCACCCTCATTAGCGGTTAAAATCTCCCAAAAAACCAACAAGATCAGACAGAATTCATGTCCATTAATCTCTTGTAAGTTAAATGTAAAATAAGGGTTGGCTGAAAACATTAATTTTCTGATTTTCTCTGCTGGATTCATTGACTGTATTCAGCTTTGCTGGACAGTCTGCATGTGTGCTATGTGTGTACCTGCTGTATTGGACGAAACACACTTGAATAAGCATATACAGAAACAAAACACTTCCTCTAAATATCAGAAACACTTCACCACAGACTTTTGACCAGGTCTGATGGCTTAAGGACCAGCCTTTTTCTGTCCATTAGTAAAGGAGCATCCTGGCTTTGTCCTTTTTGAGACGAACAAACCCCAACGGGGGTATAACTTCTGCTATCTGCTATTCATCTGCTATCTAAATAATGAGAGTACATTGCATTAAAAAATGAAGACCGTAAAGTGGAAAAAAGGAAAGAATGTACACAGTAGGCTATGTGCTGGGTGTAAGATAGAATACTGCGGCTAGATTTTTCTAAAAATTGGATTTTCACATTTGACACCATTGCTCACAGATGTTTCACATGATTAGATGATAAATAGTGGGATTAAATACAGCCTCACCTGCTCCTGCATTAGGTCTTTAAGCTGTGTGATCTTGTCTGTGTCTTCAGGATGAGTGGTGATGTATTCTTTATCAAAGAAAGCCTATAGCAAAGATAAAACACTCCATAAAAATGTGGCATCAGATTCAGAAATAGTCACTAGTCTATAAAATGTCCTGCATCTCTGAAACTGTGGGTATACTGGGCAAATAAAATCAGATATCTAAGCTACAAGTGAATAAATACAGACAAAGATTCATCATTCACTGAAGACTGCCTTCATGCAAACCCAGAACACATGCGGATCTACACACATCAAAATATTCCTGTAGTTTAGTGACCTCTTGATATCTGGCGATGCCTCCATTGACGGCAGCGTCGATGACCCCATTGAGCGTCATGCTCAGCAGGTTGATGTTTCCATGCAGCTGTTTGTGCTGGTATTGGCTGATCAGAGTCCGCAGCTCCTGGTTCTTATTCTCCACCACAGAGATGGCGTTTTCTAATGGACTCACTTCCACCTGAACGAGAGACAAAAGGCTCAGAGTTATGTCAGTTTCAGGCTGGGTGCATATTGGCTATGCGACTGCTTTGGCTTGTGTCAGCTTTAGCATGCACCGTCATTTTCATACCAGGTACATGCTAAATGAAACTTCTGTTGTTACAGCCCTGACTTTCTTAATCAGTTGTACCTCAACAGATTTCCCTCCAAGTAACTTAGTTCATTGCATTTGTTCATCATGACTTCATTGCTTACCCCACAAGGTTTATTTGTTTAATGCTGCATCATTGTTTCCATTGAAAGCATGTTTTGCAAAACGAGGGTGAAAAGCTGTTAAAGTGATGCAGCTAGTCTCGTAGCTCAGTACAAGAGTTCTCTAGACTCTTGTGTCCCGTCATCTAAATAGAGAAGTAGAAGGGGGTCTGCAGGACTGAGTCATTTGTATTACTGATCGCCTCCACACCGGGCGAATTAGTTTGGACAGTTAACTTTATATAAAGTTTAGGGATCACAGGTAATGTATGTAGACATTTTCTGATGATAACTGAAGAATGCAAGTCCATTTAGAGTTTTAACTTTCCTCCATTCCCCTTTGATTCCTTAGTGCTATTGTTCACTTCCTGTCTCCCATCTGACTTTCTTTGATTGGACACATATAATAGGGATGACCGCTATATTGCAGCCAATGTTATCCTTTTTCCAGCTGACTTATCAAAAATGGTTTGGAGAACAAAAATTACACAGGATAAAGTCTTAGAAATCCAGCTGACTTGGAGCTCAAACACATCTTGCAAGATGCCAGGGCAGCAGGGAAATAACTAAAAGATACTGCTGATGCATGGGTACTATTACAATATGAATAATAAGAATTCTCTTCCGTCACTCACCAGCTCTCTCTTCTCCACCTCAAACCAGCGTGAAATACCAGGCAAAGGATGAGTGAGGATCAGGGTCGTCCTCTCGATCCAGAGACTCTGAAACACAGAAAACGACAAATATCAGACAAGAAGCTCTAAATCCACCAGGTGAGAGGGATGCACACACTTTTTCATTTTCCATAGGACTTAGGGCATAGAACAAATTGAAATCCTGGTACGGGATGAGTATGCGTTGTCTAGTAGCTGCAAATGTGTCGGATAACAAAGTGCTTGTCTCTTTTTTTAATAACCAACCAGCCAACCAAACCAGAGCATACAAATGGAGCGAGTTTGGAAATTTGAAGGAGGACAAAAAATGTTTAAAAAGTTGTAATGCAAGCTCACAAAGCTCTCTCAAAAATCCTCTTGGATAAATTCAACATTATGGTTAGGTTATGGTACAAACTGAATATTGTGTCTTGAACAGAGGAAGTTTAGAGGGCACATTTTTCTTTTATCAATAGTACCAACACTGATAGTGTGATTAAACTCTCCTTGGCTCACCTTGAACTCATTGTCTCTGTCTTTGGGTCCTTTGTGGAACGGTCGGTCGTAACGGAATCGGCGGACGTTGTTGACCCTGTAGAAGCTCTTGATGCGATCAGGGACTCGGTCCATCTGGAGGACGGTGACGCTCTCTGGCACTGGTGTGACAGCATAAATCTGAAGGTCTGAGCCGAGGAGGGGGAGGGTCAAAGACAACAACGGACCTGTTTTCACATACAGTACTGTGCTTGACTGCCGATTGACACGTATGTGTGTTAACATTTGTCAGGCTTGACTCTGGACGCCACCTCTTGTCCAACCCTTAGTTGTAGTACATCAGGCTCTATATGCCTAAAACTTATGCACAGGACTGTATCTAAAAAAAATACTGTACTGCACTTTTTTGTATTCTGAGTACTCATTAACTCATAAGTGGTGTATTAATTTAGCTTTGGCTGAAGGATACACTGTGCATCACACTGCAGAATGGCTTCATCAGGCTGATTGGGGTGCTGCATCGCTATAGCCTGAGGAAATTCTCCCAGCATCCTTTGCTGGAAGGCCTCCAGTCTCTCGTAGTCATGGCCACGACAGACAAACTCTTTGTTCTGGAGAGGAAAATAAATCAAGACAGACAGAATATAGCTTAAAGAGCCTTCAGATGCAACACTTTTTATTTTAGGATTGAGCTGGTTTCAAGGTTTTTATTCTGTTTGTTGCTGATGCTATATTGAGTTTAAATACACTTTATCCTCACAACAAAACTGAAACTCACTCTAAGGAAGAAGGGGAACTTTCTGCCGTAGAATCCGACCCGGAAAAACTCAGGCTCCAGACGCTGCTGCTCCATGATGTTGTCATAATAAGCTGCCTCCATTTTCTTTACACATATGTTATAAAGAGAATACAGTCATCAGTTCAAAACCAAAACAACAAAAAATAGATTCGTATTTCTTTACCAGTGAATATACAGGACATGAAACCAGCCAGTCATAAATAGAGATTCACTATTACTGTATACTTCCTATTTCAGATGACTAGGTGAGATGCACACAGGAAGTAATTTACAGCTCGAATGTAACAGTAAAAAAACAGGATGTGATGTCGTTTGTGGTTTTGTGGTTTCTGAGGTAGTGTGTGATGACTCTGCTTACCCTGATCCAGCTCAGACTCTGATAGTCGTACAGTGATTCATACTGAAAGGCCAGCTCTCTGCACAGCGGGATACCAAACTCCCAACACTAAGGACACAAACACACAAAGAGACAGTTTAGTTCACCCCATGGTTAGATAAATATGTTCAAAATTACATTTTACATCTTTTTAATGACTGGTGTTAGCTGTCGTGTGATGGTTGCTAACAGGTTTGTTTTTTTTTCACACAAGTGTGGTCCAATTTCTCTTGAAGGATTTTTAGTATCATTTGTCTTTGTTGTTCTTTATCAATTGGGACACATGAAATTAAAACAGTTGTTGGAAAAACCAACATTTACATGATAATATAATATAATATAATATAATATAATATAATACATACTACAGTACAGAATATAGAATATCGAAAATTGAGGCAGCCCATCCTCATGAATCATGACATATTATAATTATAAATAACAGGATGAGCTGATGAAGTCAGCCATTTGGATATTAAGGTATGTTCTGTAGTTCACCAGAAAAGTGCTAAATATTTTGTTGACTCTCTGCGGTTGTTTTTAGCTGAACAGTGAAGGGGCCTCACATTTGTCTTTGCCTGGGGCCTCCAAATGACTAAACCCACCCCTGCTGAGAATTATAATTAACTAAATCATAGCTGTGTGAGTCCTGACCTTCCCCTTGTTGAAGTAGTGGATGACTTTACGGCAGAGCCCCTCCTTACGGTGCCACTCGGTCTGAGCGGGATAATGTAGAAACTCTTTGAGGGGTCGCTCGTCCCAGTGTAGGAGCTCCCAGTACAGCAGCAGAGTGAACGCAGCCTCTGTGGACAAAAAGAAACAAAGATGGAGAAAAAACAATAAAAAATCCTCCGTATGGCATTTGTGAGACTATGCGTCAATAAATCTTTGTTTCTGTGCTGTACCTGTGTAGTTCTCGGCCTGTAAGTGCATGTCACATAGTTTGTGGATGTAACGGATGTACATCTCTTCTTTGTTGATCTCTGACTTGTAGAAATTCTGAGGCAAAACAAAGAAGATAACCACATATGGTGAGCTCTACATATTTATGCATTATTTGTGTAGAGTTTTAAAGTTAATAGCATATAAATTAATGTTCAACTCAGATTATACATTGCACTGGTATATAAATTGAAGATAATCTTTAGGGGTCTCCCCTAGGGGAAAAAAATGTTTAAACTATCTCCTTGTGCAGTGATTTTGATTGCAAAGTTAACAATGTGCAGTTTCTGGGCAGCTGGGCTGCTCCTTTAATACTTTCTGATTTCGCTATTGAGAGTTTGCACTTAAGTTAGCTGCAGTATGCTAGCTGAACTCTCAGCCAGAAGTGATATTTGTTCTAAAACACAGCCCTTAAGTCCCTCTGCCCACCTCCTCTGGTCACATATTGTCTATAAACGAGGAGTCTTTCAATATAGCCAGCAAGCTTTATTTAATAAATAGTGAAACACTATTTTCTGTACTTGCAGGATTATGACTAAATGAGGGAGAAAAGCTGTTCAAAAGTGGCACCAAACCCTGACGGTCTCAATGCTTCACTGCTACAATTGCAGTCATGATCACTGTGCATGTCTCAGCTCTTTATACTGTTACATTAGTCTCAATCTTATGGGTAAAAGATGGGTAAAAATGTGCACCATATACACCAGTTATTGAGGTAAATCTGCTCTGAGCATTTTTAGACTGGGGATAGAGTATAAGGAACCAGTAAAGTTATAAAATACACAAAACATCAGCTTATCCAAAAAAATGTTTAACCTCTGTTAATCAAGGCTGGTGACCAGATCAGTACATCAATTTGATTGCATACAATGTTGGGATTAGAGTAACTGTAATACTTTTTTACAGCTATTTTATTCTTCTTAAAGAGTGTTGATTTGAAATAAATGTTTTAACCCTAAAAAGTTTAGAAACATTTCTTTTGTGTTTCATTGTTTCACCACTTTCCACCATGATGATAATGGCTACAAAGTCATATGAAAAAGCTATTCTCTCTCATACTGCCACAAAACATGAATTAGTTTGATTTAAGCCATAAGGAGTTCTTAAGTAACTAGTTACTTTAATAATGCAGTAAGTCAGATTCTTTTTGATAATAGTAACTAGTTACTAACTACTAATCTTCAGTGACTTGGCCATCACTCATAATTTCCACACTATTCCAAAATGCATTTCCAAACTTTGCAAAGTAAAACTTGGGAATCTTCACAAACACATGTTTTTGTGCCAATACAATAAATGAATTTAAGATTAATCTTACCAGGAGGTTAACTGTGCAGCCAATCTTCTTATTCTCTGTCTCATCTCCCTTCATGCAGTCCCTAAAAACAGAGAAAAGAAACAATCAGACAAACATCCTCTCCAATTACAATTGTTCCTCATCTAACAAAGAGCCTCTGCACTACTGATTTGTTATTTACATTTACACGCACAGCAAAGTTGAGCTACATTCATGGATAACAACATCTATCTGGGTTCTCTAACCAAATGGCACTGGCCACATCCCATTCTGGGTGAAAATATAGCATTGAATGAATGGTGGTTAATGGGAATCAGGGGGTCGTGGATTTAAAACCTTAAATACAAAAAAAGTACAGTTTAAGGTTATTAGGAGCTCATAGTCAATGCCTAGCTAGGTAAACATGTTAATGATGATTTCTCTGAATCACAATTGGTGTCAAAACTAAAAAAATATAAACGTATAGTTATATCACAGTGTCTATTCAGACTCCTTCCATCAAACTGGAGAAACAAGCCCATCTTGTGACCAGAGAAACTGACATCACCTTTAACCATATTGCTAATATGTTTAAAGGCTGGTAGGTGACAGTTCCTGCTGTCACAGAGCATTTGCTGGCTTCAAGCTTTTGGGAACATGAAACTGGTCAAAAATATGACCACTTAACTCCTTTCTTGTCCACATTCAATGTCAGAGCTCCTTCTTCTGTGTTTATCATGATGCTGCAACCGCTGTTATCAAAACTATCACTACTACAGTCTCAGAGCTTGCTTTTACTCAAAAAAGGGTGTGGAAAGGGACATTTGACTGCCCTAATCACCAGCTCAACAGGATCATTTAGTAGGACCACTCTTGTTTTCCCTGTACACTAGCATTGGGGAGAAAACTACTGAAAAATGATAGAAATTTGGTAATAAACATACAAGCATGCATGCATTTTTGGCTGTTTATGTATTCTCTGTGTTACCTGTAGTCCAGCAGTCGCTCCATCAGCCGTGTAACTGAGGTGACAAAAGAGATCCCGGTCTCTCTCCATGTTTCCTGCTCGATCTTCTCCAACAAGCTGCAAGGAACACACACACAAATGAGACAGTGGACTTTATTAACAGCCTGCTGATGATCCAAAGGTACTTCTTTTTATCCTCTGCAAAGACTGAGAGTCAGCTCCTCTCAAAATCAACTCCACTGCAAAATCTAGTGGATACATTTGGAATTGTTTAAACCTCCACTGCAATAAGACTGACACGGATGTCTCCAGCAGTTGCAAACATGACATCAGAATGATGCTGATGAAGGTTTAAGAAGTGCATAATTATCTCAGAGATCCACAGGCTAAACATAACCATGATACTGAGCAACTAAAGGGACATACATCCCCAATTCCAAAAAAATTGGAGTGCAATGTAAAATCGAAATAAAAATGAATGCAATGACTTTCAAATCTCATAAACCCATATTTCATTCAAAATAGAACATAAACAACATATCAGATGTTGAAACTGAGACATTTTAACATTTCATGGAAAAAAAAAGCTCCTTTTGATGGCAGCAATGCATGTCAAAAAGCATGGACAGGTCAACAAAAAGATGGAAAAGTAAGTGGTGCACATGAAAAACGGCTGGAAGATCACTTTGCAACTAAGGAGGTTACTTGGCAACAGGTCAGTAAGATGACTGGGTATAAATAGATTATTTTAGAGAGGCAGAGCCTATTAGAAGTAAAGATGGGCAGAGATTCACCACTGCGTCTAAAAACTATGGAACACTTTCAGAAAAACTGTCAACACAGTTGGCCATGCCATCCACAAATGCAACTTAAAGCTGAACCAAGCAAAGAAGAAGCCATATGTGAACAGGATCCAGAAATGCCACTGTCTTCTCTTGGCCAAAGATCATTTAAAATGGACTGAGGCAAAATGGAAAACTGTTCTGTGGTCAGATGAATCACAATTAGAAATTCTCTTTGGTAACCATAGATTTGAACTAAAGAGGAGAGGGACCATCCCGCTTATTATCAGCTCACAGTTCAAAAGCCTGCATCTCTCACACCATCAGAGATGGTATGGGGTTGCATTAGCAGCTTACACATCTGGAAAGGCACTGTCAATGCTGAAAAGTATGTACAGGTTTTAGAACAACGTATCCTCCCATCAAGACATCTCTTTCAGGGAAGGCCTTGCCTACTTCAGCAAGACAAAGCTAAACAACATACCACATCCATCACAACAGCATGGCTTCACAGTCAAAACGGCTTGTCTGCGGTCTAGACCTTTCTCTAATAGAAAACATTTGGAGCATCATAAAAAGAAAAATCCAGCAAAGAAGACCCAGGACTGTTGAACAGCTATAATCCTACATAAGACAAGAATGGGACAACACTCCTCTTCTAAAACTCCAGCAGCTGGTCTCCTTACTGCACAGATGTTTTCAGACTGTTGTTAAATGAAGGGATGGTACAATGGTATAATTGGCCCTGTCCCTACTTTTTGAGACACGTTGCTGCCATCAAATTCAAAATGAGTCAATATTTTTGATGAAATTGTAAAATGTCTCAGTTTCAACATCTGATATGTTTTTATGTTCTATTGTGAATAAAAGATGGGTTTATGAGATGAAACCATCTTTACATTCTGTTTTTATTAACATTTTACACAGCGCCCCAACTTTCGGGGGATTGAGATTGTAAATTAGAAAAACCTAGAAATATGGATCCCAGACTTTTGTTGCTTTTATCCTGTGTAACCGATATGTTTGTAATAATAACCCAAATACTGAGGAACTAAATGAACACTTAATTCTGATGCATGCCTTCTGTAACCCTTGTGTAAAAAATGGTACTATACCTTTAAATATTTGTACAAAAAGCTGAACGAGTGAAAGGCATACCTGGGGTAGGGCCCAAACAGCTGGGTTCTAGTCCCGCAGCAAAGAGTGAAGTAACAACAGACGTGTTAGAGCAGAGAAACTGAAAGTTAATTTTTGTTATCAAAGAAAAAAAGGAGATGTGGCAGAAAAATAGTTAAGGTAGATTAGAAATCAGAAACAAACAGACACAACGAAAGAGTGAAGAATGTTAGAGACAAAGAGAAACTTTTGCAGAAACTAAGAGAAAAAGTTTCTTACAGCAGACTGAAGAGCTCTCTGTAGTTCTCATCACCTTTCCCTTCAGACACCAAACTGTCCAACTTGTCAATCAGCTCTGCCTCCACCTAAACGCACACAACCATGCACAAATACAGATGAATAACTAAGAGCGTCTGTGCAAGTGCTCTTAGAGAAAGTGACCTGAGCTGTTTCTACAGTAAGTAAATGATGCTTCTCTAAATCTGTTGGAGGTTGTGAGAGTATTTGTGGACCTGTTTGAAGTTCCCGTTCTTGCGTTGCTCCCAGTCCATCATGTCATGGAAGATGGGGATCATGATGTTTCGTACCTCCACCTGAGGAACCAGCGTTACTCCCAGGAATGGGCCGATCATCCCCGGGATGAAATGGATCTTATTCTCACCTAAAACAGCAGGAACAGCAGGAATCAGTTTGCCTTCAGCTAGTAAGAGAGTGAATCAACAAAACTGTGTGCATATTAACTGCTAAAGGAGCTTTCTCTCAGGAAAATGTTTTAAGTTTTGATTTTATTTAAAAAAGAAAATTCTTTTAACTTAACTCAACTAACTTCTGAGTAGAATAAAGTCTGCAACAACCAGCACAACTTAAATATACTAAGAGTGCATATCATCTCCAAGCACACTTGAGTCCCAAACTTTGATGAAAGAGGTGAGCTTCAGCACTGTAAGACTGCTTTTACATGCACAGAAGCATGGCTGCACAGCATGTTCCTCTCAACAACTACTCCAAAGCTCGGCAGAGTAGCAGAGAGTCATATCCAACATAAACAGGTCAGAATAAGCCACGATTGAGTAAACTGTGTGAGTCATAATATGACATGTAGTCATATATGTGCACAGGCGTGGTTGGATTTGGAGCAGTTTGAGAGCAGACGTATAGGGCATGAAGAGAAGGACAAGCATGCCATGCATGGTATGGGACAGCAAGACCCTTTAAATGTTTGGGTTTAACTGAGGCTATACAGCAAGCTTCAGTTTTATTTTCTTTCTGCCTGAGCTACGAGTAGTTTGAAGATGACGAGGCGCTGCATACTGATGGATCATCAGGGATCATATTGAATATATGCAGAAATTTTCTGATCATAACTGCAGTGTGCACGTCCATTTAGAGATTAAAAGACTAACTTTCTTCCATTCCCATTCATTTGTAAGTGGGGCTTTTTACTTCCAGCCTGCATGTGACCTTTTGGATCATGTGACTGCGACAATGCATAGGACCGTTAGGAGGTTTGATCTGCCCAGAAGCCACCCTCCTGAGACCCCTAAATTGATGACATCAACTGATTCAGAATCATCATTCTAATACAATGAATACATAATTGTCAATTTGCAAACTGGCTAGCTTGTTCCCATTCCTCTGTTTTATCCTCACACATCAGCACAATAGTCTGTCAGGGTTTGGGGATCCACACTTTGGCTGGAAATGTGAGGAAATCTTACCCAGGTTCTGCCACATACTGAAGAGTTCGTAGGTCATCATCACTCTCATGTCGCCATACCTGCAGACAGACAGACAGAAGATTTGACCCTTTACTGTGATACTGAAATGTTTTTTTAATGTTAATTTTCAGAGGGAAGACCCCAGAGCCTTTTAATGAAAGGCATGGAAAATGGGGATAACCTCTGAATACATTGGCTGTTGTCTTGGGGATTGAACATCTGAGAGAGATGCATAATATTTCTGGTCTACAGATTTAACAAGGGGATATTATGAACAAAAATTAAGATGATAGTTTAAGAGTAGTTTTTATGCTCTCTGTAGATTCTGCATAAAGTTTACTAGAAATATCGACAGGCGGTTCTTTGCAACCCTGCAGTCATTGTTGATGTTCTGTTGTTTCTCTCTTTATCTTCACCTAAATAAATTAAAAAAAAAGACTCAATGCATAAAAAAGGTATAGCTCCAAAAAGGCTAACTTATGTGAGGATGCAGAAATTTAGTCTCAAAATAGCTAATGATGCAGTGACCTTTGAGCTCCAAAATTTAATCAGTTTTTCTGTGCTGTGCAGATGAGTCCACCATAGAGTCCACTATATACAGCTCACTATAAAGTGAACAGGGACGAGGGAATAAGGTTATGATTTTGAGCGAAGCGATTGTTTTGTAAAAGTGAGTGGTTCACTTTTAGTCACTATGAAAAAAAAAGACAACACACAACAAAAGGCAAGTTTTGTTTCTCAGCTGGTTCTAACCAACCACACTTTTTGGCAGAAAACTGAGTGGAAATAAGGTGGGTGTGATTCTAGACATGAGTTGTTTATCTATCATTCATACATGTCAGTTTGCAAAATTTTCCAAAGAATGTCTTGTCCTGTACCCACGCGGATTGTAAAAGTAGGTTGCCACATCTGCAGTGTGGTTTCTCATTTCAAAGAGGAAAAAGGTCTTTGACTTTTGTTAAACATGAGTGTGTTTTTGCATGGTCCTATATTTCTGCAGTTTCTCAAAAGAAGTGGTGATAATGCTTATTTTATGTGTGTTTCTTACTTGTCTAAAATCTTTTTCCTCTTTGCAGGACTCAGAGTCTCCAGCTGTAAACTGGGCTGGTTGATGTACAGCACGGCCAAGCTAAAGTATGAGTTCCACACCTGCACATAAACACACAAACACAGAACAATACACACACACACATCAATCTTCTTCAATGCAAAACAGAACATTTGCACTCGGTAGTCTGATAATGATTCACTGCTTTCTCTATGAGGCTTAGCGTTAGTTCATGCAGTTCATGGTAGTGATACACTCAGCTGATCCAACTTTCGATCCCGGTCTTTCTCTTGGCACAGAGGTGCATTTAATATGACGTACTTCTTACTGATCCCTGCATGCATTAATGCTGATGCACCACACTGCTGCTCAATGAATACAGCTGAAAATTTGCTTTGTTTCAAATGAATATCTAAAAATAAATTTGTTTGTGCTGGTATTGACTTGGTTGCAGTATAGTCTGTTTGGTTGGTCAAAAAACTTTGCACTCCTGCATTGTGAAAATACAACAACACTTAGACCTTTTTTAGAGTAGTGCAAATACTTAAGTAAAGTTCTAAAGGCAAGTAGTCTGACTGATCAACTTTTACTTGAACTGGAGTATTTGACCAGGAGTATCTACACTTTAAATCAAGCAATGAATTTATATATTTTATTCATCAGTGCTGTACCTTAAAGTCAAACTCTGCCTCTGTGAAGTTCTTGTGCAGAGCTGGGGAGAGGTACTGAGCTGTCGTCAGGATGATGCTGCAGAGAGGAAACACACAAGCAGTAACCGGTACTTTAGCACTACTGTATGTTTTACAGTCAACAGTTATTCATGAAAACTCTGGTGTTCATTGTAAAGCGCCTCTGCTTCGTACTTGCTGGTGAGCAGCCTCATAATGTTCCAGTCTCGTGGGAAAATACTGAGCTTCATCAGGTTCCTGAACACACACAAAATCTTCAACAAGAACTCCTGCACAGACAAACAAGAAGAAGAGAGCGAACTCTTTAGTAAATGCATTACAAATGAAATGTAAAACAGTGAAACAGTGTAAATTTATCATTTCTGCTTAGGGCTGTCAGTGTTAATGCATTAACTGAGATGTGATAAAGGTCCAAAATTACCCCTTGAATTTTTAAAAATCCCATTATCACTTGGTATTTGTCCTTTTAGACATACCGTAGTTAGCAAGGCAACAGCTGGATGATACACACTTTAGCAGGCCCTGCTCTCACAGTGGTGTAGACTACCTCAAACACTGTTTGTCTCAATATCTCATTAAAAAAATCACAGAAAGCTAAGTTGACAAGTCAAATGTCTTTGACCATTTTTTCTGTTTTACTATTCACCTATTTTTATTTGTAAGTTTCAATCTACCAGAATTTCTTTGTTTTCCTTCAAAATAAAAGCAGGGTTTTATCCAAACAGAAAGTAAAGAACCCTTTATTAGTACATCTAGATTGAGACAGTACAAACTACAAAGTAGAAGTATTTATCAGCTTAATTTTTAACCCTCAATGGGGATGTTTACATAAATAAAGCAGCTAAACACCCACTCCTGGTGATTATAACTGCAGTCAGAAAGCAGGGATTACTGGATGTCATTAAGTCATTTTGTACATGCTCTCCTGCATGCAGGCTTGCCCACAAAATTGGCTGGGCCCCTGAAAAACCCAACACCATCCAGACTTGCTTATCTGACTGCCAAACAAGAAGCATGGTTCATCACTCTGCAGAACACATTTTCACTGCTCCAGTCAAGTGTCAGTGTGCTTTACATCACTCCATCTGACGCTTGGCATTGGACTTGGTGATGTGAGGCTTGCATGGTGCAGACTGGCCAAGGAAACTCATTCATGAAGCTCCAACTGCATGTCTCTTGTGCTTACATTAATGCCAGTGGAAGTTCAGAACTCTTCAACTATGAAGTCGAGCATTGGTGAGTTTAATACACCATGCGCCTCAGCAGACATTGACCCAGCTCTGTGACTTTACATGGTCTTCTGCTTAATGTCTGAGTTTCTGTTGTTCCTAAATCCTTCCACTTTCTAATTATGTCACTTACAGTTGACTGTGGAATATCCAGCAGGAATAAAATTTCACAAACTTGCAAAGGTGGCTTCCATCACAGTACCACACTTGAAGAAACTGAGCTCTTCAGATTGATCATAAATGTTTGCAAATAGAAACTGCATGACTAGGTGCTTGATTTTATACACCTGTGGCAACAGGTCTGATTGACACCTGAATTCAGTAAGTAGGTTTGGACAAATAAAGTATGTCCATATGTCCATATAGTGTATAAACACAGTATAGTTACACTTCTGGCTCATGCTTTTCAAAGTGATAGTCCAGTTTTGCTTTTGTGTTGAGAACTTTTCCTCATTTGAACAGAATGCTTTTCACTGCTTTTCTGTTATGCATTGAATAAAGTCACATGTAGGGGAACTTGTTGAGGTTACAACAGAATCAAGAAAGCATGAGTCACAGCTGACATGCCAACATGCATCCGGTGTAAAATAGGGTGTTTATGCAAGAGCTTGAACAGTGTATTTCACAGAATAAGGTCTTCTTATACTGTGTTCTACCTTTGAGTCATTGTTTCACACCAGCCAAGGCAGTACTCATTTAGATAAACAATCTAAAAGTAACATCATAAAATGCATCTCTTTGAAATCACATAATTAAAGAATCAACACACTGGGGAAAAGTGCTTTACATTGCTGATATGGAATTGTATAGTTTTAAAATGAAAAATGACTGAATTTTCAGCATTAATATCAAGATTCAGCAAATGATGACAATTTAAAATAGGATTGTTTGACAGCCGTGATATTGTTTGTACAACTTTGTGTACCTTGAGCTCCTCTTTGCTCTGGAAGTTTTCCATCAAGTGCTGGAAGTGGATGTCTGTCATCTGTCGGAGGAGGGACAGGAGGCAGGACACGTACTCTCCCTGCCAATCAGAAACCAGGGTGCGGGCATGTGAGCCAATCACATGACAACAGCAGGTAAACAATCGAAAATAAAGACAGCAGGATAAGATAAGCATATTCTCAAACTTTTACACAAATAACTGGAAACAACTATGGCTGAAGTTAAGTTTTTAAATGCTGCTGAAATCACTGACAACATTACAGAAAGGATCCCTACAGATATCCGCCTTTTTGAAAAGAGTTGAACCACAGCCACCCGTTAAATTGTGCACTTCAATCTCATTACAACGAACAGTCAAAAAAGATTACAACAAAAGTCACACAAAAACCTTCATAACTAGCTGGCTGTTTAGGACATTTATTGGTGTGCATATCCTGTTTACCACATGATAAAGATACTGTTTTGTGGAAGGAGTCAGTTCTCCTTTCTACTGTCTTTCTAAAGATATTATTTGTCTTTAAATGTGGGGATCCTCTCCGTAATGTTCCAGGTTTTCTGTACGGTCTGGATTGGAGTTTTCATGAAGAAATTACCCTTAAAACTCAGCATAAAGTCAGGATAATATTTCAACAAAAGGCTTTAGTGGTTGAATATCAAGAAAACTTTGCACCAATGATGATTAACTGCAGGTTTGCTATCATTTTCCTGTAAAAGTGGTGTACATAAAGCCTTTCAAGAGGCAAAAATATGCATTTAGAATTTCTTATTATTATCGGAATCTGAATGTAAAACTTAACACTAAACATCACATCTGCAAATCAACCAAGAAAATACAAACCGTTTAAGTCCACCAACAAAAACACCAAAATTAGGATGCAGGGTGCCAAACAAGAACTTAAATGGTGTTAAATAAAGCCGTGCAGGAATGCAGAGAGAGCAGAGGTTGAGGAGAAGGAGGACGATAAAGACAGAAGAGTCTTTAATGAGATAGAGAGACCAAAGGATGCAAGCCTGGTGCTGGACGACAGACACGTCAGTGACATGATGGATGCAATGCTGGATTAGGGGAGGGCAATATGGACGTAATTAAGAGTCTGGTATTATCAAATCATTACTTTGACAAGTTATGTTTATTGATTTAAGTTTCTTATTCCAAACCTGCTGATCCCAGTTAGATGATGAATTTGTTTTGATCATTAAAAGGTCTAAATTATGCTAAATTTGGTTAGAATGGCCTTACCTGAAACTCTCAACCTTTCTATTTATCTAGAAAGACTTTAAAGAAAATTTTGAGCTATTGCCCGGCCCTAGAATAGATTTTAAAGATACACTGAGGATGGACGAGGGTAGCAGGTGAGGTTGAAGTAGTCGAATTGTTAGTTACTAACAGTGATCTCCGCGGTGCACTGCGGACAGCGTTGACCCCTTACCGCCTCCTGCGATTGGCTCTTGCTCATGATGGACAGCAGGGTCTGCAGGAGGACGTCCAGCAGGGACTCCACCATCATCTCCACTTCCTCCTGCACCGACGTGTCCTAGAAGAAGAGGTCAAAGGAAAAAGTAGATTGACAGGAAGTTACTAAAGGGGAAGTTGGCTCAGTAGTAGGGAAACAGAGTGCAGAAATAAGGCGAGGTAGTAAAAAAAAGGAGAAGGAAAAAAGGGAACACATCTAAAAATTTCACATTATGATACAGATGTAAGAACCCAAAATAGAAGATTTTTTGGAGAGGAATATTTACTGCTTCCTTACCATTTAGTTTCTAGTACTATGTAATTATACAACAATGCTACTAACTGAAACAGACTCTGATAAGAATTACTTTATCATGACATTCATGCTCAGCACAGGAAAACCCACCAACTGTTGTAAGAATGCCAGAACCAAGCAATATTTCTAGATACAGAAAATTAAACGAGTCCTTTAAGTTCTTCACAGTTGATGTTGCAGTAGTTAGGATCGTGCAGACCAAGCTCAGTGATTCCGCCCAGATAAAAAAAGCCCCTGGACATTGGTTCAAAATGACTGAATTTTCAGGCATTTGCACTGTGGGAAAGAGATAAGGGGCCAGGATGGCCTCGTGGTTAGGTTGTGCCCCGTGTATGAAAGTTCAAATCCAGGTTTTAATCCAGCCTGTGGCTCCATGTCATTCTCTGCACTCTCGCCCTGATTTCCTACACTATCCACTGTCCTGTCCTCTTCAAATAAAGGCAGAAAGTCCAAAAAGTTATATTTCCGAAGAAATCAAAAAGGATGCAAAGTGGCAAAGCTCAGCTCCTATAACTCATTTTTTTGTGCTCTGTCTGTTAAAAATCTTGGTGTTATTTTTGACGGCTTGTTTAAATTTGATAAGCAGATCACCTCTGTAGTGAAAACCAGCTTCTTCCACTCAGACTCTTAGCAAAAGTAAAATCCCACGTCTGGAGAAGTCTTCAGGTCTTCTCTGCCTCGCCTACAGCGTGTGCCACTTGTCTCCTGACTAGAAAAAGGAAGCACATAACTCCTATCCTGGCTTCTCTTGATTGGCTTCCTGTAAAATCTAGGATTGATTTTTTAAAAAGATTTTATTGATAGTTTTTAAAGTTTTAAATGGATTAGCACTGTCATACCTAGTTGAGCTCTTGCATTATCACAGCCCAGCTTCATCGCTCAGGTCCATTATCCAGCTGCTGTTAGAGGATCCCAGAGAAAATCTCAGAAACCATCAGGATAGCCTTTGGGGTTCTCCTAAGATACGGATCAGTCTCCCCATTCCACATCCACAGATCGGCCCAGTCCATCGTCATTTTTAAATCACGGCTGAAAACCCATCTCCTTTCATTTTATCTTCAACTCTAACAGACTCTGTCTCTTCCCATGACTTTATCTCTTTATTTTACATCAACCAAATAGTGTTTAAGCATTATATTTTACACTGCTGTAAATGCTGTTAATTGTAACCTGGTGTGCATGTACACAAAAAAGAATGATTAAAATCATTTAAGGTTGGCTAGACTGGATAAAGACACGTCTTAGTCAATGTGCCTTCTAGAATGTAAGACCTCTCACTGGTACACTTAAGGCTTTGAGACTTTTCAAGGAGCTGCAGGAACATTGCATGCTGTGCAATGAAGCCATACTGCCTCTAGGGGGGGACAAAGTCCCTGGGATCAGTTTAATGACTACACCTGCATAACTGTGGTACTGTTACAGCTTAAGAAAGACCTCATATTGGACTTTTTAAGGAGAAAGAAGTAACTGCATGAAAATTTGAAAAAACCTATGTATTGTATAAATGCATGTGTGCATGCTTGTTACCAGTGAGCTGGTCTTGATAATAGAGAAAATAGAGCTGAGGATCCCAGAGCAGATGAGCAGCTCTTTCTGCTGCCTCAGATGAAGGTGGATGTGATGAAGAACCACAGGGAGCAGGATCCTCCGAGACTCTGAGGGCAAACACAGAAACAGTAATGAAATGTGGTTTTAAAACTAGAACAGGATCTCTGTGGTAAAAAGGGTTTAACTGGTTAGCCTCAGAAATCACAGAAGAACTTAAAGTAAATGTCAGATTATCTTTAAAATCTCTGATTTTTCTTTTTTTCTTTGTTTTTTTTTTGCAGGGTCAAACTTTTAGTATTTTAAACAGTATATTTTACCCACACACTTAAGATAAGATAATATAAGATAAGATATGATAAGATACCACAAGGTGAGGTACGATAAAATATGATAAAACAGGACTTTATTGTCAGATTGCTTGGGGATTTGTTTTGCATCATCAGCTCATCAATAATCACAATGCAATCAAATTACATAAAAGCGTATCATTAAAAACAGCATTAAAAAAGTTGAAAGTCCAAACGTTTGATCACTGTCCATATGCGAATCATACATAATGAGCCTTTGTGCTTGAATACATAAAAACATCCTTAGCCAGTGCCAGGAGTTAAAAAAAGAGAAAACAAATAAACAATAAATAAGGAGTGGACTTAAGCAACAAACATTACCTCCACTGAACTGCCATGATTTAAGATTAGGAATAAAAATGCTAAGAGATGATGTACTGCATGCCATATGTTAAGGAATTTACATTGTGTAGAACAATAAAATTAACAAGTCACAAAGCTAAGAAGTTAAACTGTCACCTACCTCTGTGAGAGAAATACAAATTCACATTCTAACTGTTAAAGAACTTTAAATTGTGAAATAAGAGAAAAATTACATTAAATAAGGCCACCAGGGAACACTACAATCACTGAAAAATGTATTCCATTACCGTCTTACATTTGTAAATTGGATTTGTTTTGAAAAATTCTAAAATGCTATTTTTGGACCATACTGCCCAGGATTGGCAGAGAGGGACTATTAGTCTTGTTTATGTCAAATCTTCCTCACCTGGGAAAGAGAAGAGGCGGCTGTCCACAGTCCTGGCGATGGACTGCAGTTTGACCACATCCATAGACTGTCCGATGTGCACAGTGGATGGCATGCTGCCCAGAGTCCCACGCACAAACTCGGCCACCTCCTGTACCGTAAACATCTGCAGCAGCTCGTCGAAGATCGCTGGGAATGAGTTCAACAGAGCGGCCTGAGGAGGAAAGAGAGGGAAGAGGGGAGAGGGTGAGAGAGGAGGGGAAGAGGTTGTGGAGAGAGTCAAATGGGAAATTTAGAAAAAAAGGAGGTTAAAAAGAAAGAAGTGTTGAAGCAGATTTTAGCTTCTGTGTCTGACACGGCATAAAATGTGACCAGGAGTTTATTGAGTCATTCAATAAAGGAGAGAAGAAGTGAGGCAGTGCACACGGTGAAAAGCTGATTCCAGAAATGCTTGTCAGAATGAGAAAATACTGACCTAACATTATGCTTGATCATTTTACAATAGTTTGTTCGATGTTTAATATTTAAGCTTTGACCTTTAGGATCAAGCAATGACTGTTAAGGTTTTTACTTTAATGACTGCTTTTTTGTGATACAGCTTTTCACTGAGATGTTTGAAAGGTGAGCAGAAGAGCAAACAAGGAACATCCCATGTGTTCATCAGTGCATAAAAAAAACACAGCAAAAGCAAAGGGAAAAGTTCAAACAAATGAGGAGACCTTGGAAGTAAGAGAAAAAAGTTATGAGGTTAAAGAAATCAGCAAAAGGTTACAAGAAAAACCACACACATATGATTTAAAATAACTTGATTAGATGATGAATTGAAAGCTCCACAGTAGGGTAAGTGAACTCAGTACTCGATTTGTATTCCTTTTGCCAAAGCATCTAAAGTACAGCATACAGACCTAACAAATGTAACAAGCTTGAGTGTTTTACATGTTTTCCTCCTTTGTAATACAAACAGTTTGCTGCTTCCAAACAACTAAGCAAGGTCACCCGGAAGAGGGTCTATGGGAACTGGCTGAAAGATGCAGATGTTAGTTTAGTTTAATTTAGCAAAAAATGCTTCAATTAATTTTGTATTTAATATTTTTTGTGTTAGCTTGAGTTTTTTCAGTAAAATGGGATACTTTTCAGAGACCTGAAAGGGTCAGAAAAAGCTTTGATGTCTGAATACGAAACAAGTCCTTGAATTATGTAAAGTTTTGATCAATCAAATCAGGCCATTTCAAACGCCCCAGACTTGGGTGCAGGGTTGGGTGATTCGACATATTTACTTCAATGCTTGAGGTTAAAGCATAGACTGTAGAAAGAATTGGACAAACCCTGCGTGACGTCAGCCTTCTGCTTACGATAAGCAGACTCAAACCGCTTTGAAAGCCAGTCCACGATGGCTTCCGTAATGAAATTGTGGTGTCAAGTGAACTTTGGATCAACCTAACGATCCGCCCACTAAGCGCGACTTCCTGCCAGCTAGCTACCTAGCATTCTGGTTGACAGAAATGTAGCTTCTGGCTGCCAAGCTATCTGTCAATCAAATGAGACGCACCAATCATTGTGCAGTTTTTCCTTAATATAATCTAAACTATTGTGGTACAAAAAATCAACCCCCATACAGAGAGATGAAGACATTAGCTAATGAGACATGTTTGTTTTTTGAACCAGGCTCTAAACCAGTTTATTTACAGTGTAAAAAACGGCTGTTTAACAGGGGTCCAGACAGGACTTCCGGTGTTCCTGTAGCCAGCCTCAAGTGGACACTCACTGTATTGCAAGTTGTTGCACTTCTGCATTGACGTTATTTTTCACGACCAGAGATTGCCACTCGGGTTAAAGTAGGTATGACTGGGCGCACAGATGGTCAAGTGGTTTAAGGTGGGCACCATGTACGTGGGGGTTCAAATCCAGGCTATGGCCATTTACCACGTCTCTCCCCACTCTCTTCCCTCTTTCCAAGTCTATCCACTCTCCTCTCTAGGTAAGTAGGTACGATTATGGAAGATATGCTAACAATGGTGTAGAAACTGCCATTTTTTTATGTGTGCACTAAAACTTAATGCTTTCTTACAAAAACATGAACAAACGTACAGACCTGTACATAAGTTTAAGGTGCTAAGTATTCATCACAGGGCCAGATGTGCCACAGCCCGTGGCTGTAGAGGGAGGGCAGCCAGAGACCGCAGGTGGTTTCTGGGCCCTTGGGACATTCACATGGGCCTCCCCATACAGTAACCTGGGCAGTGCTTACTCACTAAATCCACCTGTTACTCCGCCCTAAAGGTGTGGACTTTGTTCCTTTTTCAACAGATTATTTCCCCATGCCCCTGGTCATATGCAAGGATGTCCAGAGCACTACCAGGTTTGTGCCAACCCTACTTCCAGCCTGATGGTGCCCTTGGGGCGACTCACTAGCCACATCTACACCGAGCATGCCTAAAAGAGGATTGTAGTTTATGAAAAGAGCCCATCTCTAACTTCTGCAATAAACAAGCGCATTAAAAATGTAACACTTGCAACAAATCCTAAAAAACATGTTACTCAGTATTCTTGTGTCAAAGGCTAAAACTAAAGATACCTTATCTCTCTTGTTATCTTATTTTTGTAAGTTTTGAAAGCACACAGTAGTTTAGTATGTTTTTTTGTAAAGCCTCATTATTAGTTTAGTTTCAGTTAAAATGATTTTAATTTTGACTTCACTTTCCTACAATGGGAGGAGATGCAGACATGTTGTCTGTATTTATGTAAGTAAATAAACTGAAACATATGATAGAGAAACTAACTTAGTATCAGTGAAGTTGAGACTGAGCAGCACTGTGAGTGTGATGAAGATGTGGTTGTGCTGGATCACAGGAGTGTGTGTTACAGAGTGTGTGATGTTAGGCTCACAAAAAGGTGAGTTAGGACTCTGGGCTTCACACGGGGATCAGGTTTATTTAAACCACTCAGGTACTTACTGACAGCGGCCTCAGAGCGTTGGAGCTCCACGCCTGAGAGCAGTTGGCCTGCCCACCACCAGGAGCCTGTCCTGGGTTGGGGGCTTGGCCCGGGGCAGGGGCTAGTGCTAAGGGAGCAACAGGCCCGATGCCAGGGCCAGGGGCCTGATTTGGGCCTGGACTAGGCTGGGAGCCCTGTGGTGTAGGGGTGTGGAGGTGGGAGAGGCCCAGGAGGAATAACAGGGACCAAGAGGATGGAGCAAAGAATTGTGGGAGATTAAAAAAGGATAATGAGGTCAAGAAGAAAGGAAAGGCCAAGGTACAGGTGAGAAAATAAAGATCAGATCAAAGCAGCTAAACAGAGATGAGGACTAATGAGGAACACGTCTAAATTATGAACAGATCAGCTGTTAAAAAGCCAGCCAGAAGAGTTCAATCTACAAAAACATCAATTTTAACAATGTTCAGCTGCGAAAAGAAGATTACTTAACCTATTTAGATCTTTCACAGAGCTTATGAAAAAATAACTTAACACTCAAAGGGGTGTGACCTCACCTGTGTGAAGATGAGGGTCTCTGAGTTACGGCTGTCCAGGCTCAGGACGAAGCGGATGGACTGGAACAGTTCCTGGATGCTGGTTCGAAACTGCTCCTCCTCCATACCACACGTGGCCCGAGAGTAAAGGATGCGAGACTGGATGATGAACTTAAAGAGATACTCCAGAGCCTGATGGGGTGATAAAAAGACAAGCAGGAGTCAGAATAAGACAGCGAAGACACATTTCCATGCTGAAAAAGACTTCAAAGGGGATTGAAATATATTGTTATGTGTTCTAAGAACAGTGATAACTGTTAATTTTATGGCTTCCCTTGTAGGTTATTTATGAAACTGACTCTTAAAGAGATCCCTGAATAGATAAAACACACTTAAGAGCCTGAGCACCAACCTCAGAGTGAGGAATCTAATGAAACTGAAGGAACTCTTTGTTTGAATCCAGCCTTAACACACTCAAAAACTCCCCAAACTTTGCACAAGATAAATTCAGACCCAGTGGAAGTTTCCTCTCTGAGTTTTTCCCCCTGAAAATCCATCCAATAATGCCACCCACCATGCAACAATCCTCTAAAATGTACAGGAAGAGCAGTACAAAGAACTAAAGTCAGTGCTTCAGTCAATCATCACCAAACTTCACAGGGATGATCACACGTTGATCCTGAATACATTCACCCATCAATGTCACTTTCTCACAGCACCCCCTACTGCCAAATAAAAAATAACGTCTGATTTTTGAATTTTTGCCTTCGAAAAACGTTTAAGATTTAGTCCCTGATCTTTGGTATGCACATGCATCATCAATAGACCTACAAAAAAAGCCTCCTGGACCTTTACCGAACCCAAACAGGAAGTTCACCAGCTTCATTCAACTTTCAATATAAGGCTTTTTGACAACACTAAAATGACTCAAACCTGTTGTAACTTTTCCATACATTATTCTGTGTTTTCAAAATTTGCTAGAAAACAACAGTATCATATTTAGCATGCCTATATGCAAACATATCATTAAGATGATCTCTACTGGCAACAGGAAGTGACACAACTTAGATATTTCTTCACTGCTCACCCTCTGTTAAACCCATCAAGCTCAAGATTTTAACATGAAGGCCTAAGGAGCATCACTATATCTGTCCACAACACTAAGATGTTTCATAGAAGGATTCCATGGGGGTGATGGCAACCATTTTTATATTGCCATTTGACAGGAAGTTGGCGTAACTCATATGAAACATCTGGTTTACTTCAAGCTTCACAAGTATGATTAAGGTCTGCCCCGCTACACGTTAAATCATAATTTCATGGCAGCACCTACTGTAAGAAGCCACTAGTAGATCAAGCATATAATGTCCTATCTTAGTTTATGTTACATGTTGTGGAATCAGTCGTACCCTGATCACATCTATGAATTAGCTCCTTGCATTGTTAGAAAGCCATTAGCTGTTGCCAGCTAGTAGTGCCTTATACAAGTTGCAACATGCTCATTATTTTTGATTTACTAACAGTCCTGAGAGGATCTACATGCTCTTTCTGTGCTGCACCACACTGCAAACGCCCAACTATTGCTATACCCCCAGTGAGCCCTTCAGTGCAGCCCTTAGGCTGCACTTCTTGAACTACAATTACTCATTTGCACACCTCCACATTGCACTTACTGCATTACTTGGAAGTATTTTGATTTCAGTATGAGCTCTGGACTGATTTTATTGTTGACTTTATGTATATTGTTCTTTAGATGATATTTACTTATTTCAGACATTTCATCTTTAATTAGGTCTTATTTGACTGTTGCTGCTGTCCTTGTGTACAGTATGTTGTCTTCTGTGTGCTCTCACTGCAAAACTAATTTCCCCCTTTGGGATAGAAATCAGAATCTAAAAGAGTGGACATGATTCGTGCTGAAGTAGATGGTTAGCTACCGGCTAAAACTTAGAAGTGGATAAAAAAAACCCTTCAATGCCAATCAAGAGCTGCAGAATGTGTCAAAACCATGGTCAGTAATTCACAGTGTCCACTCTTCTATGTGACAGTGACCCATTTGAGACGGACGTTTGAGTCTGATGAATATTTTAATGTCCTGAGATGTGTTTGTCAGCTAACGGTGGAACATTATGTACATCTGCTCCAGATGGCGATGCTATTCTCAGCTCTGTCTGCAACACTGATGCAACGGCGAACATATGCAACGAGCATTTTGTTCTGGTCTTAATGAGGACAGTCAGTGGGAAGAATTACACAGGTGTTAAAATGTTGATAAAGACCACTAAAACACTGAGCAGAGAAGGTTACTGCAGCAGATGACAACAAAAGCAAAAGCAACATCTCTACGTTTAATTTGTAAACACTATTCCAATCTCCTATAGATTTTTCTATTTAGCAAAGTTTTTGTTTAAATTTTAAGTGCAAAAATAACACCAGAATTGAAGTCTTTTCTTTTAAAACACCCCATAACAATCATGGAAGACCACTACACCACAGTTTTAAGTCATAAAGACTGCCATCGGCAGCTTCTTTTGCTGCTGTTTTTGCACAGAGTTTAAACAACCTTCTCCATGAATTAATATTTATTTAGTTGAAGATGCATCTTTTATAGTGAATGCTTCACTTTCATGCCAATGAGTAAAAGCCAGGCAGCGATTTGCTCTTATCTGGTGTCTTTTGTTTCATTTTCTCCTTCTCCATCATTGTTGTAATGTTTAACCTCTCTGCCATGAAGTCTGGATCAGAGAATAGTTAGCTAAAACTGCAAACAGAAGTTTGCCTTCATGGCTTTCTACTGTTATCTACCATTCAAAAAGGAATGTATGGCAGGCAAGTCAGTTCTGATATCCTCTCACCACTAAAACGTATTGTTCATGCATAGTATTCATAACACACTGTCTGAGAAACCCTTGTGTGTTAAATCGATGTTACACTGAGCCAAAAAAAAAAACAAAAAAAACAAACACTGATTATAAATTTGCTTCATAGTGTTTTTTTCTTGGTAACACAATCTCAGTTTTGTTGCACAGATAGCTTCATTCAGTGCTTCTTACCCTCATTGCCTCCTGTATGTGGTCCTGCCTGACCACCTCTGCAGAGCGGTCCATGTACCACTTCAGACAGCGGATCAGCTCTCTGAAACACAACAGTTAATTTTACTCTGCATTAGAGAAGACTGAATTCAGTTGACTGTGGAATATCCTATTAGGATGAAATTTCATCAGTCGTCTTATTGCAAAGTTGATATCCATCACAGTACCACGCTAGAAGTCACTGAGCTCTTCAGAACGCCACATTTAGGATCACAAATGTTTGTGAATGGAGACTGCATGGTTAGGTGTTTGATTTTATACACCTGTGGCAATGAGTCAGATTGAAACACCTAAATTCAATAATTAACAGGTGTGGCTAAATACTATTGTCCTTATAGTGCATGTTAAAGCAGAGTTGTTAAGTCAATCACTTAAATAAGTTAAGATGGAGCTTATGTCATTTGGAGAAATATTCTATCTTGTAGTGTTTACATCACATTTTGTACAAACAATTAATTACAAACTTAATCAAGACAGTGTGAAAGAGTTTAGTTTGTCTCTGCATTAAGCAGTCTTAATAAAACAATATGGAAATCAGTTAGGAAGATAAAAACACTCACTTGTAAGCCAATGCGCCTGCAAAGTGCTTCTGTATGTAGGTGTCCATCACTGGTCTGAAGTGGTAATATTTACTGTCCCTGAGCAGGTTGATGATGAACACCTGAGAGGAGAGACAGAGAACCGGACCCTTTAGGCCTTCAAAGGTTACAAAACTTGATTTGATAGCCTTCATCTGGTTTGTTCTGTCATGTCAATTTATTTGAGTAAAAACAATCATTAGAAAATCAGTAATAAATTTTTTAGTTCTGCTTTATTCATAATAACTGAGTGTTTGAAAAAAAAAGGTGGTAAAACAACTAAACAAAGACAGTTGCACTTTTTTCAACCACTTTTCCTAATACCCAATGGGAAAGAACAGTCAAACGATGGAGAAATAACTTACAGCTGATCCAGGACAGTCTGCAATGTTGTAAATGTTCATGTAATAGAAATGGTTTTATTTTGTTTTTCCAGAGAAATAGATATTTAAAATAAAGTCAACATTTAAATGAATTTGAATTATAAGGAGCTGACATTGTCTGTTTTTAACCTTTTGGTCACGGGAGCATGTGGCATCGCAGACTTTCCCATCTTGTGTTTAACTTTTTCCAAAACACTCACCAACGACTGGAACACCAGCGGTCCATACTTGTCTGTGTTGTCATCCAAAATAGAAAATAAAGTGTCCAGGATGTCCTGAAGAAACTGTCAAACACAGAAAATTAAGATGAGTTTGTTTTATTTTTAGGGTTAAATTAGGTACTTTCCAATCAACTCTGACTAAAATAAAAACAGACTTAAAATTTCAAGATTAAATACGCAGTTGGAGAAGATTTCAATCAAATCTAGTCTTGCAAATAATTGATTAAAGCATAACTGAAAAATATACAAAAAATATAAAAAAGGCACATCTTTTTATCTATTTTTTGTGACACTCAAGCTCTGTACTTGTGTCCTGTAGATTTGACTATATAAAACGGCAGCTGTTAAAAATGTTTTCACATCATTTACAACAAAAACAGAAAGCTTTAAGTTAAATCATTTATTTTTTCAAATAGCTGATTACTGAACCATTTGAGTAAACAGAGGTAGAAAGGGTACAAGAATATTGTACTAAAGTAAAAATACAGGCCGGATTGGAACCCGGGCTGTCCAAATACATGGGGCACGCCTCAAACTGCTAGGCCACCTGCGCCCTGATAATGAACTTTTTCTAAGTTTTTATCTAAGCTATTATGCTGATTATATCAAGCATCCTTAGCATTGGTTATTTTTCACATGTTAAATGGAGTTTCATGGGTAGAAATATAAAATATAGCAGCTAGAGTTTTTGATTGGATTAAAACTCACCTTGACGATCTCCTCTCCACTTACGTGTCTCAGACGTCCAAGGATGTCCATGACTCTGTCTGGATGAGCTTTCCACTTCAGGAGGGCGAGAAGATCCACTGGAAGAAGACAGGAGACATTTAAACTTGGAAGTTAGAACTTAGAAGTTGAACAACACTGGGAAAGCAAGTCTGTCACATTTAGGGCATTAAACAGAACTCACTGGAAAGCTTTACTTGCTTACTTACTGTCCAATCCTTTCTTTTCAAAGCCCTGCCTAATAAACGTCTTTGTACTAAAATGTTAAAATAGTTCTGTTTAAGCGCTGTACCATTCTGGGTGAGTTTAGTAGAGGAGAGCTGTGTGGAGATCCAAAACGTCTCCTTGGTGCTGCGCTGGAAGATGAGGCTGGACGGGATGCTGGGACAGCTGTTGAAGTCCTCCTTACAGCAGGGCAGTCCCAGGTAAAGAGCATGGTTACTAAATGTTGTGTTCTCATCACACTGCAGTGAAAGAGCAGAGGAAGGAGGAAGACAGAGAAAAAGACCTGTACATTAGCATGTACAACCACTGCTATAATTAATTTGACTTCACTGTCATCTCCAACTCTCCACAACTGCTGTGGTGTAACTGTTCATGTAATATAAATAATAAAGCTTTACATTTTGTACAAAAGATTTACAAATATGTATGATATGTTTTAGGAAGTAATGCCATGAAAATAAGAAGCCAAGCTTGGAGTGATCATAAGGAAATGGAGGGTGCGACTCATCCTAAAGCCACAGAAACAAAAGACGTGGCATCACGGTCATGTCTGACCTTGTAAACATAGAGTTCATGACTCTCGTCCGACAGAGTGGTCCCATCTTCCCTCATCAGAGGAGTAAAGGCAAAACCAAACAGCTTCTTCTCTCCTTTGTCCTTCGCTGTAGAGAGAAGAAGAAGAAAAAATAAATAACACTAATACAGAAAGCAATGGGAGAGGAAGATTACATTGTTTATAAAAAACATATTCAAGGGCAATTTAGAAGTTTCAATTTAGTCAGAAGAAAGAAAGTAGTGTCCCTCCTTAAAACAATAGCTCATATGCAGGGAATAAAAAATCTAAATCAAACAGAAGTCCTTGTCTTGAACATGCATGTTCCACTGGATGTCACTTCAAGCTCAACATACATGCTATCAATAAGGGGAGAAAAAATCCACCGACCTTCCACTAGGCTGGCTGTTGGCCTTATGTTCATGAAAACCCAATTAAAAACTTGAAATTCACTTTGAAAGACAATTAAAATAGACTTCAAATGTTCCAGCCCAGAAGTGCAAACATTTATCCATCTCCTGCTTCAGCTTCTCTACACCATTCTTAATATATGGACCATCTTTAAATAATAAAATAAAACAGAATAAAACAACTGCATTAAACTCCATCACTGTTGCCACGGTGACTCCCATGTGCTCTTATTTACTCACTGGAGCAGTGTCTGAACTCGAAGCGAAGGTGTGATCCTCTAAAGCGGTCGATGGGGATCGGTAGTTTGATCACTTCACTCCATCGAGGACTGTTGTTGTGATAGAGAACGAAGGAGCGGTGCTCCGGCACACTGGGCTCACCTGAACCCAGGCTGATGCAGTCCTGTAGGGGGCAACAGAGGGACAGCAGAGAGACAGCAGAGAGATGGAGACATTAAGATGCAGACCTGCAGAAACAAACCTACACACTGTCGTTTTTTTTTTTCTTTTAAAGATTCATTTTTGGGTCTTCATGCCTTTACTTGATAGAGGAAGGACAGTGGATAGACCCAGAAACAGGGAAGAGAGTGGGGAGAGACATGTGGTAAAGGGCCACAGGCCAGGTTTGAACCTGGGCCGCACGCGTACATGGGTAGCGCCTTAAACCACTCGACCATCTGTGCTCCCAACACACTGTCATTTTAACATCATGCTTAACCTTCACTAATTTGTTCTGTTTAAAGGAAATAATGTGGATTTTAGTTGTTTTTCCACATTGCAAGATAACTTGCAAATTTGATGACAAAGGGTTACAATAAACAGCTACCTCCTGGTTATATTTGACCCTCTGTTTGCTCTCTGATTGGTTAGTACACTTGATTAGAGCATCCTCTTAGAGGGTCTGTTAGTCTGGAGCTGGGCTGCTTTGTTTAGACAAATTTGAACCCAGTCCAAGTCTGTTTAAATATTATAGTGATATCTTTGCCCTAATTTTGTAACTTCATCATTGTTAGAAGATGGGGCTGGGGGGACTCAAGATATCCACATATTATTAATTTAGCCAAGAAGTTATTGTAAATATGTTAAAGCTCAGCTAATCTTCAGTTCTTCTGTAGTGGTGAACCACCATTTTATTTCTGAATTTTGTCCATAACCTTGAGTTCAAGCATCTTTTCTACCAAACGAATACAACCCCAATATGAAAAAGTTGGGGTGCTGTGTAAAATGTCAATAAAAACAGAACTCAATGATCATCAGATCTCATAAAACCATTTCTTATGCACATTACAATATCAAGAACATATCAGGTGTTGAAACTGAGACATTTTACCATCTCAAGAAAAATATAAGCTCATTTTGAATTTGATGGCAGCAGCATGTCTCAAAAAAGTCGGGACAGGGTCATGTTTACCATTGTGTAGCATCCCATGTTCTTTTAACAACAGTCTGTAAATGCCTGGGAAGTGAGGAGACCAGTTGCTGGGGTTTTGGGAGAGGAATGTTGTCCCATTCTTGTCTGATATAGGATTCTAGCTGCTCAACAGTCCTTGGTCGTCTTTACTGGATTTTTTTTTTTTTTATCATGCTCCAAATGTTTTTTATCAGTGAAAGGTCTGGACTGCAGGCACATCAGTTCAGCCTCTAGACTCTTCTCCTTCTCCTCTTCTCCTGTTGTGATGGATGTGGTATGTGGTTTAGCATCGTCTTGCTAATATACACAAGACCTTCCCTGAAAGAGAAGTCTTGATGGGAGGATATGTTGCTCTAAAACCTCTATTTACTTTTTAGCATTTATGGTGCCTTTCTAGGTGTGTGAGCTACCCACACCATAGGCACTAACACAACGCCATAGGCACTAACGCAACGCCATAGGCACTAACGCAACGCCATACCATCAGAGATGCAGACTTTTGAACTGTGCATTGATAACAAGCTGGTCCCTCCCCTCTTTAGTGCACAGGACATGGTGTCAATAATTTCCAAAAAAGAATTTTAAATTTTGATTACTCTGACCACAGGACAGTTTTCCATTTTGTGTCGGTCAGATTTTATGTGAGATTTTCCAAGAGAAGACGGTGGCGTTTCTGGATCCTTTTCATATCTGGCTTCTTCTTTGCATGATCCAGCTTTAACTGTCACTTGTGGATGGCACAGCCAACTGTGTTGACAGTTAACGATTTCTGGAAGTGTTCCTGAGCCCATGCAGCAATTTCCAGTACAGAATCATGCCTGTTTTTAATGCTGTGGCACCTGAGGGCCTCAAGATCTCAAGATCTTAATCTTCTGATGATATTATGTACTGTAGATGGTGGCATATTTAAGTTTTACATTGAGATTTTTTTAAATTGTTCCACAGTTTTAGACAAAGTTTTTAAAAACTGTGATTGGTGACCCTTTGCCTACCTTTACTTCTGAGAGACTCTGTCTCTCTAAAATGCTCATTTTATACACTGTCATGATACTCACCTATTGCTAATTAACCTGATAAGTTGCAAAATGATCCTTCAGCTGTTTTTCATTAGTGCCATTTAACTTTCCAGCCTTTTGTTGCCTCATCCTTACTTTTTAGAGATGTGTTGCAACCATAAAAATTCACTCTTGAAGGACTAATTTGAAAAAAAAAAAAAAAAAGATGTTTAGTCTCAAAAAGGTTTTTTCCCTCCAGATTAAATACTCAAGGTTAATTTAAAAAGAAATGGTAAAATATCTCAGTTTCAACATCTGACATATTGTTTATGTTCTATTGTGAAAAAAATATGTGTTTAAGATTTGTAATCACAAAATTCTGTTTTTATTTAGATTTTACACAGCATGCCAACTTTTTTGGAATTGGGGCCATATAACAAAGTAGCCCAGCTGATTTGAAAATGTATTATTGGTAAGCCCCAAAGCACCAACTATTGAAGCTTTAGAGCACACAGGGCCTTTGCTAGGAGTAAAAACACAGAACTCCTTCTCTACCTTGAGGATCTCTCCGTCGGCGTACAGCACGTAAACAGTGACTTCAATGTTCTTCTGAACACTCTTTCCTCCTCTCTCGAAGTCTCCTCGCTCCAGCGTCAGGTAAAGGTCGTTACGGATGTCACCTAAACACAGGGGACCGCATTTAGATTAAAACATAAAACAACATCCTGCTGCTGTTTCCTTTCTGACTTCAGTATCGATACACAGCTGATATGTAAACATAATCCTGTTGAAGATGTTCAACTTTGACCTTGGACAGTTAAAGGTCAAACACTGTCTCACGTTTGGAGCCACGCAGACTGCAGCTCTTAAAGCTGAATCTCTCTGACATTTAAGACTAATGACCTGTGTTAACATGTGCACGTTCATTTATCATCTCAGCTCGTCCTTACAGAGGAGACGTCAGCCTTAATGTATCAGGATGGGAGTTAAAGAGCCGCTCCATCACTGCCCAGGGGAGGACATATATGTGTGTGTGTGACATCCATAGTTAATGTGTGTGAGGGTGTAAAAACATATGGTGTGAGAGGAAGTGCTAAGAAATGCTGCATTACTCTTCTTCTTTGTTCATCTGTTTCAGAGGGCAGTTTGAGGGCAAATGTGAGTCAGTCTGATTATTATTTTTACTCTTTGAGAAAGACTGATCTATTCTAGTTTAAAAGAATCTACATGAATCAGTTAACTCTCAAAAGTCAGGTTGCAAACTCAAACTGGGACCACCTTATTGTGATGATATTGAATAAGTGACTGCAGCTGAGAAACTCATTTTTCTTTTAGAAATTTGACACATTCAGTGATAAACTGGAAGAATTTGATAAGATCTGGAATCCAACGATTTATACATAAAGGAAAGTCTGATAGCTAAGATGCACTATTTCTATGTAGCCTTTATCAGTCCTACACTGGTTAAGTCAGGACCACTAGGCCAAGACACACACAGTTTGAAGTTAGTGATATTTCATTTCTATCAGCTATTATTATGCCTTTATTCTATATGACGGTGTGGCTGTTCTGGGATCCCCCTGCCCTTCCACGAGCCTTCAAGCAGGAACAGCACATGTTCCTGCCCTGCTGTGCACACAAGGAAAGCCTGAGGCAGGGAGGGAAGCAGCAAAAACCCAGAGCAGAGCAGGCATCAGTGACAACGGAATGACACTGATTAAGTCAGATGTAGAATAATGGAGGAGCTGGGGTGGAGGAGAGTTGCAAAAGTTGAAGAGGAAGCGGCAAAGAGTGGGCAGGCCAGAGCAGCCTAAATATGTCGGCTGATGAAGACTTGCATAAGATGGCAATGAGCCTGACCTTGTTGCTGGCCTGAACAATCGCTATATGCTACACTTTTGGGGAGGGGGACTGGGGAAGGTGGGGTTTAATGTCTGATGGTATTTTCTGTAACCTTTCTTTTTTTTCTAACACATAACATTTTTGGAACAGGCTCCGACTTCATCCCTCCTTGCAGATTTTTACATACAGAACTTGAAGAGTGATAAGATAACAGTTTAAAGCCCCAGTTAGAGCCAACAGGTGGATGCTGGGATGGAGGTGGGTTGAAACGAGATCACAGTACTAATCCAGAGCAGAGGCTGAGGAGGAGACCTGCAATCTTGCAGCTTAAATAGACCACTAATTTAGGAGGATGTGAGTCATGTGATTTGATTAAGATGCATGTCAGGTGTGAATCAGTGCGCTCGGGATTATTGACAGAAATAACTCGCTGGCTTTCAAAGAGAAAAAGTGGCTGCAGAGGTCTAAAAAGAAGACAGTGAAAGATAAAATCTAACCAGATCAAATTTAAAACTGTATTTATTGATTTAAAAAGGTTATAAACTCACTGATCTTTAGTACAAAGCAGAATTATGAAGATTTGGCTGGTTTACATAGAAACTTTCCAATATTTTGGATTAATGAGCTTTTATAAATTCACAATTATATGCATGACAACAATAAAGATTTATGACATTATTAGACCTGTTTGGGGTGGGACCTGTGGGTGTCTTCAGGTGCATTTTAAAAAATTATGAGTACCATTAAAATTTTAATTTTTCTTGTAATGCAGTTCAAAAAGTTAAACTTTTAGATTAACAACAAAATGAAAAACTTCAAGACCTTTTTGCTTTAATCTTGATGATTATGGCGCACAGCTCCCAGAAATCAAAAATCCACCCTCAGAATATTAGAATACTCTTGAAAAGTCTGGTTTGTTTTCACTTGTCTCCTGTCTAATCAGCTAATTAACTCCAAACTCCTCAGCCTTCATACTCTCTTTCTGGTTCAGTACACACAATCACAGTCATGGGGAAGACTGCTGACTTGACAGCTGCCCAGAGGACAATCACTGACCCCCTCCAGAAAAAGAGTAAGCCACAGAAGGTCACTGCTGAAGGCCAGGCTGTTCTCAAAGCCTGTATCAAAGCATAATGTTGATTAGAAGGGAAAAGTGTGGTAAGAAAAGGTGCCCAAGGATTGTCAAACAAAGCAGATTCAAGAATTTAGGGGAGCTTCACAAGGAGTGGACTGAGTCAGTGGATCAAGAGCCACCACACAGACGGGTCCAGGAAATGGACTACAAAAGTGGTGGTCATCATGTCTCACCTGGGCTAAGGAGAAAAAGGGCAGCACAGTTCAGGCCCAAAGTCCTGTTTTCAGACATCTGTCTTCTCTCTCTCTGTCGTGACTAAAATCTATTTGGCTCACTGCAGAAGTAAGCTAAGGAAATCACACATTTCTCTACTTTATCTTCTTCACATTATGCCTCCCCTCAAGTTGTCTGGCTCCCTAAGGGAGGCCCAACTCACTCTTTGAAAACCACTGCTTTAAACTGGATCCAGAATGCTAAGATTGGTTGTGTTTCTGAATCTGCACAGAAGGTCACCAAACTGGAATAGTGAAACTTTTTGAGTAGTTGCTGCTGTGAGAAATAAAACTTTTTATCAGATGTGTTGTGATGCTGATGCAGGAGGGCAAACATTAGTGAACCAGCAGAAAAGTTTGAAATCTGGAGGCCTGAAGAAAACCCAACTATGTACAGTATCTCACAGAGAAAACATTTTCAGAAAAACTATTTTACAGCTGCAAAATAAACCACAGTTTTATTGTTATCACAGTATGACCATTCCAAAAAACACCTCACATCACAATGCAGTAATGCTTTTTTAACTCAGTATACATTTTATCAAGCTGTGTGTAGCTCCTCTTAGATTAACTGATATCTAATTAGTGGTGTAAACACACACTCTTATAATTAATAATTTTAAACAGATACACCATCAGATGTTCAGAGTAACAGCTCGTCTTTCACTGAGCAGATACAGAAAAGATCAGCAGTTTAGTGGACAGAGACAGAGAACTGAGTGATGCTCTGCATATAAATCCAGTCAGACCTTCACAATGATGTACGGCTTTATTCCCCACACACTGCAGCAACACATTCACATTAGTCTGTTCTTCTGCTACATGAAATGTTTCTGTGTCTGAATGGAAAAGACGATGTTTCGCTGGCCATAAGTGAATCTAAATCCATCAGTGGAAGTTTTATTTCTTAAAATATAAAATATGAAATCCAAATACCAAAGGGTATTTTGGAAGTTGGTTGTATAAGGTAGTTGCTGATAGTAACAGCATTGTTAGAGATTTCAATAAGCATTGCTCCTTTAAATATGATGTGCCTTGGGGAGCTCAGCCATGCAGAAAAGTACAGTTGCGCCGCATAATTCAGAGTTTTAGATGACAAAATAATTTCGGCTCAACTGTTTGCTATACTGAAAATTTTTTAAGCATTTTATTTTTCACCCAGAAAGCCTTCGTGTTTGGCACTATTTTGCAATGCAAGCTTAAGCTATCAGCTACATGTTCTTCTGCCCCAGTATATCTCATCAGCTATTTGGTTCTGCAAATTATTCCTTTACATCTTAGTTTCCTGGTGGTTCTTTTGGGGTTGAATTTACTAATAACTACATCTCCTGTATCTCTCTGCAGGTAAACACAAAATCTGCCTAAACTAAGCTGAACATTAGTTCATGCATGTTACGTGCCATACTAATGTTTATTTTCCTTGAGGTAACCTGTGGCTTTTACTCCTGGTCCTCTGTGGCACTTCATGGCCTCCATATACTGACTCCATGGATGGCACTGCTCAGCCTACACAATCAGGCTCTAACCATCTGCACCTGTGGGGAGTCTACTTAAGTCAAAGCAGAACAACTCCTCGCTCTCTCTCAGCCTGCAGCCAGACCAGCCATGCTCTTCAGCCACCATATTAATTTTCATTGTTAGCCCTAAGTTTTGTAATAAAAGACCTTTGTTTAAACTTTGATCGGTTTGATCTACTCCTTCATTTTGCTTCCCCTGAGTCAGGGGGGAATGCAGGACACTGTAGTCATACGCCCAGCTGTGATCAGCTGATGGCCAGCTGAATCCAGTTAATGCCTCCCAGCTCCCACAATCAATCACAGCTCTTTCTCTCAACACAGTGGTGTATTTAAATATAATGTACCTCTCACAAAACCTGCTTGCATTAATGCTGAAGCACCACACTGCTGCTGCTGGCAAAGCTTCACCTCCTCCACCCCAGCCTCCTCCTTTATAACACAAAACTTGTTACACCTTCATATTCAGATTCATGCTACCATGTATCCATTGCTTTTGAACTAATTTTATTGTATTCAGCATGCATTGTCATAAATTTATCTATCCATATAGAAGTTGCTACCTATGTGCTGTCTGGAAAGTCAAAGCATGCTGCTTGACTAATCCAGGGAACATCTTTTGAGCAGAACCCTCTCTGCCAATTACAATTGTATAGTTTGTAGTTTATGTGTATACACAATATCAATTAGACAATGACAGGTTTTAATTATCATCTAAGTTAATATACAGTATTTTCACTGATATAAGCAAAATGAAACATATTTATAACACTAGCATTACCATTTCTCTTTCCCATCACGATAAACAAAGTGATGTCAACTGTTGTGGAAAAGAGAGTTTCTCACATTTAAAAAATAAACTCATGATATATTAGCATGATAATATGATAATATCACAGTATGAAATGTTGTTTTTCTACTTATTTGTATATTCAAAGGAAATATGAGCTGTTTGGAAATGACAACCAATAAACCTACTCTCTTTAATAACTCTAGTTTACCTTGACTGTTTCTTTTTTTTTGATGGAAATGACAGTGACCCCTAGGGATAGGTGTTATTTTAATGAAAAAAGATATAAGATACTAATATATCTTAAAACACATGATATATTTGATTAAAATAGGAATGTATGTGTCCCCTGTCTATAAAGTTGGTATTGGAGCAAAACTTAATTCTATACAAAGATGGATCAAATGTCCAAAATCTGACTCAGAGACAAAGAACATATAGCCAAAACCATATATATAAAAGGCCAAAAAGAGAAAAAAGGCAAGCCAGTGTGTCTGGGGTTGACGCAAGCATCATTCCAGGTCAAAACAGGCAAAACTCAATGATTTGAGAGGAGAAATGTGCCTGGACAAAGTCAGCGCTCTTCAGCCGAGCTTAGGAGCACAAGAAGAAGTTTTTTCTATCCTTTGATTTGGACCTATCCAGACTGAAACAACTTTTTAGAGGCAAGTTTTGTGGTAAGCTTGCTAATAGCCAACACTGTACCAGGAAAGTAAATGTGTCAGCACAGTTAGACTAACTGGAAAGTAGTTCTGAGTCACGATTCTGGATGATTCAGATATTTGACTGACTCACCTGGCATGATGACATCAGGGAAGCCCAGTTTACGTGTGATGGCCACGCCTCTGCTGAAAATAAGAGGGTTCTCTCTGCGGACCTGCTCCATGTCGCCCCTCAGCAGCTGCAGAGAGATGATCAGACCTGCAGGGACGCAGGAGAGAAGGGCAATGAGAAGATTAATGAGATAAAGAGGAGAAAAACAGAGAGGGTAGAGAGGAATATGAAAGAATCAGGGAAGGGAGATCAAACAGTAACTTTTCTCCCCTTTGTGTGTTGTTCATAATTTGTCTAAGACAGTGGTTCTCAGCGTGTGGGTCAGGACCCTTTTGGGGGTTGCGAGACACTGAGAGGGGATCTCAAGATGCCTTAAAAAAAACAAGAATATTTCTTAATTACACATTTGCCACTTTAAACCAATTTTGCCAAATTTTAATTGGTTTTAATCACTTTTCCCCATCAATTTTGCCAATTTTAACACATTTTTGCCACTTATAACCCATTTTTGTCAATTTTTAACCCTTTCCACCACTTTTTGCTGACTGTTTTGCCCCTTCTAAACCAGTTCTTGCCACTGTCCACCTATTTTTGCCTCTGTTGACCCATTATTGCCACTATTAACATCTTTTTGGCCCATTTTAACAACATTTCACTATTTGTTAAGTCCGTTATTGCCAGTTTAACAAATTTCTGCCAATTTCTGCCAAAGTTAATAAATTTTTCCCAGTTTAAACCAATTTTCTTTACATTACACCAAATATTCCTCCCATTTTTGCCACTTTAAACCCATTTTAGCCACTTTTTCCAATTTTGCCACTTTGATCCAAATTCTGCCACTTCTAACCCAAGGGATCTACATTTTTGGGAAGGCCATATACTACAGCACAAAATAATTTTTAAAAGTTTACTTGATAAGAGTTGTTATTATTCAGGTTGAATATAAAATATGGATATGACAGTTTAACTTTACATTGGACCATGATTTTGCTGACCTCCATGGTCCCTCAGTCCATCCAAGCCCCAGAAAGTTCTCCTATTCATCACCCCCTTATGGACATATGGCTGTGTTCAGCCCCCTTCAGGTACAGTGGGAGTCCCTGGTCTCTGGCACCTTTATTTTGGGGGTCATGGGCTGAACAGGTTGAGAACCACTGGTCTAAGAAACATCAATTGTGAGGTAAATACTAATTTACATTTGATGTTTTATAAACAGAAATAAGCATTTAAAGGTACAATCGCTAGAATTTCAACACCGAAATGCACATAATAATAGAAAATTACTCTTATACAGTTTATCTATTTATTACCTTAATCAACAACAGCCATTTCCTAAGGCAGAGATTTTCTCAAGCTTTAGTTATAACGGTGCATCTTTTAACCTGACATGTCTTGTCACCGCCTCAAAGCTGTCGGCTGTTAGGTTAATCGCCCAAGCTCGCCCCACTAATGTGGAACTCTTCTATTGTATGGGCTCCAGTGAGGAAAGCTCTCAGTTCAATAATAACGAGGATCTGATGTAGAAGAAAAATACATTTTGAGTAAAAAGAAGGGAATGTGTTTGGGTTTGGCTACCAATGAGTTATAAGAGACATGCTGTAAACTAAGCAATAAAAGAGGTAATATTGCTTTACAAGGGGTGTAAAGGTACCTGTATTTGTCCTGATTTGGTACGGCCTCTCAGTACGATAAAGACGTGTACCAATCGGATACATGAGGAACGAAGCTCACTGATGTAAAACCAGAGAACAACTCACTGTCACACAGCAGTTTCTGTCTCACCGGACAACTGAACGTCATGTATTGACCACCCCTGAAACCCCTACCACGTCCCCTGGCGCGGCTTTGGCTTCGGTATGTTCAGCTTGTGAACTCTCATGGCACATGGAGTCACTGTGGCTCTGATGCACCGATAGTCTTGGTCTCACCAGATGACTGAACGGCATTGTGAGTGTTCTCGCTACAATTCGCTCTCTTTTTCTCTTTTATGCTCCGACTACAACCACTTCCTCGTCTCCTCGACTGGTGGTGCGTCTTCAAACTCTCTCTCTCCAAAACTTTGAATAGAACCACGCCCATAAAATGCTGGTGGGATTGAAGTTACTCATGTTCGCCATCTCCTGGTGTAAAGTACTAACAACATTAGGCACCATCTTTGCAGCTACAGCCTGTTTAATTCAGCAATGTTGCTTGTCACCATTTTGCGACTTTGGCTTTTAAAGGTTAAAACAACCTAGTAATTTAAACATGTATTTATTTATTAATATTTTTATTTATTGAAGACCTTTTTGGAAGGAGGTTGCAGCATTATAAATAATTAAAATGAAATTTATTTAGCCTATTTATTTCACACAGTTTAATAAAATTAGAAAAAAAAGTTCTGTTATTTATTCGCTTCAATTACCGTACCAAAAACGTACCGAACCATGTCTTCAAAACAGAGGTATGTACAGAACTGAAATTTTTCTTTACCGTTACACCCCTATTCTGTACTCTCATCCACATTTGATCACCTTGGCCTCCAAAAACATGAAAACAAAGGCCAAAATGCTCACTAAGACTTGAAAACACCTGACAATATAGTACATACATCGACTTCTATCATGCATCTCTAACCTGGTCAGCAGTAGCTGTCTGTGGGATATTTGTGTAATCAGCTTACTTTTAAAGATGCATGAACCACAAAGAGTCACTCTGTTCAGTCAAACTGTGCACCACGTTTTTAAAAGAAAAACTTTCAGGGCCACCAGAGTTCAAAGATCTCTAACACGAGAGCCCCCGAGGCTGACGGCTCCCTGCAGTGACACCAATTAAGAAGATTTTCCAGCTGACGTGGAGTGATGACACGTGTGTGTCAGTCAGAGTGCATGCTGCTCCTCAGACGGGGCGAGGCGCTCCTGGGATGTTTGTGTGTTTGTTTTGTTACAGTCTTTCTGAGCTCTGTGTTTGTGTGTCTCCGTGAGATGCCTCATTTACGCTCCCTCATTACTGACGCAATAACAGCCGTTACTAATGCTCCGTGATGAGAGCTCACAGAGGTAAAAAAGTGACGCCATTAGAGACTAAATATGGAGGAGATAGAAAAAAAGAGACAGGTAAAGCAGAAGATAGAGAGCCATATGAAGGTACAGTGTGGTTATTGGTACGGTGGTCCTGAAGGTCAAAACTCAACAATTCAGAAATAAAACAGCAGCATTTGCTTTTTTTTTAAACGTATTTGGTTTGTAAAACACAAGAATATTTCAGAAAAATAGTGTTGAAAAATGATTATTGTGTCTATTTTTCAGTCTTTACCAATCAATCCTTATTTGTACAGAACAAATTCATAACCAAAGTTATCTTTAAGAAACTTTACACATGAGGGCAGGAACAGAAAACACGGTTATATTATCAATAAAGACCCAACATTAATCCACCACCAGCTCAGCACTGAGCAGCATTTAGCAGAAAGAAACCTCATGTAGGGAGTCATATTGAACGGCCCTCTGCTGAAGCTGTGTTTGGGTTGTGAGGTGACAGAGGAAGAAGCAGGAAGTGAGAAGAGAGAGATGCAGAAATGTTGTAATGTTTTGACCTTCAGGGCTGCTGTACTTGATCACTAAAGTCTTGTAATTTGCACAAAACATTTAGTTTTCCTTTGGAGGTAATCTTTAGGTCTCAATGAAGTAATTTTGAACAGCTGATAGCTTTGAGTCAGTTAAATCACATTTTAATGCACAGATATGATTAGGTATCTTTGAAATTTCAATTGGAATATGTGGGGTACAGACAAATGAATCATAAAAATACAGCAAACATCTCTGATGACAAGAAAAAAATCATAATAAAAAATGTAAATGTACAAAACCTCAATTTGCTAAAAAAAAAAAAAAAAAACTCAATGTCTATGAGTTTTTAGAGTCATGGATTTCTAAAAAAAAAAAAAAAAAGAAAGAAAAAAAGAATTTAAAAAATCTTAAGTTTTTTAAGTTTCTAATGTCATAAATTTACAAGAATCACAACTAAATTCAAGTTTTTATTGTATCAAAGTTAGGATGAAACTGACTGTGAATTTCTCAAGTTTATAGTTAAAAATTTTCAAGACAGCTCTCCAGTAGCTAGAGTTTTGGGAGAGGAATGTTGTCCCATCCTTGTCTGATGTAGGATTCTAGCTGTTTGACAGTCCTGGGTCTTTGCTTCCTGGATTTTTCCTTTAAGGATGCTCCAAAATTTCTGAAGTTTATAAAGTTGCAAATTAAGAGATGACAACTCAAATCTTAATCTAAAATTTTGTTTATTTTCAAAGTGTGAAAAGTTTAAATCATTTAAATTTTCAAAGTCTTAAAGTAAATTTCTGACTTTATAAACTTATTTTTAAAAATGGAATCAATAATCTAGGGCTTATTCTTTCCTTGACCAAACTGACTTGTTGTAAAAATTTTTCTGGCAAAGCTCACATCACGTAAAAAAAAAAAAAAAAAGACATCAAAGCCATTAGACAGCAATCACCTGCACAAAAACACTGTCAACGTGTCAGCTACAGAAACTCTACCAGAGCAGTCGTGCAATGACAACAGTGCTGCAGTTTGCTTGCACTTCATGAGAATTTAGAAACTGAATTGACTGCTATAGAAGGCCGCAGACCTTTAATTTTGTAGCCCTAGAGTAAAAAAAGTAGTAGATATTTAACTCGGCTCTATGCGCTTCTCGTGTGTTTATTGTTGCTAAATTTGACCTCTGCTTTCTTCAGCATCTGTGAGCTTCTTGTTTATTTTTGAAGGAAATATCACTCGACATGAAAACAATGTAAAGATAAGTTAAGACTGGTCTCCGCCTTTATCAGACGTCCTTCCTCTTCTTGATTAGGAGGGGAGAAGTGACTATGACGAGAGTGAGCGTTGTTCCAGAAATTGAGTTTTCACCTGAGAACATGGTGACAGAAACAAGGTGTTTTTCTGCTCCAGGGACTGAGAACCAGAAATGCTGGACTACACTGGATAAGCTTTTAAAATGAGCTAGAAGCACTGGCTGTGGACACAGACCCCAAATGTTTCTGATCTGCTTCATACTGATGAATCACAAATTTAAACATTTATACTCAGGATTTCCTACCGTAGTTGGTGCTCGGAGCAGTGTATTTGGTGCTGGACTTGCGGATGATGTTCTCATGGATCTGGTACCATTCGTTCTCGTTGTTACACCTGGAGAAAAACCATAAAATGTCAGGTTATCTTTTATGGTTCATGCTCTAGACATACAGGATGATGACCTGCTTAGGGAGGAAAGATGGTAAGAAGTGGATCCCACAGCCTGGTACACATTGCTTTGTCTCCCAGCCTGCTGTGTGCAGTGAAGTGGTTGGTTACAATACAAAATCAATGAGGTGAATTTTCAACAGGGCACTGAGTGATGGTGAGGGCAACACTAACTTTCATAACGGCCCAGGTCTCAGTACCTCATACTGGTAAATTAGTAAGATTGGTTTAGATATTAAAGGACTATTTCACCCAGCTGGTTTGATCATTTCTAGTGACACCATTTCACCTCTGTTATTTCTCCAATGCTACCCGAGCAGAAAGACTCTGCCCGTCTATTATGCCTTCATGACTGTGGAGTGAAACATGGAAACATGCATGAATTTGAAGCTCCATAACTATCACCTCAGCTCCTCACTGCAGATAAAAATGAAGCTACTCGCTTACTGTGTTGTTTTGTTGTTGATGAAGAACTGAGCTGTCTTACGGTGTCACTGACATGTTAGCCTTTTCTGTCACAGGAAACACGAGACGCAGGAGGCCTGAGGTACAAAGAGGGGATGTGAAGCCACCCGTAAAGCATGAAGCATCCTCAGGAGTTCAGCTGAGGTTGTCGTTAGGCTTCACACATAGACACACATTAACGCACACTACATGTGACTGTGAGCACTGTGGGGCTCCTGCAGGCAAGTCTTCAGAAGTTTCAGCCGATGGGGATTCCCTAATGTCTGCCATCAACTGTGTGTGTATAAAAAGAAAGAGAGAAGAAGAGCGGAGCGTTGATGGCTTTATAAGACTGCAGAGAATATGGGACAAAACAACAAAGTGTCTGTCTGCAGTGTATTGAAGAGTTTTAACTCTTTCCTGTCTCTGCTTTACAAGAAAAAGTCATAAAGAGGAAATAAGAGGCTGAGTGGCACATGAGGTGAAGAACTGAGGGGGGAAATTGAAAGACTAGAAGTACCGTCTGGTGGTTATATGGGTTTAAGGCAACCTGGAGTCTGGGGGCCCCTAGGGGGCGCCAAAGATCTCTCACGGGACCTTGTCTGCTCTGACATTGACAGAATTAGATCTACATATATGGTGCTTAAATTTATTAGACCACCAGTCATATTTGTCTCAAAGACCATCCAGCATCATGAAGTGCTTTAATGCGGACTCTTTCATTTTCAGTGAGCTCTCCACGTTTTACCATTTTGAACAGGAATGAGGGATTTCAAACTAAATTCACCCAAATTTGAGCTGGCTCAGTGGGCTTCTCTGAGAAGTCAGAAATTCATCAAGCATAACATTCAACCACTAAAACTCATTTTTCTGTTCAGGAATTCAAGTAAATAACTATAATTTGACATATTAATCAAGAAATAATAATGTGCTTTACTATTTTTTTCAGTTTTTTTGTAAATCAGTGCACTTGAAAATGCATGGATAACAATAACAATTATATTTTGACATTAAAAAAAATCATTTGGGTTAAAGAGCTTCTACATAATGGTGTATTAACCATTGCAAAAACATAAAAAATGATTTTGGTAATTACCAATGCTGTTAATTTAGGGCAGCTGTGGCATAAACCTTACTTTGGTTAGGGTTAGGGTGGTCTAATACATTTGTTAAGCACTGTATATGCTTAAGAAATATTTTTTAAAAAGGGAAGCAGGTGGCCTAGTAGTTGAAGGCGTGCCCTATGTATGCAGTCAGCCTAGGTTTGAATCCGACCTGTGGCATTTTCCCAGCTCCTCAGCTCTCTCATCCCTGTTTCTGATCCTATCCACTGTCCTCCTCTGTCAATAAAAGCATTAAAAGCCAAATAATAATAATATTTGAAAAAAAGTGCATTAGAGCCAACCTGATAGATCAAAAAATGAAGAAAACCCTTTTATTTTTGTGCAAAAAGTCACAATTTTTGGAAAAAAATTAAATAAATAAAGTTGTGTATTCACAAGAAATCAAACTCCAAATTTCAGTTTGAAAAGTCTTACAATCTGTACACTTGAAACACAATATGTTAAGTTTTAAAATCATATTTTTTTTTACAGTGTAAAGTAAAAAATTACAAGAACCTAACTGAAAACAGTGGTCGTTTTTTGATCTTATACTCTCAAAAATTCAAAATTTTGGTTTGATTGGCTATGATTGGTAGAAATGTAATAAGCAATGGACAAACATGAGACCCAATGACTTTGACCTTCAAAATCTACAACATGCAGAAAATACCCCAAGGAGATATTTCAGAATTTTTGATTGTACAAGACATGCTTGGGAATGTTAGGCCATATAGTGCCAAAGATGGGTATAGCTTTTTTCCTCTTAATTTGGCAAGTTTAAGGTTAAAATGGGCCAACAAACCATGCTGGCTCCATTGCAATCTATGTTGAAAATATTTAGTGTTTTCTTGTTACCCAGAAGTCCTCTGTGTTTGGCACTATTCTGCAGCAGGGTGTGACTAAAATCCCTGCCCTTCATCGCCTATCTTTATTTATTTATTTATTTATGTTGGTGCAAATTAAAAACAAGGAAATAACGGTGAACTGTCGCTTACGTGTAGACTTTGAGGACAAAGTCTTTCTCCTCTTTGAGCTCTGAGATGGTCTGTAGCACATCGCTCATGGCGAGGACAGCACAGCCGTACGGTCTGCGGTACTGGACATGTGGAGGACCCTTCTTACTGTCATTCAGCAGCATGCGACCTGAAAGAGCGAAGGACAGAGAAATACATTCACTCAATAAAACACAATGGTCAAAATGTTTCTTTGTGAAAGTAAACAGCAGGAGAGCAGAGGAGACTCAAAATCTAAATCTGCTTTGTTTGTTGTGTAAATGAATTTTTCTTACATAATTTATTTAGGATTAAAATAAACTGAGACAGCCTCCTGGGTCTGCTGCTGTGGCCCATTCTGTCTGTCTTTGTGTCCCTGCAGGTCGCTGGTGGTCTGTCTTCTGCCACACCTGGGCAGACCTGACCAGTCTCCCAGGTGTATAAAGATCCAGCAGGCAACCCGCTCACTCTCTCTACTCTGCTCAGCTTCAATGAGCCCTGCTCAGCTCTGGGACATTTGAGTCCCAGGTGGATGCAGTCATCAACATTTGCACTTTTTAAGAACACAGAAGAATTCAAACGTTGATAATGCTTTTATGAAGATGTTTTACACGTGTTTTATTGATTTTGTTTTACCAGGTCTCTCAGTATCAGAAACCACAACAGACTACAGGGCATTCAGACATTTCAGGTTTGAGCCTTAATGATTAAACTCATCTGTACAAAGTCAGGACCCTCAAAAAGGCCCAGTCGATGTTCGCCAATCGCAGCCATCCTTTGTTTTCTGAGTTGCTAGTGTCTGGCCACAGATTCAGCCTGCCAGCATGCAGGACTAAAAGGCTAAAGAACTCATTTGTCCCTGCTGCCAATGGCTGTTTAAATGAGTAATTCTAATACTGGGTTATTTTTTTATGTATTTTCATTGTTGTGTTTTACTTTATTGCCCACCGTCTCATTGAGCTTTTATCTATTGTGTCTTTATGCTGTTTTTATGATCGATTTGGATGTACGATTGACTGCTGACTGGGTGAGAGTGGGGAAAGCCATACCAGAAAAGAGCCCCAACCAGATTATAACCCAGGCTTCCCATGTACATTGGCTGTAACCTAACTGCTAAACTGCCTTTGCCCCTTATACTCCCTTACTCTTTCACCTTTTGGATGTATTGCTCATTTACCTTTTTTTTTTTGTCATGTCTCCTGAGCTGTATCATGACATCTGTCAACATAAAGTGCTCTGAGAAAGTATTTCCACATGATTTTTCAGCTGACCCACCTCAAAATAGATCTGGCAAGTATCCAAGTTGACAAGAATGGAGGGGTGCCTCATGCAAGGCTAGAGCGTGAACTTTGGGATTACAAAGATTGACGAAAGAGTCAGCGATTTGCTCCAAAGTGCACTTCATGCGCAGATTGCTGTGTGGACGGCGTATGTAGAACTTGGGGGTTACACAGAGTAGGCATTGAATCTTAGAGCAAAGCTCCTACCTGTTCTGATAACCTGGGAGACGATGTAGAGATCTCTCTTCATGTCTTTGTTGCTCAGGTCCTGCAGGGAAAGAAGCAGAAACTGATGAGTGGAAACTCAAAAACAAAACGAATCCACATCTAACCGAGCTAGAGAACGTCAGTCCCAACACAGGAAGTTAAGGCAAACATGAAGAACCATGTGGATTCCACCAGCATGAAAGGCAGCAAAAGAGTGGTTTCACTTTAAGAAACTGATTTGTCATGAGTTACATCATGTAGAGTCAATGTTAAAAGTGGAAAAAGGAACTGTGCCGAGGAAGTTTGACACTGCAATCTATTGTCATGATAACCTCTGAATCAGTGCAGCTTCTCTACTGGCTTATGATTAAAGAGTACTTTGTTTGTCTGTTCGAGTGTTTGCTGTATTCTCCCCGTCTCCTTCATCTTTTGATTTCACCATAAATAGTGCTAGTGCATCTCTTTAATATTAGATTTTGTGTTTTGATACATAACATAGACTTGCATGTGGTGTTTATGCTTGTTGAAGCACTCTCTACAGAGCATGCTGAGATTTGTTACTGTGCGTGATGATTGTTTCTAATGCTGATTCTATAACCACCAATAGGGGGCGACACATCCTCACTACTACATTTCTTACAGGTGCAGCGTTCTCTACTGAAACCACATCACCAAGCAGAATTCAGAGCACATTTTATTCATTATTTGTCTGAGTTGGTTTGTGTGTGTTTTACCGTGAAGAGAGCACACAGCCTGTCCACCTTCTCAGGGTTCTTCGGTCCACCATTCTTGTTCAGTCTCACCATGAACTTCTCACTGAAACACAAATTAAAAAAGCAACTGTTTAAACAGAAGTGTGAGGGCTAATTCAATTATGCTTCCCATGTTGTAGCTTTGACATGAAAGAAATTTAAAGAGGGGAAGGTTTGGGTTCAAACTCATACATTCCCTTTGTTTCCTACAATAGTCCCACCAAATCCCTCCAGTGCTCTGACTGTTAAAAACTACAGTGGCTCATTGGAAAGATAATTAGGTTGAATACAGGACTTTGTAACAATGTATACTTGCTGAATCATCGGAATTATACAGCATTTCACTGAGCAGGCACCTGAAACAGACTCTAGAGTTTCTTCACTGGGCCAGAATCCCACAGAAAAACATCTCAGCACATTCTCTCATTAATGAGGCCGACGTTTTGTGCGCTCATGTCTGGGGTGTCCTCTTTCTTGTGGTAATGAAAACAGGATAAAGTACTTGAGCTAGATGACCCTTCAAACTGAGATTTGTCAGAGGCACAGTCTGAGTTTTTTGGTAAATCTCCCAGAATGCCTTGCTAGTCATCTGCAAAATAGCAGCTCAAGAAGTTTATAAATATCTATAGTTTCTTCCTGAATGATATTTAAGAAAAACAAAACAAACAAACAAACAAACAAACAAACAAAAAAACAGCCTTTTAAATCTGTGAATTGACCACCACTGACAGAAGTATGGACCACTATTTAATTATGATGAGGCAAGCAGGCTGATAGATACAACAGCTACAACTCTATAAAATAAAAAACAAAAAAATCAGGAGGATCTGTTCATTTTTGCAAAAAAAAAATCATTTTTTTTTAGAAAAAAAAAAACCTCAACATTTTGGAGGACTAAACTAAACTTAGAATTTCTGAGGTTAAATATTGCAAATATAGGAGGAAAAAAAAGAGAAAAATTTGAGTAAAAAAAATTCAAGTTTATAAAGCCATAAATTAGTAACCAAACTGGAACCAGTGGTTGGCGACTCTCAGTTTGCAGAAGTGTCTTTTCTAAGTCGAGAGGCTAATGAATATGGAATGGTTCTGGGAAAAAAATCACAAGTACTTCCTCATCTCTTAGTCCACCACCCCCCAAAAAAGTCTGATCTAATCAGGTTTTTAATGGCATGACTTGTGTAAGGAAAACAGCTAATCTGTATAATGTTTTACCATGAACTTCGCTATTAACGAGTCAGTAGTCTCAAATATTTGAAGTCTTTGTTCTTATAAATTTATCAGGATTCAACCTAAAAATGTCTCTGATTTTTACCTCATAAATTTATGACTTTTTGAACTTACTGTAAATCATGACAATGTTAACCAAGAATTTTAAGATGATTTTCTATTTAATTTAGGAAATTTAAAAACAAAAATTGTAATTTTTCTCCTGTAAATTTACAACTTTTTAAACTAAAAAATTATAATTTGTTATTTTTTAAATTTATGACTTAAAAAGGGGTCTTTTTCTTGTAGATCTACAACATTTTTTTAAGCTTTATTTTGGGCATTTTTGTGCCTTTATTTGAAAGAGGAGGACAGTGGATAGAGTCGGAGACAGGGACAAGAGCGGGGGGAGACATGTGGTAATAAGCATCAGGCTGGATCCAAACCCGGGCGGTCCACGTATGTGGGGCGCGCCTTAAACCACTAGGCCACCTGTGCCCCAGATCTACATTTTAACAACATTTTAACATTAACATATCAACATTTTAAGGAAATGTTTAGTTCTCAAACATTTACAGCCTTTAAATCCAGAAATGTATTTTTTTCTCATGAATTTACGACTTAAAGAATTCAAATTTTTTCCCACTTATTCACAGCTTTTTAAAATTATGCATTTTGTTCTTGTCAATTTTTAACTTTTCAGACTTTTTAAAAAAACTTAAAAAAATATCTTTTCTCCCCATAAATTACTGGCTTTTTAAGGTAAAAATTATTTTCCATGTAAATGTATGGCATTTTGAACTTAAAAATGTGAACAATTTTTTGTTTTTCCCTATTAATCTAAAATTTAAATATTTGAAGATGTACAACTTTTTAAACTAGAATATTGTAAGTTTTATTCTCTGAAATTTATGACTTTTGAACTTGAATACTTCAGTTTTTTTCTTGGAGATTGAAAACTATCTAAACTGAAAATCGTCATATTTCTTTTGTTGATTTATGACTTTTCGAACTTTAAAATTTAAAGGGTTCCTTTTCATAGATTTACAACTTTTTGAACTATGTTTTTTTTCTTGGAAATGTAGGAGTTTTGAAGTTGAAAACTTCAAGGTTATTTAATATATTTCATCTTAAAACAAAACAATTTCGGGTTCATTTATACCTTTTAAAAATAAAAAAATCTTGGAAATGTACAACTTTTGAATTTGAATTTCAAGGTTTATTAATAAATTTAAAACTTCTTGAACTTGAAAAACTTAGAAAAAAATCCTGAAAATTAACAATTGTTTAAACAGAAGGAGTATTTTTTTTCTTGGAATTTTTTCTTTGTGTGAATTTTAAAAATGTCATTTTTTCCTTGGAAATTTGTGACTTTTTGAACCATTTTTATTATAAATTTATCCAAAAATGTCTTAATTTGAAAACTATCAGATCCTCTTTAATCTTAAGTTTTTTGAGGGGCCCTAATCTGTTGTTGTAGGAGCCACCAGCTCCATTCACACCTCTAGATATCCCAGACAACTGGAGAGTATGACCCACCCTATTTTGAATCTGATTGGCTAACCTTGAGATTTTTACCCAAGCAACCAACAAAGGAAAAAAAAACACGTCTTAGCCATTTAACGGCAGAACAATGCAGGTCATGCCTTCCTTGTCTTTAGACAAATTATGACAACCAACCATTAACATGAGTTAGTGTTGTTTTGATAATGGTCTTTATGTCTGACATTGTTATTGCATCCATTTACATAAATACAGCCAACAGCTATGATGACACATCAGGACCTTGAAGGGACGTCCAGTTTTGTAGGAGATTTCACCTCCGTCACTTTGAACCCCATTTCAAGAAATAAATGGGTGCTCCAAATCAAAAGGTAGTGGTGAAATTTAGGCATGGGACTGAGCCATGAAGTGGTCTAATCACACTCATGTTTGTAATTATGCATGAAGTGTCCTGACACCAAACTTGAAGTGTGTTCACAGATTTTATTATTTTATTTTGACCTGTATTGTAGAATTTATGAGTGTACATTTCCATCCTTATCTGCTTGTTTGACTACACTTCCCTCTCAGCCTCCAAGGTTATGAAACTCTCCTCTAACTACTAGTTTGACTTTCTGCCCTCAGTGAATCTCCTCAGGGTTCTTCTGACAGAGATATAACTCCTTCAGATTTCTCCTCATGCCTCCTCTCTCCTTCCCTCAGAGAACCAGCAGAGAGGAATCTGAAAAGCAGCGTGTCTCATCCGTCCTCGCTTCAGGGAATGGTAAATCATTGTCTGCTGGTGTCAGCGACTCTGTTCTTTAACCCGTATTTATCCAGGGGGATACGACTGAGCTGACATGCTTTTATTCAATAATGGAGATGACATTTATACCGCTAAGCCTCAAACACTCCCTGAGATTCCTCCAGTGAGTCGGGTATGTTAACACAGTGATATTTGCTGATTTTGAATCACTCTGATTAACCCTTAATCCCCTGGCTTTAAGGAGGGTGTATGTAAAAGCGAAATCAAACTGGCTTACTGATCCTAAGAGATTGTTCACATTGCCAAAGTTACAGGTTATGCTTCAGTTCAAACATGAACCAAACGATCCAGGAGACACTCTCACAAATGAAACAATTTACTTCTGTCATAAAGCCAGTTTTGATCTGTGTAGGCTGGCTTTAGTCACATGAACTTGATGATGCAGAAAATTCAGATGGGACAGGAAGTGAAGAATGGAAGAAAGTCAGCGTATTATAGGCCCTCAGTGGACCTCCACGCTGTAGTTATCATCAGATGATTTCTACATCCAATGGCTATCACCCCTACACTTTACAACAAACTGATTTTTACCACAGGTTAACTGATTTACCTGCCATGGGGGTGATCAATATCACCAAGAGCCAATGATGAAGGGAGACAAGAGTCTTGAGTCTTGTGCTGCAGTAAGAGGCTAGACAGCATTTCTACCTCATTTTGTCACAAACATGATTTTAATGGAAACAATATCAGGAGTCTTTGCTTTTTGCAGTTGTAAAGATGATTGCAAAGATTGATTGTAGAGGAAGCAATATTTTCCAAAGTGCATTTGTGGATTTTTGCACAGATGGGGTATGAGAAGCAGAATGGGTGATATCCCACTGCCCCTTTGGCAATTTGCACCTAAGTTAAGCACCTTACTATTAGTCATCGTAAGCCTTAAAATGTCCACTGGTACTACTAGAAAGTGTTAAAATTTCCTCTAGTACATGAGTAGACTGATTTTCACCTCACCATGAATAACAGCTATTTTTGGCTATATGCTAACTACTAATTAGACTTTTTGTGCTACTAGTACAGCCTAGTTACATACTGTGTTCAGAAATCGAGCACTAGTACTGATAAATTGAGTAGAGCTACGTGGCCAATATTACTGATATCAAATAAATGGTCAAGAGCTTTGCACAGTTTCCTGTTCTGAACTGAGAAATCAAAGACCTCTGACTTTTTGTTAGATTTGCTTGAACATAAAATCCAACACCACCAAGGCCGCCTATAAGGGGGGATTAGGGGGAAAGCTTTCTGGGGGCCCATGGAGGTCAGTAATCTTGATCCATTCTAAGGTTAGGCTGTGATAAAAATATCTATATTTCAATTTAAGTAATAACAACTTTTATCAATGCAGCAAAAATGAATTTCATTTATTTCTGCTGTTGAACTGTAAATCCTTATTTCAAATGTAAACCTCCTTTCTTAGAATAGAATTACCTTTTAATTGGTTCTATAAACCATGTGGATTTGCTCATTAAACCCATCGAATTGGAAATAAACATCAGACTTCATAGAGAGGCAATAATGTGCACACAAGTCAGCATGCACAAAGTAGCAGGAATGGAGACAACTTTTGGAGAAGAATTGTCAAATAGCGAAGAAGAGGAAAAAAAAAGGTAAAAAATTGCAAAAAGTTGGTTAAATAGACAAAAAATAGCATAAATGGGTTATAAGTGGGGAAAAAAAGTGCAAAAAGGATAAAATGGGTGAAAACAAGAAAAAGAAGTTTGAGAAATGAGCAAAAAGTACTTAAAACAGGTGAAAAGTGGCACAAATGGGGCATGGTGGCAAAAAAAAAAACAATGCATAAAATGGGGAGAACAAGGAAAAATGAGAAAAAAGTGGCATAAATCAGCAAAAAGTGGACAAAAAAGAACAGTGGAGCAAAAAGTGGTAAAATAAAAAAAATATAGCACAAGGTCGATAAAATGGGCAGTAAGTGAGACAAATGGGCATACAGTGGCAGAAAAAATGGGAATGAAATGGCAAAAAATGGGTGAAAAGCGGCAAAAAGTGGCAGATTTTGACCAAAATGGGTAAAAGTAGCATATGTTGGCTAAAATATAGGCAAAATGTAGCAAAAAGAACAATGCAAAAATGGGCATAAAAAGGGAAACGTGTAAAAACTGGTGTAAATGGGAAAAAAATGGCAAATATGGCAAAAATGGGGAAAAAAGCAGCAAAAAGTGGAAAAATTTGAGAAAAATTAATAAAAATAACAAAAGGTGGATAAAATGGGCAAAAAAGAGGCACAAATGGGCACATAGTGGCAGAAAATGGGAGAAAAATGTAAAAAAAAAATGGGTGAAAAGCAACAAGAAGTGGCAAATTTGGACAAAATGGGGAAAGAATAGCACATTCCTGCTAATATACTGAAAAATGTGGCCAAAAGATGGTCCTGCAATGGGCAAAAAGGAGCAAAAAATGCATATCTGGGAAAAAATAAAAGAAATGGGTGAAAAATGGCAGAAACAGGATGAGTGGCAAAAAAAGTTGTTAAAAAAGTGGAAAAATCGTTGGAAAGAAGCAAAAATGAGTGGAAAGTGATGTGGTAATAAAGGCTGTAAAAATGTGCTGATATAAATAATATCAACATCAGAAACGGATAATATTTTATTTAACTTTTCAGCTCCAACATGCTGTAACTGTCAGTCAGGATGCTAGCACCAGTGCTATTGATCCAACACACATGCAGTAATATCATCAACAAATCAGACTGGGGAGGGCCCAGTCTCTGGGGTTCTCGGGGGATCAGCCAATTCTGGCTGAATCTGTCCTTGTAATTCAGGTTATTATGCCATTTAACTATTTTTCTTTAAATCTAGCAGCAGTATTAATGTTTTGCCTGATTGTGTTCACACAGCATGTCAAATTCTTTCTGTAGATGTGCTGTAACTTAGCTTCTCTAAAAACAGCATGAAACTGCAGCCCACAGAGATTTGTGCATTAAACTCTAAAAGGAAAATAAATCTTCATCTGCAATTTTGCATGATTTCAACAGAAACTAAGGGATCCCACCATAAACACAGCTTTTTTTGTCTCAGTTATTCAGCAAAACTCCCACACAAAACAAAAATAATTCTCAGGTTACAGCAAATATTTACACAATTCCCTGAAAACAACAACAGTAAAACAAAGTGACAAATCCCCACAACACTTTCACACAATGTCCGACTCTAAAGTGACAATTTATTCTAATCCCCCTGAGAAACAACAAACCAGCGAGCAAATACAACAAGACAGAACAAATATGTTTTCTCCCCAAAGAGAGGAGGTGTGACTGAGAGTGTGAGAGAGTGTGTCCAAAATAAACACACACACACACACACACACACAACATCCAGGCCGATCTGTAACTCTCCCTTAGGTGGCAGCAGGCACAATGTTTACTGACTCAAACAAATGCACACAGACACAGCAATTAATCTGATGGAATAAACACATACATGCTACACACATCTACACATACAGACTCAGAGCTGACTTATTAACTCTGCTTTACTCACATCAATATAAAGGAGCAAACATAAACTATGTGGATGCAATTAGGAAACGTTCTGTTTGATACTAATGTTGTCTAACATAAATACACACATGTACACACACACAAACTGATGCTCTGCAGATGGATGGATGCATGGATGCTCTAAGTCATGTGCCAACCGTAAACAACAGTGCAAAAACGCACACACAGGAAACACATATGAACCGATTGGTTCCACCCGGCTGCCTCTAAATGGAACCGCAGCTGCAGTAAAACAGGCTGATTGCAGATGACGTCACGGTGAACATCTCCAGATGGGGACAGGAAGTGATTTCTGCACAGAGAAGTGTTATCAAATTGCCAAAGCTCTTGAGCTACATTTATGTCCTGACAGTTCTGGCACATATACATATACATATACATATACCTCACAGAGGCATGGATTAAAGCCTCCATCTAAAGTCTGGAGAAATGGAGTAAAACACTGCTCACATATGCTCCATTTCTACCAGTGGCACAGTCTGTTACAGTAAACCTGATCTTGCTTGTGTTTCCACAGTCAATATCTGTCCAGCCTCACTTTTCCTGATGGGAAATTCATCTCTTATTCAGAGATCTGAAACATTTGGCTCAGCTCAGTAAGTCTTCCACAAGGTTTATTTGTTTAGTAGTAAATCAGTGTTTCCATTAAAAACATGGTTATAATAAAGATGAGGTCTGATCTTTGCCTAGTTCAACCCTGGTCCTGTACTGCTCCGGTCTTCTGATGGCCATCATCCAGACCTGCGTCAGGCCCATGACCCATCTCTCTAGGTATCCTCCAAGCTAACCCACTGGGTCTTAAGCACACAGTTTGAGATGAGCTGGATCAGGCCAAGGGAGGGGCACCAGGTGCCCATGGGAGCACAGCTGCCATTTCTGTATCAGGCAGCTGACCCTTTTCATCCCCGCTCTCCCAAGCACATCAGCATTAGACACATGGTCTTGCCAACGATACTCCAAAATGCATCAAAGACAAAGGCTGTTGTAAAGGAATTCAGATGGCGCCTCTGGCCATCAGTCCAGGCCTCACAAGAGTATAGTAAGACCAGGATGACCAAGGACCAGTAGAACTTTTTTAACTAAATCTGCATGCTCAGATACTATGAATGCCACACTGTCGCACCAATCGCTCAGTACAGTCAATGGTTTGATGGATTATGCTGCCAAGGTAGGAGAACTCCTCTTCCTCATACAAACTGTCACCAAAGCATCTCAAAATGCCTAGATCTATGTTTTGGCCCAGGAGATGTGCATTTCCAACACTTCAGCAAGTTAAAAGCCCCTACAAGAACATCTACAGCAGTGATCATCAAGGGGACCACATCAGCCCCCCCAGAACTTCACATCTGCCCCCCTAGAACATGTTTAAATTCAGAATCAGTGAGGGGGAGAAACCATGTTGTGGTTTATAGGGTATCTGTTGTCTTTAGACACCTATAGCTATCAAATCAACCCCAAAAACTATTAACATTCAAACAGTTTTATTAGGAAGGACTTGATATTTGAACTGTTTTAACAGGAATCCACCTGTCAGCCATGATTAGTTAATATGATGCATGATAAACTCTAACTTATCAGTCCAATCCTGATTAAATCTGCAATTTTCTGTCATCTCTCCACTTCAAGCCCAAATATCTCAATCGCCCCCTTGAGGCCAGCTGCAGTATAGGTGGTAGGGACTGATCTCACTCTTAATGACTCGAAATTACAATCAATTTTAAAGCAAATCCAAATACTAATAAAATAATAATCAATAATAGACATAAATAGATAGTTATAGATAGCTAACAGACCAAATGTTTTTATCTTATTTCCACTTATTTGATGGTCTGGCTCGCACAGCACCTGTCAAGACAAAATGTGGCCTTTGTACAACTCTAGCTGATGACCCCTGATCTACAGTCCCTGCAGTGATCTGCACACCACAGAATGACACTCCACAGTTCACTTACCCTGTCACCTGCCCTATTATCCAGTCCTTACAGGTACTGAAGAGTGTAGGGGCTGTGATGCACCCCTGCCTCCACCCAGAATCCATTGGGAAGAAATCAGAGGTGGAGCCACCACACTTCACAGCACTCTCTGTAGCAGAATACAGGATAGTTACAGCTGGATGAGCACACGTGGGATCCTACAGAGCTCCAAAATCCTTGAAAGGAAATCTCTGCTCACTCAGTTTTCTGGAAGTCAACATGGGCTGCAAGCAACCTCTACTAAACTCCCGAAAGACCTTAGCAAGGACCCAAGATGTCAGGATGTGGTCTACCTTAGACTTTTAAAGTGTAAAGCCCGACTGTTCAGGCTTCTGGTGTTGCAGTGGATCGCGGATCCTGCTCAGCAGTATCAATTCAAGGACCTCACCTGGCACTCAAGTGTAATACCCCTGTCGCTGTTACATTCTTGCACATCATCCTTGCCCTTCCACACTGGGACAACAATGCCCCTCTTCCAGCCAGTCGGGATGATGCCCACTCTCAATACGGAGCATAAAAGAGCATGCAACCACAGAAGGGAGGCTACAGCACCCGCCCTAAGCATCTCAGCCTGGATCCTGTATATACACGGTCCTTTCCCAGCCTTCAGCTTGTTCACCACCCATTGAATCTCCTCAACAGTTAGTAGATAACAGCTCACAGGTAGGTCCATAGGTTCATATATGCTAGCCAGCTGGTTTAGTTCAAGACTCCCAAAGACTCTTGTTTCCCTTCATCTGGCTAGAAGTGTAGAAGGAGGTCTGAAGCACCAAGTTTGTAATATTGGTCACCTTCATACCCGATAAAGTGGTTAACCTGTTGTGATTTTAGATATTTTTTATGAGGAACCTATCAGCCAAAAACTAATTTTCACATCAATGTATGACACTAGTTGCCTTTTGCTAATTTACTCAATTTTAGTAGAGTGAAGCAATTTCACCTCCATGCAACATTAAACAGCTGATTTTACTGCATTTCATTAAGCTGATACCGCTGCACACCTCATTTTAAACCCACCTCTTACAGATTTGCAGAATCAGCTCATGCATTAAGTTACAGTCTAACAGAGGCAGACAGTGTATTCATAAAGGCTGTTGTTGTGACAATATATTTATTAAAACCATGATCTTTACTTTAATATAACCAAAAATGGTGGTTGCAGAAAGATAACAAACCAACCTGAGATTCTTCTCAAATGTTTGCCATGCGTCCCTTTGTTTTCTTGGTATCAACATGAAGGCATGAGGATGTGCACTTGAAATTCAACACTGAGACACTAGGGAGGTGTAGCACTCATCTAAGAGTGTAAAATAAGACAAGTTGAGGCTCCTCACCTTATCAACCACCTTAATTTTTGAGAGACTTGAAATGTAAAAATTATTCAAATTTCTCTGATTCCTCAAGCAGTGCTCCTCAAGTGTGAACGAAAACAGCCACTTCTGATTTTTTCTTTTGGATTTGGTCCCTGAGACCAACAAAAGTCCTCAGTCCATGAGAGAGGAGAAAACTGTAAAAGTTTCATCTCTGAGCCCCGCAGAGACACTGAGAGAAATCACCTGCTGAGATCACAGCTCATCACACAGCGGCCTCCATCACGCTCCAGAGAAATCATGACGCTCAGTGGATGCACAACAGCGAGAGAAACACACAAAGAGACACAGACCCACACTGACTGGGGCTTCAGCTGAACAATAATTCTTGGAGGCAGAGCTGCTCTGAGGGCGAATACTCTCAGTGGGAGAGTTAAATCTCAATAGCTGCAGGTTTTTTTGGAGAGCTAGTGTCAGCTATGACTTCCTCTCCTATTTTCTCTCCATCTTTCCTCCCTACTCTCTTCTTCTCTTCTTTTTACATCATCCTTCGTCCTTCACTCTTTTTCTCTGCTCCACATTCTGTTTCTAACATTGTCTGATTTTAATATTAGGGGAGACCTGCAGTTAAAGGATTGTTTCAGCCGATTTCTGACATTATAACCCCTCAAACATACACCGGACGGTTCAGCCAGACTGTGAGACCACACATCTGCTTTTTGTGGAGATTTCACTGAAACGTGACTTAAGAGAAAATCAAATACTGCATTCTTATCTGCAGTAAAAACAAACAATAAGAGGTATAATCATTTTCTAGTTTGCTGCCATGTTTGTGAGCAAGGTAGAAAAGCAGCGTCTGGTCGGTGACACTTCCCAGTCCGCTCACTTTCATTGGCTGTTGTATATTACACCAGAGGCAGCTTGATCTGTAATCATGAATATCTAGCATGTTTGACACCTACAATTTAAAACTGGGGAAGCTTTGGCTCATTTAGGAACAGTTAAATAAAATGATTAACCAGAGGTTGTTTAACATTATATTGGATTTATTTGGTTTGTCATTAAAATAACCTTCTGAGGCCTAAGCTTGTTTTTAACCATTTGTCTTTAAAAGCTTGTAAAACTTCAGTCCTGTGGTGTACAGTCAAGCTCTAAACATCCTTTTTTGGGGCCTGGCCATTAAAAATATGTGTGTTGCAGTAATGTCACTTGAATTTAAAAAACATTATGGGACTATAAAGACAAAAGAAAAAAACAATTTGGAAATTTAAACTTAAAGATTTTATATATTAAACACAGTAAACATTAATAACTAAGGTTTTTTTTTCACAGACTTTTTCTCCTATCTCTTAGGGACCAAAGAATTAAAAAAAAAATCATTCAGTGCCAAAAGTCTTCAAAATATTCACGTGTTTTTGGGAATTTGAGTCATTATTTAAAGCAGTTCCTGCCTGCAGTGACTCTGATGGACACTTAATGGATCAGAGCAGTGCAACGCCACTTCCCACCAAGGTAAAAATAGTTTTGCATTTTATCATTAGTATTTACACAGGGTGAAACACAGAAAGGCCCTGACCAAGAAGCAAACCAGGGACCTCCTTGTTGTGGGGCAACAGTGCTAATCCCTGCACTGCCATGCCGCCCACTCTAACTATATCATATGTTAGACTTTATCATAAAGTTTATTTGAAAAGATTTATCCATCCATAAATTTTCTACACTGTCCATCCTGTTTGGGGATGCTGGGGCCAGACTCAGCTGAAGAAAGGACCCCGTCTGACCAGGATTCAAACCAAGAACTGTCTTGCTGCAAGGAAAAAGTGCTAAGACCTACGTGAAGATTTACTTATATATTTAGATTTCAAACAAATGTTTTTCAATTTGATTCACTCAAGATCAGTCCTTCTCTGTGTGGAGAGCAATGGGGCCGGCATCCTAGCGCCCCCTATTGAGCAGCCACTAATAATATCAATACCACACATTTAGGATAACTTCAGCAAATAATTGCTGTCAATAAGCATCAAATATGGGTCATGCCCCGTAATCATAATGGGCAAATAGACCCCAAAATGAAGCCTAAAACCCTCTCGCACAAAGCCAGCCCTCCTTTCTCTTTTCTCTCTCAGCCTCTCCTCTCTTCTCCTCTCATCTTTGAGGGTCTCAGAGGAGCAGGTCTTGTCATTAGACTCTAATGCTGAGTCAGACTACTCTAAGCTGCCAAGGTCAACTGTATTTGTGGGCTGACTGTGTGTTTCTGTGAAAGAGAGGAGGAGAGTTCAACAAACACTCCTGTATCGTTCTTGTTTTATTTTCTCTCTGTACACTAACAGAAAGCCTATAAATGGACGAACATGTCTGATTTCTGCTAAACATGAACACATGTATGTGATGTTACTTGGCTGAAGTGCTCTCAGAAATGTAATTATAACCCCAGCACTCTCACATCAACATGGTCCTGCCATCACATCTGGCCCACATCATTTTCATAAGTAATTCCTTTTCTGTTAGCACTGTGATCACTTCACTGCATAATTGATACACAATCATGATGATGTGGAGGGATGGGGGGGTGGTGGAGATGGAGGTTCATGTATTATTCACTGCGGCAGTGTGAGGCCACTCGCTGCAGTTTGTACCACATTATGAAGGTAGAGCAGAGTGGGTGAAAGGTTACAGAGACTTGTTTCAGCACATTTAAACTTAAACCTCCTTTATTTATTATTGTATGTTAAAGGGACGACTCTAGCAACAATCAAACAGGTAAGTATCATCTAAATCTACAGTCATGCGCATCTTAAAGCACATTTTATATGAGAACTTCATTTTGTAGATCAGTGCTTCCCACAGTTTGGGCTATTGTCCTTTAGAGGGCCCCTGAGATACTGCAGATGGACCAAGAAGAGCCAGTGACTCTCCATTAAGACTTCTTCTATTAGACTTTCTTCCTGATAATAAGAATCCTGAAACATTACACTACTTCAGTTAGGAACACTTGTCATACTTTTAACCACTTTATTGCAAAATGGATTTACAGTTTTACTTGGCGGAGAATGGTGCCCTTGTAGCTCTGTGACCCACTGACCTCCAGATGACCTTTTGTTTGTGCTGAAGGATGAGACATAATGGTGATGTAGAGGAGAGTTATGACTGGAATCTGTGCATTGTGTTGTATTTTGAAGTTGACCGGATACTTGCCACGTTTTTGCGGTTATTTCGATGGATCAGGGCTGGAAATTAACCTTTTCGCCTACCTGGCTTTTGGATTTAAAAATCTACCAGACACTCACTCCTTTCTACCAGCCACTGTATTTCAATAATCAATTTAGTGCAATGAGGTACAGTACAATAATTAAGGCCTATAGTAGTTGAGGGTAAGGGCTATACTATATTGGACTTAGATCAGTTTAAAGACACCTCAGCAGTCAAACCATCCCAGCCAGCTGTAAACATCTGCCAGCAGCTCTGGCATGAGGAGGAGGAAGGCTCTTGGGTCAGTGAGTGTGACAGCTCGGTTCTGATCATGAAGTCAGCAGACACAAGCAGAAAACCAGGACTTAATTTATGCCGCTTGCTGTTACAAAATCATAATGTTGTGTTACATTCATTTTTACCTGCCCCCGTGGCTGGTAAAGGTTGAGTAAATTCACCCAACACCGCTCTAACATACCCAAATTTGGCTGGTGGCGGTTGCAAACAGAGTCGAGCTGAACGGCGCATCTTGGATGCAGCAAGGCTGAACTGAACTGCTCAGATAGACTACGAAGGAAGCCATTTCCACACCTGCAGTGTGCTTCACGTGCACTGGTTTGTATCAATATCCACTGCCTCAAGAAAGAGCAACTGAAGCATTTTAATTGAGCATTGCCCTTGATTGCATTACAAGTGGTGCAGACTTCAGGGACAGCGTAATGCTGAGCTATCAGCACAGACAAGTGTGTTAAAATAAGGATTTCTTCTCTATTTGACAGATTAGGCTAACATCATTAACAGGAGTTCTGTCATCACTTTTAGAGCATCTTCAAACACAAGAAGAGGGGCATAATGCTTGAGACAGCAAGTTCCAGCCACAGTAATAAGTCTGAGAACAACTTTATAAGACCAGCACATCCCGGACATGTTACCCAGCACGTTTTATGTCAGTTATTAGAGGATACCGATGCTATTTTTAGTACAACTGGATACCATATTATCACCCAGTTGTAGTGTGTGTATTTCCTTACCTGATGGTCTTCCCCTCCCTCAGGTCGTACAGTGAGAAGAAGATGTCCGTGTCCTCTCCGATGCTGTTGTAGGTGAAGCTCTTCAGGTTGACCAGCAGGTGGTGTGGAACAGGAACTCTGCACGGCTCCCCGTGTCTCTGCCGGCTGCTGTCACCCTGAAAACACAACACAATGATGAATGAATGGCTCTGTAAAAACTGATGACTAAGTATAAATGTTAATAAATACGTGACACTGCGTTGACTGCAGCATGTTGTGTGTTACCTGTGTTGTGCTCTGCTGTACGCTGTGCCTGCTCGACAGGTGCTGTGGGACAGGCAGAGACACAAAACATTAGATTGGGTGTCCATTATGTCCTTTTCTCCTCTTCTTTTTCCATCTCTTTGTCTCTCTTTTCACCCTTTTTCCTTACTTTCTTTTTTAATCCATCCATCTCCCCCCTTTTTCCTTTATTTCCTCCACAGTCCAGCTCTCTTTTCCTCCTCTGCTCTGTGGTATTCGGTTTTGTTCTCTATTCTCCTCCTCAGATGATGAAAATGCTTAAACTCCCTACAGACTCATTACTCCGTCTTGTCTCTGTAAATCTCAGAGCGGCTGTATGAGAGCAGAGGGAGCGAGGAGTGAAAACCTGTTTGATGAATTGAAGTAATGAATGTCAAATGCACGCCATCTGCAAATATTACAACCTGAGCAGAAAATTAGCCTGCAGCCACTTTCTCATTGCCTTCTTAACTCTGGATTCTGCAGGTAACCAATCAGCAATGAGCTGCTGCTTCACTGCATACACATGTGTTAGAAAAATATCATCACAGAGGCCCTCTGGCAAACACGTGTATGTTATCTGCTCACATTGTGGACATGATATCATTTGCATATAAAGCATGTGTATGTCAATAATACCAATACTTCTCCCAGACATATGTCATTTTATTGTCATGCCTTTTTATCATTGCTGTGGAATGGTTGAATTTCTTACTTGCAATTGGCCACATAAATTTAATAGTTAATTGTGATAAGTCAGTTTTAGTCACATTTGAAATTTTTTTTTCATTTACTAACAATCTTTGTATCCCAAGAGCGCTTGAGCTTGAGGTCACAAACTGATGGCCAGAATTCTCCTTCAGGATAGTCTTGTAAAGAATCTTACAGCAAGTGGTCCAGGTCCTGAAGCAGCAAAGCAGCCCCAGACCATCACACTGCCACTACCATGTCTAACTGTTGGTATGATGTTCTTTCAATTAAATGCTGTGTTAGTTTTCCTCCAGATGTAACGGGACCCACACCTTTCAAAAAGTTCACTTTTTGTTTGGTCAGAATCATGAACACTGACCATAGCTGAGTCAAGTGAGGACTGCAGGACCTCAGATGTCGTTCTGGGGTTTTTTGTAACCTCCTGGATGAGATCCTGATGTGCCCTTGGAGTCATTTTGGTAGAAGGACACTCCTGAAAAGGTTCATCATGGTTCCAAGTTTTCTACATTTGTGGGTAATGGCTCTCAGTGTGGTTTGCTGGGGTCACAAAGCCTCAGAAATGTCTTTGTAACCCTCTCCAGACTGATAGAATTTAAAGACTGTTTCACATCTGTTTTTGAATTTTTTTAGATGGCGTCATGATACGTTGCTTTCTGAGATCTTTTAGCCTACTTCACTTTGTCAGACAGGTTCTATTTAAGGGATTTCTGGATTCAACAGGTCTGGAAGTGATCAGGCCGAAGTGTGGCTAGTGAAACTGAACTTAGCTTTCCAAAAATGTGATTAATCACAAGTAATTCATGATCACTGACTTTTTAACTTGAAGCCAGGTAAGTTTGGATGGCTTTTTTTTTCTCTTAATAAATAAAATCCTCACTGAAAACTGGGTTTTCTTTGTCCAACATTAAAATTTGTTTGATGATCTGAAACATTTAAGTGTGACAAAAAGCAAATACTTTTTCACAGCACTGTGTCTGGTCTTGTCTCTGCATATTAGACATTCAGTTTGTAATCAGGAATGTCTTGTGATGAACTGTATTTACAGGTAATGTCTTTAAGTGTTTAGGAGCCCAGCTAGTGATGTCCAGAAAAGAATCTGTTGTCTCTGCAGTTCCATCTGAAGGCCTAAAGTTCATGGCCATCCAAAACAGGTTGTCTGTCCCGTCTCCTGCATGCAGATTTCTTGAGATTCTGACATATGTAATGGCCATTTCAGTCTAGGTGCATGTTGAGTGCATGATGGCTGCAGCATGTCACTTCTTCCTCATGCCATTACAGCTTTCATACCGGGCACATGTCTCCCTGCTACCCAGCCCTGTCTTTATTTCTGCAATTTACCTCAACAAAGCTTCCCACATGTAACCTTTGGGAAAATTAATAATAAAAGCATTTTGAAAAAACAAAGAGTCTTCCTCTACTAAAAAACAAACTGGGCTTTTACTTTTAAATTACAAACCAGAAGTGACACTGTATTGTGTTTAGATATTAGACATCAAACTGAAGTTTAATCATCTGATGACGGTCCCTTCAACCGTTTTAATCCAACTATCTCCTGATTTCATGGTTTTGGGCGGCACTGCCTAGATTGCAGCACCCATAAACCAGATGTAGAGTTTGTCCTTGAAATAATAAAATTCTGTCCAACAAATATCTTTCCTTATGAGTCAGCAGTTACTTTATATTCACAGTGAATTATCTTACACTTGTTTTTATGTGGAAAATTCCTTGTTGCTTACTTGGTCTTGTTGTTTCTCTGATGTTAAATCTTATTCTGCTGAAGTTGCAGTAATGTAAATTCACCAGAGGGATCAATGAATTTTAATCGTATTGCATCTTGTGTTTCTTCATCTTAACCTTTTATTCTCCAGGTTCATTAAACTCAGACAGAATGAAAAACTAAAAGTCATTTCTGCTGAAGTAATGTGCCGGCACAGATTCAACAGAATTAAAACCACCTCTTGTCCCTGTTACTTTGTTTTGTTTGCCTTTATTGTTAGTTTGCACAACCCTAAAGGACACTGTGGACTTAAACAGTATCTGATGATACAGAAGAAAGCCGTTCTACTCTGCTGTGCATCATAAATGTTTGTAATGTTTTCCTCTTTTTTTTGTGTTCTCTGTTCCCCAGCTTTCATCCCACCATCCATCACTTTGAGCACTTTTATCTCGGTGTTTCTCCCCCTCTGTCTCTCATCCCGTCTCCAGATCTGTCTCCAGGCAACAGAACAAAGGGGGAATCAGTGAGACCACAGCGTTAGACTGTTACAGCTCAGCTATTTAAAGCAGACTGATGTAAGACACAGAACATTCAGTATTACTAAGAGACCATGAAGAACCGAGATCAGTCATCACATTACAGCAACCCACACCAAAGTTTCTGCAGTTTGTTTCCATTTAAGATCCTGTCGCAGACTGATGAAACCAAACTTATTCTATTCATCTGTGTTTGTGCTGCAGGAGGGATCATGTAGCATCAGAATATTTGGATGTAACTTTTTATTATTATGTGAGTTACATTAGTGTCATGTCGTGTCATTTCTGCCATTCAGTGCATTAAAAATCCTAGATATTCAAGACTGTAAACAGCTGTGGGGTCACCGAGGTCTGGACCTCGGTCAATTTTCCAAAATATGACAGCAAAAGTAGGCACCAGTTGAATCCTGCCCTTCACTACCTCACATCCTGTTTGCGGTAAAGGAAGAGGTCTGCTGTAGATGTATGGTTTTTGTCAACAGGAGGCACGTTATTATGGTAAAGTGAGGCTGAAGACCAAAAGAAATCTGCTGGAATTAAGTTTTAATGTAAATTATAGATAGTCTTACAACTACTAGCGTCCTAACTGCATTACTAACCGACTCACCCTTGAAAGAGTTAGCTTGTTTGGTAACTGCACCATAAAAAAGAACGGACAATGCTAATGCTAACTGTAACCACAGTGCTTCCATATTTGAAAGTGCACCCAGGTGTAAGCTTGTGTCAGATGTGATGATTTTGGCCTCAGTTTTTGATTTAATAATGTTGATTCACTGCAGATCTATTTGTAGACTTTGCTTATCAATTTATTTGATTCATAATTTTTAGGCTAATTTAAATAGCTTGAACAGCAATAATTCATTTCTAACCCTGGTACTGCTGCTCTTTTGAAAGTGTTATTCAGCTTAAAAACCTCAAAGTCAGCTCAGTGGACAAGTTAAAAATAATTTTGTTTTAAATAAAAAAACAAAAAAACAAAAATGCTTTTCTACAGTTTCTTTTAGCTTATTCCATTGACTTTACAGTCAGTAGGGAGTTCTGCTTTGACTGGTTTAGCAGTTTATGGTAAAAAAAAAACAAAACAAAACAAAACATAAAAATGCCAAATGCAGAACTAACAGATGTTTTTTTTTTGTTTTTTTTTTTAACTTTTTTAAAAGTCTAAGAGACAGAAACTTACATCCAAAGACTAAACACGAGTTATTCCAAACAAAGGTGGAAAGGAGGAGGAAAGCATGAGGAAATCAGGAAATGGAAAGGTGGGAGCATCACAGGTAAGCCGTACAACACACTGACAAAGACAGGAGAGAACACAAAATCTGAAAACACAAGGTCTAATCAAGCACAGGTGTGACAGACAAGGCACAGATGAAAGGTGGATGCTCAGTCACACCAGTGTAAGTTAGTGTCTTCCTCAAGTGTCACATCAGTTTAGCTTTGATGCAGCATTTAAAGCCTGAACGTACATGCTGGAGACCAAGAGACTCTGAATGCACAGTGATCTGTCCTCAGTCTTCTGATGATGATTTCAGGCAGTCATGGAAATGAGAAAACTCGTGGTTTTGGTTCATACTTATTCTTCTTTTGCATTTAAATTTCCTTTAAAATGTCACCTCTCTTAATGTTTTTTAGTTCTTATCGCTTCTCTTTTACTTGCCTTTATAAACTTCAGTACCCTTGGTCTCAGGTTTTTGTGGTGGGTTCCTGTGCTGGCTGGGTACTCGTGGGTTCTTCTGATGTCTCATGATTTCTTAGTTCTTGTGATTTATTAGGATGTCTTTGTTCTAATGACGTCTAGGGTTTCTCAGTTCTGGTGATGTCATATCTAAGCTCTTATGATTTCTTTGGATTTTTAGTTCTCATAATGTCTCACATTGTCTCAGTAATAAAGGTGTTTGGGTTGAACATGTAGCCTGCTGATTAACATTGAGCTTTATGTGGTGACTCATCACTTCAGTTAAGTGGTTATACATGAGTATAACCTTCAATTTTCTATATACAACTTTATTTTCCTTTTTCAGTTAGAAACACCGCCATACTACGCTGCTCCTATGACACGCTAAATGCTAAGTTTCTCATGTTTACATCCAGGTAATGCTGGGGATAAACTCTGGCAGGAAGGCAGCAGCCATTTAACTGACGTTAAATATGATTGATAATTAGTTTAACAGACTTGTGAGTCTTGTGCCTGTTAATTTGATATCTGAATTTAGCTTTTTAGCCGATTAACTGTGCACATCCCTGGTTGAAACCACCACTCATTGCTAAAATCTCAATGTACTGATTCAGAATGCACAAATATAAAAGAATGGGAGCTCAGCTGCAGATTATTCTATGATGTGAGGAGCATGCACAAAGAAAGTCTTATTGTTCAAATATAAAGAGATGATTGGGTGGCAGCATTTCTTAAAATGAACATAAACAAAAATAAAAAGAAAACAGGAGCAGAGGAATGATGAGGAGGAACAACAGCAGGAGGGAGAATCAATACAAACCAACAGGAGGCTGATTTCTACAGATACAAACATAAAAAAAACCTTCCCTCACCATTTTATAAAGGTCTGACACGCTGATCTGGTCCTCATCCACCATCTCAAACTCTTTCCTCGGCACCAAGTCCAGACCCAGGTGTCTATAGGGGAAAGAAGAGGCTTTTAATATCACCTTCACATTGTAGTCTGTTGATATGGAAACTGGTACATGAACCTACCGCCCTCCCTTATATCACACAAACACACACAAACATGCAGTATACCCAAGTCATTTTAGATGGGGCCTCCGGGGATATTGTTGGAGTGGATTACCTTCTGTTCAGTTTCAACAACCATATATTTCACCCTCAGACCGCTGACCTTTCTCAATGCACAGTAAATCCTGTTTTTAAACTGTAAATGAGAAACTAAACATCTTACTGTCAGCTGAGTATTACATGTTTAACCACTCAGAAATACATCATAATCTTATCTATTCCCATCTGATAAGGACTAAGAACTGGAGTACATAAAACCATGAACATGGTTCTTCTATTAATACTGTTGGCTGAGAGCTAAGGACAATCATCAAAAACACGTCAGTCTTGGAGTGTGAGTGACATTTTTATAATCAAACACTGTACGTCCTGCCCTCAGTTTTTTTAAATTAAAGCCAAACAATACATTTGATCTATATGCTCCTCTGAGAACAGAAAAGCACTTAGCATGCTGAATTTATGTACAATGCTTAACAGATTTCTGGATTAATTTGTGATTTTTGGTATTTTTTCATTATTTTCCTGTTTCCCTCTCATTGTGTTAATGAGTGAATTCAGGTCTTTCAATCAGACCTGTTGCCACAGATGTATAAAATCAAGTACCAGTTCTAAAGATCTCAGTCTTCAAGTGGGGTACTGTGATGTGTGAGTGACACTTTTGGATTAAGAAAGAAGAAGAAATTTCATCCCTGAGGAATATTCCACGGTCAACTGTAAGTGATAGTATTAGAAAGTGGAAGAGTTTAGGAACAACAGCAACTCAGCCACAAACCAGAAGATTCATATTAGTTTTCTTAAAAAAAGTTAAATTGAGAATATCTCTTTTGGAAGCATGCGTGAAATAGAAGAATGTCATTAACCCCCACCCCCCAAGAAACACAAACTGATTAGTTTTGCAGTGTTATGTAAAAAAAAATCCAGAAATATAGAAAATCTGGGATGATAAAAATGAATGATTTGTTCTCATGCTTTGTTTATCAACCTGATCACAGTAATGTCTTCTAAGGGCTTCTACCTGCACAAACAGAACATTACAGAGACATGTCAAACTTTACTGTTTAGGGCGTCAGGGTTTAAATGTTTGAGTTTTTAGTCTGTTACAGGAAATCTAACTCCTTCCTGGTCTGATTTTTCAGATTATTTCATCATCATTCAGAGAGGAGCTTTAAAGCAGGAAGAATAAAGTTCAGGAATCTTTTCCTCCTCTGCAGATGGAAGCTTCAAGTCTTCACTACCGACACGTAAGCTTGTGTGTCTGCCTGAGTCTGATGTTAGTGTATGTGCCACTGTGTATTGGGCATGAAGCCATGAAGTGTCTGCGCAAAGATGCACAATGAGCGCACTGATGGACCGGCCACTTGCCTGTAGTTTTGGAAAAAAAAAAAAAAAGAAAAAAAAAAATCCTTCCTCTATGTGTAAATCTCCCTCATTGGAACAAGCATCTAATTCCCAAACATTGGCGCTAACAGCCGAGCACAGTTAGAGGGAGGTGGAGTTTGTGACACTGATAAATTCAACCCTCTGTGGCTGGAATCCACCTGCATTTAGCAGGTGTCAATATCAAGCCCTGCTACCATCGGTGTGTCAGCTGTTGCATTCTGTGTTACACTGTTAGTCACTTTCCATCTCTCACATATGAGGCCCCCTGGAATGTAGAGGCCCTGTTCTGCAGTCCCTGCAAGCCCATGTATTAATGCGCCACTGGCTACATCGGTGATTAGCTTGTGGGGCAGTTCCAGTAGTTTCTGTTTGGATGTGAGTACAGTGGCAGCTGCAGAGCTCTGTTGGAAGAAAGCTGCAACTCGCCTCACTTGTCCCTGTAAACGACTGACGTGGGGTTCATGCAGACAGGCTTGGATGGACAAATTAAGCATGTGGGCAAAGTGATTTCTGCACTAAATTGGTTAACTTTGTAATGTTTACTGTGCATTGGCGATGACAAGAGAAAAACTAATTTGCCCTTTAAAGCTCTCATTCAGTAATCGCAGACAGCAGAACCTCAGCATTATTTTCTCCAGTCTGTGTCAAAGAGAAGATGAGTTGTAAAACAAAATTTGCTGTTTGACACCCCCTGGTTATTAGATAAGCTCTGTGCGGTCCAGTTGACAGTTATTGAAACTGTCTGCATCTCTGACTGTTTGACTTAAAAGGACGACACATCCACTGCTGCACAGGTGTTATCTGCTCCTGCCATGACTGTTTCGTGTACTTGCTGCTCTCAGGTCAGCTGAAGAGAGTTCATGATGTTGAGTAAGCAGAGCTAAAGGCAGGCAGCACCCCCTAATGTTCAAACAGAGGACTGCAACACAAATTGTGCTGTATTGATTTAAATCACCCTTTATTGGTATTGATTTTTAGCTGATTCAGGATGTATCCTTACATCCCTAGGCATAAATTTACCTACTTTGTTGTTTCTTTTCTCCCTCTTTCTGCAGCTCTCTTCTCTCTTGCAGCTTTTCCCCTACCTCCTACCCCCCTCAACCCTTTCCAGCCCCATCATATAAGCAGATAAATGTTCAACATCGGTCTAGTTCAGCACCAGCTTCCTGCCCATTAAAGAGAAGGTTTTCCTCGCTAATGTAAGGATGCTAAATGCTGCTTAGTGGAGTCGGATCTTGATAATAATGCATCAAAGAGTACGGTCTAGACCTGCCTGATTTGTAAAGTGTCTTAAGATCATTTCTGTAATGAACTGGGGCTTTACACATAAAGACATGTTTGATTGATTGATGGACTGACTGGTTGATTGATTGAAAATTGCTGCATGTGCTAAATTGATATTGCTGTTAAGATCAAACACTGCATGTTTAAATCAACACCTGACCATATTTAAGTTGTGTATTTGTCCGGTGTGCATTTATGTGTGACTGTGTCAGATTGGGTGTTTGTTCTCACTCATTGCCCCAGTCCAGTCTGACGGTGATGTGTCTCTTGACGTCTCGACTCTGGTCCTGTGTCAGGTGACCCGACAGCAGCTGCCTCCTCAGGTCGATCAGCTCCATCATCACGTGGCGGACCTTGTAGAACAGATCCACTTTGTGTTTCTGAAGCATGGAGAGAGAGGAGAGAGAGCGAGAGGAGAGGGATTACATTCTTCTGTTGTTCAGCTCTCCACATTAATACTGTGTGACTGGAGAGGAAGCTGAGTAAGCTGTCATTCTTTGGCAGCACGGCGTCTTTCTGTGGTGTTTTATCCAAAGCCCTGGCACTCACACAATAACAACTCCCACTGTAATACAGTCAAGGTGAATGTGTTCATTGTTTAACAAGCATTCAGCCTCACAGAGACAGACAGAGAACGTGCCAGCATGATTTGGCAAGTATGCAGAGAAAGACAGAGATCACAGCTTTTACCAACCAACACGTTTATAGAGATCAGTCCACCTTTAAAGGGTTTCAGAAAGGAGACGTTCACTTTCAACAAACATTAGAGGCATGAAGCAAACCTTGGACTTTTGTAATCTGAGTTTCACTTTTTCTTTGCCAAGGTAGAGCGACAAGGGAGGGTTGTGATGGATAGGAACAGCTTGTCTTAACAGGAGGCAACACAAGCAAAAGTCAGCAACAAAGCCTGCTTGATTGCATTGATTCTTGTTACATTGGTTGTGTGCCATACGGTTGTAGATCTAAGTATCCTGACCTCATGTGAGCAGTGCAGCAGACTGATTTAAACCTGTCAATATTCCACTGTCATCCTATTTTTATTTTCCTCTGTCGCTGTTGTTGAAATGGGCAAGGAATAAGGAAAGAGGGAGATGACAAGATCCCAGGAGTGTCAACAAAAATATAACTTTGATTTCTTTGACTTTTCTACCTCAACAAAGCTTGTTAACTTGTTTTAAAAGTGGAGATAGTTCATTATTATCATCATGTTTTATTTAAAAAAACTCAGCACATATCAAATTAATAGCAACGAGCAGGGTACACTCTTTGAACATCAAAATATTAACCTGTTAAAAGTAAACATGAAAACTTAAATCTATTGTGCACCTACATAGAGCTTTTATTGATAAGGTTGTCTAAATACTTGTAGAATATTTTGATGCTTTAAACCAGTGTTTCCCAAACTTTTTTTCTGATGACCCACTGTACAGGGGTCATCAGAAAAAAAGACCCAATGAAGGTGCAAGTCATGGTGACCCAACAGCTTTGTTTTCCACAGTATTGCTTATCAAGCCTATTGTGCCATCCTTGTTTGTTTGGTTGGTTGGTTGAGCTAGCTGGTGCTAGCGTAAATAATGTTAACTTTCAGTTTTACAAGCCTGGAAGAAGCCACTTCACCTCTGTCTCATAGATGTCCTTCGCATGCTCGACTCCAGTGGCTGTGTGTTATTAGCCAAGCATCAGCTATGGTGATTTTAGCCATCCAGTGGCTGGTATAGAGCCTTGTTTTGTGTTTTTATTAGGATGAAGAGGGTCAGTGTTAGTGTGAAGCCCCTCTCCGTGTGATTACACAGACATAAAAATCATACATCTAAAACACTGTAGCAAAGAAATTCTGAAAACTCATCTGGTGACCCACAAAAAATCTCCAGCAACCCAACTGTGGATCCCAACCCAGACTTTGGGAATGAGAGCTTTAAGCCTCATGGTGACTGTTATTTTTATGTTTGATAGGGCAGAAAGGTCACCAATAAATAAACAGATGTATAAGTCATATTTTCAACTCAAAGCTCCTTATAAGACAGAGCCCTTATCATTACACCTATTGAAACTTTTCTATTGGTGATGAAAAGACAAAAAAAATAGTCAATTTTAACAGAAGTCGTATAATCTAAGTAGAGCTGAGTTAAAAGATTAAAAGGGTCATGATTGAATTGGTTTATCTGTTTCATGTTGATGAAAAAAGAATTGCATCCCCACAACAGCATACATAACTGAGTTTTCCTTTTTCTGAGGTAACATTAGAACACACCTTGAAATTTTATTTAGATTGTAATCATGAGTTGTCTGAGCTGACCCTGAACGCATCATTATATAAAAGTTGGTCAGCTCGTTAACTTTGCCAATTAACGTCCATTCTGACGATTTCAATCCAAATTTCTGGTTTAGTATTTCTGACTAACAGGACTTGCAACAAACTTTGGGGGCACTTTCACAGATGATCTAAGTAGATGAGGAGCAACTAAAGCCAGTGAGTACATGCTACTCCAACAGTCAGAGGATTTTTTTTTTTCCAAGGAGACAGATAGGCTATGTGCTGAGGAGAGAGCAGAGGAGAGAAACAGTGATGTCTCCCAAGTTGGGCTGTGTGCTTTCTTTCCATTCGCCTCTGTAAACAATCATTTGTAGCAAGCTGTTTGGACATTATTTACTGTTTAACCATGGTCTTAATGATTACTCGATTCTGATTGGCTAAAGGAAGTCTAAAGGAAACAACTCTAATAAGCTGACATGATAATTTCTGATAAATATTGACGTGTCTCTAACTTCGCAGAGGACGGTTCAGGCCTCCACGTTGTCCATTAATCCCTGATAACTGGACACTTTCGGCATTAACCCTTACTTTTATTAAAGCACAGTTAGCAGTTATGGTTCCAATAATAGTTAAAATATGAACGGTATAACTGTGAGGGAATCTTATAACTGTTATCATTGATGCATCTCTAATTTGTATGCAGGAATGTATGCTGTGATTTTTCTTGTTTTATTAATACTTAACATTTGACAAATGATTTTTTCTTTTGTCTCTTTTTAAAGAGTTTGGAGTCATTAAAACGGATTTCTAAATAAAGCTCCTTTGCTTCTTAAGAGTATTAAAAATCAGCTTTGATAATGCGGCCATGTTTGTTCCTGGCTTTACCCTTCAAGTTGTCTTGAAGTTGAAAAGAAAGAAAAGAAAGAAGAAAGAAAATTAAGCAGCAAGAGCTTTGAATGTGATTTACATGTAAGTAAACTACAAAGGCAGGAAGGAACAATAAAGACAAGCAGACTTTCTCTTTATTTTCTTTTACACTGAAATCTTTGGACTCTTGTTTTGGGGTAAAAAGCGGCTCAAAGATGACTTCAGGGAACTATACGTGACATTAGCCAACTCTTCTAATCAGACACGATGATAATTGATTATGTAATGAATCCGTGCTTGCAGCTGCATTATTGTCTTAATCACATCATTTAAGCTCATATAAACATGATTATTGTCCAGTGAACCCTGAAACTCTGAATATTCACAGTCTCATACTACAGCTGTGATTTTCAGACTTCTCTAAAAACTCTGAAGGCTTTTATAAATTAGACGGGTCAACGGTCCCGTGATTCAGCTGAGGTAGGACAGCTAGAGCATGAGCAGGTGAAAGTGGACCCTCAGCTCCTCCTGTAGCTCGTTCTATTCTTAGACCTCTAATTTAGCCCACAGGGCTTCAGCAGCAGGCAGCTGGTTTAAATGTCCATTCAGTTCTTGGCAGGAGAGCCAGATAGGCAGAAAATTCCCCCATACACATACACAGAGTCCTTGGAGACTGTAATTGTGTAGGGTCTGCACCAGACCTCTCTAAAGCTCTCACACATAAAGGACACTATGTGGCTGTACTGTGTGCATGGGAATATTTATACTGGTATGTACACATGCAAACATACACCTGCGTACATGCATATAGGTGTTCAAACCTGCATAAGATATTGAAAACATACAATAATGTAGAGCTGTAAAAGTCTATGAAGCATTCTTGCCTCTCTTTTTTAAGTATGTGTCTAGCTGCATTCCCATTACAGTTTTTTGCAATATAAATGCAACATATTTCTGAAATTTCAACTAAGTTTTTTATTGCGCTATTTTGATTTTGCGCATTTGTGCGAGGAGTTTTTTCCACATGTATTTCTCACACCAGTCCAGTACTACAGAATATAAAAGAGAAGCTTTTGGGGGGATTTTGTTGGTGTGTTTTTTTTTTATGAAGTCAACAAGCTGTTTTTTTAAATGAGGTTGAATATTAGAATATCAAAAAGAGTTCTGCACTGCTTCACCACTGTGCTCTGAAACCATGACTTAGAGCCTCACAGTGCTTATTCGGCCAAATACACTATTTAAAACAGGAGTACACTGTGCAGTTTCCAACCAAGTCACACACAAATTTTGGGTTAAAAGGCTCACTTAGAAGTCAGGTGACTTTCAGTCTTGTTGTGCAGTATCCAGGGACAATCTAGACAGTTTGGTTTTATAATAGTAAACAATTTAAGTAAAATAAATGCAAAGACGTTGGTCATCATTGGCTGATTTTGCGAAGCCAGGCTTAGAGCCGCTTATGAGATCAAAGAATCAGTTCTTAATGCGGCACTGATCTGGATCATTAAAAAAAAGCTAATTTCCATAACTAGCTGAGAGAGGACGTTTTTATCATTTAGCCACTAGTTGTGTTTGCCGGCATTACTGTATGAGAGAAAGAGAGATGCAGAGAGTATAATTGTTGCTGTTTGAATCTATTCAAAGCAAATGAGACGATTTATCTGACTTCAGCCTCTGTATGTGAAAATCTTTACTGACATTTGTCACAGTCTGTTTCAATCTCCTCTAGCCCGCAATTTCCACATAGGACAACTGGGCTGCGCACCGAGGCACTGCGGGTTTGCTCTGACCGATGGTGAGCAACCTTGCCCACTGAAAGTGAGTCTAGAGTGCAGCACTGATCAGCAGGCAGAGATCGCGGGAGAACTGCAAGTTCACACAGGAATAGTATGTCAACAGTGGACTATTTTACCTTTGGGGCTTAATTTATCATCCTTTCCGGTATAAGTCTGTGATAATATTGCTTCCACCATTGGGTGAGTACATTGTAAGTTAAAAGGTTAATGTTTGCTTAAAGGATCTGTGGTTTTATGTAAAATTCTTTGGCTAAATATCCTCAAAAGTTAACTTTTTCTTGTCAGTGGTGTAGCTCTGTGACCCACTGACCTCTTAGTGACCTTTGCTCTTGTTGCAGGATGAGACTTAATGTTGATATAGTGATGATTTGGAACTGGGAGTCCAGGCATTGTGTTGTATTTTGAAAGAAGCGGACATTCTACGCCTGTGACTTCCTTTTTGGTGCTTTCTGATCGATGGGTATTGACGCAGTTTGGCAGCAGTCCGGCGCAGCAGTCCAGCGTATCTCGAACGAAGCAGAGCAAAGTGTCGCTCCAGGCACTCGCCACTGCCGCTATGGAATGCCAGCTGTGGAAATGCTCCAATAGACTAGAGGGGGAGCGATGTGCTCCGCAGTAGGATTCGCCGGCGGATCGTGGCGTGGTCGCTTTATGTGGAAATCGGAGGTTAGAGTGAGCCATTGAAGTGAGGACCAAAGTCAGGGGCATTGGTTGTATGTCATAAAAGATTCAGTCACACAGTGTGAGTGGACGCTCCACTATGACTGATACAGAGCTGAAAATGCACAGTGTCCACCTGACTTAACAGTATTAATAAGACTAGGTTAAAATCTAGTATGTGGCTGACTGCAACCATCTAGGATGCCTGTTGAAATGCCTGACTGAATTGTGTGTTCTGGCAGAGTGGCAGTAAACAGCTAACCTAACACACCAGATTGACTCTTACAGTATATCCAATTCTGCAGTGAACCAGCAGTGAACTTTTGCTTTTGGTGAAACAGTAATGGTATTTTATTGGTTAAACAGCAACAGCCTTGGTAAGGACATCAACTGACATGTTTACAGAGGAACAGAATGTTGTTTTGGTATTTCACGTGGTCAAAACCAGGATTTTTACCGTTTGTAATCAGGACATGCTAGGATATGATACACTTCTTGGGTATCTGCCTGAGGCTCCGTCCACACGGAAACAAAAACAATATATTGCCGTTTTGTTTTGAAAAAGTTTTCTGTAGAGACGGAGTCATTTCAGGAACCACTGAAACGACTGAAAATGCTGTAGTGCATATGCCAAGTCTGTTCATGGCGCTGTAACGCTGCCACGAAAATGCACCAGAGAAGAGGAAGATCACAGAAAACGGACACAAACTTTCTTCTAGTTGTCCTTGCGGTTGTTCTCAGCATTGGATTTAAGAACATATGGTTTGTGCGTTTCACGGTGGTGGTAAAGGAGCATCAGATTTTGCTGTAAAAGCCATAACAAGCTCAGTAGCTTCTGCAGCACGAACACAACCCTGTAGTCCACCATTAATGTTTTGGTCGGATGCGTGCAGGCACCTTAACGGAGATATGCTACGTGTGACGTAATTGTTTCAAGAAAGATGCTGATAGCCATCCACACAGAGACGAAATAGTAGTCGTTTACAGATTTATGCACTCTGGGACCTGTTTACAAAAAGTATCATATACAGTCACCCGAAACGCTGATTCAGTGTGGATGAAATGCCGATGCGACATAAAACTTTTGCATATACACCTGAATTAGTTTCCGTATGGATGAGGCCTGAGTTTTGGACAAAGAGCTTGAAAACGGGACAGTCCCGATCAGATGGGGATGTATGGTCACCCTGCTGTAGCCTATATTTTACACAACCTAACCTAAAGATGGAGGACCATTTCTAAACTCACTTTACTTTAGAAGCAGAACAAAACACCTTTTAGCTGTAAGAATACAGGCCACATCTGCAGGTCTTCTGTAGAGGAGGGTATGTAAGCATGGCATCATTTAAATGTAGTTTTTAGCTCAGTCTCTAAACCTTCATGTCCACCGGTAAACCTTTATCTCAGCCAAGCTTCTTTTTCGATCCTTCCCATTGTTGAGCCTGTTGCAGCATCCTGATAGTGATTATTATGTTTTTAGCAACAGTTTAAAAATATTTAAACTTTTAGCCAAGAAGTGTCATATTTCAAATAGATCTTGACTAGTTGCTTAGCAACAAGAAGAGTCATGCACAGCAGCCCTCCTCAGCATCTGTCATCGGTTTGTAAGGAGAAGCCCAATGGATGACCACACTAATGCTCTTTGATGCACACTCTGAGAGAGTCCAGATTACAATTCAGCCTGAGCATGTGATCATTAATGATACAGGAAGCACAAGCTTTTACACACTATCATAACACAGAGACAAAAGTACACTTTGATCATTGTCATGAATTATACATATATTTCATCTCTGTATATCAAAATGAATAAAGAACTTTGTTTATTAAAGATAAAAATAAGAAAAATACCGCTAGCTGTTGACCAAGGCTCAAATTAAAAAAAGTAGTCATTTGAGTTGCAGAAGAAACCTCTGGGCCTTTCTGAGATGTTTCACTTTAAAGGTTAAGAAGGACAACCCAAAAACATGACGGTATTTCAGAGGAATAATAAAGAAACTATAAAGTGCCAAGTAACAAACAACCACTCGACTCACTAAATTACAAACCGGCCAAAAACACAATGACTGACCAACCGACAAAACAATTAACCAATCCTAAGACAACCAACTGGCCACTTAGCCATCACACCATCCCAAAAACAACACTTCATGGAACAAACAACTCACCGAATCAACTGACTGACATTTCATAAACCAATTCACCATCAACCAACCGGACAACCAACCAAATAACAAATTTACCCACCAAAACACCAGCCAACAAAACAATAGATGAACAATCTTGCGAACCATTCTCCCTGCTGACTTACCAACAGATAAATTAACCAATCTGACAACCAACAATCAACAAAAAATGGCCATCAGATAACCAACCAAAATCCAACGGCCAGCCAGGAAAAAGCAACTGTGCAACCAATTAACCAAATAATAAACCAACCAACTAACCAATACACAAACTAACCAGCCTGTCAGTCATCCTTCTAACTATGCAATGAATTATTACCAAATCTAATCAACCAACCAACCAAACAGTCAGCCATAAAAACACTGAACTGTCAGCCAATCCCCTCAGCAACCCAAAATAACCCACCAACTTACCATGAAACAACGAACCAAACAAACAATACGCCAAGCAACCAACAAGACAATCAATTTATCAGCCTTCACCAACCAACTTGCCAATTAGCCAACTATCCAATAAACAAACTAACCTCTCAGCCAGCCCACCAGCCACCTTACTAACCAACAAATTACTCATTTAACCAACTAGAAAACCAAACAAAACTAACCAACCAGGCAGCCATAAAAACATTGAACTGTCATCCAACTAACCCCTCCAGAAACCCCAAACTCCTAACCCAACCAACTTACCATGAAACAACTAAGCAACCAAACAATAAGGCAAGCAACCAACCAACAAAGCAACCAATAAGACAATCAGCCTTCACCAACCAACCAACTAAGGCTCCGTCCACACGGAGACGAGTTCTGGAGTATACGCAAAAGTTTTTTGTTGTATTGGCATTTCATCCACACGGAAACAGGATTTTTGGAGGCCATAAACACTACTTTTTGAAACCAGGTCTCAGAGTGAAAAAATCTGTAGATGCTTACTGTTTCATCTCCATGTGGACAGCCAACTGCATCTTTCTTGAAACAATTACGTCATACGTGTCATAGCCCATCTACACCGCATGTGCAAGTCAACCAAAACAATGGCAGATTACAGGGTTGTGTTTGTGCTGCAGAAGCTACTGAGCTCATTATGGTTTTTACAGCAAAATCTGATGCTCCTTTACCACCACAGAGAACAGCATACACCAGACTTTCTTAAATCCACCTTGGAGAAGAACCAGAAAGGCAACTAGGAGAAAGTTTGTTGCAGTTTTCTGTAATCTTGGTCTCTCTTTGGTGCATTTCCATGGCAGTGTTACAGCGTCACTTACAGGCTTGGCATATATACCGTGTTTTCAGATGTGTTCAGTGGTCCCCCGTATTTACAGAAAAACTTTTTAAAAACGAACTACTGAAGGTACAATGAAAGATTAATACATGACCCTACAGGCTCTGCAGGAGCTGCAGGGCGAGTTTGAGCAAACTGGACACTTTAGTTCATATTTAGTTAATCTTGTGGTGCAGTATGTTGCAAAATAAATTCAGTCCATTATGTTTGATTGATTCACTGTGGCCAGCTCATAGAGGTGTGTTTAGAGTATACATGAACTTTATAAACTTTGCTTTGGCAGCAACACACTTACTGCTCCCGAGGGAAGTCCTTTAATTTAAAGCAGCGGCACAAGAGTCAGCAATAAAGCCTGGAGTGTTTTACAGAGCTGAACCCAGCAGACACATCATTGAGGTAGAGGACACACAAACTGCACACTGTTGTTATTTACAGCAGCAGAGAGAGAGAGAGCAGCCGTCCCTAGGGCGAGGTACACAAACACATTTACAACTGAGAGCAGCGCGCCAAAAGCTGCCTACTGTCAGCCCCGAGAGCTGCTGGAGGAAGCAGTAAAGTATGTGCTCACTTTAAGGCCACCTCAATAGAAGAAGAAAGCTTGTGTGGTAGAGTACTTCAGTGCTACTGAAACAGAGAAAAGGAAAACAGTTCACAAGGGTTTAGGTCGTTCAAGTCCAGAATATCAATCCAGTGAAGCTGGAAAGGAACTACAAGGGACTTAATTAGGATTTATTTTAGTTTGTATTATTCTCTGTGCAAATGTAAACTCTGACTAATGCTTTCTGTTGTCTCAATTGTACTTTTTAAAAATATGACAAGTGCATTATTTTTTTCCTTCCATTTCTCTTGATCATTTCTGAGATGTTTCACACCTTGATTTGAGTCTACATGTGGTAAACTTATTGATTGGACATCCATGACTTGGGGAGGCCCAAACCTCTCTATAGAAGGCCTCACAGCTGGCAATGCATATCAGAGCAAAAACCAAGTCATAAGGTCAAAGGAACCACCTGCAGAGCTCAGAGACAGGACTGTTGGCAGGCACAGATCTGGGGAAGGCTACTAAAAATGTCTGCAGCACCAAAACTTCCCACGAGCAGCAGTGGCCACCATAATTCTCAAATGGAGAAAGTTTGGCACAACCAGGACTCTTCCAAGAGCTGGCTGCCTTGCAAATCTGAGCAATCAGGGGAGAATGGCCTAAGTAAGAGAGGTGACCGAGAAACTGATTGTCATTCTGAACTCCAGAGATCCTGTGTGGAGATGGGTCAAAGTTCCACAAGGACAACTATCACTGCAGCCCTCCACAGATCTGGGCTTTATGGCAGAGTGGCTAGACAGAAGCTTCTCCTCAGTTCAAAACACATGAAAGCTCACTCTGACTTTCGAATAAGCACCTGAAGGACTCTAAGACTGTGAGAAACAAGATTCTCTGGTCTGATGAAACCAAGATTGAACCGTTTGGCCTCAATGCTAAACATTATGTCTGGAGGAAAGCCGGCACCGCTCATCACCTGTCCAATACCTTCCCAACAGTGAAGCATGGTGGTGGCAGCATCATGTGGTGGGGGTGTTTTTCAGCAGTAGAGACTGGCCAGGGTTGATGGAAAGCTGAATGGAGCAAAGTACAGTTATCCTCAATGAAAAAAACCTGTTCTGCAGCACTTTGGACCTCAGACTGGTCTGAAGAATCGGCTTCCAACATGACAATGACCTGAGGCACACAGCAAAGACAACACAGGAGTGGCTTAGGGAAAACTCTGTGAATGTCCTTGAGTGGCCCAGCCAGAGCCTTGACTTGAGAGAGAGACCTGAAAATGGCTGCACACAAACGGCCCCCGACCAACCTTAGTGAGCTTGAGAGGATTTCCAAAGAGGAATAGCAGAAAATCCCCCAATCGCAGGTGGGCAATAGTGATGGGAAGTTTGGCTCTTTTCAGAGAGCCGGCTCTTTTGGCTCCTGAATGGCTCTTTATTTAGGATCTTTTGTAACCCTATATTTTACCTTAACTTCGCAAAAAATAATGGTTAGTGTGTTGAAAACTCTTTTGCATTCAGAGTTTTTATGAGAAGCCTTATAATTGCCTAATTTTGTGCATTTATTCTGTTGCAAAACCTTTCTTAGGTTAAGCATTTAAATTCCACTGGTAAGGCTTAGAATTAGTGCCGAGCGGATGTAGACACGTGTTTGCAAATGCACAGTACAAATTGGGTTTCCGGGACGGATCGGGTAGCGATACCTCCCTCTCTGTTTTCACATAATGGTATAATCCTTTATCCTCACATGTGATTGGCTGCATGGCCGCCATGCTGGCCAATCAAAACAAAGTGCTGACCAGAGCTGGGGCTGAGCACTATGAGAGCTAAGCAGCGAAAGGAAAAAAAAAACTGGGAGCCGGCTCTCACTCTATGCAAGCCGGCTCTTCTGATTCACTACAAAGCATCGCCCCTCAGAGCCGCAGCTTTTTCTCATGACCCATCACTAGTGGGCAAAGCTTGACTGGGCCAACTGGAAAAAGACCTTAGGGTGGACCCAGAACTTGTTGGAGCAGTTAAAACCCTTTAGGACTGGCCATATTTTCTGAAAACAATCCCACGAAAACTGACCCAGAAATAATTTCATATGTTGATGAAATCTTGAATGAAAGGATACAGGTACGTTTTGGAAAAACCAAGAAAGGATGGCATGCTGCTCTATGCCATCTGTATTTCTAACTCCAAGAGACTCATTTAAAAAAAAGAAAACCTGGACTGTAGCTTTTCCAGACATCTGGACTTTGCAGTTAGTCGTTGCATGTGCTTTGACCATTTGACCCTTTTCTGAGTCAATTAACTGGACTCAGTGCAGTAGAACAGGAGCACACCAAGTCTCTGTAGCTGACTCTGAAGTCATTCCCATCCATACCGTAGATAAACAAACATGCTGCTTTGAAATCAATCTGCCTAATTTCTCCATATTTGAGCAAAAATCTTAAATCTCAGAGGTACAACCAAGCATCAAAGTTTGTTTTTTTTTTCAGCTGACGAGTAAAAATCTCCTTTAGGCTAACTATTTGAGAACATAGTCCTCCTCCTACCTCTCTTCCTCCCTAACTGCCTCCTCTGCCTCTTTCCCCAGCTGCAGTGAGTAATCACACCTTCACATCCAGCGGGAACAAACACACACCAACACAGTTAAACACTCCTTTACCACTTCAGAATCAGCACTATAAAAACCAGCCGAGCAAATCTCAGATAATGATGCTGCTTGTAGAAGCCGTTCTGTTTCATTGAGCTTATATTCACATCATCCTGATATTAGCCAGGAGTAAGAAAACACCTTTGTTTAATTTACGAGGCACTGACCAGCCATGCTGGAGTGTTTACCACAGTTAACTAAATCAAACATTTACTCTCCTCCTAGCTGCTGCGTTGGATGTTTGCCTCAGGAGAGAGAAGAACAAAGAATCAACATCTTCAACTCTCTTACAGCCCACAAACTAAGAGCATTTTCTCATTTGGTGTGGTTGTTTTCTACCATGCCTGGCCGCGACTGCTCCACCCACCCCTTGTCTGCTTTCACTGCCATCTTACAGACCATTGCAAAGCCTCTAAACTGGTCAGATGACCAAGGATCGAGGGCCCAGGACTGGAATCTGGAGACCGAAGTGCAGACACATGAGAGCAGGCTTTAGGTTGTTGCGGCAGCCACATTGTGAGATGGTCTTCCTAAATTTCTGACACTGCCAGAATTTTATCCCAGGCTATCTTTGGCTGCAAGACCCTGACTACAGCAGTCTGTCAGCCTTTCTCATGGTGCAACACAGGACTATTGTTGTAGTGTCACGACAAAAAGATTTCGCCATGACTGGTCTGGGAGAGCCCAAAATCGCACGATGCATTCACATTATTTTGATTCTTTCAGTCTCTCCATGAGTCTCTGGTGGGAGGGACACAAGCTGTTTCTCAAGACAAGGCAGGATCCTGTATCGGCCGTCTGTGAGGGATACTACATCCGACTGCTGTTCTGCTGTCCAACTGTTTGAATTTTGAGGATCCTCAAAATTTTTCCAGGGACTAAGTTCTTCAAACAGAGATTTTTCAAGGAACCACATATGTATCATTTGCTTCCAGGAATTACCCACAATGGAACCATTTTCCTTTTCTTAAAAAGTACAGACACAAAACTGCACAAAATCAGGAAGAAGCTGGGTCTTTAAACGCTCAGTACAGTTTTTAATGTCCCATTTCCAGCCACAAATATCATCTTTATTTCATGACATTAAAATAGATCTGAATGGGTAGAAATAGCACAGTAGAACATGATTATATCATATGATTTTATTACTATAAGATGGATTATATGATTATATTGTATATTTTAGATAGCACGGGGTCAGAGTTGTACAAGCTGTTGTTAGTACCCCAGCAGGGTATATGGGTGTGACCATTCCTATGATGTAATCATGCACACTTGCAAGACTTCCAAATGTGTCTTAAACAGTTGCCAGGGAAGAGTCTTGCCTCGCTTCAGTTAGCGTTATGTATGGTTTTGGTGTTATTTGATACCAGTGCTAAATCTGCACTTTTTATATTCTGCTGGTGCCTAATTGGTGCATGGACTGATACTTTTGAAAGAAAAAAAATGTGTTAAAAGTTGTTGGGAAGATAAAGGTTGTCTGGATACTGTAACTGATTCGCAGAATTATCCTTAAAAGATGCCAGTAGAACATCGGATTAGAAAAGTGGAGCACATGCCTTTCACTGTGGGTGACAGTGAGTTGCATTGTGGTGGGGTATCGTAATGAAGTATCAATATCTGTGTTGTAATTCGGTCTGGTTGGTATCAATTGAGTTGGTACCAGATTATGATACTCATCCCTAGCCTCAGTAAGACCCAACTTGGGAGAATCTTTCCTACAGAAAAAGGCTACCAGGCTTTGAGAAACAGTTCAAGTTTCAAGAAAAGAGCACAAGCTAGAGATTCTTGTTCTCCACATCTTGTGGAAAGTGCAATCTCTAGTGGGGCTTTTCCACTACGGCTTTTGGCTGTGCCGAGCCAAACCAAGCCGTGTTGATTTGCATTTCCATCACCGCTTTGGCCGCGCCACACTCAAAGCAGACCAGCCCCACCTTGAAGCGTGATGCGCTGATATTGAAATCCTTTGTGGGGTGTGATTTGCTGGGGGAATTAACCCCCTCTGCTTCTGATAACCCCTCCATGATAAACTTTCACCCCATGGGGAGATGGGGGAGATGGATTTTATCCCTGCCTCTGCTCCAGCTGTCCATAACTCTGTTACATGTCAGCATTAACTGTATGACTTAAATGTTTATGACACAAGACCAAAATTCCAGATTTTTGTGCGTACTGCGGCCAGATAGTTGCGCTTCTGACACTGACAAGTGAGATCAGGAAGGACCAGGCCCAGATCCGGGAATACACCTTTTTCTGCACCTACTGATAACAAAAGTTTGGCCCTGTCCCCTTCTTATAGACAAATGAATTCTAGACTTTTAAAAAATAAAATGCTGGAGATGTTCGTAACATTTAGCCAATGACGAGTCTCACGTTCATTTATTCTGGTGCTAGTAAAGCATGTCGTTCTCTCTGCCCAATCTAAAAATATGATTGTGTTCATTTTCTGCCTTTTAGAGACCCACAAATTCATAATAAGGAGACTGTTCTTTAACTTATGAGCAGGAAAATTCTCTTCTTTGATGATAAGCATGAATTATTGTTTGTTTACTGAAAAAATTATGTAAAATGATGTAAAGTCATTCAGATTAGACAGTGCAGAGAGATCAAGGAGGGCTCAAAACACTAGCTCAGTTGTGGTGGAAAGGCAAATCCCCTGCTGTGCTGGTCTGCCATGCTGAGTCCAGCCGAGCTGCCCATGTAATGGAAAAGGCCCATGAGGTTGACTTTGGTTATGGTCCATGTGGAAAATACAGCCCATCCAGTATGCTACTACTGTCATGCTTCTAGGTGTATAATTCCCTATCCAATGAAATGATACCTGACTGGTCTAAAGTCAAATAAAAACATTCTGTTAAACAACTTCACACCAAAACAGTAAAATGCTACACCTTGACAATGCAAGTTGGTTTGCAGAATGTGGCTAAGCAGTGGCTAAGCAGTTAACGTCAACATTCCTGGGTTAAATATTAACACTCAGTGCTTTGGTTTTGTATGATAATAACCTGAAACAGCTTCTGGACAACATTAATCCCATTTTCTGGATAAACTGACGCTGAACTGTGCTGTTCCTACAAGATGCTATCCGTGCTATCAGTAAGCGGATGTCCGTATGAGACTGGAGATCATAATGATGGCAAGGCAGTAGTCATTAGGAACAGCTACAGAGGCTACTAGTGGCATACAGGTTGGGTTGAGATTGTAGGTCTGGAATAGGAAAAAAAAGGGTTAAATATTTGTTTTACTGAATTGTAATTCTGGTCCTGATGATCAAGATTGAACTGTTTCGATGGCTACTGTAATGGCACCACAACTTGAGGACTACTTGAACAACTAATGGATTCCAACCAACCTGCGGAGTAGGTGGTGTAAATATCAGACCCAAGTTCTGGCTTAAAATTGTACCTAGCCTAAAACAACTCCATCATCTGCCTTTTCTATTCATAAACACTACGAGAGCATAAATCTACAGCTGTGGTTCTCCAAGCTATGGTTCAGGGCCCAGAGAAGGGTCTCCAGAGGGTTGGAGACAGTCGCAGCTGTGCATTAGAATAAATGAGATTTTATTCAGTCTGACAGCTCTAATAGCTAACAGGACATTTGCAACACCTCTTTTCCATTAGCAGCATCCTGCTCCATTTTCACACCCGACAAATGAGAAAAGCAAAGGATGTTTTCGAGTTTCATTCAGCCTCACAGGGGGATTGAAGAGCCTGATTGTGTTACTGATGAGGTTTAAATGTTGGATTAGCACATGAGCATCAATAAAGATTTCAAACAGCCACTGTCTCATCAGTGAAAAAACAAAGAGACATCGGCATAAAACATTTTCAATCTCCATATTTGTCTCTTCAGAATCTGTTTAATATGCTTATCTGAATTGTTAGATCTACTCTGTTCACCGGCAAGCTGCAGACAGCATCTGTCTGTGATTTGGTGCAGGTGTAAACTGGGTTTATTATTTGTTTTGAAATCATGCCTGTTTTGTATAAATGGATGCTGAAAGAGTTGCATAGTATGTAAAGCAGGGGTCATCTACTACATTTGTATGACAGCCAGCTTATGTCTATGCAGATACTGTGAGGGCTGGGACATTAAATTATTTAAATAAATGAAACATTTCTGTCTAAATGATTTTATTTTTCTTGATACGCATATGCTTACGTTTAGTCTTTAGCAGTGAACTCAGTCCATATTACCTGTACTGAAGCCAGCCACAAGGGGGTGATTGAGATACATTATATTGCCAAAAGTATTCACTCACCTATCCAAATGATTGAAATCAGGTGTTCCCATCACTTCCATGGCCACAGGTGTATGAAATCAGGCACCTAGGCATACAGACTGTTTCTACAAACATTTGTGAAAGAATGGGTCGCTCTCAGGATAGGATGCCACCTGTGCAACAAGTCCACTGGTGAAATTTCCTCACTCCTAAATATTCAACAGTCAACTGTCAGTGGTATTATAACAAAGTGGAAGCGATTGGGAATGACAGCAACTCAGCCACGAATAGGTAGGCCACACAAAATGACGGAGTGGTGTAAGCGGATGCTGAGGTGCATAGTGCGCAGAGGTCGCCAACTTTCTGCAGAGTCAATCGCTACAGACCTCCAAACTTCATGAGACCTTCAGATTAGCTCGAGAACAGTTTGTAGAGAGCTCCTTGGAATGGGTTTCCATGGCCGAGCAGCTGCATCCAAGCCATATATCACCAAATGCAATGCAAAGCGTTGGATGCAGTGGTGTAAAGCACATCGCCACTGGACTCTAGAGCAGTGGAGCAGCAGAGACGTGTTCTCTGGAGTGATGAATCGTGCTTCTCCATCTGGCAATCTGATGGGCAGTCTTTGGGCCCCAAAAAACTGGTGCAATATAAGTAATGCTGCATGATTTGGATGTGCACAATTATGCTTATACTGAACAAACTGTGATTTCCAATTGCAATTTTGATATAATTCATAAATGGTATAATAAGTCTAATTTTTGCTTTGTTTTCAAGAAAAATGCAGAGAAAAATGACCGTTTTGTAGTGTGGATTTCTCAACTACACACAGAATTATTATTATAATTATTATTATTATTATCATTATTATTATTATTATACCTGCTATAGAAAAATCCTAATAAATGAAAAACTTAAATCCAGAGGTACCAAGAGAGGGAACAAGCATGATATAAGACAACTAGCTTAATTTTAATGGATATATTATTAATGGATATATTATCATAAACCACCATCATTAATTAACAATAAAGGGCTAAATGCTTTGTGAACTACTTGTTAATGCCTATGGGAAGCTGAAAGCAGAGTCTTAATGGGGTCACATTGTGAGAAATTATCCCTTAATTCAAGATAAAAATCATGAAGAAAGAAAAGCAAAAAGCACCAATTATGTCCAAACACTATGTTTAAAATGCTATTACTCTACAGTCTCCATGCTATGAGAACGGTTTCCAGCTGAGTACTGTGTCGAAGGACAGATGCAGGCTGTCGTGACTTTAACTTGTTGCAGAAGCAGATGTTAACTCCACACATGCACAGCTGGCTGCCTCATAATGCTGAACAGTTACTCACTCTGACATGTTGGATTTAATCATGTCATCTGTATATGTAACAGATCACCTACAGAAAGTTTGAGGCCTCGCTTCAGTATGATGTGAGTCTGCCTGGCAACTCCCAGCTCAGAGGGGACTCCCACAACACCTCTGATCCATTGGCAAACGTCTCGCTTCATTTTCACAGCTGTCAAAGCGGCTGCTGCGATACTGGAAACAAAAGCGCTGAGGCAAGTCAGCAGGGAGCACAAACAGAGAGTCTGAGTTTCTTTTTAGAGTGTGCTTCTCAACTGTTAATGTGACACGTCACCTCAGATTTCTAAGAATAAAACCAGTGGGCAAAGTGAGATTTTTATCTGAATCTCATGGACCTGTGACATCAGGGCTGAATGAATCACTGAACTCCAAGTCAGTGGACAGAAAGGACGAATATTTTCCATCTTTATCTTTCTCAGTCTTTAATTATAAAGAGTAGACATCGAAGAAGCGGGCAAATGGACTGAAGACTGTCAGACTTAAACACTAAAATGTGATTTTTTTCTGTTTTTTAAATTTGCAGTCATTTAAAGATAAGTTGTTTATCTTTTAAAATGCTGCATCACCATCTAGGTCAGGTCAGCTATGGGAGCATACACTGGTCCAGCACCTCTCCATGTCACATCTGGTCCAGTACTGGTCTGGCCTCCTAATGGCCATGCTTATTTTTCCAGGTACCCTCCCAGCTAAAAACCTCCACAACACACATGGCATCTGGACCCAGGGACCTGGTACAATCTTGCCAACAATAATCAAAGATGTCAAAGAGAATCAAAGGTGTCCAGCCAGTATCTCCGGCCATCAGCCAACATCCAGGCCTCAAAAGGGAATAACAAGACAAGAAGGAGCAAGGACTGAAAGACTCAGACTTTAGTCCACATTCTCCACAAGTGCAACGCGGTGTTGCCCATCAGCTCGTGTTTGAGGCCAAGCCAGCCGTGTAGTTAGTGGATCAATGGGTTATGTTGGTTCACCATCTAAATGACTTATATCTCATAATTTACATACAAAAACTCTGTAGAGTCACACACTTGTAGCAACGCCCCCTGTGTTCCTACTCAGTACACTACGGAGAAGTTAGCAGTCTCGGTTGCCAGCTATGCTTTGTAACTACTTAATTTTTTTAATGAAAAAAGTTGTTGATCAACAGTAGGCACTACCTGGCCTGGGTTATACGTCTCCAGAACGCCATCAAGTAATTTGGTACAGTTACAGACAGGGTGTAGTTTTATTGCAAGCCATTAGTAATGACGGTCTTCGGAAGCGATTATCTCAGATGTGGCTTTAGTGACTGTTTTAATCAGATCCGCTATGGATTGCACCAGCTGTGCGTAAGTTGAAACGTTGCCTAGTTTGAACGTTCTTACTTACGATGGAGTTTACGCTCTCCTAACATTTACGGTGTTGCACCAGCTGACAAAGCTATAACTTAAATCTTGCACCTGCTGCTAGGTGTAAAGTCCTCTGTAGAATATGGCTGTCATAGTGATGGTTCTGAGAGATGGGATAACCCGCCAGAGTAAGACACTGACACTGTTGTTGGCCATGAGCAAAGATAATTTCCATCGTACACTGTTAAACTATCTTGTGTTATTAGCAATTTCACCACTTGATGTCAGTGTCATTTTATACTGGCTCTAGGTTTAGGCTGTAGGCTTCAATAGTCACATATACACAATGCCTTGTCATATTTTTCATCCACACAGGACACTGTTTGCGGATTAACGGCTGTTAGCATAAGTTATTTTTACCTGTTAGCATCTGTAGCAAACACAAGCTTAAAAATGCTTTTCAGTGATTGGTTAAAGTAAGAGAAAATGTCATATCTGCGACAATATTTTGGTTAGTTTAGACATAAACTTTAAACTAAACACAACTTTAGTTATAACTTAACTAGTTTCAACGTAGGGTTTAGAGTGGATTTCGTACCATAACTTAAGGCAGAGCTACGTATGGCTGGTGCAACAGGCAACAAGCTACTGGACAGCATTTCATTTTATAGAAAGAGGAGAAAAGAACCACACTGAATGCTTTTCTTGGGGTAGAAGATGCCTTCGTATAACCCCCGTCGGCTTGGCATGAGTTTAATCCAACAAGTAGCTCCATCATTGTAAACTACGGCAGTGCCTTACTGATGAGCCTACTGACCAGAGCATGTGTCTACTACCTCATTTTGTCTTGTTGCTCTGATTGGCCCATAATAAATGTGACAGGCCAATCACCTCCCGAGAATTTTTTGAAAAGTCGGGCCCTCCCCAAACACTTTGTATGGGAGGTTTCCCATACAAAGCATCATTGTTGCCGTCTTTGAATTAACCAGACTTCACTGAAAAAAATCAGCAATTCCTCTGTGTGGTTTATAGGGTTTGTATGCCACTGCTTTTAGTTTTTACGCGACTTTGGTTTAAACTTAGACCCACAATTACAGTTGACAAAAACATACAAAAATCTAGTTTTTTACCGAGGAAGAAGCCAACTTTTAGCTGTTAAGTCTGCATGCTGTTGCACTAAATATGAAGATTTTATGATAGGAATGCCTCTTTCTGTAACTGTATTAATGATCTGCCCTTACACAGTATGCAAAATGAATGGAAATTAATATAAACTAATACACATTTTCTGAAATGTTAATTAGATATTTCTTGGAGAGTGGGGAATACAAGTAAATGTTTTAGTTTCCCTAATTGTTGTCATTGTAGGTACTGTATATATGAATATAAATGAACAGTGTATTTACTGATGTCCTTCTATTGTTTCTAAAGTCAGAACAAAAGATTTTATTCACTAAAAGCTCCTCTGCTTTTTATGTGGATTGTGGAACCTTGGCAAGTGTAGACATGAAACTGTAGGTGGAAATAAATATCAAGTACATCGCAGGGCACTAATGTAAAAAATAAAATAAATATCCTTTCTTTGAAAGTGCATTCTTGTGTACTGAGACACCACCTACTCCAAGCTGTCGCAGAGTTCTGTGAAGTAAACCTCTTCTAGCAGAAGTGAGGCACCACACGGTGATCAATATGTGTGTCCTGTGCTTGGTGCAAACTCAGAAACCCCAAAGTCACCTTGTGTGAACTCTGGCTGGTGCAGGATACACAGACAGATCCAAACAGACGTGGATGCAAACACTGACTGTGATACCAGAGAGCTGGATGTGAAAGCAGAGACACCAGCCTGCCATGGTCTCATGCTGGGAGCGTTAAAGAGGTGATAGAAGAAGGACAGTTCCTTTCTGGCTACATTAACTAGTTTACTTTTCAATGCTTCAAAACTTTTTGCTCTGCAGAGATTGAATGGCAGCTTTGTGGACATCTCAGTAAAGGCAGAGAAAGCAGGAAAGATGCTGCAGGTGATAAAGGGTCACTGACAGCAGATGGGACAGTTTTACTTCATTAGAGATGCTCAAAGGAAGTCTGCAAAGTGACTTTTGGCAGGAAGTACTGTAGGCTGAGCAGTAGGAGAGTAAAGATCCATTCCTGTGGATCAAAACATTGATTGGTTGATCAGTTATCCAATTAGATCTCTAGAAAGTCAAATCATCAATCTACAACGTCATCTTTAAAACCAGGCTTTTATTTTGAAATTCCCCCAAACATTCCTGTTGATCATTTCCGCCCAGCTATGGTAAACAGGCTAACAGCTAGCAGATGGGATTAAGAGGATGAAGAAGATATCCACCCCTCTCTCGGCTGTTTGGACATATTTCAGACATAGATAACATAGGGGTGGACCAGCCGTCCATAGCATATTTTCACAGCTTACAAACATGAACAAAACTTTACCAGTATCCATATTCTTGCGTTTCTTTTTCACTTTTCTGCAACTGAAATGCACACAAAGACAGCCAGCCAAGGATTTAAGTTGTACTCCATGTTTGTTTTTCTACTGAAGTCACATTTCATCACACGAGACTCAGGGAGATCTCTGGACACACTGCCAAGGTGAGAGCAGAATCCTCAACTTTGGGGCATTTTTCCTTTGCAAACTGTCAGAGAGTATCTTAAATCACATTCTCCAGATAAGGGGAGAGTGTTTTTTTTTTTTCTCTGCTTGTAGCTGTGTGAGGAAAACAGACCTGACTTCAACTCTGTTGACGTGTTACAGTCTGGACCCAATTCACTCATACAGTTTAAACACTCGTTCAGACTGCACAGTTTCAGCACATTTTTTTAGTCATTCACCAATGAAGTGGAATCTAGGCATAGATCTATAGAAATATAGATTAAGCAATATCTATCTATCTGTCTGTCTGTCTGTCTGTCTGTCTGTCTGTCTGTCTATCTATCTATCTATCTATCTATCTATCTATCTATCTATCTATCTATCTATCTAACATGTATATAATATATAAAGGAGATCTGAAAAAGAGGTCAAAAGTAACACACGTCTGAAACACAGATAGCATTTCCTGGATTGAGACATTGGGACACATTGAGCCCAATTGCTGGAGACAAGTTGATCTGCCAGTCAGATTGATGGACTTGTTTACTCCGTCTCTAGTTGTTAAGGTCCAGGAGAGAAAGAGCTAGCTTCCAAAGAACATGTAAATGAAATGTTTGCCTCATGTTCATGGGATATTTTAACTGCAACATTTATGTTAATGAGTGGTGATTTGTGATAGCTGAAGAACTGTTGAGATTGGATCAGGAGTCAGCAAAGGCTATAACTTTAAATACCGTATAAAAATCATTGATCTGTCAGAAAAGGGGTCTACAAGACTACAATAAAGCTTCGCATTGAAAGAACAATTTCTGATTATTCCAAATGATACATTTACTACATTTGGCTTCACAAACAGGACTGGAGTAAACCATGAAGTTGAAAAAGACATCTTTTCATCCCGAGGCTAACCGAACACATGGACACCGAAAGTGGCCAAAACAAGAGGTAAGCATATGGCCTGGTTATCTGTTGTGTGATTTGGCCCTGCTGGGTTTGGGAAACATAGTAGGTCCTTTGGAAGGATTAGCATGGCCCTCCCAAACAAAACTGAAAAATGTTCTTGCGATTGTTGGGTGATGCATGAAACAACTGTTTATGTGTGAGAAAGTTAAAAGTGAAATAAAAAGGCCTCAAGAGGAAGAGAGTTCCTCATGTTTATAAAAGGAAAACAAGAAAAATTGAAGAGGCCTGACTACAAGAAATAGTTTCTCTAGTGTAGAGATTAAAGAACCCCGATGAGAAAGGCTGTTCTGCCTGAGACAGAATCTTCTCTCCAAAGTATGACATTTACTACAACAACAACAACTTGAACTCAAAACCTCACTCAATCAAACATGACTTTTGAGAATACAGGCTAAATCTATGCCAACTTTGGTCAGGAAAAGGAAAATCTGACTCAAAATGTATCTTGTAGTTTATGCCAGGCTTTAGCTTCACTGTCCTCTTCTGTCTTTTAGTCCCAGCTATTGTATAAAACCATGCTAGGACAGGCTACCTGGCTTCTTTTTAGCACACGGTTGGTGTGTGAACTACTGCAGTAAAGCTGTATGCATGTTTTGCATAAGATCCACTGCCAAAGTTACATAGTGCTGAAAGCAGGCGACCCTGAGCACTCTGTGGCTATTCTCCATGTTGAAAGTTATTGAACTGTTAGATCCACACTGAAACTACTATTTTCAAAAGTAAAAGTAGCACACTGCTGCTTTCCTAATGATAAATAGACATGTTAGAGCCAGCTTTATTATTACTGTTTGGATATTTGATCTAAACTTCCCACTCCTGGATGAGATGGAGGATTATAACCAACCACTGTCTCAAAGCTTTAAAGACCTGAGGCATCAAAAAACAAACATCAGTAGCTTTCAAACACTTTCTACTGATGCAGCAACAGATACTGTACGCCAACAATGGCCTCGTCTCCTTGGCAACGATGGGTGAGTCACCGAGGTAAATATATGACACTGCACTTACCGGAGTCTATAGATCATAAACAGACAGAGGCATGCATGCTAAAACAAAGCTAAAATCCACAGTTATGGACACAAACACTCTTTGACTCTCGTTTAAACTCACTCACAGACACTGAATGACAGAAGATGTGACTTTAAAATGATAAACACTGCTGGGATGATTTCGGCTACTTACAGGTGTAACAGGATGATAAATCCTCTCCTCGTCTTCCTCCTTTTTTGCTTTATTTAATTCTTTCACTGCCAAGCCACTAAAGAGCACTCCAAGCGAGCAGACGATAAGAAATCACAGCCTGTCAGACGACTTGAGATCTAGTCACAGCGTACTGTAGGAACACTACCTCTCTCTCTCTCCTCTCTTTCTCTCCCTCTGCTTTACCTAAACCTTCCCCTCTCTCCCTCCCATCCTCTGACCTGCTCCCTCTGTCTCCATCTTTCTCATCTTTCTTCATCCCTCCTCTCACCCCCCACTCCTCCGTCTCCCTCCCTCTCTCTCTTTCAGTCGCCCACCCACCCACGGGCCAGTCTGCAGTAGCGAGCTCCACTTTGGTGATGTTAGAGAGCAGACACAGCGAGGTGTGTAAGCTAAAGATATACAGTGAGCTTGATGATAAAGATGTCTGACAGCAGGGCTCACATCCTCAGGCTGTTGCCCACAGAGAGCCTTGAAATCCAACGTGTGATGTTTGAGGGAACATAAAGATAGAAAGAAGGAGAACAGACCCAAAGATGTACAGAAGTGATGGAGAAAACTTGCAGTGATTTATTCTTAGGGCCAAAAAACAACACCTCATTTCACCCCGCTCGGGCCAACGAGTCGAAGCGTGACGGTGTGAGAAAAACAGCATGGTGTTATGCATTCAACTCCTAAAACTGGCCAGACTGGTGGACTACTTGACCTTAAAAAAAGGACGTCAATCAGCTAAGTCAAGACAAGTGTAGAAACATAAGCAGGTATGAGGATTTCTGGAAGCTGCAAATGCAACCTTAATTTAAAAAAGTTGGGGGGCTGTGTAAAATGTAAATAAAAACAGAATGCAATGATTTTCAAGACTCATAAATTCATATTCTATTCACAATAGAACAAAAAAATCATGAAACTGAGACATTTGACCATTTCATGGAAAATATGAACTCATTTTGAATTTTTATGGCAGCAGAATATTTTCAAAAAGTAGGGACAGGGCAACAAAAGGCTGGAAAAGTAAGGGGTACAGAAGACAAAATACCTGGGGGACCATTTTGCAAGTAATCAGTTTAACCCTCTGAGTCCTAAACTATTTTTAACCAATGTGTCATCTGGACTTTTTGTCTTAAAAAGGCTGTAAAACGTCAACGCTGTGGTGCACAGTCAAGCTCTTAACATACGTTTTACAAGACAACCTGGACTTTAAGAATATCTGTGCTGCAATACTGCCACTTGAATTTAAAAAATGATTATGAGCTTAAGACAAATGAAAATGCTAATCTGAAATTATTGAAATTAATGAAATTAAAGCTCAAAGGTTCATATTAATGATGAATTAATTCATCTAATTTGTGTAACAATTTCAGAAAAATGTCCCTCAAAAACCTTGAATATCATCTACATCTACAGTCCATAATAACTTCAAAAAATTCAGAGAATCTGGAGAAATCTCTGTGAGCAAAGGACAAGGCTCAATGTCAGTATTGGAAGCACCTGATCTTGGCATCCTCAGGTCCACTGCATTAAAAACAGGTATGATTCTGTACTGGTAATCACTGCATGGGCTCAGGAACACTTCCAGAAGTCACTGTCAGTCAACACAGTTGGCTGTGCCATCCACGAAATGACAGTTAAAGCTGGATCATGTAAATAAGAAGCCAGATGTGCACAGGATTCAGCAACGCTACCGAAGCTCATTTAAAATGGACTGAGGCAAGATGGAAAACTGTTCTGTGGCCAGATGAATCAAAATCCGAAATGCTCTTTTGAAACCGTGGATGTCGTGACCTGTGAACTCAAGAGGAGAGATACCATGCATCTTATTTTTAGTTCTCAAGCCTGCATCTCTTATAGTGTGGGGTTGCATTAGTGCCAAAGGCGTAGGCATCTTGCACATCTGTAAGGAACTATCAACGCTGAAAAGCAGATAGGGGATTTAGGATTTAGAGCAACATATGCTCCCAGCCAAACAACGTCTCTTTTCAGGAAGGCCATGGCTGTTAGCAAGACAATGCTAAACCATATACCACATCCATCACAGCAGCATGGCTTCACAGTGAGCCATGCTAGATTGGTGAGCAGCTAGAGTTCCACATAAGACAAGAACAAACTCCAGCAACTAGTCTGCTCCTTTCCTGGACATTTACTGACTGTTTTCAAAAGAAGAGGGGATGCTACACAGTGGTAAACATGGCCTAATATTTTTGATGTAATGGTAAAATGTCTCAGTTTCAACATCTGACATGTTGTTTATGTTTTATTGTAAATAAAATATGTTCATTTTATAGTGACCCAGCTTTTTTGGAATTGTAATAAAGGAAACAATGAGGCTTCTTTTCTAACCTTGTAGAGAATTTGAACAGCTCCTATCACATCCAACACTTCTAGGTCACTTCACTCAGTTAGGAACCTTCCTAACCAAAAAGGACTATTCACACCCACCCTTTATGAGTAATGCATCAAGAGAATAAAAATAAAAATAGCTACTTTTAAAATTAAATGGCTTTAATGCACAAGCAGATATAATGGTCGAAGGTAACAAAACACAGCATTTCTAAATTGCATGTAACATATTCAGGTAAGACTCTTGTCTGTGGGCTTCAGCATCACATCTGTAATTCAGGATATATGAAGATTGTGGAGATTATATGATATGCTTGCTCTCACTCTAACCAATCCATAATCTGTGTCATAAACCCAGACAATGATCAGCGCCACAGACATCCTATCCACCATCATTTCCCCAACTTTCATCCTAAAGACCCACTGACACAGAGACACGGTGAGAGACTGACTCAAACAAATGTGTGTCAAAGGCCATGGCCAGAGGTGAACGTTTCAGCACTGTTAGCTTCACTAAACAGAGCTGTCAGTCAAAACCAAGAGAAAATGACAGCACAGACCTGGAGGTAAGAGGAGGATCAAACCACTGTGTAAGCCAGTGCTTCTAGTGGCGAGGCATACTGGAGTGCCTTTAGGAAAGTCTAGGTGTGCCTTAGGAATTTTTACAACCACACATGAAAAGTTTGACTGTACAGCAACTTAAGATACTTTTACATGTGTATGCATGGGTGTTTTTTTTTTTATCTTATCACTGATTAAAGTGTTCCAATAATATCGTTTTAAAACTTGTGATATCATAAAGCATCAAAAAATCAGACAACCTCTTAGAAGGCTAAAATTCTTCTGTGGTATTTCTGGTATTTTCTAGTTCTGCCTTTATTTCATATGGACATATTTTGGATACTTAGTTGTGACAGTGCTTAGTAAACAGTGAAAATAAGTGTTGGATCTGCAGCAGTAGATTGCTTTAATAAAAAACTGTGCATATGACAGCTATAGCTGAAATGTTTGCTGCAAAAACATACATTTTAGAGTGTGTTTGTGCACTCCAGTTGTTCCCAAATGGTCTAGGTGTGTGTTGTGGATTTGAACAACCATGCATTCTTACTAAACTATATTACCATACATCAAATAAAGGCAAATAAATAATTATTTTGCACGGATATATAGAGAAGATGTGCCTTGACATTTTGGTTTGATCTTAGGTGTGCCTTGGGCAAAAAATGTTTGAAAATCTCTGATCTAAGCTTTGAGTCTTTCACAGACTCTTTTATCTATGATTTGGCAGATCAGCAAGATACCATGCACATAATAATCTCTGTATTCATATTTACAAAGATAAGGTGGGAGAATATTTTAGAAAATAAGTTGAATATGGAGCTGTACAGAACATCAACACTACCCACTATGACTTGTGTTTGAAGCTGAGAGTGAACCCTCTCACTCACTAAACACTGTCTAGTCTTTAAATCTGTATGATCTGTTACTTTACCTGGACCTCACAAAGGGAACAGCTATTGTTTATTCTGTGTAAACAGACCTCTCATCGTTGTCACCACACAGAAACCTAAAATGAGGGGTTTCTAAAGGTCCTGGCATTATACTTACAGGCTCACTGTTTACTTTAGTGTATCTGAGATATTGTTGGTATAAAAAGCTCTTAAACCACCTGTTCAAGGTGACAGTTTTTCTCTTTTCAGTCTCTTCAGTCTGTATGAAAAGAAATGCCGAGGTCAGAATACACATTATAAGCATGATTATACCCTCATGGTAAGTCTAACCTGGAGACTGCTGACAATATGGCTAAAAATCAAATCCACTATGGAGAAAAATGATGGGATTTTCAACACTGTTGAGCTCTATTATTGTTGTAACTTTGAATCAGGGCGAAAGGGGACAATCAAAATCCAGGGGTAGTAGTGAAAGCTGTAAATGGGACTGAACCCTTACAGCAGCAAAAGGTCTAAAGAAGATGTCTACATGTTAAAGGCTGAAAATATACAAACAAAGGGTTCAGACTTATATCAGTTTAGATTATTTTTGGTTGGCATACATTCTCTTTAGTCATATATCTGTGTGTTTCCCTGCTATAAAGCTGCTCATTATTCCCTGTGCTCCTGCATGCATGCTCACATGTGTAAATGCAGATGAAAGCGTGTAAATGTGAGTGTGTGTGTCTGTGCAGCAAAGTGAACACGATGGAACAGCAGTTTCTATCACGCCCTGCTGCCTTCCTGTAATGACATTGAGTGTATTGTGTTTGCTTGTGTGCAACTTTCTGAGTGTGACCTTTACATGCAGCTTTATTAAAGATGAACAGAATCATGGAGAAGTTTATTAACAGGTATTTCATCTGTGAAAGGTTTTTGCTTTCATCTCTTTACTCTTTTTTTTGGACCACAATTGGCTGATTTACTGAACATTATCAAGATCCATAGCATCTGAATCAATAACATGACTATCGTAAAAAATATTTTGGTGTTGCAAGGCCCTGTCTGCTCTGATGTTGTCAAAATTTTAAGTGTATTTATTTTAATAAAAACTAATGTGCGATAGTACATTGGAGCCACCCTAAAAGATTAAAAATTACGAGGATATGTTAATTTTTAAGAGAAAAAGTCAACATTTTTGAGATCATAAAGTCTGACACTTATAGAAACCATTACTGGAAAATTTGAAAAGATGTAAATTTACGAGAACAAAACCTTTACAATTCTGAGTTAAAAGAGTCTTGACCTTTAACAACAGCAACTCCAAATTTTAAGTTTTTAATGTCAAAAAATGCACGACAGTGAAAAGTAAAAAATATAACCAGAAACTAAACTCAAGACAGTGGTCAATTTTTGGCTTTATACTCTGAAAAACTCCCTTGGTACATATATATTTATGACTTTTAGAGTCAAAGATTATTATTTTTCTATTTACAACTTTTCAGTTGTGCTAATACACTGTTGTAATATTTGATAATTTATACATAGATCTTTTTTGCACGAACATGTGTATGAAGGCCTGTAGTGGTGTCAATACAAACTATCAAAATTGGTGTTTTTCCAACAGAGTCCTAGTGAGGCTTTGCTTCATTTTGGGGGTGCCCAAAGGAAAATGGTTGGGAACCACTGCCTTAAGTCATCATAAATTGGACAGTAAAACAGAAAATGAATCTTGTTCTCAGTTTCCCCAAAAACACACAACAAACAAATTCTGTCCTCCTCTGGAGTGGCATTGAACCGGCCAGTTTCTGTGGCTAAAGATAAAGTTCCTGAAGGCAACTGTGCCCATAATGATCTCTGTCTTCTCGTTAAACTATACTTAACATTGGACTCTATGTTGTAACTGTTCTTTATAACATACAATGTTGTTCACTCACAAAGCCTGCTCTATTCTTTCTCTTTTTGTTTCATCTTGTACTGTAAATTGTATCTTACTACTATAATTGGCGGTGTATCTGTCTGTCTGTGTCAACTTGCACACCGTACCGTTGCTCCAGTTGTCTTTGATACCTCTTAGAAGACTGTTTGGATGTACCACTATGAAATTGGTTCCATAGAAAAAAAATAAAAATCATAAATATGTACAGATTTTCAATAAAATCCTACATTGTCATAATCCCGGACTTTCCCAGTGTTATGAAATGACTGTCGCATGTTATTGCATCTTAGTGCCAATAGAGGGCACCAGGGTAACTTGCAGAGTGGGTGATCATGGCAGAACTGAGAAAGATGGTGCAGGACTGTGACTTTGTGACTCATTGACAGTGATGTTGAGAGAATGATGTTGATGAAAATGAAAATTTTGACGGATCATGTGATCTGTTGGATAAAATTAAGACAGGATGCGGTGAACTCTGCTGTCAGAGGACGGACTGACTTTTTAAAAAGCACTCATGTTTGCATAAGCAATAGAGGCAGCAAAGAGAGACAATGGGGATTTACATGGCATGAAAGAACCTGGTAAATGGAACATAAAGGCAGGATGGATCCATGCTTTCATGTTATTTATGCCACATTCTGACCCTACAATCTGAATGTCGCAGCTGAAATTAAGACTCACCAGACCAGGCGACACTTTTTCCAATCTTCTATTGTCCAATTTTGGTGAGTCTGTGTGAATTGTAGCCTCAGTTTCCTGTTCTTGCTGACAAGAGTGGCACCCGGTGTTGTCTTCTGCTGCTGTAGCCCATGTAGCTTTGACATGTTGTTTGTTCAGAGATGGTATTTTGCATACCTTTGTTATAACAAGTGGTTATTTAAGGTACTGTTACCTTTCTTTTATCTCCAACCAGTCCACCCATTCTCCTCTGACCTTTGATATCAACAAGGCATTTCTGCCTACACAACTGCCGCTCACTGGATATTTCTCTTTTTCAGACCATTCTCTGTAAACCCTAGAGATGGTTGTGTGTGAAACTCCCAGTTTCTGGAATACTCAGACCAGCCCATCTGGCTCCAACAACCATGCCTCTGTCAAAGTCCCTTAAATCCCCTTTCTTCCCCATTCTGGTGCTCGGTTTGAACTTCAGCAAGTGGTCTCGACCTCGTCTACATGCCTAAATTCATTGAGTTGCTGCCATGTGGTTGGCTGATTAGCTATTTGTGTTCACAAGCAATTGAACAGGCGTACCTAATAAAGTGGCATGTTTACCTTCCTCCGACTGATCAGCATCTTAACCTTACCAACCTTTCTTTAAAAGCCTACCTGTCATTGCAGACACTTCTGAGATAAAATGACTTATTTCAGTACTTTAGTCTTGATTTTTTGCCGCTTTTTATCACTGATACTTTCTTCTGATAAGTCAATACAGATTTTTGACAGCAATCTGTCCCTTTCTTACATGTGGGTCTTGGTGAAGCTCAGATTTTACTGGATATGGGAAGGGGGAGCTCCAGGGAAAAAAGGTTTGGGACCACTGCTTCAATGTATGTTCCCTTGAGCCACATCTGCTCCATACTTCAGTTTCTGTGCAATAAAAAATGAAAGCTCTTTTTCTATAATACATGTCCAAGGTTGCATGACTATCAAGCATGAAATCCTCATGCTATAAAAGCCTGCATGTACTGAACATACAAAGGATCATTCAAACATAAAGTATGAGCTCTAGCTGTATGTTTTCACCTTTCTTTATGAGTACATACTGTGCATTTCAGCTGCAAACTCTATATGATATGTCTGTTTTCCTCCACATTTATACATCAGCTACAGGAAATGTCAGTTTATTGTGAAGCTAAAAGCGCCGGACGAGGACGGCCTCCTCCCACAGGCTGTCAGTCCCCCTCCATCACTGCTGTCTCTCACTCACACAAACACACAGACATCCGCTGAACATCCGCACAAACTCGTCTGCACATTTCACTGCAAAGAAATGTCTCCCTCTGCGTTCTTCCCCATCTTCACATCCCTCCATCATTGTTCGCCTGTCACCACTTGCTCTCCTCCTTCCTGTTCACACATCCATTTCGCCTACACAAACACACACGCACAAGCAGAGATACACAGTCAATCTTATCGTCGTTAACATCAGCATTGGAGAGACGACAGAGAGAATAGGAGGATTTTAAAAAATGCCAAAGAAAGCAGAAAGATGGGCTGAGATATACAGTAGACGGATAAACAAAGAGGAAAAGATATGGAGAAAAAAATAGGAAAAACAGACCCGACAGGAAGTGTATTTAGAGCTGCAGCTGTGATGGATGTAATGGTGTTAGAAAAGTTGATTTCATGTGTTAGTCTGACTACAGCTGGATGGCTAAAATACATGTGAAGTCAGTGTTAGTCTGACTGAAGGTAAATATCCTCAAACTGGACTAAAACACCTAATGTTTGGTGGTATTTCATTCAGTGCTCTGAATAAGGAATTGCCCCTTCATGAGTTATTCTTTTGCATATTTGTCACACTTAAATGTTTCAGATCATCAAACTAAATTCTAATCTGAGACAAAGATAACCTAAGTAAAAAAGCAAAAGTCAGGTTTTAAATGATGTTTTTATTTATCAAGGGAAAAAAGCCATCCAAACCTACCTGGTCCTATGTGGAAAAACCATCACCCCCTCAACCTAATAACTGGTTGTTCCATCCTTGGCAGCAACAACTGCACGCAAGTTTTTTAAAGCCATTCAGCGGTGGACTTGCTGGTGTGTTTGGGATTATTGTTCTGCTACATAACCCAAGTGCTCTTAAGCTTGAGGTCAGAAAAAGAGCAGAATTCATGGTTCCATCAATTACATCAAGTCAGCTAGGTCCTGAAGCAGCAAAGCTCCCCCAGACCATCACACTACCACCTCCATGTTGGACTGTTGGTATGAAGTTCTTTTGATGAAATGCTTTTGTTATTTTTACACCAGACATAACGCCTTCTAAAAAGTTCAGATTTTGTCTAGTCAGTCCATAGAATATTTTCCCTATAGTCTTGGGGATCATCAGGAGGTTTTTAGTCAAATGTGAGATGAGTCTTTTGTGTTCTTTTAGGTCAGCAGTGGTTTTGGTCTTGGAACTCTCCCATGGATGCCATCGTTGCCCAGTGTCTTTCTTACTGTTGAATCATGAACACTGACCTAAACTGAGTTAAGTGAGGCGTGCAGGTCTTTAGATGTTGTTTTGGATTCTTTTGTGACCTCCTAGATGAGTGGTCCATGTGCTCCTGGAGTCATATTGGTTGGCCGGCCACTCCTGGCAAGGGTTAACACTGTTCCAAGTTTTCTCCATTTGTGGATAATGGCTCTCAGCCTTAGAAATTTATTTTTAACCCTCTCCAGACAGATAGATGTTAGTGAATTTGTTTCTCATCTGTTCTTGAATTTCTTTAGATGACACCATAATGTGTTGGTTTTTGAGATCTTGTAGCCTACTTCACTTTGTGAGACAGGTTCTATTTAAGGGATTTCTGGATTCAACAGGTCTGGAAGTAATCAGACCTGAGTGTGGATATTGAAATTGAATTTAGCTTTCCAAAAATTGTGGTTAATGACAATTAATTCATGATTTATTGAGGGGGTAATGACTTTTTATAGGGCCAGGAAGTTTGGATGGCTTTTGCCCTTAAACTCCTTATTTAAAAACTGCATTTTATATTTGTTTAGCAATCACCTTTTCACCACACTGCATGTTATTAGATATCTGACAGTAGTTCTAGCGTTCTCTCTGTGGTCAGAAACTGCAGTCTTTATCATCTATTTTTATTTTAGTTTCTTTGACAGTTTTTTCCATCTACAATTTTTCCTCTGAGTTTTTCCTCTCCACATATTTGCTCTTTTTGGTTGTTTTATGTCTTTTTCCCTTCAACATTGACTCGGTCTCAGAGCAGCCTCTTTCTTTCACTCAGTAATGTCTATGTCTCCTTTGGCTGTGCACAAAGCACTTCCACATAGTACGCTTCAAAGGAAGTGAATGATAAAAAACATCAAAAGCATGCATCAACACAGCAAAGGACATGTCTGTTTTTTCTCCCTGCATTATGTGTGTGTGATTTTTTTCTTCTTGAAAGATTTACAGTGTGTGTTTCTGCCTTTCTGCTCTGCTGCGTTCGTCACCTCTGCAAGCTTTGGTGCCACCCAACATCCATTTTCTGACAAATCTGAACATGGATGTGCGTCTGTGAGCTCATCCATGTGTATGCACTGTAGATCACCATGTGTGAAATACATCTCCATGTGTGCATCTATACAGAAGTATGGTTGAGAGAGAGTGAGATTTAGAGGCATTTTGTAGGTTATATAGATCACACATTAATTCTGGAAACTAACCATTTATGTCAGCATTTCCTTTGTTTCTTTTTTAAATAAATATGTAGTATACATTGAATTAATACATGCTTTAAAGGCTTCCCTGTCTTGCTTTTCACTCAACTCCTTTTAAAATTTGCAGAAAAATGTTGGTGGATTTACTACTGCAACTCTTTTTTCCTTTCTAAACCTCACCATTGACACTACAAAGGATAACCTTTAATTATTTTGGGACATTTCATTGGCCTCAGAGCTCTCTGGTAATAGCTGAAAAGTTTAAAAAATCTGCCGGCCCACTGGTAGGCCCTGAGATCTGTAAAGGCTAAGTAGGGTGTGCCAGTTAAATCCACTGTGCATGCACAGCAGAGGCGTGTGGACGCCAATCTGCATGAAGGACTGAAGGCCGGTGATGCTACCAGCACCAACGTCAGTCACACTCTGCAAACCCATTTGACACTGCATACAGAAGCTACGATCCCATGTTCAGCTGTGCTTTTCTGAAATATCCTGCCAAATTAAACCCACAATGCACTGCTTTTTGGTTCACTTTCTTTGGCTCTTGTTTGGTTTGGAGCTCACCTACAGCAAACCAAACTCTGATGCACTTTGGAAGAGAACCAAGACTCCCATTTTTAAGGTTGGTTCTTTGGTCCACACCACAAGTTCAAAGTTTTCCAGAATTTATTTCTAACATACCAAACAGCTCTGAATGATTGCATGCTGAAGTTAAAGGTTTCTTGTCATGCTACCATGAACCTCGTGCTCCAGCCTTCTCCAGGATTTTGTGGTTTGAGCAACTCTTCTCTCTTCCTGTCTGTGCTCATCCTGTGTCTGCAGCTTTAATTAATTTGTGTATGTGGGACTGCTCTCCAGGTTTCTACCCACTCTTGTACAGACTTCTGTTAGCCTTGTGTTATTGCTTTTTTACTAATAAAGTGATCTGAACTGTAGCAGCTCTGCAGTCTGCTGCATCGTCTCTCCTGTGTTTCAGTTTCTCTGTTTGTGGCCTACGTAAAGATTTGTTTCTAATTCCAGTCTGTGCATCTTTATTTAGACTCTGATAGACCAAAGTCTTTCTGCTTAGTCATAGTCCATTGGTTTTTCACCAGCTAATAGTAATGAATAATAATGTGAATTCAAATGATTATGACAAGCTTTTAGAGCATGGATAATTGGTTGTTATCGCATGAAAACATCCTCCTCTAAGAGCAACAACCTTTAAAATTTTATTGTGTCACTGTTTCTTGTCTAGTTCCCCAATGTTTCCATCCATCCTTTATTATTCTGTAACATCATCATCCTCTCTCTCTTCTCATACAAGACAGCTGTTAGCTCGTTGTCTTATTATTTCATACAAATACACACATGGCCTTTTCCATACGAGCACAGTGCTGCAGACATGTAAGGCAGTGTTTGCTACTTTCTCTGCCTCAGACTATTCAAATAACCACAAAAGACACAAGCATTTCTGTCAGCAGATTTGTGCATTAAAGTATCAAAGCGTTTCTTCTGTGACATATTAGACGCACTAATGTGACATCTGTCAGCATGGAAACAGAAAATCTGTCATGCAGAGCATCACAAGTCTTTGTGTCTTTACCTCAGGAAAAAGCAAAGCGAAAAGACAAGAAAGACCCGGAAAATGAGAGGAAGATTCAAATAAGAGGCAGAACAAAGAAAGAGGAGAGAGGACAGTGACAGCTTTAGATTTCTACAGGGTAGAAAGCCACATCAGATTTGTCTCTCTCAAAGTTCTTGAGACCGGTCTCAAGACCAAGACGATTCTCGAGTACTACAACACTACTGTTTTCACAGCATGACATGAACATAATCAATGTTTGCTTCATGCAAATGTGAGACACTTCCCATAACTGAGAGCAGACTGAAAGCAAAGGAACCAGCGTTTGCTGAAACATTTTCAAAGCAGCTGTGTCACGGTAAGTCAAAATAGGTGAGTTCTGCAAGTGTGAGAACCAACCCTAGTGAATGACATCATGACTTTCTAAATACAGTACTAAATAACATTAACATGGAGCAAACAGCTGCTTTAAAAGTCAAAAACAAGAACTGAATAAAACAACAGAAGTAATGGTTATTTGTACCACCAACGGTAATCATTAGATTACCCAAAGCCCAGGGATCAGATCAGTATCAAAGCTTAATAAGTCTAATCAGTGCATCAGTAGCTTAAACATGAGCAACTTCCTAACTCACCATGGTTTATTTGATTGTAAAGTGCATGTCATGATCCAGGTTTTGATTTATTATGTTCTGAGTTTTCCTATGGTTATCCTTTGTGTATTCTGTGATTTCTAGTTTGACTTTGTATTTGGTTTAGGTCTTAGATGTTATCTATAGCCCTTGTGTTTCCTTTGTTCAGCCTTTAGTGTTTTATATAGTCTTTGTGTTTCTGTGTATTTTGGGCTTTTGTTATTTTCCATGTGTCTAGTTTTTTATTGTATTAAGTTATTCCCTGTGTTCCATGTTTAGGTTTTCCCCTGTGTTTCATGTGTAGTACTCCATGTATTTCATGTCTAGTTTAATTCCCTGTTTCATGTTAAGTTTCCCTGTGCTTCTTGTTTTGTTTCATGTTTTAGTTTTACTCCCTGTGTTTGAGTTTCCCTCCTTGGTTCTTTGTATCCTCCTGTGTTTTCAGTGTTTCTGTAGTTTAGCTTCTTGTGTCCAGTTTTCAGTCCTTGTGTGCTTCTTGTGTTAGGTTCCATGTTTCCTGTTTTATTTTGTAGTTGCCTTCCCTTGTGTGTGATTCCAGTTTTGCTTCCTGCCTGAGTTTCCCTCCACTTTGATTATCCTTCACCAGTTTCACCTGTGTCTGATTGTCCACACCTGTCTGCCATTGTTAATCACTCCCTGTGTATATAAGCTCTGTGTCTCCCTGTGTCTGTGTTGGTTTATTGCATATGTCTTCCCTGTGCTTGTTACTCCTCGTGCTTCCTCGTGCTTCTATGGATTTTGTTTTGTTTCTTTGAGTTTGATTCCTGGATTTATTTTGAGTAAGTTCTTTTGTTTCATTAAATCAGTCTTTTGTGTTATCTGCATTTGGGTCCTCCCTTTTGAGTTTTTTCCTGAACCTCGTGACAGTGCAATGATGTTTGATTAGCTTCATCTGCAAGAGAAATAGAGCGCCTACCTTGATATTTTTGTTGATTTTGAGGTCATTTTTTTATGTTTCCTCAGATGCCTCATGTCCCTAAAGTCACACAACCCATAGGTTATGTAAGTTACATTAGTTCTGCTCCGGTTGTCTTAGTTTTTTAAAAATCTACATTCATTTTAAATAGGATTATATAAACAAAGATCTCAGCTATGAGTGATCACCTCATTTAACCAAGAACGTGACAGAGCTGATGGCATCAAAGAGATGATGTCAAAGACGAAGACTTTGCTCCTTTCAAAATAAAAGCTCGTGATGTTTTATTTATTTATGGATTGTTTCATCTGGATTATGCAAGCAGAGGTCCGTTAGGGTTAAAGACCTAATTAACATGACTCATGATGACGGGACACACTGCCTTGTTTTATCTAATGTGTTACGCTCCACCTCCTAGCATCAGATCATGATGTAAGAAAACATCCAGTTGGTCTTACCACATAGAGCTGCTTCCACAGTAAGGCCCATTCCTGCAGCGTTGACGTCACCTCGGTAACGATGGGGTCTTCGAGGGGCACCACTGTCTCATGAGGCCTGAGAGGGGACGACACAGAGGAACACACACAGTGTTTATTCACAGTCACTGAGTTTAATATCAGAGAACAAGTAAAGTAGACTTCAGGGCACAAAGAGCAGCTCATCTTGAAAACAAACACACGTGACGGTCAGAAGGAAACAAGCAGAGAGACTCATTAAAGAGCTGACCTCATCTGACACCAGCGACCTCGCTCTATTGTGTTATTTACATACAGTTAGGCTTTAACAATAGTGCATTATAGAGGATTGTGTTCAGGCATGTCACAGCGACAGTCCACTCACACAGAGGAACAACAGCCTGTACATACATACCCACAATGCTCTAGTTCAGCAGTTTTCAAAGTTCATGGAGGGCCTCCCCTTGGGGCGCCACAGAACTTTAGTGGAGGTACGGAACCATAAACCAGAAAAAAGGTGACTTGCTTTGCTGTGCGCGAGGCTAATTGGACCAATTTATTGTTAATGTAGAGACTAGACTAGAGTCAGCTATTAAAGTTAGGGTTGTCCTGCATTGGTCCTGATGATGCTCAATGGCCACAGTGTTTAGTTTGCAAAGATGTACAAGCTAATGACAGCATAAGGCTGTAAACCCTGAGGTCATATTGAGACAAAAGGACAAAGACTAGAGACCAAATCAGGGAATTTTTACCAAGATGTAAAAGCAATCTTGGTCACTGGAGGTAACGGAGACATTTAGGGCCAGTCCCATTTGTACCCCTTAGCCCTTATCTTAGCCCTTCCCCTTCGTCTACCCCTTCCCCTTGAAACAGTGTGGTAAGAGGGAGGGGGGGGGGAACGTTCCCTTTAGAACAGGGACGCCACTTGATTGCTGTTCATCATCATGCATTGCTGATAAACAGCTGCATCATCAGCGGTGACAATAAAGTTTCAACCATCTTATTCATACTATCTCTGTGTTTATCTTCTCCAAATATTTATACAGTTAATAACCCTGGTTTACACGTATAAATACCAAACATATAAACTCCCGTGCCTAGTATATATAAGAAAACACAACTGTTTTATTTTCTATAATCATTTATAAATGCTAACAATGTTTACATTTATGGACGTCCTTCATAGTCCGTTGCGACATTTTGCAATTGAATGCAGCGCATGAGGAGAAATTCATCATACCCTTTGGTTTCAAGTGTGGTCCTAGAAAATCTTCATTTCAAGGACTATGTAGCCCTTGGCCCTTAGCGCTAGGCCTTGATTCAAAAGAGAATAGGGACACCCCTTCATGTAATGTGAATGCGCAAAACCAAGGGGAAGGGCTAGAACAAGGGCTAAGGGGTAGAAATGGGATGACCCTAAGTGCTGTTAACACTAAGAGAACCTCTGCAGGTGCAGGTTTTAGCACCAACAATGATCCAAAGTTAGGCCTTTCAGACCAGCAGGGCTCTGTGCCAGTTCCAGCTCCTGAACCTTTGAACTGGCCTGCATGTTCAAACCTGGTGTGAACGCGGGCTGGTTCGACAGAAAGCACCTAGGTTCTAATACTCCAGAACAGAACCAGAGCCAGAGCCAGAGCCAGAACCAGAACCATGCCTGTCTGAAAACTCCTAGTGAGTACCAGGCAAGCCTTGAGATAGAGAACGTCCTCAGTTCTGCAATCCTGCATCATCTGCATAGAAGCAAATTCATAGTTCCCACTATAAATAGAACAGCTAGAGTATAATGATCAGGTAGAATTGGCAATAAGAAAATCTAAAATAAAAATATTCAAATAGACATAAATATTTACATTGTTTAAATCTTTTTGTATGGGGGTGGGGGTCTACAGAATAATTTATTTTCTTATAGGGGAGGCTCACTGTCCCACTATTTGAAAACTGGGCTCTAGTTAGTCAGAGAAGTGAAGAAGAGTAGTGCTGGACCAAGAACAGTTTTGGTCTTTAGATCAGTCTTGACTTACTCAGTCTTGGATGGGCCAGACTCTGGATTTTCCAGCAGAACTGGTCAAGACTACAACGATCTTATTTTTTTTGTAAAGTACATCAATTAAGGGGGATAAATTCAGTGGTGAAGAAATGCATTATGCAGTATTGTAAGCATTTTTCTAACATGGGGGTTGTTGTCTTGTACTCTGAGACTAGCCAAGTTAACACATCAAGTAGGTGAAGGAAATAATATGAGTCCTTTGAATTTAACCATAGAAAAAATATTGGTCATCAATATAGGGACATTTTAGTAAAAAAATACATTAAATCTCATCAATATTCATAAAGCAATGCAACATTTTTTGTTTGTCTGGCCAATTAAGGGGGGTCCTGTGTAATTTTCTTTCTCCCCAAGCTATGCCCCTGCACCCAAACATAACTTTACTTGGGCGTCACACATTAGTAAATTAATCTTCCAGGTTTCTATTTTTGGAAATAATTTCACAAACTAATAAGGCTTAAGAGTATTTTTGTAATAGATGAACGAAGGCCCTGTCTAGTTGTGGTTTCACACCTGGAACTTTCCTGCTGAGTGAACAGAACTAACCACTGCACCACTGCACAGCCCAGACTACTCATGTAGACGAAGAAGTGGTGCTCACCCACACAGCAGCTACAAAAATAAGCAGCCTTACAAGACTTCTTCTCCAGTGAGTAATCTGTTACGTGTGAATGTTTCCAAACGGAGAGCTCCACCAAACCTCTGTATCACCTGAAGACAGGACCTCGGCTCACCTCTCCGCCTTAAAAACTGCCGTGCACCCTCGCCCCCCTCCTCTTTACAGACTCCTGAACATCGGGGAGTTGTAGGCTAAAATTGAAAGCTGAGTCACTCAGCCCTGCAGTCAGGAATGAAAGAGTGCCTCTCTTTCTTTCTGATTTACTCTGCCTCTCCAGTATTATTCCCTTTCTCTCCCTCCCTGTCTCATAACTGATTAATTAATAAAAGCAGTGTGCCAGATAAGCTGATCTCCCCACTGAGCTGTCGCTGCCGGCCGCCTGGTGATTTCACCCACATTAGTTACACTTGTTTCTGTCACGCCTCTCCTCCTCTTTTCCTCTGTTCTACTTTCACTCCAGCTAATCCTTCCCCTCCTTTTCCCTCCCTCATTCACTTTTCTCTTTGTCCTGGCACATTTCCATCATTCCTCTCACTCAGCATTCCTCTTCTCTCTAGGTTTTTTCTTACTCCATCGTCTTTTTTCTCTTATTTCTCCTCCTCCATCATCTGCCCACATTACCTACCCGCCATCCCCCGCATTCATCTCTCCAGCTTTCATTCCTCTTCCTCCTTCACCTTACCTGACTTCTCTTCTTCTTTCATGATGCAAATGTGTAGCAAAGTTCCCTCCATACATTTATTACTTTCTCTTATCTCTCTCTCTGAATGTCTCTCTGCCCCACGCTGACAGTTCTCCCTCCATCAGTGTCAAGCTACCACTGTAGCATGTTAACACTTCTATATTTCTTTTTCCTTTATCTCAGTAACCTCTTTCATGTGGATAAAACACATTCTCACTCAGATCAAAGTCAGGTTATTGCTTTGTGGCACTAAACCTCTAAAGTAGCAACCAATTCAGAGTCTGTGTGGTTGTAATTGACATTAATACCTAACAATCAGCCAAATGCAGGTGGATTAAGTCATGAGGGGCATCACAATGACTCCAACGACTCACTTTGCAAAGTTGAATTTATTAATGACACAACTTCTATTTTATCAAAATGCAGGTACACTATATTGCCAAAAGTATTCACTCACCCATCTAAATAATTTAAATCAGGTGTTCCAATCACTTCCATGGCCACAGGTGTATAAAATCAAGCACTTAGGCATGCAGAATGTTTCTACAAACATTTGTGAAAGAATGGGTCGCTCTCAGGAGGTGAATTCCAGCGTGGTACTGTGATAGGACGCCACCTGTGCAACAAGTCCAGTGGTGAAATTTCCTGGCTCCTTAATATTCCACAGTCAACTGAAGCGATTGGGAACAACAGCAACTCGTCCACGAGTTTGGGATGAATTAGAGCGGAGACTGAGAGCCAGACCTTCTCGTCCAACATCAGTGTGTGACCTCACAAATGCGTTTCTGGAAGAATTGTAAAAAATTCCCATAAACACTCTCCTCAACCTTGTGGAAAGCCTTCCCAGAAGAGTTGAAGCTGTTATAGCTGCAAAGGGTGGAACAACGTCATATTAAACCCTATGGATTAAGAATGGGATGTCACTTAAGTTCATATGCAGGCAGGTGAGCAAATACTTTTGGCAATATAGTGTATCTAGTGTGTTTTTTGTTCAATATACAGTACATATGAGACATACAGTTATCTATCCGTTATCTATCCATTTAGTTTAATTTGTCGACTCATGCTGGGTTCCTTTTAAGAGAGCAGCTGGGAAAATAAACTGATGAGCAGCAAGCAGGTATTAGAAGCTGCTGGTGCCTCTTGAATCCCAAGAACCTCTGGATATAGGATCCCCCAGAAGCTCAAAATTATTAGCCCCCTTTAGAACTGACCTTTTAGTGGAGCCATAGCTAAAACCACTGTTGGTCAATAATGTGTCTTAACTTTGCAATGATCAAAGCAAGTCAAAACCAACAGTTATTTCCCAGTTTACACACAGTATAAAAATCTCAGAAAGAGTTTAGGCTGCCATTTGAGAAGGCACCACGCAAAACCAAAAGAAATCCATTTAGACTTGACAAAAAGAATTGTTGATGCTCAAAAAGAAGGGGAAGGATCTACAAAGTTATCACAGCATTTCCAAGAGTCAAGCACTGGAGTGAGAAGTATCAAGAAATTCAAAGAGAGCCAAACAGTCCAGAACAAGCCTGGCAGAGGTAGGAAGAAAAAAATTTCAAAGACCCTGGAAAGAAAACTAGTGAGAGATGTGTCTAAAGACTCCAGAACAACTGCCAAGACACTAGTGAAGGACACAGTCTCAAGGAGACCATCACTAGAGCCCGGCACAGAAATGGACTGAGAGGTTGCAGACCAAGAAAAACTTCACTACTGCAATAGAGACACCTTCAAGCCAGACTGGAGTGTGCTAAGGACAACCCGGATTATGAAGGATTACGAATACTGGAAGTGTGTCCTTTGGCCAGATGAAACTAAACTAGAGCTCTTTGGCCACAGAAACATTGGTGATGTTTGGAGAAAGAAGGCAGGGGCGTGTCACCCAAAGAACACCGTCCCCACAGTGAAACATGGTGGTGGAAGGACCATTCTGTGGGGATGCTTCAGTACATCTGAAACTGGAAACCTTGTCCAGAGGGAAGGAACCATGAAGAAAGAAGGATATGCGGAGATTTAAAAAGAAAACCTGAGGCAGTCAGCAACAAGACTGGGTCTGGGTCGTCACTTTTTCTTTCAACACGACAACGACCCAAAACATATGCCACTCATAGTGAAGAACCACCTTCAGAAGATCAAAGTGAGCGTTAATGAGTGGCCTGCAGAAAGTCCTGACTTAAATCCCGTTATCTGTGGGGTGAACTGAAGACGAAGGTCCATGCCAGAAGACCATCAAATCTGGGGGAGCTTGAGAGATTTGCCAATGAAGAATGGGCTGGGACATGAGGGACCTTGTTGAAAACTACAACAAACGACTGAAGGCTGTTATCCAACAAAAAAGGAGACACTACTGACTATCAGTGCCAGGGGGGCTAATAATATTGACCCTGGTAGTTTTTGTTTTTTGTGGAATATTTTCATTTCTGTGTGCAAAGTAAAATACTGTAAGCATCCAAAATAAAACTAGGATGTTTGAAAAAGCTGTGTTAAAAATTATTTGCTTCATTTATCAGCACTTATAAATACATTTAAATCAATGAAATTTTCATAGGGGGGCTAATAGTTTTGTCCTCATGTGTACATGAAGGCTAATTTTCAAACAGTTCTATTCACTGATGAACGCTGTGCTACACTGGCTTTTGAAGCTCTGTTTGCAAAAACTCTACAGCAAACAATCAAGCAAACCGAGTGTCGGAGCAGAGCACCGTCAAACTCCATACAATGACTTTAACCACAGGGTCATACACAGGACAGCGGTCATTGTTCTCAGTGATGCTGATGGGAGCTGATGGTCACTTCACACTGTAAACAGCTACATGTGTTCACACTCCTCTACTCCACGGTAAAGACACTGGTGATACAGTTGGTCTTCTAAAATATCCAGGAGTACTTACCACAATAAAATTATGTTTTAGTTTTGTGGCCTTATCTTGTGTTCTTAAATCTAATTTAGTTTTCATCTGGTGTATTTTTACACAGTAATATTAATTCTAAAACACATGGACTATAAGCAGAATTATACAGCTGCAGCTTTATAGAAGTAGTGTGTTCATATGTAATATTAGGCCAAATGACAGGGTTGCATTAGCTTTGTTTAGTACAGTAAGGATGACAAATGAGCTAATTTAAGCACAATCCAGGTTGGGATTCATGCAGTGCAGGAGTAACCTACTTTTATGTTTGTGTAAATGGACATGGCGTTAGTGTCACAGACCTGCCTGCTGCACACTGAATGAGAAACAGAGAGAGCTGCAGACAGAGATCACTTTGATTAACATGCATGTAAATAAATGTATGGACATCAATCCTTGTGTGGTCTAAAAGCAAAAAAGACATCTCAAATCGTCTTATTGCACAGGAGTGATTTTCAAACATTTTTTGCACAAGGCATACCAAACTTCAGGCTATAATCTAAAGGCACCCCATTTCAAATCCATCCAAAATTGCCTCTTTAAATTATCTTTCAGTATCTTTAGTTGATGTTAGTTGTAGCGATGATACATGGCTGTTCAAATTCACTTGGGAGCAACTGAATTACACAAAGCATGCAAGATTTATGTTTGCAGCATACATTTCAGCCATATCAGCTTAATGTGATTAAAGCAATATGCTGTAGCAAATCCAAAACTTTTTGCAACTGTTATTAGTCATTGTCACATCAAATTACCCCAAAAACCATAACCTGACATGCCGTTAAGTGTTGCCAGTAAGTGTCCCTGTCCTGTAGGGCAGTGGTTCTCAAATGGTGTAGCAAGGTGTGTACTAAGGCAAGTCTAGGTGTGCAGTGGGAATTTTTACAATCATGTGTGATTATTATGACTGTACAACCACTGAAAAATTGAACAACCTCTGAGAAAATGACAGTTTTCTGTAATATTTTCTTACTGGGCTTTTCTGTCATATGCATGTTTTTTTTTAACCTTGCAAAGCAGATGGATATGCCTGTTTCCGTGTTTCTCACTGGCAAATCCATCTTGCAAAGCTTCCGTCTGCACCGTTTGGGCATATGGAAGACATTAGCGTTGATGCTACTAAAGCGTAAGTTCTATCAGAACTTGACGACATTTCTTCGTTAAAAGAAGAACAAAGAACAGCATCGAGTTGTTTTCTTTTCAAAAACAACACAAGTTGAGTACTGACGTGCCTACTGTTGCCATGGTTCACTTTATGCAGCTTTCTATGGAATTTACTTGTCGGCGCATCTCGGTTTGAGGCTTCCATGTCACGTGTTTTGTTGCTCTGATTGGCCCATCAAGATGTGACAGACAGAATATTCATCCAATCACCCTCTGAGTCACTGTCCATCTGGCATGTCAGGTTGAGTGAATGTACAGCTAGATTAACTTTAAAACTACCACATAAAGGTGGTAAAGTTACAGTACTGCTTTATCTAAAATGAAAGGATATAAACAAACCAAAGGAGCCAGTTTTTCTTCAAAGAAAAGCCAGCTTTAGAGCACACTCAGGCCTTGATACAACAAAGTAGCAGACAAATAAAAAAGTCCTCCCTCTTACGTAAATATTTAACCTCTCTGGTGCAGCACCTTTCCTTATGCTGCACACTTGCATGAGAGACGGCCCCAGGAGTCTGAGTGATAAAGCAGAGTTAAAGTAATCTCAGCTGACGGAGCTCACTGAAGCTTCTAATCCCCCCTCAGGAAACAAACCCTGGTCTCATACAGGACATCATTAAGAGCATCATTAAGAGAGAAGCTTTTAGATGTATGAGTATTCTTTCACTGATTCTCCCGAGGCATTTAAAGCACAAATTAATGTCTTTCTTTTAGGCTTGCCTCTGTGTATTTACTTTGTTGTAATCAGCTGATAAATACACTACATATAAGCTGGAAAAAGGGAATAATCTTAGACACATTTTTAATGTCAAATAACAATTTACAGTGAAATAGGGAATGTGTTGTGATCTGTCTGATTCAGAAATTGATTCTGAATCAATCATGACCCCCAAAATCAGATTCAAATCGAGTAATGGGATACTGAAAGATCCCTATAACCTATTGGCATCAAATTAACACACAGAGGCCACTTTATTAGGTACACCTGTTCAATTGCTATTCAACATAAAACGCTAATCAGCCAATCACATGGCAGCAACTCAATGTATTTAGCCATGCACAACAAATGGGATTTAAGTGACTTTGAACATGGCACGGTTGTTGGTGTCAGACGGGCTGGTCTGAGTATTTCAGAAACTGCTGATCTACTGGGATTTTCACAGTCAACCATGGCTTGGGTTTACAGAGAATGGTCCGAAAAAGGGAAACTATCCAGTGAGTGGCAGTTGTGTGGATGAAAATGCCTTGTTGATGTCAGAGGTCAGAGGAGAATGGGTATGCTGGTTTGAGATGATAGAACAGTAACTCAAATAACTACTCATTACAAGCATGGTACGCAGAATACCATCTCTGAACACACAACATGTTGAACCTTAAAGCAGATGGCTCTGATGCCTCTGATGGCTACTTCCAGCAGGATATTTCACCATGTCACAAATCATCTCAAACTGGTTTCTTCAACATGACAATGAGTTCCCTAAACTCCAAAGGCCTTCACAGTCACCAGATCTCAATCCAGTAGAGTACCTTTGGGATGTGGTGGAATGGGAGATTAGCATCATGGATGTGCAGACAAACCTGCAGCAACTGTGTCATGCTATCATGTCAATATGGACCAAAATCTCTGAGGAATGTTCCCAACACTTCGTTGAATCAATGGCATGAAGAAATAAGGCAGTTCTGAAGGCAAAAGGGGGGCAAACCCTGTACTAGCAAGGTGTACCTAATAAAGTGGATGGTTAGTGTTTTTTCCTCTAAACAAATCATTTGAACTCTGACTCTATTATAACATCTGAAGCCATGGGGACATTTCTTCTCAGCACTCACTCAAGGTTTACATAAAATAATGCAGAAGGACATCCTCTACACTGAGCACTAATCTCCCACTGTTTAGTTGTGCACTGATTAGACTAAAGCCTGTAAATGAAAACGGATCCATTATTTAAAAACCACCATTTATTCTGCTGCTTTCTCCCCTGACACACTAATGAGCACCAAAACTTAAACAAGAGCAATGAAACTTGTGCTCTTTCTCTTAAATACACACTCTTTAAAATACAGCCGCACATGTACACACACACTTACACACTCTATTCTAGACCCACTTGGTCAGTAGTCCGTAACTCTATTTGTCATCGTGCAGCAGCTCTCTGGGTTCAGTGAGACTCTCTCCATGTCTCTGCATTAAAAAGTCTGTGTTTGGCCTACAGGCCTCTTCAAACAGTCAAGGATTCACTAATTCCAATTAATTTACTCTCTCTGCCTTTAATTAAAAACTCTTATGCAAATGGAGGCACGCTCTGTAACTCTGATTAATCTAATGTTAAAAAGACTTTTCCAATCATTATGCAAATGTATTAAAATATGTACTCTTGAACTTGGAAGGGAATCGGAAACGAGCCGGTTCATACTTTATTTAGAGAGGAGTCTCAAAACATCTGATCCCAACAGAAAACAGGAATTCATCAAATTACCTCCTAAATGGCTCTAAATAAAGAGTAGAAAAAACCCTCTCAGCTGTGGAAAATCAAACATATCTACTCATCTGCAGCATCATCTAAACACTTCACCTGCAATCTTAGATGATACGTTCGCAGTGATTCAAAGATTCTGATCATTTTTGTGAGAGGCACTTTGAGGTCTGTTTCATAGCTTTACATCAGTGAGAGAGAACAATTAGCAAAAAGATTCTGTGTTTGGAAGCTGCAGAGGTGGAAACTGATCTGGATTATTTCTGTCTCTGAGGCGAGGGGAAACAAAAGGAAGGAAGTGAGTGATAACCTGATAGAGGGATCAGGCTGACTGATTTTTCTTTGGAGTTAAGGCTGGCAGTCAAAAACAATCAGTCTGTGTGGATTAGGGAAACACTTTAGTAGAGCACAGCGTAAGAAGTTAGCTCTGTTTCCAGCTGTGGGAGCTACGTCTTCCTTCTGTCTTTAATAAACTCAGAACATTGAAGCCACAAAGACAGAAGCAGACGTATAAATCATGATATAACTGGACAGTTTGGTGCACTTACCCTCTGTTGGTGACGATGGCTTTCTTCAAGTGGATGTAACTCGCTGGAAAAACTCCCTGTAAAGACAGAAACACAAAACAAATGTTGAGTTTAGAGGCAAAACACGTAGATTTTTTTGCACAAAATGTATAAATGAACTAAAAAAAGAGTAAAGCCCTGATATATATGTGTGTTTTTATTGAGGAGTACTTAGATTAGCTTAAATATTTTCTTGGGTTTTCAAAGTCAGAGAAATCCTTTGTCTTCATTGTTGTGACAGGATGTGCTGTTTTATGGCAGCTGCCATTAGAGTTTAATAAAATAATCTTATTTACATTAAAATGAGTGCTTGACTGACATACAGATGTTAACACAGCTGCATGAAGAGAAAAGCTGGAGAGGGAGGGAGATCTTGAATAAACATTGCCCCTAACCAGTCATTTGAAACCATCAAAACAGCTTCATACACCATATGGACAAAAGTATTTAGACACCCAACCATCGTACCAAATACATGTACTTTAACATAGAGTTGCCCCCCCCCTTTTTTTTTTGCAGCTATAACAGCTTCCACTCTTCTTGGAAGGCTTTCCACAAGATTTTGGACTGTTTGTGCCCATTCATTCTGCAGACTATTTATGAGGTCAGACACAGATGTTAGACCAGAAGGCATGGTTCACAACCTCCATTCCAGTTCATCCCAAAGGTTCTCACCGGGGTAGAGGTCAGTGCTCTGTGTGGGCCAGTCAAGTTCTTCCACACTGAACTCAACAAACCATGTCCTTATAGTCCTTGTTTTGTGCACTGTCCACTTTGTACACAGTCATGTTGGAATAGAAACGGACTGTCTGCAAACTGTTGCCACAAATTTGGAAACATGGCATTGTCCAAAATGTCTTTGTACGCTGAAGCATTATGATTGGCCTTCACTGGAGATAAGGGGCCTTGCCCAGACTCTGAAAAAACAGCCCCATGCCATTATTCCTCCTCCACCAAACTTCTCAGTTGGCACAATATGTTCAGGTAGGTAACACTCTCCCAGCATCTGCCGACCTGACTCGCCCACCTGATTGCCAAACAGAGAAGCGTGATTGGTTACTCCACAGAACATATTTCCACTTCTTCACAGTCCAGTCTCAGTGTGCTTTACACCACTCCATCTGATGCTTGACTTTGGACTTTGTGATGTGAGGCTTTCATGCAGCTGCTTGGCGATGGAAACCCATTCATGACTCTCCCACCACTCAGGTTTTGTACTAACATTAATACCAGTGAAAGTTCAGAACTCTCCAGTTATGGAATCGGCACAGTGTTGGCAACTTTTACGCACCAAGGCCCTCAGCAGTCATTGACCCTGCTCTGGGAATTTCAGGTTCTTGTACTTCATGCTTGCGCTGCTGTTGTTCCTAAACGCTTCCAATTCCCAACAATAGCACTAACAGTCGACTGAGGAATATCCAGCAGGGATGAAATTCTGCAAACCGTCTTATTGCAAAGCTGGCATCCATCACAGTACCACACTTGAAGTCCCTGAGCTCTTCAGATTGAACCATTTAGGATCACAAATGTTTGTGAATAGAGACTGCATGGCTAGGTGTTTGATTTTATACACCTGTGACTACAGGTCTGATTGGAAAAACCTGAATTCAATATTTAATGAGTTTGGCCAAATACTTTTGGCCTAATTCTAGCCTAGTTCTGTGATTCTGTGACACACTGACACCAGGTGATTAATGTGACCTGTGCCTGAAATCAAAAGAAAACCACAGTTTTAATCAAGAATGAAATGATACATATTTGTTTGTTTATCATGCATCTTTTATGCTAATAATGACTGAAAGGTGCATTTCTGTAAAACAGATCAAACATTTAACCCCCCTGATAAAACAGTTTCAATCTCAGTTATTTTTTGGATTTTGTTTTTAAATCTGTCGGGAATTCAAAAACAGGTAGCCTATACCATAACACGTTTTTCCTCTGCATATTTCTGAATGTAATAATGTTCTGGGGACCAGATGGGAAGATTTGAGGTCTTTGATGTGGTCCTGCCTGAGCTAAAATCATGTAAAGCAAGGACTACCAAGCCTGCAAATCACTGCTGCTGTACATACGCTGCATCTCAGAGGCACACTGTTCAATAATTCATAGAGGGTAGACTGAAGGTTATACTGAAAGCTGCTACAGCATGCAGGTACGTCCATTTATTTGCGATCACACACTGCAGGTAAAGCAAACAGACAAAAACACACTTTGATTTCTGTAAATGTGCATTCTTTTGGACTTCAAAATCAATCTATAGAGGGTTGTTGGGAAGTTACACTGAGGTTTTTGTCTGAGATTTTCTTTGCTGGAGAACAAAATATGATCAATGAAAAGAAACCTGGTATCGCAGCATCATTCAAACTTCCTCCATTTCAGAAACTTTTAAAATCACTTTATTTTTCCTTTAAAGTTAGAAAGCACCAGATGGGAGATGCTGTGTTCACCGGAGGTTTCTGACAAGCCAATCAGTGTCTCTGCAGCAGGTGTGGCCCCTGGTGTGAGGGCCCGCGGTGAAGCTCTGTAGTCGTTCTTACCGCTTAAGAGTAAAATGTAGCATCACTTCAGCATAGCTGGGGTTTAATATTTAAAATGATGTTCCCCCTCTTTTATCTTAAATACTGCATATTATACTCTTCCTCAAATGTGGAAGTAATTAGGCATTTAGTGAGACAAAATCCGCATAGCTCAAGTGACTTGGGAGATATTTTATGGAAATGGTGAGAGAGGGAAAAAAAGAACTGTTGAATTAGCAAAACGTAGCTGCAGCTGCAGGAGTCTACAGAGGGAATCCTCCACACAGGAGGGATTTCATTTATAGATGCTCCTGCATGTTTTAGAGAGGAGAAGACTGAATCTATTTAAGAAGTGTGTTCATGTCTGTGTGTGCTCAGCTGTTTGTTCACATCCTTGTGTACTTCTGTGGGCGTCTTATTTATGTGCTCAGAGATGCACTAGAGAAGGTGTTAACACACCTGTCTGTCTGTGTGCTTGAGTATTTCAGAGGCTGTTTGTCTGTTCTGTAGTGCAGAAGTCCATCCTTCAGCAGTCAGAAGCAATAGTCTCATATTAAAGAAAATTATCCATCTCTATTTTTAAAAGACTGTAAATGTAAGTTTCCTCTTGACTGCTGTAGACTGATGGTCCACTCTTGGTCAGGTACCTTTTTATATGTGCGTGTGTATGTGTGTGTGTGTGTGTCAGTTAGAGCTGCTGTCAGAAGACTGAACCAGTGTGTGAAACTTGAAATCTGAAAACAAGTTACAAAAAAAATTTAGAACATATTACATTTGCTTGAGTTCAAATTGAATTACTGTACATGACAAGACTGGGTTAAAACCTACTATATGGCTGACAGCAATTATCTGGGATGCCTGTTAAAATACCAGACTGATATGTGTTTTGGCAGAGATATTTTTTTTGCAGGTAAGTAAATGTGTTGTCCCTAATGTCTATAGGTTGAGAATCGAAGGACTCTTTAAGTTTTAAACATAAAGCCCTGGCAGCAGGAAACAGCTAACCTGACACCTCAGATTGACTGAATGTATTTCACAGTCATCTGGGAATGCTCCAATAGAAAGTGTCTGGGAAGGGCAGGACTTCTCTGAAAATCTACAGAAGGCAACTAGAGGAAAGTTTAGTCTGTCACATTCATGACGGGCTATCAGAGTGACAAATGACGTAGTGCGCATGTGCTACTCTTGTGCAGGCCACCACTGCCATAGATTGTTAATGGCAGAGTTTCGTGTAAAATTGATGCCGAGGCCAGTCAGGATATATGCAAAAATAACTTCTGTGCCAAAATAAGCTTTTGATGTGACTCTTTGCGCTTGTTTTAAAAAGAAACGTGGTCTTGTTCTGATTAAACTGCCGCTTTCCTCAAGCTACGTCCAAGCTAACAGCTACCGCTCGCAAACTCCTGCTGAAACAGAGCGGGAGAAGAGCAAAAAAATCTTTTCTGTCAGCTGTCATTGTTGCTCTCTGCCCTTATTTTAATAAAGAGATGTTGTCCAGTTCAGACAAAACCATCACTGTGGCTAAGTCCAAGCTAATTCTTCCGCTAGCAGGCATTGTATACAAGCATTCACACAACAACTTACCCTTTCCCTAACCTTGCAAAGCAGATAGATCCGCCCGTTTCTGTGTTTCTTATCCATCTTGCAAAGCTCCCGTCGGAACCGTTTGGGCCCGGTTAGAAAGTGACAGGACCAATCGGCAACAGCCGAGCAGCAAGAGGCCAGCGCAATTATGGCAGAAGAGCTTAGTGTGGTTGCTGCTAAAGCTCCAGTTTTATCAGAACTTGATGACAATTCTTCATTAAAAGAAAAACAAAGAACAGCAGTGAGTTGTTTTCTTTTTAAAAACAACAAAAGTCATGTTCTGACATGTCTACAGTCACCATGGTTCATGTTACTCCCCGGTAGGTGTGCACGCGCATCTCGGTCGTGGCTGTGTCACGTGTTTTGTTGCTCTGATTGGCCCATTAAGATGTGACAGATGGAACATTCATCCAATCATACTCCAGGTTTTTTTTCAAAGCCTCTGCCCTTTCCCAAACGCTTAGTATTGAAGGTTTCCTAGATGGATGTGTGAAACACATCAATCTGGTGTGTCAGGTTACCCTTTCCTTGTAACTCTCACATACTCATGTCAAAGCAGGTCAGCAGAAGAGCCAAAACACTTTTCCAATCATGACAAACTTTTGGTGTTGTTTTTATTCTTTATTTCATGCAAAAATGTGGTCAAGTTGTGGTCAAATTGATGCTATACTGGAGCTATATTTAAGGTAATCAGTGCACTGGAGGTAGCCATTTCAAATGATTTCAAATACAACTAAACCCCGCCAGTACCTACCGCTTTGTTCTCAAATAAGGCTGATTGGTCTGAACAGTGTTCGGTTCGGTAAGAAAATAATGAAATGAAGTTTTTCAAGATGGATTTGTTTCATGACAGAGGTGGAGTCTGGCAAATCCACCTGCTTTGCAAGGTTAGTGGTGTAGTAGCTCTATGGCGCACTGACCTCCTGATGACCTGTTGCTTGTGGATGAGACGGATGTTGATATAGTGATGTTTTGCTTTCAGGAGTCCTTGCACTGTGTTGAATTTTGAAGTTAACTGGATATGTTGCACGTTTTTCTGGCCGTTAAGATCGATCTGCTCTACTTGGACTGACATGTCTGGCAGTGGCCGGGACTGGAAATAGACTTCAAGCAAAGAGGGGTGAAGTGGTGCTTCTGGGACATACTGGAGACAAACCTGAATGTGTCCAGTGGAACTGCAAAGATTGGCGGGATTGTTAACATTTGCTCCACACTGCAAACAGATAGAGCGTATGTTCAAAAAAATCTAGAGAATAGGCTTTCCTACTTTCTTCACGCTGCTTGTATCTCATGGCCAGAATAGACAGAAAAATGATAAAGAGTCATATTTACTGTGTTTTAAAGATTATTCATTTCCACATCAGTACAATAAATTTGTAATGTGTTTCTTGATGACACTGAGGTCGAGTAACACTTTTCCTTAGACTTCAACCATTAAAGATTTATTTCCATGTCGGTAGAATCTGTCACCGGGAAAACGAACACAGTAGAAATATGCATCCAGTTTGTGCTTTTCCAAGTAAAAGTCAGTTTTAGCGTTTCTTTGGAGGAACTGCCTTCATTTGCACAGAATGCGTTAATTCTGAATTTCTCCCAGCTCAGTTTGGCTAAACAATGAATCAGGTCACTGCTAGGGAGAATTACTTACATAAACTTATGAAGAAAGGCAGTGTTGTGACAGCAGAGATATCCAGCCAACATACATCACCCACATGCCTGGTAGAAAAGCCATTATGGTGTGTGCTGAAGCAGATAGCATAGTAGCTGCACGCAGCAAAGCATGCAACTAGTCTGAAATGGATGTTAAGGCTGCTGCTGTTTAGAGTAAAGATCACCCTGATTTTCCCAATGAGCTCTTCTTTACACTGATTAATTCCAGCCGACTAAAGTCTTCAGAGATCTTCAGTGACCTTTAAATTCTAAAGTTTCACTTTAGAATAAAAGCAGCAGGCCAGCTGCCAACACAGTGAAGAACCCCTGAAGACACTCAGGGTGAGTGTGGAGGCTGTGATTTTCTGTGTGTGAGACTTTAGGCTGTTTAGGGTTGAAGATGGGGGCAGCTCAGCTTTATTGCCATTTCAGATCAGAAAATAAAAGACATGTCTGATTATCTGTCATGTGCGTGTCTTTGTGTGTCGGTGTATTTGAGAGTGTCTGGCACTTAGGTGTAACAGATGACCCTCCCACAGTGGGGCAGTGAAGGGCGTTATGTTTGTGTGTGAGGCGACAGCTGATCTACCCTGCCAAACACGCTCACACCTGTCTGCCAGCCCTGCTGACACGCAGCAGGAAGTCACTACACTCTGTCTCAGCGACATCCTGGCTAAATTCCTTGAATCTGTGCTCGACTCACTTCAGTCAAAGTGGCCGTGTGACCGCTCACCTTCCAGCAAATTTGACCAATCAGGGAGGAGTATTAAAAAAAATCCAAACACACGTACATAGAAACACTTTCACAGATAATGACAGGAGCATTTGGGATGGTGCTGTGTAAGCCTGTGCTCAGAAACGATACAGTATGATACATGAACCGATACAGCCGCAAATGCTTGACCGCAGTTTTAAAATACAGTTCACAAAAAAGCCAACAGATGGCAGCAGAAACTAAACAGTCTTCTCACTCTAGAGCAAGAGACAGCTGACACTCACACCAGGGAAGGTGGATCACAGTGTCTATCTACCGCCAGCAAGACTAAAAGCAAAGATACCTTGTTATTTCAGGTTTCTTCAAAGACCTGAAATTCAGGGGTTGTATATGAGTCATGCAAACTTTGCAGTAAACGAGGTAAAACTCTGCAGCAACACCAATCTTCATTGACACAACACTAGGCTAATTAGCAGTTGGCAGTTAGCAACAACAGCTAGGCACACCAGGCTAATCAGTGTTTCACTAACCAGAACTGAATAATGCTGTAGAGTCAAAATTTCCCCTTACTTCTAAACAGGATAAGGAGATTAGAAGCAGCATTTAATGCTTTTTTGTAAAGACATTAGCCAAACAGCGACAATGATAACGAAGGCTTCAGGCAGCTGTTTGAGTAGAGCTGTTTAACCCCAACTCATTGGTGCATCACAAAAAAAAAACAGGTGTCATTTTATGGAGATGTAAAGACAAAAAGACATTCTTTCAAATGCAAGTAGGCTTATAGTATAATGAAATCACAATATTAAAAGAAAAGTATGAAAAACAACAGCAAGAGAGAAAACAGGGAGGGCAGTTCAAAGTTTAAAAGTGAAATATTCCTGTTTCTGCCATTATTAATAACTTATTGATTATAAATAGACTATTATAATTTACTCTAAACTCTGAGGATCTGAATTAAGGTGTAAGCTCCTTAAAAGTACACATTCTCTGTTATTCTCTACAATTAAGGCAAACTGCTGTTGTGAATTCAGAGTAGGACATGTTTATGGGGACATGTATATTACTCCAAATCAGTGTGGCCTCTGTACTGTGCTACCTATCATATCATGAGACTGCAAGACCTCCTGTACAAACCTCAGCTGTATTCTCTGTGACTAACAGATGTGAAGCAAATACTAGCCAACACTCATCCCTTCATGAAAAAGATTAAAAGTTTGATGCAGGATTTATTTTTGGGCTTTTTGCGATTATTTGAGAGTGGGGAGGGGGCAAAGTCACAAACAGGGATGAAAGAGTGGGGACTGACATGTAGGAAAAGCGCATGTCCAAAAAGACTTGACTATGGACCTGATGCCAAATTTGAGTGAAAAACAGACCATTTTTGAAATGGCCAAATATCTGACCAAATAGTCATGACCGCGGCCCTGTCGCTAAATTAGAGGAAGACTTTTTTTTTTTAAATGACTCAAAATTTGAAACAACAGTCATGCTCATGGACCTGTTGTCATGACCATGGGTTTGCCAAAAAATTTGAGTGAAAAATCGACCATTTTTGAAAATTCTTAAATCAGACCAAAAAGTCATGACCACATCCCTGTTGCCAAATTTGAGTGAATAAATGGACATATGCAAAGACTCAAAATTTGAAGAAAAAGTCATGACTGACCTGTCACCATATTTGAGCAAAAAAAATCAACCATTTTTGACACAACTCAAAATTTGACTAAAAAGTCATAACATTGTACCTACCACCAAGTTTTAGGAAAAACTAGACCATTTTTAATCAACCTTAAATTCTACCAAAAAGTCATCACTGGACCGTTGCCAATTTAAGCAAAAATGACATCTGCAGATATAACAACAAACTTGAACAAAAAGTCAGGAGAGCGGACCCTTCACCAGAAAATTTGACAGTTTTGAAATGACTCGATATTGGACCATAAAGTCATGACTGTAGACCTGTCGCCAAATTTGAGTGAAAAATCAATCATTTTTGAAAATACATAAAATCAGACCAAAAGTCATGACCGCACCCCTGTTGCCAAGTTTGAGCAAAAAAATTGACATCGGCAGGGACTCAGAATTTGACCAAAAAGTCGTGGAAATCAGTGGAAACTATTCAAAGTTTTATCAAAAAGTCATTCTCACAGACACACTGCTAAACTGGAGCAGAAAATACACCATTTTCAAAATGACCCAAAATCTGACCAAAAAATCAAAACCTTGGAGCTGTCACCAAATTTGAGGAAAAACTAGACCAGTTTCAGTCAACCTTAAATTGACCAAAAAATCATGACAGTGGACATGTTGCCAAATTTGAGCAAAAAATAACATCAGTGGAAATGATTACAAATTTGAACAAAAAGTCAAGAGAGCAGCCCCTTCACCAGAAAATTGGACCTTTTTTGAAACAACTCAATATTGGATCAAAAAGTCCAAAGACTTTAGACCTGTCACCAAATTTGAGTGAAAAATCGACGTTGGCGGAGATTACTACAAAGGTGACTAAACATTAATGAACACAGAACAGTCACCAAATGTAAACAAAAATATGGTGATTGGTGAGAAGGACTCAAAATTTGAGCTACTAGTCATGTCAGTACTCCAGATGGATTTATTTCACACATCCATCTGGAATCCTTCAATACTCAGTGTTTGGGAAAGGGCAGAGCATTTGAAAAACTTGGAGTGATTGGATGAACGTTCCGTCCTCTATCTTTATGGGCCAACCAGAGCTACAAAACATGTGACGCAGCCACAACTGAGGTGTGTGTGCACAGCTTCCGAGTTATAATTCGAACCATGGTGACTGTAGTCAGTACATGACTTTTGTTGTTTTTGAAAAGAAAACTACTCACTGCTGTTCTTTTTTCTTCTTTTAACAAAGAAATGTAGTCAAGTTCTGATAAAACTGGAGCTTTAGCAGTACCCACGCTAAGCTCTTCTGCCATAATTGCACTGGCATCTTGTTGCTGCTTGCATACGTCACGACCCCGCCGCGCCAGAAAGTACTGCCCCTCGTCGCTGATTGGTCCTGTCACTTTCTAACTGGGCCCAAACAGTTCAGACAAGGGCTTTGCAAGCTGCATTCACCAGTGAGAAACACAGAAACGGGCGTATCCATCTGCTTTGCAAGGTTAGGCAGTTGGCAAATTTGAGCAAAATATCCACATCAGTGGAAAATAATCAAAATTTTAATGAAAAAGTCATAACCATGGACCTGTCGCAAAACTTGATTGTAAAATAGACCATTTTTTTTAAACAACTCAAATTTTAACCACAAAGTCACAACAGGCTGGACCTGACTCGCATACATATCTAAACTACCAGGCCATCTGCGCCCCAAAATGATTAAAAGTTTTATACTGACTGTGTCAACAGCATTTGTCCATTCTTATCTAGTAGGATGAATTTACTTAAAATTATTGAGCTTTTGTTCCATCAAAGAGTAACTTAACCCCAGAGTTTGAGCTGAGGTAATACAGAAGCAGCAGCTTCAGAGATAGAGAGATTACATTAAATACCTTTATGGATGGTATTATTATACAGCAGTTAATATATCTCCTTCTGTGACTTTGTCTCAGGCTCTCATTGTTTAAGAATCCTGCAGAAACAAAGAACGAAGTAGTGCAGTTGTGATGTAATCAGTGTTATTTTATCCTCCCAGCAGAGTAAGAAGCACTCGGGAAATTACAGAGCTGAGTGCATTATGATGCTGGATGTCAGAATTACACAACCTTTTTTCTTACTTACAACAAAGACAAGAAGGAGAGCAGAGGACAATAGTTGTGCTCTAAAGAGAGGAGAATGCATGTGATTGGTTGTGGTTGAAGGATAAACTCCTTGGCGACAGCAGAACAAGGAAACAACATTTAACAGAAAGAGGAGAGGGAGGCAGACCTGCAGGTTTTTAAACTCTCTAGTGACTGAAATACAGTGATTGACAGTTTATCAGCAGCTCATCAGCAGGCAGGATAAAAATGAAACAAAGGAGAGTGTAATTACTGTACAGCAGAATAATAGGGAGGCCACCAGTGGAGTGGAAACAGAAGATAAAGGATGTTCTGTTATTATGAGGGGAACAAATTAAGAAGCACTGCAATGAAAAGATAGCTTAAAGAAGGTAGGGGGCTGAAGGGTTTGATGACTTTCATCAGATTACACAAAACTTAGGGCATAGACACAACCAGGCAGCCTTACAAGGTCTTTGTTTTTCAGACAGAGATACCTTTGATTCTGCACTCTTGCGCTGTGATTGGCTGGAAGTTATTTACCTTCAGAATTTGCTGCAAGGAAGGTTTTATCCCATGTGTTATTTAACCATGAGTAGGGGACTGTGTTTTATTTCCCATGTATGTAGCAGGCATACGTACACATTTAAGTCATTATTCAAAGAAGTTCCTGTCTGCAGTGACTCTGAAGGACACATCACAGCCTCTCTGAGTCTCTTTCTTTCTATTATGAGTCTTTCAGGTGCTTTCCTCCTGTTTCTAAGTCTGTGCATATGCACTGTTTGGCAAAGCATGTTGTGACGGCAGGACAGCCTGCTATTGGTTGTTACAGCCCAGTCACAATGCATTCTGGGATACAAGCAGACAATATGGCGGTGGGCTAACCTGCTAGCTGCCCTAGAAAATGTTCTGTAAGAGCTATGAAGGCGTGGATAGCGTCATTAGAATGGCACAACAGAGAGCATTCAGGGGAAAAACAAGTAAGTGGCTATGAGGCACAGTATTGAACAATCAATGTTTTCAAATGGAATTTGCAAAAAAAGTTCAAATAAAAGCTAAGTGGGCTTTCATGTGTTTTGCATGGAGGACAGGCTTCTTTCCAGCCACTCTGCCATAGGTCAAACCAATGGAGGGCTGCAGTGACGGTGACTCAACACAGGATCTCTGGAGCACAGCCAAACTGACCTTCAGGTTCTTGTTCTCACCTTTCTTACTGAGGCCCTTCTACTCTGATTGCTCAGTGGGGCGTCCAGCTCTAGGAAGAGTCCTGGTCATGCCAAACCTCTTCCATACGAGAATTCTGTAGACTTATCCAGATCTGTGCCTTGCAACAATCCTGTCTCTTAGCTCTGCAAAGCAGTGCCTTTGGCCTCATGGCTTGGTCTGTGTTCTGATCTGCATTGTCAGCTGTGAGGCCTTCTATAGAGGGGTTTGTGCCTTTCCAAATCATGTCCAATAAGTTTAATTGTCCACAAGTGAACTCCAGTCAATGTGTAGAAACATCTCAGCAAAGAGAAATAGGAGGAACCTGAGCTAAATTTAGAGTGTAACATCAGGCTGCAACATAAAATTGTCAAATGTGAAAGGGGTTTGAAAACGTACTCAACTCTTTCTTAATAATTAGAGTTCTTCCTCCTTTTGAGCGCTGTCCTTTGACCCCACTGTAAACAGTGATGGTCCATGCATAACAAGCATGGAAAGGGAGCTGAACATAGCACCCCAGGCAATCATCTGTGCTGTGTGTGAGTCAGCAGACATGGCCCAGGTGGTCTCCGTCCTGCTGCCGTAGATGTGACTGTTCACACTGCAGAGACAGAGGCTCATGCACGTTGTGAGGAAGAGATATTCAGCTCATATTGATAATGCACCCATGCATACAAATTGAATGATTGGGCAAAAGTCTCTAACCTCCAAGGCTTTGGAAGAGAGTTCAGATCAAGTGTCAACCACACTGAGCAATCTATGTCCGAGAGGAGCTGGCGGGAGACAGAGAAGGCCTGTATTTAAAGATTGATCCCTGGATTATATTAATAGACATTTTAATCTAAAATAGAATTAAATCTGAATCTGAGAATCGATTCTTTTAAAGGGGACATATTCTGTAGAAATCCGCTTATTAGGCCTTTCTAACAAAAATAAGTGCCCTTGCCTTTCCACAATCCCCTCAAGTACCAGAAAAATCTATGCCCTCCCTCCCTCACTTTTTCCACCTTTCAGAAAATGTGTGCTAAAACAAACCGTTCTCAGATTTTCCCCTCATGATGTCATGTGGGGACTTACCACCGCCCCCAGGTTTGGTTGCCCCTCCCTCATGGAAGAAAGTTCCACCCTCCTCTGAGCAAGGCTGAAACAGAGGAGTTTTTAGACATGCAAAAATCCAATACTGAAGTGTTTTTTCAGGAACAAAATTCACAGGCATGTTTGGGGACCTCTGAGAACAATATACACTTGTCCTAAAGGGTAAAATATGTCCCCTTTAACCAGTCCAACTGTGTGCATAGCGCAGTGCTTACTTACTTTACTGCAAAGTCAAAATGCACTGTGAATTGACAAACAAGGACACGTGATATCACACCATCATGGTATCAGTATAAATGTCGCAAGACTGCAAAGCCTCATTACAACACCACTGTCTTGATTCTTGTCTGCATAAGTTGCAGGAGAAAACACAGATAGATGTGTCAGTCATGTAAAAACTCGTCCTCTGTTGCACCCATCAGTCTGACCTCCACGTGTCTGTAAGTGATGAGCTGGGATCAGTTCCTCCCACTGAGCTCAGAGGTCGCTCTGAGCCGAGTTTGAAATCAGCTAAAAGAGAGAAACTTCCACATTAAGCCAATTCAATCTGCTTTTGTTTCAAATGACTTCTGAACTTTATACCCTGTTAGATATCTGAGTGCTATGATCAGAGATCATAAGTGCTTTAAACTCAACACAGTGATATTTAAAGTGTTTTTAATACAATATGGTCTCTACATGACCAGGCGTTCACCGCCTACTGTGAATAGAAATGGATTTTAGTGGCAACCGTCTCCCACTTTATTCTGTTTTTTAAACTGTATGTTACTTTTACAGCTGACTTTGCTTTACTTAAAAAACTACAGTGCATCCTAAAACTAGAGACTACAGTGAGTTAAAGAAACCCTGGTTGTTAAAAAAAAAAGTAATGTGACTCAATTACAGCTGATGGATTGTTACAAAGCTTTGACTGCAGACTTCAGCACAGCTTCACCAGGACTGGTTGAGTTTGGGCCAGATGATAAAGAGGTGAAGGCGTCTCCAACTTTTTACCCAGGCACTCAGCATTGAAGCCGTTTGTGAACACGACTCTGAGACATTCTGGCTGTGATATGAACAAATCTTGGACACTTCAGAAACACCACCATGTGTCCCAGCAGCGTCCCAGAAGAGTGTCCCACTGCTGCTCTACTAAAAATAAGAAGCTGGTTTATTTTTCATGGAGTTGCTGTCTGCTGCTCAGAGCAGACGAGGTTGGCAGGATGAATTAGGAATGAGATCATCAGCTGGCGGCTCGGGGGCCACATGTGGCCCGCTTCAGCTTCCAACCGGCCCTGAGAAGATGCTAGGTATTTAAAGTATGTTATTTAAAAAATGAAAAAAATAAATACAATTATATATATATATAAATGGATTTTTTGCCTGTTTTCCCACCAGGCACAACACAGCATTTTAGCATCAGACCCAGTGATTGATAACATGCCAAAAGTATGCAAAAGTCTGTTGGTTCTTTACTCGAAGCTTTTTGATCTTCTTGTAAAAATAATTGAAAGTTTCAGCAGGACTATTCATGTTAAAGTAAAGGTTAAATGTTGTTGCTTTGCAAGAGATCAAAATATTTGTCATTTTTTCAAACATGTCTTATTTGAAAATAATTTGAAAAGTTGCCAACGAATTTATGTGTCGATTCATTGTGTCACACGACTATGGCGTCACTTGGCGTGATGTGGAGCTGTTAACGTCACACAGACGGCTGACAAACTTTACATTTGCTTGGTGTAGTACTTCTCTGATTATAATCTAGTGATTAGCGGAAAAATAAAGTAGATATATTCATCATCAACCATGTCTCATGATGGAGATGAGATGCTAGCGAACTAAAAATAGCTCGTTGTCGTAAAAACTCCAAACAAAACTTAAGTTTTGTTTCTGTTACTATACCAGACTGGATAAAAAACAGCACTGGACTGTCAGGCGTTCATGATATTTGCCTCACTTTGTGTTCTAAATGTCTGCTAAAACAGATGAAAGGAGGAAAAGCTTGAGCTGCAGTCACATGGCTGCTGGGTGTGTGTGTGTGTGTGTGTGTGTGTGTGTGTGACGGAGACAGTTTGTGTGTCTGCCCTAACATTATTTTGACAGCTTTGGAATATCCATGTTAAATTTTTTAATAAGGGACCCCCGCCCCCCGGGGAACATCCGATTCATCAATTTATCGGGAAAATTATCATCAGATTCATTGATGATTGAAATCATCGTTTGTTGCAGCCCTAATGGAAATTGCAAAATTGTTGCACTTTTCTTTGGTATGGTTCACATTCACACTGCTCTAGGTCAAACGGACCAAACCATCTGAATGCCTACAACCTCCACCCATTAGGGGCGCTGTCGTCACAGGTAAAAGGCGACCAAGAAGAAAAGACAGCGTTGTAGAAGACAAAACCAGAAATCTATCTCCTTCCGCCGGTCTTTTCTTCCACATAAATAATGAAAAAACATCGAATTTATGCTGTCTTGGGGTTTCTGCTTTTGCACTGGGACATTATGAGCAGGCAGTGAGGCGGTGAGCTGTCTAGCATATTGTTCTTTACATGAGACTGTCTTGAATAAATCAGCAACGACTACAATGTGTTGCTATGGCTACACAGACGCCAACCGAGGTACTGACATTTATTTGAGTATATTAAATCACATATTTATCTGTATATCATTACGCTTTATGACAATTCCTGCCTTTGGTTCACAAGTTGGCCTGCTTTGCTTTCACACCTCAAACGAACCGCACCAGGGTTCGTTTGGAAGGGGACTGAGACCCCCTGTTTTCAAGCGGACCAGAGACCGCTTGTTTGGCCCGACTACAGTTCATATGAGCTTTCACACCACTCCAAACAAACCGGACTATCTGGGAAAACAGACCAGAGTTCGTCTAAAGCGGACCAATCAGCCCTGGTGTGAATGCACCCAAAGATTGACAGTTGAACACATTTATGCACATTCAAGAATCATCATGTTCAGGACTTTTTAAACATTGATTTGAGTTCATCATAAGTTTCAACAAATGACCATGTTTTCTTTTGTAATTGAACCAATTTTATGCATATATTTCTACAGAAATGTGCAAAATACACATTTTAAAACCATTTAAGAATACTCTGTTTTATGGAAGGCATCACATGACCCCCGCTCAGTGTCTCACGACCTCCCAGGGGGCCCCGACCCCCACTTTGGGAACCACTGGCCTATATGACCCTGCTGTGAAAAAAAAAAAAAAAATGTTGTTGAAAGACAGTGCCTTGGAGTGTTTTTATGTTCATCCTCTCTGTATCCTTCTAGGTAGAGAACAATACACTTTATTAGAATAGAAAATTTAGACCATTATTGTTTAATTCACATTAACACACAATCACACAGACACTTGTTTGGACAATAGCGCCTCTGTTTGGGTATTCATGTTGATGATAAACCATTATTTAGATTTGTCTTGGGGACAATTGTGGGAAGCAAACAATCGTGTGTTTGTTTCACCGTAAACACCTGTTAGGAGATACAATGAAGGAGAAGAGGAAATAATGATGTTTTGTCTGCATTTGAACTCTCTGCCTCTTACTCTTCTCTGGCTTTGGTTTTCTATTTGAATTCTCTGACTCTAACAGTCAGCGTTTCATAGCTTCCATATCTTTCCTCATTGACTCTCTCTCTCCTTATCACAGGTGTGAAGCTATAATTGGTCCCCTGAAGGCTTTTTAAACACGGGTCAGACTGAGGTGGTGTACAGTGTGAGCAGCTGACTGGTCCAGAGGGAGACTGGAGGATTATTTGTGGGTGGATGACATTTTTACTGCATATTTATTCTGCTTTCGTTCCATTCTTTGTTCACTCGTCCTTTATTTCATTCTCTCTTTGTCTTTTTCTTTAGTTTCTTTTTGTTCAAGTGCATTTTTGCTCCTCTTTAGTTTTCTCTCTGGTTTTCCGTAACAAGCTGACCTTTCAGGTGAACTCCTGCTTCAACACCATCAGCTAGATTAAGAACAGCAGAACTCTGATGACCTGCTGCCCGTGACACACACATAGAGGCACATACACACTTTGATCACAGCAGCATTGGTGAAGAGCCCGAGGTGTTCAGAGAGCACTGACCTGTTAAAAACTCTTCATTGTCACAGCTAACAAGGCAGAGCCAAGAACAAGATGTGCTGCGTGTCGGTGTGAATGTGGTTTCTTCACAATTTGGGCCGAATCCTCAAAGAATGGATCACGTACACCAATGGAACCGGGATTTGTGTTGAATTATGCCCTGCTTTGCACCATGAAGACCCTGCATGTACATATGAGGACATGCATTTTGGCTTTCTTACAACAAAGTCGTTTCTGCAATTACAATTTTAGAGATATTTGTCTAGAATGTCCACAGACGTTAAAGTAATCTGCTTTGAATCTGGTGGAAATTTCCTTTAAGTTTTCAGAAATTTTTCCTAAACCAAATTGTGGCTATTTTTGTTAATTTTGAAAAGTTTGATTTGAGTTTTTGGGAAGAATTTGCCATGAAATTTTTTGATATTTTACAGGAATTTGGGACATTATTTTGTACATATCAGTAACTAGGAGAGATTTCCTCTGAATTTCTTTTCAGAGATATGTTTGCATATTAATTAGTCAGTTTGAATTGAGGTTGTAGGATAGATTTGCTTAGAAATTTCTAAGGTCCCTCCATATTGTAGGGGGATTTCCCTCTGAAATTAAATTGATGTTTATGGAAATTTTGGGAACTCGCTTGGATGTTGGGGGTATTTGTTTAGAAATGTTTAATCATCTTCCATGAAATTTTGGTGGAATTTATTTGTAATATGTTGGGAATCTGATGGGAAATCTTTGATGGAATTTCCTTTTAAATTTTCTTTACATTTTCATGGATTTATCCTTATTTTTAGGGATATGTTTGCAAATACATGATAGTTTAAATTGAGGTTTAGGGGAAGTTTTCCTTTGAAATTTTTAAGGTACTTTGAGGAATATATGGGGGCTTAGATATTTTAGGGTGAACTCCCTAAAAATTGGATTGGGAAATCCTCAAAATTTGAGGATCTTTTTCATAAAGTTTCTCTGAAACATTTGAGGACGTTTAAGGAAAATTTAGGTGTTATTGTCATTATAGAGTTTTTGCAAAAATATTTGGTAACATCTTGGAAATTAGAGGCAGTGTTTTATGTTTTGGGAATTTAACAGTTTCAAGGGAATTTGCATTCCACACAAAAGCGTGGATCTCAGGAGGATATTGGTCAAAAACAAAAGACCTCCAATCCAACACAGGTACAAACACACACAGCATTAGGCATCAGAGTGCTCTTTGCACACAAATCAGTGATGAATGCCTGATCATACAAAATATTAGAGAAAACACATCATCAGTAGAATAATTAATATCTTTGAAAGACAGTCAGAAATAGCCGAGACAAGACACTCTTTACAACGTTAACTTTCTCATGTTCAAAAGTGGTGTTTTTGAGTTTAAAGGGGCTCTATGCAAGATTTAGAAAAATATCAGTGTAGCGACACCGCCGGCCATTAGGCGAACTACAATAACATTGTGTTGCTCATCCGCGAAGGCGCGCTCCTTGCTCATGAACGAGCCTCCGGTTTATCAGCTGATACACACGCAGACCAAGGTGATTTACCGGCATCATGTATACAGAGGAGGTAAGTGAAGAAACACTTAAAAGTTCCTCGAACTAAAAATGAAAATGAATTAAGTATATTTGAACCTCTAGTGCAGACACGGCACAAAGGCGATTAAAAAGGACGATATTTTCGCGACCATTTCTATGAATGAACAACTTAGCGACTGAGTGCAGTATTGACCAATTTAATTGTCTTTTTACATGTGTAATGTGTATTGAATGGGACGCATTTTAGAGCAGAAGCAACAGGCTAACATTGCTTAGCTCTGATAATGGTGCCTCGACCGCGGATATCAGAAAGCTGACATTATGTGTTGAAGATATTTTACGAACTAAGTATGAAAAAATAAACTCAGTAAGTTGAGTCCAGTGCTAGGAAGCAAAAAAAAAAAAAAAAAAAAGATGCAGTGTTATCCAGAAAACACTATATGAGCAACGTGACATTCTCGTTGTTTGGATAGCATCTTCGTAAGCAAGCTAACGTGATGTAGCATATGGTTTATACAACATAAAACACTACATTGTATTTCATGGTCCGGAGTGATGCCTCACCTTTTCAACAGAAAGACAGCCATCTCTGGATATGTATTTATCCTGAGCTCCGAGCTAAGGTCCCTCTATTTCTCAAATGCTCCACCGATATTTATCCTCAATCTCCCCCTGCGTCGGTCACACTCTCTTTTAGCTTGATGGGCTTCAGCAGATAAAACTGTCTTAGTTATTATGTTTTCGCAGAGTTTGTGTGGGTGTTTGGGCTGAGCTAGCTGGTCGTTGTCACGCCGTTGTCAGGTATAAACAGAGCAAGGGGGTGCACGCATTACGTAGTACCTGATGTCACTTCCGTTGAGATTTCGTGGAAAATTCAGCCTGAATTCTTCACAGAGAAATGACTCCACAGGCTTATACAGGCAAACAAGGAAGACATAAAGAGCCTCATTCTTCACATCGGGATAAAGTGTGCACCATTATATACTCAAAAGTGGGAAGTTTTAAAGCAAAAATCTTACATAGAGCCCCTTTAACTCCTAATTGAAGTTAACCATCTTGACTCGGGGGTGAGGCAGGGGTGAGGCTTAGTCACTACGCTCTTCAGTACCTGTATGAACTGATAATGGGGTGGTTAACAGGGGCGGTGAACTGTGGACTGTCATTTGGTGATGTCCAGAGCACTGATCTGGACTTTGCAGTCCTTGTAGATGTCCTTGTGGGGGTTCTTAACTGGCAGAGTGAGGAGGCTGAAATGTTTCATTCTGGTAGAAGTCCACAGTTGGGGCCACCATGGAACCTGTGAACAAACCCACTTGGGACTTTATTCTATGTAAAAAGAGGCAAGTTTTCCATTTACTTGACTCTATGATGTTAACTACTATCTACTATCTATCTACAGTTGAGTAAAAATAAATTGGTGTTAAGGTTGTGTGGAGCTGCTGAAGTCAGAACATAAACAACACAAAAAGCTCAGGAATCTGTGCAGAGTATCTTTGAGTGCGTGTCTCTTGTACGACATAAATAGACAGATGCTTTTGTGAGCAAACAATTGCATGCCAGAGTTTGCTGTCATATCTTTGCATGCCTTGTTTTCTTGTGTGTGTCAGTGTGTGCTGCCTCTCTCTCCCGGCAGCGAGGCAGCAGCCCAATCCTGTTAGTTCCACCCTAATCACCTGGTTCCTCCACAAAGAGCTCGCTGGTTGTAACAAATCGCTGCGTCTCCCTCAGGAAATACCGTCCTGCTCTCTGTTCCAGCAGAGAAACTCCACACTGTGAGGTTTATCAGTTTTCAGATTAACGGCCATCAGAGATGTCAAAAAGATCAGATCAGACAACTTTAACCTCATGAGTTATCATAAAGGAAAGGAACGTTTCTGTCACGTTCAAAGGTCAGTGTCAGTCTAGTCTTCTTCTGTGTGTCAAAAAGAGGAAATAAATAAAGCATTTACGCATCTAAAGCATTGAATAGCAATATGCTAACACAAGATGAGCCTTCTTTGGAACGTAAAGTATTAACTGAAATATAAAGATCTTTTCTGTCTATTTTCTTCAAACTTTGGGTGTCCTAATGAGTTCTTTTTTGTCTGTAGCAGCTTTGGCTGAAGTGATAATCATGTTTTTTAGTAGTAAATGTGTTGGTCTGCGCCTCTGTGCCAGGAACACCTGGAGGTAATCTGCAAATATGGCAACAACATCCATGAGAATGAGATGGTGGAGTTTTTTCTTGCTAAATCCCAGTAAGCACAGTCCCTCAAAAAAAAAAAAATAAAATAAAACCAACAAAACAAGCAACTGTCTGTAACACAAAAAACATAAGGATTGCCTGGTCACAATATTTGCTGCAAAAAATAATTTATTGATTAAACTTGCTATATAAATGGGCTTATCAGTTGGTCAGTTTACCTAGCTTTGTAGATCACTGGGACATCCTACAGGGGGCAGTGTAACCTGATGAAAGGAGCTCAGTCACTATCCTTACAAGGCCAGGAACATGCCTTTAATTCCTGATAGAGATGTAAGATAGGCAGTCCTTAATCACAGTGTAGAAGAATGTATTGATCTGCTAAAGCTGTTATTCATAGTATCATCCCATCAATCAATCATTGTTTGTATAGCACCGATTCATAACCAATTTTTATTTTAAGACACTTTAAAAGGAGGGCAGGTCTAGATCGTCCTCTCTACTGTGACCTATTATAATAGACTAGCGTTAATCATCAATATTATCATTAAGACTACACTCTATTATAATAGACCAGCATTAATCATTAACATTATCATAAAGACTATGCCCTATTATAATAGACTAGTGTTAATCATTAATATTATCATAAAGACTATACCTTATTATAACAGACCAGTGTTAATCATTAATATTATCATAAAGACTATATCCTTTTATAATAGACCAGCGTTAAGTTATCATAGCAGTGAAGTTGTCTTGTTAATGAGTGAGGGTAGAAGGGACTGTGGGACTGACAGGCGGACTGGTGAAGTGATGCAGATGTTGCACTGCACCGTTGTGGTGAAGAGGGAGCTGAGCCAAAAGGCAAAACTCTCAATTTACTGGTCGATCTTTGTCCCAACCCTCACCTATGGTCATGAACTCTGGGTAATGACTGAAAGAACAAGATAGGGGGTTCAAGCGATCAAAATAAGATTCCTCAGGAGGGTGGCTGGACTCAGCCTCAGAGATAGGTTGAGGAGCTCGGACATCCGGAAGGATCTTGAAGTAGAACTGCTGCTTGTTTGTGTTAAAAGGAGCCAATTGAGGTGGTTTGGGCATCTGATTAGGATGCCTCCTGGTCACCTCCCTGTGGAGGTCTTCCAGGCCCGTCCAACTAGAAGGAGACCCTGGGGTAGACCCAGAACTTGCTGGAGGGATTATATATCTCATCTGGCCTGGGAACGCCTTGAAATCCCCCAGGAGGAGCCTGAAAATGTTGCTGGTGAGAGAGATGTCTGGGTTGACTTGCCTACCCTGCTGCCACCGCGGCCCGACCCCGGAATTTAGTAACGATTATAGATGTAAGTATGATGTTAAAAGATGACGCAATGATCCCTGTAAAATAACATGAGCAAAATTAATGACAGTGAAAAGAAAGATGCATAACATATATACAGGTGATGATGGAAATGCAGTTTTAGCTGTTTTTAAGTTCACTTTAAGATGAGATAATCATAGTAGAATAATAATATGATAATAATAACAATAATGATTAAAATAACAATAGTATCAGCTCTTCTGCTTCTTGCTATTTTTTCTCCCTCACCCCCTCCTCTTCTGCTTCCTGACACAGCTGTAATTCATGGCTGCAAATAAAGCTGAAACTTAAGATTTAGTCCTTAACAAGATTTCTGTCTTATATGAAGATGTCTTGGTTTTTCTAAACAATCAGCGTGCAAAAAAACATTTATCTGCACATTTTGCACAAAGTTTGTGAACTTTTTTGATAAGTGCAAAACACAGCATCATAAACCTGCAGGGGCTTGAACAAGAAAGAGATCCACACTGCGGATGGGTTTATCGTGCTAAGTCTTTCACATGAATCCCCCTGCAGCTAAAGGGATGCTCGTCTTTCACCAATGCATTTTGACTGGGGTGACTTAAGATTTTTTTAAAGGGTGCCTAGACAGAAAAAGGTCAAAGGACAGACTGGCCTGAAGAATTCCACTACACTGCACACACAGTCCTTCTTTCAGCTGCAAACGCCAGAACATTACAACCAAAACACACTGGTTTTGTAGAGTAGTGGCAACTGATAGTAGTAGCACTGACTCTGATCCACTAATCATGTATTTTTTTATGAAAATCCGCTGATAATAATCAGTTTCCAGTTGGTCGGGGCTCACTCCAAAAAAAAAAAAAAATTATCTTGGCAAGAAAGTGGCTGCAAAAAAAATCCATCTACCAAATTATGTCTTCTTTTGAAAAATCTCAAAAATTCAGTGTCATTCTGTTGACTTTTTTGGGATCTGAGCAACACTGTGTATTTTTTATATCCTGCTTTTTATCACTTTATTTCCTCCAAAAAGAAGGAGGCATCCTCTGATTTTGTGCAGCACTTCACCAGAGTGATTCTCAGTCAGACGAGCGCCTCCATCATCAACACTACTTCTTAACTGTGTTGTTTTATCTCTTTTCATTGCATTTCTCCTGAAGCTACAACAGATGTTGTTAGCCTATTTCAGTTTAAAGTTTACAGGAAAATTTAGATTTCGTCCCAGTAATGATCATCTTAAAGATAATGTTTGTAGACTCAAACAGCTGTTCTTTAACGGGACTTCTCAGAGGATTTTAACTTAAAATTTGGGACCTCCTGCTGCTCCACTTCAGAGAGCATCAGAGGACTTTGTGGTCTTTGATCCGCCTGAAGAAGAATAATGATGTAAATAGAGATTTAACAGATCAAAGTTCTAAATCCTGACATCTCTATTAGACTTTTGGGCCTCTGTTTCTGCTGCAACTACAGTGAAAGAGAGCTGCTGTAAGTGTGATGGTGGGGCCAATGGTTGAAACCAGTGTCGCTCTGTTTACACCTCTCTCTCTCTCTTTCTGTCGCCTGCTGAGCTCTCCTGATCTCTGCTGTTTGATTTGCATGAGGAAACCTGAGCAGTAACTTTCTGGTTTCTATTATCCCTGCTGTGCTGCATCCCATTGCCCTTGCTGTAACCTACAGAAATGAGTGGCAGTGTGCCGCCCACAGCCGAGCTGTTATGTTAGTCCACTATAAGTCAGCCTTCTCTCTGGAGAGGCCGCCTTGGAAGCTCTCTACAAGATCTGATTTTCACTCGCAAGCCAGCTTTTTTTCCCAGTCGACCTTCACCCTGTGTGTGTACCTGCAGGATCTGAGATAAGAACAGCCTTTTACAGACTCACTGTGTGGATGTCATCCCACTCACACTCAAAGAGTACCAGCTGACATGCTGTCTGAGGGATGCACTCAAACTGGTACCACCTTTAGTACGGAGCAGCTGTGTTTAAATTATTGCATGTCATTGAATTCAAAAGGGTTTGCAGTTATTAATTCATTAACTGATTAAAAGACACTTTAATGCTGAATATTTTAAATATAGATGAAGTGTTTTAAGAGATTTTGTTGAGCCCGAATATCAAATATCAGCCTCTGATATGTAAGGATCTTCTTGTTTTTAAAAGCTATCTTTTTTTTTGTCTTTGGGTTTTAAACTGTTTAAAACAGCCACCTTTTCTGCTGACTTCAAAAGTCATTATCCCCCTAAACCTAAAACCTGGTAGTTCCACCCTTGGTGGCAACAACTGAAATTAAGCCTTTATGATAACTGTCAATGAGTCCGTCACATCACTGTGGAGGAATTTTGGCCCACTCTTCTTTGCAGAATCGTTTTACTTCAGCCTCACTGGAGGATTCTCAAGTATGAACAGCCTGTTTAGGGTCATGCCACAGCATCTCAGTCAAACTTAAGTCCAGACTTTGACAAGGCCACAAAACCTTCATTTTGTTTTTAAGCCATTCAGAAGTGGACTTGTTGGTGTGTTTGGGATCATCGTCCTACTCCATAACCCAACTGGCTTGAACTTAAGTTCATGAACTCATGACCGGACATTCTCCTTCAGGATTTTCTGGTAGAGAGCAAATTCATGGTTACACCACCATGTTTGACTGTTGGTATGTTGTTCTTTTGATGAAATGTGTTATTTTTAGTCCAGATGTAACGGGATGCACACCTTTCAAAAAGTTCCACTTTTGTCTCGTCAGCCCATAGAATATTTGCCCTAAAGTCTTTGGGATCATCAGGATGTTTTTAATCAATTGTGAGACGAGCCTTTGTGTTCTTTTTGGTCAGCAGTGGTTTTGGCCTTGGAACTCTCCCATGGGTGCCATTTTTGCCAAGTCTCTTTCTTATTGTTGAATCACAAACTCTGACCTTAACGAGGCCAGTGAGGCCTGCAGGTCTTTAGATGTTGTTCTTGGTTATCTAGTAGCCTCCTTGATGATTTGTCAATGCGCTCTAGGAGCTATTTCCAGAGGCTGGCCACTTCTAGGAAGGTTCTCCACTGATCCAAGTTTTTTTATTTGTGGATAATGGCTCTCACAGTGATTGGCTGGAGTCTCAAAGCCTTAGAAATGGCCTTTCCAGACTTAGTGTAATGCAAGTTTGTTGTTCAATTTTACACAAAAATAAGCTATTAGAAGTTGATAATTTATTGTGTTCGGTTAAATCCTAAAGAGAAGAATTTTGACTTTTATTCTCTTATTCTATTTATTATATTTATGTCTTTTGCTGTTCCAAACCAAGAGATTTGTGATTCTCAGCAGCAATAAGGCTCATTATCTGTTTAAATATGGGTAAAACCAGCACACATTTCTCCTAAAGGATCGTTTGATCTGCTGATATTTGAACATAAGAAAAATTGCAGTCCTTACCACCTTCTCAACCCCTGCAGGCTTAGTTAACTGCTGCACACCTTAAAGTTCACACATTATGCAAAATACACTTTATCAAGTATTTTCTGACAAAAATATGTGTCCCTGGCCTGTCCACAATCCCCCCAAGAATCAGAACAAATGTTTTGTTATGTTTTACAAAGAAAAAATCTGTTTTGAGGATGATTCATAACTTCTGCGTGGAAAAGAAACATCTGAAACCTTTTGTTTGGTGTCAAGAATGGTTGTCATGTTTTGAGAAATTCTTTCTTCATTTTATAAAAGCTTTTTAAGGTGAGTGAGTTTCATCTGGCAACATCAGAATAACATCAACTGTAGCTTCAGGGGAAGTGTGTAGCGAAAAAAGACTCTCTCTGCAGATATCATCATGTCACATCAGTATCAGAGTTACTGTGATGCAAAAAGCATGAAAACAAGATACAAACTCCCACAGGCTGCTGCATGAAGAAAAAAACAGACAGGAATGAAAAAAACAACCAGGCTACCTTTACTGTGAGGACTGAACAACTACAGGTGTAAAGAAAGAGTAACCAGCAACTGTGGGATATTATACTGCCAACTGACACTCACCACATATTACTATTGTATGTGGCGACTATTGTCTCACCTTAAATGGTTTAAGAAATCATGGAGATCACAAATGTGAAGACGATTTTAAACTCATAACCTTCTGCAGGAAATGGTGCAAAGAGGATCCTCCTTCTCTCAGTCTCTGGGTGACAATCATAGATGAGATTTTTGACATTGAGAAACTTGCACATATCCTGGGAGTTAAACAATCAGAATCACAAAGTCTCCTTTCACTGCTAGGCAGACGACACACAAATGTACCGTCCCCTGAGACCAGAGGACCCAAAAAGCCTAGCTGTTGTCAGAGATTTTCTAAATGATATCAACTGCTGGATGGCTCAGAATTTTCTCCAACGCAGTAACCCAAAATCTGAATCAAAAGACCCACCTACCTCATCAAATCCAGATTTTACTCATCATTTTTAAAGCACTTAAGTGTCTGGCTCCAAGCAACTTAACAGAATTTTTAACCCCCTATAAGCCAGGCCGCAGCCTTAGATCCTAGGCGGGGGCCTCTTGGTTGTTCCAAAGTCAAGACTTAAAACTAAAGATGATAGGGCCGTCTCCATCAGGGCCCCTCGACTTTGGAACGACCTGCCTGAGGAGACAGGGCAGGTAGATTCTGTTACCTCCTGTAAATTCCTTCTTAAAACTCATTTCTAAAGACTGGCTTTTATGTGATGCCTGTTTCCTTCCTTGTTTGGTCAGTTTTCTCTCTTTTAATTCTTCTACTTCTGATTTCCCTTAGATTTCTAATTTTATTTTAAAGCTTTTCTTTACTCTGTTCTGTATTTTATGTCTTGATATGATTCTTATTGCCCTTTTATCTCTTCTTCTTTTAATTGATTTCAAGTTTTTTCCCCTACATTCACTTTCATTGTTTTCAGCCTCTTTTTTTTCTTGTATATCTGCTTTAACTGATTTTTCTCATAATTTTATTACTATCTTTTTACCTCACAGGTTCTACCTGTTTAATTTTTGTACTCTGATATAATAATTATTATTGTTTTTTTTTTTTTACTGTTTTGGCTTTTTTTTTATTCCATCCCTTCTGAACATCTTTTATGCTCTTACTTCTCTGGTCCATAGGTCTGCTTTAAGTAATTGGGTCCCTGTGTTGCCTGGATTCATGTAGGTTATATGGGTTTTTATTTTCTTTCTGGGATTTTTATGTTTCTGGGGTTTTATTATGCCTTTCTGGTTTTTATAATGTGTCCCCTGGGTTATTATGATGCTGGCTGAGTTTCTCATGGGTTCTTCTGTTGTTGGGTTTTCTTCTTATGATGCCTTTGTCTTATTTGTGATGTTTTTATACCAACCACCAAGCACATGGATCCATTGAAAAAAATCCAAATTTATATAGAGATGCATTAACATACAGGCCAGTAATTACTGTTTGATTCTGTAATGAAACAACATGTGTACATTCTCTTCCCTCTACAGAGCAGTGTACATTTAAAAATGGATAAGTCACACACTTTTGTGTCAATGAAAGATGAGTTGAATGACCAGACACTACAAAGTGAGTACATTTTAGGGATGTTCATCAGTGACCAGCTAAGCGGTTTGTAGTTTGCATCAGAGTTTGTTACACCTACATGTTTGGTGTCCTTTTACAAATAATGCTATCTTCTAAGCTGTGTATCAGATCCAGATGTAAATACCTAGAAAAAAAGCTGAAATGTTGCTCTCTTGTCTCATATTCATCTGCAGATGTCAAACCCAAACGCTTTCAGGAATTGGCCTCACTGTTCCAATACTTCTTAAGTTGCTCCTGCCTCTTTCTCCTGAAATGATGCTGATTGCTCCAATTATTCTCTAATCAGGAAGCATATCTACCTGAAGCTTAGCAAGATGAATGACAAAAATGGAATCTGGTCAGTCCACTGGTTTCGCAAGATTCATTAAAGAGCAGTCTCTGTGTTTTATCTGACAGCCCAGAAGAAAAGTAGTCAACTTAGAAAAGGCCTGAATAAGCATGGTGCAGTTTTGTTAAAACATCTGCAATATGGTATCAATATCGTATTTAACATGCCTCATTATTAAGGAAAAGCAAAAAAAAAAAAAAAAAAAAAAAAATAGAGAATTTTGTTGGAGCTTTGGAAAGTGTAAATTCAGCCAAACAAAGAAGGAAAAGGAGACAGCAGAGGGAAAATGTCTGCAGTGCATTTACATAAAACTCCAGATTAAAATAGAGAGACAGAGCTGTTTGAGAAGCTCATTCATCAACGTTATCTCAACACAGACAGAGAGAAAGACTCAGAGATGAGGACAGAAAAATAAAGAAGAGTAAATAAAGTTTTTAAGAGGAGTAAAGTTAGATTGGTTAAACATTGTGAGAGGAGAGAACAGAAGCTGCCGGCCTGTCTTACCTTGACATTTGGTTTCCTGGTTGAGAATCCACGGTACCATCCTGAAAAGAAAAACACAAACACGAGTGACTCAGAGGAAGGAGAATCAACGATTCAGTGAAGATATAAAAACAGTGATGAGTCAGAGACTGAATTCGTAAGGACACTTTGGTGTAAAGGTTTCCCATCATGGGGATCGGTGTTTGGACAAGAACAAACCCAAAACTTCATCTGACTAAAACAGCACTGCTGAAGGTGTGGAGTAAAGCTAATCTGAGTTTAAACATGCATTTGGTCAAATTAACAGGTCCGTCTAAAACATTTTAGACAGTTTTTGGCTAAATCTTGGGTGTCCTTCAAACATATTCTCTGACCATTTCCACATGTTTTTGGCAATAACCAGAATATCATCAGTACAAATCTGTCTCCTTCTAGACTGTTCCCTGAATATCTCTGGTGCATGTCATCCCCCTGAAAGTCTCAGAGCACATCGGATCTTTCCACATGGACAAACAATCGTCAGAAACCTCTGACGAGTCAGAATCTGTCACAAAAGTTGACTCAACTTCAAGTGAAACCTTGACAGCTAAAAATGACGCATAACCACAAACTAAATATGTACGTCGTCCTCTCAGACCGTGGGGTCGTCTTCTGTCTCAGCAGAAGCAGCAGAAATAAAAATGACTCCTGCTCCAGGAAATATAGTGACTGATGTCTGTCAGTGACCGAAGGAAGCAAAACAGATTTTTATTTAATATCAAAATGATGCAAATTAGGACTTTGACCTTCCTGAACCTCCACTGTCGACACTGTTAGACAGCTGATTTATTTTTGACGGGAATTTAATACTGCTGGCACCATCTGAATTACTACTGAATCAATCTTCTGACAAACAACAAAACACCATCCATGAAGATTAGTTATTGGTACTATCCTGCAAAATATACAGAATGATATGGACCAGGGGTGTCCAAACTATGACCCGGGGGAGGGGGGCAGATGCACCCTGTGGTTCATTTTTAATTGGCCTGCAGCAAACTCTAAGAATCCAGAGACACATAGTCCTCTCTTGTGCTTGACTGTACTGTACCTCTTAGAGGTAAAAAACAAAAAAAAAAAAACTGCACACAAAAAATGGCTGCCAAATTTTGCCATTTTTCCATGTTTGCAGAGAGGCATTGTGGGAGATATCTACCTTGTTTGACTGTAGACCAGCGGAATCAATTATATCAACTAAAACTATTTGGGTGTTTTCTATGGATGTCATAGTCTGGTGTGTATGTGTGTTGAGAAATTAGTGAGTGTTTGTGTGAGTGTCTAGGTGCAGCAAAGACACACACTGAAACCTGTGCTGAAACAAATATATATTTGAAGAAAACCAGGTAAACCTGTATTTTTGCATCTCATAGCCATGGTTAAAAACATGAATTTTATTATGTTAGGAATGCATCCTGGACTTATGCCTTCAAAGTTGTAGTTTTTAGGGGTTTTCATCTGATTCATTCATTTCTTGTATGATAAATTTGCAGACACATTACATGTTACTGAGCATTCAAGGTATGTGTGTGGGCGTATGCATGTGTGGGCGTGTGTGTGTCTTTGCCTGCAAGAGAGATTTGGTCTGTGTAATCAACAGTTCTCACAGCATTTTCTTTGATTTATGTCTTTGAAGTGAAAAGATAAAAGGTGATTAAACATCCCCTTTCATCAACATGACCTTTGCAACCCTGTCTGAATCATAAATAAAAGTTTTGGAACCAAGAAGCAGCCAATCCCTGCGGAGCAGAGCATAAACAATACAACTTGTTTATACAGGTGCACCTGCTCACACAGTTAGAAGTTTAGCCAGAGACAGAATTATCCATTTCTACCTCTCGGTGTAAAAAAAAAAAAGTGGCATTATGTAATTAAACTGGCATTTAGAGGGTTAAAATTATAAAAATGAATTCAAACTTGCTATACATGATGAAGACTGGAGTTAAGGACCAAAAAGATTAAATATTTCTCAATATATTCAGTGAACCAAAGGGGCTTTAAGAGGGAAAGTGTGATTTTTTTTTAAAAGAGGGCCTGAGGGTTAAAGAAAAACACGGTCTCTTTATGATTTTGGCCAACAGTACTATTAAGCATTACAGTAGCATCTCTGATTGTCGGCTAAACCCGCCTTTGCCTGTGAAACTTCCAAGTTTCCAAAAAAATTTTCAACAACAAATGTTTACTTAATGGAATATGTTTCAGTTTGGAGCATGATTGGACCAAAACACCTGATATAAAAAAAGAAAAAGGATAAAACTGACAAATTTTATACCCTCTTTCCCCAACATTATGTGTCAATTGTTACCAATTTTCCAGAGAACTTGTGAAATTACTTCAGTACCATGGGAAAAGTAGCAATTTATTGCAAGAAGAGGAGATAAAGTAGTTGAAATGTTGATCAAACATTCAAATTTGCTCAGTTTCACAGTAAAACAGGGTATTGATGCATGTCCAATAAGGACCTCAGGACTTATGCCACAATTTTTTTTCCAGACACCTAGCCGCAACCCACTGAAGACTGCTCCACGACCCACTTTTGGGTCCCGACCCACCAGTTGAGAACCACTAGTGTAAAGCACACCAATACTGGACTGGGGAGCAGTGGAAATGTGTGCTATGGAGTGACGCTTCTCTGTTTGGCAGTCAGATAGGTGAGTGTTGGATTGGTGGATGCTGGGAGAATGTTACCCTTCTGAATGCATTGTGCCAACTGTGAAGACGGCTGGGCTCCTTTCTAAGTCTATTAAATTTCAAATCATACTATATCCTATATTGCATTGGTTTTACTAACTAGAAATCAAAGTGGTGCAGTTGTCTTTATATTTTGTTGTATTTGGCCCATCCATCCATCCATCTTCTTCCACTTATCCGAGGCTGAGTCGAGGGGGCAGCAGCCTAGGCAGGGACCAGACTTCTCTCTCCCCGGCTACTCTGTCCAGCCGGGAAACATGGGCTGAATCCCAATTCTCCCCTTTAACCTCAATCTTAACCCTTGGTATTGAGGATTATCACTAAAAGAAAGATGGCAGCAAATGCGGGGAAGAAATCGAGCTTCAAATGTAAATTTCTTTGTTAATAAAGATCTAAAAATTATGAAAATCACTCCACTATCTTAGTTTAATGTTATTCTATGGATTATTTTCCTTTTTGTAGCATAACATTTACTTTTATTTTTACGATTGTAAGCCGGTTACTGTGACGTTGCGGACAAGCCTTCGAGTTACAGCTGGTGTTTCGCTTTAGCTACTGGCCGTGTTATATGGTGACTTCAGCTGAATATGTCCGTGGTTGTGGTGTTTACATGTTATTTGGTTGAATAATAACACGTTCTTCTTATTCTTCCTCTGAATCGACAGACTATTCAGTTTTGGCACATTACTGCCCTCTACAGTCTGAAATTGTAACTGCTATTAAGGGGTGTCCCATTTGTAAGCCACAAGAAGGCCCTTACACTTGATTTTGAGGGGCGAGTTAAGACTGAGGGTTGAGCTTAAGGGTAAGATTGAAGCTTAAGGGGAGAATTGGGATTCAGCCTTAGTCTCTCCAGCATGTCCTGGGTCCTCCCTGGGGCCTCCTCCCAGTGGGACCTGCCCGGAACACCTCACCAGGGAGGCGTCCAGGAGGCATACAGACCAGATGCCCGAGCCACCTCATCTGGCTCCTCTCAACATGGCCCTCAGTGAACAAAGTCTGGACAGCGCCATTGTGAACAGAGGCGCTAATAGCTTTAAAATTCCCTTTGTGAACCCGTTCACTGATGAAAATCTCTCAGGCTGCTTTTTTTCTTCTTTTCTTCTCCTTATAAATGACCACAAAAATTCAAATTGCGGCACCTTTCACGACACATTAAACTCCCTGATAATCAGACATTATCTGGTCCTAATTGAAAATTTAGAAAACTGCTTCAGTGATACTAAAAACCAACTCTGCATCAGCGCTGATGCTTCATTTTCATAACTTTCATCTTATCTTCCTGCCAGATCATGAGATCCATTTCTCAGCACTTCTACATAATCTGATATGAATATGGAGATGGAGGCTTAATTGGCCGTTTAATTAATAACCAATCAAGATTCATTCATCACCCTGGTTAAGATGGCTGTGTTTACTCCCCAGTCCCTCATCTATATGGAAATCAGAGTGGAGCTGAAGCAGCCGTGTCCCTGCTGACTTCTGAGAACTGTTTGAGTGTTTACGTATTTTACTAAAGAAATAAACACCAGAGGACATAAAGCCAGAGGGAACTCTATTGATTTAGGTGTGTTTTTTATGAGTATTCTGTATTTGTGAAGGCAGAAATGCCATCAGGTTTTGTAAATGAGCTCACAGGTGCATGTATGGCCCTCATTTGTTCGTTGTCACACAGCCTTTCTCTGAAGAAGACTAATCATCTTACCTCCCGCTTCCAAATGACTCACTAAGAGGTTATTAGAATAATCATTCTGCACTGTTGTCAAAATAATTCACAATAATCATGGCTGTAAATCATCTGTAAGCCAAGGGCAGAACTCAAGGAGGCACTTTAACACAGCTTCAGACCGAAGTCATTATGAACACGGTATTATACAGCAGACACAGGTCTCCATCAGGAAATCTAATCAGTCTTCAATGACACTTCATATCCCTGCAGGGCTCACCTCAGCCTGGGTTATGAAAAGATTAATGGGTTGTTGATGCTCTAATGTGCTCAGAAAGGTGGTTTTTATCACTGTTATGGGTTAAGACAGTGATTCAGTAGAAGTGTGAGTGCAGCTGAGCCACCAAAATACACTTCTGATCAAAATTTTAAGACCAGTTGAAAAATCGCAAGAATTTACATTTTTCACTGTTGGATCTTAAGAAGGTTCTAAGAGAGCTTCAAAATGCCAAAAGAAAAAATGTGACTAAGACATTTTGCATTGTTCTTAAGATCCGACAGTGCAAAATGTATAAAATGTATAATCCTTGCAATTTTTTATCTGGTCTTAAAATTTTGATCAGGAGTGAATCTCACTGAGGTCAAAGAAGACTGAAAATAGTTTAACTTTGACTAACAAGTTTAAAACAATGGATGCAAAAAATGCTGCTGATACCCATACTTACATGTGCATCTACAACTATAGAATATCATGTAAAAGTTAATTTTTCCCATATGGATCGATTGATATCCCATCGACATGTCTTCTATTGAGGAAGCAGAGTCTGGGGGCTCGGGTGTGGGCTCTATCTCTGGGGCTGAGGTTGCCGAGGTGGTCAAACCCCGGTGGCAGGACCCTGGGGGTGGATGAAATCCGCCCTGAGGGTGTATTCCAACTGTAGGGGATCACATTTCTCAGCCTCCCTGGTAAGGTTTATTCAAGGGTCCTGGAGACGAGGGTCCATCGGATAGTCCAACCTCGGATTCAGGAGGAGCAATGTGGTTTTAGCCCTGGTCGTGGAACATTGGACCAGCTCTACACTCTTGGTAGGGTCCTGGAAAGCGCATGGGAGTTTGCCCAACCAGTCTACATGTGTTTTATGGACCTGAAGAAGGCATTCGACCGTGTACCTCAAGGAATCCTGTGGAGGGTGCTCCAGGAGTATGGGGTACCAGACCCCCCATAACGGCTGTTTGGTCCCTGTATGACCAGTGTCAGAGCTTGGTCCGCATTGCTGGAAGTAAGTCAGACTTGTTTCCAGTGAGGGTTGGACTCTGCCAGGGATGCCCTTTATCACCCGTTCTGTTATGGACAGAATTTCTAAGCGCAGCCAGGGTGTTGAGGGGGTCCGGTTTGCTGGCCTCAGAATTAGGTCTCTGCTTTTTGCAGAAGATGTGGTTCTGTTGGCTTTATCAGGCCGCGACCTTCAGCTCTCACCGAACAGTTCGCAACCGAGTGTGAAACGGCCATGGTCCTCTGTCAGAAAAGGGTGGAATGCCCTCTCCAGGTTGGGAATGAGATCCTGCCCCAAGTGGAGGAGTTCAAGTATCTCAGGCAGTGATGCAGTCTCTGCATCGGTCTGTCATGATGAATAAAGACCTGAGTCAAAAAACAAAGCTCTCAATTTACCGATATACTTTCCTACCCTCACCTATGGACACGAGCTGTGGGTAGTTACTGAAAGAACGAGATTGTGGATACAGGTGGCAAAAATGGGTTTCCTCCACAGGGTTTCTGGGCTCTCCCTTAGAGATAGGGTGAGAAGCTCGGCCATCCGAGAGGGACTCGGAGTAGAGCCGCTGCTCCCTCCGTTGAGAAGAGCCAGATGAGGTGGCTCGGGCATCTGGTCCAGATGCCTCCTGGACACCTCCCTGGTAAGGTGTTCCGGGCAGGTCCCACCAGGAGGAGGGAAGACCCAGGACATGCTGGAGAGACCATGTCTCTTAGCTGGCCTTGGAACGCCTTGGGATCCCCTGGGAAGAGCTGGACGAAGTGGCCAGGGAGAGGGAAGTCTGGGCTTCCCCGCTTAAGCTGCTGCCCCTGCGACCTGACATCGGATAAGTGGAAGAAGATGGATGGATGGACGGATGGATGGATGGATGGATGGATGGAAGTTTATTTTCCCTATGCAGTGCAGCAGCAGTGCCATGGACTGATTGACTCTATAACATATTACATAGATGCGGTTTTTAGTGGGCTCTTTTAGACTGATATTTTATAATATTCTAATATTCTGAGATAGTGGATTTTGTGAGCTGTAAGCCGTAATCATGAAGATTAAAACAAAAAAAAAGTCTTTAAATATTTCTCTTTGTATTAGATTATAAGGACCTAGAATATAAGTTAGTTTTACTTTTTGAATCAAATCACAGAAAAAACAAACTTTTTCATGATATTATATTTTCTTAAATATGCACCTGTGTACCAAAAGTTAGGAGTATCTTACATGGCTGCTTCTAGTGGAGGAGGTAAAAAAGGGAAATGTGTGATGTTGCACTGGCGAGTCATTCTAAGGATAATAATGGAAAAGCATTTTGATTAGATATAAGGAGGTCTGCCCAAATTTTCATGGCATCAGTACACAGAGAACTTTTAATAATCCATCCTTTTTCCCTGAAACTTTCCTGCCGTTGACTCTGACTCTACCTACTCAGAAATGAGACTTCTTCAGCCACCAGCAGCTCCCACATCCACTCCTAAGTGTCCATGGTTCATACTGCTGACTGTGGAACCTCATATTTTCCTCAAGCTGTCATTGATTATGGTTATTTTTTTCCTACATTTCTGATATAACACCAGATTAAAAAGCTCAAACATAATCTTTACGCCACTGTGGTGCCTCAAAAATAAAACAAAGTGGTGCATTGATGCTCACTGATAATGAGCAGACAGCCTGTAACGATCTGGTTCTGGCCTGGATGAGAGCCGCTGATGTTAGTCCCCTTGTTATTCCTACTTTGACTCACAGAAATCAGCAGCTGGAGTCAGGACTGTGTTGAAGGGAAGTGTTGAATTTTCCAGATAATGAGTGAGAATGAGCTTCATTAACCATAGCACAGCCGGGCTCTACCGTCAATCTGACACCACAGGATGACTGTGTCTCTATAACCCTAACAGGGACAAACCCAGAGGAATATGGAGGCACTGGAGATGGGGGAAACATTCGGTTAATTAACTCCTTCCTTTCCAGCCTGATGACTGAATCATAGTTTCAATCATTCACAAAACAATCACTACTTACTCTCACAAAGTGGCGGCCCATTTAAACACAATGTGTTTAAATGGGTGCCGGTTTTGATGTCTGGAGGTGAGGTGTCTCACGTCCTCTGACACCCACCCGAGCCTCTTTAAACACATCATAGTGTAGCTTTCTTTGGCTTGCTAATTAGCATTTGTCTCACCAATTTTAATGCAGATTTCAATTTAGGATTAATATTCTTAACTAATTCACTCACTACAAGGTTTGGAGTTTTTTTTAATCACTACTACTCTGACCAAGACTGAGGAAGATTACTGCACAGCAGCAACAGAAGCCAACATTAGGAGTCTATGCTACTAAACAGCTGATGGAGTTTGTCAATGATTCAAAGGTATGCTGGCTGCATTTAGCTTAATGTCTTATAAAGACTACTGCTAGAATACAGAGAAGAGCTACATGTTTAATCTACCTGTCAGCTCCTCTCTCTGTCATGCTGCTCCTCCTGCTCTCTCTCCTTTGGTCCTTTTGGCAAAGAGCAGGTTCCAGTGGAGAAATATCACAGAATCTGAATTTCCGTCCGTCCAGCACGGACATTTTAATCTTGTCTCGTCTTTGTAACAAAAAGTAATCTACTTCTCGTCAGAGATTTTATCATCAGTATTCTATTTTTAGCCCATCCTCGTCCCATCTTCCTCGTTGAAAAAAGGACATTAAAGAACATTGTTCGTCATAGTTTTGGTTAACAACATTAACACTGGTTCAGTATTGCATTATACTAAATCGTGCAGCACTAAAGGCTACCAGAGTGGTGCCTCACTATATCTGATGGAGTCAGCACAGAATGCTGCTGCAACCCAAGAGTATACATCTGGTACACACTAAAATATTTTTAAGATCTTAACTCTGGTACATTAATGCCGTTAACTCCACTGCTGCTGGCAGAGCTTCACCTTCACCATCCTCCTCCTCCTTTCTTACCTAAAACTTTTGTTGCACCCTTATATTCTCTTTCATGCCCCTACAGAATAAATTGCTGCTGAATTAGACTGCATTGCATTCAAAATGCATTGGCATAAATGTATCTACTAATATGGGGGCTCTAGTAATGCACTCCCTGCTAAGTCAGAGCATGCTGCTTGACTTACCTAATGGAGTCTTCAGAGCAGAGCCTTCACCACCAAGTAATACTGTATATCCGGGGGGTTTAATGCATGAGTGTTCATGACTAAAAGAGGTTAACTCACCAACAACCAATCAACACTCTTGAAACTCCAAATCCAACCTCAGAGTAAAGATGCTAATCGTGGCTAGCTGTTAGCTTTCTGCTACATCTGTTGCAGTGACAATATTGGACCAGACTGCCACGGATCAACAACTTTCTCCTCCATTTCTGATGTCCATCTAAACGTTCTGCTTCATATCTACAATCGTTGCCACAGCTGTGTTTGTTGTGCTAATTAGTTTGCTGATTTTAAAGGGTATGAGAGATGACGCTCTGATTGGATTGAGAGACATGGCACCCCCCAAAAAAAACACATTAGGCACATAATCCATCCTCTCCCTGCCTCCACCACAGGCAGCACATTTATGCCATCATAATACCGTCCTGTGTGTCATCACTACATGTTCAGCTGCTCACAGACATACCTCAGAGTTTCTACTGAGAAAGTATAGTGAGTTTTTAAGATGCAAATCTCTCCTTAAATGAGCTCTCTCTGCCCTCCTGCACTGTGTGGAGCATTTCTCTGCTGCACTAATGCCAAATGATCCTCCCCCAGACAGAAACTCAATGACTATAATGACAGTGATGGGGAGATGGCAGGCGAGCTGCAGGAATGCAATCCCAGAGCTCTATTTTAAAAATATAGATTACACTCATAACACTTGAGAATGCATTAGACTTCGATTAAGGGCCAAGCAGCAATTTAAAGTCTGAGATTCTGACTCTTAGCACTGTCAGCATTACTGAAGGGCCTGGGCTAAGAACAGCCTCTCATTATTCTGCAGATGCTTTTCAGCTGGAACAAATCTCTCTCAGAGCTGCTTCACTTACTGTGGATGTCCAGGAGAGAGCTGCCTATCGGTAAATAACTGCCTAGTGTTAAGCAACGAGAATGTAGAGAGGAAACCTGATGTATTATCACTCTTCGATCATTTCTTTCCCTACAAGAAGAAGAAATGTTGGTGAGATTCAGCTGTCCTAATCCATAAAAGACTCCAAAAACATGTTCATGTGTTTATTGAGATTGTACGGTGGTTCAGTGGTCAGCACTGTCACCTCACATCGAGAAAGCTCCTGGCTTGAACCCCTGGTAAAAGGGATCTTTCTGTGTGAAGTCTGAAAACAGAATCACCCCCAAAATATGTTTCATAAATCTGCGCAAAGCAGAATGTGCTACGACCCATTCTAATGATGATGGTTTTTGTCATTTTAGATAAGTAGTAAAAAGAAGTTAATTTAGTCCATTAATGGAAATGAGCCAGTGGTACTTTCTCTGCAGATATTTTGTGGGTGGTTACAGCGATAAATATGGGCCCTTCAAATTAGTTCTACCCACACATGATGTGTAACAAACATGACAACAAAAGAGACTTGGCTGAGTTAACCCAACAAATGTGTGCTGCAACATCTCTGCTTTGCTATGCTGAAGTTTAATTTTTGAGTTTGGAAGTAACTAGGAAAGGCCTTCTGAATGCAATAAAAAGTACAGAAATAATTTAGATGGATCCTTGACATTGCATGAATTTGGTATGATGAGCAGCAGCTTGCCAAGAAAAGGTAAGCCATGTGCAGAAGTAGTGCTAAAACATAGTAATAAAGTAAGACTCCAGAATGTGAAACACACTTAACAAACACTACTCAGTGCATCTGTGTGCTTGTACATTGTTGAAATAGTGTTTCCCCAGGTACATGATGCAAAAAAACGTAAAGGGGCAACGCAGAGTAACGCAGTCAAGAAGATGTCAACATTTAGTGTCTTTAAGGCTGCATTAAAATTTAAAGCAAACAAGCATTAACATAGGGTGCTTTCACACTAGGCCCAGTTGTTTCGAAGTGCGCTGCAGCACGATTCCTCACCCTCTCCCCGCTGGGTTGCTTTCACCCACTTGCGTATGTAGTCAGTCTGATACAGCAGGTGGTGGTATTCATGTAGCTGGTGTACAAACCTGCCAAGGTTGAGAAAGAAGTAGCTACCATTGCACCCATTCAGGTCCTGACCAGATCAAAGATTGTTTTTACTAACCCAGCAAAAACGTCCATCCTGCTACCATGGATGATTTAAAATCACTCTTTGAGACACCAGCAAAGTCGCTCTTCAAATCTACACATCTACTACAGCTCAGAGGATTAAATGGGCTTGCTATGTGTGGATATGGTGGTCTTTGAGGTGACAGGAGACTTTTATTGCCTTTGCATCCTATCTCACTGACTCCAACTTGTGTTCATCCATGAGGTGAGTCATAACAGACCGTTTGTTGTCTTGATTCTGATGATTGCTACCTTTCATTGAGGAAAAATGTGAACAAACCGCAGCACCTCTCTGGAACCTTTTTTTTTTAATGTCTGTCAGCCCACGGTGCTCCACAGAAAACACTTGAAAGCACAAACTGCATTTGGATCTTTACTCACTTTCACTGCTGTCTGACCAAGTGATTAATTCTCCTGCTCACTTCTGTGTGTCTATAATTGCTCCAGCTGCGAGCGTTTGAAGCATCATCCCCGCTCCCGCTCTGTGTTTTGCTACAAAAAGACCCACCTTCCTCTGCCTCTGATTGGCTCTAAGTCTTAGCTGACCAATCCAACTGACGAATGCAACGGATATTAACCAGTGAGTGGCAGAGTAGGACAGTAAGGATGAAAATACGGAACAAATTGCGTCCTGTGATGCCTCAAAACGGGACGCTGCATTTAATTGTCACGGAATGATTCCGTATTTTAAGGGACGGTTGGCAAGCCTAATCATGCCTGAGACCAACTGCATTCACACTGACCCAAATGAACTGGACTATGGGCACAAGTGCACTTGGATCTGGGACCAGGCCCCTAGTGAATCCTTGGAGAACACAGTATAGAGGCTGCAAAACAAATATAAAAGGTTTTAATTGAGCCACAAATCTCCCTGATTGATAATCATGTATGGAAGAAAATGTTGATGTATAATTTTAATTTCAAAACATATGAGGTGTTGGTTTAACCGAGCTAACTCCTCAGTCAAGCAAAAGTGACCACTGAGGCTGAGTGGACCAATGCAAGAAACTGTAAGCCTGTGAGCTAAGATATCTCCTTGAACAACATGAGCCAATCACATTTCTTGCAGCTACATGATGCATTCATACATCTGGCTTCAAGACCAATAAAAATCATGACATGTTGACTTTCCTGTTGTTTCACTGAAATTTATACAGCTCTAACTTGGAGAAATGATGAAACTATGCAAGGTTGCCCACTACCCTCAATGTCATCTATTTTTATTGTTTTGATTGAGAGCCCCCTGGTGGCAGAATTTCCGTACTGTGCATTTACAAATTGCTTTGCATATTTGAAGATCTGTGTTGGACTGATGAATGTCCACAACTCAATTTGTTCTGCATAACAGCTCCATAGCACAGACTGCATAATAAAAAGCTTACGTGTCTTGTGAGGTTATGGGAGTTTTTTCTACAATATGTATTCTTTATGTTTAATTTTGGACTCTTTGACTCCGACAGAAGAAAACAGTGTCCCTGAAAACTGAAACGTAATTGTCTGTTCTTAGCAGAGATTTACTTTCTTTAGAGCAGCTCTGTGACGTTAATTAATGCTTTAAAAACTCACACTGCAGTGTTTGAAAATGTGATTACAGGTTCTCAGCTCTTATGTCTGACAGTCTGCCAACAGGTTTCTACTTTGGTAACTTCTTGGTTAATGTGGTTTATATGCAGAAGGATAGAGGGAAAATTTTACACTGTGGGAAATTATCAAGCAGCTCAACACTGTATTTATAGCTCTCATTCCTGTGTGTGATGGGATTTAGCCTTGTTAGTGCACAGCATTGTTTTAAACCTAATTTAGCCATGGTCCAATTAACTATACACTGTCTATAAAAGTATTCACCCCCTTGGATAGTTTACCCTTTTACTGATTTAATAAATCAAACATGGCCAATATAATTTGTCTTTTATTTGACAAAAAACAAACACAACTCTTTGACACTGTTAAATGTCAAAGTGAAAACAGATTTCTTCAAATGAATGCCAACTGAAAAAATATCAAATGTAAAATACTGTGACTGCATGAATATTCAATAGTCCTAATTCAACAGAGGTCCAGCCAACTGGTGCTAGAAGTCTCACTATTAGTGAAATGGGGATCACCTGAGTGCAGGGAATGTGTCTTAAGTGATTGTAGAAATACACCTGTATCTGGAATGTTCAGTTGCTGGTTGATCGGTATTCCTGGCTACCATTACACCATGAAGACAAAAGAACACTCCAAGCAACTCAGAGAAAAGTTACTGAAAAGTAGGAGACTAAGAACCCTATGACTACCCTGAAGGAGTTGATGGGAGGGACTCTACATACAACACCGGTTGGCTGGGTTCTTCACCAGTCAAAGCTTTATGGGAGAGTGGCAAAGAGAAAGATGGTCAAGAAGAAAAAGGTTCTTTGCTCTGGTGAGACCAAAATGTTTCTTTCTGGCCATCAGACAAGATGCCAAACACTGCACATCACCACAAACACACCATCCTCACTGTGAAGCATGGTGGTAGCAGCATCATCCTGTGCAGATGCTTCGCAGCAGCCAGGGCTGGAGGGCTTGTAAAGGTAGAGGGTAAATGAATGTGGAAAAATATAGGAAAATCCTGGATGGCTGTAGTATTTAGTCAGCACGAGAACTACGGCTTAGGAGAAGATTTACATTTTAGAAAGACAATGACACGCAGTGCAGTGAAAGCTACACAGAAATAATTTAAAGAAATCAAGGTGAATGTTCTGGAGTGGCCAAGACAAGACCAGACCTCGATCCAATAGAGAATTTTTGGCTGGGATTGAAAAGGGCTGTTTGCGCCTGATCCCCGTGCAACCTGACAGAGCTTGAGCAGTTTTGCAAAGAAGAATGGAGTAAAATTGCAGCGTTTAGATGTGCAAACCTGACTGAGACCAATACACACAGACTCAGAGCTGTGATTGCAGATCAAGGTGAATCTACTGAACACTGACTTGAAGGGGGTGAAAGTTTATGCAGTCAATTATTTTACATTATATATTTAATCTAATTGACATTAGATTGACATTTGAAGAAATCTGTTTTCAATTTGACATTAAAGAGAGTTTTCTAAGTCAAACAGGAAAATTCTATTGATTTATAAAATTAATAAAAGGGTAGAACATCTAAGGGGCTGAATACTTTTTATAGGGAGTGTAAATCAATGTTTGCACTCAAGGTTGAAATGCTCTATTAGATGTCATTTTCACCTGAATCATAAATCCATTGAACTTTTCTATTTTTACTCACTTTTGTTTGAAAAAGCCTAAGAAAAAGCCTTTACGTCACTGTCTTCTCCAGCCCTGAAAGGATGTTTACAGTGATCATTTATGCCTCAGTGATGCTGAGTACTGTTAATAAAATGATCAAGGACACCACTGCTGGATCAAACATCCACCTACACTCTACCTCATGAAGGTATTCATCAGACATTCTTCTTACCTTCACATTTCTCCAGAATCTGAACCGTCTCTCCCACCTCCAGAGCCAAACCCTGAGTCACCGAGCCCCGGAAGTTGCAGATCACTGAGGAGACACAAAGAAGAGAAGATGAGATTATGAGTAAATCTGTAAAGTTTGAGAACAAACAGCCTGAATGCCAAAGCAATGGTCTCATCTGTTTTCACCCCCTCCTTGTCATCACCATGTGTCTGTCCCGTGACAGCAGTGTGACGTTATATCATCACAGCCTGACTGAACCCGTCCTGGGTGCTCTCTGTACCAGGCATGTTCATATCCTCATCACTGCATCGGTGCAGCCGGAAAACAACAGAGCGCAGAGATCACTGTCAGTCACAAAGTGAAAGGTTAAATACTCAGATTTCACAGTGGGTGAGCTGGATTCCTGGTCAGCTATTAAATATAAATCAGTCAGAAGCGAAAGTACAGGGATCCACAAAACTGAGCAACTCCACACCATCAGTGAAACAGGAGCCAGAAATCCACTTAAAGGGAGAGAAAAAACATTAACTACTGAAATATTTTTATACAGTCAAAAGTTAATCACATTCACAGATCACATCTGTACGTTATATGTTGAGATCCTGGGGTTGTGTTACGAGATAAGATATTTAACATTTCATATGTGTAAACAAGTAAAATACAAATGTGTGGAATATTAAATCCAGGCCAGTCTAATGCTGGAGGAAGATGAGGATGTCAAAGCTCAATGATGAGAAAAGAAGCAATACTGCATATGAAACGTGAAGCAGCAGAGAGAGGTCAATTTAAAGTTGTGTACTTATTTATAAAGAGAAATCTAAATATCACAGCTCTATAATTTAAGCAGTTTATCCAACAAATAATTAATCTGTATACTTCACTTCCTCAGTAACAGTGTTTCTCACATGGAGCTCTCAGTTTCCCTGTGTGAACTCTGGACTACTACAATTTCTAAAAAGTGATTGATAAAATGTTAGCCATTCCTGTAGTTATTAGACTATAAAAGTGTTGAATCAACCCACGTCCTGTACAAGACCACCCTTAAGGGGGGACAAAGGGGAGGACTTTCTGGGGCCCAGTCAAACTGGGCGCTCATGGAGGTCAGCAAAACAAGGTCCATTGTAAAGTGAAGTTAAGCTCTGGTGAATTCATTGTAAGTTTTTACCTGAATAATATCCAATCTTATCAAAGCAACAAGTATTCTTAAGTATATATGCCAGAGTATTTACCTTTCTTCAAAATGTAAACCCATTTTCTTAAAACAGAATAAAATTGTTTAAAATCTGGAAAAATGGGTTTAACAGTGGCAACGACAGGCAGAAATTGGTGAAAATGGGCCAAATGAGGCAAAAGTGGGCAGAAATGGCAGAAATTAGTTAAAAGTTGCAAAACAATGAGAAAATGCGGTGGCAAAAGAGGTAAACATGGGCTAACAGAGGTAAGAAAAGAAAAATAGTTAACTGGGCAGAAAAGGTGGTGAAATAAGAATAAAAACTGGTCAAAATAGGAAGTTGGCATAAATTGGTTTAAAGAAAAGATAAGACAGATAAGAGAAGATATTGCCATTCCAAAAAAAAAAAAAAAAGTGTAAACAAGAGCAAAATGGGCAAAAATGTCCTAATAAGGAGTTAAAAGTGACAAAAATAGATTTAAAGTGGCCTAAATGGGCATGAAAATGGTTTAATGTGGTTAAAATGACATAAATGGGCAAAGAGGGTAAATAATGGCAAAAAGAGAGGTTTATAGCTAACAGGCAGAAAGTGGTCAAATGGGCTAAAAGGGGCAAAAACAGGTGGGAAGTGTTGAAGAGGGGTTACAAGTGCAAAAATGGATTTGGATTGCAAAAAGGACGGAAAAGAGTGTGAAATAGGATTAAAAGTGGCAAAAAAAAATGGGCTAATAGTGCAGAATTGTGTTTAAAGTGGCAAAAACAGAGAGGGTGAACAAAGGCAAAAAAAAAAGTAAACAGAAAGTTGGAAAAATGGTAAGCCTAAACGGACAGAGAAAGTGTGCAGAATATATGAAAAGTGGCTCTAAAAGCTGGCTCAGACTATACGATTGTTCATGACGGCACCATGTCAGATTATGCAACAGCAGCAGCTCAGGGAACTCTGTAGGCAGGCCTGCTCCTACAGAGCAAATTTATGAACTTGTATATTTTGAATTTCTACAAATGATCACTACAAGAAAAATTGTCTGCATTGCTTAAGTTTGAATAAAGCTTACTTTAAAAAGAAAGAGCTGGAAAGACAAGGAAAATATTTCTTTAGCTTTAAACTAAAATCTGACTTTAAGTATTTTTAGGTGGGATTGAATGACATCCTTTTTTTCATACCTTTAAACCCTCCCCAAATTTTACTGGGGTATAGGGTGTTACCACCAGGTGTTTTAAATGCTTTATACAAGCATTAGCTGGTGCAAGCATGATAGTGATAATAGCTTCAAATAAGCAACAAACATCATTTATCTACATTTCACATTTAAAGGGGGTTGAGACAAGTTTAAATGTTTTTAAATGTTTAAGTGCACACAGCATTTATGGTAATTAATAGCAAAAACGTCATCATTTCTCATCACTGATCCATGCACAGAAAACAGTTTGACTTTAGAGATGACTCAGCTTAATGCTAGCGCCGCGCCAGGCCATAGCATGCAAATATAAGTATGTGAGTGATTTAGCTCTTGTTGAGGAGAGGGTCGAGAAGCTGGTGTGAAATGACCCAGACTTATGTACTTCAATGGCTCATTATGAATTTTGTTACGGACTAGTCCTTTAACTATGACACAGTTTGTTTAGGGAAATACTGTGCGAAGGGGTAGTGTAAATTCAAGTGAGATTTTAAAGCATGAGTTCCAGACTTGCAGGAATTTAAGATTTTTTTAAAAAATTACTGCAATGACGTGGAAATTTCCACCCTGCACCATTAAATGCAACCTGAAGCTTTTCATTTTAGCTTTGCAATGATAACGTTGCAACTGTAACTGCACAAAAGTCTTTGTTCCAACATCAGTTGTGAGCAAACGTCAGTGCCAGCATCTACAGAAGGCCTGTGCTGCAGTTTAGACCTTGATAGGTGTAATACAAGCTTATAACCAATGTGCCTGGAAGCCTTTACTCTTTCCTGTGCTGATAAATCAGCCTGTGTTTTCATGACATGTTGTTCTGTGATTGATAGATCAGTATGTAATGTACCCAGACACATTGACTTTTCCTCCTGCCAAAAATGATTCACACTAGTCAGGAATAATTGGCTGAAAACTCATTTCAAAGTCTCTACATATTTAAAAAAGTTTGAAACCACTTGAAAGTTTTTAGAGATCTTAGGAAGGACATTATTATCAGCACTCTGGTAAGACAAATAGAATAGAAAAGTAAATGGCACAGCAGGGCGTCAGAGATGATTTTCACTCCTAAAATACAGCAGCTCTCAGGTCTTATCTGTGATGTTGAAGCAGAAGTGCCTGAAGAGCCAGATTCACTTCTGATGTCTGTTTTTAATGCAGGACAAACACGAGAGGACGAGATCTCTCTGCTCCGTCTGAACGAGCTGGTCGGATGTGAAGCGCCTTTGTGTTCGAAGGCCGTACGTCTGATGTCACTGCAGTTTATCTGAGCTGTTCTTCATCACTCAGTCTGTGAGGATCAACCTTGGACACAAAGCAAACTTTATGAGCGAGACACGATCACGCTGCTCAAGGCCTCATGACAGACGCTCCGACTGCCACCAGTGCTCCTCTGCCATTGTCTCTGTTTACAGAGCATTGCTGTTGTTACGAGAAAACCCTAATTCTCCTTCTGCCTTGCATTTTTATGCTTTCAAGCTTCTTTTCAGCTGTTATCTTTGCATGAACTGTTTCAGTGGAGGAGTCTAACGTCTGCTGTAGCAAGGTCAGCAGGCAACTTAGAGAGAAGATGACTCAGTCTGTTGGCAATAAAATTTATCCATTTAACTAGTTGGCTCCAGTTTCAGTTTACTGCTTCCATGTGTGAATAAGCTATGCTTGGACAATATGATGTTGCAGAATGGCAATATTCATCGCTTTAATTCACATGTCACTGTAGAAACATGGAAAGTAATGAGCTTTTAGTACAGCATTGCATGTGCATGTGGCACCAGACATCACTTGAAAACTGCGGGGAAACAGAGATATTAATTCAAACAGTGCGTTTTGGTCATGTTACATCATTAGAGAAATCATCTCTTAAATCAGAAAAGTCCCCTTTTTTTTTGCATGGTCTACACACATTTTGCTGACTTTCTGACAATTTCGAGAGACAGCATCCTAAACTGCAGAACAGGTTAGAAATCACAGGTGAATGTGGCACAGGCAGATCTTATCCTATTGTGGTTGCAGCCGATATTATTCTGCTTCTTCCTGGATTAGCCAAGTCATTTATGAGCCGCTCCATCTTGATGCACAAGAATTATCTGTCAGGATAACAGAATTCGAGAGAAACTTTTTAGTAGCAGAGTTTTTTGACGGAAGGAGATGGGGATGTCTGCAAGGTCTGGACCTCGGTTATCATTTAAAAAAGGTGTAGACAGTGTAATCAATGAGTTAAATCTGTTATTTACATGCATGTTGTTAGAAATGAACCCAGCCTGCGGCTGGTGTGCGGCAGGCTGTGTGAGTGTAACAACAACACTTAGTGTTCTTTAATAAGTGTTGTTTCCTGACCCTTTATGAATACATTCAAGATTATATTAGAAATAATTAATATTAAAATAATAAATCATAAAGCTGCAGCTGTGGGAAGTCTCTTTATAGTCCACATATTTTTTTTATCGTAAAGATTATTTTGGGGGTTTTCTTGCCTTTATTCGGATAGGAAGCTGAAGAGAGACATGAAACGGGAGAGAGTGGGAGGAAGACATGCACCAAACAGCGCTGAGACTGGGAATTGATCCCACTACCAGTCAAAGACTACAGCCTCTGTATATGGGCAATCTCCCATGTTTTAAAAGTGGCCTGATGTACACTAAAATAGATGTAAAAACAAGGAAAAGGGCATACATGTCGTTATCCTAAAGTGGCACAAATTGGGTCCCTAAAATCGACCAGAATGCGGCAAAGAAATGTCTGGTACTTAAAATATTCTGGGACCCCATTATATGATGGTGGAAACAATACATGTCAAATATCACAATATCTCAAGCATTAACCATCAACCATTTTTTCCATATCCCTTATGAGGCTGTCAACTTCTATACCATACAATAGAAGCTTTTCTTGACCCCCAGGGAGCAGTGAAAGAGTGTGACATCATTTGAAATCTATAAATATGAACCCTCTGTCTGGAGCTGTGGTCAAGTTAAACATGCAGTAGCCATTCCTTTTCTCTGAGAGAGGGCCCAGAATAAATATTATATGGACTCAAACTCTTGACTTCTGAGTGTCTATCATCACTGATGACTGTAGATTCTAATGATGACATCCAGAATTAAATCCATCATCTATTTATACAACTGATGGCCCAACAAAATTAAAATCCACACAAATCCCTGCTATTACTGGTGAGCAATGATATCTGTCCTAGCAGTGCACATGTCTAACACAGTTACATAATTTATTTCTGAGAAAGAGCAGAAACGTCCCGAAATGATTCTCCTCAGATGCAGGATGAGTCAGTTTCAGCATCTATATGCCTTTAAGAGTGATTATATAAGACAAAGTGTGCATGGCAGTCAGAAATAAATCACCACAGCATGTTAAAGCAGGAGAAATGCTGATTTACAATGGTTAAAATTAACATAAAACTGATATAGCAGCATTTAAGAGCACTGGTAAAAACTGTTATTGCAGCTTTAAAGGAAAAAGAAGGAACATATACACAGTGAGCAAAAATACCAAAGTGACAAACAGCAGTCATTTAAACAGAACTTTAAACATATTTTAAAAGCTTTAGTCCTAAGTTTCTCATGACACAAGGCTGCATATGTCCTGTTATGGATAGTAGTTTTGGGTAATTCACTCTCTGAATATAGTGGTAAAGGATTGGGATCATGTCTAGCTGCCTGCACCCCCAATCAGACCCGCCCATAGAGCGGACTGGGCCCCTGAAAAACCCAGTAAATGGGCCCTCCCCAGTTGGGATTTATTGATAATGTCAACAATGCATATGTGTTGGATCAGTAGCATGGCTGCTAGCATCCTGGCTAACAGTTGCTTTATTATGAAGCTGAAAAGTGTGTTATTGGGTTCTAATGTTGTTATTATTTATTAGTGCTACTTTTAATGACTTTCACCACCTTTTTCCATCCATTATTGCTACATCTTTTTGCCACTTTTCACATATTTTCGCCACCTTTATTTTTTACTTTTTGTCATCGTAATCCTGTTTTCGCCCTTTTCACCCATTCTTACAATTTTTGCAACATCTTTAGGCAACTTTTTTTGTCTCAGCTGCCTTTTTCCTTATATTTGTACCTGTTTTTACCCATTTTTGACCGTGCTTGCAACTTTTCCCACTTTTTTGTCATTTTGACCCATTGTTGACCATCTTCGCTACTTTTTGTCACTTTTTCCACTTTTAAACCATTTTTGCCTCTTCTTTTTGTCATTCTATACCCATTTTTATCACTGTTCCATCATTGGAAACTTTTTGCCACAAGAGCCCCCTTTTTTAAACCATATTTTGCTCATTTTTGCAACTTTTTGCCCATTTCTACATTTTTTTTCATTTTTTGGTTGCTTTGACAAGAGTTGTTGTTATTCAGGTAAGAAAATTTATTGTTATCACAGCTTAACTTTATAATGGACCGTGATTTTGCTGACCTCCATGTGCCCCTAATTCAGCTGGGCCCTAGAAAGCTCTCCCCTTAATCCCCCCTTATGGGTAGCATAAATAATGGATGGACAGATGCAGGATTTGTGCCATAATTGAGAAGCCCTATGATGGGCCAAGGGATTTAAGTAAAGATCAACTCACCAACATGCAGAAATATTGACCAAACTATAACACTAGTGTCTAAATGAGGGTGGAATTAACTCATGATAAGCAAACACAACACTTCAGACAATAATCAGTAATTAATTCTGCTATTAGCCCTTTGATATTTTGGCAGGGAGGACACACCTAAAGGCAAAAGGATCATTTGCATCAGCCTCTGTCTGCCATCGTCTATATGTCACTGACAATGTCTCTCTTTCTCTCTCTCTCTGTCATCGCCATCACTCTCTTACCATCACTGTCACGCTCCGAGCCTCCATTATTAATGCCGTTCAGTGCTGGATTGTCACCGTTTTAGCTTCTGTCATCCCCCTCGTCTCTGTCATTTGTTCACTGTACCTTGCTGTCATCACCGTCACTCGGCGGTTGTCGCTGGCCTTGTCAGTCTGTCATTCATTTGACGAGTGTGTCACACACCGAGCCTGTTCTCGCTCCGTCACGCTCCCTTGACTGGTGCTTTGGGACCGAATGTGGTAAATGAGTATGATTCAGAGCTTTATCCATGAGAGGACCCACATGGAGCAAACATGGAGTTCACACCGAGTTCAAAAGACCTGTCACAACCCCAGAAGTGCTCTTCAACTTTCCAACAGTCTTCTCCTGAATACTGGCCTCATTAGTAGTCTCTTTTTTCATCTTTTTACATAAATTGTCCTTCCTACTGTCACACATGACTCGTGTTTTTGCAGAGAGCTTCATACAAGGATAAATATCTTAAATTTCATCATCTATTTTTACTGGATCAGACTCAAAAATTTCTCTTCCTCCTCTCACCAGTCTTTCCAAAGCATGAGTAGTTCAGTGTTTAATTTTAATCTGTAGATATTACCGTCACAGTGCTTATTTTAAAATTGGTCCTGTCTCCAAAGAACAGCACAATCTCTGCTTTGTCTCCCTGCTGTGCACGCAATGGAGATATTTATGACTCACAGAATAAAACTCTCAAATCTCTGCAGAGGATTATAAATACTGAGAGAAGACTTCTTTGTTGAATTTTGAGGCATTGTTATAATCAGTAGAGGCAGAGGAGGGGTTGTGCTTTTTGAAAAATTATACATTTTAAGCACAATATTTTGTTTTTTCAGTGAAGAGAAAAAATCAGTCTGTAGGCTGCATGCAGTTTCTATGATTCATGAGTGGGACTTGTCATTCCTGATCAGCTGTGACATCTCAATGCCTGAAAGTAAAAGGATCAAATACGACCACACTGGTGCTCATAAAAGCATGACATCAATAAACATTTAAAGGGCCAAAACAGAGACTGAGGCTTAACTGAGAAATACATAAAACATGTTTTATGTATTAAAACATGTCAAAATACAGTTTTTCTTCACACGTCAAGATTAACAGTAAAATGTGGCATACTGTATATGACACACATCTAATGTACTAGTGCAAACAATACATACAATGCTTATAAGAATTATTAACCTCCTTGGAGGTTTTACCCTTTTATTGGTTTTATAAATCAATCAGAATCAATATAATTTGGCTTTTTGAAAATTATTCAACAGAGGTCCAGCTTATTGATGCTAGTAGTCTCACAACTAGTGAAATGGGGACCACCTGAGTGCAGTGAATGTGTCTCAGTAATTATAGTATAAAGACACCCGTTACTGCTGTGGCCGTATTGTGTTGCATTATTGTATTACTGTGTTTTGTATTTTGTATTGTTCTTTAGTGTGGGAGTGAGTGCTCTGTTGTCGTGTGGATCTTAGTCTTGTTTCGCACGAGAGTGAGTCATCTGTTCTTCCGTGTGTTTGTTAGTGAGTGTGCGGTCTGTCTTGTGAGTGGATCTTTGATGTCTCCAGATGATGCGGCGTGATTGCTCAGTAGGTTGGCGGCAAGGAGACGCGGCGCTGGTTGGCTCTGTACCTCTTTAAAATACAGTGGTCTGCACTTGACGTGGGAACCTCACTGACAGCAGCACCTCTTTGTTTGCTCCCATCTGTGCATTTTTAAGGAAGGAGCAGAGTCCCCCCCCCCAGTACTTTATTTGATACACATTTCAGTCTGTTGATCGATTCATTCAGTCACTTTTGAGTCACTATTTACTTAGAAAAAAATGAATAAACACTTGTTATTGCAGGCTTCTCAAGGGCCCATCCCTATCATGGGCTACTCGCTTTTTGGCCATCAGACAAGACGCTATGTTTGGCAGACAACAAACACTGCACATCACCACAAAAACATTGTACCATCCTCACTGTGAAGCATCATGCCGTGGGGGTGCTTCTCAGCAGCCTGTCCTGAAAGGCTTGTATAGGTAGAGGGAAAAATGAACGTGGCAAAATAAAGGAAAATCCTGGAGGACAATCTTATCCAGTCTGCGTGAGAGATACACATGGGGAGAACATTTATTTTCCAGCAAGATGATGACCTGAAGCATACAGGGAAAGCTACACAGAACTTGTTTAAAGACAAGAAGGTGAATGTTCTGGAGTGGCTGAGTTAAAGCTGAGAACTCAATCCAATGCAGAGTTTGTGGCTTGAAAAGTGCTTTTAACATCCTATTTTCATTCAACATGACAGCTAAAATTTTTAATTTCTGCCAAATAAACACTGGGTACAAAGAGAGCTACATCACATCACCCAGGAAAACAGTTTAAAACACGTTTTCATCCTGCATCTCATGCATCACTGTGATTTTAAATCCAGATCTTAAGATAAAATAAGATGAATATTTAATTTCAAATAACACATTAACATTGAGTTTATATTTTTGTCCCACCTTGTGAAGAAAATGTCTCTATCTGAAGCAGACAACAGAGAAAGAGAGGAGAGGCATGCTGGAGGAAGTCAAACACTCAGAGGGATTAGCGCTGCTGTGTCTGGTTGCTGGTATTGACATTTAGTTTATCCTGCAGATTGGGTCAATAGTCTGACAAATGACTCACATCTGTCAGAGCAGTCACACCGTTTAGCCCTTGGCCTTTATGTCTGTGTAATGTGTGTAATGTGTGAGGAAAGACCAGAGGAAGACACTGTAGATGTTGAGTAAAGAACATGAGTGAATGAGCTCTTTCTCTAACAGGATAATTCAATTTAAAGTTCAGCTCTAACTTTATTTCAATATTTCATGGCTGTTCCAGAGTTTCTCCAAAGCTTTTTATTAAGGATGATGTTGAACACAGTTTTAATGGCTGTGAATAATGCAGCGCAGGAACTTGACTAAGTAGAACAAACATTGCTCGTATGCAAAAACGATTTATGATTTTAATGCTTTCTAAAGCAGAGTAAATCTGCAAATTGAAGCGTGAGATTTAAATGTGTGTTTGTGCAGCTGTGATGCCTCAACATAATTCAGCAATCTAGTCAGCAATTGTTTGGACAAACATGAAAAACCAGATTTAAATCTAAAGGAATTCAACGGAGAGTACAAACCAACAATCTGCTCACAGCACTCATAAAAGACATGCAGCAGAAATGTTGAAGCATGATTGTTTTTATTCTTGGTGTCTTCCATTATAAGCAACATCCTGAGACTTTGCATGGTGTGATCTCTAAACAGTGAGTTTGTTCCCAATTTCAGCCTTTGATATGGATAGCTGCAATGATTGAAACATAGCTTTATTCAATAGTTGCTGTGTAAAGCACCTTAGTTTGGCATTGTGAAAGAGTGAGCTAATGTGTTATATAGGGGAAGTGAAGTCATGGGGGACAGGGACAATAAGGGGGGCAAACTGGAGCAAAACAATTTGGATTTTATAGAAAATCTGTACATATTTCTGATATTTATAAGGCACCAGTTTCAAACCAGTACACCCAAGAAATATCCTGAGCTGCATCAAGGACAATTGGAACAATGGTGTGGCATGCAAATCAAGACAGACACACAAACAGGCAGGGTACCAATTATAGTAGTAAGATCTCATAATCGCACATCCCAATATTGTATCCTGACCCACCAAACTGTTTCATATATTTACTGTGTTGCTATATTTCACATTCATCTGTTAATGCTCCCATAGAGAGCGTTTGAGAAGGGCAGGACTTTTCAAATAATTTTTGGAAGGTGATTGGTTGAATGGTCTGTCTGTCACATTCATGACGGCCAATCAGAGCGACAAGACAAAATTAAGGTCTTCGGATGCACAACTCATGAGCTGAGAAGTGCAAAAATATCGTCTCTGCCAAGACAAGCTTTCCTTATGGCTCTTTGCTCTTGTTTTAAAAAGAAATGTGGTCCAAATCTAATTATACTGCTGCAGCAGGCATTGGATACATCAGCAAACCCCACCTGTAATGATCATGAACCCATGCCGAAGCAGACGAAGAGAGCAAAAACATCTTTTCTGTCATGAAAAGCTTTCAGTCTTGCTCTCTGCCCATGGTTTTGTAAAGGAATGTTGTCCACTTCTGACAAAACTGATGCTGAAGCTACGTTCAAGCTAATCACTCCACTAGCTGCCATTGTCTACAACCACTCACTCAACAACTATCCCTTTTACCCCTTAACTCTCACAAATACATGCCGAAGCAAGTCAGCAGATGAGCAAAAACATCTTTCCCATCATGAAAAGCTTTTAGTGTTGATTTTATTCTTTATTTCATACAGAAATGTGGTCCAGCTCTGATAAAATTTACGCTATACTAGAGTTACATCTGAGCTAATCACCACTCTGGAGGCAGCCGTTGCAAAACAGCTTAGAGTGTAACTAAACCCTGCTAATAGCTACACTAATGTTCTTCTAAATGACACTCACTGGTCCAAACAGTTTTCATTTCAGCACAAATTGTGTGGATGGATTTGCCTAATGCCAGACGTGGAGTCTGGCAAATCCATCTGCTTTCATTGTTACCAATATTGTCACAATCACACATTATTACAAAAGCAGTACTGGATGATCTGTCTAAGCATTGTCTATGTTTGGGAATCGTTGCATTTTGACATTAGGTGTGTATGTGACTTCTAACACTTCTGCACTGGCTTCATTTATCAACCCTGGAGGTTGCTGCTACATAAGCAGTTAAAGGCAGCTTCCAGGAACAATCCCTGCTTCCAGATGAAGCAATCTTTAATGACACATTCAGTGATTCCACATCAGTGATAAACATGTCATGTCTGATGTGGTGGATATCAAGAATGACACATGTCAAACTGTTGCAGCTATAAAAGTTGAGGATTTCTCTGGCTTTGAAAACTGTTAGAAATATTTGAGGAAGTGTTAGCACTCCACGGCTATTTTTCCCTTTCATCCTAACACTTTGTGGGACAACAACTCCGCTCTTCCCCGATGAATACTTTTATGAAAGAGTGTTAAATATTTTGAAGTGAGTTTCCTCTTTTTTTGATATTGTGTTTTTTGACTTAAACAGTGGTTGACAGAGAGGTGTGGACAGTTAGGGAACAATGGGGCAGCGAGGGACAAATGTTGAGGATCCCCTGTGGGTTTATAAACCCCCAAAAAGGATTCCTTCATCACAGATATGTAGCTCTCATTCAAAGTGATGAAAACACACTTGGCAGGTGCCAGACAGAAGGATATTTACACGCAGATACAGCACCAGAAGGCAGTCTGGATCAACCATCATGGATCAGACTCAAGTTCGTTTAAATCCAAAGACTTTTCGCTTTACAAATAATCTAAACTCAATAATATACACTTCATAAACATCTAATATAGTATATGTCAAATATTTGTTTTGCAACTTCTTGTTTTATAATTTTACCACATTAATCGTTGTCTGCATGCCTTAAATCTTGTCGTTGTTACATTCTTTTTATCTGAAATCAAATTAAAACTACAATTTCTTATAAGGATTTAAATATACAGTATATATATTGCAATATATTGATTTTTTTAGTTTAATATGTGCAAGCACCAATATTATGTTAAAAATAATTTGCAGCCCTGAAAGGTATGGAGAAAATGAGTGCAACAAGCTACACAGTACCAGATTCATATCAAGGTATACTGTATACTGTGTTGCACTGTTGGGCTAAAAGAGATAGAGAACTGATTTTTTTTTATCCATATAGGCCAGTCCTAGCACATTTACAGTTGCAAAAATATATTAAGATAGTATGAAGTCCAAAAACAAACTTCCTTAGCCTGCCAGCTTCCAGCTAACTGCAAAGATGTTTCTATTCTCTGCATAATTAGTCTCTCTATAACTTAGAGAGCATAGATACTGCCATCAGTCTTTATCTGAGGAACCATGACTCTCACGAACAGTAAATCTGACTTCAATCACTCCATGAAGAGAAATAAGACAAGTTCCAACATATAATTCTCTTCAAAGTCTCTGAATGGATCTCCATCTTTCTGTAAACAGGACTAATGCAAAGAACTCTGCATTTTGTTGAACTTGTGTTCATGTTTTATGCATGATATCAGCCTGCTGCTCTAGCATGAGGCTGCCTCTAAAACATATTACACACATTTATAGATGCAGTGGTGTGTTACAGCTCTGAGCATGAATGGACATAAATGGGAATCCCTGGGGTGTGAGTTGGGGCTGCACTGAGCCACAAAGAGACTGCATTTATCTGTGTATATGCCTGACTGTGTGAGGAGAATAAACAGAAAACAGACTGAAGTATAGATTTTCAGAGTGAGGCTGTGAGAGGAGAGATATGTGAACTTCTGCTCAGTATTAAAGTGAACAGATTTGTACGAAATTGTTGGTGCACTTCTGTAAAAGAAAGAAAGAAGAAACCAAGAAGATCAGTGAAATAACCTGAAACTGACAAAAGTCATAATAAATGAAAATTGACTGAAAATTGACTCATGAAAATCAGACATTGCTTTTTAATTGTGGTTCAACAGAATTATAAAAAAAAATAAACTATCAAGCCTGGCTTGGACAAAAATGATGGTACCCTTCATTTAATATTTTCTTGCACAACCTTTTGAAGCAATCACTGCAAATGGGGGGATTTCTGTACTTCTGCACCTGTCCACAAGTGTTTTGGCTGACTCCTCGTGAGCAAATTGCTCCAGCTGTCTCAGGTTTGAACGATGCTCATAGAAGGCTACTTCAGAATGGTCCAATATTTTGCTCTTAGCCATTCTTGACTGTTTTTAGCTCTGTGTTTTGGGTCATTATCCTGTTGGATGGCCCATGACCTGCTACTGAGACCAAGCTGTCTGAAACTGGGTAGCACATCTGGCTCCATAATGTCATGATAGTCTTTAGATTTCATTGTACCTTTCACAGATTCATGACGGCCTGTGTCAGATGGAGCAAAGCAGCACCAGAACATAACCAAGCCTCCTCCATGTTTCACAGTAGCTACAGTCTTCTTTTCTTTGTATGCTTCATTTTAGCGCCTGTGTTCATAAAGCTGATGTGACTTGCCAAAAAGATCCAGTTTTGTCTCATCTGTCCAAAGGACATTCTCCCAGATGCTTTGTGGCTTGTCAATATGCATTAGGGCTGCAGTAATAGATTATTTTTGTAGTCGAGTACTCTATCGAGTCTTCTGACAATTAATCGAGTTCTCTAATAAAAAATATTGCAATTTTTTAATCAATTACTTTTGCTTTTCAAGAGAAGTAGTACTGGACAAATGAGAAAAGAAGCTGGGTCCCTTAAATGAACTATTTCTACATTAAAAATTGGTATTAACAGGTTCTCTAAAGAAAATATATTTTACAAAGTGCAATGAAGTTCTGATGACAGTTTACATTTCTTAAAGTTACAAGGAAATTTAGTTAACTAATGACATTAGGTTATGTCGTATTTAGGGTTTTAGGGATCCTTTAACAGGAATTGTTTGGTGCTGACACTTTATGTCTTTCATTATAGTTTATTTCTATTCTCCAAGTTGTCATTAAAGTAAAGGGACACTTAATCATTTTAAAATCCTCTATTTTATGCATGGATGTAATATTTCACATTATAGCAAGAATTAAGTTCCATCATTCTCATTTTTTGTGAGTTCATCCATCATAAGATAAAAAATATGACCTTTTAAGACCACCCACAGACATGGAGAACACATTTTAAGGGATAAAGCTGCTTTTGTGACCTGTTTAATCCTGACTATATGATGATGAACTCTAACCTACTTCCTCTCTGTCACTGTCTGTGGCAATAGCATGTTTCTATTTAATTGGTGTCAATTCATTATCAATTTCAGTCTTATTAAATTATTCGGGATGCTTAACATTTTGAAAAATAGGATGCAATCAAGACGTCAGTGCGCTGAATTTTAGATAATTTGCATTTCAATGTACAGCGTGTGCACGTGGAAAAGAGAGAGAGAGAGCGAGAGAGCGCGGGGGGCACCAAAACAGGACTCGAATCGTGAAGCCTGACAGTGTTCAGTAAAGCTGTCGGGTCAATCAGAGGAGTTTATGAAATTCCCTTAAGTCTGCAGACACAAAATGAGTGCTGCGAGTCATGCGGGCAGCGCGTAAACCCAAAGATCTGCGTAGGTTCACAGGTGCAGGCGTAGTGCCGTTTCTGCCATGAAGCTGCAGCCAGTGGATGCGTAAAAACGCAGGACGAGTGCCTGTAAACATCACTGCATCTCTTTCTCTTCCCTCGTTATTTTCACGCCTCGTATCATGTATGTTACGTTGTAGTAACAGCGAAAACAAGGGCATTGTGCCACACAAATGGCCGTCCGTGCGAAACACAGCATGCCGCGCAACGTGCGCAACACACGGCGCGATGTCCAGGCTACAGCATGGGCATATATGGATACAGGACTGATTTAAGCGAAGCCTCGAGGCAGATAATTTGCCTCGAGGAATTCTTTTAATCGAATTACCCGGATAATTCGAGGAATTGTTTCAGCCCTAATATGCATTTTGCCAAATTCTAGTCTGGCTTTTTTATGATTTGATTTTGACAACGGAGTCTTCCGCAGTCGTCCTCTATGAAGTCCACTTTGGCTCAAATGAGTGACCAATGGTGCATTTGACACTGATGTACTTTTGCCTAAGAATTCACCTTTAATCTCTTTGGAAATTGTGGTGGGCTCTTTGGTTACCATTCCTAATATCTGTCTCTTCAATTTGTCTTTGTCTTGCAGCCACATCCAGGGAGGTTGGCTACAGTCTCATGGACCTTCAACTTCTGAATAATATGGTCAACTGTAGTCACAGGAACATCAAGCTGCTTGGAGATGGTCTTCTAGCCTTTACCTTTATCATTTTATTTCTGATCTCCTGGGACAACTGTCTCCTTAGCTTTCTGTGCTCCATGTTTAGTGTGGTACACACCATGATACCAAACAGCACAGTGGCTACTTTAAGTAGGCAGACTGACTGATTACAAGTTTGAAGACACCTGTAATGATAACTACAGGACACATTTTAGTTTAACATGTCCCTATGGTCATATTATTTTACATCTTTTCTAGGAGTACCATCATTTTTGTCCAGATCAGCTTCATTAGTTTGATTTTTAAAGTCATTCTGTTGAACCACAGTTCAAAGCAATGTCTGACTTACATGAGTTCATTTTCAGTTCATTTTTTATTTATTTTTACTTTTGTCAGTTTCAAGTTATTTAAGTGAACATTGTGGGGCTTTCTTTCTGGAGGGAACCAACAATTTTGCCCACATGTGTAGATATGTCAATGTGCATAAAGAAAATATATATACATTAAAAACATTTGGATAAAGTAAATAATAATAACTAAATAAAACAACAGATCATAAAGTGCAGGTGACGTTGTTCAGCAGCTAATTGTGTGGGGGTTGGCTAATATATCACATTATAATCATTTAAAAAATTGGGCATATTATTAAATCAAATACAAGTTAACCAATCCGTCTTGTAAGACTAGTGTAATGATTAATTTTCTGTTTTAAGATTTCATATAAAAATGGAAAGAGAGAAATAAAGAAAACCCTGCTACTGCTTCATGGAGTCCATTAAGAAAAAGGCAATAAATTAAAATCATCAAAGCCTGAATGAGGCAGCGTGGAAGTACTTTTATACTGATTTAACACTCAAAGTTAAACACAATCATGTAGCAAAAACTGTAAATTTGTATGTTTCAACTATTTCAATCTGCACGGATAAACATTGCTACAGCTGAGCTTTGCTTAGAGACAAAAAGAAGTCTGACAGTAAAGACCTCTTCACTTCCAGGTCAGAGGACCCAGGTGAGGCTCTGCTCTCAGTCTGAAGTTGAGCTCTGGGAATCCCGAGTGCTTAAAGTGAAAGTGAGCAGCTTTGATCATGACGAGCATGAGAATCCCCTTCGCTCGCGCGTATGTGGTCACACAATTCCTCCTGCACGCCTGAATCATCCGTCACACTCATGATTCTGTCCTCCCTCGTGCACAAATCTGATTCAACTGTTACAAATGTGAGCCTGTGAGCTCAGGTTTACTCACAGAGAAGATGTTTGGAGCTTTGGCTGTACTGTACTTTTGTGTTTGGGGCTTTAAATAGGAGGGATAGATAAAAGTACACCTTTTTTCTTAATGGAAACAATGATGGGGAATGTCCAAACAAGAGGCTTTTCAATGCTTTAAATGACTTTAAGAGCATGAGAGAGTAGAGTGGTAGATTTTTGTGCATGTGAGATGGATCATCATGCCCTGAGAACAGATCTCATCCTAATTAAGACATGAAGCTTGTCATTTTAACATCCTCCACAATGTCCACAAGCACATGCAGGCAAAGTCTCAAGTGCACTCAGCACCGCAGCAGATGGATGAGTGTAAGTGTGTTGGACTTTGCTTGTGAGTGTAGGAGAGAGAGAGAGAGAGAATTTTTCCGTTCCTTCTAGTTGCTGCAGCTCCACAGCTGATGAGAGGGGAAAGGGTTCATAAATGTGATGAGGAGAGGAAAATTCAGAGGGAACGGAGAGCTAAAGATGGAGATGAGAGCTTTTTTACATGTGCTCATTTACTTATTCATATGCATGTGCTTGAGCAGTGATCGTATGCCTGCGTGCATGCATGTAGGAAAGGTTTTCTGTAAGCTTTTAAGCTACATTACAAGCTACTTAATCGAAATGAAAGATAGAAACATCATAAAAGGTAGAAAAACCAAGACACAGAGAGAAAAGCGGAGAAAAGTCTTTCCCAGCATCCCAGTGTCAGCAGCGAGCAGAACTAGGCCACTTCCATGAACCGCCACTGGGACAGCACAGACGGCACATACACCAACCCACATACAGCTGAGATAAAGCGTAACGCCCAGATGGGCTGCAGACCTCAGTTTGTAACATGGAGCCTGGAGATCTGCTCCCTGCTATTAATAGGCTAAATGGGAAAAATTACACAACTTACACTTTACCCCCAACTGTTCCCGAAGAGATTTTCAGAGAGCAGTGATTAGGGTGCTCGATGCTGGGCAGCTCCCAGGAGAGGACCGGTGCTATGAATCTAAATCAGGAGGCTGCAGTGAAGAAGCATGCTCCAGGGTACAGAAGTTTTACTGCAGAAGCAACAAGCACAGCTAGAGCTGGGAGGACTCTGCTAGAAGGTTTTTAAACTAACTTTTTAGAGCTTTCTTTCTTTATTTTTTTGTTGGTGTGTATCATGAATAACAATGCTACATAAAGACATTCTCCTCACCAGGTGAACTCATACATTTTCATATCTTTTCATGCCATGCACTGGAAATTTGCTTCACTTTAGGGCCAATGGGTTGTTCATTTAACAAACATCCACCCGGTATGACGAAGACTGGCATGCAGTATTCAACATCTAAGATCTGCAAAACGAGTCCAATGCCCAAGACTGCTTCATCAGCCACCATCTATCATGGAGATAAAACAAGTGGAACAAAATCCAGGTAGGGTTGTGCATTGATCACAAATTAGTTTAAAGTGCAATATGGACTGCTTCAAGTTACAAATCACAGAAGTTGTTTTTTTTTTTTTTTTTTTTTTTTTTACTTTTAATGCATCTAAATACCAGTTTAATGCATTCAATTTTTGCAGGAGAAAAAGCTATGCTCACATTATGAAGACATTCAAGTGTCAAAAATCCTCCTTTTTGGTTTTTAACCCTTAGAGCTCAAAGCTATTTTTTCACCATCATGTCTCGTCTGGACTTTTTTTCTTAAAAAGCTTGTAAAACATCAATCCTGTGGTGCACAGTCAAGCTCTAAACATCTTTCTTTTTCAGGACAATGTGGGCTTTAATAATATATATACTAAAGTAATATCACTTGAATTTTGAAAAAGTTATAGAACTCTAAAGACAAAAGAAAAAAAACAAAACGGAATTTGAAGCTCAAAGATTTTTATTGATAACACACAGTAAACAATAGTGACAGACTTTGCACAGACTTGTTCTCTCATCTCTTGGAGACAAAACAGTGAAAAAATAAACTTTCTGTGACTAAAGGTTTTCAAAATATCTACATAAATACAGGAAAAGTCCATGCGCTTTGCAGTTAGATTCATTTGTGCCATTTCTTTAAACAGTAGAGATTTTGCTACTGGAGGACAGCCCCTTCCACAATGCACTGCATGTAAACATTGACCTCAACAAATATGGGGCTACCCACCAAAGACAGCCAAAGTACATGATCGAAAATGGATTAAAAATGGCGGAAATGATGCCTATGCTTATTGGATCTAATGCTGTGGATTTAATCTTTAAAGACCCCAAAAAGTCACCAAAGCTCCAGGCTTGCTACAGAGACATCGAAGATAGCAAATGAACAGTCAGCTTTCAGAGAAAAAAGAGTAAGGGTCTATGACTTATGGTTCAAAAGTTATTAACATTTTTCTAAACTGTGTCATTTCCTATTGTATATGACAACGCTGTCCTCAGAGACCCCAGAAGTCAGTCAAGTTCTGGGCTCACTAGAAAATGTTCTGTAAGAGCTACGAATGCATAAAGAAAATATTTAGAAAGACACAACGCAGAGCTTTCACAGGAAAAAACAAGTTAGTGTCTATGACGTACAGTTCAAAAGTTACCAGGCAAATTATGGATCCATGCCGCGTGAGCTCTAAGGGTTAAACATGTTTTTCCCAATCTAAATATGAATAACATAAAAATGATAGTCCTCTCAATAAAGAAACTGATACCGATTTCCCAACAGGAGCAAAAACAATTACTATTGAGATTTTTTTTATTGTTCTGCCCCGGTTCATTCTCTTTGCTATTGATGAGGCTTAGCTGTAGTTCATGGCAGTCACAGCCCCAGCTGCAATCAGCTAATAGCCAGCTGATACCATTTATAGCCTCCCTGGTCCCACAACCAATCACAGCTCTTTCTCTCAACACAGCAGTCCTATGCCTGCTTGTATTAATGCTGATGCTGCTAGAAAAGCTTCCCCTCCTCCACCCCAGCCTCCTCCGTCATAGCATGAAACTTGTTGCACCCTCATATTCAGATCCATGCTACTATAGATAAATTGCTCCTGAAATAATTTCATTGTTTTCAATACACATTGTCATAAATATATCTATCCATATGGGGGTTTCCAGCCATGCACGCCCTAAAAAGTCAAAGCATGCTGCTTGACTAACCCAGTGAGCATCTTTAGAGCAGAGCCTTCTCAGCCAAGTACAACTGTATATCCATTTTGCAATAAAATGGTTTAATATATGATGAGAGTGTTACTGACTGAATGTAGGTGATAATATGGGAATATTTAGTGCTTGTATTAAGATACGATAAGGAACCTCATAATAAAAATTGCAAATTAAATTGCAATCACAATATTGAGGGTAAAAAAACACAATTAGAATATTTTTGCAAATCGTTCAGCCCTAATTCCAAGCACCTGCAGACTGATGCATACAACCTCACATAACCAACAAAAGTTGAAGATAGGATGAGGATATTGTGAAAAGTCAGCACTGACATGTGTTTTTCTTGGCCTGTTAAAATCTTAACTGCATCAGTCACCAGTAACTCTTCAGTTGTGTAACAGCCTATCATCCTAATTATCTCCATAAAAATAAAGGCAGCAGTTTGAGTGGATGAAGCTGCTGGCAGAGCTCAACACCTGCTCTCATTTATCTTGAAACAGAAGCCCCGACCACACTTGTGATAAAAGCTTAATCGAAGTAATAATGGCTCTAAGGAAACTGCTTTTAATCAAGCCTTTAATGGTCCTTAGGGAATGAGGTCTTTCAGCACTTTAAGGACACTTTTTACACTCAAACTTTTCCATGTTATGGCAGTAGAAGGAAATGACTCAGTTAAGAGTACACAAATTATGAATTCTCTTTATTCTAGCATTTAAAAAAACAGCCCAATTTAAATATCAAAGTTTGCCATCAAAGAGGCGTTCCTGCTTGGGTTACACTCCTATTAACATCTGTTGTGTAGCGTAATAGCCTGGGTCTCTAGTGAGACTGTAATGGAAACAGCACCTCATCAAGGCCTTAATGATGAAGACTGTTACCCACAGGTTGCTTCAGGACACACAGGGCTGTGGAGGAGTTTGCTGTTGGTTGTTACAGTGAAACCTGAGTTTCTCTCAGTGTGCTGTTAAAGCTCTAAGAGAGCAGTTTTGAGAAGTCTGTACATTTTTATTCAAACCCAATCAAGTGTTCAGCTGCTATAGAGGAGTAACAGTGGGTTTACAATGTTACAGTGACATTTAGCAGACAGCAACACACATGAGAGGTAGACAGGTGTTTTGTTTGTTTTGGATTGTCCCCAGATGGGGATCTAACCACCCAATGTCCTGTACCAAAGTCAGTTATGTAAACCACCAAGCCATCCAGCTGAGATATCAACAGGAGTTGAAATGTGTGTGAGACAGGATGACTTTTACAGACTTTTTAAACTAGGTTTGGAGATTTGATGATTAGAAGTTTTCTTACTCATTTTGGTATGCCAATTCATGTGAGGGTTTCTTTCTGCGGTGACATCGATTTGGTTTAGTCAAGTCATTGATCAGGTTCAGTAATGTTAATGTGGAGCCATTTACCTCCACCAACGTCCTCTTTAGCACAGTTAAACTGGCTACTGCCAGAGCTCTCCAATATCCAGTCCCTTCAGGAGTTTTGGTGTATAGTATTGACACCAATGCAATCAATTGGTGTAAGTTCTGTGCTGCAATTTTGCCCTAAACACTGAAACTTCTCTGCAAATCTGACCAATCGTCTATTTCTGCAGTTTTTAAAGGCTTTCTGCTTTTGCTATCTCTGTTGTTAAGAGGAAGAACTCATAAAGGGAGAGATCATTTAGGGTCCCCTCACTCATATTTAAGAAAAGCTAAGCCCCACCCCCTCCCTCCCCCTGACCCATTTAGATAAATTAAACATTCATTTTAATTGTTTTCATTGAAAAAAATCCCAACATAATACGCTTACATACATTTGTTCTTGACAAAATATCTTTTTACAAACTATCCATTACTATGATGCTGAATAATAAAGAGGATCTGTTAATTTTAAAGAAAAAACTCCAAAATTCCTAAGTCTAAAAAGTTGTTGATTGAAGAAAAACAAAATATTTTTTTACTTTAATAGTTGTAAATGTACTTGAACCAAAACGCAGAATTCTTTGAGACTATAACATTTAAAACCCAACCACTGCTTTCAGCTTTCTTGTATTTTTTTTTTCACTTTACACTGTTGTAAATTTGGTTTTAAAACCTGACACTTTTGAGCTTTTGGTGTCAAAATTTAAGCATTTTTAGACCTTGAAATTTCAAGTTTGTTCTTTTAAATTTCCAGCCTTTTAAACCCTGATATTCTGAATTTGATTCCTTGTAAATATACAACTTTACAATCTCTAAAATTCTCTGAACCATTTCCTTTCACAAACTTACCATAAACAGTGTTGTCCAGTCCATCTTTGACTCTTTTTTTCTTAGACACTTCTCAGTGAGCTAACCTTTCAAATTCATTGTGCTACTATTATTTTTCACACACATAAAAAGAGTATATATATTCTAATCCAAGCCCTGCCATGCTGACACATGTAAGAGCTGTGAGAGCGATCAGGCTTCAGCTGATGATCAGGAGCGGCTCTGCTGGAGCAGATGATGGAGCGTTACTTTCAGTTTCTCTGCTCTGTTTCTCCCAGCCAGTCAGAGAAGTGTTACATCTATCTGACCTCCTGCTCCTTCGATCGCTTCTCTCACCTTGGGACTTCTCTAGACCTGCCCTGGTTCACTCTGTGTATCTGCAGTGCAGGTTCTTTGAGGTCAGGGCCAGAACAGATTAAACCACAAGCACACACTCTTATCTCCACAATGCCAAAGTCATTTCACTGCAGTACCAACTCTTTATTAAAATTCTGAGTCAGAGCCAGCAGTATGTGACAGCCTGGAGTACCATGTGAATCCAGGACAGGCAACCCCCCCCCGCGCTGTGAGTAACAGTGCTCTGTTATTGTGACAATAATCACAGCTTCATTTGGTCCGTCCAGCTCAGGCTGAAGGTGTTATGAGGATGGGTTTACACCCACACAAAAAAACACAAACACTACGATCCTGCATCATGTTTCTGCCCAAGCATGGCCGGGGTCACATATTTCTCATATGACTCATGACCTGCATTAGGCACCCAGGATTGACCCAGTTTATTAATTTGATTTTTTTGTCATTTACAGCTTAAGTTACAGCATAACCCAACACAGTGGCACCGTCTCATTATCAGTCCAGTGCTTCTTTATCCTGTTTCTTCTTTGCTGGATTTTTCCTTTTCTGATACTGTTTCCTCCTGGTGAAAAGTCTGGACTGCAGACAGGCTAGTTCAGCACACGGACTCTTCAACTGTGAAGCCATTCTGGATGCTGCATTTGGTTCAGCATTTTCATGCTGAAATAGTCAAGGTTTTCCCTAAAAGAGATGTCTGGAATGGAGCATGTGTTACTCTAAAACCTCTACCTACTTTTCAGCATTGATAGTGCCTATCCAGATATGCAAGCTGCCCACGCCATAGGCACTAATGCAACCACATACCATCAGAGATGCAGGCTTTGAACTGTGCCAGGACAACAAGCTAGATGGTCCCTCTCCCCTTTTGTCTGCAGGTCATAGCATCCGTAGTTGAGAAAAAATGTCAAATTTTAATTCATCTGACCACAGAACAGTTTTCCATTTTCCCTCAGTCCTTTTAAAACTAGCTTTGGCCCAGAAAAGGCAAAGACTGTTAACCATATGGCTTCTTCTTTACATGGTACAGCTTTAACTGTCATTTGTGACCAACTGTGTTAACAGACAATGATTTCTAGAAGTGTTCCTGAGCCCAGGCAGGGATTTCCAGTACAGAATCAAGTCTGTTTTTAATGTAGTGGCCCCTGAGGACCTATGAAGACCACCGCATCCAATATTGACCTTTGGCCTTGTCCCTTGCCCACAGAGATTTCTCCAGATTCTCTGAATCTTTTGGTGATATTATGGACTAGATGGTGGTATATTTAAAGTATACAATCTTACATCGAGGAACATTTTTCTGAAATGGTTCCAACATTTTTAGACTAAGTTATTGTCAGATTTGTGAACTCTGCCCATGGTTACTTCTGAGAGACTCTGCCTTTCTAAAACACTCCTCTTAGACCCAGTCATGTTACTAACCTGTTGCCAATCGACCTATGGCTAAGCCACGCCCCCTCCACTCACTCGGACAAAACAATGAACAATGAACAGGCGCTATTGCAGGTATCACAGTAGAAGACATTTCACAGGAGGCCATTGATGATTTTTGGAGACAGAAAGGTCACATATCATCTAGAAGTCACCAAAAGGGTCTAAACTACGCACTGGAGGGATATATTAATCATTTTTTTTGTTGAGAAGGTCGATAAAAAGCTTCAGTTACAAGCCAAACTTTACAGGTCCCAGTGGAAACATGATAAACCGCATCTCGTTCCCATCACCATCTCAGACCACAAGATGGAAGATCAGCATCACAGTGAAGTTAAGGTTCTTGGCTCAGAATATGAGAAAAATAGAACGGCCTTTTTACCATCTTTTCCATGAGTGTCTCTCTGTTAGTTTGGTGCTACAGTATTTACATTGAATCATTCCGCATAATGTTTGCCAACCTTTGTTATCTCGGCTTTTACAGATAAATTAATGAAGCTAAGCTCCAGAAGTTAACGTTAGTTGAACTATAGCCGTTTGGACAACAGCTAACAATGATGTACGATCACCAAAGAACAAAAACTAGAACAAAATAGGCCAATGAACACCCAACAAACGTGACACAACGAACAACGCAGCTAGGAGCTAACGTTAGGCTAACTTTAGCTAGCGTTAGAGATGTTAAAGATAACTTTATATTTCTTTCCAGCAAAGTGACAATATGTAGCCTCAAAGACGATGTTGGCTTACCTTAGAACAGATTTAGACATCCTTGTTAATTTTATTCACGCTGAGTTGATGTTGTGGTCTACTGCAAAACTTTTATCCACAGAAGACATTTTTCTCAGTTTAGATGTGGCTTAGCAAAGGGTAAAAAATACACTCCGTCGCCCAGCCTCTCAGGATACCTTGTGGTGGAGTCGTATGTACACCATGAACACCGTTTGACCATTTTTAAACTTAAAATCTCAAAAAACCTCATAAAACTGGACAAAAACAGACTTTCTCCTGTTCATTTCAATGGACGTCCATGCAGCAGTTGTCAGAGTGTATTGGAATGGCCATACGCACTGTGATTGGCCATTAGCCATAGGTAAATTTACATAATTAGTAGCAAAATTCTGCCCCAGCTTACTTTCCAGCCTTCTGTTGCCACGTCCCTACTTTTTTAAATTTGAGCTGCTGCCATCAAATTCAAAATGAGCTATTTTTTCATGAAATGGTAAAATGTCTCAACATCTGATATGCTGTTTATGTTCATTTGCTAATGAAATATGGTTTTATGAGATTTGACAAACATTACATATACACAGCGCCCCAACTTTTTTGGTATTGGAGTTGTATATGGATCTGCAAATGCGCATTCAGACTGTCATTAGTGCTCTGTTTGTCTGTCCTTCTATCTCCACCACTGTCATCACAACTGAAGAAATGTTTACGAAGATAAAATGAAAATAAGAATCTATCTGTGCTTTAGACTTTTAAAAAGTATTTATGAAAGTCAAGGCTGAGGAATAAACTGTGAAGCAACAGAAGATGGCGTACCGTTTCTTCCTCAGCAGAGTGATTACATTTGACTGACTGATGGACTCCAGGATTCATAAAATGATAAAACTTTCTTATATGCCAGTGTAACATTCTAAGACTAACTCAAAGTGCTTCATAATAAATGGAAGAAATGTAATATTAAATCAAAAAAGAAGAAAAAGCAAGGACAAATGCTACCCGGTAAGAGTAAGGATAAAATGAAGAGATAAAACAGACAGCATGCTGTAAAAGCAGATTTCTGAAAACAAGGTAACACACAAAAACAATCAAGTATGGAGAAAGAGAAAACAAGGAAGGAAATCCTGTTAGATGTCATGCTGAACTTCTTTTGTTCAGTGTCACATCTAATAGTGTTGTACTCAAGACCACACTGCCCGAGACCAAGACTTGCCTGAGACCAGAGTGCACCGAGACCAAGACAAGACCAAGACTTTTGGGAGTCGAGACCAAGTCAAGACCAAGATCGAGACAAGCCGAGACTGAGACAAGGCTAAGACCAAGACCATAAAAGTCAATTTTATAATTGATTATAATTTAGTTAATTTTAGTTTTCTTTTTAATAAATTTGACAGATAAAAGGTTGCTTAAGACCACAAAACATGTCCTCAAAAGTCCCATGTCATTTCATGGGAAATGAAGATTTAAAAAAGAGCTTGGTTGCATTTAGAAACATAAGAGACTGCAGCATTTTGTGACCTAAATGTGCACGTTGGGGTCTCATTATAATGAGGGATGGGGATCTTTATTTTTTACTGAAATTGGTCCTGTTATCGATACTCCTTATTGATCCAAGTCCTTATGGATACCGCTAATGATACTTTTCTATAGTCTGGGATAAAAAGAAAATGAGGACAAATACTTCTAATAGAAGTGGTAAAAACTGATAAGTGTTTGAGTTCAAATGTCATGATTCAGTCAATAACATCTATTTTATATCCCTTAAATACGATGTCCTTATGTTCAAAGCTGCATTTACTGAAGTTTCTCATCGAAATTAAATTTTCTTACCTTTTATGGGACATTTGAACATAACATACCATACAGGATAAAGTTGTCTAATTTACTGAGGTTACCTGAACACACCATATTTTCCATTTCTCAAAATTACATAAGAATTAAAGCTATTTTTTGTTTTAGCAAGCGCTTCTCCTTATTATAACATTAACGAAGTCGAAGAATACCAGATCAGTGCTGGTCTCAACCGGTCTTGATGCAAAATCCCGAGTCCAGCCAGTCCGAGACCGAGACAAGACCGAGTAAAAATGCTCTTGAGTCCGAGACGAGACCAAAACCTTCCAAATGTGGTCTCGAGACTAGTCTCAAGTATCACAACACTAACATCTAACACCATAAAGAAAAAAAAATGTGGCAAGATTGTGGATAAATGGCTTCAGAGGGGAAAACATTCATAGTTTTAGAGTGTAGTTGCTGAAATAGTGGAGCTGCTGGAATTCTTGTCCTTATATTTTGATTATTGATTAACAACAACTAAGACTTTTAGAGATCTAGAAAGAGGTATTTATGGCAACTGGGCTTTATTGTTTTGATTCATCTTAATAGGGACACATGCATGTCTTTGTTTTGAAACACCTTTTGCTGCTTCAGATTGTTTTTAAAGTTTCAACACAGCATGCTGATTCAAACCCTGCATGAACACCATAAAAAGAAATGACCTCTCTCATACAGCTTCAACAAACAGAGTTATATCCTGCAGTGTCATGTGCTGCACTGCTGCGCTGCAGATTAGTCTTGGTGCTGAAAGGACAGCTCCTCTAAAGAGGACTCGTCTTCTTAGGGCCCTATGAAAGGTGTGAAAGTTAAAGCAACAGTAAAGACAAGAGTGCAGCTGTGAGGGTAAATGCTTCAACAGTTTAGCACTAAACAGCATTATAACAGCCACCACCACTGTGTTAGTTCTGTTTGGTTGTCACATCACGTCACTGATTTGTTTACAACTCTGCAAAGATAGTAAAGACGTCCCATCAATCTCCACTCTAAAAAACAGAATGTACACATACAGCATGAAAAACAACTGTTTTTAGTCTTAAAAAATATCCCTCTTTAAGGGTAAAGGACATTTCACCACAAATAAAGTGGTTAAACCTAAAAATCACTTCACATTATGAAGTCGTCTACACCTAGAACCCTTTTCCTCGTCCCTCATAATGAGCTGTTCGAGACAGATGTTAATATCTGCTCATTGCTTCCACTAATTCACAGCAGACTGCAGTGTGGTGAAAAATAGCTGTGGGTTGCGACACGTTCAAACATACAAACACTCAGACAGCTGCAGGCTCTGGAGGCGCTCATGTACAGAAAAGAAATATTGCTCTTTGATGATGTGGAAAATCATCTCAGGAAGAGGACATAGCTCATCTCCTGTCCTCAAATGTGAGCTGTAGTCTAAAGAAACCTCATGTTCAAACATGACATACATGTAGTATGATCTCTCATGCTAAACATGCATCATGTGAGCCTTTAGGCTGGAGCCCAAACATCTGCCCACGCTCAACACTTCTCTGACTTCCAAACAGCAGGCACTTTATTTATCTAAGGTTGTTTTACTGTTATTATGGTTTTTCTGAGCTTTTTCAAACAGTACATAAAGCTCTGTTTAACATGGTATCAGACAATCCAGAGAAGTAATTAAGAGCAAAAAATCTACTAAAAGGTAGAATCAGTGAGGGAAAACTTGTTTCATCTTTGCATAACAGGTCTGTCACACACTTTAATACTAAGGCGTTGGTTCTTTGATAAATTTTCCTTCCAAATGACTTCACTTCTAAATAGGGGTGAGCTATCTAGTATACTTGGTTTTTGCCATGTGAGATGTATTAAATGGCAATATTGTGAAAATGCAATACAAATCATGTAAAAGTGTTAAGCTATCGGTGTGCAATTCTCTAGATTTTGGCTTCCCCCACTGTCTCTTAATGCCTCTCTCACAGCAGGCAGCACACTCCCTGTCCATCCAGAAAACCATCCTCCATTTATGCATGTTTATGTACCAGAAGAGGAGGGTAGACTGCTTGAGAGATCAGCAAAAGTAAATAAACTTAAATTGTGCTGTGAGCACTGAAGTTTTAGGACTGAACTATATTAATATATGACTTTGCAGAACTTTTAGGCAAGTTTTGGTAAAAAAAAAATGGGGCTGAATTAAGGCATGTGATGGCAAGAAAGCCTGCCTGAGGGCACCATAGGTTGAGAGGCAGGACTGACATAACCCTGGACATATTCTGGATGTCCTTGCACATTACCAGGGGCATGGGAAAATAATCTGTTGAAAAAATAACAATGCCCACAACTTAAGGGCAGAGTGAGGGGTGAATGTGGTGAATAAGCATGACCTAGGGTACTGTACGGTTGGGTAGTAGAGTTGCTAAGACCCCCTTGTCATGCTGTAGATTTCATAAATTTGATTTGCTTATTTTAGGTTTGGTTGCATTTTTACTTCCATCTCAGCACTCTTATTGTCCTTGTTGATGCCTGTATCATGCACAGTGTTGTAAAATATTTTTTCAATTCAGACACTGCACAAAGGATTGTCCTACCATGTGACCATTGTGTTTGTATGTGTTGGAAAATTAACTTGGATATGTCTGAATAAATCAAGTAAATTGAATAAATTTAAAAGTAGAGAATATGAAATGCCCTCTGACACTCTGCACCTTAAGGTGGTGAAGGGGTCTGAGTGTCCCTGAGAACCTGGGAGCTATGTTGTCTGGGGCACTAGCCCCTTGTTAGGGTCAAGCAAACTGGTCCTGGGGGCTTGGGGCAACTGTGTCATCAAAGTCACATGACATCAACAATGCAAAATGAAGAGGAGTTCTGTGCAGGAGCGACGAAGAAAGAAAAGCAAGAGAGCAGTAAGAGGAGCAGATAATGATGCATGGCAAACACTTTGGCTAATGTTAGGTATATAGCTGATTGGTAAATGTTTAATAGTTAGTTAGCCTTGGTAATGGAGCACATATATTTCATATATTTCATATATTTCACTGCTTGTGGGAGGGGCCCATTTGAAATTAGAAGTAGAGCTGCAGTTCCTCCACCTCAAAAGAAGCCAGCTGAGGTGGTTTGGTCATCTGAGCAAGATGCCTCCTGGTCACCTCCCTGTGGAGGTCTATCAGGCGAGTCCAACTGGAAGGAGACCCGGGTTTGATCCAGGACTTGCTGGAGGGATTATATATCTCATTTGGCCAGGAAGTGCTGTAAAATGTTGCTGGGGAGAGAGATGTCTAAGTGGACTTGATTTGCCTGCCGCCACCACAACCTGACACCGGAAAAGCAGAGGAAAAGGGGTGGATGGATGGATGGATGGATGGAGTATGAAATACATGCTACCCTGAAACCTTCTCATTCTTCAAAAACCAACAGCCTCAATCTTAAATATAAAATCGTTGAAGGTGTGCATGCAAATCAGAACTGTCTGTTCTGTTCCAAACCAATTTTCTAAAACATAAAGACGTATATTCTGCAGCCACAGTGAGTTCCTGTTGGCAGGAAGCACAGGCAAGGTGTTCAAAACTGCATAAAGACTCATAAAAGTGACTGTAATAACCTGGATTTCAACTCTTCAGCTCACTCAATCAGACTGAATTAAATATTCTCTATCTACTGAGCAGATTGTTAACCGGCAGCTTTTTGTTCAGCTGTCTGGCTCCGTACCGAGAATCACAACATGTAAAGATGTGATATAAATGGGTCATTAGTGTTTAATCTGTTTTAATTTACTGCAAGATATTCAGGCTCTCAGCTCACTTCTACATGATCATTACAACCATCAACTTTTATTAATGCATACAAATACAAATGCCCAACTCCCACACAGACACTGCACCTGCTGCAGGGAGTGCACAGACTCAGTTTACCCTGGTTTTTATCCTGGTTAACAGCACGCCAGTTAGCAACTTTGCAGCGCTGGGCATCATCAAGCATCTGTTCTGTTTCTCAGTGTCGACTTTTCTCTCTCTGCGCTTGTTTGGTTTCTGTCTCTGTGTATTTATGTCGGCATTGTTCTTTACTAAGTGTGTTTAAAATAAAGATAACTCCAGAGCCAGACCCCCTGAGGATATAAGAAACTATGAACAGGACAAACAATGACAGACATGGACAAATATACGGCTGTCTTTGCCTTCCTAGAGGGGTTATTTCAGTCTGAGCATATTGCTCAAATAAAAAGATTCAGCTCTGACTGACAGATTTCTCTCATTGGTCAAACTCATCCTTCTCCCTGTTTGTCTTTCGGCGATAAAAAATCCTGTGAGCAAACAGCAGATGGATTAAAAATATCAGGCATGGAGGAAGAGAAGACAGATGGACAAATGTCAAAAGAGGAGAAGAGGAGGGATCGATGAGTGCTAGAGGAGGTAATCAATTAAAGCACAGTGATTTATATGACTCAGAGAGATAAACTGTGGAAATAAAGCAATCAAAGAAGATGAGAAAATATGTTTCTAAGCATGAGCGATGAGTCAGTAATTCTTCATACAGCAGTAAACACAAAAGAAAACAAGAAGAGAAAGGGCGTATACTGAGCTAATAAATCTACATTCACTAGAGATGAAACAGTTATCAGTTTATATGATTATTCTTCCTGCATGGTTATCGTGCCATTCATAGCTTATTACCATGACAACTGTTCTTGATAAATGCACACAGTAAATAATGTCCAGGCAGCATGCTATGTAGGTTTGCTTACTGAGGTGAACACTTGAAAACAGTGTTTTTAAACTTTTTTTGCCTAAGGCCCATATGGGTTATATGCAGGCTATAATATAGGTCCAATGTCGGTTTGTCCATGGGTTCTGTGGTGGCGCTACCTGTGACTGCCCAAGTGTGGATCACTCCATGAGAGACCCATATGGGCCCCATCTAGAGATCCTTGCAATTGCCCATGTTTACTTCAAGTAGGATCTACCTTGGATCTCTAGATGGGGTCTGTATGGGACTCGTATGGGCTGATCCACACTTACAGTTCCCATGGGCAATCACAGGTGGCGCCACCATGAACCCATGGACAAATCCACATGGGACCCATACTGTAGCCCGCATATAACCCATATGAGGCCCACATGGACATGCTGGCTGGGGCACACCTAAGATTAAGCCAAAATTTCAAGGCAAACCAAAACCATATCTATACATAAAAGCCTCTTAAATGTAACAATAAATCCAGTGTATAGCATTAGCACAGGCAGGCAATAGAGTCAAGAGCTGCCACATAACTGAGATCAGCTGATCTCACACAAGCCCTCACCAGCTGACCTGACCATTCATTCTAAGCACGCTGTTGGCAAATCTAATATTTAAACCGCTTTAACCTGGCAACTCTTTGCTGCTCCCTTTGCAAGTCTCTTTTTACAGCCCTCCTCCACCCCAGCTCCTCCTTTATTCTGCATCTGACTTTATCAGGGTTATAACTACTAACAAAAAACATTTATAACCACACATCGTGTGTGTTTCTTGACAAAGTGGTCCTGACTGAGCTTAAGTTATTGTAAAGTTGTAGTAATTACTTATGGTTGTACATATTCCTATGGCACACCAAGACTTGACTCACAATTTTAGAACCACTGGTGTAAAAAACGTCCACAGGTCAACCAGAGATGTAAAGAAACATCTGAACCACTCAAGATGTAAAATTTCTAAAATTTTAGTTCATTACATCTTAACATTGAACAAAAGAGAATGCCAAGGCACACAGACAAGACGGAATAGTTTGATTAAAAGGTGAAAACATGTTTGATGGTTTTTTAACAGCAGACAAAAGTTAACCTTCTGAAACCTGAGCTTTTGTCTGGAACGCATTTTTGTTTTCTCCCACATATTTGGGATAATTTGGATCTCATAAGTTTAAAAGCTCAGCCTTGACTTTGAACAGGAATTAATTTTGACCAAAATTGAAGTCCAATATCAACAGAAATTCCCACAAACTTCAAAGAAACTACCTAAATTATCTGTGAAAAGTTCTGAAAAACATATCTTTTAAGTGTCACATAAAAACATCCCCAAATTTCTTCAAATAATCCTGAAATGTTTTAGTGAAACTTTATCATAAAGTTTAAATTTAATGAAACATTCCCCAAAAAATTCTATTTACATTCCTGAAAAATTCTCAAATCAAATTCCCCAAATTGTGCAAATATATTCATCAAGATTCCATTAAAAATCATGGAAAATGCCCCCAAATATGCTGAAAATTCTCTGAAAATTCTATTAAATTCTAGAAATTTAAAAGGATACACTGTAAAATGCAACATCCATTTTACTCATAAACATTGAGTTGAAATTACTCAGTTCTTTGTAACCTGTTCTAAATACCTATTATAAACATGTTACTTGTACCTCTTGGCCCTAATGGCTGAATTTAATTTAGTTTACTTGGTTTAAACAAATTAAGCACAAAGGGGGTAAAATTAAGTTGTGTTTACTTAAAAATTCAAAACAGTGATTTCAACTCTATTTTTATGAGCTGATAGAACTCTTTTTAGTTTTAAGTGAACAGTACTCAAACAATTTAAGTATTTTTTTTATAACTCATATTATTTGAGTTATGGCAAATCTGCAGTTTTCCCAGAATGCCTTTGGGCACTAAACCTTTATGCACTCTGTTTGCTGCTGCTATCTTGGCCAGGACACTCTTGAAAAAGACATTTTTAATCTCAAGGAGGTTTTCTGCTGGTTAAATAAAGGTAAAATAAGATAAATAAATAAAATGCACCACGAGTGAAGTTGCTGTCTCAATTAAAGATGTCCCGCCTATAGGGGGCAATGTTACTATAGTTAATGCCAGTGAATGTTGGATAGCACATCGACATTAATGAAATATCGACTGCTGGTTCAGTGGACCACCAACAGCCATTGTTGCAAATGGTGGCACAAGATAGTCCACCTTTGGTGAAATGATAACTTAGAAAAACTTTTACAGAGAGTACTATCTGATGTTCTAAGGTAATCAGTTACCAAAGACATTTTGAGTGCTATGAACTTATCAGTGTTTACACTGCACTAAAAATATTAAGTATTGCACACTCAAAGTAGATGATTTAGCCTCAGTCCTGCAAACTTAAATTAACATTTGAATCTCAGTTTTGAGAACTTAAAATAATTGATTTTTAACTAGTAGTGAATACTTAAATAGTTCATGTAGAACAAGTACTGCACACTAAAAACAAACACATTTTTTTAACTCACAGAAGTCAAGTGTAGTTTACTTATTTTTTAGACAAGGAGTTTGCATGGTTTTTTTTTTTTAAATAAGCTCAACTAATTTTGTCTTCCAGTGTAGGTCACTTACCATTTCCCAATCAAATTCCCACAATCAAAAATAAATGTCCTAAGTTTCTATGAGCATACCTAACAAAATCAAAGCAAAGAAACCCCAAATAATTCACATAAAATTTCCCAAAAATTACAAATATATTTCCTACATTAACAAAAAATGACTGAAAATTAAAAAAAACAATCACCTAAACACCAAAAAACAAATCCAAATTTTCCATGCAAATACTTAAAAATTTCAAAGCAAAAAAACTTCTAATGAAGCTCTCAAAAAATTTACAAGTCTCCCAAATTTTCCATGAAAATTCTGGAAAATTTCCAAGATATATTCCCAGAATTATCAATGAAAATTCCTAATAATTTGATGGCAATTTTTCCCAGTATTTAAAATGAATAACTTTAATTTCAATGGACAGTGTGGACAATTTTCTCAAAAGCTCTAATAGTAGAAATTACTATTATGCTGTGAGAAGGTCTGGATGTAACATCCTCATGTGCATGCAGAGTCTTAGGAGGTTAAAGCTTGAAGACATGAAGTAGTAGCAGGGCTGAGATGTGCAGGGGGAGTCTAGGCCATCTCCTCTGGCTTTACCAGGATTTAAACACACAATAATCAGAGTACACAATCATGTAGTAACTGTGCTGTAATCTTAAAACTGGAGATAAAGTTGTATGCGGGCTGCATCAGGTTAAACTGGCGGCAGCTGTGAGCGGCCACATAACATGATAGAAAGGAAAACAGCACAGGGATAAACTCATGCAAAGGCCATGAAACTTGATATACAGTGACAATATCACAGGAGAATTGGATGCCATCGAGAGGACACAGTGAACGATGGAGGGGAGAGGGAGCGAGGAGAGAGTAAAGATTCATGGATAGTAAAGATTCACACGTTCAGAGGGAAAGACCCAACAAAATAATACAGAAATAGAGGACAGGAAATAGTGGTGCACAAAGGTACAGACATGCTGCTTGGATTTTTATGGGATAATAAAGGAGGTAAAAGGACAAAAATGAGAGAACGACCAACTTAACTGCAGGTTTAAAGGACAAGAAAGGAGGGAAGCAAGGTAAAAAGAGCAGTATTTCATGATAGACAGCTTTGCAGAGGAGCAGCGTCCTCCTCCTTGTCCTCAGAGGAATTTATCCTCCACCTATCATGGACAAGGTCAGCCCTGCTTTTATCTCTTCTCCCTGAGAGCCGTCCATCGCTCCCTCTGTCAAAAGTCACTCAGGACAGAGAGTACAGCTGCTGTCAGGCACAAAACGTCAGCTCAGCAAAGATGGAGGTAAAGTCGAGAGCAGCTGTGGATCAGGAGGGAGATAGAAGGATTCTCACACTCATACTCTCCTCTGTATTCCCTGGGAGCTGCAGGGGGGACTCAATGGCCAAATAAAAGGTGATTTTCAAAACCACTCTGGCCATCACTGCTGTTGCACATGCACATAGAGGATTCTTTATTATTTTATTTTAAAAAACCTCAAAACATTGATAAAAACATCTTAAAATATCAACTTTTCTGTGTTCTGTATCCACTCCGGTCACTTCTTTCTCATCCAGAGTGCACTAGAGGGGTTCTACATCCTGTCTGGTCTGGGAACGTCTCGGGATCCCCCAGAAGGAGTTGGAAAGTGACGCTGGAGAGAGGGACCTCTAGGTGGACTTGCTTAGCCTGCTACCCCCGCAACCCTGCTCCTGCAGAAGATGGATGGATGATGGATGGATGGATGGATGGATGGATGGATGGATGGATGCACATGTTCCAATAAGCACAATAAAAGGCAGCCTGGATCAAATGTATTAGAAAAAAACATTTCATGTCCATAGGCTTAGCTTTACTAAACCAGTGAGACAAACAAACAACAGCAATATGACTCCCCCCTGCTGTTAACCCCCCTCCACCCCCAGAGCCGCCACCATGGAGCAAAATGGAACAAACATTAATCTTCTCAACAGAAACAGACAGGCAGCCAAAATGTCGCGCCTGGCCCGGGGGTTGAAAACGTTCATGCTAACAGTCTGTGTGTGCATTAACCGAGCCTGACTGAGCACACATTATATAGTAAGATTTGGTGTCTTTTCTCATAATCGTATCATTTCACTGGAGCCAACATGAGGCCAACTGCAAAGCGGCCGTTTACTCTGATCAGACCGATGGACTGCACAGTTCAAACAGAGGGAAACTCTGACTGTAACAGAGGAGGTCAAAAGAAAACAGGAGGGGATGCCACCGGCATGCACAAGTTAAAATAGAGGAGGACCTTTAAAATGAGAGTTCAATAGATTTGAGGGGAAAGAGTTTTTAAGAGTGACCTGTGAGGTTTGTTGCTGAATAAAGACTCCAGTATTGGATTTTTGTATGTCTAAAAACCCCTCTGTTTCAGCCCTGCTCAGAGCGAGCTGTTTCTGTGTCTGTGGCCTTAAATGTTAATGAGTTGTCTGACTCAGCTGGAGGTTCTGATTCTTGGGAGGATTTTAGACAGGGCAGGGGCAGATATTTTTGCTAGAAAAGCCTGAAAAAGTGTGTTTTGATGTGCTATGTGACCTCTAAGTGGCAACAATGTGTTAAAGTTGGCAAAATTTGTGGTAAAAAAGTGTTGAAAACTGGTTAAAATGGGGTAAAATTGGTGTAAAATGTGTAATTAAAAAACAATATTCTTTTTTCAAAGGCATTTGGAGACCCCCTGTCAGTGTCTCGTGACCCCCAAGGGGTCCCGACCTGCATAGTGAGAGCCACTGCCTTAGAGTATACCCAATTCTAAATCCCCTCTCCTGGGATGCCATAACAAAAAGTAATCTGTGTACACTGCTGCTGGTTTGTAACGCCTTTCCTCTAACACTTGGAATATGGAATTATTATCTCAATATGCATCACCACATAATTGTCTTATCCTCTAGTCCAGTGTTTCCCAACCATTTTTTCCTTGAAGCCCCCCCTACATGCATCTAAGAAAAGCGGAGCCCCCCTAGGACCCAAGAGTGAAGAAAAAGTGACACACTGACACCAAAAATCAACAAAGATTTGAATTGTTTCAATGATAAAACCCTAAAAAGAGGTCTATGAATGCTTTTATTATCTAAAGACCTTTGCATAAACTACTTACTAACTGTTTTATCATGGTTTTAGTCAATATTTGCACATCTATTTTTGGCAGCCTCAAAGCAGACAAAGCCTCGCACCCCCCTGGGGGGTCCTGGACCCCAGGTTGGGAACCAAGGCTCTAGTCCAGGGGTGTCAAACTCAACCACAGCAGGGGTCGTATTCTGGATTCAGGTCTAATCTGAGGGCCTAACATGGTCACCTTTTTAACCATAAACTGTCAACCTTGTTTCACCGGTAAAGAAATATGAAAAAAAAAACTTAGCACTGATGATAAATGATTTTGAAATCAAAAAAGTTAAAAAGATAAGTTTGAAGGCTGACAATCTGAGAAAAGTAAATATATTAGTTCAAAAAGGTTGAAACATGAAATTGAAAATTAATGTTTTTTAAAACAAATATATGAGAAAACTTTCAAATATATTAGAAAGAAAGACAAAATAACAAGTTTAAAAAACTCAAATTATGAAGTAAAATTTGTAATCATGAAATGAAAAGTCAAAGAATGATTCAGTTTTTTTTAAATTGTGGGTCTAAAAGGCTAAACTATGGGATTATAAAGAGTTGACAATATGAGATGAAATACAAGATAATTTGTTAAGAGTTGACATGCTCAATGTATGAAATAAAGAGTCAAAATCCAAAGTTTGAGCCCTTATTGTGAGATGTAAAATTGAATATATGAAATTAAAACACAAATTAATTTATTTTCCCACATTTCTGACTTTTATCTAATTATTTTTGCTCCTTACTTTTTCAGATTTTATGACCTTACAAGGTTATCATAAATCGCCAAGGATACAATTACATTTTTATACTTGAGGAAATCTGCAGACCTCAAACTCATGGGCCAGTTATAACAGAAATATGAGACAATCTTGGGGGCCAGATTTAACTGTTCCACGGGCCGGACTTGGCCCCCAGGCCTTGAGTTTGACACCCCTGCTCTAGTCTTTGGTGAAGAAAACAATCGGCTCTTTTTTGCTGTCAAATTTCAGTGATCACTTTCTAAAGCAGGAATGTTAAATGACCATGTGCCAAATTAATTTTCAAGTGAACTAAATATGCAAAATATTTTTACATGTCTTTTTAAAATAGTAGATATCATTGCAGGATTGTCTGATTAAAAATTTGGGGGATAAATGAAGAGTATACAAACCTTAGCAGGCACCACTACACTGATGAGGATGTGCCGGACACGTGTAACAGGTCCCTAAAGGGTTAAAATTTTCAAGAACATATTCTGACACGTGATATCTCTCAGTATGTAATCTAAGTAGCAGTAATCTTAGTAATCTGCCTTTAACAGTTTCTCAATTTACTAAAAAATATAGCAGCATGACCCCCTACTTCATCACTAACATTAAGAATATTCCATCATGGATGTAAGAGTAGAGCAGAATGTAAATGTTATATTCTTAAGCTATTCTTGGAACAAATCAGTAACATGAATAAATCATGGTGAAGAACAGCAGAAGGCCAAATAAATAATGTTGTTCTGTTGGTTTAGTGAAGACAGCGAGGTTAAAAGGTAGATGCATTAAGTAATCAATGATTTTCTTCGAACACTGTTGGCAGGCAGCGGGGCAGGAAGGATTTATTTCATATCAAACGCCCAGAAGAAACTCAGTGAAAGCAGAAACCTCAACAGTTGGGGAAATAATCATTGCACAACTGGCCTGCAGCCAAAAACTCTTCATGTATCTTAAATTCACTGAGTACATTCTGTCTCAGACAATATGGGAAAGTCTTAGAGCTGCAATGAGCCGTTACAGAAGGGGCGGACTAAAAGATGCAAACTGTTTAGCTTTAGGGTGTTTGGTTTTTCCTCATACATGCACAAGGCTTTGCCAAATTCAAGACAAAATTATCTTATGTTCAAACATTCCTCATACAGTCAAGATGTATTATATCACTAACACTCCCCCCTCCCCAAGGGGGGAAATCTGGCCTAAAGTCAGGCTTAACATCATGTACTGGGTGGCCAAGCTGTTGCAACTTTTTTTTTTTTGAACGAAGAAAAAAACCTAAACAAAATATCACCCTACACAGCTGTATTTATTCTCATAAACCAAAACAAAAGTAAAATGCCTAAGTTTTTACTCAAATGCTGATACTATGCATGTTTGCTGTGGATATGATGGGATACTTTTAAGACTTGGTATATACAGAGGACCAACTTCTGCACATGGAGACTCAGCGGGAAGAAAAAGTGAGGGGAGAAACTTTTGTGGAAATTGGTATAGGTGTGAAATCTGAGTCTATGAACCCAGAGAGCAACTGCTGTCATTAGTGGGTCTTCACAACACGGGATAGCGGCTCACAGACACCTGTAGCCTGCATCACTCCCCATCCAGAGTTCCTGCCTTACTCAACGCCGGTGTTTCTCAAACTTTCTGCAGATAAATAGGACCCCAACCAGAAGAGCTTAATGGAAATTTGTCATCAGAGCAAGTTCATTGCTGCTTCTTTATTCTTCTAATAGTTAATAATAAGACAAACTACATTTGGTACAATGCGTCTACTGTATGAAAACAATGTGTGAGCTGTTGAAGTGGAAAACTGAGCAGAAATAACTAGTTTTAGCTTAGTGTGTTGCTGTTGTCTCTTAATCTTACAAAGCAGATGGATTGGTCAGATTCTATGTCTGCCAACAGGGTGATCCATCTTGCAAAGCTCCAATCTGAAACTATTGTGCCAGACCTGAGAACGGACCTGACCAATCAGTGTCATTTGAGGAGAATGAGGTGGTAGCCACAGGTGTGGTTTCATTGTACCAGAGACCAGTAGCAATGGCTGCTGCTGGTGTAGCAGTTAGCTCAGCTGTGGCCATAGTATAGCTAGTGTCATCAGAACTGGACCACATTTCTCTGTTGGAAATAAACTAAACTGAAAGCCCTTCTTGGTCCTACTGGAGCTGTGCATACTTCCTCATGTTGTGTTGTGCTCTGATTGGCTGTAATGAATGTGACACGTTGCCAATGCCCCTTTGAGAACAGTTTGAAAAGTCCTGCCCTTACCAAACACTTTGTGTGGGAGATTTCCCAGATGAATGTGAAATATATCCTATACAATGGAAATATGAAACCATCTATCTGGTGTAGTCGTCTCTGTTGAAGCCTGCAGACCTAAACAGCTGATCAGGAGACGACAACATGCTGAGGCAGAAGAACACATATGCAAAAGCTGCATCCTGAAATAATGCCAGAAACAGAGGCTTTCTAGGGGAAAGCAGTTCAACATGACCTAAAACTCACTGAATTACATATTGCAACTGTCTTGTGTTGACTGTATAGCCTACAGCTTCCTTACCATTGCTACCAGCCTGAAGAGGCAATGTTCACTGAAATCTCTGGACTCTAATGCCACTACTATTGCCGCTACTGCCTCATACAAGCCAACTTCAAAGAGAGAAATATACCTTTAACTAGAGGAATCAAATACAAAGTTTGGGGGATCTTACAACAGCTGCTTTGAGTTGATAAGGATGACTGACTCGTAGCAGCAGCAGCACACGAACTGTTTTTCCAAGCTGATAGAAAAAGATGATGCTTTTTAGTTTGATCTAAGTCATAATGCCAATGTGCTTGAATTAATTACTAAATCAGTTAGCCTTTAAAATTAGACTTACTGCATGCACAGTGTTTCTATCAGTTGCAGACTGAACCCATTAAGAGTGTTAACCACAGTTGATCGGTATTGGTGATCAGTGACCAAAGCCATTAATTTTAATTCTTCAACCATGCATTTTCAGTGAGAATCACCTGATAGTGCTGATTATTTTTTTGCTGGAAAAGTTAAATTACATTCAGCTGCTCCATGTGCATGTATTAGTTACATTTTAAAATATATTTTTGTTTTTATATGAGCGGCAAGGGCATGCATGCACATTTTTGAGTTTGCATAGTGCTAACTAATTCTCATGGGGTCTTTGTTCTCAACTGGTGGGTCTGGCCCCCACAGTGGACTGAAAAGCCTTTTTCAGTATTTGAAACAAAAGTATGTGGCATAAAAGTCTATAATGTGCTTTTATTTTGAAGGAAATTTCTTCATATCCTTGCTCCATCACATCTTTTGTTCCATGCCAAATCTAAACTGCTCCATTTCTTGAAAATTTTGAGAAATCCTGGTAGCAATTGGTCATTCTGGAGGTGTTGGTGAGTCCTGAAACTAAACAGATGAGAATTTCTGTCTTAAGGGATGTACGGTTATATATTTACAGCTTGTTTTTTAATTAAAATTTGCAATGTCAACTAAAATGTGTGTTCAGTCTTTCTTTTCTAAAAATATTGAATCATCAATAAGGTCATATGAGGTTGAGAATACCACTGATGGCTGTTTTCTCCACAGTTACAAGCAGTGACACTGATATTTAATATAATTTAGTTTGGATCAAGCTGTGACCTGATGTCTGAGGTCAGTCAGCTGTGATCAAACCGTCATCACGACAGCGGCTCCTGTCTGACATTGAGCTGTTGTGTATGTATGATGTGTGTGTGACAGAGAGCTTTATCCTGCTGAGAGTAGGGATTTGATGAGTGAAATTGAAATGTGAAATGGCTTCATAATCTCTCTGCCAGACAAAGGCACAGAGCAAAAGGTCAGTCCCAATTCACACACGCTTTGTCAGAGAGAGCAACTGTAATGAAATTTGGTCTGCTGAAAAAAGGACACACATGGAACAGTTACACAAAGACCACTTTGGGAAATAAAAGTTGGATGATTTAATTTTTGGTTCTGCTACAAATGGAGCACATTTGACAGCCTGCTTGTGACTAAAAAAGAGAGAGAGAGAGAAGTGAAACAACCACAGAGGGAAGCAAAGGCAGGATGGTGGAAGCAGGATTTAGATTAGCCAGTATTGACTGGCTTTTGTTTGGTATCACATGCAGAAGTCTGGCTGATAAAACATTGACCGCCAAACTATTCTGAGGAAAAATATACTGATTACTAAATTGGCATATTCCAACTTCCTGTCCAGCGATGAGGTCTGTTAATAGGTAGTTTTCAGATGAAGTCACATCACAGCAATGAACTCCAGATGGGGGACAGGGGGGATTTCTGCATGGAAAAACACCATTAAAATGCCAAATGTTTGTGCTCTTTACAGCTGGGCCAACTGTTCAAACTGGAAAAAAAAAATCTTAAGGTACCTTCAAGTCCTAAAAGTAGAGAAAAGTTTTAAAAAATTACAGAGAAAGAGCAGAAAATATGAATAAAAAAATGAGCTCTTTCCTCAGCCGATGTCTATCCAGCCTCACTCATTGTGAAAAGAATTCCACCTCTTTTTAGAGATAAAACCATTTGGCTCAGCTCAGGAATAAAAGTCTGTATTTTATCTCCTAAACAGCCCTTCACTTGGCACCGAATTGGCTTTTTAAATATGGATTAAATGTCAACAGTAAATTAAGAAAGGAAGCTGTCTCTCAAACAGGAGCCAGCTCTTGTGGTTTCATCATTATTAATTTGCTGACACTCCATTTTTTATTTTGTTAAGGGCTCTATGCACGCATTACTTGCACATTTGACATTAGGCTGCTCCTAAACTTCCAGTCGGGAGATTGAACGCAGAACAGAACGATGTATGTCGAAAATGTACTCTGCAGCACACAGCAATGATGTCCAATGATGTCCTATTAACCCATCTTTGAAACATAATTTTAGCACGCTTTAATGACATTATGAAAAATAGTAAACACAAACAACCATAAAAAAACAAACTTGACAAATGAACACAGTACAGGATGGTTTACATTTGGAGATGTGGATTATATGAAACGTATGTAATAGTTGTCAAACAGAGCTTTAAAGGGCTGACCTTCCTCCTTTCCCTTTGATTCCTAACCTGCATTCTTCACTTCCTAACACCCATCGTACATCAGGACCACTCCACTGCAAACAGCCTACCTGTTTAGTGAAGCTCATGGCTAATTAAGGCAGTAAATGTTCACAAGATCAGGATGGAGTCACAAAAACAAACAAAAAAATCTTCAGAAGATTAGTAGATTGGTTGTCAATGCAGGTGATAACGGAGCAAACACCCAGAGATCTACAGACAGCTGAGGGACTTTAACACCAAAGTAGAGACGGCAAGAACGGTCTACACCTGAGCCAAACACAGGCTGGGTTTGGACCGAAACATGTGGCTACACTCTAGCACAGACATGATGTCAGATCATAGTGTTTATGTGTTTGATTGCTGTTAAATGCAGGTTATTAGTCGTGCAGTCAGGTAGATGCTCTATATGGCTGGAAGAGAGTGTTGCAGTGAAAGGATAAGAAAAATAAAAAGAAAGGAGGCTTATCTTACAAATAAAAGAGAAGAGAAAGGATGTAACTCAGCAGAAACAAAGACAATGAGATAAAAATGGAGAATCAATGAGGTGTTAAGATCAAGCTGTGTTTCCAAAAGATGTCTGTATGCAACTCTGAAAAATGAAATCATTACGTCCCTCTAAAGAAAAATCTCTTTCTCTGCCTTGCTCTGCCTCCAGCCTGTTCATGCTTGTCAGAACAGCCGACTCCTATCCAGCTGCTCCCTCCTCTCCATGATCACATACTGTACCTCCTTCAAGTCATCCGTAACATAAATCAGCTACTAGAAATGTCACTGACCAGACATTTCAGACTTTCTAGGACTGACCCTTCTCCAGACGGGTGCCCCAAGTATAAAAGAATATCTATAAAACACTGAAATATCTGTCACCGCCATGTTGTACCATTTCTTACACAGTTAATAAAACAATGATAAAATTTCAGTCAGGACCACTTTGTCATGTAGGAAACCTAATTTGCAGTTATACATTCTTCTTTATTAGCAGTTATTAATTTGCTCTTATTGCTGGTATTTATATTTGGTGGTGTGGCTCCTCTGGGACCCCGGGCCCTTCCACAAGCCTATGTGGAAAGCATCAAGCAGGAACACCACACACTCCTTCTCTTTCTGTGCCGATGAGGAAAGCCTGAGGCAGGGAGAAAAGCAGCAATAAACCCAGAACAGAGCAGGCATCAGTGACAACAGAATGGCGCTGGCTAAGTCATATGTAGCATAGAGGAGGAGCTGGGGTGGAGGAGGGGTCAAAGGAAGCTTGCAGAAGAAGCAGCAAAGAGTAAGCAGGCTAGAGCAGCTTAAATATGGCAGCATAAGCATACACAGGTTAGGTAAATTTTATTATGCTTGAGTTTGAAGATAAACTAAAGAAAAATGTGCAGATCAAACTGAATTTTATACATGGATTACCATATTTATACAGAAGCCAAGGCTCCCTTCTATTAAATAAAAACCCACTGAATGTCACTCTCAGAGGGACATTTTTTCATCTAATGTTAATACACAAAATTCACTGACCCATGAATTGATGAAGAGGGCATAATAAGGTTTATTCTAGTGAAGAAAATCCACCTTTAAGCAGTCACACCCTGTGATTCACAAATCTAGAGACGAGTTGGTTAGCACTTTAATTATTGAATGTCTTCATAGATCAAACATATGTCCTTGGCTTTGGTTTGATCTATGGCACTGATCATCAACTGGCGGCCCAGGGCCATATCAGGCCCCCCAAAGCTTTCTGTCCTGCCCCCGAAAGATCATTAAATTAAGAAAAGGAGGAAAAGAAGATGTGGTTTTAGGGTATCCTTTGGCTTTAAATGTCTGCAGCTGTTAAATTCATCCCATAAACAATTAACATTGAAATAGTTTTAGAATGACTTAACATTTGATCTGTTTAACTGAAATTTACTCTCATAATTAGTAGATATTTAGAAAAAAAGGGTTAAAGTTGGCAGAAGTGCTGCAAAAATGACCAGATAAAGTGGTGAAAAGGGGTTAGAGAGTAGCAAAAATGGGTGATACAGGGCAAAATGGGTTGTGGAGTGGCACAAAGGGACATAAATTGGCAGAAAAAGTTGTGAAAAGAGGATAAAATGTGGCAAAAAATGGTACAAGAGGAAAAAAGTGGCAAAAGGTATCAAAAATTGGTTACAAATCACAAAAATAGTGCAATAAAAGTAAGGCGAAAGGGTAAAAAGTGTCAAAAATAGAAGAAAACTGTCAAAAATTGATAAAAGAGCAGCACAAAGGGGATAAAATATGCAGGAAAAGTGGTTCAAAAGGGGTTGAAATCTTGCAAATAATGGGTTCAAGAGGCAAAAAGGCACAAAAAGTAACAAAAAGGGGTTGAAAGTGTCAAAATGAGTTAATACTGGTACTAAATCACTGCTGTGTAGGGCCCATTATCTGGGATTTTCAGGGGCCCTGCCAGTTTTGTTGTCAGGCCTGTCTCCTTGTGGCCTGCTGCATTATAGATAATAGGGATAGATCTCACTGGTAATGACTAAAAATGTCCTGCGTTTTGAAAGATAATACAACTACTACTACAATAATATTTCAATCAGACCAAAATATTTATTTAATTTTTGTTAATGGGAAAGTCTGGCCCCCAGAATTTCTGTCGAGACTAAATCTGGCCCTTGTGCAAATGGACTTGATGACCCCTGACCTATGGTGTTACAGTTCACAGTACCTGAAACATTTCTGAACCAAACAGATTCTCTGGATCTGTGTTTTTTATCTTAGAAGGCGGAGAACACACACACACACTCACCATCCTAGAGTATTATTACAGCAGAGAGGTCATGAGAGCAGAGACAGAGTGTAATCACCAGGTGTTCAGTCACAGAGGACCGCTGCCTCAGGAGAAGAAGAGGGAGGATGGAGAATGACTGAACGACTGCAGGGATAAAAAGATGATGAGGCAGACAGCAGGGTTAAGAAGAAGAGGAACAGAGCGATAAGACCTGTGGGGAAAGAAACCATCCACTGCTGCTTGGAGAAAAGTTGCAGAGGGAGAAGAAAAAAGTGTATTTTGTGTTGTTAGTCTTTGTCTTTTCAGATAGAACATTAATGGTTAAATAAAATGACCTCCATATCTTAGAGACTTTAGAAATCAGAGGAAGTATTTTGCATTATAAATTTTCATTTAAACATTTAACTAAAATTGGCAAAGTGGTACAAAATCTAATTGGATTTCTGCTCTACAGTGGGATGCACGTTTTTATCTTTCATTGTCTTACAGTGCCATCAAAGAAAAAATTATTTAGTTAACTGAAGGGACCACATTTTAAGAGACCATACTACTAGTGCTTGAGGCACAGATAACAAAGTTATGCTCATTTTTGTCTGCTTTGCATGCACAGTGGGGCATGATGAGGGATCAAACGAAGGGAAAAATGTCCTTTTAAGAAGTTTTACTTCTAGGAAAAGCAGTGGTCACAATGGATGCGTTTCGACTCGTATTCTTCGGCAACAACGCTGCAGTTTTAGTCCTTTAGTCCTTTTTCCCATCCAGGTAACGTCTCTTTCATGGAAGGCCTTGACTTTTTCAGTGAGACAATGCTAAACCACATTATATCCATCACAACAGCATGGCTTCACAGCAGAAGAGTCCAGGTGCTGAACTGGCCTATCAGCGCTTCAGACCTTTTACCAGAAGAAAGCGTTTGGAGAATCATAAACGGAAAGATCTAGCAAAGAAGACCGAAGACTCTTGAGCAGCTAGAATCCAACATCAGACAAGAATGGGACAACATTCCTGTACAAAAACACCAGCAGCTGGTCTCCTGACTTACCAGATGTTTACAGACCTCTTCACAGTGTCCCAACTTTTTTGGAATTGGGGTTGTACCACATAGATTGTGTTAGATTATGGTTTTAAATAAAACCAACTGCTTGAATGTACTTTTCTAATGTTGTTCACAAAGTTTGGAAAACTAGGGAGAAACAGAGGTTATCACTGGTAATGGTCCTGGCAGATGTCAAAGCCCAGGTATCAGAGCTCATTAAGTTACTAAACAATCTCATATTCAGATACACGGGCGAGAGAATTACACTAAAATATTCCATTCAAGATGAGTGAGTAAAGCTGCAAATGTTACAAACTCAACAGTGCAGCTGGAGGCTTGTACTGTCTTTCTCAGTGAGAGCCTTTAAGGACAAACGGAGGTTACTACCAGCAGCAGAGATATTAGCGCTGCTCTGTAAAGGCCTGTTTTCCCCAACAGGGAGACATATTGCGTGCAAGCGTTCTGTTTAGAGCACAAACTTTTCTCCGCATGAGCTGATTCGTGCAGAGCAGAAATGTGAGGTTCTTCTCTGAACTGCAGGATGTAAAAAGAAAACAACAGTGCATTTCTTACAGGATATTGTTTTCTTTCATTTATTACACTTTTTTACACAAATGTTTTGCATCTGAATGTCCCACTAAGCAGCTTAGTCCTTTAATATGGGTCATGAGCTGCTTCTTAATGTTACATGCCCCGAGTTTATCATTTATGCCATGAGCACTTGTTCAGAATTTAGCATAAATGTACTCGCACTGATTTGGAAATACAACGCCAAGGGGGCATTTAGGATATGTAAATGCCTGCATACATAAATGAGAAAACAACGTGGCCATATTTAGACAGGGAGAAAATATTCTCTGTCTGTATAATCACAGCTGGCTCACTGCTCACATTAGATATTTTAACTCTTTAGTCGATCTTTTCTTTAAAAGCTATGGGGTCTCTTTCACTTTCGCCTTGCCAACATTCTTCTGGCTCTATTGCAGCACATTTCAAGTATCCTCTCATTTAGGGCTGCCTGTTTTCCCATGACACTACCAGCATTAACAAGAAAGAAGCAGTGACACACACAGGCCTTCAACCTTCCTTTGTCGTCCTGCTTTGTTGGGTTGTTCTTGCATAACTCTGCTCTGCTCTGTAAGCTTCTAATTATATTGATGGGTAACTGGATAGACCAAAGTAATCACTAACAGCAATTATGCAACATGTGAATGGTATGAACCTTGAGCGGTTATAAAACTGTTTTAACCTTTCAAAGCACATCGACAATTAGTCTTCTTTTCACCGTCGCAGCCTCACTTTAGCTCTAAAATGATGTAATCTACTTATAGAATATAATCAAGCAATGGGGTTGCTGTTCCCAAGTTTCCCATCAATTAAACAGACATTTAAATTCAGACTATCCATCAAATGTAATGCTAAGAAAACCCCCAGAGGAGGCATAAACTGTGCAGTAGTTGTCATGATGACTGAAGTCAGGTTTAAGGCCAAGCAGGATCACAGCATCCCTGGGTAAACAATGTCAAACTGATTAGCCAAGTCATTGTCATCGTAACATCAGCAGAGCTAGCTGCACATGCCTTTAGTTGTCCTTGTTGGTTACACATTGCTCCAGTTGATAGCCGATGTAACCTGACACAGACTGCATACAACCAGGCCCGCCCACAGACTTGAATGGGCCTCCGAAAAACCCAGTGAGCCCCATCTGTGTGTTGATATCAATGCATGTGTGCTGGATCAGTAGCATTGGTGCTAGTATCCTGGCTAACAGTTATCTCACTTTCAGCCTGAGAAGTGTGCAAAACTATTAGTGGGTTCTGACGTTTGAATTATTTTTTCATGCTTTCTAACCCTTTTCAACACATTTTCTGTCCTTTTTGCCAGTCCTTGTTGCCTCTTTAACCCATTTTTGCAAGTTGTTGCCCTTATTGCCACTTCTAACCCATTTTTGCCACTGTTCTGCTGTTTTCCACTCTTTTCATTATTCTATCATTTTTGCCCATTTAAAACAGTTTTGATGTTGTTCCCCCTTATAAGCACTGTTGTGCCACTTTATGCTGATTTTTGCAGCTTTCCATCCTTTTTTTACCACTATTTTTTCCCATTTCAAACCAATTTTGCAGCTTTTCACAAATTTCGACACTTTTCACCCATATTTGCCATTTTCTATTTTGACACGTTTTGCCTATTTTCTTCCCTCTCCCTTGTGACATTTTCCATCTCTTCCTGGGGAATCCCAAGGCGTTCCCACATCAGATGAGATCATCTAACATAATCCCTCCAGTTAGTCCTGTGTCTATCCTGGGTTCACCTCCCAGTTGGACAAACCTGGAAGACCGCCACAGGGGATCCTGATCAGATGCCCAAACCACCTCAGCTGGCTCCTTTCGACAGGAAAGAGCAGTGGTCTCTTTTGGTCATTACCCAAAGTTCATGAACCAAGATCGACCGCTAAATTGGGAGTTTTTTTGTCCGGCTCAGCCCCCTCTGATACAACATCTGCAACACATGAACTCCTTCATTTGGGGCAAAGACTCGCTCCCTAACTGGAGGGAGCAATCCACCGTTTTCCAGCAAACCATGGCCTCTGACGTGAAGGTGCTGACCCTCAACCCGACTGCTTTGCACTCAGTAACAGAACTGCTCCGATGCCTGCTGGAGGTCCTTGGCGGAGGAAGCCAATGGAGGCCAAGAAACACTGTCTTTTTTATAATATTACCAGTTTGGAGTAAACGACAGCAAATAGGAGACAAAAAAGAAAACAAAGGAAATACATGTATCTTTTTTTACTCTTGTAATTTGTGTTTCTGGGGGAGGTGAACTTATTTTTGGTTATAATACTGAAATAAATTGATGTAAAAGTCTCCTTCACTCTGATGACCTTTGGTCCAGAGATGACAGTGTGAGACGATCTGCGTGCTGACTCAGCACTGTGAATAAAACATGTGATGTGGGATTAGAGGAGCCTCTGAAGGACAAAGTGACATGGATGACTACTTCACATATAAAACCCCTCCCCCTTCACATTTAAATTGCTTAGTGTTTTCTAACTCTCCATCCATCTTCACCCTCTTTATTTTATTTCTCCTGCATCGAAACAAGGGCTGTTTCATTTATAGAAATTGCCTTTATGTAATAAATGCCTGACCTCCACAGCTGAACAGAAATGATTGATTTCTGTTCTATTTTTGAATGAAACATGATCATTTTAACTCAGATCAATTTCTTGGTGAGAAGAGAATACACACATACACTGCAGCTGCTGGGAAAAAGATCCTCTGCTGCAGAAGTCAGAAGCTACTGTAAATCCGCCTTGTTGTAAGGTGCCGTCTTTGTTTTCTTCTGAATTATTTCTGTTTACAGTTTCTCATCATGAGCCAAGTTTTCCCTCCCACCTTTAGGTGGAGACCAGGGCTGGAAAGGATGCAGGAGAAAGCTGTTATTCAGATATCTATGTCAAACCTGCAGTCAGAAGCCTGTCCTTCAGTCAGTGTTAATGTTTGTGATATCACAGCTGTTTTATTCGGTCTTCTTAAACTGATTTGTGTTTATCTATATGCTTTACTGAACTGTCCATATTTTAATGGTTGGAAAATGTTGAAAAATAACCTTAAGGTCTTTTTGTTTTTATCAGGTCAGGTCAGGTACAGGAACATATGTCGTGTCAACCTTGGTCCTATACTGTTCTGGCCTCCTATTAACCATCATCCAGGCCAAAGCCCCATCTCCAGGTATCCTCCCAGCAGCCTACTCCATGACACATGTGGCCACCCCAAACATCTGGTCCAGTCCACCAGGTCCTGGACAACCAGTATGTGATGAGCTGGATCAGGCTCAGGAAAAACACACCATGTGCCTGAAGAAGCACAGCTGCTGCTCCTGTATCGAGTAGCTGACCCTTCCCATCCCCTCCATCCTGACACATCAGCATTAGACACATGGTCTTATTGGCAGCAATATCCAAAGATGTGTCGTCACAAAGGAGTCCAGTCAGCGCCTCTGGCCATCAGTCAGCATCCAGGCCTCATAAGAGTATAACAAGACCAGGAGGACCAAGGACAGATAGACCCTGACTCTCATCCACATGCTCAGATACTGGGACCACCACACCGCCTTGCCCAGCAAACCCATCACCCCATGCATGAGTCCAAGTCTGTGGCTGATCTTATCCTTGCAGTTAGCAGGTCAATCAATTACTCTGCCATGGTGGGTGAACTGCTCTACAACTTCCACAGTAGCATCCAAGACATCCCTAAATGCCTCGATCTTTGCATGTCTCCTTGGCCCAGGAGACATGCATTCCCAACACTTCTGCCTCCTCACTCAGCAAGTTAAGAGCCCCCACAGGGACATCTACAGCCTCCATAGGGATCACAGCATCATCAGCAAAGACCAGATCAGGCCTGTCTCACCACAGAATCAACTGGAAGAAGTCAGAGGTGAAGCCACCCCACTTCACAGCACTCTCCATACCAAAATATAGGGCAGACATCAGCTGAATGATCAAATGAGGGATCCCGCTAAGCTTCAGAATCCTCCAGAGGACATCCTCCTGACATTGATATCAGCCAAAAATAGTATATTTTTTTGTTGTTTTATTGTAATTTATACAGCAATGGCGCCTGGATGGGGGACTGAATACAAAAAGAATTAAAAATGAGATCCAGAGAGCAAATAAAGAACAGAAAAATAGTAAAAGTGAAGAAGAGAAGGGTGCAGTTAAAGGAGGGTTAAAGAAACAAGAACCTGGAAAAAAGAGGGTTAACTAACATCATATAACCCAATATACTTTGCATTAAGGTCTTGCTTGAAATTTGTGAAACATTTGTGAAAGAATGGGTCGCTCTCAGGAGTTCAGTGAATTCCAGCATGGTACTGTGATAGGATGCCACCTCTGCAACAAGTCCAGTGGTGAAATTTTCTTGCTAACAAATATTCCACAGTCAACTGTCAGTGGTATTATAACAATGTGGACGTCATCAGCAGATGCTGAGGCGCATAGTGCGCAGAGGTCACCAACTTTTTGCAGAGTCAATCACTACAGACCTCCAAACTTCATGTGGCCTTCAGATTAGCTCAAGAACAGTGCATAGAGAGCTTCATGGAATGGGTTTCCATGGCTGAGCAGCTGCATCCAAGCCATACATCACCAAGTGCAATACCAAGCGTCGGATGCAGTGGTATAAAGCATGCCGCCACTGGACTCTAGAGCAGTGGAGACGTGTTCTCTGGAGTGACGAATCGAGCTTCTCCACATAGCAATCTGATGGACGAGTCTAGGTTTGGCAGTTGCCAGGAGAACGGTACTTGTCCGACTGCATTGTGCCAAGTGTAAAGTTTGGTGGAGGGGGAATTATGGTGTGGGGTTGTTTCTCAGGAGCTGGGCTTGGCTCCTTAGTTCCAGTGAAAGGAACTCTGAATGCTTCAGCATACCAAGAGATTTCGGACAATTCCACGCTCCCAACTTCGTAGGAACAGTTTGGGGATGGCCCCTTCCTGTTCCAACATGACTGTGCACCAGTGCACAAAGCAAGGTCCATAAAGACATGGATGAGAGAGTCTGGTGTGGACTTGACTGGCCTGCACATAGTCCTGAACTCAACCCGATAGAACACTTTGGGATGAATTAAAGTATAGACTGAGAGCCAGGCCTTCTCATCCAATGTCAGTGTGTGACCTCACAAATGTGCTTCTAGCAGAATGGTCAAAAATTCCCATAAATACACTCCTAAATGTTGTGTAAAGCCTTCCCAGAAGAGTTGAAGCTGTTATAGCTGTAAAGGGTGGACCGACATCATATTAAACCCTATGGATTAAGAATGGGATGTCACTTAAGTTCATATGCAAGTCAAGGCAGGTGAGTGAATACTTTTGGCAATATAGTGTACCATAAGACCTTTGCATTAACTATTTAAGTAGTTTGCCTTGATCTTAGTTTATATATTCCAATCTTGTTTCACAGCCTCAAAGCAGGCAAAGCTGGTGCCCCCAAGAGATCTTTTGCACCCCCCAGGGGGTCTCAGACCCCAGGTTAGGAACCAAAGCTTTAAAGTGGCATCAGTGTGATGTCGTGAGAGATTCAGGCTTTCCTGACCTGCAGGTGAACACGGCCCTGTTGTAAGACAGTTTCCCTCAGTGGGATCAATACTGTATTACATTATTGTTAAAGTAAGCATGTGTGGACCCATCCCCTTCTAACAGCTTCATGTTGTGATGTTCAATAAATACTGCAGCTTAAGAGCTGAGCAGATAGTTTATATGCAGCAGAACATTCAGTCTGCTGGCATGAAGGTCACAGAAACCTAAAAATTAACTGACTGGATTTTAAAATGACTAATTGTTCTTTATTTGTAATTGTAATTTATCAACAATGACATCCTTCTTAAATTAGTAAGAAACTGATGTTCCAAAATGCTTGCTGCAGACTTTTAACAGAGGTTTTTCTTATATTTAATCTTACTCTGAGTTGTTATGCATTGTTATGCTCCATGTTTACCATTACACATCATTAAAAGACCGCTGAGTTTATTGAGTGTTGCTGCCAAAACCAGAAAAAGAGCATTATCTCCCATCCTAACTGTTTAGTTCAGCTGCTCGCCTCCGGTGTTGTATTGAATCATTCATCAGCTTCTAAATTTGCCAGCTACTGTAACCCATGGCAGAGCGGCTGCAGGCTTTGTCTCTTCCATTTGGGTCAGAGTGAAGCTCCGTGTTATGTAAGCTCGGCCCCGTCTGCAGCTCAGGCCTACACTGAGGGAACAACCCAAGGCGTCTTGGTGGGAGGAAAAACAATACAGCTGGATTTATTATTTAGATATTTTAGGAGAGCCGGGACCCCACCCTCACAAGGTCACTCAGTACTTTTTAAAAAGATAAACATCTCTCTATGAGCAGGATCTGAAGGTATAGAGAGAGACAGTAAAAACAGGTAAAAGAGATGTGCAGCAGCATGAATCGAACCTTTATAGTTGCATAAATGCATTAGCAAACTGAGGCCTGAGGATGGAACAAAAGCTCCATTGTAGTGAGTGAAAGCTAGACTGCTCTGACCCCCGTCCTGTGCTTAGTGCCCTGTCTGCTATTTTGTTTGTAAACAGGTATTACAGAAAAATAGAGACAGGTATGAGGTTCTTAATTTGCCTTTCATATTTTGTATAATCTTGAATATTTTTCTTGACTTATAAAAGCTTTTCAGGTTTGAAAGTTGTTTAGTATTTGAGATGATAAACAAGTAAAACACAATCCTGGAGCTAGGCAAATAAAAACATGAAATACGTGACTAATACAGATTCATTTATCAGGAGCCAATCATTATCAGCTGAAGTCCAAGAGGAATGCGTGATCAGATTTAATGTCCATAATTAGTGGTCCAATCACCTGAGGTCAATACTCTGGTGACTGTGGCTCAGAAACACAGTTAAGTGTAATTGTATAATCAAACTAAGAAGTAAGAACTTCATCCCTGTGGCTCAAATTCAACTGAGAAGCAGAAACTTCACCTGCTGGCTTGAAAAAAATCCCTAAAATTGCCCATGTTAGCCAAAAACTCACTAAATTAAGCGGAGAAACTGTACCCATCTGTTGAGCCGTGTAGCCTAGCTTTCTGGCCAGTACAACTGGCAGCTCCTTCTTAAAGGAGCAATGCTCACTGAAATCACTGGAGGCTAATGCCACTACTACTGCTACATGCCTTATACGACTCAACTTCAAAAATACTGGAATATCCCTTTAATGTATACCCCTAGTTTAGTGCTACTGGAAATTGTTGTACATAGGCTGTATGAGATTATACATTCACATATACTCAGAGTAATGTGTGATTACATTCACCACAGAAATGTTGCTGTTCACCTGCAGAGGAACTGCCAACGTTCTCTCTTTAAACCAGCTTCACGCCATTCACCAAATGTTGCTTTGACGCTATTTTAAATAAACAATTATCAGTTTTAACAGTTTCCTGAGGGTCTTCTTGCCTTTAGACTAGTCAACTTAAAGCAGGGTACATGTTTAAGCGGAAGTGAAATTATTCCCCGTAGAACATCACTAAATAAAAGCTCTTCTGTTAAACTACCTAACTACTGATACTAGCTGTTGACTTCTTGACAAACTGAACTGTGATACCATTTCTGAATCACTATTTTCACCATTTGCACGGTTCTCTGCAGTAAACACCATTAGAAAAAACATATAAAGTGTGTGCAAATTCCTATGGTTGTGTGAGAGGCCCATATGCAGACTGGTACTAATGGAGACTCTTTACTGGTCAGAAATTCTTCAGCAATGATCAGTTGTTCCAAACTGTTGAAGTTTTTGTCCAGTCACAGAAACCAGATGGTGTGAGAACAACAGGACCACCAGCTCAGCTCATTAATTATTTCTAATCAACAAATGGTGCAGCAGCTGAAGAGGACCAGGATTACTAGTCCATCCTGTGCTGATGAAAAGTAAAACATGAAAAAAACAGCAGGCAGATGCCATTTTGATGTGCTGGGCGGGGCTGCTTCTGATAAATCTCACTCAGAAGCTTCGTTAATTGACTGTAAGGAAATTATGTGTGAATACAGATGAAATGCAGACTCGCTTAAACACGCAGGCTGAATCAGGAAAGTGCTATTAGATCTGTGAGTGTTTATGTGAGTGCTGTATATCCTCATGCTTTAACATGAAACATTTATAGCTTCAATTTACTTGTAAGATTTATTCTCATCTTAATCCCGCCATGCTTATTTGTGAACAACAGCCGCAGTAGTAAACACTGGTGGTTGTCGTCCTGCAGTAATTGATTTGTTTGATGTCACACAGGAGGAGAGGGAGGCCTGCTGCTGACGTGTCCTCACACAAAAGGAGCATTAGCCCGGATTAAGCCGGATTAACAGGAAGAAATTCTGATGGACAGGATGGGAAAAAGGAAAAAAAAAAAAAAGCCCACACCCCATCACTCCTCCCTGAGGGCTCACTGTGCTCCTTCTGCCAAAAAAGATTAAAACAACATTTCACTGCAGGTGGAGACAACAGCAGAGTGGCTTTTGTTTTGGTTTATTTAGTATGTGTGGTCCTGTCACTAATAGTTTGTCTGCCTGTCTCTAGATGTGTGTGTGTGTATGTTTGTGTGTGTTTTATGGCCTGGCCATGCTGTGGTCCAAGCATTGAGTCATTTTGGACAAAGTTTCTGTTTCAACAATTTAGTCAAACATTCTGGTTCAAGTTCAGCTTTTGGGTGATAACAGCATTTTCCAAAAGTGAGAAGCAAGGACGCTCTATGACCTACAGCTGAAAGCAAAGAGAGAAACCCAAACAGCAGGGGCGGAGCAAGAAGTGTGAGACATCGGAGGTTTAGCCCAAACTCAGGAGGGCCCGGAGGCCAAAACTGTTTTGCTCAAAGACAGTTAAACATAGTATTTTTAAGCAATTTTGAATGAAAATTTACACTGAATATGCCTGCAAATCAGCAAATCATTTGGACATTAATTATGGTGTTTTATCTTAAAATGTAATCCTTTAGAGCCAGCATCATTTTTGGATATTACTGTCCTCATAGTGTCCACATTATTCTAAAACCATTCCTCAACATCAATAATTTTCTCTTCTGTCGCCTAAAAATCATCAGATGTTCCTTTGTTTCAATCAAATAAATACAGTAGGAATTTAATGTAAAATAATTAGCATGTTTCATGTTAAAAAGAACATTAAAAGCAAAATGTGGGGATCTGGATCCATCTATTCATGAAAATGCACACTATTTTAGTGTTCGATATGATGTTGAAAGTATTTTTATAATGTAGTGTATGTGTAAGATTGTAAGAGAAATAAAGAGTGTGATTAGTATGAACTTTCTGTTTGATCAACAGTGTTCATTTATTTCTAATTATCAATGTATTTTTGCATTTATCAATCATAACACTCTACAGCATCATACTTTTTACCAACCTAAAAGATTTAGGGCTTCTGAGAACAGATTATGGGCTTAAACCCTGTAAGCCACCCCCTCACTCTGTCCATGCAAAACACCAACAAAACCATCAGCTGTTTCAATAAGTACAACCCCAGATCCAAAGAAGTTAGGGCGCTGTGACTGTCAGATCTCATAAACCTAAATTTTATTCTCAGTAGAACATAAAGAACATATCAGAGGATGAAGCTGAGATATTTTACCATTTCATGAAAAACATTTGCTTAATTTCAATTTTATGGCAGCAACACATCTCAAAAAGGCAACAAAAGGCTAAAAAAGTAAGTGGAGTATTTTGTGATCAATTACGTTGCTTGGCAGCAAGTCTGAGACAGTCTGAGATGCTGTCACTTTGAGAAAGGAAGTGCCTTTATTTGCTGGTACAACATCATAGATTTTTTTTTAAAATTCAACTTTATTCATAAACAAAGCTTAGCAGTAACATTCATGAATTGCACATTACATAAATATTTAGTAAATAAATAAAACAGACAAAAAGGTCAGAGGTATAATCCAAGATTAAATTATTTATGGACCAGTTTAAGAAGTAGTTACACAAACAGTGGCTTCGTTTAGATTTGTTAGCTTTAGCTAAAGCTACACTAGCTATGTAATTACTATGACTACATAAGCCAATGTAGCTAAGTAATTTTAAGCAACATGAACTTTAGCAAATGTAGCTAAAGTTAACATAGCTAGAGCTAATGTAGCTAGAGCTATCATAGCTACATATGTATTGGACATAGCTACATAGATTATGTAACCGCTTTGTAAGCTTCCCCTTTAGCTACATTAGCAATATAGCTACGTTAACTATGTAGCCTAGGCAGCCAACAGAGCCATGTTTACGTTTGCGTTAGAATATTTTCATGGAGAACGAGCCTGTTTCCTGTACGCAGAATGTTTATCTTGCTTCTTTATGTGTTTCATAATCAGGTTTTTGACTCCGAACTCTTACTTTACCCTTACCCTAATTCCAAACGGATGTTTAGTCCAATTTTATTTCACAGGTTTAGTTTGTAATTCCATTCTTAGATATACTGCATCTGAAATGACCGGTCTGCAGCCAGATCCCTCTAAACAGTTCAGTACCATGGCTGTGTATAAAAGGAGCATTTAGAGAGACAGAGTCTCTCAGAGGTTAGGATGTGCAGAGGATCACCAATCTAAAAAACCTACATCTAAAAATTGTGGAACAATTTCAGAAAAATGTTCCTCAATGTAAAATAGTGAAGACTGAATATCTGACTATCTACAGTCCATAAAATCATCAGAAGAATTTGGAGAAATCTCTGAGCATGAGACAAGGCAGAAGCTCAGTACTGGATGCTCATGATCTTCATGATCATGGTCAAAACCTGAAATTCCTTTTGGAAACCACAGGTGCCATGTCCTGTGGACTAAAGAAGAGAGGGACCACCCAGCTTGTTATCAGTTCAAAAACCTGCATCTCTGATGGTATGGGGTTATATTAGTGCCAATGGCGTGGGCAGCTTACACATCTGGACAGCCACTATCAATGCTAAAAAGTACAGCAGATAGAGGTTTGGTTAAAAACATGGTTTAAAAGAAAAATGATGATGACTACATGAAAGAGAGGGAGGACAATTAGTCAAGGATGGAAACTCAGAAAAATGTGAAAAACAAATATGCCATTTCAACTCTTACACCTGAATTTCCCCTGTAATGAAACAAAGAAAGCTGATGGATATAAACTGTTGAGTAAACTCCAGTCTAAGAGAAATAATCTCTCTGTGACATTCAGCTCCATCTCACCATAACTGTAATTAAATCACAGGAATTACTGCACCCGTCTCAGAAGCATGAGAGAGAGAGAGAGACTGAGTTTTTAATACTGGGGACAGAGCTTGTTGGACAGATTGAGAAAGATAAAGATGACGTCAAAGAAGAGGAAGGTCTGAAAATCAGAGGAGAAGAGGGGAAATATACCGAGGTAAGAAGCAGGAGACGGGGAGAGAGGAGAGGAAGAACGCCTCGGGTTACTGTTAAACTGACTTAATCAGATCAACTTACTGACCTGGATAAACTGTGCCTGACTGGAACACACAACTACTCACATAACAAACCGTCCCTCGAGATCACAGAGGGGAGGAAGAGAGAGGGAGAGAGTGAGAGTGGACATAATGGGGGATTAAGAGAAAAATATAAGATAACTGCACTTCAGAAGAAGCCTGTACTTTATTCCCAACAGTAACAAAGGAGAGAGAAAGGGAACAAAAGAGACAAACATCAAATGTGAGAATAAAAGAAGATGATGTTATTTCAGCTAAGAAAATGAGACATAAGAGAATAAAACAACAGGTAAGAGAAGGTTCAAAATCTTCACTTATTTTACCACAACATTTCATGGGTTAAAACAACCCAAACATCTGATTTAATGAGTCTTCAGCCATGATGGCACTTAAGCTCCATATTCATAATTACAGTTGGTCAACATGGTTATCATATTGATGCAACAGTTAAGTCAAGTATACCTATCTAAATCATCCATACACATTCACACAACAATGATGCAGCAGAGGGAGAAATCTGGGGTTAGGTGTCATGTCCAAGGATAAATCAAAATGTGACTGCAGGAGCAGGGATCACATCCCTGACATTCTGGTCGAGAGACGACCTCTACCCACTGATCCAAAGCTAGGGCCGCTTCCCTGGTTCATCATCTTTAACTGAGCACGCAAAAATGTGCTTATTAGATTAGAGTTCAGTCTTACCCAAAAATATCACAGTACCTGGGTGGTGAACTGCAGTATTCCACTACCAAGGTGTTCAATTTCTCATATGATGAATGCAAAATGTAACTCAGTTTAGTAAGGATGCACCCGGTTAAACGTTTGAATTTGTTTACCAAATTAGCCGACGCAAGATTTAGGAGTCGGTTAAACAAATTACCTTTTTTTTTTTTTTTTTTAAATCCTGGTCTTTAAGGATCTTTTAAACTGTAATGAACCTCTCACCACTAGAGGTCACTGTATATTCAATTAATGACCTCTGTTTTCCTGTCAGAGCTTTCCCACGGCACTTCGCATGTAAATATGAAAAGCTCAGCAGTAGCTAAGCACTTAGCGTGTAGCAGGAACAGCACAGTATGATAGTGTTTCAGAAGTAAATGGAAATAAAGTAGTATGTAGACCTTTGAGGGTTGAACTCATGTGCAACTACTCAGCTGAAGTAAAAAGAGGCCACGTATCAAAGCACGATATTGATCTGGAAAGAGGAACAAAGGTTGGCGGCACTAGCTTTTCGTGTTAGCCTGTTAACACAATGACTGTGAGGAATTTGACTGAAAGTTTTTTCTCCTCTTTTGACTATTCGGTCAAACAAAATTTAAATGAGCGTTTAGCTGAATGGGAATTATTAGCATATTAGCTGTATTGGATATTAGCAGCTCTAGCACTGCAGGTAGTCGATGCTCTTTGCAGGTAAATGTCTTCATTCCTGAGCTGAATATCATCATACAGTACTTTGGTTAAATGTGGACAGCTTTATCCCCATTTTCTAGATCAAAATAGAGCTGACACACATTGTTCCTATGAGATATGATTATAGCATGGTATGCAGTGGTTTTTAATCTTAGTTTTAAAGAGCGTTGCTGCTTTACAGTTAAGACAGAGCGTTTGATCGAGACTGTGGGCGTAAATTGATTTTTAAAAAATGGTAATAATTAGTTTAACCAACTGTAATCTGGTGTCTACTACAAAAAAAATCTGAAAAAGTTTAGCCAGCTAATCATCTGACTTCTCTTTCATCCATTCATCACACACCTGTCCCATTAAAGATTCGTTTTTTGTTTTTTTCTGCCTTTTAATAATATATTAGCAGTACATTATGATGACCCGATGACATGATCCACCTGTGGAGGTGCATTGTTGAACTGCAGGACAGCATCAGCTACAAGCAGCTGCAGAAAAGCATTAGGAAAAAAACAAACAGAATAAATACCATGAAATCCAGTTAATAAGTCACACTTTTAAGACTTGGTTTTTTTTTTTTCATTTTTTCCAGTAAAGTTGGCAGCATCCCCTATACCAGCACAACCAATATACTAGCGCTCGGTGATTAATTTAGTTTCAATTATGATTGCAATTCTAGCCTTCCTGGATCATAAACAAAAAAGTTAACCAAGGCTAAACAATAACTGTGTCACATGACATGATGCACTAGTTTTGCTATGTGGTAAGCAGAGCATACGCAGCCTTCCTTTGAAGCACAGTGAGTGCCCACAGCGTTGTGCCTAAACACACTAAGGTTCATATTTGTGGTGAACAGTACCTTAAACATTTAAACCTTCACACCATGAGCCACGATAGACAGCAACACAGACCAGGCTAGACAGGGTGGGCACCACTTTTTACCATTTCTCCCTCATTAGATCATAATCCTGTTATCCTGTAAAGTAAATACACTTTGTGGAGAGCTGGCTCAGTTGAAACTATTTATAAGTGTACAACAAAGGTGGAGAAGGGCCGGGCAACCAGTGCACTGATTCTGCTCTATAACAATCCCTGCAGATCCAAAGCTAAAGTACTGTTTTGTAGGTAGTATATGTGCAAAATAGATGGTGAAATAGGTTGGGCAGCACAGCTGCACAGAAGCTGCAGATAGTGGCAACTGTTACACAGGAAGTCAGTATAAATATTATTTCTCTTTAGCAGATTCCAAAAATGCACTGTGTGGGAAACAGTATAGTTCCAATCATTTAATCAAGTATTCATTAAATACTGACTTTTATTCTCCAAATGAGTCGTTGATGACAAACCAAATTCATTGTATGTTATACTGAAGGATGCATGAATGAGTCTACTAAATTAAATGCGGAGCTAACCAACTATTTAAGAGATGTTCACTGAAAAACCTCATGGAGGTGTAGGAGGAAAATCAGGTCAGCACCTTGGGCATTCAGTTTCATTATCAGCTATTCATAATTACCTCCACAACATTTTTACCCTAAAACTTTGATTTATTTAATATCTGACATCTGAATCAGACTTGCTGATTATCTGGGAATCACAGCTAAGCAAAACTTTATCCCTAGAGTTCCTGCAGTAGTCAGTCTGGACTACTCCTGGATAAACATGAAGTTCAAATGTTTTAAACATATTTATAACATTTATTCATCTATAAATTCAAGGTGAATCTTAACAGAGCAAGAGAGGGAAAACGGAGCAACTTTGCATTTTCAGAGGTTATAGATCCAAGCTGGTCGGAAAATGTGCTCTCCCTAAACATCTTCTAAACCCCGAGTCTGTTTGTTAAATGAATTGGAGCTTTGCGGAAAGTTTCTCTCTGCTGGAAAACAGCTTTAATTTACGCATCAGAGGAGATGCAGCATCCCTGCTTCTCTACAAAACCGTCTGTGACTTCAGGCCAAATTATGCAAACCAGCCTTCAGCATAAAAAACAGCAAAATGCTAAAATGCTGAGATTCTATGAAAAAAAAAGTAGAAATCAAGAAGAGCAGAGATGCATTTTAGATAGGCAGAAATTAAAAAGAAGAGGGTGGAGAAGGATGCTCCTCTGCAGAGTTCAATGGGTTCTCTCTCTCTCTCTCTCTCTCTCTCTCTCTCTGTGACTCTGTCAGTCCCCTACATGCATGTTCATGTGCTTTTTTGCATGATTGCACTATTGTGAGTGCATGTGTAGGTGTCAGATGTTCATTGTGTCAGAGTGAACACACATGGGGAGGATGAGGGTGACAGGAATGTGCCTGTCAGGCATTCCTCACAGCTTTTACGCCCGTTGTGCGGCTGCATTTTCTGCTTTTCTTTTGTCCCACAACACAAACACATGTAGTCCTAATGACACAACGGCACAGTGCCTTAACTCACAGTTACATCACATGGTGCAGTGGTGGTGGTGGGGGGGCGCTTTGTCTGCTCTGAGGCTTGATTACATTTGGAAATATTGACTTAACCATGATAAAGCAGTTATTAAGTAAGAAAAGGTCTTTAGTAAGAAAAGCATGCATAGGCCTTTTTTAGTGTTTCATCAATTGAAACAATTAAAATCTATGTTGATTTTTGGAGGCAGTGTGTCACTTTTTCTTCTCTGTTGGGTCCTGGGGGGGCTCTTTTCTTTCTTTCTTTCTTTCTTTCTTTCTTTCTTTCTTTCTTTTCTTACGTACATGTGAAGGGGCTCCAAGGAAAAATGGTTGTGAAACACTGATCTGTTCTAATGGTCTCTGGTTGTTCTTGCATGTAAATATGTTGGCAGAAATACAGTTAAAAGAGTTTAAGACTGACTCAGAGGAGAGTAGACTCTTAAGTTGTAGCTGCTGCAGATGGAGGTGGGAGGAACCGAAGAGGTGAGTAATGAAAAGAAGTAGAAGTGAAGCAGCTGAATCACCACTTTCAGTAAAAACTCTACACTGAAGACTACGTCGTCATTTTAACACAGGAGAGAGAAACATGTTAGTGTTTTCTGTGTGCAGCATCTTCTCCTTTGTTCCTGCATGTGTGGGCATCATTCTGTTACTCTAACTCTCCATCCTACCCCCCCTTTCTCTAACAACCGAGGGCTTGTTAATGCAGACGCAATATCATAAACTCATGGGGACTCCCAGAATGCAATCTGCTGAGAGGAATATCCCAGAAACACACATAAGGCACTGGGCATGGACAGAGACAAAAAGACCAACTAAACCAAAGAGGAGAAATTAAAGCAAAGGGAAACTAAAGTGATCCAGAAAATGAAGAGCGTCATGGGGAAGCTCTGGGTGTTTTGCACAGCAGGCCCACCCAGGCTACAGAGAAATGTAATTGGCACCAAAACGGCAGCGAGCAGCAGGGGTCACAGCTGTTGCTTATGCCTGTGAGCAAAAAAACACACGATATAACTAGCATCCAACCACATACTGAGAGCTCTCACAACTACAACCAATTTGAAAAGGATTTGGATCAGTGGGGAACTGCTCAGGGAGTTTAATGGCAGTGGCTTGATAGGTGATAGAGTTACAATAATTATTTATCTAGTGCCTGAATGAAGCTAAAACACAACTTCATCACTGTCAGATTTCATAGCAAAAGAAGGGCAGAAATGATGAGATATGAGTGAGTGAGCAGCGGGGTAGCACATCATTTTAGAACGAGAGAAAACAAAAACAGTTCAGGAGAAAGTGATAATGACGAGAGTGGAGATATTTAAGAGGAACATTGTTTGACTTCTTCAGTTCTGTTGTGATCCCACCCTTCGTGTTTTAATCCAGCGATGATGTCCAATAAATCCAGAATCACAAACAGATGGTAAGCACACCCTTATATGTAACACCCAGCAGCTAGAAGGAGAGAAAATATTGATTTTCCTCCTGTTATTCTGATCATTTGCAGCTGCATGATTTAGGAAACTAGGGAACAAATATCTGCAGTATGCATACATAAAGAAGGAGGATACGGCACTATCAAACATCTTTACTCATAGGTGATGCATGCAATTAAATCATTTCCTTTTAAATACTAAAAACAAATAGATGTAGGCTAACAGTTAAACTTAAGTGGCTTCTGTGCAGTTTTGTGCTCTCCCTGTTCATAGAAATGATCAAGAGGGCACCAAGTTTCTTCATGTGCTGAGGAATATCCAGATAAGCCTCAGTGTGTTTTAAAGTAATGCATAAATTAGGACTGAAGGGTATTGGAAAAAACTACCATTGTGGTAACTATTTTCTGCGTTTTCTGCTGCTATTCTTTTAAACACAGAAGAAACTATACAGGCCAACAGCAGTCTCTTTATGTATGTTAATCAAATATTCAATGAAGTTGTAGTTTTTCTTATTTGGTTCTTTAAGATATTTTCCCATTTTAAATCTACAGATTTCAGCATTAGATTAATACTCTAGCTCAGTGGTTCTCAACCTTTCAGCCCATGACCCCCAAAATAAAGGTACCAGAGTCCAAAACCCCCCACTGTACTTGAAGATGGTTGAACACAGCCATGCATATCAAGAACAGTCATGTGCAGGCAAAGCTGTCCATAAGGGGGGATAAAGGGGAGATCTTTCTGGGATTCTCAAAACCACAGGCCCACAGAGTCAGTAAAATCATGGTCCATTGTAAAGTTAAGCTGTGATATCCATATTTAATATTCAACCTGAATAATAAACACTCATATTAAAGCAATAAATGTATTTTTAGTGATTTTCTATAGTATATAGTCACCTTAAAAATGTAAATCCCTTTTCTTAAAAACAAAAATTAAATTGGTTAAATATGTCAATAAAAAGGTGGTGAATTTGGAGTTTAAAGGTAGCGGAAATGGGTTAGAAGTGGCAAAAATTTGATAAAAGTGGCAAAATGTGTGGAAAATCTGATGAAATTGGATTTGAAAGTGGGAAAATCAGGTTAAACTGGTAAAAATGGGTTAACTGAGGCATAAAAATAGGCAGAAATTTGTTAAACTGACAAAATGGGCATAATAGTGAAATGTGGTTAAAATGGGGGAAAGAGGAGCATAAAGAGTGGAATAAGAGGGGTTAATAGTGGCAATAATGGGTCAACAGAGGCACAAATAGGCAGAAAGTAGTAAAAATTGGTTTAGAAGTGGCAAAAACAGGCAGAAAAAGTGATTGAAAGGGTGTAAAACTGGATAAAATGGGTTTAGAGTGGCAAAATTGTGTTAAAATCGGAAAAAGTGGTGGGGAAGGTGATGAAAATGGCTTAGAATTTTGCAAAACTGGTGTAAAATGGCAAAATTGGGTAAAAACTGGCAAAAAATAAATCCAAATTTTGCAGAAATTGATTACAAGTGGCAAATAATAGTGACAAATTTGGGTGGGAAAAAAATAATTTAAAACATAGTCTTCATTTTTAAGGCATCTGGCGACTCCCTCTAAGTGTCTTGTGACCCCCAAGGGGGTCCCGACCTTCATGTTGAGAACCACTGCTTTAGCTGACTGGACTTCCTTTAAAGTAAGGTAGCACTTTTCAGTCCTGTTCTGAGCACATGAGAAGGAAAATTGTCCTGTTTCAGCTCAAGCATACTTCAGACCTGAATACTTCCACCAGAACTTGTAATTTTTTTTACAAAGCCGACAGTCAAAAGTTTTACATTTGGGTTTAATTCATTGAATGATTCTGATGAAGTTTAACAGATGCCTGGAAAATACCTAACACTCAGCCATTAGTGTTTTCTGTCATGCATGTCATTTCATGTTGGATTCTTTCCAACACTTCAGCATCCTCTCTTCACCCTGAACTGCCTTATTGAATACACACCTTATCTCACACTGGACTTCAGTGGTTTTAGTGGTACAAATTTCTACCAGTTACACCTTTTATGGTATCTAAATAAACAAAAAAATTCTATTGAAATTATGATTCAAAGACAATTCAAGTTTTTTTCTGCATGCTAGGAGAAACACTTGAAAGCAGATATTTTTTATTTCCTGGTGCAGAGCTGTCTGTGTCAGTCCATTAAAGTTATTCAGCGCTGATACTCAACCCTTGCAGAGATTCGTATGCCTGCATTAAAGTGTTGGGGGGGTTGTCTAAATGTGTGGGCTGAAAGATGAGGGACCAAGTCTGCTAGAATCAAATAAAACAGATGCATGAAGGAAATATTGCCAGGACCCCCCAATGCAAAGTAAAGCTCAGATATCCACATTTTTCCGGAAATGACTAACTGAGAGAACTGTCGGGGTTTCATCCGCGACATCTGCCAGTGGCAGAAACAAACAGCAGGAAGGACAAACCAAGTTTCCTGCTGAAGGTTATCAGTACTGCTGGAGGGCTGCGGTGGGAGGAAGACTGCATGCACATGAAAGGAGTGTTTTTAGCAACGAAAAATGAGCTTTCTGGACTCACTCTGCAGCTTGAGCTTGACAGGGAAAAAAAAAGCTTTTTTAATGATGACACACGCCTTCACAAACATGACAGGGGGCTGTGTGGAAGTATATAGAAGCCGCTTTCAGCTCTCCATGAGCACCACAAGAACACTACTTTGGGGGGTTTCTAAACAAGACTGAGATTATAAAGCCTGGCCCCAATATTTGAGTTATACATAATCTGGATGATCACCTTTAGTCATCACTGGTTTACTTAGCGGGATAACTTACCACAGGAAAGGCCCTGTCCCACAAGGATTCAGACCAGTAACCCTCTTCTTTTAAACACTGTCAGCGCATTTTAACATACCATGATAATACTGAGCTCTAGCACCAAACTTCAGCTCACAAGTTTAAAGGAAAAACTCGGATAAGGTTCGACGCAATTATCCCACCACACAAACCAAAAAAACGCTTGCCAGACGTGACTGTATTGTGGAGAGACAGGGGTGACAGAATGATCCTCTGAAAGCTGTCTTGCACCGTTTTGCTGCTTCCTAAATGAAAATGGAGAACTGAGTCACTTTGGCTTTTAAAGAGAACAAAAAACTTTAGAAAAGAGGGCTGAAAACATGCGTGTAAAGCACACAGGAAGCACACAGTGTGCTGGAGAAGAGGCAGGCTGAATGTCTGTGAAAGTGGGCTAACGTCAGGACAGCCTTTTGTTGTATTCACTTCATGTAACTTTGATATTCAGGTTGTGCCTGCTGAAAACCCTGCCAGCACTACACAGTAGGAAGCACTCAGGCTGACAGAGTTAAAATGACAGAAACAGAGAAAAAAAATAACTTGCTTTCCTGACCTCCTGCTTTTATATTGCTCTGCACTTTTACACCAACTTTAAACTCCCTTCTGAAGCTTTTGCACTTCATAAATATTACAGAGAAATGAGAGGAAATAGAGGAAGACATGCAAGGAAATACAACTACAAAACATGCAAAGTGTTTACTGTTCAATTAAAGACTACGGTTACTTAAAGTGGAGGTCTTCACCCCATCTTGTTTTCAGTTTTATAGTTTATTTTTTATGAGTTAAAGGCAGTGGATCTGTTTCAGCTAAAGCCTGTGACAGTTTTTCAGAAGATTGATTTATCAGACAGATATTCCCTGAAATTTACATGACCTGTCCAGATAAGGCGATGAAAAACCTTTCACCTTGCATTAAGAGAAAATCTTATCATTTTACTGAATTGCATGTTAAAATGATTTTTGTACTGCAAGCAGACGTTGCACCTTGGGGGTCAACGATCATGCTGATGTGATTTCATCATCTGCTATTTTTGGCAGCATGAAAACAAAACCATATTTTGCATTGCAATCACTTAGTGTAGAAAGTGTGAATTTTTAAGCTTTCTTTAAGCTTGTTTGATGTCAATAGGCAAAGTTAAAAAGGAAATATGATCACCTGAATCTGATATAAGAATTAGTTTTACACGTAGGGGACAGTGGACCACTGTACAGGACTGGCTCTGGTATTGAGGTAGAGCAGAAACGAGAGCATTGCACACATTTTCTGAGTGGTTTATAGTGTCAAAAAAAAGTATTAACAAATTGGCAGAATAGCCAGTGGACTTCTAAGGGTTAAATGGTTCACATTAGGGAAACTTTTCAGTATTTTTTGCACATATATTTTGGTTTATGCCTCCACTGGCCCACAAAATATGAAATATGCCAACCCAGTCTCCTGTCAGCAGCCTATCTATGCCTGTAAACACGAAGTCTAACAGTCTGTGCAGAATCTGCTCCTCTTGTGATGTAACAACAAGAGTCATTTCAGTTATACCTGCTCCTCAGCTGATATCTTCACCCATGGGTTCTCAGCTAAACATTTGTGAAGGTCTGTCATTGTTTTTTTCCAACAGCAGCAAGAGGAATGTGGATTCAACATATAAGCTGCGCTGTCCTTGGGTGCAAAGTCTAATGTCTAATATGTGTCTTTTTCAGGTTATTCTCTGTAGTTTAAAACAAAAGAATTGCAGATTTACAGATGTTCCCTAAATGCAACTCAGATTTACGAGTGTCCTTGAAAGCACCACCTGAAATAAACATTCTCCTTAGAAAAACATGAGCAGAGTGAAGCTTTTCTGCAGGTTGATTACAGAGCCTGAATTTATGATAAAGGTGTGTTAAAAACTGCAGTAAGAGCTTGAAAAATGTTTTGATAATTTCATGTTTGATTTAGAAGATAAAAGAGTCTCTTAAATGAAGCTGAGGGGAGCTAGTTAGCCTGTGGGAGACTGTCATCAACAGAAATTAAGTTAGCTGCTTAAGCTAGCTTGTTAGCATGTACATTTCAAAGTCAAACATGTTATGCTGTATGTTATTTCATTTTAAAGGGGTAAAACATTAAAAACCAGCAGGAGAATTGTGTATAAAATTGTATGCTGTCCATGTTTTAAAAAAGTTAAGCTAGTGATGTGTCTCTGTGTAACTGCAGCCTAGCAGCTATGTGCTAAGCTAATTGCTATGCTATCAGCTTTCCCTGTCACTGTGGTTAAAGCTGAAAACTGAAAATGTGTAAACCAGTTTAACATGTGAATGTGTGTTATATTTAAATTACTTGTGACAAAGAATTAAGACAGAAGAGTTGCTAAATGTTTTTATCGTCAGTTTAAGTTATTCATTGAGCCAGAGCTAAAATATAAGGACTTTTGAACTGTGTAATAATTTCTCTGCATACTTGTGTGCAGGTTGTTTATTTTTTATTTATTTATTTATTTTTATTTATTATTTTTGTTATATTAGAGAAAGCTGCCATGGGTCAATAGGGGGCGCAGTCATCTCATCTTGATGCTGATCTTTGGATACTAGGGTGGTAGGATGCACATCACATGGAAACTTACTGAGGAGCTTTCAGTTTGATTTGCACTTTAATTTTTCTGAGATCTCAGTATCTTTTTTATTTGGCCAAAAAGACTGAAACAAAGTCTGAAACTTTCGGAGAACTGAAACATATATATATATATATATATATATATATATATATATATATATATATATATATATATATTTGATTTAATGGTCAATATAATGATTTAAGGGCAATGTTCTTTGTAGTTAGAAAAATACTGAAACTCTAGTTTAGAAGGACAATAATTGAAGACTGAGACATTTTCATTTTTTTGCAGCAAGGGCTATTTATTTTATAAGTGATCAACCTTACAGGTTGTTTTTGTGTTTTTTTTTTATCAATATAAATTTTGTTTTTGCACTAATGAAGGGACATTTTATTTCGTAATTGAGAGCATAACTGTGTTAACAAGAAGTCTCAAACAAATGCCGGGTGGTGCAGGGGTTAGCACTGTTGCCTAACAGTGAAATGGTCCCTGGTTCACTTCCTGGTCATGGCCCTTTTGTGCAGAGTCTGCATGTTCTCCCCGTGCATGCGAGGGTTCTCTCTGGGTACTCTGGCTTCCTCCCACCACCAAAAACATGCTCATTAGGTCAACTGAGGACTGTAAATTTACCATAGGCGTGAATGGGAGAGTGTCTGGTTGTCTTTCTCTGTATGTTAGCCCTGTGATTGACTGGCGACCAGTCCACGGTGTCCTCTGCCTCTTGCCCAATGACAGCTCAAATAGGCTTCATGTACACCTGGACATACAAATAGAAACTATTGCTTAATTAACCTTTTTTCCCAAACTTTACCCAGTTGCCAGTTAGAGGTTTTGTCAAGAAACTTTGTCCTCCAAAACAGATGAAGCAATGAGAATAAAGCTCACATTTGTGTAAAGAAACAAGAAATGCACATTCTCAAAGTTCCCCAAGTTTCAAACATCCCAGGTATGCTGTTACAAATGCATCTGCATTTGCTTCCCCTCCTCCTCCTCATGTTCTCAGTTTGCATCTCTTCCTTCCTCCCATCACTTTACTCTGCAATCTGTTGGCTCCATCAGCCAAGCATGGAGAGGAAGAGAAGGAGAGGAGGGGAGGGAAAGAGTAATGAGGTCAGTAGCACTTATCTGGAGACGCTGGATGAGGGATGAAGAAGATGCTGAGGGCTTTCTCTGTCTCACACTTGTCTTTCTGCTGCTCACACTCTCACACACATTTTAAATTCACTCTTCTTCCCTCGGCGGGGCTTCTGTCACCTCATGTTACGTCTGCTGTCGGCTGTAACACTTAGGGGGAACTTTTTCATCCTCTCTTTCTTCTATATATGGGTTTTAATCACTATGTGTGGCTCTCAAACTTTCCTGTTTTGTTGTCATTAGAGAAGTTTCCAACTTCACTCTCTCCACAGCCGTCCTACTCTCCACTGTTGTTTCCCTTCTTTATTTTGCTGACTCTGCACGGTAAGTAAGGAAAATTAAGGCTGAAAATGTGCATGCAGAATTTAAGACCTGTTAGAATTTAAAAATACTTTTGACAGAAACAAAATCACTGCCTTTATTTTCATCAGCTTCTTGAATCAAAGAATCTGAAGTGAAAACTCCCACTTTTTGTTGAATTAACCGCTCTACTGTCTTCCCTCTGCATCGCCTCCTCAATTATCCCCTCCCCTCCTTTATCAGCCAGCCATCCATCCACCCAGCTGTCACGCAGATTCTACGCAAACCTTTAAAATGTCAGAGTGAAAAAATGAAACGTGGATTAGATGTGTTTCCACCAGCTGGACTGAAGCACATAAATCACACTCCCCTAAATGTCAGAAAGCCCATTCCTGTGAGAAATGGCAGCTTCTCTGCAGAACTCATCGGGCAAACTGCTGAGCTTCTTTACACTCTGATAATGTTGCCATATTTCATGCTCTCACCCTGAAGGAGAAAAAAAATATATTCTAATACACCAAACAGAAGCTTGGTTTGATGACACAGGACTACTTGTTGCACTCATTAAACCACAGGCCTCAGACTCGGGGGTCCCTGAGGGTCGAAGCGTGTTTGAGATAAAAAGGCGAAACTGGAACAGCAAAATGATAGAAATACACAGGAGAGAGGCAGTGATGTGGATTTATTCAGCAGCAAATCTAACATCAATATCAGTGCAGATTAACAATTCACAGCTGAATAGAAATAAGAGCGGAGTGTTGGACTGACTGATGTTAGACAGTTATTCCCCTGTTTTTAAGTCTCTTGTACTCACTTTGGACAAAATCAACCATGTATTTCTATTCAACTGATCACCACAAGGACTGAGACAGTCATGTTTAAGATGATGCATGTCTCATTTAAGGTCACTGTAACAAAGACAGTGTAGAACTTCATCTTTTAAGAGCATGGACAATACATCAGACAGCTTTTCATCTCACAGTTTTCTTTAGTTTGTTTCCTCTATCTGTTTTTACTCTTCACTTGTTCTCACATCATTCTGTGTTTGTCCTTTACAATGATTCATCCTTGATCGGAAAGATTTACTTGAACAAAACTAAATGTTGGTGTTAGAGACAGGGATGTGCAATATTGGATTTTTTCTGGTATGCTATATGCAGATATTTAAAATAATTTTGGCCAGTAACGATATTGGCACTGATATTTAAATGTAGTTTAGAGCTGAACTTCCGTCCTTGACTTCTTGAGACCCTGTATATGAGGACATTAGATTTTGGCTCTCCTACAAGATCGTAAAAAATTTTGCTTTCATATTTTCATATTTTATATGAATTTCCACAGAAGTTTATGTAATTTCCCTGAAATATTTGGGGAATTTACTCCAATATGTTTGGGAATGTTGAGGGTGCAGGTGGCTTAGTGGTTTGAGGGATGCTCCACGTGCACAGTTGGCTTAAATCTGGCTTGTGGCACATCCACTGTCCCCTCTGTAAATAAAGGCATAAAAAGTCCAAAAATAAATCTTACAAAAAAAAAAAAAAAAAAAAAACCCTGAAATTTTCATGAATTTTTTTTAGATATTCTTGCACATTTTGGAGTTTTGATCTGACATTTTTGAGACATTTACTCTGAAATTTGTAGGTTATTTGGAAAATTTATTCAAATAGGTATTTGGAAATTTGTTTTAAATGTTTGAGGGGAGTATCCTCTGAAACTTCCCAAAGTTTCCAAAAACATTTTAGGGACTTTTTTGTGTTTGGTGTAATTTGTCTGGAAATTTTCCATCGAATTTAAAGTGAATTTATTTGTAAACTCTTGGGAAATAATGGTTGAATATCATCCAGGATGCACGGAAAATCTTGTTTTACCTTTTTTGTATAATGACAATAAAGGTTGAATTGAATTAAAGTGAACTGAATTGAATTGAAAATTTTGAGGATTTTTTTTAATGGAATTCTTGGGGGAAAATATTTATATACTTTGTTGTTTTTTTTAATGTTTGACTGAAACATCTGTAAAATATTTTAAGAAATCTGTTTTTTAATCAGTTGGAGGGAAAAGTTGCGCTTCACATCACTGTAGACCATCAGTGGAGTACTAAGCCCAAGCCCAAAAATCATTCAAAAGTTTAAAAAAAGGCAGCACATCTCGAAATCCAAGTCATGGAGGACAAAGGAATACCAGTTAACTAGTTTATTAGGCTCACATCACAAACAAACACTTATGCATTTTGGCACACGGCCTTCATCAGAGCATTTGCAGAGTGATGTGAGCCTAATAAACTAGGTAAATGGTACTGCTTTTTATGTTTAAGGTTTTACGGCAGGTCTGTGCTCAAAAAAATGCATACCTTTTAAGGTTGATATCTCTCAATACTCTAATTATGCTGATAATATTGTGCATCTCAATCACATCACTGTTAGCAAACTGCTCTCAGATGCACTACAGCCACTGTTTGAGGGTAGAACCATGTTAAAACCAGACACCAGTAAAACTGATGGAAAAAGTATGGTTTGCAATTGAGAAAACAGCTGCATGAAGTCAAACTTGATGCTTTACCGTTGATGATTTAGGAGCTAAAAGAATAAAATTCATAACTGCTTGAAATGTTGGCATCATTGGCCAGTTATTCATCGGTTCATTCGAAGATCTTGTTTGTTTCTGCATGTGCAACGTCTATGAGACCTGCTCATGCACGTTGGCACAATTCCCCTAATATCTGAAGGAACATACACTCAGACCTGACACACTGACATTCAGCCCATCCCCCTAACTCTGACCCACGCAGCGATGATAATAATGTGGGACAGGCAGATCAGCCAGATGTTTGTCAGTTCATCTCAGCATGTTGTTGTGTGTTTATGTGTGTGAGTGAATAAATGTAAGGGCAGGTGCATCTGAGCGAATGTGCACACAAGCAGAAGTAAACCTGCATCCTCCCCTCTGCTAGAGCGAGAGATTGATGTACTGTACAGACTGTACTGCCTGACAGTCCTCTACAGGAAGTGCAGGTTACGTGTACGTGTGCTACATTTCTGTCTGCGCCTTGTGTCTGTGTGTTTTTTATTTTTATAAGTCATTCACTCACAAGGTCTATCTAAACAACATGCATTTGTCTGTGTCTGTGTATCAGCATTAGAGTGAGCTAGTGTCCAGATGGCCTCGCTTGCTGTTCCTGCCCTGAAAGTGGAGCACTGGGCTAAGCTTCCATTATACGGGCTTAAAACACACTAATCACCCAACAGCACTCTGCACTACTGCTGTGAGTGAGTCTAATCTTAGCACAGCCCTCTTTACTACGGGGACAATCATTGACTGTAAAAGGAATGACGAGGAGACAAGTTTGCATGTCCCCCTGCTCCTACATTTATTCATAAATATTTCAGATTTCTGTAACGTCTTAGTCACTTATGTTGGCTGTGAGGGGGCAAGATTAAATATTAAAGAGGAAATTTATGGTAAATCACATTTCAGGCTCTGTCTTCCATACATTTGTTCCTTTTATTAATAAACAGAAGATGTCAGAAACCAAACTCTTTACACAATCTACTTCATTGTTTACACTAGAGGACTTAAGGCCTGATTTGCCACCCAAAGACTGGAAGAGCATGTACTCTTAATCCACATTTTTTTTTCTTTTCAAGATGCGCTGTAAAAACTTAAGTAAATTAATTGTTTGTACGTTTCTGCAAAAATGTTCAGTAGAAAAAACAACTCAGTTTGTAAAATTTCTGTTGTACAGGGGAGGGGCTAATTCATACTACCTCCTAGGTCTCTGCAGTGTGCTTTCTTGCTTGCAAAGGCTCATGGGACTTCTAATGTTGGTTAAATTATGTGTTAAAAGTGTTATAATCCTGCGTTAAGTTGCTGAAAATTTGTTGTGCATGTTTTACACCAAGCTCAGTCCAATATACACTCAATAGCCACTATATTAGGTACACCAGTTCAATCACTTGTCAACAGAAATAGCTAATCAGCCAATCATACGGCAGCAACTGAATGCATTTAGACATGTAGACGTGGTCAAGAGGACTTGCTGAAGTTCAAAACAAGCATCAGAATGGGGAAAAAAACAGGGTTTAAGTGACTTTGAGCGTGGCATGGTTGTTGGTGATAGATGATAGAAAGGCAACAGTTATTCAGATAGTCATTTCTTACAACAAAGGTATGCAGAACACCATCTCTGAGTGCACAACACATCAAACCTTGAAGCAGACGGCCTACAGCAGCAGAAGACCACTGCTGTCAGCTAAAAACAGGAAACGGGCTACAATTCACATGGGCTTACCAAAATTGGAAGATTGAAAAAATGTTGCCTGGTCTGATGAGTCTCAATTTCAGCTGCAACATTCAGATCATATGGTCAGAATTTTGTGTAAACACCATTAAAGCATGGGTCCAACCTGCCTTGAATCAATGGTTCAGGCTGCTGGTGGTGATGTAATGCTGCTGGTCCCTTTATGACCACAGTGTGCCCATCCTCTGATGGTTGTGAAGGTCTCTCCAAAGGGTCACAAATGTGTGCCACAGTAAAAAATGTGACAAAAGTGTAAGCACAAGCTGTAAATGGACTTACAGTACATGTTTAAAGTAGGTTTTCCAATAATGAGATGAGTAAATGTCAGTGTTAGTCTCAAGATTTCTACTTATTTATCTCCTTTTTTGTGGATAATACATCAAGATTTCCCAAGCTAACAAGGAAATTCTTTAATAAATAATCAAATTCCCATGCTGTTTCAGGAAATTTGACAAAAATAAGATGTATGCATGCACATAATGATGCACATAACGATGTGCTTTTATCCGTGTTTTGCCAGCAACCAAATTAATAAAACAATTCACAAGATATTTTCAATAATTGTCAAAATAATGGCAAAAGGTTAGAACTTTAAAATTGTTCTGCCCTGCTGTTGAATCAGTACTGTGAAATTATCACTACAAACAGCAGGTGTGTGGTTTCATAGTCTGCCTAAATCCTCTAGTGTGAGTGTTTGGAGGATTATGATGCTAAAACTGTAAAAACTGTCCACATGTCCACTGTCGCACACATTTTTAAATAAGTTAGAATATGAAAATCATCTGGTGTGAGGCGAGCCTTGAAGAAAGTTGTTCAGATTTAAAAAGCAGCTCTATAACACAGAGCAGTCCTGCTGACTTTGCTTAAACACTTCAGTTTTAAGTTATTAACTAACTGCGTGAGGCCATCTACTCTTGGCACCACTCCAACAATAATCAACACCAATTAACACATTAATGAGTGAGAGTAGCTGCAGGTCAGAGATGGGGAGAGACGCCACAGGGAAACACCCGCTCTGCACTGCAAGCCCTGCTGGCACAGGGAGGAGATACTGGCACTGCCATCCTTCATCTGCCACCCTATTATGTGTGCACGTGTATGTAGGGCATCCCCAGGTGCCAGACTAGCCTGATATCTTTGCCTGATGCAATGAAGCGGTGCCTTGGTTCCACTTAGCCAGTTGATCCCTCGACTTCAGGCCCAGATTGATCAGTATCAGGCACTTTATTTGTCAGAAAAGTATTTTATTATAACTTATCAAAGATCATCAAAAGGTTCTCTTGTTGGAACAACTTGACTTGAGATAAAACCCCTCTTTTTTTACAATTTATCACTGCAGATTTTAGGGTGAAGCGTCGCAGTTCAATAACAACATCAACAGAGCTGATGTCATTACAACTGTGTGGTTCTAATGGAAAGAAAAATGCAATTTTTTTTCTGCATAGTTAACAGAAAAATTATCAAAACCACCTAAGGTAGACTCACCACATGCTACCTGAGAGAAAACAATGATTTAAGTTGACAAAAACAAGTTTGTTTGAAATCAACTTTGCTTTGTTTATTTGCAATTTCAGGGAAACAAACTACAATACCCATAATCCTAGTATGTGACAGCAATGTGTCTGATTGATGGAGCCCACTTACACCACAGGAATATTTCAAACCTGTGAATTTTAGCTGTTTTCTATAATACTATATACAAGCAATACACTGTCAGTGTTTTCCATACATAGATGATCGTTGAGGAGGCCATCCAGATATATTTGCAGCCACCCAAGTATATATGCTGGCCATCTTTTTCTTCTTTTTTTCTAAGTTGTATAAAATCACCATCTATGGACAAGAGCTTTAACTGCTGTATTTCTAGTAAGTGGTTTTCAAATAGAGTGGCAAGGCACAGGCAAGTTCAGGTGTTCTGTGGAAACTTGTACAACATCCATCCATCCATCCATCCATCCATTTTCTTTCGCTTGGCAGCAGGCTAAGCAATTCAACCCAAATATCTCTCTCTCCAGCAACATTCATACCCTTTCACTCCACATTCACACACTGATGGCTGATGTTGCTATGGAAAATTGGTCACCAGTATTAGCTTATCCTATTCATTTGCATCCATACACCTTTACAATCCACTGACAAAGCAGTGAAAGCAAATTGGGCTGAAGTATCATGTGACCACAGGAGCTGGGATCGAAACCCAGAACCTTCCAAATGCCAGACAACTGACTCTACCTACTGAGCTCTAGGGCTGACTCCCCCGTCAGGGCACAGTGAGTTTCCAGTGTGGGTTCAGTGTGGAACATTGTAATGTTATTAGAGCATCTTCATACAAAGTGCTGCTGATGAATACTCTTAAAAGAGCAGTGACTCCCTTTTTGGTAGTTTTGCAACTAATAAAGAAATTGCAATGGATTGTGGGAAATGTGGTTTCATAATTCCAGGAAAAATGATTAAAACAATCCTGTATGTTATCCTTTTTCCTATTTTCCAACTGATTTCTTCTTATTTTAGAAACACAGAAACAGTGACTAACTTATTAACAATGTATTAACATTTATTTGTGTTTTTACCTATCTTTTTGTCGGTTTATCTTAAGTTTAAAGTCACAGTTATTCAGGTAGCAGATTGACTTTGTTTTTGAAGATTTAAAAAAATGATGTAGAATTTCTGAACTAGATTGAAGGATTTGAAGGGGGAGATTAACTTCACCATCAGAGCTCCATACCCGAAGTGTTGCACTGTTTGTGTGCTATTTAATTTGCTTTCATCATTTCCAGGAGCAGACCTGGCAGTAATACACAGACCATCCTGTAGATGAGAAAGCTGGCAGAAAAAAAGTTTAATTATTTTTGTTTTAGTGATGAGTTTTAAAGAAAAATAAGAGAGGGAGAGAAGGAAATGTGCCTTAGGTCCAACTCACACAACGAATACTGATAAATATCAGCTACTTTAAAGTCAACCACTGGGAATCTGATCTTCTTTTTTTGTTAACTCCTTCTATGCGTCTCCGTCGTGCCTCTCTCCTGATTCAGCAGGTTTTGACCTCCCAAGCTGCAGCAAAGTCTGCTGATACAAACACTATTATACACCACAATACACCAGTCACACTGTCAGAGAAAACATAAAAAAGCTGCAGTGACACATCACTAAAGACAGATCACTGCACACTGACACAGAGCAGTGAAACAGAACTCATAAAGCATGACTCAGAGTGAGAACCACCTGGCTCTGTCTCCAGCTGTCTCCTGGGCTTCTACTGTACTCAGCTCTCTATGCTCAACTGTTAGCACTACTGAGCTCTCTGTCTGAACTCTTAAATCTCTTTACCATCATATTAAGTGATGCTAAGTGACCGAGATTGACATATCACCTCACGAAGAAAGGAATCTAGCTTGCCAGACATTTTCCTTAGGAGAGGAAAGCATAGCCAGAGTGAGTAAAATAATGGGTGAAAAGATAACAGAAAGTTTCCTGCAAACAACCAAAAACAGCTCCAATGTGACTAGACAACAAACAAGCATTCCTCCGACATAAAAAATTCCAAATTCAGGCATGAAGATCAAACACATGAACCCCTAATGATTTTATCAGGACAGTAATTTAAGTTTGCATCCTTAACAGACGCAGGAAGTTGCTCCAGCATTTATAAGACAGCCCCCAACAGCCATTTCAGACTGGGTGCATGTTGGTTGTGTCTCCAAGCTGTCACAGCCCTGAATATCTTCAGAAGTTTTACCAGAATTAATATCTCTACAAGTAATTTGATTTATCGTATAAATTGGCCAAACACATTCTTTTGCATCTTTCCTGTGGTATATTCTAACAATGCTGACATGCATTTCTGCTAAAACAAGGTAAATATGGCTCCCTCTTTAGCATTTCTCGGTCTGTTTTGGATGACAAACATGTGAGACACAGCACTCATGGAGGCAGACTAGAGAGATGGTTAATATGCACCTTTAAATTAAAACCAAGCCATGACTCAGCTATTACGCTGCCACCATGCACCCAGTCTAAAATGGCTGCAGCAGCATGTCCTCACAGCATGCAATCATCAGAAATCACTTTGCATCATGCAGATGCTTGCTGTCCAGTCTGCATCTGTTGCATTTAAATTCTCTGCTCTGTAAATGTCAGTTTCTCCTCTTAAAACAGTAGGATCTATCATTCTAATTTAAAAGGTGGAGAAACTGAAGGGCAATGCTCTCTACTGACAAGAATTTGACAGTAGTGAGCCAAGTAGTTTTAGCAAATAGTTTTGCACTAACGCTTGCTTTTGCGCTGCTATTTCTACTTAAACAAGCTCAAGAAAACCACAACAACTTCCTGTAGGACACTCCTGGTACCTGGTCAGTCCTCCCTGTTACTAGATCCTTGTCAATGTCTGAGCAAGCAACAGAGAGAAAAACAGAAACAGCGCACAGCCTTAAGTTGCTTCATGCTGCCTTGCTTGAAAGCAGTTAGGACACTAATAGAAAACTATAGAATTCAGCTGATGTCAGTGACACTTCAGGCTGCATGCCAGTTTGTAAGGTTTGCTAGTACTGTCTAATGGGCAAAAACACCATAAACTTACAAAGGAAACGTTACACATCTATGAAGATTTGCAGCTGTAAAGCTCATTAGGCAAAGCAGTTAATAACTGTCTTTACAGCTGACTACTCCATCCTCAAGCTAAATTCTTGACCAGGAAGAACATGCCACAAATGTCCACAACATTTTATGGGGTTAACAATATACTGCACACTACCATGTGGTGGTTGGCACATGGTAGTTGGGAGTATACTGTTACGCTTGTGATTTATGTAAGTGCAACTTTTTCTTCTGATAAGATAATTCATCTTTACTTTGAGTTAATGTTCAGAGCAGAAAAACAAAGAATAGATACTTGAAGTGAATGACTGCTCCTCTTCTGTGTCAGTGTTAATTTCATCGACTAAAACTATAATTAAAATTGTTCCTCAACAGCCTTTTTTCCACGACGAAAACTAGACTAAGACTAAAAAAAAATAGATCTTCCAAGATTAAAACTGACAAAAAGTGCGTTTAGTTTTTCAAGATGACTGAAACTAGGCTAAAATATCATTTAATTTTCGTCAGAAATTAAAAATAGGGGTGCACCGATGCAGTTTTCTGGCCTATCACCGATCGCCGATCTTTAAAAAGCCTGACCTGCTGATTTTGATTTTGGCCGATACCGATTTTTTTATGACTGACAGCATACACCTTCAATGTTCCAATCTTATTTTATTGAATAACATTGAACAATACCCGTGACACAATACAAACTTGTTGTTTTAACTGCACATGAGGTAGTTCTCTCAAATATAAATGAAAAGTTTAAAGCATTGCTGTCCAAACTACTAAATAATATCAGTTCCTTTAGTCTTTCATGTTTCACATTTTAGTAGGTAGAGGCATATGAAACCAATCTTATCCACAATCTTATTTTACAAGGGTCTGCTGATCGCCGATCTCCCAAAATTAAGGAAATCGAGGCCGATACCAATCTTGGCCGATCGATCGGTGCACCCCTAATTAAAAATCTACAATATTTCTCCACTGTGGGTCAATTTGTCTAAAAAAATAATGCAACTGTATCTCCTTGGCCTCTCAGCTGTAGAAAGCAAGGACTCCAGGTTTGGCAGAGTGCAGAGAACACACTACCATGATTTGGTATCAGATTCAGGTAAGAGAATAAATGCTTGGACTAAAAGTAAAGACTAATATGTGACGACTTTTTATGGACTAAAACTAGACTAAAATGTTTTGGAGTTTTCATCGACTAAAACTGGCAGAAATGAATAAAATGTAACTAAAACTAAAACTAAAACTAAAAGACATGAAATCAAAAGACTAAGCCTGAGACTAAAATAAAACATAGCTCACTTCATCAGCAGTTTTGACTGTTCTTCTTCTCCATGTTGTCTTTGTTCATTTGTCTTTGTGCCTGTCTGTAGTCGATCCCTTCATCCGCCCACGCTGGACGGATGCATATTACAGGTCTGGTACGCTGCTGTCTTCATTACCAGTGTCATCTCAGAAAACTGTCAGCTCAGCAGCGATGTCACCTTTCATTCCTCGTCCTTTTACCCACAAGTCACCACAGCTGTGTTTAGCTTCTGAGGGGAATGGATGGGTGTCAGTTTACGCATCCAACAGACAGTGAGCGGTTAGCTCAGCGGTCACGGATGAGTCAGCTAAATGTTACGATCAGCGTATCATCATTCATCCAAGCGCACGGCTCTTCAAAAATAAAAGGCCAAGGCTTTGAAGGAGAGCGCTCAGACATGAATAATTCACTCATCCATGTAAAGTTCATGTTTTATAGTGTCCTCCAAATTAACACAGGAGCCTCTTTCACCTGCCCACAGAGCTATTATACTCATCATGGGCTCCAACTTAATGTTAAAATCAATATGTAGAGAGGAAGTTTTTAAATGATAGGTTCTCTTTGGTCCGGAGGACGTCTGACTGGCTCCACGCTCAGGTCTCTGCACTTTATCTTTGGTTTGTCCTCTCCATTTCACTTCAGCAGAACTGATCTGACACTGAGTGCAGGTCCTTAAATATTGACTTTTGTCAGCTATTCAAAATTTGTTTTGCATTAAATCAGATTAAACCAGGATAACAGAGAAATTTCTTTATAGATGTTCATTTCAGTGTCGTCCTCCAGTTTATTAGGAGGCTCTATTTAAACATATGATGTGTGTGTTATCTAGGGCTGTACTTTATTATCTGCATGCTTTAGAGTCTGCAGATATGGCTTATAAAGTCAATTATCGTGTAGGAAGATGTGAAAATTTCTACTGATGCAAACATTTACAATTTAAAAATTCAAATAAAATAGTGCCATTAATTTCAAAGTACAAGTTGCATGAAAATCCAACTTTTTTGACCTTTCAGTAACTAAAATTACCCTTTCCCTTTGTTTAAACAGGGAATAACAAAGCCACATTAATTCTGCATTGCTTCAATTATACTGAAGAGTACTTTGTTATCACCACAAGAAAGATTATTTATGTGCATTTCATAAATGATGCATTAGAAGAGATGAAGAGACTTTACTTGGTAGTGTTTGTTTTGATCAGCCCTCTCCTCTCTAACAGATCTGATAGAAAACTGTTATTCTTTAATGCACAATGTCTGTTCAACATGTAGATGATATTAAGAATAAACAGGCAGCTGATTAAGTTTAACAGCAAGGATAAAACAAAAAATCTAAACACTTCAGTACACTTCTTGTTTTATGTTTGTGTCTAATCTGAATCAGTCGTTTTCCCTCCTTTCATTTAAATGTTTAAAAATGAAGTAAAAAGAGCAGAAAGCAGTAATCCCTCCATGATGTTTATCTCTTAAGAAGTTACAGACAGAACTGAGTCATCTCTGCAGAATCCATCTGCTCTGAACTTCTGTCAGCACCGCTCACACATAAACAAGTGCAACAAATCAGAGCGGAGTGATGTGAAGATATGAGACACCACGGTTTGTGTGCTGACAGACATTTTCACATACTGTCCACGACTGCATCATGTTGTCATCTAAGTGTGTGGTACGTTGAAGAAAACTGTGAAGAGGATAAACAGGAGAAGGCTTCTAGTTTGATACAGTCAACTTTTACAGCGAAACATTAAAGTCATTACAGAAACCAAACTGTGACATAAAGATGATATTTAGGCTTTCTGTGAATAAATCCATATGGGCAAAATGGTTCTCGGACTTCTTACTGGTATATATTTAATTGCTTGTGTATTATTCTAATTTGCCAGTTGTTTAAATCACAGGCTGAGCCAACAATAGGCATTTCTGTTCTGTTTTCATCACCATTACCATCAAGAACCACACACACAGGAACAGACAATTATTTTGTATTCAACAGACAGGCAGGCTTCAAAACCCTTATACTGTACGTGGAAATTTAGCAGAACTAAACCAAGTCTCAATGGTCTGTTTTTGTATCATAGGCAGTAATAATGTAAAACTGTATGTAAAAATAGGCACACAAGAGTTTAATTACCTTTATGAAGACAGTGCTTGTAATACGCTCATGTTTATATTAAATGCCTTAAGAGTGTGTGTGTCAGTTTCCACCAGCAGCACCACTGCCTATGTTTGAAGATTCTTTTTAAGTGATGACAGAACGCCTGTCAATGATTTCTGGGTAATTTATTGAACAACAAACTGGTAAAGGGACTCGCAGCTGAGAAGTGCTTATACTTGCAGGTCATGGATGGCACCTTGGCACTACATGCAGGTCTTCTTTACAGTAAAACTGGTTGTACTGGGATCCACAGCAAAGTGAGTTTAAAAAAGACTTTCTTTTTCTGGGGGTAAAGTTTATTGTTAATAACCAAACATGCTGCATGCTGCAGCAGCAACAATAAACAATCAAAATGTTCATAATTATACCAACCCTTTTAATTGGACATGTAGATAGAGTCATAGAGTAGTGTTATTATTTTGGGACCTAAGGTCATCCTTCAGGGAGTAGTCCTGGCTGGTCAGAGCTCACTATGTGAAAATAATATTTATGGTTTGTTTAAAAGCACATAAAATATTACTTCACATGCTCAGATCCTGTCTAAAATTGTTTTGGATTATATTTTTCTTATTTCATCTCTTAATGAAGGAGGGGAAAAGAACACAAATGTTAATAGGCAGCTATATATTTAGTCTTTTGATTAAAATGTATTTTAGTTTTAGTTACCCAAACTCCAGCACAGACATTTAAGTCAGACATCTTAGTCATAAAAAAGTCCTCACATTCTAGTCCCTGTAAAGCAATAAAAAAAATCTTTATTTAAGGTTTGTCGTATGACAGGCGACTGTGTTATAAACCACCAGGCGAAATTTCGGTCATGAAAAACATCTGTAAGTTTAGAAAATTAAACTTCAAAATTATGAAAAATGTGGCAATAAAATCTGGTCTAGGATGTTGTGGGTGTGTCTGTTTCATGAGCTGAAGCCACGCCCACTCTCAAGAAAATCACTCCTCTCATATGTTAAAAGATACTTCTGATCAGAGCCCAGCTGCCTGGCTCTATGCCAGAGCAGAGAGACAGAAGTTGGGGGTTAAATTTACTGTTTTCTGGTACAAATCATACAATTCTCTTGACCTTAAATAAAGGCAGTGGTATCAGCTGACAACAGACTGATGAACTGCTCTGTGATTTTATGTCATTGTAGCATCAGGGAGCGGAGTAATTCCCCATCAAGATCAGCGATGGGCTCAGATTTCTGCCCAGCTTAAACAAAACCGAGCCAGTAAAGAGGTGAACAACTTTCAAAGGTCTAAATCAAAAATACAGTCACACATAGATCTCAGTGTTTTCACATGTTTACAACAACCTTATTCCAACATATCTAATGTGTTAAGACACAAAGTTTGAATTTCACTTTGCAGGAAATTTAATTTAAAAACACAGATGAAAGATCTAAATATCTTGGATTCAACTGTCCAGTGCTAACATTTAAGTATTGTTTTGTCTCCTTGAAATTTAACCTAGCCTACTTTTCTAAGGGCTTTTATCACCAAAGATCTTTGTCTCATGCAATACAAAGGTAATCAATGAACAGTTTTAATTTAGTTTTTCTTGACTAAATTAACACTGGAACACTTACATGCTACTGCACACAGGGGGACAAGAAAACAAGGAACAAAACTCCATTTGATCCTCATGTAACTTATTCTACCTGTGGAGTGAAAACAATGCTGCACACCTGTAGGTGCTTGGTCTGACCTGTGTCTTTTAAACATCTGTTAGTGGTACTGTATTCTAGCTGTACATTTTGGGGAATGTTTGCGCAGTTAGCCATGTAGACAGTTAGATTTGGAAATAAAAGTGGCTGGCAAAAGATTTACAAGTCCGTTAGACTGATTTTCTATAATAAATGCAGGCCTGAATCCTGGTCAAATGATTTTCTAAAGCTGTAAAGGAGCCACCAGTAGCTGCTGTAGCTTTTCTTAATGGCTGCTGCCTTCCTGCCAGAGCTATTCACTGTGTCTCCACCAGACATAAACATGCAGTTTAGTGGTAAGCATCCTGTAGGAACTGTAGGAATTCGGCAAAATTCTGAAGTAGGACATGAAAATAAGGTTGTATGTCAGCTAATCAGGGATATATACTTGCTCAAGCAAAGAGATAAGTAACCACATAAAGCAGGATATTGATCTGCAAAGAGGAACAAAAGCAGCAAGAGCTAGCTGCTAACTTTAGCCACATTCTACTCAGCATACCAGCCTCAAATCATAATGACCCTACGATGAATTTGGCTGTTTTGTGAGGATGATCTCCACTTTAGACTAGTCAGATAACACCATATAAATGCACATTAGCTGGATCCAAATATAGCCACCTGACAGCATCACTAGCTTAGACCATCCAATGCTATTGTATTTTTAACACATAAATCAATTATCATATCAGGGAGCTAAATGAGCCCTAACGGCTTTAGGCTTTTGCTCTTTTTCACAGTGTTCTGTAGAATAACCTGGGCTTGTCTCAACATCAGTTAGTGCATCCAGTTAAACATTAACATCCTTTCACAAAAAAACAAAGCTGACTAAAACACGTAGATGACGCCATCTTCTCTGAAGATTTTATGTAGGAAACTGTTCTAGTGGCTCGGCCTGGCTCCGTGAGTGTGTGATGTCACATGAAAGCCATGAATTGAAACACTATCATCGCGTGGCATCTTCCTTGCTCTTTCTCACTCGCACAGACACACTGACCCAGAGTAGTGAAGGTTTTGCGGTAAAGATGGGACGAATACAGCACGCAGCCTGCAGCAGAGGCTGAGTCTCCTACTACTGAATGAACACAAATAGGTGGTACGCACTTCATTGTCACGCAAACCCTCACAATCCTTTCAGTGTGTCTGTAACTCATAGCTGAGCGTCAGTGAGTCAGACTCACATCTGTGGCTGTGGTTGTGATGTTTCAGCAGCATGAATGAGACTCCTTCATTCATCCACACGACGCACCGTAAACACACAACAGGTCACACACAAAACAAACATGGATCTAAATCTCCTTTCAGAGTTTGTGTTATTGTTTACTACTCTGAGGCGGACGTGGGACTAGCGCAGTATTTGTTGACAAGGTGTCCTGATGAGAACCTTTCATGTTCTTAATGAGACAATCAGCACGGGGCTCATTTACATGAAAGAGGCAGAGTAATGAGGGTCTCTCTCTCTGGTGGGCTCTTAACATGTTAGATAACTGTTCTTCCCCTTCAAGCTGAGTGCAGTTTCCATCTGCTGTTTGTCACATCGTCTCACTTCACACCAAGCAAACATATTTACTTTATCAATATTTAAATATCTAGAGCACTCATTCTAATTTATTTTAAAAACTGTGAACATTTGCAGCAGGTTTTTTCACCCACTTATTTATCATCTAAGAGCCTTTTTAATCCTCCATGTTAATGTGTTGAATAAATACATAACAATATGAAAAAATCAAATGCTGATTTGTACATATAGTGATTTCTGATCCCAGCATTTTACTTTTCACTTACAGGGAGACTGCAGCTTTAGGTGGCTTTCACACTAGGGTCCCTGATCCGAGTGCACTTGAGCCCAAAGTCCGGTTCATTTTGGTCAGTGTGAATGCAAACAAACCGTGCACAGGCACCGGGCCTGAGCCCACTTAGGGAGGGGGTCTCAGGTGCGGTTCAAGTGGACTCTTGCATGGTACTGATGAGATTTGAATATAATCATGCCTGGATACAGGACAGAGCGTCATATCAGCTTTATGACATCATCGTAAAAGCTAATCTTCTTTCCAGGGCGTGGCAGTTTGTTCACATTTTTCCTCAATTAAAGGTGGAAATAATCAGAATCCAGTCAACAAATGATCTGGTATGACTCATCTTACAGATCAACACAAGTTGGAGGCAGTGAGATAAGAAGCAAAAGCAATAAAAGTCTCCTGTCACCTAAAAAACCGCTGTATCTGTGCAGCGTGAGCCCATTTAACTGCTGAGCTGCACGTAGATGAGCAGATACGAAGAGTGATGTTGCCGGCATCTTAAAAAGTGATTTTAAATCATCCATGGTGGCAGGATGGACATTTTTGTCAGACTAAACTGTAAACAATCATCTCTCAGGTCATGACCTGAGTGGTTGCCATGGTAGCTACTTCTTCTGTCTCCTCCTTGGCAAGTTTGTAAACCAGCTACGTGAAGTATCAGACTGAGTACCTACACAAGTGACCACAGGCACGGGTCGATGTTGCCAGTGTGAAAACAACCAGCCAGCAGGGGGGATGGGGAAGAATTTTTAAAGTGCCCTTAGAGACATGTGACACAACTTTGTATGACATCAGTGAGGCCAGTGGTAGCAAGGCACCACATAAAAATTGCCATACTGACTGAGAGTCATTACACTCATACAGGTAGTTTGAATAGAAGTCGTGACCCACTTCTCTGCAGAAATGTCCTCAAGTCAAGAGTGAGATTTTAATAGAAAAATACTTCAATGTTCAAGATTACATCTCCATGTGGCGTACACATAACTATCCCTGTCATGACTGCTGTCAACATTTATTTTTCTTTTTTTAATACAAGCACAAAACATAAAACTCTAACGGCGCCCAGATGGCCAAGTGCTCTAAGGTGTGACCCCTGTACACAGGAGGCCCAGGTTCAAATCCAACCCGTGGCCTTTTGTGGTATGTCTCTCCCCACTCTTGTCCCATTTCCAACTCTATCCTCTGTCCTCCTCTGTCAAATAAAGGCACTAAAAAGCCCAAAAATAAATCTTAAAGAAAAAAAGTCTGCCACCAGCATGTTCTCAATTAAAATATCAACACAAAAAAACAAGTACAGACCAGTGCTGCCCTGCTCTGCTGTTTACTTCTTTTGAATGGGGGACTCTGTCTAATCAAAACAGCACTTCATAAAGCAGATTTACTAAACAGATAAACTGAGACGATTTTATTGATATCGATGCCATTATTGATTCTTCTTATCGATTCAATTCTTTAATGATTCCCTCATTGACTCCTTCTTGTAAAATTTAAACAAAACCATATAGGTTTTCACTTTTGATGACACATTTCCTTGAGTCTCTTTATCTCTGATGAGAGTTAGAGTAAACGACAAGCAAACCTCAATCACTGGCTATAGTAAACCTTTTTTGTCAGCCCTGTGATTGACTGGTGACCAGTCCAGGGTGCACCCCGCCTCTTGCCCAATGACAGCTGGGATGGGATCCAGCCCCCTGTGACCCTGTTTAACCCCGTCCAACCCCAGCCTTTACCACTGACCAACTCTGAGTTTGACCACGAGGATTCACTCCACAAGCCGTCCAAAATCAGCTGGTGTCCACTCTGGTGTCCTTCCAGGGAGTCTTACCCATCCTCGATCACACACAGACTTCTGAAATGAATCTAACTGGAAATGCCAAAGCTTACTAAGAATTATTATTTATGCTCTTTCACCCTGTGTTTACTCATTACTTTGGTTTTCTGCTGCAGAGGCATTATACTCTAGTGTCAGTGCGTAAACCAGCCCTTCATCTAAAACGGCAGGCAGCTGTTTCCAGAAAAGGAGCTCAGACCAGCTGATTTAAGATTAAATTCTAAGTGATGGGTTGTAAAGAAAAAAATATCAAGGAGTTGGAGTAGATAAAGAAGAACAAGAGCCTTAGAGTTTAATAAAGTGATAGTGTTGTAAAGCCCGAGGTCAAACAGCGTTATTTGCTTAAGCCCATCCAAAGTGAGTTAAGAGACGAGATAGAGAGCAGCACCTCTGGGACTGGAGGGGATTCAGCTCCTACTTATCCGTCTGAGAGCTTAAGTCCTGGACGTCTGATTGGAAGCAGGATGGAGTAGGGGATCTTTTACTGCCTGCTACTTTGTGAAGCAGTGGGAGGAACTCATTTCAAACATTCAAAAACTTTTACAGCCAAATAGACCCAAACCTCTTGATCCTACCGCCCATGTCAGAGCTGTTAGTCTTGTTTGAAGTGGAGCGGGGGAAATGGACAAGAGCACAAACACAAAAGAGCTGCATCATTTACAAACTTCAAGTAAAACATTTAAATAACTGTGGAGATCTTCTGCTTTACTCTGCATGCAGAGCTGGATATCTCCAGAGGTGCTGCTCAGATTTTTATCCTTCCCTGAGTCTGATAATGTTACAGAAGTTCAAAGAAAGATCAGTGAAGTGCTCTTCAGAGCTCACAGCTTCTCCTCTGTAATCCTAATTAACTCAGTATTTGACAGTTTGTTGTATTAAGCGGAAGACAGAGTTACCTTCCTGAAGGGTTTTAAAATGTTACATAGCGGATCAACCTCTCAGTGTGGAAGAAAAGATGCTCGGGTTTATCTTTAGAGAAGCTGCTGAAGGAGATAAGATACACTGACAGCTAGGAAGATGAGAACATCACTAAAATACACACTTAATCAGCTCCTCTGGACTGATGTGGCAAATGAGAAGTATATATTAGGAATGGATATAAACACTCATTGTAGAGGTCATTCTTTGAGAGTCTTTCTATTAAACGTGTTGTTTTTGGTGAAAATACTTCAACTCGTTCAGCATGTGCTACTGAACTTTCTTGGTTCATCTGACGAAACAGACATGGTAAGAAATAATAAACGGTACACCAAGTGACTTTGGCGCTCACAAGGGATACACATTACTGAAAAGGCAAAGAACAAACAGAACAATCTGTCGCACAAACAGTGCACGACTCAGAAGCCATCAGAACCATGTGTTATCAAACATTTACATTTTTATTGTTCAGTTTTTTCCTTTTCAATCTATAACAAGTGACTTTTTCCAGGGTTAGGTTCGTGTTATAATCCTCTCAAAGTTGCTTATTTTCTTTAAAAATACAAGCAGGCCGATTAAATCGCAATATGACCTGCTGCAATTTACAAATCGCATTAGGTGCAACATTTCTTTACCTTGAAATGTGTCATGACTCCGGTTTCATCCTTTTTTTGCAGCAGAGATTTAAGGCATATTATTTAAGCATTCAAGCTTTATAGTATAAAAATCCTTGTTTTACCAATGAATACATTTTTCTTATTTCAAATAAGATTGACATAAAATTGACAATCCTCTCTAGTACAGCAATTTATATCAAATTTGCAATATGAGCAAAAATAATTGCAATTGGATATTTGTTTTACTTTTTTTTTTTTTTGCCCCAGTATATTCTATCTAATATTGTTTAGGTTATAAGAAAGAATTATGTATTTCTTGTCTTTATTGAAAAATATTTAAGATGAGTAAGCTAAAAATAATTACATATTAAATCGCAATTGCAATATTGGGGAAAAATATCGCAATCAGATTATTTTCGCAAATCGTTCAGCCCTAGTCTATATCTAATAGGAAGTACGTTTTCCTAACTTTAAGACAGATAAAAGCAGTTTTAAATGTAAAACAAAGGAATTTCAAAATGGGACAAAAAGGTGAGCCTAATCACGATAAGTTCTTTGGGAACTGAAGTTCCTCTGAGTCTCAGAATCAAAATCCCAACTTAAGGGGGCATTCGGGATGACATATATGACTGGCTTCACATAATTTCCAAGTTCCAAGATCAACTGGAATGCACTCTTGCTGTTAAATATTTTCATCCCAGAGTAGCATGAGCTCGGTCAATGTGAGTTTGTCTCTAGTAAACAGTTTGGTATCTGTGGGGCTTTTATTTTTAAGAGAGAAAACACAAGTTCTGTTGTTTTATATTCTAAAGGAGTTGTCTGCAAAGGCTGAATAATGCAACGGTAAACTGGCAAGCCAGATGGATTTGTTTCACACATCCATCTGGTAAACCTCTCATACACAGCGTTTGGGAAGGGGCAGAGCTTTTGAAAAAACAATTCAGAGGGTGATTGGATGAATGTTCTGTCCGTCACATCTTTACAGGCCAATCAGAGCAACAAAACACGAGACGCTTGAGCCGCTTACCGAGCTGCGCACCTACCAAGGACTAAACTCCATAGAGAACTTCATGAACGGTGACTGTAGACATGTCAGTACATGACTTTTGTTGTTTTCGAAAAGAAAACAACTCACTGCTGTTCTCTGTTCTTCTTTTAACAAAGAAATGTCAAGTTCTGCTAAACTGCCGCTATAGCAGCATCCAAGCTAATGATTTCCACCATAACTGCACCAGCCTCTTGTTGCTGCTTCCTTATGTCGTGACTCCACCGCGCCCGAAAGCACTGCCCCTAATTGCTGATTGGTCCTGTCACTTTCTAATCCCTACACAACTACCACTTGTTTTTCCCCCAGAACTTGAATTTAAGGTGCTGATGAGCAGCACACCACAGAAAACATAGTGGGCCACTGACTCATCTTTGTCCGACTCATCCTTTTTACTAAAAAATACATATAAAATAATTATAAAGTATTTATTGTATAGCTTATCTATAGGAGCTCCTATGGATGGAGATGGTAACACACTATATGCATAAACACAACTCCTATCAAGACACATGCAAAGTGCTTTGACACACAAACCCACTCTCCAGCTATTACTGACAGATACAGCGGGCCTAATCAGGTCAATGGAAACGTCCATCAGTCCATCAACTGGAATTAGACAGGAAGAGCGAGGAGAGGGCGCTGATGGGGGAGGTGGGTGAGAAGGAAAGCGTGATGGGGTCAGATGGAGAGAGGAGGGGGAGGAGGAGGAGTGATGGTGGGGGGTTAAGCTTGAGCTCGTGTGGGGTAAGTCATGCATGATGTGAAGAATGAAGTACACGGTACTAAAAAATTCAAACTGGAGGTCTATAATTTATGTTAATTGATGTTAATTCTGACCCGATCTTACCGTCTGCTCTCCCCTCGCTCATACACGCTTTCCTTGACATGCACAGCTCTGCAATCACTCCAACTGTTGCCTCATGGGAGAGATGCATAGGTCCACTTTGGTGGATATAAACCCCACTTTTACTGGACAGTCACACTGACCAGGTGTTTTTTCATTCTTCTCTGTCTGAAAATGCAAGATAATACTTTTATTCTGATGTGCCATATTTGCCTGATCATAGCAGCTTTAATCATGTGGAAAAGCTTTTATGCCCAGTTTAACCATGTATGTGTCCACTGTTAATTAGCCTTTAGGTTTTTATGTCACTTAAACTGCTGAGGAACAGCAGTTTTCCATCTGTGAGCTTTCAAAGAATTCCTTTAAGGCTTTATGATGATAGGGATACAAAGGCTGTGACTTCATAAACACTACAGAGTTTGTCTGCAGCTTTTAGATTATCAGCTGGATGTTGAAACTTTTATCAAACTTGACTTAAGTTTAAACATTTTTAAACTGTTGATGGTTTTAAATGTGCCTGCTGCAGCACACAGCACATATGGTTGTTAACAAACCCATTACTCATCTCTGGGTTATGCCCAGAAAGAAGTGTTTCTAAACTTACACATTACTTTGGATCACAGTAAAACCAGCCGTGCATATTTAACAGTTTGAACATAAAGAAGACAATGACATGCTGCCAGCTACATGCCATGCGCACCAGCATGTATGCATGCATTTGTTGTTTGCCAAATTGACGTCATTACCAGGAGTCCTGTTATCCCATTTAAAGCCTCTTCACACAGGCAGTGATAGCCTTGCCAAGCAGATGGATTCGCCCATTTCTGTGTTTCTCACTGGTGAATCCATCTTGCAAAGCTCCCATCTGAACAGACTGGGCCCAGTTAGAGAGCGACAGGACCAATCAGGAGTAAGAGGCAGTACTCCCAGGCATGGCGGAGTCATGACGTAAGCAAGCAGCGACAAGAGGCCGGTGCAATTATGGCGGAAGAGGGTAGCGTGGATGCTGCTGAAGCATAAACTTTGTCACATGTTTCTCACTGGCGAATCCATCTTGCAAAGCTTCCATCTGAACCGTTTGTGTCCGGTTAGAAAGTGAAAGGACCAATCAGCGACGAGGGGCAGGACTTTGAGGCGGCGGCATCGTGATGTAAGCAAGCAGCAACAAGAGGCTTGTGCCGTTATGGCAGAAGACATAAGCGTGGATGCTGCCAGTTTTATCAGAATTTGACGACATTTCTTCGTTAAAAGAAGAACAGAGAACAGCAGTGAGTTGTTTTCTTTTCAAAAACGACAAAAGTCGTGTACCGACATGTCTATAGTTGCTATTGGTTACGTTATGCAGTTTATTACTCGGTAGCTGCACACCCGTACCTCGGTAGCAGCAACAACGTCACGTGTTTTGTTGCTCTGATTGGCCCGTAAAGATTTGACAGACAGAACTTTCATCCAGTCACCCTCCAAGTATTTTTTTAAAGGCTCTGCCCTTTTCCATTTACTTCGTATCGAAGGTTTTCCAAATGGATGTGTGAAACAAATCCATCTGGCGTGTCAGGTTAGTAGTTTTGCAGAGGTAAGATGTTTATAGATAGTCAGGGAGACAGTATGGGTGGGTACTGGGGAAAAACAGTTTATCATCTTTTAATGGAGGATGCCATTTATTTTATAAGATAATTTGTTGAACAAACACTAAAGAGACCATCTTATTGCCTGGACATTCACATCTATGTTTGTGTATGATCCCCTCTCCCTCTGCCACAGTGAGCGAGTGTGTTTTGCGTGTTTGCTGAGCAGTTACAGAGACAAACTTGAACCTTGGAGACATTTCTGATGAAATCAAAAGAAACAGCAGCATATTCGAGTGTTTTCGTGGCACTGAACCAGAGATAAATATTAACTTTGATTTGGCTTCTGCAGAACCAGACAGTCTCACATTTTAAATCTGGTTTTCTTATCAGTCCCAAAAGTGTCTTTCACTGTTTTTACAGGCTTGTGTAAACAATTAACACATGCATGTTTACTCAAAGCCAATATGCTAAAACATTTTCATAAAGTGTGACATTCAGAGGCAGCAGCTCCATAATTATCACCAATCTAATCCTGGGCTTGTCACTGACTGGGAAAGCTATTCAGATTTGCTCATTTTGTTGACAGAACTCATAGATTGGAGTTTCAGTGCAGGCAGATGATGGAGGTTTAACTCATTTTGAAGAGAAAGCAGTTAATTGTCTTGCTGCTTCATTTCATCATCTGTTCTCCATCCTAGCGTCCTCGTCTTTTCCTGTCTTTGATTAAACCAGAGAGGAGGGCTTAATAAAGTCTTCTACTTGTTGGTTTATCGTGTTGTTGTGTTAACTCATACATATCTGGCTGCATGCTTCAGCATGAAAACATAAGGATATTTATCGATGGTGCCTGAACTGAGATTGTCCAACCTGTGTGACTAAAAAAATTACTTTTTTTTTCTGTCTTCAGTGACAGACTCTACACATGTGGGGGTCTGTGTGTTTGATGCTGAGTGTGTGTTTATCCACCATGTAGGCGACCATGCAGACAGCATCTCATTGAATTACTATAATGGGCTGATAATGGGCCTCATAGAGTGGTGGAGTGTTAGGAGACTAGGAGAGGTCAAGAGGTCAGTGTGCAACTGTGGAGGCTGCAGATTTCACTGTCTGTGGGTCTGATCTGTGATTCTCTGCTGAGTGGACCAGGATTCGGACAAATAGAACATGATGTTGAAAAAACTATTTTTAAAAACTGACCGCTGTGTGTGTGAGAGTATGTTTGGTATGAAGCTTTCATTAAGTTGAATGTAGACCTGTAAATATCTACTAATTAGGATCTAGTTTAAGTTGAAATTTCTAGTAGTTGGTCGAGTGTTCTTAACCAACTATTTCCAGTGAACACGTTGCATTTTTTGGACCATGCATGCTTTGGTGCATCGTGCTCTATGGTCTAGGATGTTTTCTCACCGGTAGATTGTTTGTTCTAGTTCTAATCATGGACTCATTTGTAACTTTGTTGCATGATTACTTCCAGTCTGGTCTGTGTTCACACTAGGAGCGGACGGTAAAACCGTATCAAAAAACAGCCACGGTATTGCTTTAATTACAGTGCTGTGTTATGAGCTCATGTTTATAACAAACACCTTTAGAATATGAATCCATGTCAACCAGGAAGCAGCAGCACCACTGCCAGTATGTGAAGATGCTTTATCCATGATAAATGATTACAGGCTGATATGGCAGGCGACACACTAAGACATATAAACCAGCACATACACATTTGTGTGGTGCCGTGGCGCTGGCACGGCTCTGGGTCTCTCTAAAGTCCAACTGTTAACCGTGCTCTGCCTGCTGTATTGTGATCAATAGCAATGTGACACTTTAATTCTTCTTTCTGTGTATGGATCAGTGATGAGAAATGATCAAGTTTAGGCTACGAATAACCACAAGTTTTGCAGCATCAAGTAAAATTAAACCATCAACAGTTAGTTAAAAACATGTAAAGGTGCAGTGAGTAAAATTGGGAATATCAGTCAATTCTAGAATGTGATGCTCATTTCTCTGGGGATAACTGTGGCAACCAGTGGAATTATTAAAAAAGTGTAAAAAATAACCATTTTTTAAAATAACCAACACTTAGGTCATTTTCAGACCTGCTAGTCTGGGGGACTTGGTCCGGGGCTTAAATTGCTACACTGAGAGTGTTAACATGTACATGAGTATCCCGGTTACGAGCCATATCCTGATTTTTATCATATTCGGGATACTGTGTTCACATACGAACAGAGAAATCTGGTTATTCATATCCCTGTATATATGAAAAAAACTAATATCCCGGTTTCTGAAGACACATACATGCACAAACAGAGAGTTCAGGATACTCCAGTCCGTGTAAACACAGTCACTGTTGCACTTTCCTGTGGTTTGGTTCCCATTCATATTGCACCTGGTTAAACGAACCAAACCATCTGGATAGATTCAAGCCGTAAGACATTTGTGGAAGAAGAAGAAAAGGACACAAAAATCCATCTCCTTCAACCGGTCTTTTTTTCCAAAGAAACAATGAAAAAACACACAACTTCTGCTGTCTTGGGGTTTTTGCTTTTGCATTGGGGTATTAAGAGCAGCGAGTTGTCCAGCATGTCGTTCTTTACATGAGACAATTACATCATCACTGAAGAGAAAGGCCAGCCAACATGTGAGAGAGAGACTACGAAGTGTTGCTGTGGTTACACAGATGCCAAGCGGCGTACTGATATGTATTTGAGTGTATTAAATCACATGTATAAATCTATAAATCATTACGCTTCGTGCCAAATGAACCGCACCAGGGTTCATTTGGAACTTGAACTGAGACCCCTGTTTTTAAGTGGAACAAAACCTAGTTGTTTGGTCCACACAAGAGTTCATGTAAGTTTTCACACCACTCCAAACGAACCGAACTACCTGGGAAAAATGGACCCTAATTTAGATAGACCTACTTATAAATATGTTTCATTTTTACAAAGTTTGTTCTGCTAAATGCCACTAGATACTTTTAATGGAAACAAGTATGCAAAAAAAAAAAAAAAAAGAAATCAGGAGGAAGGCAAATACTTTTTCACAGTACTGTATAATAACTGCAGCAAGTTCAGGTTCTGCCATCAGGTTTCCTTGCAGTTGGCTCTGCTCTTCAGACCTCCACAGGGAGGTGACCAGGAGACCGTGATCAGACGCCCAAACCATCCATGTTGCCTCCTCTTGATGCAACTCCACTCCAAGACTCCTACTCACTTCCAATAACTTAATGATCATAGGTGAAGGCTGGAACAAAGAATTGAAAACTTTGCCTTCCAGCTCAGCTCCCTATTGACTGGAAGAATTGATTCCAATTTATAATGTATTTTAATGAAACTTTTGGCTACTGTTTCTTGCTGATCAATATATCATTTCTACTTACTATAGTGGTTTGTGGGAAAAGAGGGTTTGAGAAAAGTAAGGCTTTTTATAAGCCTTATATTGAGCGTCTTCTTGCCGTACTGAAAACCTCATTTTTGCCTCTGGGTTCTGTTGATCGTGTTCAGACAAACAAACTGCCGTGGTACAGAAAGATCCCCAAGGGTTAGAAACTTCATGGTAGAATAAGAAAACAGTTACAACAAATCATATCATCTCTCCTCTGTGACAGGATCGTTGATGAAGGCTGATCTATGGTAGAATAAACGGGAGTGAACCTCCCGTCTGGCATGAGTGATTGAAAGGAAAACGTATGTACTCTGAAAAATGAGGATGATTAAAAGTGACGGGAAACTGAAGCTCAATCTGATAACCACTGAATAATACGTGCAGATGAGAAAGCTGAGCTTGATGGATGGAGCGGAGGAACGATGCCACATCTATAAATAGATTTTCTATGTGAAATATTCATTAGAGCTGGATGGATGGAGAGGAGGGGGGCATGTGGAGAAATACAAATTAAGATGGGAGATGTGAGAGGTTATTGAAGAGTAAGAGAACATAAATACAGTAGTAAAAATCCAGGGGAAGGATTCATCAGAAATATGGGAATGAAAGTCTTAGAAATGAGGAAAACACACAGATAATTGGGGCATGACGTCTGCCCCCCGGCCTGCTGTGTCATCCACCATTTGTCTCCTCTTCCATGCAGAGGCAGGGAGGCTCAGGGCAAGACACAGTCAAAAAACACCAAAACACACAGAAATCTTCACTGAGCAACACATTAATAATGACGAGCATGGAATAAATGAGGAGGCGGTTAACTTTCCTTGCCCTGGTGCCTGAATAAGTAAATGTTTTTCTCACCTCAGGGTCCAGGCTCATTAAAATGTAGCCCTGGTTCTGTGTGTGGAGACACTGTAAAGCATGAGTCACTGCAGAAATCCAGGGAATACATGGTGGGCAGTGAGGTGAAATGTAAGGCCGCAGTGGGTCGTGGATTATCAGGCCGACAGGAAGACTTCAGGAGTGGGAAAACTACCAAGGTAGGGAAGAGAGGATGCAGGTGTATAAAGCTCAAGGTGGGGACTTTTTGGTCATGGGATCAACAAGGGAGGACTCATCGCCTGGTGAAATGTGAACAGAAACTTAGCCAGGTAATTTTAATGCATGAGAGTCTGATAAAACTCCATTTAGATTATACTGAACTTGATTTATATCATATTGAAAAAGGATTATTTTTTCCCTCAGTGTAGCCCTATTTCTGTCATACCACTAGCATGTCTAATACACAACCTTGTTTAGTTGTTCTGTGCTTTAAAATATAAAGAGTGAGACTCCTCTCTGGCATTAACTTGTAGCTCTACTGTGGCATACTCTTCTAAGGTACTGTTGAACACAGGTTGGCTTCAAGTAGCAGTTGAGATTATGGAAGGATGAGGAGTAAGAATGGGCCTGTGTGTTATAAAAAATATGCTTTGTGCAACATTATTCAGTGAGAAACCTTGGTTTGATTACAAAAAATAATTCATCACTTCATTAAGGTTTCCAGATTAACCATAAGCGTTAATGTTGCATTGTTAATGATTAATCTGGATATCTAACAGCCTGGATTTTCTTAGAAAATGGCATTAAAATGATCATTTTCTTTAATACAACAATTAATAATGCATTTGCAATATGAATCAAAATGATTACGATAACATTTTCATAGAATTGTTCAGCCCTAGTGCAGACCTAGAAGAAAAAGCAAATACAGATCTTTAATTTGGGACGTTGATGTTGATTTCCATCAAGATAAGACTAGACTGGGTCACAGTGGCAACAGGCCAGGCAAGTCAACCCGACCTTGACAGCCCAATCCCCAGCTCCTTCTGGAGTAGTCCAAGGCTCCCAGGACAGATAGGTTATGCAATCCCTCCAGCAAGTTCTGGGTCTGCCCCTGGGTCTCCTTGCAATTAGAGGTACCCAGAAGATCTCCACAGAAAGGTGACCAGGACTCCTCTCAGCTGGCTTTTTTATGCAAAGAGAGCACTGGCTTTACTCTCTGCTTCCCTCAGGTGTCCATACTTCATGCCAGATCTCTAAGGCTGGACCCAGGCACCCTGCTAAGGGACTCATTTCAACCACTTATACACATTGTCAAGCTTTTGGTTGCTGCCCAAAGCTCATGACCATAGCCAAGGGTTGAAACAAAGACTGACTGGCCAACTAAACGCTCCGTCTTCCGGCTCAGCTCCCTCTTAACTACTTCGTCTGCAATACTGCTGCACCAATCAATCTGTCGTTTTCTCAGTTTATTCTACCCTTACTTATGAAGTTCCCAAGATACTTGAACTCCTTCACTTGGGGGAAAAAAACTCACTTCCTTCCAGAAGGAAGAAATCTAAGTTTTCAAGCAGAGCACGATGGCCTTGGACTTGGACTCGGAAGTGCAGACCCTCATCCCAGTTACTTCACGCATGACTGCAAATCACCCTAAGCCTGCTGGAAGTCTCAAGCGAAAGACTCTAAAAAACCACCTGATTGAAGATTTTAATGTCTATTTCATATGTGATAGCACATCGAAGAGCTTGGTAATACTTTAAACTACAACTGCCTTACAGTTGCAAGTGTAAAGAAAATCTTACATTTCTCTGCAACATTTATATGGAAGAGTACCAACAGTTACTTCTTTATGACTATTAGCTTAACTGCTAACAACACCAAAGATGCAACTAGAACTAAAGATTGAGGCTAAAATAGTCACTGACGTAGCTGTCTTTATGAAACACTGGGATTAAGATTATGTCAGTTTAGAATAAACTGTCCATTAAGACTTTAAGTTGCAAAAAGTAATTTTCATGAGAAAACCATTTCCCTCATTTTCTAGTCCTTGAACTGAACAGACACCAGGTCTGCTACTCCTCAGCAAACTGCTGTGTCTTTATTTTTGATCGATAAACTAAAGAGAAGGGATTAGTTGACACCGTAGAAATGATGACTCTCTTGAACATACTTTGAAGCGGCTGCAGAACTGCAGACCTTTTGAACTAATGGTGCCTTTTTAAGCTCTGATCGATAAACACAGAGACGGGCAGGCTGGCATTGCATTTCAGGAAACGGTGGTGGACAGAGATGTTAAGAACAGCTGACGACTGCTTTCTATTCTCGTCTGGGGGAGAGAGAGGGAAGGAGGGAGGGAGGGGTCGAAGAGAGCAGCTGAGACAGTGAACGGACACAGAAACATGGAGAGGAGCTTTAGGGCCACATTACCAGTGTGGCCCTACAATGTTTCTAAATGTTTGTGTTGACCGTGTGAGTTGTTGATCAGGGCTGTTTGCGATCCTCTCCCTCGTCGTTAGAGCGATAGTGGAACCAGTCTTGCCAGGGTGTCTGCAGGAAACTGAGTGTTACCATAACAACAACGGAAATCTCCTCTAGAACGCTGCTGTGTTTAAGACCCTCAAGACACACAAGCCCGTTGGCTGGCTGCCAGCTAGAGATGCAGCCCACATCTAAACCAGAACTCCACACTGAGAAAAGTTTCCTCTGACAAGTTGAACCACAAATTAAAACTTCATGACTTATAGTCTCTTTCAGACTCACTGCGTTTGTATAAGTGCATCTTCTGGTTGAAAAGATGTTCTTTGCATTTATAAAGCGGTACTGATCTCTCTGCTCAGACACCAACATGAACCATGGGGGGCATGAGAGGAAGCAGACTGAAGAGAGAGAGAGCAATAACAACTTCTGAAGCTACAGTAAGTTCCAAAACCTTTTACATTTTCCAGTATTTCTAGTGTTGAAAAATGTCTTACAAAATATGTTTATTTTTCTAGACACACTCAAAAAGGCTGACTACACAGGAGATGAAAATCATACCTTAACCATTTTTAACACTAGAGCCACAAGGGGTCTCTGTATCCTGAAACAAGCAGCGATTAAAAAAAAATCAGATGGCAAATAGGGAATAAAAAGGTAAAACTTAACTTTTATCAGAGTGAATTGACTTTCTTAAAAATGCTTATGAATAGCAGTTACTAGGGATGCACAGTATCGGATTGCTGTCTATATCAAACATGCAGATAATTATAAATTAATTTCAGCCAATACTAATATATAAATGTAGTTCAGACCTAAAACTTCACACACCTCAAAGTGTAAGGATGAACAAAAACTTCAGTTTAGCTGATATCAATGTTGATACCGATACTCAAATATGTATTTCAGACCTAAAAAGTTGGTCCTTTGAATGCATTTCAATGTATAAGGATGAAACAAAAACAAACTTGAGTACTAAAAACCCACTTTCAAGTCAAAAGTTTGACCTCAACTGGCTTACGCCTGTTGGTCCAGTCTCAAACTTTACAAAGTTATTAGTAAAAATGGTAAAAATCTACAGTAAATATATGATCATATATGCTGGTATTCACAGCCAAAATTTCGGTTTTATTATTGGCAGGAATTTTAAAATATGCTGATACTGATTATTGCCTTCTTAAGCCAATATCTGCCAATACTGACATGAGCCTTATAATATTGTCCATCTTTTAAGAACACATAGTAATTAGCTACATCTCCTGATCCTGTTTAGAAGTCAGGGGAAATTTTGACTTTACAGTGTCATTCAATGCTAGTTGGGATGACAGACTAGCCCAGTGAGCCTAGCTGTTGATGCTAACTGCTAATTAGCCTGGTGTTGCGTGTCGACGAAGGTTGGTGTTGCTGCAGTATTTTACCTTGTTTACTGCAGATCTTGCACGATTCCTGTTGAGCTCCTGAATTACTGGTGTGAAGAAACCAAAAATAATCCCATAAAGACACTATGATCCATGTTACTGCCGTGCGTACCAACTGCAACTTGTTTTGGTGTAAGGCTCTGCATTATGCAACACAGCATCAGCTGTTGGTTGTTGGCTTTTTGTTTATGTGCATTTTAAAACTGGCATCACAGCATTTACAGACATCTCTATCAATATGCATACAAGCAGGGACCCATGTGACGATATACTGCCCTACTGATTTGCTGAGAACAAGCCTAGTGCATACGGGCAATATCTACAGCTGACATGTAGGTTGTGAACATCTGCAGAAAAGTTCAAAACTTTAATTATTCTACTCACAAATTCACAATTGATTAATCCTAAAAAAACCCTTCCAGATTTATTACACTGGTAATTAACAATTTCCACATTTTCTTCATGTGATAAATTTGCTCCTTGAACATTGAAAATGCTCTTACATCAGCCACCTTTTGTCATTAGAAAGACCTCTTCAGGTCCTTTTGTTCTCTTCCTTAAGAAATCCACTTCAGGATCTGGATGCATCATAACCTTCACACTCAGGTTAGAATGTTATATTGCTCCACAGCAACTAGAAAGACAGCAACTATCTGGCATGATGCCCACATTAAGCCTGGTGCTTTCTCATGGCGGCAACAGCAGTGCAGCTAGACACAACATTACCTGTGCCAGCTCACCTTAGGCAGGTCTGTGGCTGCTACACCTTACAATATGAGCCAGTTTTTGTCTTCTTATTTGAAAGCTTCAGCACTTTTGGCTACTGTCCATCATTAAAAGTTTTTTAGGCATATGTTAAAGTTTTAAATTTCTCATCACTTGCGATGTCTTGCTGCTCTCTTATTATTATTTTTTTATCCTTAACTGATTTCCTTTTGTCATAACTTGCAGCAACATCGGACTATTAAGAGACTTGACCTTAAAAGTTGAATTTATATAATATATGCAGCTGTTTAGTTCAAATAGATCAAGAGTTCTGAAAGGATAGATGTTTGATATTAAAAGAACGAGTTTTAAGGTGCAGACTGTAGGATTAAAGATGGTAGCAGCAGAGAAAAGAGGCAGTGAGAGATGGTATGACAGTGACGCAGATATTTGAGGAGAGTGATTAAAGTTGAAAGTTTAAAGAAAATCTGAAGCCAGAGTGAAAAAAGACGCTCCAAGAGTCTGTGGGGTTCCTGATCAAAGCTTTAGACACAGCATGCAAAGTCTGGGCAAAGTCAGCACACTGAGGATAGAGGGGTCGTTTAGGGGCAGCATCACTAACACACTGACATTCAACTGAAAATAAACATGTGAAACAAGATAAAGAGGAACCGAATAAGGAGGAAACTACAGAAAAAAACAATCAGTGATTAACAACTTTTTAATGGGGACAAGCCTGCATGCACAAGCAGAGACTAAATCAAAGAGTGTTTCAGATTTTAAGTGTGTAAATAATGAATTGTTCATCATCTAAGAGCAGTTAAAGGGCACTGTCACATACTGCTAAGGGGGAAACCAAAAGTAAAAACCTCCTGGAGCTTTTTTTACTCTCAGTCTCTCTCTCTCTCTTTGTCAGCTGTTTAATATTCACAGAGCTGCCTCAGGGTTCATTTCAGTTTAGATCTGGTGCACGATTCACAGTTGGTGGTGTAGATTCACTGAATGAGCGGTGCAGCGTAGATCAGCTTGTTGCTGCTCGTGATGAACTTTACGCCTACAGTTTAAAACCCTGCAGCCTCTTCATCGTGACTTACTCTCAGCCTCACCGAGAGGAGAAAGAGAGAGTACAGAGTGGAGGCGAGGATCGAATGACCTCACTCAGTGCTCTGCTGGGTGTGTTTCAGCACCAAGGACAGCAGCCAGAAGCTCCCAGACTCCATCATACCTTCATCTTTAACTTTTAAATAAAACAACTTAGGCTGGCGACACAGTTGATGATTTTAGACTTGACCTCGAGTCGGATTTGCCCCCTAACAATCAGGAGGATTTCACCCTTTAAAGGCTTGTCACAACTCACCCAAATAATCCTCAAATGTGTGGTGTCAGTATTACTATTCTACTGCTCTTGATAGACTCTGAGCCTCCCTGATCTTTAATCATAAATATTTAACATGTTCAATATTTACGATTTTAAACCAGGCTGCCTCCACAGAATACCAATAGCCAGTCAGAGCAAGCACACCAGGATGTTGGGTACTTCACAGTTTCCAATCTCAGCGTTTCTAGCCTGGAACTCTGGTGACTTTTCAGAACTTTAAAAATGAAATCCACACATATTGATATTGATATTGATCTTCTATCCATTTTCAATCCATTTTTCAATCATTCCTGCAGCTAGCGGATTAGCCCACTGCCATATTTTCTGTTTGTATCCCAGAATGCATTGTGGCTAGGCTGTGACAACCAGTGGCAGGCTGTTCTGTCGTCACATCATGCTTTGTGAAACAGTGCATGTGCACAGACTTTTAAACTGTAGAGGAGAGCCTAAAAGACTTGAAACTAGAAAAGCACTTGGAGAGCGCAGATCTCCACCATTAGCCCTATCTCCCAATAGTGAAGAATCCTTTAAAAAAATTCCTTAATCCGTCCCCATGTGCCCCCCACCACGACATTCTCCGATTACTCCCTCCCCGGTGGGGTGGAAACATGGTGAGGCAAAGCACTGGCTTTGCTATGAGTGGACTGTCATGGTGTAAGCATTGCCTGCCGGTGCCAACAGATGCACTGACAGTCTCACCCATGGTCTCACCGGACGACTGGAAGTCATGGCAGAGGGTGAATATTCCTCTATCCCTCCCAGCTTTGTAAGTATTCTTGCTACAATTCGTTGTCTTTCTCTCTGTTACGCTCCAACTCGTCTCATCGATCGAGCGTGCGTCATTCAAACTCTATAAACTCCTAAACTTTGAATAGAAGAACACACAAAATGCTGCTGTGATTGAAGTTACTCATGTCTGCCATCTCCTGGTGTAAAGTGGTAACAGCACAGACCTCCGCCATTAGCCCTATCTCCCAATAGTAAAGAATCCTTTAAAAAAAAAAATTCCTGGATCCTGATGGGGATCTGGATCAGTCCCAAAATCTAATCAGTTCTTCCTTATGCCATTTCTGACATTTCCTGAAAATTTCATCAAAATCTGTCCATAACTTCTTGAGTTATGTTGCTAACAAACTAATAAACCTGCCTGATCACATAACCTCCTTGGTGGAGGTAATAAAGAGAAAAAGACACAGAGAGGCTATTATGTGGCCCTCTTTGTCACTGCAGACAGGAAGTACTTTAAATAATGACTAAAACTCCCAAAAGCCCAAGGACTTTTTTCTGTAAAAATGTGAATATTTTGAAGACTTTTATTCACAGAATGATTATTTTTTTAATCCTTTGGTCCCAGAGAGATGGGAGAAGTTTGTGCACAAAACCAGCTAGCTTGAATGCTAAATGTTATATTGTTTGCCCTTTGTGAGGATCATAATGGAGAGCGATAGAGAGAGCCTGTGATGCAGCCCCCTCTATTATTGTTGTTTTGATATTTAGCAGTAAAACTCAATAATCAGCAGAAAATAACTTAAGGGTCACAGAGATGCTGTACATTATGATTCTATTTGTTGAGCCATGTCCTGAGTCAAATATAGTTTTAAAATAATTTGCTTGTCTGCACAGTAGGTCTAGAAAGTTCACACTGGTACCGTATCAATACTCGGTATCAGCCGATACCCAACACCTTGGTACTGGAATCGGTATCAGGAAGGAAAAAATGGTAATGAACATCCCTATTGGCATCTATAAAAGTCAAACCATCACCTTTCCCTATTTTATTATCCTCTTCTCAGCTTAGTATCAGCTGTTTTGACTCTTCTCTCACTTATGCTACTGTTTTGTGTACAACTTATTTTCATAGTGTTTTTGGCTCCTTAGTGCAAATTTAAGCAGATAAATAATGCACTTCCTAATCTGTTGTTTGCGTGCAGTCTGGGCATGTTTGCATACATGTGTTTTAAATGCAGCTCCTCCTGCACTGCCTCTGCAGAGAGTTGCCTACACAGGGAATAAAACATGAAGCCACTCAGTGAGGCATCAGCAACCTGAGTGTTCACGTCAGTGCCTGATTACAGCAAGCAAAAATGTTCTAATGATGTCAAAGGCTTCCTTGAACTCTATTTTCCAGTTTTCAAATATAATATCACTTTAAGTGGCTATTTTCACTTCAGTGACCCAGCATGCACCCATAGAGTCAAGTTAATCATCTGCTAGTGCCCAAACAAAAACTAATGAGTCAGTTGCGCCTTTATGAAAGCGTAACCCACTTAATAAACAGAGTTCAGCATAGTAATTAGAGAGAAGCGAGTGCATACGGCTGGATTTAGTTAATTAGTGCAGACTTAAGTGCAGTCTGGCTGTTGGCATTTGTTAAAAAACTACAAGATAGCAATGTTGAGTGTGCTTTGTTGTCTGTTTTGTTGTTTCTTGAGTTTCTTTATGTCTTGACACACACAGACACTTGAGCGAGCATATCTGCCATATAAAGTACAAGTGCTGAGTGTGCGTCTGTGGGGGACTGCGGCGATGACTTCACCCTCTGTTTAGCAGAATAATCCTCAGCTGGAAACACAACAACATCACATTACCAGCTCAGCATCTCTTCCTCACTCTGTTTACTTCACTACATCTCCATTCTGCCTGCGGTCTTTCTAAAGTTTACTGTTTTGTTTGCTTCTTTTTATCTCGTATGTTCAGTCTGAACTCATGTAATGGATCTATTCAGTCATCTTTTATTAACGGAAGAGCACAGAGGAGGTCATGTACAAGGTGTTGGCTTGATTGAAACTAAAGCAGTGCAAAAAGTTTTTTGTATAATTCATTATTAGATTAACATAATGTTTGTCATGGTTGATGCTTTGCCTTTATTATTGCAGCAGTTATACAGTGACCTAAATCCTTTCATTATGGGATGCTTTTATTCACAGCCTGAGGAATACACTCTCCTGTAGCTCACTGTATCTGTCAGAAGTTTTTTAAAGCAGAAGACTGACCTGGTTAGATCCCAGTGTCTGGGGAGACATGCTCGATCTTCCCAATTAGATGTCTCTCCGCTGAGGATAGCTTTTATTTTACAGAAGCTGTATGATTAAAGCCATAAATCTGGGTCAGAAAACACTCTCACAGGAATGACAAGTTCTTTAATGCCTCACTGCGGTTGTTATAGATTATCAAAGCTCAAATCCAGACCTTGGTAGGGGTTAAGTTTCATAGATGCTACATACGGTGATGCAGATTAGGGTTTTATTTATTAAAAAAAAAAAAAACAGTTCCAGGAAGGATTAATGTTATGCACTGAGATGTGCCTGAAGGATCTAGACAGAAATACAAACTCCCTGGCTACATAGATTCATTTAAAATTCATATTAGAATGAAAAAACATCACAGAAGGAGTCATTAATTGGTCAGTTATGAAAATGAAAGAGAAACTCACAACAAACAAAACAAAAATCACAAAGATTCTTTTAAATCATGAGTTATTCTAGATGTACAATCCATCACATCAAACTGACTAATCATTCATCCACAGTACATCATCATTCACATGATCTTACAGTATCTCAGACATTTCCTAAACCTCAGCGGCCTCTTTCTCTGTACTAGTTCTGAGCATTTCTCCTTTAAGCAGGACTAACTGGTTTTAACAGACAGGAATTTAGGCTAAACAGCGTAACAGATGGGTACAGTTTCACTCCAGAATTTAACGAGTTTCTGGTAAAAATGGACCACAAAACAATGTTGCACTTAAATGTATGCACTATCAAAACGTGTGCCCAGAAAGCCTCTGTATTTTTGTCACTATTTTGCAGTGCAAGAGCACGCATCCAGTCGCCGAAGCCTGCTGGAAAACCCTCCAATGTGGCTGGATTAAGACAATTCTGCAAAAAAAGAGTGGGCCAAAATTCCTTCACATTGACGCAAAAGATTTATAGCCAGTTATCACAAATCAATGTTAATTTTGTCAACTAAAACTATGACTAAAAATGTTTGTTGACAGCCTTTTTTTCCATGACAAAACTAGACTAAGACTAACAAAAATAGAGCTGTGATGACTAAAATGGATAAAAACTAAGTTTAATTTTCATCAAGATGACTCAAACTAGACTAAAATGTAATGTAGTTTTTGTTGGACATTCAAAATCCGTGATCTTTCTCCACTGTGGGTAAATCTGTCAAAAACCAATGCATCTGTATCTCTTCTGCCTCTCAGCTGTAGAAAGCAGGGACCCCAGGTTTGGTAGAGTGCAGAGAACACACTACCATGATTTGGCCAGATTTAAGAAAATAAGTGCTTGGACTAAAAGTAAAGACTAAAATGGGAGGACTTTTTATGGACTAAAACTAGACTAAAATGTTTTGAGTTTTCATCGACTAAAACATTTAAAGACTAAAAATAAGACTTAAATTAAAAATAGCTGCCAAAATTAACACTGTCACAAATGCTTGCTTGCAGTTGTTGCCAACAAGGGTGGAACAACCAGTTATTAATTTTAGACGGCAATGATGTTTTCCCATAGGGCCAGGTCAGTTCTAATGTTCAGAAAAAATTCCTTGTGACAAATAATAAATAAATAAATTAAGAAGGGGGCAAATACTTTTTCACTTGTTCTTTTTCTCTCATTTGCTCAATTTTGGCAGAAGCAGAACACCACAATCCTTCTGTGAGTCATGCCTTTTGATTCCTTCTCAAATCTAACAGCATTTATTTATGGACTACAAAAACTTGCAAGGCCCCTACATAGTCAAGAGCTGAATTCTTATTGATATTCTAACACCTGGTGAAAATTCAAAAGAGAAAAATGTACGCTTGGAGTAGAAACACATGCACCTGTTTGCCTCAGCTGCTTCTATGCAGTGGTTGTATCAGTATTTAACTCTGAATGATGTTAAGTGTAAACTTGCTCTAGTTCAGGAGTTCATTTGGTGACGAAGTTTTTACTTGAGTTTCTTCACATTCTTAAAACATACTGATTTAGGCCAGCTTGGACCGATCATCCTCACACTAAATATTTCATTCAAGCCTGCTTCAAATCAAGTCAAACTCAACAGTTTATTCCATCTTTGCAAAATTTTTCCTCATTGAAAGCTTACAAAACCATTTGGTGAAAGCAAATGTGAGATTAAGTCAAAATATTCTAAGGAGTCTGCAAGTACACCACAACTAAATAATGCACTTTCAACAGAAGGTATGATCTGAGCAGACAGACACATTTGAGTTACTCATATTTCAAAAAAATCTGTCTAAATCATGAGGCAGAGACAAAACAATCTGCTCTAAAATGTATCTAACAGACTCTGTAAGCTTTAAAATTGTTACGGGGGAGAAAGAGAGAAGGCCTGTCAGCTCTCTGTCACCAGGGGATTTAAGAATTACTGCATAATGCAACATACAAACCTCTAAAAAAAGGACTAAATTAGCAAACAGAATATCTGCGCTGTGTGCTTGTTAACTTGTTGCCTTGAGATGTGATTAAAAAGGCCAAGCTAACACCCTGAGGAGGGAAGATGGAGAGGAGGAGTGATGGGCTGGGAGCAGAAGCAATCAACTAGATCCGCTGCCAGTTTTCATCGACGTTGTTGATATTTTAGTGAGCGGGACTTGAGAGTTTCTTTCCTCTTAATCGTTTGCCAGCGGGAGAGTCAAGGGAGAAAGACATGGAGTATAATTCTTCAGAGATGTTATTTCTATGTAAAGCTTAAGGCTGGACAATCAGCAGACGAAGGGATAAACATTAGAGAAAGTCTTCTACGAGGCTAAGTAGAAACAAAAGCATATCTTTTTCAAGCATTAATATCTGCTTTCTAGGATCTGGAAAACAAGTTTGACACAGTCCAAGAGTTACACAACAACTTTGGGAGAAATTAAATACGCCATTTTAAAATGTTAATGGAAGAAACCCACTAATTACAGTTCAAGGAGAACATTAAAGGTGCTTTAATGGAAATGATGGCTTGATTTTTTTGATGCAGCAGGTTTCTGCATTTTGCAATTGAGTTTTCAAATATGTACTTTCTTAAAAAAAGCAGATTTTTCAATGTGCAAAAGATGTAATGCTGTGAAAATGTATTTGCCGCCTTCCTGCACCTTTGTTACACTTGAATCTTCAGATCATCAAACAAATGCTAATCTTAGACAAAGATAACCATGTTGATTTCTTCCGCCATAGTTGCACCAGCCTCTTGTTGCTGCTTGCTTACATCACGACTCCGCCGCGCCCAAAAGTACTGCCCCTCGTCACTGGTTGGTCCTGTCACTTTCTACCCGGGCCCAGCTGGTTCAGATGGGAGCTTTGCAAGATGGATTCACCAGTGAGAAACAAGAAAATAGGCGAATCCTTCTGCTTAGCAAGGTTACCATAGTCCAGGTCCTGAAGCAGCAAAGCAGCCCCAGACCATCACATTACCACTACCATGTTTGATGGTATGATGTTTTTTTGATGAAATCCTTTGTTAGTCTTAGTTCAAACATAACAGGGTGCACACTCTCCAGAAAGTTCATTTTTGTCATGTCAGTCTACTGAATATTTTCCCAGAAGTCTTGGGGATCATCAGGATGATTTTAGTCAAATGTGAGATGAGCCATTGTGGTTTTTTGCTCAGCAGTGGTTTTGGCCTTGGAACTCTCTCATGGATGCCATTTTTGCCCAGTGTCTTTCTTATGGTTGAATCATGAACACTGACCTTAACTGGGCCAAGTGAGGCCTGCAGATGTTGTTCTGGGTTCTGGATAAGTCGTTGATCAGTCTTGTAGTCATTTGGTAGGCTGGCCACTCCTGGGAAGGTTCACCACTGTTTCAGTTTCCTCCATTTGTGGATAATGGCCTTCGAAATGACTTGGTAACCCTTTCCAGTCTGATAGATGTCACTGACTGTTTCTCATCTGTTCTTGAAGTTCTTTAGATGGTGCCATGATGTGTTGCTTTTAGAGCTCTTTTAGCCTACTTCACTTTGTCAGACAGGTTCTATTTAAGGGATTTTGGGATTCAACAGGTCTGGCAGGAATCAGACCTGGGTTTGGATAGTGAAACTGAACTCAGCTTTCCAAAAAAAGTGGTTAATCACATTTAATTCATGATTTAAACGGGGGATAATTACTTTTTCACACAGGGCCAGGTAGGTTTGGAATGCTTTTTCCCTTTATAAATGAAATTTTAAAATGGCATTTTGTATGTATTTAGGTAATCTTTGTCTTATATCAAAATTGGTTTGGTTTGGATGATCCAAAGCGTTTAAGCGTGACAGATATGCACAAAATAATAAATCAGGAAGGGGAAAATACTTTTTCACAGTACTGTTCTAACCTCCTGCTGACTGGAAAGGTTTCCTTAGATCTTTAAAAATAAGATGCAGCACGTACTTTAGCACATTCTTGAATATGGCAGGAAAAATGTTTTTCTTGTGATTAAGTTCTGTAAAAATTAACACAGTAACGGTGCCGTCAAATGGGGTGTTGTTTACTGTGTTTATAAGAAGAGACCACGCGAATAACCCCAAGATGATATTGACAACATTCGGAGTGAGAAAGCTTCCTATTCATGACATCATATGTTTGCAATCCATCTGAGACATGACAGAGACAGAAGCACATAAAAGTGAGAAGTATAATGTTACACAAGAAAGGTCATTAAATCATGTTTGCAGATGTCTGGGAGTTTGTCCCATCATCCCAAAAGGGCACCGATCAGAAGGAAATCACAGCTTTTCTGTTGGATCTCTCCAGATGCAGGGACACAACAGTGACAGATGAGCTCAAGCGCCTACAGCTAAATCTAACAGCCACTTCAGGATAAATAGGTCAGAAAGAAAAAGCAAAACATAGAAGGAATACTGTGACAACAGCAGACAGAATAACAAAAGGTGCAGTGTTTGAAAGGATATTCTGTACACATCTGTCACTTTGACTGTGACCTACATTTATTCATAGAACGATGCAATGAGAAATGTGCTGAGGCCACTTACAAGACACAAATCACTGCTACCATTCTGTCAAGTGATCCAGAAACCTGGCCATCATTTGAGCAAGATTCATCTCTGTGTAAATGCATACCATGTTTGTGCTTAATGTAAAAAAAAAAAAAAAAGGACAAGTAATGTTAACCCTCTGAGCCCTAAACTTTTTTAACCAATGTGTCTCACCTGGACTTTTTGTCTTAAAAAGCTGTGGTTTATAGTTAAGGTCCAAACATCCTTTTTCTGAATATCCTGGGCTGTAAGAATGTGGGTGCTGCAGCAATATCACTTAAATTTTTAGAAAGTTATGGGACAATGAAGATGAACTAATTGTAAATAACTCAAAGATTTTTATGTTTGACACACAGTTAATATTGACTGAGGGTTTTGTGCACAAGCTTGTTCTCCCATGTCTTTGGGGCCAATGTTAAAAATATAATAATTGTGTGTTGAAAAGTCTTCAGATTATTCACATTTTTACAAAGAAAATGCCTTGTGCTTTTGGGAGTTCAGTCATATTTGAAGCAGTTCCTGTCTGCAGTGACAAAGAGGGCCACGTCACAGCCTCTTTGTGTCTTTTTCTCTCTATTCTGAGTCATTCAGGCTCTCTTCTATAGTTTCAATGTCTATGCACATGCGCTGTTTGACAAAGCATAACATGACGACAGAACAGCCTGCCATTGGTTGTCACAACCCAGTCACAATGCATTCTGGGATACATACAGACAATATGGCAGCAGGCTAACCCACTAGAGTGGGTTAGAGTTACTGATAAGGATGTAATTTTCAAAGACCCCAGAAAGTTCCAGGCTTGCTAGGAAACGTTTTGTAAGAACTTCGTATATGTGGATAGCATCATTAGAGCGGCACAACAGAGGGCTTTCAGGGGAAAGAACAAGCAAGGGCCTACAACAACACCATCCTCAGAGTGTTAATGTAAACACAAAAACTATGAGGTGGGAGCTTCATGAATGGGTTTCCATGGCCGAGCAGTTACATGCAAGGCTCACATCACCAAGTCCAATGTCAAGTGTCGGATGGAGTGGTGCAAAACACACTGAAACTGGACTGTGGAGCAGAGGAAATGTGTTCTACTGAGTGACCCATAATGCTCCCTGTTTGGCAGTCAGATAGGCAAGTCTAGGTTTGGCGGATGCCTGGAGAACGTTACCTACCTGACTGCATTGTGCCAAGTGTGAAGTTTGGTGGAGGAGAGACAATAGTACGGGCCTGGCCTTCAGGGTTTGGGCTCGGCCCTTTATCTCCAGTGAAGGCCGATTTTAAAGGGGACATATTACGCAAAAATCCCTTTTTTGGGATTTTCTAACAAAAATATGTGCCCCTTGCCTGTCCACAATCCCCCAAAGTACCAGAAAAATCAATTTCCTCCCCCCTCTCTTTCTCTACTTTTCAAAAAATGTGTGCTGAAACAAGCCATTCGCAGACTTTCCCCTCATGATGTCAAGTGGGGAGTTAGCACCGCCCCAGGTTTGGTTGGCCCTCCCTGCTTGAAAGAAAGTCCCACCCTCCTCTCCTGATCCACCTAACAAACTTCACACAGGCATGTTTTGGGGACCTCTGAGACCAATATAAATGTGTCTTAAAGGGGTAAAATATGTGACCTTTAATGCTTCTGCATACCAAGACATTTTGGACAATGCCATGGTTCCAACTTTGTGGCAAAAGTTTGGGGAACGCCCTTTTCTATTTCAACATGGCTGAAGACATGGTTTGATGAGTTTGGTGTGGAAGAACTTGACTGGTCCGTAAAGAACCCTGACCTTAACCCTCTCCAGCAGCTTTGGGATAAACTGGAATGGAGATTGTGAACCAGGCTGCCTGGTCTGATAACAGTTCTGACCTCATAAATACCCTGTAGAATGAATAATAAATTCCCAGAGAAACACTCCAGAATTTTGTGGAAAGCCTTCCGAGAAGAGTGGAGGCTGCTATAGCTGCAAAAGAGGGGCAACTCCATATTAAAGTGTTTGAATACAGTGTCATTACAGCCCCTGTTGGTGTAATAGTAAGGTTTTGTCTATACAGTGTAAGTAACTTGGATGAATTTTACACTTCACACACCGACAGCTTCAACAGATACTTGCAGCTTCTGCAAAGCCGATGAGTGTTGGTTATACAATAAGGTAACCAAAGCTGTTAACTTAGTTAGCTGCATTAACGTACAAGGGACACCTCATCAAGTTAATGGATGGTAAAGGGATAAGCTTCACAACAGCTTTGATACCACACCGTGCACTTCTCCAGGCTTAAAACTTTCTCAGGTTTCTCACCAGCAACTCAGTTCCAACTGCCACCAAGCAATGGCAAAACTGAACAGATCGGTACTGGCAGATCCCTAAACCCCAGGAATCTGATCAGTATTTGAGCTGTTATATTGGTACATCACTACCCACAGCATTATATATTTAATTGTGAAGCTTCTGAGAGTTACTGTCTGAGACAAGTTTGGAGTAAGAACAGGCTGGCTAGATAAAAAAAGAATGAGTGTGTCTGGTAAAACTTCCGCCCCATAGCAGGTGCATTATACATGAATGTGTCCAGGATGCTTGTTTATTTGTCCATCTGTCTGTCTCTGAGCCTGTCTGTCTGTCTCTGTATGTGCGTCTCTGTGTTATCTGTGAGTGTGAGAACTGAGTGCTGTGCTGTGCAGCCCTGGGGGAGGTGAAGCTGCATTCAAGAACCTCTATGGGTGCCACAAAGCTGCATTCATCCAACTGAATAGCTGTTTTCTACAACCAGGCACTAGTCATCCAAACTCCATTGGAACGCCTCTATGAGTTACCCTTCTCCCTGCCTTGGTATGCAAAGCCTCATCCAGCAAAAACACAAACGCTTGGATTAACAAAAGACACAGAACACAGTTACATGAAACACACTGAGGGGATACATGACTGCCATGTCTCCAACGGCAGGCTTCTTCTGGATTTCTGGACCTTCTATTTTTATGTCTTTATTTAACAGGAGATTATGGATTCTTTCATCCTTTGTGTGCACAGCTTTTACTCAATATCCATAAGCCCAAGATGATTTATCGCCATGAAAACAAACTACAGACAGCTGCAATTTGTATACGACATGCGGAAAGATGGATGGGAAAGTATGACATGATAAATGGCTGGTTAGGAAACTATTTTCTGAGTGTGTTTTAGTTAACCACTCCTCCTTTAGACTACTCAGCTACGATGTTAGTATGTCTTTTGGAAAAGGAGTTTTGCATTTAAAAATATCTTTACACTGTTTGAATTTCAAGGCATATTATAAAGCGGTTCGGTCCCTGTATTATAACAGGTTTCCACCATGTTCAAACACTGATAAATTCCTGACAAACAAGGTAAAGGTGCATTTTTTTGTGTGTGTGTTTTCCAACAAGTTCAAATTGACCTTTGCAATAATGTGACTGGACCATTATGAAAGGCCAAGAGAGGTATTGCATGACGTTGTAAACAAGTATTCACCTCCTTCCTAATTTATTTATTTATTTATTATTTATCAGACTGAAATTTTTCTGAACATTAGAACAGACCTGGCCCTATGGGAAAACATCATTCCCCCCCTAAAATTAATAACTGGTTGTTCCACTCTTGGTGGCAACAACTGCAAGCAAGCATTTGTAATAACTGGCAATAAATCTTTAGCATCACCGTGGAGGAATTTTTTGCTGAGCTGTCTTAATCCAGCCAAATTGGATGGTTTTTCCAGCAGGCTTTGTGCTCTTGCACTGCAAAATAGTGACAAAAATACAGAGGCTTTCTGGGCACACTTTTTTGATTGTGCATACATTTGAGGCAACATTGTTTTGTTGTCCATTTTTACCAAAAACTTGCAAAATACCGGAGAGAAAGTATACCCATCTGTTACGCTGTACAGTTGCAAGAAAAAGTATGTGAACCCTTTGGGATTTCTGGGATTTCTGCATAAATGGGTCATAAAATGTGTTCTGATCTTCATCTAAGTCCCAACAATAGACAAACACACTCTGCTTAAACTAATACTGCACAAAAAATTATATCTTTTCATGTTTTTATTGAACAAACCATGTAAACATTCACAGTGCAGGGTGGAAAAAGTATGTGAACCCCTAGGCTAATGACTTCTCCAAGAGCTGCTTGGAGCCAGGAGTCAGCCAACCTGGAGTCCAATCAATGTGATGAGATTGGATGTGTTGGTTAAAGCTGCCCTGCCCTCTAAAAAACAAACACCAGTTTTGAATTTGCTGTTCTCAAGACGCATTGCCTAATGTGAGTCATGCCTGGCACAAAAGACCTACGAAAGGGTTCATGTACTTTTTCTTGCAACTGTACAACCTAACTTCCTGGCTGGTCAAACCAGTTAGTCCTGCTTAAAGGAGAAATGCTCAGAACTAGTATAAAGAAAGAAGCCACTGAGGTTTAGGAAATATCTGAGATAATGTAAGACCTCAGTTTAAAAAATTATATAATATAGGAATGGTCACTTTTTAAATTGATATAGGCATTTAGGGGAAAAGAACTGGATCTTTAAAGGGACACCAAAATGACTTTGGTGGCCCTGATCTGGCCCTGGGGCCTCCAACTGAATAGCCTGGCTTTATACACTTTATAAGCTTTCCTTGTACAAAAAGTTCACTACACCGCTATTTAAACTTTGCTGGCTGCCAACTCTCCTCTTATATATGGCTGCACTTCTGTCCTCTTCCCAGATTTTTTGGCAAGCAACAGAACACAACATGAGCCTTATCTCCTATCACAGCCCACTGCACAACTGGAGTTAACCTTGGTGTAAAATGTAGATAATAAATTACCACAGGGAAGCTGACAAAGAGATTTATTTCCATTCTAGCATCCAGTAAGCAATATGTTATTGTTGTTGTAACTACCCAGAGAAGCCGAATTTTAATTTGTCAGTTCAGGGAGGAAAGTAAACTGTGTGGTAATTTGTTCGTTTTGTATTATTTGTGAGGATCATGCATTTATTAGCCATTTATATTCACTGGGCGTTTTTTTGTCCGAGTCGTACCTTCAGGATATCCCAGAAATGTTCTCTGATAACACCTGGATTGACGTGAACCACTGACTGTTTTCCAGGAAATTTCTAATTACTTAATGATCAATACGATCACAGATTGATCATGCATATGCTGAATGCAGCTGTTGGTTTAAACAGTATCAGAACGTTTTATAGTGAAGTGATTTTTTTTCTTTACAGTAATTCATATTCCCATCCTGCTGTGAAATACATCACAACTCATATGAACTGTTCAAAGTGCTACAGTGCACAAAGGGCAATAAAAATAGCTTCCTTCCCACACTGTTGCACTGTCAGATATGTTGTCCTTGTAATATGGCTCCCAGCATGCTCTGTGAAACCTTGAAATCTGTAATGCAATTCTGATTTTTAATGTTAAACGGCTTCTCACAGAGCAAATCAGGCAGCCTCAGCATGCAGCCGCTGTGTGAGTCTAATGAAGGTATCAAGCAGCAGAGGGAAAAAACTTGAAGCCTAATTCAAATTCAGGTAATGTCTCGTTCCAATTAACAGAGTGCCGGAGTCATGATTCCCCACATTGACTTCCTGTCAGCAGAGACCCTGCTCTCCCCTCACTGCAGACACCGCTGTGTAGTCCCGCCTGTCCGGTCCGGTTGTAAAGACCCGGGCAGCTGTCAATCGATCACAAAGACTATCGGGGGCGAGGTTTGGCACCTCATTTAAAATTTTACGCCAATTTTGTTGAACTGTGCAAGTTATGATTGCTATTCGCACCATGCCTCCACTGCATGGGCGGTCTCTGAGGCCCATTCATCAAAAAGTGTCAGTTCATGAGAAAGTTTACATTAGAAACTACAAATCTCACTACAGTGTTTTAGCTGGACACAGTTGTTTAAGATCTGATTTAACATCAGACACTGCAGGATGAGTGGTTAACGGTGAATGATGGAAAAAACGATCCGTTGTTACAGATGAATAATGATGTCAGAATGTATGCAGTCACTCTACTTTGTGCATCACACCCTAAAACCAATCTAAAATTTAGACTCAGTCCGGTACAACAGCTCCATTCCTTCAGAGACTTGAACCAACAGTGTCTTGTTTTGACTCACTGGATTGCATTGCATTTTGCATGTGTAACCAATAATGTGATTGGACATGCAAACTTATGACCAAGGGAGCAATAATTGGGTACTACTGAATTAAATAACTGCTGCTTTGATTTTAAAAAAGAGCAATACAACCTCCTCCTCCATACACTGAATTCTTGTGTCCACCAAATCATCCACTAGTTGCACTTCCGCAACCACAATTTGCTTGCACCGATCTGAATCTTGAAGCAATTTATTGCATTGCTGCATAATTACCTCAAGTTTGGTCTGTGTTTCCAAGGAGACATTTATAAACATGTGACATACAATGAAAATGCTCTCTGTCAGCGTTTATTGAGACAAAATTGCTGAAAGTACACAAACGCTTGATCACTCTTGCCTGGCTGTGGCTGCTCCAAAGACACTTTCCAATTTCAAATCTGACAAGCACACAGCTTAGCGATGCATGACAGCCACCATTCAGCACCCGCCACCCGGCAAATGCAGGTGTTTTTTCAGCCATGTCAGGCGAAACTTCCTGACTTACCACCTAGTGGTGGGCTTTAAACCAGTATCAGCACCATCACCGGTAAAATTTCTGCCACAGAATGGATTTCTGCAACATCATCTTTACAGATTTATATTGGTGCATTCAGATTTAGTGCCCACACGATATAAACAGCTCAGTCTGAGTCCAGTCAGCAATAAGATTTGCTCTAGCATTACAAGCAGCTGGGTAACTAACTGAACGTCACTCACTTGTGCCACTGTATCTACTTTGCAGCAGTTTACTTTTTGAGCAAATACCTGTAAAAATCGATACCATGTCAACAATACTGTGCATCCCTGACACATATTGATGTTATCTCTGCCCAGTGTCAACTAAAACTATGACTAAAAATGTTCGTTGACAGCCATTTTTTCCATGACAAAAACTAGACTAAGGCTAACGAAAATAGATCTATGTTGACTAAAACTGACAAAAACTAAGTTTAGTTTTCGTCAGGATGACTAAAACTAGACCAAAATGCAATGTAGTTTTTGTTGGACATTCAAAATCCATTACATTTCTACCCTTGCCAAGAAAATGGATATTTCTGTTTCCTTGTTTCTCACTGGCAAATCCATCTTTCAAAGCTCCCATCTGAACCATTTCGCTCGGGTAGAAAGTGACAGGACCAATCAGCGACGAGGGGCAGCACTTTCAGGCGCAGTGGAGTTGTGATGTAAGCAAGCAGGCTTAAGAGGCCGGTGCAATAATGGCGGAAGAGCCTAGCGTGGATGCTGCTAAAGTGCCAGTTTTATCAGAACTTGACGACATTTCTTCATTAAAAGAAGAACAAAGAACAGCAGTGAGTTGTTTTCTTTTCAAAAACGACAAAAGTCGGGTACTTACATGTCAACAGTTGGCATGGTTCATGTTATGCAGTTCTCTATGGAGTTTACTTCTCGGTTTGGGGCTATGTCACTTATGTCTATAGTCACCATACTCTTTGGTAGCTGCGCACACCCACCTTAGTCACGGCTACGTCATGTGTTTTGTTGCTCTGATTGGCCTGTAAAGATGTGACAGATAGAACGTTTATCCAATCACACTCTGAGTTTTTTTCAAAACCTCTGCCTTTTCCCAAATGCTTAGTATTGAAGGTTTTCCAGACGGATGTGTGAAACACATCCGTCTGACGTGCCAGGTTATGACATTTCTCCACTGTGAGTAAATCTGTCAAAAAACAATGCAGCTGTAGCTATTCTGCCTCTCAGCTGTAAAAAGCAGGGACCCCGGGTATAGCAGAGGGCACAGAACACACCATTGTTTGATACCAGATTTAGGCAAGAAAATAAATGCTTGGACTAAAAGTAAAGACTAAAATGTGAGGACTTTTTATGACTAAAACTAGACTAAAATGTTTTTGAGTTTTCGTCAACTAAAACTAGACTAACACTAAAATGGGTAGAAATGACTAAAATGTGACTAAAACTAAAAGACATTTCATCTAAAGACCAAGACTGAGACTAAAATTAAAAACTGCTGCCAAAATTAACACTCATGCATTCATGAGTACATTCATCATCACCATTAAAACCTGTCTGGACATGTTTTGAAAATGAGGCACAATGGCAGCTCTCAAACTTTATGTTGATACACAAGTGCTTCAAAAGAGTTCAAGAGAAGTTGCATGCTAATTTTACTGTCCCATGAATTGTTTCTGCCTCTGCTCCTTATCACATGTTCAAGGAGGACACATGGTGGTACTTTGTTAAAGATATTGGCTTATGAACTGTACCCTGCTGTTTTAATCTTATGCTTTCTGCAGTTGGGTTGGATCAAGGTTGGTTCATGTTCTTACTACAAATGAACCCCACCAGAGTCAGAAGAAGAGGACTGAGACCCTCCATTTCACATGGTCATGGTACAGTTGTAGGCCAACATGACAGTGGGATTGACAACTTTCACACCAGCACAAACAAACCACACAACCTCAAGTTCATTCTCTCTGAACCAAGCAGGTGTTAAAAGACACAGCAGTCCCTCCAGCCAACAAGCTCCACAATGAACTGTCCACAGAGGTGAACTATGGGAAAAGGAGAATACTGACTGAACCACTCAGAATCAGAAAACACTGACTGACACCATGAAAGTTTGTTGTTTTGAGGATTTTGCTCTGCAGAGCTTCTTGAAGAAGATCACAACACATAATAATCATGCAAATCAAGAGGGGAATCCTTCAACAAACTGACATTTCAGAAAAACAAGCATGTGTCTGAAAACAGCAAGAAACAATCAAAGAAGACAAGCACATGTGGAATGATAGAGACTCCAGCACTGGCACTGAACAGGGCTGCAAACGTGTGGAAATGATGGTGCAGCAACAAATACAAGAGGGGCGGGGAGAGAAAGAGGGAGAGGGAGAGAGATATGAAACAGATCACTGGCTAATGGCCCCTAAACACCAACTCCCATCTGCAAACATTACTCCCATTACACTGTTATGTAATATTGATCGATCATCACTGCTGTGGAATCACTTCCACTGTCAACCAACATCGAACAGAAACACACAGGCAGCACTAAGTGATGCTGCTCTTTCACATGGTTGAATCCCCATTACTCTACACACTGCCTTAAACCCCTGTTTACTGAATATTCACAGAGGCTGCTGCTGCACTGCTGCCTTCTTCACACAGGGCTATTAAACAGCCTTCTCACCTTGAAGTGCAACTCCCATTCCTTTATGACAGCCTAATGCACAGTGGTTAACACTGAGAGAGACAAACTCTCACTTAAAGTGCCAAAAATCAATATTAAAAACCTAAATGGAGTGATATTAAAGCTAATGTATATCAGTGCACAGCATAAAGAACCATAATGTCACTGCTGAATGTGTAAAGCAACATAAAAGCAGAATTAAAGAGAGTATGGTGTACAGCACAAAAACATCATGGGTTGTAATCCTGGCAGAGATCCTCAAACTCCCAAGAGTCCCTTTAGAGCAGGGATGGGCAACTTTACAGGGCCACATTAGTTTATTTTCACTACCAGAGGGCCAGATTGTTACAAACTGTAGAATAGCAACTAGCAAATGATGATGACTTGTAATTTAATAAAGGGAAAACAAGCTCTATCAGAATTTATGGTAGTAACACTTATGAAGACTAGTGTTAATTCATGCAGGAAACAGTAGTCATATGCCCAGTCATAATCAGCTGATGGCCAGCCAATCCCAAATATCGCCTCCCAGCTCCCAGAGTCAATCACAGCTCTTTCTCTCATCACAGCTGTGTATTTAAATATGACACACTTCTCACTAATCCCTTCCTGCATTAATGCTGATGCACCACGCTGCTGCTGTTGGCAAAGCTTCACCTCCTCCACCCCAGCATCCTCCATTATAGCATAAAGCTTGTTGCACCCTCATATTCAGATTCATGATTAACTGCTTTTGGACTAATTTCACTGCATTCAGTTCATATTGTCATTGGGAGTTTCCAGCCTTGTGCTCCTGGCATGTTTCTTGATTGACTCTGGGAGCATCTTTCAAGCAGAGCCTTCTGCTGTAGATCCATTTTACAATGAAATGGGTAAATGCATTCCTGACTGAAATACTTTTACAAATGGACCTCTTTTATTTAATGAGCTAATCACAGAATCAAGGTCATTTAAGGCATTTTTTAAATGCATTGTTATTTTTGGGGGGTTTTATGTCACCTAATTTCATGCAAGGATCATACTATATCCAGTCATTCAAGATTATTGTAGAGGACATATATTCTTTGTGCAATAATGTATTTGGCGGGGTTTCAATCCACAAATTTTTGTGTTCATTTTCAGCCTGTGCATTTTTGTGTAGAAGTGGTGCAACCTATGAGAAAAATTAAATATCGCAGAAAAATATTTTTGCTTGGAGATGCTGGGAAAGTTGGTGAATGTAATGAAAACACAACTCTAGACAGCTAGAAAACATTTAGAGAATAGACGACATATCTGGAAAAATACACTTAAAGCTTGAGTATGTTAGATTCAATGAGAACCATGTAAAATCATAACCTGACAAGCCAGATGGATTTGTTTCACACATCGTGCCGCTACTGAGGAATAACACGAAACATGGCGACTAAAGACACGTAAGTACTCGACTTTTGTCGTTTTTGAAAAGAAAACAACTCATTGCTGTTCTTTGTTCTTCTTTTAACAAAAAAATGTCGTCAAGTTCTGATAAAACTGGCACTTTAGCAGCATCCACGCTAAGCTCTTTCGCCATTATTGCACCTGCCTCTTGCTGCTGTTGCTGCTTGTTTACGTCACGACTCTGCTGCGCCTGAAAGTACTGCCCCTCGTCTCTGATTGGTCCTGTCACTTTCTAACCGGGCCCAAACGGTTCAGATGGGAGCTTTGCAAGATGGATTCGCCAGTGAAAAACAAGGAAACGGGCGTGTCCGTCTGCTTTGCAAGGTTAGTAAAATCAACTCTACCCAACCCCCCATTCTTTGTCGTGTCTGGGCTCCGTAGCTCCGCCCCTCTTCTCACATACTTCCTCACGATTGCATGTCCACTGAATCGAATACTGAGATTCGTGGAGTGATTTTGCTACGCATTTTCCACTGAAATCAATGGCCGGATTACAGGTTAGAAAACACTTCATCTCAGCATGAACAAATTCTACATAGGCGCAAGCACACCTACTACAGCGGCCAATAGGAACACTCCCTCCATCCTGAGCCATGATTGGCTGCGAGTACTAGCCTCCTCATTGGCTGGAGCATCATCCCTTGCTGGTTTTTTCTCAAGTGAGAGTGCAGTGCGAGGAGGCGTTGCAGAAGCGTGTTATTCTTTTAGATGGCTTCAATAACAAGACTCTGACGGGGTTGTGTTGTTTTTGTGGGCATACAACACTTAAAATAAATCGCTTACTACAGCTTTAAGTAAGCACCAGGGACTATCCTAAAACTTTGAAGATCACATGGGTTTAGAAAAAGTTGGTCAAAACTTTCCATTTCCACTTATAAAATCCTCATTTCATTTAACTCTCCAGGTCAGCTATGGGAGCATATGCTGATTCAGCACTTTATCACATCAACTATGGCCCTGTACTACTCTGACCTCCTGATAGCTATCAGCTAGACCTGCACCAGGCCCATGCCCCATCTCTCCAGGTATCTCCCCTGCTGACCCCTCCACGACACACGACATCCTTGACTGTCCCCGGTGTCACCACAACATGAAACCATGCAAAATGCATATTTTTGTGCATGACGTTGTTTTCCAGGTAATTTAAGGCAAATGTAGCATGTCATCTTCATGTCATATTTGAAATTGAGTGGCAGGCCACTCAGAGAGTTGAGGGGGCCAAATGTTGCCCCTGGGCCACCAGTTGCCCACCCCTGCTTTAGAAGAATGACAGACACTGACTGAAATCCCACAGGGTGCTTTTTAGTGTAGCAGCAGTTAAAACCCAGACCCAGATCTGGTCTAAACTGCAGCCTCACAAACTCACAGTCACACCTCGTCTGGTCCCGAGCGCAGGACACACAGCAGCATCAGAACAAACATCATAGATGTACTCACCAACTCCTATTTTCTCATCCTCTGTCGGCGTCCACATGTTGTCCCAGTGAGCAAAAATCCCACAGAGAAATATAATCACTGGACGCCTTGCTTCATGGGAATCCTACTGAGGTCTCACCAGAGAGGAGGAGAGACAGGAGGAGGAGCAGGGAGGGAAAGTTAACTTGGACTGTTCAGGATGAAGGATCAGAGGGAGTAATCTCTCCTCGGGTGTCAGTGCTGAGAGTGAAAGTGGTTTAAATGATGAGCAGATGATGTTGTGGTTTATATCCCGTCAGGTTTGGAGTGACGCATGGCGCATCACTGTCAGAGCTGCTGCTGCACGAGAAATCCTCATGAAGAAAAGCAGTAAAAAAGACGCACAAAGAGGCTGAAAATGAAGCAAACAGGCAGGGTGGGTTTGTTTCTTCTATAAGGGATGATTGTTAAAATTAGTCAGGGGGTACAAGGCTACGACTGTACCACTGTAGCAGAAACGCTGCAAATTATTTAGAATATTTTCAAAGCACTATCAACCACAGATTCCGCGCCAACTCATGCTAATAAAGAAACTATACAACTACAGGGATGTTTTCCAGTAAAGGGCGCACAGCCGCAGTCCATAAGTCCATGTTGGAGAATCCTGATCGTCAAGTTTCGTCCTGCCTCGAAGAAATCCCCTCCTCAATCAGTGCAGCATCCCTCAGCCCCTCCAGCTCCCGTTATTCTGACGTTTTTTGTTTATCTGTACGCACGCATTCCCCCCTGCTCCGTCAGCGTCGCTGTCCCCCGTTGGAGCTGTCAAACTTGTCCAGTCCTGCCCGGTCTGTGCCCCGATGTCGGTCTGAGTCGAAAGGAGGGGGGAGTCATGCGCAGGCGGCAGCAGCAGGGAAGTCTGACATCAGTTTAAGAGGATCAGACGAGTGGAGAGTCCATGAATAGAGAGTGGGTTACACGGCCAGGAGAGGGAGATGATGTGTGAGTGTTGCTCTGCTTCGCCACACGATCCTCAAAGGTCTTGGTCACGTGACACGTGGACTTGGCACGTAAAAGAGTTAATTTGGTCCTCCAGGTCGCTACCGGGACAAACCCGAGCACATATTTACGCACTGAGGATTACGCACAAGTTATTAAATCAACAACACAGATAACTCCAACTGGACTGCCTCTGCTGGCGCAAAATAAACACCAACATTGTGCCACATGACCGAGCTCTCTGCTCTCATTTAACCATAATATTTAACAGACACTCGACCTGACACGACCCCCATCTACACCCCAAAACATGACGTCACGGTAACATCATGTCAGTCACGTTGAGAGTAATTTACAGTAGCCTACAGGAGGATGCGCTTGCACATACTTTCTGGGAGAGGAGGCAGAAATATGTGTGTGTCTTGCGCCACCAAGTGGTTAATCCTGGAAAACACAACTACTTATGATTACCATGGACAGACACAACTACTGTGCTCTCATAGAAACTTCACGAAGTTTGATCGTCATCAAATGTAAAATACTTTCAAGTAAAAGAGCTGTTATTTCATTTTCTGCTGTTTGCTAAGAAGAGAAGAACGATATCAAAATCAAGTAGGGTTAAAGAAACAGAAAACTGAAGGTATCAGGAAATAAAGACTTCTCTCAAAGTAGAAAAAGTGGGCGGAAGTGGAGTTAACCTTGACTTATTTACATTATTAACAGGTCAGCAGTTTGTTTTCTTTACTGTCGTTTCAATAAATAATGAAGAAAGTGAGGACTAGGCTTAGAACCAGTGCTGTAGTAGATGTACTCCTACTATGAATACTCTGTAGAAGTGGGTTTACTCTTCATTTTGATGTGGGCATATTATTGATCTGACTAAGCCAGTCTCCTCACCACCAACTTACAAACTATCAGTTTCCTCTGTCTGTAATACTGACAGGGACAATAGCTGATAGTCTTACCAAAGAGATGAAGAGTTGGTCCAGTACCTCCTACAAGGGTACAAACTGGGAATCTAAGAAGTACTTTAAATGAAAAACAAAAAAAGATAAAATGAAAAAAAAACCTGATTTCAGCAGGTCAGGCCAGGAAATATTGGAGCAGCTTCTGGTGTGCAGACTTATTTTTCTGTCTTACCTGTTATACTTTTTGGTTCAGCACCCAGTACTCAACCCTATGGGGTGTGTGTGCCTTTGAACTCTCAGGAAAAAATCAATCAATCAATCCACACGTCTCTGTAATGTGCTGTTTCATGTGTACAGGGGAAAGTGCTTTATTAAGAGTAGAGCATATAATGATCAGGTTAGTGAAGGAATTACCTCATACCTCCCATCTCAATATCTGGCTTATAACACATAGTTTTCTAACAACAAAATTGTGGCTAGTACAAACACTGTGACTAGTAACTTTAATAAAAACACTAGGTACAGTGGCTGGTGGCTGCTAGATAAACAAATATTATACCACAACTACACTGCGTTCAAAATTATTATGCAAATCCAATTTTAGTGTCATAAACATTCAATTTTCTGTTTTCTAATTAAAATCATGGATGGTGTTGTGTCTCAGGGCTCTTTGGATCATTGAAATCAATCTCAGACACCTGTGATCATTATGTTGCCAAGTGAGCCCAATTAAAGGAAAACTACTTAAGAAGGATATTCCACATTATTAAGCAGGCCACAGGTTTCAGCATTATGGGAAAGAAAAAGGATCTCTCTGCTGCTGAAAAGCCTCAGTGTAATGCCTTGGACCAGTTATGAAAACATGAGATATTTCATGAAAACTTCAGCGTGATCATCGTACTGTGAAGATATCTGTGGCTGTTTCAGAGCACAGACAGGTTTGTGCAGATAAAGGCATAATGAGGAAGGTTTCTGACAGACAAATTCATTGGATTAAGAGAGCAGCTGCTAAAATACCATTATAAAGCAGCAAACAGGTATTTGAAGCTGCTGGTGCCTCTGGAGTCCCACAAACCTCAAGGTGTAGGATCCTCCAGAGGCTTGCAGTCGTGTATAAACCTACTATTCAGCTGTCCCTAACCAATGCTCACAAGCAGAAACGGTTGCAGTGGGCCCAGAAATACATGAAGACTTAACTTTAAACAGTCTTGTTTACTGATGAGTGCTGTGCAACCCTGGATGGTCCAGATGGAGGAGTAGTGGATGGTTGGTGGATGGCCACCATGTCCCAACAAGGCTGCGATGTCAGCAAGGAGGGGGTGGAGTCATGTTTTGGGCTACAGTCATGGGGAGAGAGCTGGTAGGACCCGTTAGGGTCCCTGAAGGTGTGAAAATGACCTCAGCAAAGTATATAGAGTTTCTGACTGACCACTTTCTTCCATGGTACAAAAAGAAGAACCATGCCTTCCATAGGAAAATAATCTTCATGCATGAAAATGCACCATGTGTGTAAATGACATCAGATGTATGATGTTGTATATGCTTTGTATGTATCTCTAAATCAATGACACAGACTGTTTTGTTGTATTTTTGAAAGAAGTAATTAATATATGAAATGCTATGTATGTATGTGATATCAGATGTATGATGTCATATATATATGCTTTGTATGTATTTCTTAATGAAGGACACAGACTGTTGTTTGTTGTATTGTATCTGAAAGAGGGCATTAAGATAAGAAAAACTATATGTATATGATATCAGATGTATGATGTTGAATATGTATGTTATGTATCTTCAAAGTAATGACACAGACTGTTGTAGGCGACATTTAAATTAGCAATCAGACATGAAATGTTTATGTATATGATGTCAGATGTATGATCAAGGTAACAGGTGAGTTGTTGTTTGTTTTATTTTTTAATTGCCTTATAATATTTTGTCTTTATTCTTGTTTTTTTTTATTTGCTTTATAATTTTCTTAGTATGGTTTTTGTATGTATAATTTCTGTTGGACCCCAGGAAGAATAGCTGCAGCTAATGGGGATCTTAATAAACTAAACTAAACTAAATTAAACTCATGCTGCAATGAATACCTCTGTGTCATTGGCTGCTATGGGCATAAAAGGAGAGAAACTCATGGTGTGGCCCCCATCCTCCCCTGACCTCGACCCTGTTGAGAACCTTTGGAGCATCTTCAAGCTAAAGATTTATGAGGGTGGGAGGCAGTTGATGTGAACTGCCTCCCACCATATGTTCACATGTAACTTGGCCTGTTAAGATATTTTTGATTGAAATTGCTTTTGACTTCAGTAAATATGACCTCCTAATGCTGCAAATTCAACAAATGACCATTTTCAGTTCTTTACAGCCTAAAAAATGTTTTAAAACTGTTGTGCTTAATAATGTTGAACAGTACATTTTAAGTTTTTTCAACTATTGAAAAAAATAGTTATGATTGGGAGGTTTGTTCAGTATAATCTGAATTATTCTCTAACAGTTGATGACTTGAAAATTATACTGTCATTTGCATCGACTATTTAGGAAAATCAGAGATAAACCTCATTTGCATAATAATTTGGAACAGGGTGCATTGAAAGCGGTGGAGCATTCTTCATAAATCATAAATATACTACACTGCTCTAAAATGCAAGTATTTCAATTGCATATCACATTGTATTCCTTCTATAATTTCTTAAATCATGAGATATTAGGCTGTTTACTGTTTTGTTTTTCATTTTGTGTTTTTTTTCTCCTCTTTTTCTGTCTTGTGTCTGATATATCAGGCTTTACCAATTATCACTGACAGTTCTTAATAGCACTATACAGGAGAAAGTATTGATCAATTGATTGATTGATTGATTCAAATGCATATTTCAAACATATCTCTAAAAAAGTGGCCATTTTTATTTGATAATATATATGAAAAAATGATGATAACAAAAACAGTTACATCAAA